>NC_135486.1:118155238-119505238 GCF_052094955.1 Ictidomys tridecemlineatus
GTTTTCTGTGATGACAGCATTGATTTGCTCCTGAGGGTGGATCCCGTCGCCTAAACACCTCTCATTAGGCCCTGCCTCTCGACACCACTGCCCTGGGAACTAAGGTTCCCACAGATGGACTTGGGGGGACCCATTCACACCATAGCAATAATCATCAAAGCTATAGATTACTCTCTGAGCACTGCTTGGGTCTAAACCCCACAAAAAATAGTTACATTTTTTTAAATTGTTCTCTAATGTAAGATATTTCCTGATTTCCCACGTCATTTCTTCTTTGACCCATGGGTTATTTAGAAGTATGTAAATTTCCTAATATTTAGTGAATTATCCAGGTCTTATCTCTCTTCTCATGGATCACACATTGGCACTGCGGGTCACCCATGTCCACTGTCCTGTGGTATATTTTGTTTGGTTTTCTAGCTTCGATGGTGGAAGGGTCAAGCCAGTCTCTGTTGCTCCATGGGGCAAGATGCAAAGTGATATACTAGGTTTTTTTGTTTTGTTTTTTGCTGGGTTTTGTTTTTTTTGGTGGTGTGGAGGATGGAACCCAGGGCCTTAGCATGTGCTAGGCAAGTGCTTGGCCAACTGAGCCATATCCCCAGCCCCCGATAGACTGCATCTAACTCTGCCAACTTGTTGTTTGGTTTCTCTTTGTTCCCGCTGTTATTTGTTCAAGTTCGTGTGTTTTCCCCACCTTTCTTTGGATGAGGCTTTTGGTTGATGGGTTGGTTAGTTTTGATTTCATCTTCCATTTCAATCACATTCAGGCTATTAGCTACTTCTGTGTGTGTGTGTGTGTGTGTGTGTGTGTGTGTGTTTACTTTAGAGTCTATAGTTTGATTCTTTACCTCATCACAATCTATCTTAAAATTATATCTAACTTTTCATTTAAAATATGCTGCTTTAGGGGCTGGGAAGACAGCTCAGTTGGAAGAGTGTTTGCCTCACATGCACAAGGCCCTGGGTTCAATGTTCAATCCTCAACACACACACACACACACACACACACGCACGCACACACACACACTGCTTTATAGCAATATACTTGTATTTCCCACTTCCATCCTTTGTGCTATGGAAGTCATGCATTTTACCCTTTTTGGATATTTTAAATTCCATGATACACTGTTATTTTTTCACGGTTATTGTTTGTTTGTCTGTTTTCTTTTGGTAAGGAACCCAGAGTTCCTTAACCACTGAGCCACATTTCTGGCCTTTTTTAATATTTGATTTTGAGACAGGGTCTCGCTAAGTTGCTTAGGGTCTTCTTGTTCAATTGCTGAGGCTGGCCTTGAACTTGCAATCCTCCTGCCTCAGCCTCCCAAGCTGGGATTACAGGTGTGTGCCACTATGCCTAGCTAAGATAATTATATTTTAAAGACTAAAAAAAAAAGGGGGAAATTCCTTTGCTATTAGTTCACATACTTGTGTTTCCCAGTGTTCTTTGTTGTCTTGTATATCCAGTGAGTGGTATCTTTTCCTTCAGCCTGAAAATTTTTCTTTAGAAATCTTTTTTGTATGCAAGTTCTGCTGGCGATAATTTTTTCACCTTTTCTTTGTCACAAGATATCTTAATTTTGTCTTCATGTGGGGGAGGCTCTTGTAATTGGACGAAGAGCTCTAGGTGGGCAGCTTGCCCCCCAGGACTCTGCATTGCCCTCCACCTTTCATGGTTTCCTACAAGAAGTCAGCAGTCATTCTTATCTTTGTTCCCTCTGTATAATGTGTTATTGTCCCCTTTGGCTGCTTTTAAAATAATTTTCTTTATTTTTGGTTTTCAGCAACCTGGCTGTGATGTGTGGTTTCCTGTGCATTTGTTCTTTCTGGTGTTCTTTAAGCTTCTTGGGTCTTTGGGTTGATGCTTTGCATCAAATCTGAAAATTGAGAAAATGCCATCAATTATTTTTCCCCCTCTATGGTACTTGCAGTGTGAGTGTGTGGGATGGGTTCAGGGTATTCCACAAATCGGCAAGCCTCTTTTAAAATGTCTGGGCTTGTTTTTTTTCCCTCTCTGAGCTTCAGTTTGAAAAGATTTGATTTCTCCATCTTTGGAAACATTGAGCTCTTCGCTGCGGTGCGGAATATGCTGTTAAGCTCATCCAAAGAACATTTTGCCAGGTGTGATGGTGCACACCTATAGCTTCACTACTCAGGAGGGTAGAGCAGGAAGATTGCACGTTCAAGGCCAGCCTGGGGACCTTAGTGTGATCCTGTGTCAAAATCAAAAACAAAAACGAGAAAGGGTGGGGGAGGTGGCTCAGTGGCAGAACACTCACCTGGGGTGAGAGGCCCTGGGTTCAACCCCAGCTCTGCAAAGCAAAACTTTTTTTTTTTTTTCATTTCAGACAGTATCTTTTCACTCCTAAAGTTTACTCTTTTATTTTATATTTCTCTCTTTATTATCTTTGTGCTCCTTTTAAAAAATATTAAACGTATTTTTAGTAGCTGATATAAAAATCTTACCAGCTAATATCATCATCTGTGTCATTTCTAGATTTTTTAAATTTTTTATTGGTTAGAGGCACATGCTCTTATGCTTTTTTGCATATCTATAAGGTTTTTTATTTTTATGGAATATGATTCACATAGTGTGCATTTCGTCCATTTAAAACATGCACTTTAGTGGCTTTCAGTATAATCACGGTCATGCAACCATCACCACATCTATTTTACAGTGTTTTTGGTACCCCCAAGAGAAGCCCTGCTCCCTTTACCCAAATTGCTTCACCCTCACCCCCCCACCACCCCCCCACCCCACCCCACCCCCAGCAACAACTAATCTACTTTCCTATTCTTTACAGATTTGCCTATTCCTAATCCTACATATGTGATCCTTTGTGGCTTAGTACCATGTTTTCAAGGCTCCTCTATGTAGATGTATCAGTTCTTCATTTTTATATTGCCGAATAGCCTTCCATAGTATGGAGGTCGTAAGTTTTGGTTGGACATTGAGTACTTGGGCATGACGCTGTTTCTTCCCATCCATAGCAACTTTAGGAGGTGGATATGATTTGCCCACTTTACAGATGAGGAAAGCAAGGCTCAATAGACAACAGACAATGGAGAAGTCTAGAGCTCCCAGGGAGCTGGCCTGAGGGAGGAGCCCGGGCCTCGCCCTTGAAGAGAGAGTCTGGCGAGGGAGGGCCTCATACTCTGGGAAGCCTAGTGGCAGGAGGGGAGCCAGGTCCTGCTCTGAGAAGCCCCAGTCGAAGGGGAGGCTGTGGGCCTCCCTTGGAGCCATGGCCACAGGGAAGACGTGGCCCCACTCAGAGGAGCCCGTTTGTCAGGCTTCCCTGATCAGCAGAGGCCAGCAGGCATGGGTGTGGGTCTCAAGGCACCTTCAGGTATGGGTACCACAATCTGCCGGCCTGAATCTGCCTGCAGGAAGCCGGTGCCCAGACAATGCCAGGAACAGGTTCATGGTGCACAGACATGGAGTGAGCACAGGGGCTCCGGTCGGGGTGCTGGTTGGAATCTGCTGGGTGTGCAGGGCTGGGCCACCTGCCCCCTGCTCCATAGCCTGTCCTCCCTTCTGTGGGAACCTCTTGGCCTCTCACCTGAGTTTCAGCACCCCTCCAGGCTCTAGGGCCAGAAGCCCTTCCTGATTAGGGGACATGTAAGCAGCTCAGGCTCCTCATCTGGGCCCAGCCTCATGCCATGCTGCCTGTGTCTGGCTGCCTCAGCCCCTGAGCATGCCTCACCTCATGCCCTGATCCTGGGACCTGGGTCTCTAATCCTTTCTCAAATTGCCTCCTTACATAGTAACCCTCCCTGGCCTTTTGTCTGGGCCAGAGTCCCTGAGTCTCCCAGCCATGCACGCTGGACCCTGGCTGTCCTCTGTGGACACCTGGTGTCTCTGTGGGCTGTCCTCCAGGCTGGTCCTGCCTTTGGGTCCCTCCATACTCCCTCTCAACCCGACTCTTCTAGCCCTGGCCACTTGGCCACCCCTAGCCAGACTCCCTTCAGGGCCACAGCCTCCAAGCTTGCCCTCCTACCTCCAGTTCACAGCCCCACATACAGCCTGTGGTCAGGGTGCTGACCCAAGAAGGACAATCACAGCATGGGTGGGCAACATGCCCTTCTAGGGCTGCTCTTTATCCTCAGCGCCCACCAACCACCATGTCTGGCTGCACTTCAGGAGGAATGATGTGGGAGAAGACTGCACCAGGGTGTTGGGCCTCTCTGGTTGGAGCATCGAAGTCCATTTAGGGTCCTTCAGATGTCACTATGCTTTGGTGGACAGCTGACTCACACCAGCCGTCCTGCCTCACACACATGCTCATGCCTGCCTCACTCTGGGTACCCCAGAAACAGAGCCTGAGTCAGGCTAAGGGCACAGGATTTCCTGAGGACAGGCAGCAAGATGTGGCCACAGGGAAAGCCTGTTCCTGGCCTGATCCCTAGGGAGGGCACCATACCACAGTGCCAGTGCCCCCCTGAAGCAAGAAGGCCCCCATTTCAGTTGGCCAGTCACTCTGGGCTGCTCAACTTCCTGACCAGTCAGGCCCCATCGGTACAGAAGCCAGCAGCAGTGGGTTCCCAGCAGGTGGGGACTGGGTGCATGGCCCAGCTAGGGGACTACAGCACCTGTTCTGGGTTGGTCTGGAATATCCATCAAAAGCTCATGTTTTGAAGGCTTGATTCCCATCACAGCAATGTCCAGAGGGGGGCTTTAGGAAGCAATTGGATCTTGGGGGTTCTGAGCCCAACAGTAGATCAATCCACAGTTGGATGAATAACTGGATGGCATTATGAGAGGTGGTGGAATTTTAGGAGGTGGGGTCGAGTTGGATAATAGGTCACTGGAGATGTGCCCTGGTGGATTGGGTTCCTTTGTCTCTCTCTGCTCCCTGGCTGCCCTAAACCACACAGTCTTCCTCCACCACGCTCTTCCGCCATGATGTTCTGCCCCATCTCGGGCCCAAAACAATGGAGCCAGCCCACCTTGCTGCTGTGACCAAAAGACCTGACAAGAACAATTAGATGAGGAAAAGTTTATTTAGGGCTCACGGTTTCAAAGTCTCAGTCCTCTGATGGCCCACTCTATTGCTCCGGGCCCAGGGTGAGGTGGAGCTTCATAGTGACAGAGGACAGTAGTCCAGGGCAAGACAATCAGGAAACAGAGAGAACTCCACTCGACGAGGACAAAATATAAACCCAGTGGCACACGCCCAAGGCCCTGCCTCCTCCAGCCACACCCCACCTGCCTCTAGTCACCACCCAATTACTCCCTGTCAGGGGCTTCATGATTAGGTGAAGGTTCTCAAGACCCCATCTCTTCACCTCTGAACTGTCTTGCATTGTCCCACACAGGAGCTTTGGGTGCTGAGGGCCATTACCAAGTAGGAATGACGCATTGAAATTTCCTTGCCAAGCGTACCCCATGCTGCTTAGAGGACATTCGATGGGACATTGCATGCATGCTTTAATAAGGTGACCTTGCTCAAGGACCAAGGCGGATCCGGGTTTAGAACTGATCAGGTTTGAGGAAGTAACCGGCTCCTTGAGTTTAAGGCGTTGCCAGTTTAAGATAATGGGTTTTAGGGAAGTTGGAGGTTGAAGATTATTGCTGGGATTAGGGTGTTCCTGCTGCTTGTTCCAGTTGAGTTCTCGTGAGATTAAGATGGGATTTGGAGATAGCCTCGTGGAGTAGGTGAATTGTGCGGGCAGACAGGAGAACGTGATTGCCTCTGGACCTGTGTGGAGGCGGTGTGAGAGCGGGAATAAAGAATTGCTGTTTGAACCTACAAAGCTGTGTGGTGGCTCGTGATTCTGGTGCCAAGCCGAGACATTGGCTTTGGCATTTGGGGACACCTCACATCTAAACCCGAACCTCTCACTGCGGGTTGTAGGACGCAGATCTCCCCAGCACCCATGGACAGTCTTCACTCTCCTCTTTCCCGTCTCTTGGAATCATCTCCAAATGCACATCCTTGCTCCGGTGCCAATTCGGGGAACCCAGATGGACACACCTGGTGAGAAGTTTGCCCTGCCCCACCAGACACTGGAGACCTGTTGGCAGGTCCGTGCTGGGTGGGGCAGGGTGACTCCCTCCACTCTTCACTGTAGAACCGTCCCACAGAGAGGAGGGAGGGACAGGCTGGAGGAAGTGAGACGAGGCCATGAGCAAGGGGTTTGCGAAGGGGAACTGGAAAGGGCCGCTGTCTCTGAGAGGGAGATCCGGACCCAGAGCCCTTGGAGGGGCAGGGCGGGTCTGCAGCCCAAAGTCCTGTCAGCTTGGAGGCCAGGGCTGGGGGACAGGATGGGGCCAGGGAGGGGAGATAATTTGGGAGAAGTAGGCTGGTCCCATTTTCCTAGTGTCCTTCCTCTCTAAAGAAGCAAGGAGTTCATGAAACGTCCAGCAAAGCTCGGGAGACAGGGAGGAGACCAGTGGCTGCCCAGAGCTGGGGGTGGCGTGTGCTGCTGCTGCTGGTGGAGATGGGAGTTGAGGCGGCGGGCATGATGGTGGCCACCATCTGTGGTGCTTTTGGGGGGTGTTGAAAACATTCTAGAGTCGGCTGGGGAGACGATTGCACAAGTCTGAATTTACAAAAAAACGATTGAATTATAGACTTTAAATGGGTAAATCAGGGATGATTTTCTTTCTCTTTTTCTTTTCATTTTTGGTACTGGGGATTGAATTCTGGGGCACTCAAGCACTGAGCCCCAGCCCCAGTACTTTTTTGTATTTTATTTAGATACAGAGTCTCCCTGAGTTGCTTAGGGCCTCACTGTTGCTGAGGCTGGCTTTGAACACAAGATCCTCCTGCCTCAGCCTCCCGAGCTGCTGGGATCACAAGCGTGTGCCACCGAACCCAGCTATAGTTATGATTTTAATAAAGGGAATGAATGCAGTTGGGCCAGGGCTGTGGCCCGGCTGTGTGGGGGGGATTTGCTGGCTAACCAAGGTGAGATGGACCTCAGAAGCCCTGCTACTCAACCACCTTATTTGCCAGTGGGACCAACCCTGGTGGCTGCCATGGGACAGGGTGAGGTGGGGGCTGAAGCCCAGATCCCCGACCTCACTCACCACCTCCTGCCACTGTCCACCGCATGGCCTGTCCTGTGTCCAGCAGCCTGCTCAGAGGTGGGTGACGCATCGGATGAAGCACTCTGAGCCCTGCCCTGCCCTGCCCGGAGCTTCTTGACCGTCCCCACAAGGGACCTTCCTGCTGCCAAGGAGGCGGCCTGGGAGGACCCAGCCTGGGTGGAGGGACAACGTGTTTGGTTCTCAGAGCAGGAGGAGGTTGGGAGATTGAAGCCGACACCTGGCAGAGAGTCCTCAGCCTGGGCAGAAGGTTGGGGAGACTGGCCCAAGCTCCCCGCCAGGCTTGTCCAGGCCAGCCCCTCTCCAGGGTCCTGGCAGAGGCCAGAGCGGGCGTGCCCCCGGGACCGCGGGTGGCAGGCGGCCCGTGGGTAATGGAAAGGTTCAGAGATTGGTCATGGTGGGTCTGACAGGATTTTGCATGTTGATGTTAGCAATAGGGAAGGGACCGGGGAGTTCTTGCCAGAGACTCTGGGATTCCCAGTGTCTGCTCGGAACACATGCTTGGATAGCTTCTGGAGTTTTCCTGCCATCACAACCCCACCCTTGCCGCCAGCGAGGCCCTGGAGCACTTCAGCCTCCCTATGCCTCCATCAACCCGACTCTCCCTTCCACCTTTCCAGCCTCTATCAGGGACTGTGGGTCCTCCAGGACGCCCCCAGAGGCTCAGGGCGGCTCTGCAGCCACCCGGGAAGGCCTCTGGTAGAGTATCCAGGGCCTCGCTTCATTCCTGGAACAGGAAGGCCTGTCCCCAGGTCCCACTCCAGGCTCTCTGGCACCCAGCGCGGGGACTGCCCCTGGTTTGGCTGCCCCCACACCGTCCACCGCCTGAGTCCTCTGGGTGCTATAGCTGACGCCGGCGGGTACCTGGGTCTCCTTCCCACCCAGTCTGGCAGAAGTGGCTTCTGAGAACCAGCGCAGGGGGTCTACGCTAGGCCCGGGCGTGCTCCATGCTCAGGGGAGGGGCCTGGTCGAGTTGCCCTCAGAAATGCTCTTCTGGTGGCTGGTCTGGCCATTACCCGTGTCTCCAGGTCACTATCCACAGCAGTGTCCCCACCCGTCCCCATCTCTGCAGCCAGGGCCCTCACCGTTCCTGTCATTCCTTCCACCCCACCTTCGTGGTCACCCCACCCCACCCCCATGGTTGTCACTGCCTCCGTTCTCTGCACCTCCCACCCCGTCCCCAGGATGGGCTCCTGGCAGTGTCAAATGCTTCTAAATGGCTAGACGTGTGTTTGATGGAGAGGTGACCCTGGGAAGGGGGCATGTGTGACCGGGACCACAGGCCCTGGCTGTTTGTGGCTCACACCAGCCTGTGAGTTGGGACCCTTCCCTTGCAGGGCGATGGTGGCCAGATGGGGGCCGTCCATGCCGACTGGCTTGGCACCCACACAGCCAATGCCTGGGAATGCACAGACAGGCCCTCAGGTCAGGGCCACCTGTGTCATGTGCTCGGGGAGCCAGGAGCCTCGTGCTCTTCACATCCGACCTCTAAGAAAGCCGAGGGCCCCTGGGTGTGTGGAAGGACAGCCAGGTCAAGAGGCCTCTGCTCTCTTTTCTGAGCTCCTGTTGACTGGAGAGAGCGTACCCAGACTGCAAGGGGCACACGGGGACATGGAGCCCTGTCCCCTGCCCTGGAACCCATGGCCTGGGCCAGAAGGAAGGGCGATTGGTCCCGGCATCAGAGCTGGGCCAGGAGGGAATACGTGGTCCCTGGACTCGGCAGGAAGCAGTTGGGGAGCTGAGACAGGGAAGAGCTGGGGTGGATGTTAGAAAACCAGGAGGACTTGGAAAACCCAGGACAAGGACGACGGGCAGCCGGGTCAGGGGACCTGAGCCAGCAAGTGCTGGATACCCCCGAGGGCATGGCATGTTTTGGGGCAAGGGATGGACGCCCCCTTCGCCTGCCTGGTAAGTAAGAAGAATCCTGAACTTGAAAGTCAAGGGCTGAAAGAGTCCCTGGGGCCACCAGCACACCCACGTCGTCACTAGGAGAACCAGGCCAGAGAAGGGCAGGGCAAGGCAGAACCGGAGCTGGTACCGGCTCCCTCCTTCCCTGCCCAGTACTGGGTTTGCCTCTCACCACCAACAGAATGGCCCAGGGTCCTTGAAGATGGCGATCAAGAGCAGGCCTGCGTTTGGGGCTCTCCTTCTTTCTTGTTCTAGGGATCTCCGTCCAGGAGCCCTTCTCCAGAGGAGGCCTCAACAGAAGACTAACGTCAGGATTAATGGAGGACGGCCTTCAGAAGAGCCTCCTTCCCGGGCCCTGTGATTGGGCCATGGGACGCTGCTCTCTCACGTTCACTGACCACCCATCAGAGGCCAGGCACCAGGCCGACGTGTCTTCTTTGTGTCAAAGCTGGAAACCGAGGCTCAGAGAGGCAACTTGCCCATGAAGTGCAGCCAGGGCTCTGGGGTTGGTCCAACGGGGCTGACTGATGGCCCTGGGAGGCACACTTGCCCCAGGGCCCGTCAGGAAGGCCATGAGCTGGCTGGTACTACAGGGAGGAGACGGAAAACAAGCTGAGCAGCTGCCCCCAGAGCCAGCCACCCGCAGGCCCGGGCTCCCTGCCACCCACAGTCCCGCCTACCCTGCCAGGGCCTGATGCCCGCCGCACCGTGGGGGCTGGAACAGCCAGGATCCTCGGGCCGCCGCCCTCTCTTCCCATGTCCCTGCACAGGTCCCCATGCCAAAGGCCCTGGACGTCAGACCACCACCCCGAAGCAAACCCCAGGGCTTTGACCAGTGATGGCCAGCCACGGAGCCCGGAAACCCAGGCTGGGTCTTCGGAGATGCTCAGTGGACACCCGTGGCCCCACTGAGCAGAGGACAGGACACCTCTTTGCCTGGTTAGGATGGGGCTCGGGTCTGGCCTCTGAGCTTGGTTCTGGGCCACCCAGGCAAGGCCTGGCTCTGTCCCCTGCTGCTGCCCCCCTAGCAGGGGGACCTGATATGGGAGAGGGGACCCAGAGCCTGGCCATCACCGGCCAGTTTAGAGGGGAATTTTCCGGGTGAAAGGAAGAAAGAGGAGGCCAAGCCTAGACAGCTCCCAGGAGCCCTGGCTGCTCCTCCTCTGCTCACGGCCACTCTGCTCCTGGGCGTCCTGTCTTGACAGGCGAACCTCCCCCGATTCGCTGCAGGCCCTGGGCTCCTCCTTTGCTGAATTCGGGCTTCTCAGTCACCCTCTTCTCTGTCCCTAACCCCTTCTCAGCTGCAGCAGCGACTCCAGCACACATCCCTCCATCTCTCTTGGGGACCACAGTGCCACCCTGCACCAGAGCTTTCCTGCCCCTCCAGTTCTCCCTTGTCTGTCCACCCCATCCATGGCCAGAGTGACCTTGCGAGAGCAGCAAGTCCGACGGTGTCCCCTGATGCACGTCCTTCCCTGGCTGCCCGTCAATTGCAGAGAGCATTCCAGGCCCTTAGCCAGACGGTCAAGGCCCTGGAGTTCTGGCCGCTATGGCCTGGGTGCTGAGTGGGCCTCTTCTCCCCCAGGCACCCCGCCCACCTCCCAGGGAAGCCACAGTGGTCCTGGAAAGTCTGAGCTGCTGGGCAGAGCCCCCTCCCCTCCATCCTCCAGACCCAGCCCGACACCCAGCCCCATGGATGTGCCCACCCCTCCCCTCTCCTCCTGGCAGCCCTGGGCTCCGGTGGGCGTGTTGACGATTAAACTTAGGAGCTTGGATGCGAGTCCTGGCATGGCTTCCCGCTAACACGAATGCTCCCGGGGGCAGGAGCTGAGTTGCCCACTCAGATACCAATGACCGCTCCTCTCCTCGCCTCCCAGGACCCCCACTGGCTGCCCCAGGCCCTGTGATTTTGAGTGCAGTCACTCAGGTCCCGCCTGAGAAGGTTCCCAGTCTTCAAGGAGCACCTTGACAGGACTGAAGTTTGAGTGTCAGCTCTGTGGCCTCCTAGCTGTGCATTCTGGGTAAGCTGCCTACCCTCTCTGAGCCTTTGTTGCCTCATCTGTGAAGCTAGATGTGTTAAGCAAGAGGGGTGCCCACCACCTCTGCCCCCCACAGGGAACCTCTGTTCAATATGGAATGTCTGGGGTCCAAGAAGCAGGGAGCTGCTGGGCACCCCAGCTTGAAGAAACCGCCCTGCTGTGCCCACATGGGAATGTGATGGGAGCAGTGTGACCTGGAGACCCCTGCTCTGGGAGGAGGAGCTGCCGAAGTGGGGGTACAGGGGTCCCTCTCACTCACAAGTCACCATGGGCCCTGTCCTCTGCACTCCTGAGCAGCCAGGAACCAGGAGGACCCAGCACTAGCCCCAGGGCCATGGGCAGGCCACGTCTGTCACGAGAGGCGTCCCTGGGCCTGGCACCCCTGCTGGCACTGCCTGGGCACCGGCTTCCTATAGGTGGATGCACAGTCATACCAAGCCCACACCTGCTGACCCTCAGGGCAGGCCAGCTGACCCTTACCTCCAGGGCACGCCTGATGAATAGGGGCTCCTGGAGAGGGGCCCTCTGTCCCTCAGGTCACACTCCCAGGCGGGTCCCTCTGCCTGGTGGGACTTCTCAAGGGCAGGGCCTTGAATGCCACCTCACCCCACCTCCCTATCAGACTTCCCAGGCCAGGGCCGTGTCCCCCATCAGACCCTCCCAGGCCAGGGCTGTGTCCCCCACACCCTCCAAAGGTCTCGCTTTTCGGAGCACGTCCACGTCTCCTGCCTGGACTGGGGGAGAGAGTGCTAGAACATTCTAGAAGGAAGTGGCATGAGAGGAACCTGGCGTGTGGGGGGGGGGAGCATGGCGAGGTCCAGGCCCCAGTGGTGCTCCGTGGGCAGGGGGTGAAGAGGTGGAGGGCATCGGATAACAGATGAAGGGCGAGGGTCCAGGTAGGCCTGGGCCTCTGTCCTGAGACTCTGGGGGCGAGGAAGTCCGATGGCCCCCGTGCGGGGCGGCCTGGGGGGCCAGGGGAGGGCCCTGACTGGTGAGGAAACCCGGGGAGCAGGTCGGCCCTCGGGGAGGAAGAAGCCAGGCCCAGGGCTGCTCACTGGCCCGGGCACCTGAGGAGACGTCCACGGGAGGAGTCATGGGCCACCTCAAGGGGGCTGCATTGGGGGGCAGCTGCCGAGGGGCTGCAGGCTGTGCAGATGTAGCGCCCACTGAGGTAGAAACAGGGGTCACGGCTGCTGTGCGAGGTCACCTGGGGTGGGGACATTGTGATGCAGAGCCAGGGGACCCGGGCAGGAGGCAAGGAGAGCAAGTCCAGAAGGCCCCTCCCCAGGGCCCACCTGGCCTGGCCTGGCTCCTGCCCCAGCCCTGCACTCAGCAGGAAGTCCTCGCACGCCTCTGGAATTTTCCAGGTGGAAATTCTCCTCCAGGGCCCCGTGTGGTTCCGCATGCTCAGGACATCTTGTCTCTGGGCCACGGCCCCCCGGCCCCCAGCAGCCCTCTGGGCTCCAGGATGGAGTCCCCCGGAGCGCTGGGCCCTCCTCCTACAGGGGGCAGCGGCCAAGGAAGGAGACGGGCCTCCGGTGACCCCCGCTCACCTCTCCCCTCTCCCCACCAGTTCCAGACACATTTGCGATTTATCTTTCTCTGTTGTTTATTGTGTGGAGGCCAGGCCTCCCGGCCAACTCGGAGCTGGACGGGCCAGCGCAGCCCGAGACGGCGGTCCCAGCCAAGCCCCGAGCAGCCCCCCGCCTGCCGTCCCCTCAGCCGCCCCCGAGCCAGGCAGGCCCTGAGCTCTGGCCTGGCCGGACACTCTTTATGGAGCCCCAGGGCCTGTTTCCCCTATTGTCTGCCTGTGTTTACAAGCCCGACCCTGTTTGCTTCATGATTTTCTCCGGGTGACGCCCCGGTCTGGCCACGGCCTGCGTGCCATCTTGCTGAGGCCTTGCTCAGCCTGGGCCTGGGCTCCCCATCCATCATCTCCCTGAGCCTCCAGCAGGGTTGGGGGAGAGCCTGCACCCAGAGGAGCAGCATGTGTGGCCGGAGAGCCGGGTGGGAAGCCTGCAGCACAGGGGGTGCATGAACACCCATGTGCACCGGGGTCTGGGTGCGTGCGTGTGTGTATACGCCTGTGTGCATATGCGTGTGTGCACATATGTGCATACTAGGGTTTGGGGAGGCTTACACCTGACCCCGACCCCAACACCTCCTGGTAAACCCAGCCTGGGGAGCCCACAGGCCAGCTCTGGCTTCCAGATGGCAATCCGCTCCGCAGGCAGGTGACCCCGGCCAACTCGTCCTCTCTGGGGCTCAGTTTCCCCTTGGTGAAAGGGAGGCTGCAGGAATCCAGCCCTCAAGGGCTGCCTTTCGGCATGGAATGGCTGTGCTGGGATCTGGCTGCAGACCCAAGGCCTGTCTGTCCCTCTGTCCCTCTCTCAACAGTGATTCTTAATCTTTGGGACTTTTCCCAGAAAAACCCACCTGTTCACATCAATACCAATAAAATTCCCCAAAGCAACACTCTCCTCCCTCTGGTTAGAAACCTTCCTTGTGGATCTGGACAGAAGAATTGTCAGGGGCCCAGAGCCTTCCACAGCCAATGTCGGGTTGGGGGTGGCCGCCACCAGGATGTCCCTGGGGGCAATGAGACCCAGGGCTGCCACTTGGGCCTATCTCCTTGGTCCTGCAGGCAACAAATCATGGTGATTCTCAGACCCAGGACCACAGAGGTGAGCCGAGGCCACAGGAACCTGGTGCCCAAATTCAGGGGGCAGCTTTGGCAGCTTGTTCACGTGTGTGTGCGTGCGATCACACGAGTGTGAGCTGGTGTCTTCACTTAGAAGCCTGCAGGTCTCCGTCCAGCGTGCAAAGGATTGGACGTGCGCCCATGGCCTGGGCAGGCTGAGGGGCCACGGGAGCTCCAGGCTGTCCCCCTCCATCTGGGCGTCCACCCCCTCGACTCCAGGTCCAGCATGGCTCTCTGATGGCCTTTCCTGGAAAAGGGGCCTTGGCTTCGAGGTCCTGGAGGACCCACAGAGGTAGGTGCCAATGACTGTTCATCTTCCTCAAAATGACACCTAAGAAACAAAGAGCCGGCGCCCCACACCTTCATCCTGGGCTGGGGACTGTGCTGTGGGTCCCGTCACCTTCCCGGGCTCTGGGAACCTCTGGGGCTCCTCCAGAGCCTGCCCCGCCCCGCAGCCCAGACGCCCATGAGTGCTCTGCTCGCTCCCAGCTCCCCGCTGCCGGTGAAAAGCCCCACCCGGTCTGCTCCTCCATCCAAGCGTTCAACGCCTTCGAGATTTTATGATTTCGGGTTATTGACTTGGCCTCCTGGGTCCCCTGTGGCAGCCGGCTGTTTGAGAGAGGCTTTGGGTGACCTCAGCTTCACCCCTTGCCTGGCCGGAGCTGGAGGATCCTGAAAAACCCTGGCAGTGGCCGAGGGGCCCGTGGCCTGGTGTGGGGGCTCCTGGTCTGGGGCGGCCCCTCTGTGCCCAGCCCAGGCCCTGCACCCAGCGCCTCCTGAGTTCCCCCTTCATTTCCCTCAGCTTCCTAGACAGTAAATGCCCAAACCTCGGCTCCTGCACACTCCCAGCCCCAGTTCCTCATTTCCACGGGGAATCCCCCAGGGGGACAGATGCCAGGTGCATGGAGAGGTCCCTGCGCAGGGTCTTGTGAACACCACGGCCAGCCCTGGGCCTCCTCCGAGCCCCACCTCACACTGCCACCAAGAGCCAGATAAGGCGTCGCTGGTTTTCAGCCGATAAATCCTGGAAAGCGTTACAGGTTGGGAAAGGGGTTGGTGGACATCTAGAGGGAAGAGACGCGTGTCCTAGCTTGGAGGAAGCCCACTGCGCCTGGAGGGAAGCAGGCAGGTGACCCGCATGCCATCAGGCCAGTAGCCAGGTGTGTTCAGCACGCTCGGGGTCTGGTGGAATCAGCTGGTGCTGTCCAGGGCTCCTAGGGGGAGAGGGTGGGCCACTTCTGAGTTAATCCCTGCAGGACCCACCGGAAACACCAAAGATCGTAGTGACAGAGGGGCAGGGGAGTGACACGTGCAGGCAGGAGGAGCCACAGGGCCCAAACCCAGAAGCCTGAGAGAGATGCTTGGCACATTTGGAACAGGGAGGTGAAAGCTGGAGATGAGGCTGGGGCAGGTCATGCTTGGCCATCTGCAAAGCTGGGCTGGGAGCCTCAGGTCTGCCCTTGTGGGTGACCAGGTAGGCGGGGGTGAGAGCAGCACAGTCTTCAGACTTTAGCAAAATCCATCTTCAGTGAGAAGGAGGAGGAGGAGGAGGGAGACAGGGGGAAGTGACCTTCCCTCACATCATACACAGACTAACTCAAAATCCATCAGACCTACCTTGTAAAAGCTAAAAACTATACGTTTTCTAAAAGAAACCGGGAGAAAAATCTTCTACCTTGAGCTTGGCAAATACTTCTGAAAGACAACACAAAAAACACAAGAGATAAGAGACCCAAAAAAAATCAACAGGCACGGTGACGCACACCTGTAATCTCAGAGTCTCGGGAGGATAGGGCAGGAGGACTGAGAATTCAAGGCCAGCCTCAGCAATTTAGTGAGACACTTAAGCAGTTTAGGAAGTCCCTCTCTCTAAATAAAATACAAAAAGGGCTGGGGGTGTGGCTCAGTGGTTGAGTGCCCCTGGGTTCAAAACCTGGTATAGAGAGAAGAGAGACCAAAAAAGAAAAAGAAAATGAATAAATTGGAGTTCATCCCAATGAGAAACTTTAGTTCTTCCAAAACATTATAGGCAAGCCGCAGCCTGAGACTTTGGGAAACACACATCCAACCAAGGGCTTATCGAGAGTCTCCAAAGAACGTTTCCGACTCCTTAGTAAGAGGACACCAACCCACTTTAGGAGGGTCTGGGAGGCGAGTGACGGGGACAGTGGAGGTGAACAAGTCTCAAAAGAGCGTTGCCTGGAAGGAGAGGAGAGTTCACTATCAGGAGATCAGGAGGGGAACATACGTGGTGAGGGCAGAAAGTGAGCCTGGGCCCCCACCTCACACCACACACACATGAATCCAAGACGAACCAGAGACTTAAGAGTGAGATCTAAAACCACACAGCTCGTAGAAGGAATTGTAGAGTATCTGTGACTTCAAGATGGGCAAATGTACATTAATGCTTAAAAAGCACCAACCATGAGAGAAGGGGGTGATAAATTGGAATTCATTTAAAAACGGAAAACTTCGTTTTGTTTTTTTTTCAGAATCCCACTGAAGGCCACATGAGGAGGCATGTGCCTGTAGTACCGGCGACTCAGGAGGCTGAGGCAGGAGGATGGCAAGTTTGAGGCCAGCCTCAGCAACTTTGTGAGGCTCTGAACAACTTAGTGAAACCCTTTTTCAAAATAAAAAAATAAAATTAAAAAATTGGATAGGGATGTGGTAAAGCAACCCTGGATTGAATTCCTAGTAGAAAGAAAGAGTGGCTTAGCCAGAGAGGCTGAGTCTGGGGAGGAGGAATTGTCAGGAAAAGGCCTCTGGAGGCCCACAGGAGGTCAGGAGCTCCTTCTCTGTCCAGGGGCTGAGAGTAATGGAATCCACGAGGCTGTGGCCTTCCAAGCCAGAAGAGGCTGAGAGGGGTTGCAGAGGCCGGGGGCCAGGCGAGGATGGGAAGGAGCGGTCAGAGGGGTCCAGTCCTGGGCAAGAAGGTACACAGCAGGGGTGGTGGGCTGGCTGACCAGGGCCATGATCTGGGGGCTCCACGATGGGCAGCAAGGTCAGGACCTGGGCTGATGGGATAGTGAGGGACAAGGAAACAGGCCCCAGGGCAGGCTGGCCAGGCTGGGCTCCTGTGCAAGGACCTACAGCCGGACAGTATTTCCAGGCCACTGTGAGGGACGAGTGCACTGTCCTGTGCCAGGATGGGAGGGAGTTTGCCCGACCCTCTGCTTTTGTCCCTGCCGCAGGCCTGGGCACCCGGGGGGCTGGGAGCCACTAGACTCAGGCACAAGCCCCCTATAACCTCCCCTGCAGCCCGGGGCACCTGAGGCCACACACCTGGTCCTATCAGGCCCTGGAGCGGGGGCCCAGCCTCCCCCTGGCAGGGCCAGGCCTCCCTCGGCATCCCTCCACCCCCCGCTGGCATCAGCTTCCCAGACCCCTGGCCACCCACAGCCCGCGGTCAGCCACATGTGGCCTCCCCAGCTTCTGTTGGACAAGGTGGGGGCAAGCAGGACCCGTGGGGACAGAGGGTGCCCAGCTGAGCGTCACTGTCCCCCTTCAAGGCAGGAACATGCTCACCGGGCTCTCGGGGCACCCAGAGGCCCACAGTGTGACACGTGGTGGGCTTGAGCACGTGGCGGTGGAGGACGGGTGGCTGCAGGGTCAGCCATCGGGCCCTCCTGGGGACCTACGCAGCCAGGCAGTATTGACTGGGAGGTGACGGGTCCTGACTTCCCAGAAGAAGGGATGTCTCCGACCAGGCCAGGGTCAGGACCCAGGAGCTCACGGAGGAAAACTGAGGCAGAACCTAGACCCCAGGAAGAGGCCACACAGAGGGTGACGGGAAAGGACAAATCCCACGCTCTAGGACAAGGAGACTGAGGCAGGGCCCCGGCCAAAGGATCCATTTCCAAGTGGAGGGCACCATTGGCTTCAAGGGCAGCTCAGGAGCCTCAGATGCTGCACTAGGTCCTGGACCCAGAGGACCCCTGCAGGGGACAGAACCCACACCCAAGGGACACACAGAAGAGACCCTCAGAGGCAGGGGCGGGGGGCAGGAGCCCCGAGGGGCCGGGCCTGGGGAGCACAGGGGCAGTGGGGTCAGAGGGGAGCTGGGACCATGCAAGAGGACCTTCTCCATCCCCGAGCGGGGCCCTGAGGGACACGGCCACTGACCCGGCCAGGACCGACAGGAAGGGTCAGGAAGCACCTCCGTCCTCTCCTGCAGCCATGCCTCCCGGGATAAGGGGGCCTGGGGAAGCAGGCCCAGGGGTCAGTCTGCTGGGCACAAAGGGACAGAGAAGAGTGGATGGTGACTGGAGCAGATAAACCAGCCAGAGCCCTTCCCCTGTCTCACGCCATCGTCCTCCAGGTGGTGGCTTGGGACCATTTCTGCATAAGGAAACAGAAGCTGAGACGGAGGGGACTTGCCTAGGACGGGCCTGGGATGGGTCGGGGCCCTGCATCTCGGTGCCCAGGCCAAGCCTCCGAGGCCTTCCTCTGCTCCTGCCGGCCCCCAACAGGTGGCAGGTGGACGTGGTGAAAGCTGTTCTTGGGGACCCCGAGCTCACCTTGGAAGACGACCTCAGCCCCCTCCTCCCTCGGGGCCGGGGCGCGGAGCCTGTCTGGCCCCTCCTCTGGGGGCTGCCCTCAGCCACGACTGGACACGGGCCCGTCACGTGGCCCGTGCTGACAGATTGGGTGTCTCTGGTGCAACAGCAGCTGCCGCTGAGTGGCTTCCTGGCAGGGAGTAGGGGGGCACCTCCAGCAGCCCTGGCCTTATCGGGGGACGCCCCCCGCCCCCGTCTGTGGCACGTGGAGTGTCCAGTGTCAAGTCTGAGGTCCAGGCCCTGCTGGTGGCTCCAGGGAGAGTGGCCCCTTGGGACAGATGGCTCTCTGGATGGAGGGGCCCTGTGCTAGTGTTGTGAGCTGACAAGTCCCGTCACGTTCACCACGTGCCACATGCACAGGGTCCTTCAGAATCAGAAATCTGGCTTCCAGGTTCCCATCCTGGGGATTCAGGCCTGTGGTGTCCAGGCCTCTGGCTCTGGGCCTCAGTTCTGGACAAGACAGTCACAGTTCTTCTCAACTGTAGGCAGCGCATCCTGCTAAGGCCCAGCAGCTGCTGGAGTGAGCCGGGACTGCTGTCCTCTGGGTCAGTGAGGCCACCAGAATAAGCACAAACGCTCCAGGTCAACTCCACCACCTCTGAGCAGAGTGACTCTGTGGGAGGTCATTTCCCTTCCCAGACTCAGTCTCCTCCTTCGGTGACTAGGGAATAGAGTACTTGATAGGCCTTGGGCACGTCAGCCTCCTGCTCCCCTGTCCCACTCTGTGATGTCCCCTGAAGCATATGGGTCTGAGCACTTGTGTCACGGGTAGGCCTCTGGCCTGCCCTGCTCAGCCAGCCGTCCTTGGCTGGCCTTGAGCTGGGGGTCCAGACAGGGCCTGGCTCCTGACGAGCTCCCAGCCAGGAGTGGCGCAACCTCAGCCCAGAGGAAAGAGCAGGGGTCAAAGATCGTCAGAATGCAGGGCCGGGACAGATGAGGCCAGGATCAGGAAAGGCTTCCCAGAGGCGACCTGGAGCCGGTCTCTAGGCCAAGTAGGGCTGTGTTGGATAGAAAGGAGGCCATGAGCAAGAAGTTTGGAACAAGGACCAGCCCACGGAGAGGAAGATCCAGAGAGCACTGGGTTCAGGTGCAGCTCCCCAGGTCAGGGCAGAGGGTGCCCCGTGGGGCATCAGCTTCCAGGAAGTGCCCTGCAAGAGTGGGGCTCAAGTACCAGGAGCCAGGCCTGGTAGTGACCAGCTGACTCAGGGAAAGGGCCCGCTGAAGCTGGGGAGAGGGTGGGCAGACAGCAGAGGAGCCAGAATGGACAGGTTGTGGGAAAACCAGGGGGTGAGAGAGGCACCCCATCTTAGCTGGCCAGGGCCTGGGGCATCCGGGGACTGTTGGAGGACAGTCCAGGCCAGGGGGAGTCAGGCAGGCAGGCTCTGGGGTGCCCACCCCATACCATGCCTGTGGGAGACTCCTGCTCAAGGCCCTGGTGACACTCAGTGACATTCGAAGCAGGCAGAGGGCCACTTAGCTCTGCCTCTTTCCTCTGTGGCAAGGAGGGCAGAGCTGAGACTCTCCCATGCCCTGTGGCGGGAGGTCTACTCCACGGCCAGCAGGCATGGTCCCATCCAGCTCGCACACTCATTCTTTGTCTGTGTCTCAGCGGGGGACAGTGCCTGGGTTGGTGTCCAGGCCGGTCAGCAGCGCCAGCCTCCCATCTGGCCTTGGAGATAGCCCCCCAGAGTTCTGGGGCTCCTTTGAGAGGGGCCAGTTTGGCCTGTGGTGGCCAAAGGCCGCAAGGGCGGGAGCTGGCATGGGCGGGTTAGGGGCGCCTCAGGAATAAACAGACCCCCCACAACAGGCAGCCTGGTGACAGAGGGGCTCAGCGGGAGCCCCAGAGCATGGGTGGGTGGGTGGGGCTGCAGCCCAGGCCCAGCAGGCCGGACTGACCAGCCCCACACCTGATCCAGATGGCTCCGTGCTCTGTGACCTGGCACATTAGAGCCAAGTGTCACCTAGCTCCCCCAAGGCTCCAGGAGAGGAGACTGAAGTCACCCCAGCTGGGGGAGGGTGTTGCTCAGGGACAGGGCCCACACAGGCCGCCAGAGCTCTGTGGGGTCTGCGGCCTGAGCCCGGGGCCAGGCAAGCCTTGTCCTGGGCTGAGCTCCTGGTGCCTGGCACAGCCGACGAGCCCTCCTGGGCCCGGGCGGGGCTGCTCATATCTTCCCCGTTACTTCACTCACTGTGCTCCTGCCGATCCCGTGTTGATCCCGCTGGGCACACAGCCGCCGCCGCAGTGCAAGCTGGGGCCCAGGGAAGGCCAAGCCTGGGCGGCCTCCAGGAGCCCAGCCCCAGGCACCCTCCCCCTCACCTGGATCCCTGGGCAGAGCGCATCTGGGCACAGCCCTGGAGGCACCAGCCACGCATGCAGGGGCTGGCCTGGACCCCCCATGGAACACAGAGGCCAGGTCTAGACGGCACCCTGCTGCCCCCAGGCCGCAGGACAGGCTGAGAACCGAGTCTCTGGCTGTTCTTTCTTCTGGGTTGTTCCAAATGGCCTCAGAGAAAGATCCCCATCCTTAGGAAGAAGCCTGCCATTTCCCAGTGCCCACCCCGTGCCTGGCCATGGGCTGGCCCAAATTCCGTGCTCACATCTAGTCCTGAAAGTCCCCAAGAGGTGTGGGGTAGAATCCAGACTGGGGGAAGACCCTCTGGGCAGAGTGGGCAGCGTGGGGGAGCCCAGCAAGGAAATTCACTGAGGAACTGGCCCAAGGGCCATGCCGGTCCCCTACCTGGTACGGCTGCTGCAGAGCCCCGGGCAGGGGCCATTGCTGAACCCCGGAGGCTTTGGTTTAATAGGCCCTAATCCCACTGCCAAGCCAACCTGTCTGTCCCAGAAGATCACCTTCCAAGACTCCAGCCCCTAGACAAACGTGGCCTGGCCTCGACACCCTCAGGAGCAGGGTCAGGTACTCATTGTTTTGTTGTTGGGTTTTTGTACTGGGGACTGAACCCAGGGTCTCACGCATGGGTGTCCTACCTCCGAGCTACATCCCAGCCATACACACACACACACACACACATATATATATATAGGATTTCACTAAGTTACTGAGGCTGCCCTCAACTTGCCATCCTCCTACTTCAGCTCCCAGTCCTTCAGATGACAGGCGTGGTGACCCTGGCCAGCAGGTACTCTAATTGTAAGCAGGCCTATCTGAGCCCTGTCCTTAGCACCGATCTCCAAGGACATCACAGCCCTGAAAGGAAGAGGCTGCTAAGACCCTGTCAGAGGTGAAAATCGGGGTCCAGAGAAGGCGCTTCAGTTAGTAAGGGTCACTCAGCCGAGCAGCAGAGCTGAGATCAGCCTTTCCGCTCCTGGAACTCCATGACCGTCCAGTCACCTGCTGGACCTCTCTCTTGCGGTCCCGTCTCCAGACTCAGCAGACCCGGGAGGGCGTGAGTTCAGGTTGAGCAGCAGGCTCAGGGCTTCCGTGTTCTTTGTTTTTCTTTCCTCCGCGAGTCGGTTTTCCAGTCTGTGAAATGGGGCGGGTGGGTCCAGCTCCAGGCCTGGATCCTGGAGGAGGAATGAGGTCAGCGGTGTCCAGAGGCTGGAGCATCTTGGAAGGAGAAGTCTCAACAGAGACAAGGGCCTATTGTCCCCCCTTCCCTGCCCTCCCACCGCCAGTTCCCACCCCCTTCGCCACACGAGGCCAGCCCTGCCCACAGGCCCCCATGGCCACCACGCGCCAGCTTGGGGTGACTCAGTGTCCCCTCCCTTCCTGTGGGTAACACTGCCAGGAATCAATCCACCACCAAGGCTTGGTTGGGGTGCCCCTGGGGATGGGGAGAGCAAAGGAGAGAAGCTGTGGGGGGAACCTTGGCTGGAGGAGCCACACAAGGTGGGCTTGGAGGAGACACGCTGACCGCGGCATCCTCAGGCCTGCTCATTGGCCGCTTGGGAGAGAAGCCTCCGCCAGCCCTGAGAGGGCCGCTGCTGCACCCCATCTCCCAGGTGCAGCCCCAGTTCCTAACTACCAGGTGGATAGAGGAGGAGGGGTCTTGCAGAGGGGCCCAGGCGTAGGGGCCAGTCTGGGTGGTGGGGCAGAAGCAGGCCCGGAGCTCCCAGCCAGGGGGTCCCCGGCGGGGGGCACGCACACCTTCCCACTGAACCCTGGGCACAAGGCCCCGGTCCCTCTTTGTCGTACAAGGAACAGGCTGAGGCTGGTCAATTCCGCTCCTGGGGCCTGGGAAGGATCCAGGGTCCTTGGCTCTGAGGAGGGACAAACAGCACTCAAACCATTTTGGTCCTTTGAACACATAATGGGGACACACATGGGCAGATGGGGGTCACTGCCTCTCTGAGGCCCCCGGGGCTGGGCCAGCCCATAGCTGGGCGGGACGGGTAATAGCTCCAGCTCCACACGTCCAGAAGTGACCTCCCGATTTCCTCCCCGGCCTCCTCCCTGTGTCTCCCCATCTCAGGAAACGGTACCATCTCCCGCCCAGAGGCTTGGGCCAGAAAACTGGGAGGCAGCCTTCTATCCTCCTGCCCCTCGCCACCCACGTCCCCGCCATTGCCAAGACCTGTCAACTCTCCCTCCAAAGTAAACCCCAAATCCACTCTTCTCCACTCAGGCTGCCACCCCCCGTGTCCAAGCCACCACCCGCTCTCCCTTGGACCACAGAACTGCCTGTTCCTCCCAGCCACCCCCGGCCCCTCCCTGACATGAGCCCGAGGGAAATCAGGCCCATCAGCAAGATCCCTGCAGACAGGAGGCTCGGTCGTTCTGTCCACTGCTACGGTCCGGGCAGGCCTGCAGAGATCTGTTGCATGGATCAGTGACTGACACGCCAGGCAGCTGAGTTTATTGAGCACTTGCAAGTCTTTGGGGGGATGTCACCATCTCGGCCGCCCTTCAGTGCTTCACATTTTCCAGATGGAGAAACTGAGGCACGGAGTCTCAGTTTTATGGGCCACGTGGACACTCCGATAATTAAACTATAACCTGCCATCCCCGTTTCAAAGACGGGAAAATGGTGCTTACTGAGAATTGATGAAATGGCTGTTGGGAGAGTAAAAGTCATTCAGTGCTGAGAATAGACGGGTGTCCCAGGAGCGCTCAGGAGGCTCTGTCCCCACCTGGAGCCGTGGACGCCCTGGAGAGCTCCTGGTCCCTGGGGAATGCCACAGCTGCAGGAGCCCAGGACTTCCTAGGAGGGCGAGGAAGGGACCGTCCCCGCAGGGAGAGATGCAAAGACAGGGGCCAACCTTGGTGCGGAGCTCGCTGGTCGGTGCAGGAGAGGAGGCCGCAATGTCCTGGGGCAGACAGGTATGGCCCTCCTCCCAGGGTCCACAGAGGACCTCAGGCCTCATCCTGAAGGGCAGGGGACACTTGAGACCATCACGAGGCAGCCGAGTGACAGGGCTGCCTCTGTAAAGAAGGAGGATGGCGTGAGGGCAGCAGGGAGGCGGGAGGCCGGGTGGAGGCCTGGGAATGTCTGGGCAGATGCCGTCAAGGATCTCTGGTCACTCTTGGGCTGGATAGTGATAGATGGCCTGGGTCAGAAGCCCGCTCTTGGGGGCATGGCATGGCCGAGCCCACTGTGAGGGGCTTGGGGCAGGCAGGGTGGAGGGCAGCCTCCCCCGCCCAGGCCTGGGAACGTCTGGGCTGGCTGGGGGCCCGCTGGCGGCTGGTGAAAGGCCCACTTACCATGACGGATGGGGTCCCCGCCAGGCCCCGCCAATTAGGCAAGATGCAGTGCCAGGGCTGGGCTATAAATATCTCGGCTGCCGACCGGTCCTGGAATGTAAATGATGGTGTTGAACAAGCGGGAGAAAATGTTCAGTTTAGACAGGACGGGCTTTGGGGGTTTTAAACACATGTTCTTTCCCCCACCGAGTCTTCAAGTTGGGCAGCCCAAGCTGCTGCCCGAGGCTGGCTTCGAGTCCCAGGCTCGGGAGGTGGGGCGTGTCCCTGGAAAGGTCACTGAATTGGAAATTCAGAAAAAGCGCCAAGTCTGCTGGCCACTTTGTCCCGGTCAGGAGATGCCTGGGTGATGGACGGAGCTCATCATCCTGTCTGGGGACACAGGTGTCAGGGGGCACTAGCAGCAAGTAGAAGTGTCTCCCCAAGGTCAGGTTGCCCCTCGGAGCTCTCTTCTCTTTTGAGGGCTTGGGGCTGAACAGGGCTCGTGTGCTGGGGCTAAGGGACAGCTGTCCTTCAAGAGCAGAAACCAGGATGCCTGACTTTCTGTTGAGGTCACTAAAGAACAAGGCTGGGGAGGCCCTCAAGGGTGTGTCAGGAGACATGCGTCCCCCGATCCCAACACACTTCTAAAATCTCAGAGCAACGTGGACCTAGAAGGAGATCAAGCCTCCAGCTCATTCATCTCCTGGTGTTTGGGACAAGTAGGGGCCAATGGCAGTGCAGGCCCACTGCCCTGCATGAGTGAACCATGCCTCCTACAGAGGGCATAGAGTCACCTCCACCCCAGGCCACCCAGTGATGCTCTGATAGAGAAACGTGCTCAGAGGGGTGCCAGGACACATGGCCACCAGGAAGGTCCAGGTGGGAGGCCAAGGCTGGCCAAGGCAGCCAGTGGAGAGACCCCAGGACCAGACAGAACACAGATCAGTTGGGCCCTGGGCTGGGCATAACCCTGTGGTGACACTGCTCTGTGACATCCTGGAAAGGTGCTCTGGGTCTTGCTGCCTGTGGGTCCTGCAGGGCCTCAGCTGTCACAGGCTGCTGGAGTGTGATACCACTCTTAAAGGCCCAGGCTGTGCAGCAGAGGAGACTCTGGCCTGAACCCAACTGAGGGCACATCTTCCCAGTGGATGGGCACGTGTCCCTCGAAGCGACTCCTCAGGGACCACTCCTGAAGGACACCAACAGGTGCATGCTGGGAGAAGGATGTGTGTGGAACTCCTAGGACGTGTGATGTCACGCACAGCCAAAGGTGCGGGTGTGCCCAGAGGGCGCCATCCTGTGAGCCTCCGGGGCGCTGCCCGGGGACTCCAGCCACCAGCCACCAGGGCCATGAGAGTCTGCTGGTGTCTGTTCCTCCATCTTCCAAGATGATTCTCACTGCTGGTCTCTCGCTCCCTCCTGCGTGACTGGTCACTGCCTATGGTCCCACGTCCATGGTAGTGGCCCTCCTGTCCCTGCCTCATCATGAGGCTGGGTAGGTGTGTCTCTTTTGGCATGATTTCTCCTAATGCATGAAAACTTAGAAAACTCCTCAGGAGATTTAAGGGGAAGTTAAGGAAAATTTATAAATGCTTTTCCAGAGGGTGAAAAAGAATTCAATATATTTCCAACTAGCTGGTCTAGAATTTTATGACTTATTTATGTATGTTTCCACTTTATAATCTGTCTGGAGATCTTTTAATGTTAGATATAAAGTGTTAGCTAATTTCCTCTCACCCCGGATTGCTGGCTCTGTTTCCCATTGTTACGGAATTCTTGCTTCATCGTGGACTGCATTTTTTTTATAGGTAATTTGGTTCTTAAATATAATTGCCGCTTTCTGCTCTATCCTGGTGGTACAGATTGTGCTTTCCCTCCAGTGTCACACTCTGAAATTATTGTTCCTCTGGACCATGTTTTATAGAAGGCTTTATAGCATAATAATTAAGATGATGATCTTTGAAGTCAAACAAGCGGGGATTTATATCCAAACATTGCCACTCAATAAATGTGTGCCCTCAGGCAAATGACCTCACAGTTTGTCATCTGTAACGTGGAGTACCAAGAGGTCTTTCGATACTATCTTCCTCACGAGTTCAGAACAAACTGAGAACCAGATACAGGAATCCATCAAACACAAAGAACATCAGCCTTCTCAAGGATGAAAGGTAGCAGCTGTCCATTACCACCACTTGTGTTCAGTCTTATACCAGAGATACTAACCAGTGCAATATGGCAAGAAAAAAAAATAAATGTTTTATGATTTGGATCTTGAATATCCCCCAAAAGCCCATGTGTGAAAATCTTGGTCCCCAGGACCAAGAGGTGGTGGAAACTAAGAGGTGGGGAGTTGTGGGAAGTCCTTAGATAATTAGGGACATGTCCCTAGAAGGGATTGTGGGATCCTGGTTCTTTCCTCATTCTCTTTTACTTCTTGGCCATGAGATGAGTGGTTTTGCTACACCACATGCTCCCACTGTTAGGAGGCTCCCATTAGGCTCAAAACAATGGGCCCAGTAATCATGGACTGGAATCTCCAAAACTATAAGCTAGCAAACACCTTTTCTCAGGTATTCCATTAGAGTGACAGCAGGATAACACAAAAGGTATGGTGATAGGGAAAATCAACCAAAAAACAAAGGCTCAACGGACATCCTAACACTTTGACTTAGACTCGGACCACCAGTCATAGGCCATGGCAGAACCCCAGGTCTTTCCTCCACCCCTAGGGGGTGTATCCCAAAGTTAGCAAGAAGCACGGCAGAAGTCACAGCATCCTGGAGAAAGAGAAGCAAGGATGAGCGAGGACCTTTGGCTGAGGTCCCTTCTCACAGAAAGATGAAGTGCGGGTGGTGAGGGAGATTCCCACCATCGTGAGGCCTTGGCTTGGTACTTGACAAGGGGACAGAGGAGGCACTGCTCGGCTGGCAAGGCCTCGTTCCCTTCACGTCTCCACATGCCCTCCTGTAGAGGGGAGAGAAGAGGCTCATGGGGAGAGCCACCGAGCTCATCAGGTAGCATGAGGAGACCTCAGGAAGCAAAGGGCACAGCCAAGGGTGGTGTGGTCTCCTGGGTCAAGGTCTCCTCATGTCCCAAGGTCAAGGTCCGGGCCCAGTGGCCAGCTCCACCACCAGCTACTGGGCGACCCTGGGCCAGCTGCTCTCCCTCCCTGAGCCTCAGATCCCTTTGTCCAGAGAGGGCACTTCTCTGCACCAAGGTGCTCTGAATCTTTCCCCTGCTGGAGGTCTGTCCCCTGCTCCCCTCCTGTCCCCTCAGACAGCTCAGGACTGGCTCCTCCAACCTCTTTTCCCATGGGGCCCCCAATGTCCTCTCTACCTCAGGCTGCCTTCTGGGAGGGCAGCCCGACACCAAGCCAGCAGCTCAGCCAGCCCTCCTATGTCCCCAGCCCTCCCCTGGTCCCCAAAGGAAAGTCAGGAAAAGAAGCCAGGGGCCTAGCACCTGGAGCAGGCTGCAGGGGACCCTCTGTGAACAGGCCCTTTCTTTGTACCCATTCATCCCAGAAATGTTTCAGAGAGGCTGCCACGTGCCTGGACAAGCCCGCGGGGTCACAGCCACGGCCTCTGCTCCTGGGGGCTTCCAGACTTGAGGTCAAAGTGCCAGGAAATCATGATTTATGTGATTTGTGCCCCTGGGTCCCGTGGAAGCCAGGGGGTGTCCAGACCAGGCTTTGGAGGGAGAAAAGGCTTCCCTGGGGAGTCACCTCACTGCCACCACGTGAGGGGCAGACACCATCAGCTACGGGGGGAGGGGAGAGGAGGCTGCGGGAGGGGCCGCTGAGTCCTGCAAAGGGTGGCACGGTGCCCTGGGCATGGCCGAGAGGAGGGCAGCTCCGGGAGGGCTGGAGCAGAGCTGGAGCAGGAGAGCCCGGACCAGACTGGCACAGAGCTGCATCCGGGTCACCCAGGGTCCTGTCTGTTATCCTGCGGCTGCTGGGAAGCTGCGGGGGCTCCAGGCTGGTGGCATGATAAGATTTGCATTTGTCCAAGATGGAGCAGGATCAGGAAGGGGTGGGTGTGGACGAGGGTGGCAGGAAAGGAATGGCGGTGGCCTGGGATGGGCTGGGACAGGGAGTAGGTGGGGATGACGGGGGGGGGGTGAGGAGGAGATGGGCAGCTGCTGACACCGTGTGTGACTCCACTGGGGAGCGCTGAGGAGGGCCAGGGGTGGCAGGAATGGAGTGGCAGGGATGGCCCTAGACAGAGCTGGGGGCAGCGATGGGTGAAAATAGACAGGTGAGCACATGGGAAAGATGCTCTCCAGGTAAGATTTCTGCAAGATATCCTGAGGTGGCCAGGGCACAGTCAAGCAGGGGTGACACCCCTGGTCGGGGCTCAAGGGAGCCTTGAAGAGAAGGTCTGGTGCTATCTTGGCCCTTGTGTGTCCCCAGCACCCATCGTAGAAGATCCCTGAAGGGCCACAGTGGCTGCCAGCTGCTTGGGGGCTGGGCAGCGGGAGCCAGGGGAAGGGAGATACCTGTGCAGGCATTTTTTGGAGTCCCTGGAATGGGACACGGAGGCAAGAGACGGGGGAAGTCAGAGCTGGAAGGGGGGTCAGGAGGGTCTTAAATCTTGCTAATGGAACGTTGAAGTGCCACAGAGAAGGGACCAATAGCCAGAGAGGCCGTGGCACCTCCGCACGCTGCTGGGCTGCAGGAGCCATGCTGAGTGGGCCCCCTCTGTGCAAGTGGCCTCTCTTCCCCATGGACAGGGAGAGGAGAGAGGAGACAGAGGGACACGGTTTGCATCCCTGCAGATTCAGTGGTGAGGATGGTCCCCCAATCTCAGGCTGAGGACAAAGAACCAGAAACTACTGACAGAGAAGAGTGGGAAGGATTGGCAGGAAGGATTTCTGAGACAAACCTTGGGGACAGAGGAAAGCACAGAATAGCCTGAGGTTCAAGTCAGAAGCTGTGATGGGCTGGGATCAGGGGTCACCCTAGACTTGGAGCCAGGTCTCGCCTGGAGTTAGGGTCAAGACTCAGTATGAGCCAGGTGCGGTGGTGCACACCTGTCATCCCAGCGCCTCATGAGGCGGAGGCAGGAGGATTGCAAGTTTAAAGCCAGCCTCAGCAAAAGTGAGGCCTAAGCAACTCAATGAGACTCTGTCTCTGGATAAAATACAAAACAGGGCTGGGGATGGGCTCCATGGTGGAGTGCCCCTGAGTTCAACCCTTGGCACCAAAAACAACAACAAAAAAGACTCAGTATGAGTCTCAGGAGAGTTCTGTCCAGAGTCAGAAGCAGTTGTCTAAGACCAGACCACAGTTCCCATCCCCCGATCTACCCTGAGCCACAGAGGTCAAAGGTGAGCTCCCCTAGGCTGTTCCACCTTCAGGGATCTGATCCAGTTAGGTCTCCCTTCCAGAACCCTCCACCCCAAGGGGAAATGCCAACCCAGGCCCCACTCTTCCTTCAGGCCAGAAGGGCCCCAGCCCAGGCCCACCCTCCCCAGGCGCTGGGCCACGAGCCGAGCCCAGACCCACCCCACCCAGACCAGGGTGAGAATTCCGGCCACACGTCCCTGTGATGTGGTCACGTTGGAAAAATGTTAATCAAATCTTCTCCTCCGAGTTTCCTCTCTTTCCCAGGCTGGATTCCTAGAAGACAGGAATTTATGGTGTGAGAGCTCGGCCCCCGCAGCCCGCAGCCAAGGTCAACAGCAGGAGGCGGCAGGGTTGCCAAGCGGGAGGGGAGCCGAGACTTGAGGAGCTGGGTGCACAGAAAACCCAAATCCATGCAAAGCCAGGGGCTCAAACCACGTCCCCCCTGCCCGTCCCCCCAGCCTGGACTGGTGGGTCCCTTGTCTGGGAAGAGTGTTCCTCTTGGAGACGCTGCCAGGAGGTCACTCGGGCCCAGCCCCTACCAAGCCAGGATACCCGGGGTGCCCCCACCCACTGGCCAGCCGAGGGCAGATGGAAACCCCTGGGGGGGACTGCTTCACCGGTCCCCACTCCTCCTCCTCGGTCTGAGGTCTGATCACCCACACGTGTTGGCCACCCAGTGCCCTGGGGGCCAGGCATCCCCCTGACAGGCCCAGACCCCTGGTCTCTGGCAGCAGTTCTTGCCTCTTGGTCTGGGGATGCTGCTGGGGGGGGGGGCGGTCAAGGGAGGTGCAGAGGGACCTGCAGGCCACCAGGGTCCAACTCCAGATGCTGGGGAAACAGCACCCGCCCAGCCTCAAGCCCCCACAGGGGTACTGACCCCGGTCAGCCATGGGCTCACCTACATCTGCTGGGCATCTGGGAACCAGCAACAGGCCGAGGAGGCTCCACCTCCAAGTGGGGGTGGGGGAAGATTGGCACAGAAAGGGAGGGTGACCGTCACATAAGGTTGAGGGCTGCAGGTCCCTGAGGAGAGAGTGACCACCCTGAGGGTGGGGGAAGGACAGTGTTCAGAGAAAGCTGCCCAGGCGAGGTACACCCTGACGGTGGCCAGGGTTCACCAGGCGGACACAGGGGGAGGGGGCTTGGGGGAACATTCCAGCTAAGCCCACGGCATGTGCAAAGGCCCAGAATGTTTATACCTTGGTAAGACTTTTCATATAAATAAGTTCTCAGATTAAAAAAGAAAAAGAAAGGTCTCTGGCAAACCACACGTCTGCATTTCTTACTTAGAGAATGAGGCCAGGTCCTATCCTGGAGCCCAGGGTCCAGCCGACAGCCTGACCTGATACATCTCAGGTCCCACCCTCCCCCAGTCCAGCCACCCCGACATTGCCACACTGTCTACCTCAAGGGGTGCTCTGTCTGGGCTTCTGTCCAGCCCTCCTCACCCACCCCATGCTGTTGCCCCTACCCACGCCCTGCCCAGTGAGCCACTGCATGGTGCCAAGGGGCAGGGCAGTGTAGGACAGCCCAGGGTCCTTCCAGGGTCTCCATTCCCTGGGTACTTGGAGTAGAAGGACTCTCCAGCTTCTACTGAATTTTTTAAGTCCCCCCACCATCTGCAGGGGATATATTCTAAGACCTGCAGTGGACACCTGAAACCCTGGCTTTCACTAAAGCTGAGATACACTACATTTTTCCCTAATAAACGTCCCTATGATAAACTTTCCCCTTTTCACTTAAAGGAAGCACTTTCCAGCTTCTCTCTGAGGCATCCAAATTGCCAGCATCACCATTCCTGAACATGGGAGCTATTTTTAAATTTAAACAATGTTACCTGAACACCAGCACCGTGATACTGTCTATCCTATAGTGACTAATGTGAGAGTAGCATATACCATGTGGATACCTTGCACAAAGGGATGATTCACATCCCAGCCAGGACCAAGTGGGACAGCACGAGAGACTTAATCACACTACTCAGAACAGCACACAATTTAAAACATGAGTTGTTTCTTTCTGGAATTTTCCGTTTAACATTTTCAGACTGTGGTTAACCACGACTAACTAAAACCACAGAAAGTGAAACTGGATAAAGGGGGATGACTGCATTTACCTAGTCCCTTTTATTCCCATTTCCCTCCTGCATAAGAGCAGCCTGTCTGAGGCACTCAATGTGTGTCCTTATAAAGTGTGGATCACTAGTGACAATTGGTGGGCATGAGTTTTCCCTTTGGGGCAATGAGCATTTCTCGGAACCAGATAGAGGTGACGGATGAATCACTCATGACTCATCCGTGTGCTAAATGCTGGTGCATTGCACACTTGAAAATGGTCCAGGGCTAGATTGATGTTAGGTGAATTTTACCTCAACTTTTACAAACAGCCCTCATTGTTTGGGGGCATGGATTTTTATTTACATGATCATGTGGGCACCTAGGAGCTTGTGGTTGCTGTCCAACATTTCCAGAGAGTATCACACCTCCTATGGCTAGACGAGATCAAAACTGGCCAGGCAGAGCAGCACACGCCTGTCATCCCAGCAGCTGGCCTCCAACTTGTGATCCTCCTGCCTCAGCCTCCCAAGCCACTGGGATTACAGGCGTGCACCACTGTGCCCACCTAAAGATGATTTGAACACAGCCCAGATCCACGGGGCAAGGATAGACTGTTTCATGTGTGAGTCAAGGAAATGGACTCACCCCGTGGAGAAAATGACAACTGATTTTTCTACCCACAACCTCACAAAAAGGCAGACCTGAACGTGCCGGTCAGACTGGAAGTTGCTCGAATAAATTGTCGGTCAATATCTTAGGAAGGCAAGGGTGGAGAAGGACTTGTGAAACAAAACCCAGGGCACAAACCACGGCCGGCCTCCAGCCTTATCCAGAGGAAGCGATACTTCCTCCCGGACACGGCCGGGCCCTGCCCACCTGGTGAGTCATGGCCTCTTAGGCTGGCAGCCTGGCCCGCCCTTCCCGTCGTACCCAGGGGGAGCAGCGTGCTGTGCCCACCTTATCTCACCCCCGTCCACAGCCCTGCAGACATGAGGTCAGGGCCGGGATGTGAGGAGGGCGGGAGGCCGGAGACAGAGGAGGTTCAGGGGGAGGTCAGGGGTCGCTGGCAGAGTGTCCCACACACCCAAGGGGCAGTAGGAGGCAAAGCAGACCCTGGAGGGACCTCAGGCAGCTTCTGGGGCTGGGGACAAAGTTTGGTGTCACCAGGGTGTGGGGAACAGGGATGGGCGACTCCAGGAGGGCAGAGCCCTGGGCTGTGCTCCCCACCCCTCCCAAGGTCCTCTTCCATCTCCTCGTGGCTCCTTGGAGCTGCCACCACAGCCAGGACACACAGAGGGAGAAGCTGAGTCAATTAAGGACGCCTGGTGTCACTTTGGAACCCTGTGGGTATCTGTGTCCTTCCCATTTGGTCAACCACGAAGGGTCACCAAACACCAGCACCAACCCTGCCCTTGAGACACTGAGAGCATTGGGACGTCGTGTCTGCGTGGTGACCTGGTGGCTCCTCTGTGCCCCACACCCTGAGGCCTGTGCATGGCCTTGCTGTCGCTGGGTCAGTGCTGACCACGCTGTCCCATCTTTTTCCAGAAGGTCCCCCAGCCTGTGCCCGGGTTCCTGGCCATGGCTGAGCACATGCGGTGGGCACCTGGCTGGCTGACCAAGGTCTATTCAGGAGCTTCTACCAGAGCCCTCAGGTGGGAGCCTGTCTGCTGTCTGTCATCTTGCAGGGACAGGGAAGGGGACACAGTGGTCCCCTTGGCTAGGCTCTCAGCAGTTGGAGCTTCTTCCTCTTCCCTCAAGTGCCAGGTCTGTGGGTCACTCTGTCCAGGGCACAGTGGGACCATGGGGTACTGTTCCAGGGGTGACACTCCTCCCTCCACTTGTCCCTGCAGAGAGCCCAATGGCACGAGAAAGGACACCCCTGGTCCCGCAGAGGCCCCAGGTGGGCGCTGGGTGTGCAGGCGGGTGGACATGGTGACGGTGGCGATGATTGATTTTTAGATGGAGCTTTGTTCCACTCCCACAGGGAAGTGCTCACCATGCATGTGAACCCGACATTGGCCTCTGAGGCCACCGGTCCCTGCCCCAACAGCCCAGTTTTCGTGCTGACATGGAATGGGGGTGGGGGGTATGGGGCAGGGGGCAGGGAGACATGCGGCTGGGAGACCACATGGGGCATGAGCTGGGGACAGACAAAGCCTCCAGACAAGGCTCCAGGAGAAGCTCCTGAATAGGTCCGAACCCTGGGCGAGGGGAGCTGAGCAGGGTGGACAGAGGTACAGCCTCGGAGTCACAGGGACCTGCTGCCCTCCAGGACAGGGTGCGCGCGCAGGGACCAACCAACTGCCGGCTCTTCCCCAGGCTCTGGGTGTGCACCAGGGCTGGGGACACAGACGGGGCCACTCACCAATGCCCACACATCCTTCCTCTCCGATTTCCGAGGCCCAGATTCAGTGACACCTCCTCTGTGAACCCTCCGTCTTGGCCCCCCAGGCCCCTCCAGCCCCGTCCCAGCAGCCCCCGTGATTGCTCCAGTTCAAGGTCCTTCACACTGGAGGTCACACCTGCAGGGTCATCCCAGGATGCAGAGGTGACGGAGCTGCCCTCTGCAAAAGCATCCGAATGCATCTGGCAGGACCCGGGCCATGTCCCCCCATTGGGGGCTTCCTGAGCCCACCCCCCAGCCTCGCCTGCTCTTTGGTGGCTCAGCACTTTTGAATTGCACCGGCTTAGATGGCAGAGCCCCTGCCCACTAGGCTCGCGGCCTTCTAGAGGACCCCAGGAGGCCTGCGCTGACTGCCCTGGCGAGACTGGCACCTCTCTGGCCCTCCACAGCCCCAGGGGGCAGCTCCTGTGGCCAGAGCTAGCGGGGCCCTAGAGGACCCATCCATGACGAGTCACCAGGGACTCTAGCCAGTGGCCCACATAAAGCATGTCCCCAGGGATGGGCCATTCTCCCCTCTGAGTTGGCCTGGCAGGTTTCAAGTGATCATGACCTTGCAGGTTAGAAACCAGCCTTGGGCAGCCCTGAGCTGGGATGGCTCTGACTCCCCAGATGAGCCCCAGGATCCCACGGTCCCCTCACAGGGCTCCCCAACTGCCCAGGCCCGTTCTCCACACAGCAGCCAGACGACACCTGCTCACAAGCAGCGCCATCTGTGGATGCTCCCTGCCTCGAACCCTCCATGGCTTCCCAGTGCCTCAGGGCCATAGTCTGCCGACCTCTCCAGCCTCCTGTTCAGCACCCACCACCCCACCTGAGCACTTCACTCTAGCAGAATAAACTGTGATCTGGTCCCCAAACTTGTGTCCCTTGGGTCTTTGCTGGCCCCACAGCCTCCACCTGCAGGACTCATTAGCTGTGCTCCAGAAATGGTCCCTGTTCTCGTCAGAGGTCATGGGTCAAGGCGCCAGACCTGTCCCAAGATGCCACTCACCTCCAATCCTGGACAATGCAACACCTTGGGACCTTCCTGGACTTGCCTATCATCTGTGGGATCTGGGCCAAAGCTCTGCAGTCCCTGTTTGTTGAGTGACTGAGTGAACATACCCATTTCATAGACAAGGCACATGTGGCCCAGAAGAGCAGTGACCATGGCTCAGATCCATGGTGGAGCCCAAGTTCAGGCCTCCTAGGAGAGTTTCCAAGGGTTCCTGAACTGGGGTCTGGGCCTCCTGAAAGAGGGCACTGGTGTGGGCAGGCCCCTGCAGGGAGCAGCTGGCTAGATCACTTTCCGGGGGCTTGTGAGGGTGGTCCCCGGAGCAGGCTTTGGGCCACTTGCGGAGGACAGCCCTGCAGAGCTGGGAGCTCCCAGGGAACCCCGGCCAGCCCCCATCCCCTTCCACCTCCCAGCCCTGGGAGATGGGGGTGGGCAGGCCACCCAAGGAGGGGTGTGGGAGCAGGGAGGTGTCAGGAGTGGCCGTCTGATTTATGAAGCAAGCAGTGATGGCCACCTGGCAAGGTGGGCACACGCCACAGACCCTCGCAGATAAGAGCCCAGAAGTATGTGAGCGATGTAAACAGCAGGCACTGGGCACTCCAGCACCCCCACCCGTGCCAGCCGGAGACACCTGGACCGGGGAAGGTGCAGGCAGCCCGGTGGCCAGTCCCGGCTCCTGCCCCTGCACCTCTCCTCGACCTATTGCCACCTCCACCTGCAGCTGACCGCCCCCCCCACTGTGTTCTGCATCCTCATGTGACCCCTGTCCAGCTCTACCTCCGACTCAGGGCTCATCCACCCCAGGAAGCCACCCATTATCACCTGGGGAAACGCACCTGTGGTCCACATCAGACAGGTCCCTCTCTTTGCCAGGTCTCAGCTGATCTAAGGACACCACCCAAGGCCTAAAGCCTGGGCTCAGGCCCTTTCCAGCAGACCCTGCCAGTCCCCGCTCCTGGATCATCACCGCCCTGATCAAGCTCAGCTCCCAACCTCCTCAGGCCCCTGAATGCCTACCACCTCTCACCACCTCTGGCTCTCGCACACAGGACACCTGGTCTGTCAGCAAACTCCTATTCAGCCTTCAAAGCCCATCTCATGGGTGGCCCCCCCCCCCGGAATTCCCTTCCTGAGTGTCGAAGGCAGGGCTGGGTGGCCTTCTGCTCTCACAGCACCCCGGCCCAGCCCTCTCAGACTTGCCAAATTGCTCCTCTCTTGAAGGGGAAGAGGCCTCTTATGTGCCCTCCCTGGATCCCTGGCCTCCACCTTGAGCTGTTGAGGACTCAGAGGCTCCAGGTTCAAGGCCAGAGGATCTGCTGCATGGGGAAGAGGCCTCGAGCTGAGAGGAAAAGGACCAGACTTCAGCACGGTCCCCACCGCCACCCAAGCATGCTCCCACCAGCCCATCCCTGGCCCAGACACAGTCTCCTGGCCACTGCCCTGGATCTGACCACAGTGGTCAAGTGAAAAGGAGGACCTGACATAGAGGAATCGGAGAGCTGAAGACGTCCGTAGCTCAGTGGTGGAGCCCTGCCTGGCACGTGCAGGTCCTGGGTTCTGTCCCCAGCACTGCAGGGAATAAAAAGGAATTAGAGGAAACTGAGGCTGTGGGGGAGCGGACTTACTACTCAGGCCACACAGCGGACAGAGGGAGGACTCAAGCTGGTGGCTCCCTGGTGACCCTGTGTCCAGAGGAAGTTGCAAACACACCCACTCGAAGTCCAGAGCAGGGGACCTTCCAGCTGGCGCTAGGGCAGGACACAGTGGCAGGGACACCCAGCTCAGGAGAGTGACACTAGGCAGGGATGCTCTGCTGCCTGCTCGGGGCAAAGGCCGCTGTGGGCAGGGTCAGGGCAGTTGTACCCATAGGGCAGAGACGTAACAGCCGAGGGTCCCCGGCAGGAAATGGAACCGGGGCGTCTGCTGTGAGCAAGAGCGGGATGGACAGGTGCCAGACTCACACGAGCAGCCAGGCACCAACCCGGACTCCGTGACCGTGGTGCCCCAGGGACTGACGGGGCTGCAGGCTCCTCCAGGCAGGGCTGCCTGTGCTCGGCAGAGCCTGCACCCACGTGTCCTCAGCACAACGCGACCTGGCCCCTGTGAAGCCACCCTTCCGCACCTGCTGGAAAGCCAGGTAGCAGCGCCTGGGGCTGGGACCTAGGAGGTGGCCTGAAGGCCCAGCCCCAGGCCCCGGTGCCAGACACAGAGGCCACTAGCCTCACACTCTCTGGGCCTCAGTCTTGTCCATGCAGCAGGCTCCCTCTAGAACTTTCCATCCCTGGAGGATCTGAAGGCAGAAACGTGGGGTCTTGACCCCAGAAGTCCACACCAACAAGGTACAAAAAGGCCTCGGGGACACTGGCCTTCGTTCCTTCCTTGAGGTCCTTCAGTCCCAGGATGGCCTCATCCCTGGTGCTGGATGGAGCGGTCCGCAGGCCTCTCCTCTCCAGGGAGGAGCCCAGGCCCAGTCCTCAGGGAGCGGGAGTGCCAATGACCCAGGCCTTCTGCAGCTGCCAGACTCCTCGCCAGCCCCACCGCACAGACCTCCACCCAGGCAGGGGGTCTGGGTGTCCCTGGCACTGGCTTGAGGTCGGGCGACACTCTGTGCCCAGGCTGAACACAGAAGGAGACGGCAGAGCTGGGCAGGTGGGACCAAGGCAGAGGTGGCCAGAGGACCCCAAGCCTCAGGCCAGTTCCCTGTTCTGCAGGGGTTAACTGCGTACTCGGGCCCCCTTCTGCTTTCGATGTGGACACGGTGGACAGAGTCTAAAGATTTGTTTCCTTAAACATGTCTGGGCTGGGGCCAGGCAGGAGCTGAGGACAGATCCCTTTGGGGAGAGGACTGGGGCGGGGTGGACAGCGCAGCCCCTGCTTCCAATGCCAGCAGCGCTGTCTGCCGTCCACCGGAAGGCCACAACAGCACAGCAGGCCTGGGTCCACCTGCCCAGGTTCACAGTGGAGCCTGTTTCACAGACAGGGAAGCTGAGGCAGAGGGAGCAGGCCTAGAACCAGGGGCCAGAGCAGAGCCTACCTCTGGGCATCTGCCCGCAGGTGGTGAGAGGGCAGCTTTGAGGGGACAGCTTTGAGGAGGGGGCATCTCTGGAGGTCTGAGGCCTGGGTTGCTATGGCCTGTCTCTGCCTGGACACAGGTGTGTGTCTATGTGCGGAAGCCTGTCCTTCTCTGACCTCCCTCTATCTCAGGGACTTTAGAATTCCCCGTCCAGCAGCTCATCCCCAGGGCCTGGGGCAGCAGCCTCCAGGGCCTCAGCCGGGACCCTACAACCTGAGGGGAGGCAGGGCCTCCACAGGGCCGATGTCCAGGAAAGAGCCGGGGCGGCCCCTTGGAGCTTTTGACCTGTGGGCCTGCCCGTCCCGCCTGCCCCCTGTCCTGCTGGTTTGCCTTGGCCGCCTCTTACCAGCCTGAGGAGGCGCAAGGGCCTGGAATGGGTCACATCCGGCCCAGCCGTCTAAACAGGCCTGAGCCCCGGAGCTTGCTGGGCCCAGGGGGAGCCCAAAATAACATCTGAGTCAGTGTCCCTGCAGACATCCCCACCCTCTGGGGCCCAAGGGAGGGGCTCGAGGCAGCCCCAGACAGGGGACCAGGCCAGGTCAGACAGCCACCTGCTCTGCTGGGGCCCAGCCAGCAGCTGGCAGTGCCCAGAGGGCAGCGAGATCATCAAGATGGTGAAAGAGAGGCCCGGGAGGAGGAGGCGGCCCTGCCCAGGGGCTGGGGTCAATGTCACCTAGACAGACAAGTAGCGGTCCCAGAGTCGGGGCCCCGAGAGAACCCTCTGCCCACCCTGGGTCAGGGAAAGTCCTCCAGACACAGGCAAGTCCTGGCCGATGGGCTGGATGGGGACAGGGCCGGACCCTGAAAATGAGCAGAAGCCACTTCACAGGGTGGGTGACCGAGACTTAAGAGCTCAGGGACTCGTCCCAGGGCCCAGCTGGGGACCTTCGGCCCTGGGCAGGCAGACACAGGCGGTCCAGATGGCTCCCACCCTGGCCTCTCTCTGGAATCACCCCTCAAAACCCCACCACGCCCATCAGCCCCACGCTGCCCAGCGGAGCCCAAAGAGCACCCAGCAAAGGGCCCACCGCCTCCAAGGGCAGCCTGTTCTGAGAGATCCCAGGTCCAGAGCATGCTCGGGGACAGGGTCTAGGCCAATGTCATTCACGGTCAAGTCGGGGTGGGCTGGGGTCGAAGGTGCTCCAGGCCGTGAGGCGGGGCCTGTCTGGGGCAGAAGCCAAGAGCACGCGGCCTCAACTGCTTACTAAAGCTCAGGCTGCATCACGTCCCCACGTCCCTGAAGGGTGACTTGTACAGCAAGTTCGTACTGCCCCTTGTCCCCAAGCTGGGGCAGGAGGCAGATACTTCGTCCCGCTGGCCTGCTGGCCTAATCCCCCAGCTTTCCTGAGAGCGGCTCTGCTGTTCTTGGCCCAGGGCCTCCTCTGAGCCTGGCACGGCTCAGGCTTGGCATTCACCAGCGAGTGAGGGCCTGGCCAGGGTCCAGCCAGGGCAGTGGGCATGATTAAAGCATAGAACCTGGGCCTGGGCAGGCAGCAGGGGCCTGCCAGACTCGAGTCCACGGCCCTGCTGCAGGGCTGAGCCCACTCCCAGGGCCCCTCTGGTCCAGCGGAGGCTGCTGGGCCTCCTTCAGCGTACCTGGCAGAGGTTTTGTTCCTCTGAAACCAATCAGGGCTTCCCCCGGGGGAAGGAACCGGGAGACAGCAAAGCCGGGGTCCTCGGGCCCACACAGGCCTCAGCGAGTCTCTGCCATGTCCTCGGCTCCGCGCCAGCTCCTGGACAGGGGTGTGGAAGCAGATTTTCTCCAAAGCCCCTTTCCCAGCTCTGGATTCTTGGAATGGCCCTGAGCCAGCGGCCCGAGGGGCTGCAGGGAGAGCCGTAGGCAGCGCGAGATGAGGGGACACCCTGGGCCAGGACCTGCACCGTGCAGTAGCTGCGCCACTCTCCAGTGCACAGAGCCTCGCCAGCAAACGGGGAAACCGAGGTGCGAGGCAAGTCACCTGCCCAAGGTCAAACAGCAGAAAGTGGAGGGGTGGGGACTGAACCCAGGACCTTGGCTTTGAACCACCGGAGGGCACAGAAGGAAACAAAGAGAGAGAGAGAGTCCAGGCTAGGGTGGAGGCCCCCAGGCCAGCGTGGAGGACCGGAGGCAGGGCGGCAGGGCAGACCCAGGTGGTTTGCCACTGATGGTCTCCAAACTGTCCCTAAAGACCATCTTAGAGAGCCCAGTGTCCCCCAGGTCCGCATAGTCGGCAGTCGGTGTTTTCAACTCCTTTTACTCATGGGCCTTCTGGGAGCTCCTTTCTCGAATGGAACCTCAAGAGAAGCATCTCAATAGAACCCTAGTGACCCACCAAGTTCCATTTCTAAATCTGCTGTAGTCTCACCCCAGGGACCAGGGCTGCGGCCTGAGGGGAAATGAGAACAGGCTCCTCAGGTGGCAAATGACCATCCCATTAGACCACCGATCCCTTAATTCTGTGTGTGGAATATCAGAGTCAAGGAAATCACGCACTTATCCCTCATCCCAGGTGCTGGGGGTGAAACCAAGGGCCTCCACACACTAGGCAAGCCCTCTACCATTAAGCTACGGTCCCACATCCAATAAGGGACACATCAGAGTAGGACTGAGGCCCCACGGCATCTTCAATGTCCAGCACAAGGCCAGAGACATAGTAGGTGCTCAATGAATCTTTGCTAAATAAATGAACGGGTGCCTCTCTGTTCAACGGATGAATACCAAGCTTCCAAACCAAAACTGTTTAACAGCTAAGTGTCATTGCCTGAGTCACTGATACCCTAACTTTGATCAGTTCCAGCAGAGGGACTCAGATTGGTCATTACAGGCATAGCCACACTCTTGCTTCCAGGCAGACATTTCCAATTGGCTGTGTGATTCTCACCCGCTGGGCCCGGACAGTCTCAGAATCCTCCTTAACTCGGCTCAGGCAGTCACTGTCCCTCAGACACAGGGGGTGAAGGATCCTCCGCCATCCTGAACGGGGCTCTTCCTACCCTTAAATCCATAATCGAGTGGAGAGCAGCGGCTGGAAGGCCAGGGGGTGGCATGGGTACAGGAGTTGGCAAGAAGCAGGTCAGGAGGCCCTGGAGATTTCTAACTGCACTCTGGGGACCCTCTGAATGCATGAGCGGGTCAGCTTGCCCGTCCCCGTGAGAAAGGAAATGCCCGTGGAGAGGGAGAGGTGGCCCCCACCTTGGGACCTGAACCCTGGCAGGCTTTGGAACCAGATCTGGGCCTGAAAACCACAAGCTTTTATTAATCCCAGGGCCTGGAGCAAGGGCTGGGCCGCAGCAACAGGCTACGCAGCTGGCGACCCGGGAGGGAAGAGCTGTTTCCAAATGCTGGGGCCACCAGGCTCGGGGAGGGCGTGGGCGGGCACGCTAATCCCGACTCTGCTAAGACGCAAAAGGCTTTGGATCAGAGTAGATCATCGGCCTAAATATGAAAAGCCAAACTGCAAAGCTTCTAAAATAAAACAGGAGAATGTCTGCATGACCTTTGGGTAGGCAAAGATTTCTTAAACAGGACAGAAAAAGCACCTAACCTCTAGAGAAACGTTCCATACGTGTGAATTCATTAAAAACCAATGGGCAGCCTGGTGCAGTGGTGCACGCCCGTAATCCCAGCGACTCGGGGGTTGGGGGGGGCAGGCTGAGGCAGGGGAATCACAAGTTCAAAGACAGCTTCAGCAAATGACTGAGGCACTAAGCAAGGGATATATCTCACTGGTAAAGCACCCCTGGGTTCAAGCTCCAGTACCAAAACGAACAATGGGCTGAGGGTATAGCGAGCTCAGGGGTGGAGCACTTGCCCAGCACGCATGAGGCCTATGGGTCCCTCGCATCGCCCCAAGCAAGAAATTTTAAAAAAAAAAATCAGGGGCTTTTGTTTAACACAAGACAACCTTTGAAGAAAGGCAAACTATAGAGCAAAAGAGAATCTTTCTAAGGTACAGAGCCAGCCACAAAATGGCACCACCATATATAAAGAATGCCTATAAATCAATAATAGCAAACAATCCTGTTTTCAAAAATGGGCCTAAGATTTGAGAAAGCACTTCAAAACTGAGGATGTCAAAGGGCCCTAAAAACATTTGAGAAGGTGCTTCATGGTCATTACACCCTAGGAAAATTACAATTAAATCCATAATGGGACACCCGCACACACCCCAGAATGCTAAAATATACAGACTGATGATTCCAATTGCTGCTAGAATGTGGAACAAGTAGAATTCTCTTGCATTCATGGTGGGGATGTCCAATGCTACAATCACTAAAAAAAAAAAAAAAAAAAAAAAAAAAAAAAAAATCTGGCAATTCTTCAAAGTGTTAAATAGATATATTACCATAAAACCAGCAATTACACGCCTAGATGTATATCCCTTTCTATGAGCACATTTATGTCTACAGAATGGCAGAAATATGGCCAGCAGCCGTATCTGCATCTGTAATAACAAAAAAATCAAAATAACTCCATGTCCATCAATACTAGAACAGATAAAAGCCTGGGCATCCCGTATCTCAAAAGCCTGGGGCCAGAAACCTTCAGATTTTTTTTCAGATGTTGACATATTTGCTTCTATATAATGAGGTATCTTGGGGGTGAAATCCACATCCAAACAGGAAATTTACTTCTTTCTGATATACCTAGCCTCAAGGTGACTTTATACAATATTATTAATAATTCTGTGCATGGGGTGGCGCAGGCTTGGAATCCCAGTGACTTGGGAGGCTGAGTCAGGAGGATTGCAAGTGTGTGGCCAGCCTCGGCAATTTAGCAAGGCCCTATCTCAAAATTAAAAAATAAAAAGGACTTGGGATAGAGTTCAGAGATAAAGCACCCCTGGGTCAATACCTAGTAGCAAATAATAATAATAATAAAAATAATAATAATAACGTTGGGCATGAAACTAGGTTTCATGGTGTGGAATTTTCCATCTGTGGACGCATTTCTGTACTCAAACGTTTCAGATTTTAGAGCGCTTCAGATTTCAGATGAGAGATGCCCAACTTAGAGATGAAGGAATTCTACACAGATAAACTCCTACTACACGTAACCACCCGGTGCACCTCACAGGCACAACATGTGCAAAAGATTCAGGCACCGAAGAACCCAGTGTGAGGTTCCGCTTCTGTGAAGTTCTGATTTGCCTACTGGTGTTGCTGTAACAAACGACCACAAACCTGGTAGCATAAGACAACAAAAACTCACTCGCTCACAGCTCTAGAGCCAGAAGTCGAAGTCGAGGAGTGGGCAGGCTGGGCTCCTTCTGAGGATGCCAGAGAAAGGCCCTCCTTGCCTCTTGACAGCGGCCCATGGCTGCCGCGCGGGCATCAGAGGTGTTCCTTGGTTTGTGGATGCCCCACAGCAGTCCACCTCGTCCTTCAGGTGACCTGCTCCCCTGTGGGTCTCCGCTGAGCTCGGTGTCCAGGTGTCCCTCTTGCTGCCCTCAAGGAGATCCAGTCATTGACTCAGAGACCTGCCCTGACGCAGTATGACGTCACTGTAACCCGACTATGCGGGCAAAGACCCTGTTTCCAAAGGAGATCACATTCTAGATGTCACTCCTCGAGACGAGACGTGAAGGTCTCTTTTGGAGGGACACAATTCAACCGGGGACAAAGTTCAAGAACAGGCAAAAGTAATCAATGGTGAGAGACAGATGACAAGGACCTCTCGCAGACACTGACCAGGAAGGGATCCAGATGGGGGAGAGATAGAGAGAGAGACAGAGAGACAGAGACAGACAGATGAGAGGTCCTGGTGACTAGAGCACGGTCCCCCTTTGCGGCTCCAGGTTCCCCTTCCTCGTTGGCTCACCAGGGCCCGGGCTCCCTGTGACTGATGCGTGCTTATAAAAGAGGCACTTGACCCTTCAGCGACATCCCTACGCCCCCAGCCCTTTTTATCTTCTGAGATAGGGTCTCACGAAGTTGCCAAGGCTGGCCTTCAACCTGCCATCCTCCTGCCTCAACCTCCAGTGTTGTTGAGATCACAGGCATGCACCACAGCACCTGGACAGAATACAGATTTTATTTTTATTATTATTTTATCAGTTGCCATTAAAAAGCTGGTTTGTTAAACTCATAGATCCCCCAAAGAAGTGGCCAGGCCATAGCGCAGGGGACCCTCAGGGCCAGTCCCAGGGTGGGTCTCAAGGCAGAGGGAGAAGGGAAAATGGAGGCAAGAGATTTGTTGAGGGAAAAAACTGGCGAGTGGCGGGAGCAGGGTGAGGACAGGCGAGCCAGAGTCTCTTCAGCAAGCGCTGGGGCTTCATTGTGCCCCTGGGTGTCTGGAACCTGGCCCTGGGGTGAGCGGGGCTGGTGCACAGTGACCTGCAGTGTTGGGGCCCAGGGAAGGAAGGGTCCGGTGCGGGCTCTGGGTGAGCTGTCGCGGCTGTCCCTAGGATGAGCGAGCCCTGGGAGGGGCCGTCCTTCCCGGATCGGCAAGTCCCCATGAGGCCAAAGCATCAAAAATACAGGACAAAAAGATGTGCTCGTGGAAGGGAAGGACGGCCCTCCCACGCGTGTCTGGCGATTAAATCCGTTACTGTCACAGAAACTCCTTGCGGCGCCTGACAGATGGCAGGAGCCAAGAGCAGAGGCCAGACCTGAAGCTACATCTCACCACCTCTGGGGAGCCCTTGGGGACGGACCCTACCTGGCTCTGTGGTGGCGACTGGCCCCCAGGGACCGTCAGGTGGTAGTTTTCTACACCTGTGAACTCTCAGCACGTGATCTGGGGACGCAGATTCTGGGCTGATGGCGGCCAAAGAAATGGACGAGAACAATCGTGACCCCTGGACACCCGGATCACCTTGTAATACCGTGTGAGACCAGAAAGGGCCCTTCAGTCTTTCTCCCCCGTGGGACATTCTGCAGAGTGTTCCAGAATGGGCACGCACCTCCTCAAACCCACCTCTCCAGCCCTGGGGCTCCTGCTCTTGGGATGGGGTGAGGGAAGGAGCCGGAGCATCCAGAGGGCTTCCATCCAGAATGTTCCGTGCACTTGGACTGGGAGGAAGGAGAAGGCCCCCTCCCAGGTCCTGAAAATCCCTGATTATCGGTGGAGCATGACTGGGCCTGGAGATAGGGTATTTTAGGAAGGCTTTAGGTTGAGATGAGGTCATTAAGGGTGGACCCAAGTCAATCATGACAGGTGTTCTCACAGGAAGAGATTAGGAGCTGGGTGTGGTGCATGCCTGGGATCCTAGTGACTGAGGATCCTGGGCTGAGGTAGGTGGATGGAAAGTTCGAGGCCAGCTTCAGCAACTTGGTGAGATCCTGTCTCAAAAATAAAAAAATAACAAAGGGTTGGGGATGTAGCTAAAGCAGCCCTGGGCTCAATCCCCAAAAGAAGAAGAAGCAGGGGAGGGAGGAGGAAGAGAGAGGAGGGGAGGGAGGAGGAGGGAGGAGGAGGGAGGAGGTGGGAGGAGGAGGGAGGAGGACAAACACACAGAAGACTGAGAGAGAGGGTTGCCATTCAGAAGCCAAGGATGGAAGTCTCAGAAGGAATCCACCCTGCCAACACCTTGATCTTGGATGTGCGGCCTCTGGAATTGAAAGAAAATGCACTTCTGCTGCTCAAGCCCCCTGGACGGTGGTACTCCATTATGACAGCCAGGAAACTGAGCACGAGCATCCTTGCTTCTTTCTGGGATTGGAAGACTGTCTGGAGACACAGGGAACCCTCACCTGGGGACTCCAGAGGTCACAGCGTTGGGCAGGGGACCTCACGTTGGACATGCAGCAGCATCACCTGTCGGGCTGGTTACAGCAGACTGTCAGTCCCACCCCCAAGTCTCCCAGACAGAAGGACGGACCTGGAAATCTATGTTTCTAGCAAGTTCAGTCCCTGGCAAAGCTGGTGCTGCTGGTCCAGAGTCCACATTTTGAAAACCAAAGATGCTGATGCTTGTTAAACTCTGAGAACCACTGTCCTGACAGCCAGGGTCCCCTGGGTGAGGGTCCCCCAGACACCTGAGCCCGGTGCTTCCCAAACTACCATGCACCAGTGATTCCTGGAATCTGCAAATGCTAAAGCCTCGTCTGCTCTAAAAACTCCCAGATTCAAATGCACAGCCAGGGCTCAGAACCTCCTCTGACCCAGTGCTCCCTTGTCCATAGGGAGCTCCTGGCCCAGAGAGGGAAGCCAGCCGCCCAGGGTCTCCCAGGGATGGGGCAGTCAGGAAGAGAATGCTGAGGACCTGGAGTGGCGGTTTCCAGGGTTTTTAAAGCATTGGAAATGTCTTCAACTTACATGAGACTCAGAGCCCGCAGATGTAAACCAAACAAAACCAGGGCAGCTTTGGTACCAGCTGGGCGAGACTGGAGCACTGCCCACTTAGTAGCCCTACCCTCAAGCCATGGGCCCCAAGAGACCCCCTGAAGCCATGATCTTCCCCCAAGATGACCTAGCGGGGTCCCCCAGTGAGTCTGGAGAGCTTTGGGGGGCCGGGAGAACAATGGCTACCCAGACTAAGGGGCCAAGACCCATCACCCAGCTCCCATGGGTGACCGGAGCCAAAAGCCATCGGGGAAAGTGTAGCCATCTGTGCATTTACTCAGCACCTGCCCAGGTGCCCACCGCGGCTGACCCTCCCCCAGCAGGTCCCCAGCCCTCAATGCAGATGGAGAGCAGGAGCTGTGTGTTTCCGACTTTCTGACAGCGCCGAGTGAGGAAACTGTTCTGCGAAATCTACTCTCCACGTGCCCACGTGTGAGCTCACACGAAAGGAGCCGGAAACCCTGCTGAATCGGATCATCTGCCTCACACCCACCTGTGCGGCTGCTCCCTGAGTCACGATGGGTTCCCTCCCTGTAAACCCATCATGAGTTGAAAATATCAGATCAAAAATGCGTTTATCTCCAGGTGTAGTGGTGCACGCGGGAGGCTGAGGCAGGAGGATCTTGAGATCAAACCCAGCCTCAGCCACTTGGCGAGTCCCTAAGCAACTCAGCAAGTCCCTGTCTCTAAATTTTAACTTTTAAAAAGGGCTGGGGATGTGGCTCAGTAACTAAGCACCCCTCCATTCAATCCCTAATATCAAAAATAATGATAACAATAAGTGCATTTATCACACGGAACCTACTGAGCCTCTAGCTTAGCAGCGCAGCACCCGGTCAGTTGTTCCCTGACCCAACCGACTGAGTCAAGGCATCGTAAATCAGCGCTGTCTGGATTCCTATTTTCTTCTATTCTAGTCCATCTGACCTTAAAATGCTACAGGAACATTCAGTGACCCACTAAATTGATTTCACGCCCCACCAATGGGTCACAACCTACAATTTGAAAAATGCTGGTAGAAATGAAAGGCCCTTTATCAGGAGCTGTGAAAGTGGACCAGGCCGGGTAGGAAGGGCCAGTGTCCTGGGAGAGTTGTTCCTGGCCGCCTTGCTCTCGGAAGCTCCCCAGCAGGCGGCTGTGTGGGTGGGCTGAAGGTCAAAGGCCAGCCACCAGGTCAGGGCTGCCTCCAGCCCTTCTGTTCCTGCATACACCACACGCCATGCCACCGGGAGAGCATATCCCTTTGGGAGGAGGGACCAGGATTCAACTCTGGCGTCAACTCTTCCGGGAAGCCTTCCGGATTGCCTCCACACCTCCAGGGTTCCTGCAAGAGCGCAGCTGCTGGGTCCTTTCTATCTGCCCACCTCCAAGTACCAGGCCCAGCAGAGCCGCTGCTCAGGAATGCAGAGGATAGACTCAAGAGGAGTGGATAACCCTGGCCCAGCGGGAGCCCCTGGCCCAGCCGTACCTGCCTCCCACCCTGCATCCTGGCAGCTGCCCTGGCCGCCCGTGGGACCCGCCTGGCGCCACCAGGATCATGCCAGCTGAGGTTCCGGGCATGGGTGGAGGGTTCTGCTCAGGACAGGGAGCGGCCGAACGTGGTGTGGAGATGGAGACGGGCGAAAACCTGGGAGGAAGAGAGCTCCCCGCCCCGCAGCATTAGGCTCTTGGAAAGGCTCCTGGGCACGGCAGAGGGCTGGGGGAGGCTGCGGGGAGATAAGGCCCCGGGAAAGGCGGAGAGCACGGCAGGCGAGGTGAGAGCCTGCCCACCACCCAGCGCCAGCTGGGCCCTGGGCGAGGCGGGCAACAGCCCAGCCCCAGGCCCTACTAAATGTCTGGCCCAGGGAAGAGGACCTTGCTGTCCAGGTGCTGAACAGACTCTGGCCAGGGCCATGCTCCCTCCTGGTGTGGTGCCCCAGGGGCCTCAGAGGCATGCAGGGAGCCCTTGGGTGGCCTCTGCCCATCCTGTGCTCAGCTATGCATTGAAGGACAGTGTGTTAAGCCCAGAATACCTGCACGTGTCCCCCCGAGTCCCTCCCCTCTCTCCCCTCTGAGCAGCATCTGGGTGGGAAGCCGAAAGCAGCGGGAAAGAGTCTCCCCTTGAACTGGGATGGCACATCCCCGAGGAGCAGAGGACCAGAGGGAGCGCTTCCTGGGGGTGGCCCAGCCTCAGCTGACGCAGCACAGTCCCCAGGAGCACGGGAGCTTGCAGGATCCAAGCAGATCTGGGAGGCCATGTCCTCCAGTCTCCAGACTGAGACGCCTGGGTCTGGGCGGAGGGTGCCAGGCGCAGGGAGACAGAGCCCGTAACTGGGATGGAATTCACTGCCTCCGCCTGCCCACGTGACAAGGGCTTAGAGCTGAAACCCAGGAGATCCCACGAGCTCTTTCTGGCCAGCCCGAGCTTGGAGACAGGACTCCTAATAACTCCTCGGTTTATAAACTGGGATAATAATATCCCTGATGGAAAAGGAAGATGTGCTTTGTAAACTCTCAAGTGTCAAACAAATGAGAGGCGTGTTCTGGACTCCTCCATCCAGGTCCCCTGGGGAGGGGGTGCACAGGCTGCCCAGCTCTCCGTGTTCCCTGCTAGGCGACGTGGGAACTGCCCCGGGCAGGACAGCCTGTCCAGGACACCCACCCCCTGCCCACACCCATCGAAGACCCAGACTGACAAAGGACTCAGACGCACAGACACCCAGGTCTGGGGAAAGCGTGGCATCACCCAGAGGGCTCTGAGGCTTGGGAACCAGAGCACAGGGCGGGGGGAGGGGACGGTATGTGCAGGGAAGGGGCTTCCTCCTTTGCCTACCCCTCCATCGGCTGCTTCAGTTGCCTGAGACGGTATCATAGACCCCATCCCATGATTGAGCACTTGCTGAATACCAGACTCTAAAGACATGAGCTTTTTGATCTTAAAGGTCCACGAAGACCTCTGTCCCCGTGGGAGGGCACTGGAGCTTCTGGGGCTGAGTTAATAATAATGGCATCACCCTTATCAGGTAATCCACCCAGGTTCACACTAACATTAGTCCCCATCGTGACCACACTGATGATACTGGCCGCCTTGGTGTCAACTCTTCCTGGAAGCCTTCCGGATTGCCTTCACACCTCCACACCTCCAGGCTGTTCTCCTGCCACCTGGGGGCAGGATGTGGAGTCCCAGCCCCCCTTTCCACAACTCCTGTCCCCGACCCCAAGCACAGCCTGTCCTTCCCTTGGGCCGACCCAGGAGTGGCCCTGCCCACAGGGCCCTCTGTCTGTTCCCGGTTACTGACCCTTGACTTCCAGAAAGGCCTGTCCCCCAGGACGGTCCCTTCCTTTCCTGGCCCACAGTCCATCCCAGGGGTCCCTGGCCACCTTTGGGCAGGGACATCTTCCTCTTTTCCCAGCTAAGATGTCAGCTCTGGGCCGAAGCTGCCTGGGAGCCCACGGTAGGTGGCCACCCTCTCTGCCTCAGCCCCCAGCAAGAGGGCAGGGCCTCTCCCGTGGGGCTACCTGTCATGGGGGCACCTCAGCCTTTCTCTACTGGCCCTCAAAGACACCCTCCTTCTCTGCCCCATTCCCTTGACCCCAAGCCCCCTTCCTGCCTCCGACCCTCAAGTAACAGGTCCGCTCTTCCCGCCTTGCCCGCCATAACGAAGTCAGCCTCATCCTCACCCATAACCTCAGTCTAATCCCACACTGTCCCCGGCAGGGGCCATGGCCACAGGAAGCTCCTGGACAATTGAAATGTGAGTAGTCCAAATAGACGCCGTGAAAATGTAAAATACACTCCAGTTTTAAGACTTGCTACAAAAAAAGAATGCAAAATATCTCGCCGATAATGTTTACATGGATTAGCGGTTGAAATAATATTTCAGATATTCTAGGTTAAACATAACATACTGCCAGGTGTGGTGGTGCACACCTGTAATCCCTGCTGCTTGGGAGGCTGAGGCAGGAGGATCACAAGTTCAAGGCCAACCTCAGCAACTCAGCAAGATCCTGTCTCAAAATAAAAAAAATAAAGAGGGCTGGGGACATGGTTCATCCCCAGGTACAGCATACCTGGGTTCAATCCCCAGGACCACACGTGCATGCACACACTCACAAACACACACACACACACAGTTTTACTTAGGTTTTCTTTTACGTAGCTACTAGAAAGTTTAGAATCAGAGGAGGGGAGATTCCAACCTCACTGTCTGCAGCTGAGTCTAATGGACAAGGCAAGGAGGGCCGGGAAGCTGTATCCTGAGGTCCTTCACCCTGTCTCGCTACTGAGTCTGTCCCGGAGGGGCTGCCCCAACCAGCCTTCATGTCCTTCCCAAACCTCAGTTTGGGCTCATATGAGAAATACTTTTTAGTGAACCATTGATCCTCTTTCCTCTGGGGCTGGCTGGAGGGACCTTGGCTCATGCGGAGGTATAAATGACTCTCAGCAGCATCTTCAGTGGCCCTGGGAGGAAGCACCACTGGGGTCCCAGGTCTGGCTGAGCCCTCCTCTGCCTAGGACAGCCCCACAGTCCATTGTCCTCTCTGTAGCTCAGGATCCCACTCAGCAGCGCGTCCTGTGTTTCACGGATGATGGGACCCTGTATTCACAAGGAAGAAAACAGAAGCCACACCCCAGGGATTCTGTCTACTCCAGCATCTGTCCCCATCTCCTAGAAGGTTCATCAGCACTTACAATCCAACATTCTTGGATGAGAGGGGAGACAGACATGCGTTACCCACCAACTGCCTTCCATGATGGCCAGGCCAGGGTGGGGATAAGAGCAAGCCCCCAAGCTCAGTCCAGGGGGACTTTGTTAAAGACCCTCAGAGAGGTCCAGAGGACAGGGATGCTGGGCACGGGAGTAGACCCGGAGGTGGTGGAAGCCCAGACCAGGGAACATCGCCAACACAGGTCCCCACCCAGACCTCCAGGATCAGCCTGGGGGCCAGAGAGCAGCTTCGGAGCCAGTCGGAGGAAGGAAGGAGACAGGGCGGGTGGAGCTGGGTCTTATGGGGTTGGAAGTCCTCACTCAGAGATCTGGAGTTTCTCTGAAGGGCTACTGAGGGTTTCTAAGCAGAGCAATGACATTCTCAGAGCTGGGCAGAGATCCAGAACTGTGTCCTTCTTAGATGGTACACCTGAAGGAGCAGGAATGGAGAGGTGGTGTTCAAGAGACTCACCTGCGAGCCCTCTGCCCACATGGGCCAGGCAGCCAGCAAGTGGTGAGGTTTGTCAAGGGTAAGGGCCGGGGCACCCTGCTGCTCTCTGCAGGTGGCTCTCAGGTGTGCCCTTATGTCATCTGTTCAGGTATTCAGGGAGGTGGCTGAGCAGCTGGGGACACTGGGCCTGGATGAACAAGCGGGGAGTGAGTGCCACCAACACCTGCGCCCCTTCCTTGCATCGGGTGTAGCACATATTGGGCTAACGTGCACCGGGTGATCATTTGATGGATTTGGCCCTGAACCCAGGCCCCTTTGGAGGTCGTACAGCAGCCTCCCAGATTACATTGAGAGGAGCGACTGCAGCAAACACAGGCTGCTAGGGACAGGGGTGGGGGAGATTCGAGCTGGGCGCAGGACACAGGACCGGGGCCCAGCAGCCTCACGTCTACCCCAGCAAGTGCCCCTGCACACCTCTCCTGGATCCTCACAGCAAATCTTCTCCCGCTGGCTCCAGCCTCTTTCCCAGTCCTGGAATTAATAAAGCCTCCGAGCCGACTGCGGTTTGTAAGTCTGAAAGCTGGTTCCTGCCCACGTCACTGCCCCAAGAGGAGTGGGGCCCAGTTCCCCACCAGAACCCCCTTCCTTCCCCCTTCCTGGGAAGAAGGCAGACACACAGATGCACCCCTGACCTCCCTCCCCTCCCAGCAGACGGCTCCCAGGCACAGCATCTCAGCCCCTACCCCCGGACCCCTGCCCCTACCAACAAGGGCTGACTTGGGGGGTTTTAGGCCCCCCAACCAACACACTTCCAAATAAACACACACCATGTAGAACTGTATGTTTAAAGATGATTCTCCTAGTGTGTCCGCACCTCCCAAAATTTCGGAGCTGCTTTGACCAGAGACCAGGGGGAGGCAAAGATTGCCTGGGATCCCAGGGTGGCCTGGCAGAGAGCCATCCTGATAGCTATGCTAAAACCAGGAACAGCTCTTGAAGACCTGGTGGCAGCAATGACAGTCCAAGTGGTACCAGAGGGTACAGAGTGCATTTGAAAGCTGCAGGCACAGGCAGAAGTAGATGACCATGTTCAATTTACCTTTGCCATCATCTTCCTGGGCAGGGACATTTGTCACCCTCTGAGAGGTGAGGAGACTCGAACCCTGTGGAGAAGTTAGCCCACTAGAAAGTGCCACAGCTGGAACTCAGTCCCAGGTCCACCTGAGTTCCAAACCTACGTTGGACCTCTTTCCTCCTGGCCACTCCCTGTCAGCCCTGCAGACTGCCACCGTGTTCCTGGCTGGACAAAGGGCATTAACTCATCCCTCTGTGCGGGGAAAGCCCCAAAGACATGGTCCAGACTGTCCCCTGACCGGCTGTGTCTTAGGGCACAGCTTCCTGTCCTATCCTGTGGTTCCGACATCTATTTCCCACTAGTGAGGGCTGGGGGTGGGGATATGACCCCTGATCCACCATACACACACCCCAAAACCCTCAGAGCCCCAACCTGCTCAGGCGGAGAGCATCAGGGTTCTGCTGCCCGCTGCCCCAGCTGCTCAGCGCAGGCGCCCCCTGCTGGCCACCGGAGGAATGGCGATCCTGGACATTCTCCCAGAAGCAGAGAGCCAGTCCTGAGTCTGGGGCTCTGGGGTCTTATCTGGACACCAGTGCTGCTCAGCCTTGGGAAAGGTGATGAGCAAGTGACAATGAGGAGACTGGGATGCCTGTCAGTATGCGTGGGGCTCCCACCTCCCTGTTCCCCATAGTGACCTTTGCCAGACACTATGACCTGTATGGAAATGTGGCCTCAACCGGTGCAGAATAGAACCTCGTATGTCAGGGTCCCCTGCAAGCCCCAGAGGTCTCGGGGGACAGTGTAAACGTGGCCTTCACTCCCAGGCCGTTCTCCTGACTGCAGTCTCCTGGCCTCTGCAGATATCCACCACAAACCTGTCCAACACCCTGTTGCAGCTTCAGGCAGGAGACTGAGTCCTTGGCCCATGCAGAAAGGAGCCTTATAGCATTCCAGGGTCTCCATGCTGTCCCCTGTGTGCTCCAGACAACACCAGCCTTGCCGGTCTTTCTACCCAGGGGCCCTCGACCTCTGCAGACATTGCGCCCTTGTCCTGCCCAACCTCCCCATCCCAGCTTTGGGCAGGGTGGATCTCTAGCCAGGCTTGGGGTGCTGGGGTGTCTGGAGGGCCAGGGTGGGGGCTGAGGCTCGAGACAGCTGGCCTGTGTCCCCACACTGGGCCCCGGGCCCAGCCGTAGGGGCGGGGGCCTGGCCACTCAGGACTTGGCGAGGGCCGGCCGTTTTGGCCGGGCTGCGGGGGCCCTCCCTCCTGCTTCCTCTCCTGAGGGCCGTCCTGGCAGAGGCCCCCTCGCACTTTCTGGCGGGAACGGGGCCAGCAGCGAGAGCAGCCACAGAGGGAAAGCGGGAAAGGGATGGGGAAAGTGTGTGTGTGTGTGTGTGTGTGTGTGTGTGTGTGTATGTGTGTGCGCGCGCGCGGGCGTGAACGCGAGTGTGTGTGCAGGAGAAGGCTCTGGGTCCAGGCGGCCCCGCCGGAGGCTGCAGCGGGGCTTTCGTAATTGCCCCCTCCCGGCCCCCGCCGGCCTCCCCCGCCCGCCGCCGCCCGCCTCCGCCCGCCTCCTTCCCGCGCAGCCGACCAGGCAGCAATTACGCTTTGGGGATAAAACGAGGCGCGGAGAGCAGGCCGGGGCATTCCTCCCCGAGATGGCGATGGCGGGTCTGACGGCGGCGGCCCCGAGGCCCGGAGTCCTGCTGCTCCTGCTGGCCCTCCTCCACCCCGCGCAGCCCGGAGGTAAGGGCCCTGCCGGTTCCCACGCTGCTGCCCGCGCCCCAGGCGGCGGACGGACAGGGGGCCTGAGGGTGGACCGGCCGGCGGAGCCTCCACCCCCTGGCCTCCCAACCCCAGCCCACCGGCCTGGAAGCGCCGGCCCGAGCGCAATGGGATCCTGTCAAACGACCCGCAGCTCAGGACGGTCCCACCTCGTGCCAGGCTCTGCTGCCCCGAGAGGGCTGCGGGGCCCCTGCGCCACCCGGTGCGCTCTGCCGGTTGGTGCGCACCTGCGGACCAGCCCGTGTGCTGCGTGCAGCCCGCGGGGCAGGGGACCTGGATTGGAGATCACAGTGAGCTTGTGACCTCGGCAGGTTCCTCCTCCGATGGGAAATCCCCCGAGGAAGGTCCAGGTCAGGTTGGTTACCGGACTGCAGATTGGAGAGCTGCTGCTGTGGTCTGTCCCCAGGGAAGGGACTCTGGAGAGTGTGTTTCACATGTGCTCATGTATGAACAAGTGTGTCGCATGCTACATTGCACAGGTGTCCCTGTGTGCCCGTGCTCAAGCTTGTCGCTGAAGCAGGGGGACTTTCTGGGGAGGTTTGAACATCCACTCCCAGGCTCACAGCTGGACAGGTGTTTGTGTACAGGGCAGGGGGCTCCAGGAGCTGCCACCCCACAGACAACTACACATGAAAGATCTGGCATGCAGATGTGTCCCCAGGTGTGGATTGTCACTGTGCATGTGACCGTGAGTGTCTGTGTGCACAACTCTGTTTGTGTGAGAGACGGGGAGTCCGAGAAAGGAAAGGCAAGCTGGGGAAGGTGACCACCTTCCGACAGAGGGACAAGCCAGTGTCACAGGCTGGAGTGGACCCCAGTCTGTTGCTGGCCTATCTGGTGTGTGTCCAGACCCAGATGCTGCTGGATTTGTGGGACTGTCCACAGGGGCCAGCTGGGAGCCCAGAGGTGCCTTGGGCTACAGGAAGAGAGAGGTGCAAGATCACTGGCCATCTGCTGCGGTGGCCTAGGTGGGGTCTGTTTCCATGGGAACCTCCTTGCCATGAGAGCCAGACTCTGACTGGGCAACAGGTGGGGCCCAGGGTGCCTCAGGGCTGTTTCCATGAGATTGACCTACAGGGCCAGATGCCGGGACAGGAGCTTCTTGTGCAGGGTCCAGTCCTGGATGAGGCCAAGGGATGTGGGCACCAGTGGTGGTGGGGAGCAGAGAGCTAGCCCCTGAGAGCAGCATCTCTGGGCTGTCTGGGTCCCCTCCCCCAGGTGTGGCCCCCAAACACCCCTTCCTTCCCAGCCAATACCACCACCTATGAGTGGCAGTGAACCCCCCAGCTGGGAGAGACAGGAATCATTATCTCCACTTCACATCTGGGAAACTGAGGCTCGGTCAGTCTCAGGCAGCCCCTGGGGGTCAGCACCAGCCAGCTCTCCACCCTGGGTCAAAGGAAGAGGGAGTTGGGATAAGCTACAGGCAATATTGGGGAGGGGGACAGAGACCTGGAGTGAGTCCTTTAAGGGCAAAGTAACCCTGTTCCTCTAGCCCTGGTGACATCATTAATCCCTCAGAGGGTATCATTTTTTACAAAGATAAATCTCCATTCTATCCCAAACTTCTGGACTGGCTGTGTTCAAATAAGGGGCTTTGTGAATGGATAAGCTCTTCTGGGGTTTGGGTGCAGAGTCAGGAGACGTCAGGAACAGATACCGCAGTCACGCACTCCCAGCACCCACCTGGATACCCTGGGGGAGCCCAACCTCTCTGCAAGAGGAGGGTGTCACGTGTGCAAGTTCCCTAGTGGGGTCACAACAGCATTTCCTGGGAAGAATAATCCCCCTAGAAATACCCTCAGGCTTCCTCCCCATCCCCCCCACCCCCCACCCCTCGATTTCTGAGCCAAAGGTGGTTTGGATCGGGGCTTTCAACCCTGGCTGGGTCCAAGAGCTCCCCAGGGGAACCTTGAACAATTCCTATGCCAGGTCCCACCCAAGGATTCCTCCTCCATTTGGTCTGGAGAGGAACCTGGATGGGGGGACATTCTTTTAAGCTCCCCAGGTATCTCTGATGAGCCGCCAGAGCCAAGAAGCTCTGGCTTAGGGATGGATCCAGCTCTGTGTGTCTGCTGGGGCCTCGGCAGGAACACAAATATGCCCCCACGTGGGAGGGGACAGAGTCACCCACCGAGGACAGATTGTTTTTGAAAAACCATTGGCAACCTTTTCCTGCAAACAACAAAGCCTCGTGAGGTTTTATCTGCTCCCCAGCCGCCCCCCCCACCCTGGACTTGGCTTGGCAGAGCCCCCTGCCAAGGCCCACGGCCGCGGCTCCCTCCCAAACAGGCTTTTCCCAGATCTTTGAACCTGGAGCCCAGGCTCCGGGCAGAAGGCCCTGCATGTGACTGGGGTCAGCTACAGGTCCCAGGCCAGCCCTTCGTCTCTCTGGCTCTCGGTTTCTCTGGCTGCAAAATGGGAAGAGACATCCCGTCTGACGTCCCCGCCTCCTAGAGCCAGTGGGAGCTACAGCCATGTCACCCCTGCCAAAAATGCCTTCAATCAGAGGACTGTGGGAATGTCCAGATGTAAAACGATATATTCTCGTATTCAGGCTGATGGATCCTTGCGGTTCCTTTCTAGGATTAATTTCTCAGGTTGAATTCTCCCCCCAGGGGAGCAGAGGTATAAATGGCTGTGCGCTGAGAGAGGACACAGACAGGACTCTGGGAATGGGTGGCCCAGGAGCCCCAAGAAACCCAGGAGGGCTTCCCAGTGGAAGAGATGTTTAAGCCAGACCTTGAACGAAAGGCCCAACTTTCTTTCGAGGGGCTGTGAGTCGGGGGGCGATGGGCCTCCTCCATCCAGGGGGATCTGGCTGTGGAGCAGGAGAGACAGGGGTCCATTCAGCCTCAGCAGGAGGAAGACCCCTTCAGGTAGAGCCCAGGGGAGGGAAGTGTCAGGGGAGGTTTGCAGAAGTTCCAGCCCAGGCCAGAGGCTCTTCTGATCCCTGAGAGCCGGGATCAGGATTCTTAGCTGCAAGACAAGTTCCGCCCTGGGCTGCTTCAGTAGGACAAGCCAAACCCACATAAAACAAGACGAGTGTGTTCCAGGCCGCCAGGCCAGCTGAGCGGCGGGCGAGAGGAGCCGCAGGCCCAGGAAGGCAGGAGGGAGAACAGGCCTGGGAGCCAGGGCCGGGCCTGGAGGGAGGCGCGGGCATTCTTGGCAGGAAGCGCGCTTCTGTCGAGGAGGTGGGAATGCGGGTGACAAGCTGGGCTCTGCCAAGGAGCCTGCCACTTCTCCAGGGCCCTTTCTCCACTCGGGTCCCCTTTTCCTCTCACCTGCCCCACGTTGGAAGAGAGACAGGGCAGAAACGGCTGCCCCAGGGTGGTCAGGGTTTGGGTGTGGGATTTGGCCAGCCCTGTCCCGGATCTGAAATGTGGGCGTGGAGAGTAGGGAAAAGGGAAGCAGCGTCCTACTCCGGAAAGGGCCTGGCCACAAGTCCAGCACCAGGAGAGAAGTGGGGTTCAGCCAGGCCTGGCAGCTGCACAAGTCTGAGATGGGGAGACCCCAGGGCAGATACGATGGGGTGAAACAGGTCAGACCCAGATCCATAAGCGTCCTCTCTGCCTCCCCTGCACCTGCTTCACCCATCGTTCACTGAGCACCTACTATCCACCCAACCCGAGCAGCAGAGTGGGAAGAAATGGAGATTAGAGGTCACCGATAGTTTCTTTGTTTTTGTTTTGTTTTGATTTGATTTTTGAACAATGACTCTGGGCCAGGTACCGACAAGACACAGCCTCTTACTTGAACCCTTGCAACCGTGCAAGGCAGTGAGGATCAGCCCCACTTTGAAAAAAGGAAACTGAGGCTCAGAGAGGTTAAGTGACTTACCTGAGGTCACACAGATGGTAAGAAGCAGCAAAGTTAAGATTAGAAGCCGGGGGCTAGGGGGGATCTGTCTTGACCCCCCTTCGGCCCCTTCCCACCCACCTCACTGTCCCCTGCTGTCTTCTCTGAAGCCTGAAGGCAGAGAAGAGGGGACAGAGGGCCACGAGGGAGGAGGGGAGAAAGTGCAGGAAGAGAGGCTGAGGCAGAGAGAGATGCATTGGGAGCTGGAGGCCAGAGCCAGAGAAGGCACCAAAGCCCCAAGGCAAGCCCTGTGTGGACTTGGCAGCTGATGACAGGGCCGCCTGCTCGTTCCCAGCAGGCCCAGCCCCCTGGGGCCACTCCTCCAATCCCCCAGGCTCTGGCCAGATTGCTCACACACTCCAGGACTGGACCACAGTTCCCGGGGGGGGGGCCGCAGACCCCAGTGCTGGCTTTGGCATGGGGTGGCCAAGACAGCCAGCGTCCCCAGCCCTGCTGAGCTCTAGCTGAGGCTGACCAGGCTCAGGGGCCAGCTGGGACATGTCACCCGGCCCCGGAGCCAGACATCTGGCCGCGGTGCCTCTCAGATGCACTGCAAATCTGCACTGCCCCTGAGCCAGCCTGTGCCCCCCGAGACACCCCAGCCCCCTGGGACAGGACGGGGCTGGAGCCTTGGCAAGGTGACTGGTCGAGGTTGGGAGCGTTCTGTGGCGGAGCCAGGGCCTGGTTTGAGACCCGGCCGGTTGCCATGACAACGGCTCAGGCCTAGGTCCAGGGCCAGCATGCCAGTATCCTCCAGTGACAGCTTCACTGGTCCATGGGGACTGTCCTCGTGACCTTGGCCGGGGAATTAGCTGTGCCTTAAGAAACTATTCACTTTGCTCATTCATGATGTCTCCCTCCCGGACCCGGCGCCTCCCTAAACAGCCCTGTGTCAGATGGCCAGGACTCCACCCCAATACTGTGGCCCAGTGGTTCGGGACGCTGACCTCACGCCATCCTATCAGGGTGGGAATGGCCGCGATCTTGCTGGCAGCCGCTGCAGCCGCCGGCTCTGCCCTCCCACAGCTCTGGCTCTGACCCGGGCTGCTCAGTGCAGGAGGGAACTGTCTGCCCAGCACCCAGTCCCAGCCCCACGCAGAGCCCGCTGCCCCTAAGGAGATCAGGTAGCACCACATCACATATTCTCAGAGGCGGGGTCTGGGTGGAGCCCAGGCTCCATCTTGTTTCAGCTGCGTGACCCCAGACACATCCCTTAACCTCTCTGAGCCCAACTTCACATCTGTTAAATCCCTGAGAGTGATCCCCACCCTTCCAGCCTCCCGGGGCTACTTTGAGAATTTGAAAATGTAAACAGAACCTGCTTTGTCAACAAAACCATTACCATTCTCCATGTTTATCCATGTCACCAAAATTTTATGAGTTCTGACTGATGAAAGACTCTACCTCCTTCCTTCCAGGGGTCCCAGGGGCTGTTCCCGGTGGAGTTCCTGGAGGAGTCTATTATCCAGGTAGGACACTCAGCAGCCACGCACCCAGGCGGGCAGAGAGGATGGAGATGCTCAGAAGAGATGGCATGTTTTGTCACTGCAAGGACATTAGCATGCCTACCCCTGGGGACCCACCAGTCAGCCCCGTGGGAGTGCAGCTAACACGGCCCTGATGGACAGCTGCAAAGAGCATAAATATTCTGAAGGATAAAACCTGGATCTTGGGGAGGAGGGCACGGGCACACATTCCTACCTTAGGTTTCACCATCTCCTAACCATGAACCCCGCTCTTGGCCACCCATTCGAGGCAAATAATTGTAAAGAACAGAGAAACCGCAGCTCACAGGAGCAGTCTTTGCAGAAATCTGCACAGCAAACCACCTATCTGATTGGCAGGTGTGATTAACTCTACCACTCAGGCCCCAGGGCGACGTGTAGTGTGGGTCCCCCGGCCAGTCTGGTGCCGATGAGGACTGTGAGTCCCCGAGAGAGAATGGGCAGGATGTTGGGACAATGGTACTAGGGAAGGGGGACTTTTTTTTTCCTCTATTAATCTAGGGGAAAACATAATGTTTTTAAGTCAATTAAAAAAAAAAAGTTGAAAGGAGCCTTTTCAATACTGGAAAGGGAGGTGGGCGTTCAGAACCAGAGGAAGCCTGGCAGGACCCCAGGGCACACACTGGCCCCAGGATATTGACCCAGGGAGGAGAAACGGAGGGTCACAGAGGTTGACGTGCCCAAGGTCGCGCAGCCAGGCAGAGGTCGGCGGGAGGAGGGATGGAGAGCGGCGTCTCTGGAGGATGCTGATGGTTTTTCCTCTGTCTCTCCTCACAGGGGCTGGTCTCGGAGGCCTGGGAGGAGGAGGTGAGACCACAGATCAGTGGGTGGGGGGGTCCTGTGGCGACACTCACCCTTGGGGCCCAGATCCCCAGAAGGTCCAGGTATCAAAGTCCCAGACTGAGTGTCCCGTGGGAAGACACCTGTCAGAACCGAGCCCCCAGACCGCTCCAGCCCTTCCCCGAGCTCTTCCCTGGGCCCCGATCGACCCTCAGACCTCCATCCTGGCTCTCCCTGGGGTGGGGCTAACTAGTAAGATGCTGGCCGGGGGGGCCCCCTTCACCCCCATCTCCTCTCTCTGCAGCTCTGGGGCCCGGAGGCAAACCACCCAAGCCAGGTAAGAAAAGAGTAGAGGCTCAGAGTCCTCAGGAAAGGCTGAGAGGCCAAGGAGGGCTGACTCACGGCATTGGGGGGCGGGAAGGGGAGGGGAGGGCAGCAGCAGGGTCCTCCTTGGGTAACAGGTGCCCAGCTCTATCCTGTAAGTGCCCACGCATCCAGCTCTCCAAGACAGCCCTCTGCTCAGGGCCTCAGAAGCAGCCCCAGCGCTGGAGGCCGAATTAGAGATTGAGGTCCCAGTGGCCACCAAGCCTGTAACACAGCGCTGCAGGAGCAGGCGCAGACGAGGGCCCCAGACTCCACCTGCTCGGCCTTCAGACCCTTGATCCCAACCTAACCCCTGTCTAATCCCAGGTCAAGACCCCCATAGGCCTGAGCTGGATGCTGGTCTGAGCCCTTATCCTGACTCCTGACCAAGCCCTGAGCCCAACCCCAGGCTGAACCCTGACCCTCACCCCAGACGCTAAAGTGGACCTCCCTTCCGGTCCCAGGCCCCGTCCAGCTGGGTCCAAACTGGGGAGCTTTCCAGTAGGAAGGCGGGGTAGGTCTGTCCAGGCCTCACCCCCGGGGGCTTGGATCTGCCCCCAAGGGCCACCCTCAGCTCTGGGGAATTCACCCCAAGGGGGCGTCTCTTGGGGACTCTGGGGGATGAGGAGCAGGTGGAGGCCACAGTGTCTCCACCCAGATTTATGGCCCCTGGTGTGAGATGCTGCACATGTGGCCTTGGCGTCCCCACCCTGCGGCATACGGCCCTGGCTCTGAAGCCCCAGGCTCCAGGACACAGCTTGGCTGCCCAACAGCTCTTACGAAACCCTGGCGGCCCCTGATCCAAGCAGAGATGGATCCACAGGCTCCCCTTCCTAAAAGCCCATCTGCGTTGTGAAACCCCGGGGCGGGGGCCAGCGGGAGAAGCAGAGGGGTGTGTGGGCAAGAGGGACCCTGGGGTCTGAGGGGTCTGCCAGGCCAGAGACCAGGCCCACTGCTTCCCCCTGCTTGAACCCCATCCTGTCTTCCTGGAGGGTGAGGGCTCTTAGCAGGGTCTTGGGAGGCGGAGAGAATACAGGGATGGCCAGACGAGCCGTGGTGTGGAGAGAGGACCGTGCACAGCATACAAGGCCCAGGTGTGGAGGTCACACCTGCAAAGATAGAGGGTGCATTCACTGATTGACCCCATAGACAGTGCAGGAACCAGGCCAGGTTGTCATTAAGTAATGGAGGGAAGACTGAGGTACCTGCGTGCAGTCTCCCGATGGATCTTAGCTCAAGTGAAGCTTCTACGGTTGAAAGACTTAGGTTAGACTTCCAAAAGAACTTCCAACTCAGGCCAAACGAAGAGACCAAAAGGAAAGTCAGGATATCTCCTTTGGAAGCCAAGAGCACTGTCTGGAGGAGGAGGGCTGGATTCCATGACCTCCCTAAGGTCACCTTTCAGCCTCAGGATTTAGGGCTACAAAGGCTTTGGCAGAGCCACTGTGGCTACCCGAACGAAGCTCCCTACATCCGGGCTGGGGGGACGTCCGGGCCTGCCCAGGCAGGGTCACAGGCAGCGCATGTCATGCTTGGGAACAATTAATCCCTTGGTGATAGAGGGTGGGTGGCCTGGCAGCTGCTCCTACATGTGGGCCCCGCAGGCTGTCCCCACCCTGGTTCAGGCTCAGCGGGGGACCAGGCAGCTGGGAGCCTGCACTGCCCACACCCGAGCTCTAGCTGGAGGACAGCTGCCCACCCAGAGGGGGGGGGGCAAGGACAGGACCGGCTGGGGGCACCCCTGGGCGCGCTGGTTCCCAGGAGGCAGGGAGCGTTAGGGCCACCTGCAGATGGGGAAGCTGAGGCTCAGAGAGGGAGGGGAGGTGACTCGCTCCTCCACACAGAGCCGCAGGGGCAGGAGGATCTGAATCAGAACTTTCTGACTCCAGAAATAAAAGTCGTTGGGCTGGGGGCTGGGAGGGTGGGCTCTGGGCCGTGCTCAGCCCCTCCCCTTTCTCCTCTCCAGGTGCAGGACTCCTGGGGGCATTTGGAGCAGGTGAGTCCAGGGAAGGGAACACACAGGGGTGGAGCTGGCCCCAGGGGGAGAGCATTCTGGGGGGCTGTGGGAGAAGGACAGATGATGCACAGGGGCTGTCTGTCCCCAGGCCTGACCCACCCCTGCCCCAGCCCCTCCTTAATTCCACTCTGGTCCCATCTCTTCCTTCCAGCCCCTGTGGACAGGAAAGATCTGAGCATGTCCCCTGCCCCTGGGAGCTCAGGAAACAGACCTGGCTTGGGGGCAGCCACTGCCCAAAGCCAGGAGGTTCACCAGGCAGCCCAGGCCCTGTCTGTCCACCTCCAGGGGCAGTTACAGACCCATCTTACAGAGGGACTGCCTGAGCTTCCCAAGGCCCAGGCCACGCAATTAAGAAGTGAGTGGGGCCAGGCACAGTGGTGCCCACCTGTAATCCCAGCGGCTCAGGAGGCTGAAGCAGGAGGATCGAAAGTTTGAGTCCAGCCTCAGCAACTTAGTGAGGCCATAAGCAACCTAGTGAGACCCTGTCTCAAAATAAAAAATAAAAAGGGCTGGGTTTGTGGCTTGGTGGTTAAGCATCCCAGGTTCAATCTTCAGTGCCAGGAAGAGAGAGAGAGAGAGAGAGAGAGAGAGAGAGAGAGAGAGAGAGAGAGAAAGGAAGGAGTGGGCAGGGCTGGTTAGAAGAGAGACCACACCCAGGGGAAGCCACTAGTCTCCCCCAGGGCTCAGCAGGCCCCTTGCTGGAGGTCCCTGGAGAGTGTTCCCCCGGGGCCTGGACCCTGGCAGCCAGGACTGGTGCTCTCAGGAGAGATTCTCATAATTGGAAACAAACCTGTGTTAGCTGTAAACTCCAGCCCGATTGCCCATTGTCCCAGCCAAGGCCGAGGAATGTCCCCTGGGAGGGGCAATGGGGCCCAGATGTGGGGAGGAGAGTGCCAGGGACCCATCTGGCTCTAGCCATGAGGCTCCTGGACTGCGGGGCAGGCTGGACGGAAGGACAGATGATGGGGACAGACCCAGGTGAAATCAGAGGCACCTGCGAAGGAGAGGGCAGGCCCAGGTGGGGCCCCTGGCTTGGCTGAGGCCTAGCCTGCAGCCCGGGCCCAGCTCTGGCCCTGCAGGAAGCCCTGCTGCCTCTGGTTGGCTGTTAGGGGCACAGCCCTTCCCAGGTCGCCGGGGGCTTCGGCACAGTCCTGTCTACACAGCATAGCGCACGGTCACTCAGGGTTGGCTACCCTTTTAGCATAATCACGCAACATACCAAAGGCCTAAGGAGCAGCTTAGAGACCAGAGTTGTGACCTGCTCGTCACAGTGCTGCCAGGGTCCTGCCCCCGCTCTGGGAGATCTTCTCCCCTTGGGCCAGGGCTGCTGCCCACACACCACCCTCCTCTCATCTGCTGTCTTTCTCCTGCAGGTCCTGGAGGGCTTGCGGGAGCTGGCCCCGGGGCAGGTGAGTGTGGACACCACACAAGATGCCCGACAGGGACTGGTGACTCAGCCTAGTGGGGACTGAGGCTAAGATCACTTGCTTCGAGCAGTCATGTGGGGCAGGAGGGGGTCCCAGCTGGGTGAGGGGACTATCACAAGGTAGTGATGAGGACCAGATGGAGGCTGCCCAGGGCATCAGCTCCCCAGGGCACTTGGGAAGGCATGGGGGGGGTGCTTGGCCCAAAAGATCCTGCCCAGTGGAGCCGGGGGCCCCCCTGGCCTCCAACACAGGGTCCAGTCCTCCTGAGCGGCCGTGGCTTCCTGGCTGAGGTCTTGTAGGGAGTAGAGGGGCCTCAGTTGAGCTTCCTGAGTGGGCAGGGCCGGCGGGCTGGGGCTGGGCAGTTTCCAGGGTGCCGTGCCCAGGACCTCACCCTGTCCTCTCCTCCGCAGGGCTGGGAGCCTTCCCTGCAGGTGCCTTCCCGGGGGGCGTGGTGCCAGGTGGAGCTGCTGGTGCTGCTGCAGCCTATAAGGCTGCCAAGGCTGGTGAGTGGGACCCTCCAGGACGCGCCATCAACCCCTGGCTTCCCTGGGCTCCACTTTACCTTCTCTTGCCCAGGGGCCTGCAAGGCGGATGGGCAGGATCCTCATCTCCAACCTGTGGAGGCTCGGGAGGCAGCCAGGGGGGTTAGTGGCAGGGCCGGAGCTCCAGGGCCTCTGCCTTCTGCCGTCCCTCGAGTGACCCCTCCACCTGGCCCTGCAGGTGCTGGGCTCGGAGGCGTCGGCGGAGTTGGCGGGGTTGGTGGCGTTGGAGGAGTCGGTGGCGTTGGCGGAGTCGGTGGTATTGGCGGAGTCGGTGGCTTAGGAGTGTCCACAGGTGAGGTGGCTGACCTGAGTTCCCTGGGCGAAGCCAGAGGGCCGTGGAACCAATCCTCACGTGCCTCCTGCCGTGCCAGGTGCCGTGGTCCCTCAGGTCGGACCTGGAGTCGGCGTCGGAGCTGGAGGGAAGCCAGGGAAAGTGCCCGGTGAGTGTGGAGTCCCCGGGGCTGGAGGGCAGAGGTCAGGGAGGGACAGAGCCCCTTCCCCATTGTGCTCGGGGAGAAGTGGCAGGGCTTGGCCGCAGCAGGGCAGGGAAGATGGCCAGGTCAACAGCATGGGACCTGCTTCTGTGGAACGGGGCAGAGGGCCCTCCTGGCCCTTCTAGGAACTTGAAGCAGAAAAATGCTTCAGAGACAAGCTTATGGCAGGCTCTTGGGGGACCATGTGGACACTGAAGCTCAGCATCGAGAGTCAGAGTGGGAGGGGCTGTGGCTGGTCCCCGCAGAGCCAGGGTGACATCCTCTGACTCTTCATCTGGTACTCATTCCACCTCACCAAGCCCTGTAGGAAGTGACTTGAGGTTCAACAAAAGGCTGCCTGTCCACTCAGCAGGGAGGGGACATCTGGAAGCTGTTAGCCAGAGGTGGGCTGGCTCCAGGAGACAGACAGAAATCCATGCACGGGAGGGTCAGCAGATGACTTCCGAGAGTCGTAGGAGGAGGGACGCTGATACCCGATGCCTGTCCCTGGCTCCCGCAGTGGGCACAGGGCTGCGCGTTGGGATCCCTGGAGCTGCCTGGGGGGGGATTGGTGGAGTCCCTGGACTCTGAGCTGCTGCTCATGGTACCTCCTTCTCTTCCTGCCTCCAGGTGTGGGGCTCCCAGGTGTATACCCAGGTGGCGTGCTCCCCGGCACAGGTGAGGACCAGAAAGCAAAGGGAAACTTGTAGAAAGAAAGCATTCCCCATCAGCCTCCCCCAAACCCCACCCCCACAGGCAGAGGCCGGCAGAGGCCTTGGGTCCTGGTCAGTGGCTGTTTTCTTAAGTGTCAGAGCTCTGGCTAGTGAACAGAGGTCCCTGGCACTAAGCATCAGCCTCCCTGGCCCCACCCAAGCCCTGACCCCAGGCCCCAACCCCCCTCACAGCCCAGGCAGGCCCCCAGGGGTAGACAGAGACCCCAGTGTAGCCAGCTGTGTCCTCAAAGTCGTGAGTCACCAGGGGGCCTGCCCAGCAGGTCTGCCCTGCAGGAGACCCTGAAAAGCCATCCCCACCCCCTTTCCCTGCCAGGGCCTGCCACCCCACCCAACATGTGACCTCCTGAAATCCCCCAAAAGCCCAGATCCAGGCGATTCTGTGGGATTTGCTGACAGAGTGGACCCCACCCCCTCGGGGTCAGGTCAGGCAGCCCAGCCCCAGGGCAGGAGGGAGAGGAAGGAGACCCTGGCACTCAGTCCCAGGCCACCGCCAGGAGGCTGCTCTGCGCACACACAGCCACTTTGCCCCGACTCTGGCGCTCCGTGCTTCTCCCCCGAGGGTGGGCAAGGTGGATTTGTGATGAAGTCCACTCAGGCCTGAGGCCACGTGACTGCAAAATAGGGTGAAAGCCGGGACCTTCCGACCTTGGGCCGGGAAGGGGAGGAAAGTGCCCAGCAACAGGTCCCCGTGAGCCATGCCCATCACAGACAGATCCACCCAGAGACCCGAGGCAGGAGAGGGGCCAAGGCGGGCCTTCTGCCATAGCCATAGTCCTCTTTGCCCCGCAGGAGCTCGGTTCCCTGGAGTAGGGGTGCTCCCTGGGGTGCCCACCGGAACAGGAGTCAAGGCCAAGGCCCCAGGTATGCAGCCGGCTGGGCTGGGCCCCTGGGGGAGGCTCTGCACCCACTTGCAGGCTCCTGGGGACTGAACGGTGGGCCATGGGGGGATCCGGGGCCTACTCAGGGTCCTCTGGAGGGCATTCTTGTGCCCAGCCCTGGACCTGCAGTCCAGGACGGGCAGCCCGCTGCTCAGAAATCCCAGACCGTGCGCAAGGACGGGACGAGCTTCGAGGTCTGGGTACAACTGGCCCCTGCCGGAGTCTGCCAGGCCAACGTTGTCCCCGGGCCCTGTGCCCATGGTGCCAGGGCTGCCGTGACAGGATTTTGTCATTGCAGGTGGAGGTGGAGCTTTTGCCGGAATCCCAGGTGAGACAGGGCTGACCGTCTCAGGCCAGGGGGAGGACAGGCAGGTGGCCAGCTGGGCAGGGGCTCTGGCCCTGGGAGGAGCTGGGTACCCAGCATCCATCCAGACCTGGGAGTCCCCTCATGGCTCCCACTCGGGCCCTGAGCTGACTTCAGCACGAAGGGACACCGATCCCAGGCCTGTTCCCTCCCCCAACCCATCTGCACAGAGCCCCAAACTGCCAAATCCAGCCCCCTTCAAGGAGGGCAAAACTATCAGCTCCAGCAGGGGTCCAAGACCCCCGGGGAGTCCTGCAGTTCCCCAGAAAGTGGCCTGTTGAACTGCTGCTGTCTGAGCAGAAAGCGGCATCCATAGAAGGCGTACAAGGGGCTGCTGGCCCAGAGAGCTGGGCCCTGATTTTGCTTTCGGTTTCCACAGGGGTCGGGCCCTTTGGGGGCCAGCAGCCTGGGGTCCCACTGGGGTACCCCATCAAGGCACCCAAGCTCCCAGGTGAGTCAAGGGGGCTTCAGGAGGAAGGACTTGCTGAGACTCAGCCTAGGGGGACACAGATGTCCTGGGGTGGGACGGTGGGGACTGGTATTGAAGTCACTTCTGGTCACCAGTCAAAGAAAACCTGGGGAAACCCAGCCACAGACGCTAGGCACACGTCCCTGTGCATGAGTGCGCACGTACACAGAGACCCAAAGCTCTGAGGGAGAGCCACTGTGTGGACGGTATTGGACACCATGGGAAAGAACCCTCCGCCATCAAGTCACCCGCAGGGCCACCCCCCACCTCAGCTATCAGCCCAGGGGATTCTTCCCGTAGAGAGGGACCCAAGGACGATGCTCAGAACTCGGGGCCAGGTGGGCCCTGGACTTGCAGGGGGAGGAATGTCCCGTCAGACCCAGGGGGAGGGGGTCCTTCCTCCTCCACATAGGGCTCTTGGGGGGAGGGTAGTCTGTCCACCCAGGGGGGCAGCCCTGGAGCCCACCCTGCTCTCTCCTCAGGTGGCTATGGACTGCCCTACGCCAACGGGAAAGCGCCCTTCAGTGAGTCCGCCCTTGTGGGCCTTAGGGGCCCAGAGAGGGTGCCTCCACCCCAGCCCTGGGCAGCAGGATGGACTATTGGAACGGGGGTCTCCAAAGGACACTGCATGAAACGTGGCCTTGGCCTGGTCCTCGCTCCGGGCCTCTCCCTCTCGTGAGGCCTCCAAGAGCCTGTCCTCTTCTCTGTCCTCTTCTGTGCAGTGGGAATCCCAGGGCCACGTGCCCATTTGTATTTGTTCTCACTCCTGCTGGGGGTGACACAGGGACACTCAGGGCAGCAGGGCCCGGCAGGGAAGGGCAGGGGCGGCAGAGGTGGCCAAATCTGCTTGGGTAAAGGTGACGCCAGCCCTCTCCTCTGACAGGCTACGGACCCGGAGGAGTGGCTGGTGCCGCGGGCAAGGCCGGCTACCCAACGGGGACAGGTGAGGCAGCCTGGTCACTCCCAGGCAAAGGGGCCCTGGTCACTGTGACTGGCAAGTGTCTCTCCAGCCCTGCAAGCTCTGCCTGCCGCAGAGCCCCTCCTCACCCCTGTGTCAGGGGGCGGGTCATCCTGCGGCTGGAAGCAGGTGGGCACCGTTCTCAGAATCTCCCCTCTGACCCTGTCCTCCCCCAGGAGTGGGCCCCCAGGCAGCCGCAGCGGCAGCAGCTAAGGCAGCGAAGTATGGTAAGTACCTCTGGGGTCCTCAGCCACCCCCAACCCACCTACAGCACCCCCTTACAGTTGAGAACCGCCTCACATCTGGTCCAGTGGCCCCCAGGCCCGCATTGATCTATCCCTCCCTCGACTCATCCCTCTCCTGTCCATCCATCCCTCCTTCCATCCATCCCTCCCACACCTCCCCTCCCCACCCATCCCTCCACATCCCTCCCTCATTCCTCCCTCTCTCCATCTCTGTATCCCTTCCTCCATCTATTCCTCTGTCCCTTCACCCATCTATCCATCCTCCCATCCATCCATCCATCTATCCATCCATTCCTCCCTCCCCACCCAGCCCTCAACCTCCCTCCCTCATCCCTCATCCCTTCCTCTCTCCATTTCTACTTCCCTTCCCCCATCTATCTCTCTGTCCCTCCATCCATCCATCCCTCCATCCCTCCATCCATCCCTCCATCCATCCCTCTCTCCATCCCTCCATCCATCCATCCATCCATCCATCCATCTATCCATCCATCCTTCTATCCATCCATCCATCTCTCCTACTCCTGTCCCTCCCCACCCAGCCCTCCACCTTCCCCCCTCCCTTCCTACATCCACCTCTATGTCCCTTCCCCCATCTGTCCCTCTGTCCCTCCACCCATCCATCTCAGAGGTGGGGGCAGCGGGTGGCAGCTTAATGGAGGAGGTTGGCCTTCTCGTGGGAGCTGAATGGAGAAGAGGGACACATTGTTCCTACCTGGGGCACATCGGGGAGGCTTCCCAGAGAAAGTGATGTTTGACTCCAGCCTTACACTTTATGAGGAGCCTGCCTCGAGGTTGAAAGAGGCAGGAGGAGCATGAGCAGGGCTGGGGGGTGCCTCGGTGGTCAGAAAGACCGTTTGAGGTGGGACCTACATAAGCATTTTTAAAACCTAATGGTTTCACATCCATTTAATGCATACCATAAAACCTTAACGCGTTCCTCAAGCCCGGATCTCTTGGATGGCGTTGCCGCAGTATGGCGCGGACATCCCATTCCCATGCCATGGGCAGGGTGGGCAATTGCCCCCTGCCAAAGAAACCCTCAGTTCAGGGTCAGACCACAAGGGCTGAAGTCCCCTCTTCTGTCCCCAGCCCCAGGGAGCCCCTCCTGTTTCTAGGGTGGGTCAGAAGATGTCTCCCACCAGCCTGGGGGACAAGAATGTAGGGAGGGGGACCTGCCCTTGGGGGCCCCCCACAGGCCCCCCTCAGGCCCCAGAGGCCAGCAGGGGCTGGTGGGGACGACTGGAATGCGGGAGCGGAGAGCGGGCAGGAAGGGGCTGCCAGGGCCGGGCGGCCAGGCACTTGGATGACGAACTTGGCTGGGTCTTCGGAACACAGGGAAAGGAAGCCTCGAACATTCCTTTGGGGGCCCCTCTGGCCCAGGGAGCAGCGGCTTGTGGTTTCTCAGTATGTGGCAGTGATTAGGGCTGGATCTGTCCGGAAACGTCCAACTCCCTTAATGAGCGTGTGGAAAGGGACCCACTGGGCTTCAGGAGCGGAGGCAGGGCCCCCGCAGCATATCCCAAGGCGCCAGGGCCGAGTCCCCGGTGGAATGGTGCTGGTTCCAATGCCAGCCTCCTGGAGACCTTCCTGCGCGGCCCCAGGGGGACCCTGAGGAGCCACATGCACTGTCCCTGTCCCACCAGGTGCTGGAGGAGCTGGCGTCATCCCTGGTGTCGGAGGTGGTGGTATTCCTGGCGGGGCTGGTGCGATTCCTGGGATTGGAGGCATTGCAGGTACTGTCAGGTCCAGCAGGGCTGCAGGTGGCCTTGAGCGACCACAGGCAAAGGACCTCACCCTCTGTGGCTGTCCTTCCAGGGGCCGGGACTCCTGCGGCTGCTGCTGCTGCTGCAAAAGCAGCTGCCAAGGCTGCAAAGTACGGTGAGTGACCCCGGATGGCAGGTCCAGGGCACAGGGCCTGCCCCGGTCTCCTTGTGGGCTCTGGGTAGCTGGAGGGGTTTGCCTGTGTCCACCTGGGGAGCCTCCTTCTCCCCTCCCACTCCTTGAACTTGCCCATTCTGGTCACTGCCCCTGGGATGCCATCTCCTTGTTCTCTGTGAATTGAACGCATAAGGGGCCCTGGGGAGCACTGGCTCCTCCCCACCCATCCCCACACTGCCCCCATGCCCCAGGGCTGTTCAATGGCCGAGGTGCCCACGGGTGGTAGTTCTGATCTTGCTCTAGAAATCAATCATGCTCTTCCCAGCCACAGACCCAATCCTGCTAGTCCTTCAGGCTCTCAGAGTTCTTCCCGACCTCTGAAGAGCTGGATCCACGCAGAGCAGATGCCAACCCACCTGAGCAATTCTGCACTCAGACCCTTACCCTTTAATTCCCCTAGACCCCTGCTCTTGGGGGTCTTCAGAGGCCCCCACAAGGCTTAGGCCAGAAGAACAATCCTTTTTCTTCACAGGAGCTGCTGGGGGCTTAGTGCCTGGTGGGCCAGGAGTTAGGGTCCCAGGTGTTGGGATCCCAGGTGTCGGCGGAGTCCCAGGTGTTGGAGTCCCAGGTGTTGGAGTCCCAGGCATTGGGGTCCCAGGTGTTGGGGTCCCAGGCGTTGGGGGTCCAGGCATCGGGGGTGTACCAGGTAAGCTGGACTTGCTCCTTGTGTATGCATGTGCGTGTGTGTGAGAGAGAAATAGACTATTGCTGAGATTCTGGGGTCCTCCCCAAGACCTCACTCATCTGTCCACCCCCTCAGCTCTGCCTCACCCCTTCATCCTCCCTCCCTCCCTCCCTCCACTATAACAACCTCCCACCTAGCTGCCACCAGCACCAGCTCTTCTATTTTCCTTCTGGCTGTTGCTGTGCTGCCAGAGGCAAGAACCACACCCTTTTCACCTGTTTCCAACACTTAACTGAGTAGGTGCTCAGTAAATTGTGGATAGATGGAGGGGTGGATGGGTGGGAAAATGGATGGTCACATATTGGCCATGCAGATGAGCAGGCAAATTGATGGATGAAGGAGTGAGTGAGTAGAAGGATGAGCAGATGCAAGAATGGGTGGATGGATGGATGGATAGATAGATAGATAGATAGATAGATAGATAGATAGATAGATAGATAGATAGATAGATAGATTAAAAAGTTGGATGGAAAGATAAATACATAGATAAAAAGACAGATGGATAGGCAGCTGGGGGACTAAAGTAGTTAGAAGGATGGATAGATAGATGGATGATTGGACGGATGGATGGATGGATGGATGATTGGATGGATGGATGGATGGTTGGATGGATGGATAGATGGTTGGATGGATGGATAGATGGATGGATGATTGGATGGATGGATGGATGGATGGATGGATGGACAATTGGAGGGGTAGATGGATAGTTGGATGAGCAGATGGATAGATATGTGGGTGGAAGTGTGGACCAGCCAATGCAAAATGGTCGGCTGGGCAGATGGTTAGCTGAATGGGTAGGTAGGCAGGTGTGTGAGTAAGTTGATGGATGGGTGGGTGCATAGAGGAACAGGTAGGTGATAGGTAGTTGGACTGAGGTCCAAGGATAGACAGACAAATGGACAGACATAGAAGTAGGACAGCAGGTGAATGGATGGCTGAGCAACTCTATCTTGACTTGATAGAGAGAAAGAAGATGGACCGACAGACAGGTGGGTGGAGAGAGGACTGTGTGCTGAGCATCTCTCCTCTATTTTCTCCTGAACATTTGTGTCCCTTTGATCTTTTCAGGGGCCGTGTCACCTGCTGCTGCTGCCAAAGCAGCCGCCAAAGCAGCCAAATATGGTTAGTGTCCTGCCCACCCTGTCTTGGCCTCTACTTGCCTGAACCAAAGGGCTCTCTGGTCTGCTTACTCAGACTTGCAGAGCAGGTCCCTGGCAGAGCTGGGACATGGAGGGGGCGGACACCAGGAGAGCAAGTGTCTTCCCAGTGGTCCCCCACCATGAAGCCATAGGCTGAGAGAGTCCTAGAATGACTTTCCCCAGAGAGAGACCCCCTCAGAGGAGCCCAAGCCTGGGGATGAGCCTGCTCTCAGTCTCCCCTACAAAGGGAGCCCTCTCCAAGTGCTCAGAGAACAGGGAAGTCAAGGGGGGGTCTGAGTTTCGTGGAGGAGGCAGACGAGGGGCCCAGGCATCCCTGTTTCCTGCCCTTGAGGACCGGACATGGGGGAAGTGGACATCTTTTCCTCCTGTCCTCCTTCCCTGAGGTGCCTCCCCACCTGGTCATCTCCCCTCTGCAGGGGCCAGGGCCGGAGTGGGCGTTGGAGGCATCCCCACGTACGGGGTTGGTGCTGGGGGCTTTCCTGGCTATGGTGTTGGAGCTGGCCTTGGAGGTGTCCCTGGAGCTGGCCTTGGAGGTGTCCCCGGAGCTGGCCTTGGAGGTGTCCCCGGAGCTGGCCTTTCCCGTGAGCCTAAGTTCTCTCTAGTGGAGGGGGTGGGGCTCCCCCAGCTGGCTCTGCAGGGTGGGCAGGGAGTGTGGGCTGGACTTCAGTGTGCTCAAGGACAGTGGGGACAGGGTGTGACTCTGGTGCCTTTTGGGGCCTGGAGCTGGAATTCTGCCGGCTGAGATGGGGTCTGAGAGTCTGTCCCCTCTTCCCTTGTAGCTGCAGCCCAAGCAGCCGCTGCGGCTAAAGCTGCCAAGTACGGTAAGTGGCCCACCCCCAGTCCCTGTCCTCCCCCACCTCCTGCTCCCCAAGAGCTGAGCACTGGACACTCTTCTGACCTCTAGGTGCTGGAGGAGCTGGAGCCCTGGGAGGGCTGGTGCCAGGTGCAGTGCCAGGTGCAGTGCCAGGTGCCGTGCCAGGTGCTGTGCCAGGTTTAGTGCCAGGTGTGCCAGGAGCCGGAGGGGTGCCAGGTGAGCAGTGTCCCCCACTGAGAGACGGGTTTGGTTTGTCTTGCAGAAGGGTCCCTGAAGGTGGCTGGAAGCATCCGCATCATTTTACAGATGGGATGGCTGAGCCCAGAGACAGGGAGGGACCATGATCTCCCCAAATTAGCCCAGAGGGAAGAGCCCTGGCCTTCTAATCCCTGGCAAGGCCCCTCCCTGCCTAGGGATGCTGGGGGATGTCACCTGGCTAGGTGGCATCAGATTCTGGGTTCCACCCCTAGCATGGCAAAATTTAAAAATAAATTAAATTAAAAAGCAATTCATTTCCTGCAATAGTTTGGATCCTGGAGCTTTCAGGATTTTAAATAATTACCTGCATTCAAAGTAGAAAGCTCCACAAATCCTTTGGGGAAGGTCTAGGAGAGGACCATGGTGCCCCTTTCCAATCACTACTTTGGCCCAGGGCTGGATTCTCACAGGCTCCACCGAAGCCCAAAAAGGGCAGGGAGGTGCCCGGGGGCCAGGGGTGGTCCTCAGAACCTCAGAACTCAGGCTGGACCTGCGTGTGCGTCCCCGTCTCCAGCATCAGGTTGTGGCTCAGGAGAAACTTCTGTGGGGGATTTTGGGAAGGCTGAGAGGGGGCAGTGGGGCTGGGGATGGCTCCCCATTCCCTATCTTCACCCACCCAGGAGCCGGGACCCCTGCAGCCGCAGCCGCCGCTGCAGCCGCCAAAGCAGCCGCCAAAGCTGCCCAGTTTGGTAAGTGGCCCCCCAGGGCCCGACCCCTGTTCCAAAGCATTGCTCTCGGGTCCCCTGCTCAGAGGTCGGTCATATTCTGACGGTGGGGACTCTCCTCGCCCTGGCTCCTCTGATCAGCTCTGGGGGCTGGTGACATTGGGGAAGCAGCTCAAGATGGCCCTGGAGAGCACCCTCACACACACCGTCCTCCAGCCCAGCTGAACCTGGCCCGGATTCTGGGCTCCATGCTGGGTTCTAGCCACCTCTCCCTGAGTGACTGGGGTCCTTCCTACTACCTTCTGAGGGCCACCCTGGCAGCCCCAGGCACACACACTTTACTGAAAGTGGCCAGTGATCCTTCTTCTTCCGATCAGAATCCCAGGGCCCGAGAGGCCCAGGAAGGTTCTAACTCCAGGTTCACCGACCTCCTGACTCCCAGGAGGCCGGCTCTACTCAGTCCCTCTGCCAGACGTGGAGACAGAGGCCCCAGCCTTAGGAACCTGCTCACGGCCACAGCTCAATGGCAGCTGAGCAGAGGTTTAAACCAGGTCTGCCTGTCTTTAGTAAAGTGCTCCCTTTCCCTGTCACTCTCAAGCCTCCAGGGGTCCTTGTCCCCCAAAAGGCCTCGATCTCCTGAACTTGCACAGACTTTGTATTAGGGAGGAGGAAGCTGAGACTCATCATGGGGAAGTGTCCGGCCCAGGGTCTCGTGGCCAGTCTGCCCTGGCTGGGGAGATAACCCATGGACCCTGCCTCTGGACCCAGGGCTCTTTCCAGCACCTTCCTTCTTCTTTGCTCAGGCCTTGGTTAGCCAGGCCCTGGGCAGCTATGGGTGCTCTTGCAGGATTGGGCCCTGGAGTCGGTGGAGTTCCTGGTGGAGTTGGGGTTCCTGGTGGAGTTGGGGTTCCTGGTGGTGTCGGAGTTCCTGGTGGTGTCGGAGTTCCTGGTGGCATCGGAGTTCCTGGTGGCGTCGGCGTCCCTGGTGGCATTATTCCCGGTGGCATCGCAGGTGAGTGTTGTGTCTGAGAAGCCTGGGGGTCCCCTGCAGGCCCCATGGGCACCATCCTGAACCCCCCTCCTTCCAGGAGCAGGACCCGCTGCTGCCAAATCCGCTGCTAAAGCTGCCGCCAAAGCTCAGTACCGTGAGTGCCCGCCTCTCCCCCAAGCCCACCTCTCCCCCATGCCCAGAGGGCCCAGGGCCCCCCCCGCCCCCGCACACACCAGACCCACTCTGTGCATCCGGCAGCATCATCAGCCCCAAGAGAGCAGGTGGAGGGCCTGAAAGCACAGATTCAGGGAGAGGGAGTCCTGGGTTCCAATCCTGGGTCCGAAAGAAACTGAGTGACCTTGGGGTTCTAGCCGGGAAGTCAGCAGCCCAGCACCCGCCTCGTGCGCTGTCAGGAGAATTTAGTGAGTTCACCCAAGATGGGAGGGCAGCAGGCAAGGCAGGAAAGGAAGTGGGGTCTACACCGCAACCCCAGGTTCCAGCCTGTGGATGGGCTGGACTTGGTGGCCAGTGGCCATCTCAGGAAGACTGTTCCAGGTCCACAGAGCGATGGATAAAGGTAGGGAGTCTGGAGATGGGGACAGAGCCATGGAGGAGGTCGCTGCTCCACCGGGGGCCCTTCCCTTGGGGTCTGACTCAGCTCTCAGGGCGGGACATCTCCAAAGGGTCAAGCTGCCTGCTGCCCAGGTGGGTTCCCTGGAGGAGGAGGCAGGGCTCAGTCCCACTGCCCATGTCCCCACAGAGGCGGCTGCTGGGCTGGGTGCCGGGGTTCCTGGATTAGGAGCTGGTGCCGGGGTTCCTGGATTAGGAGCTGGTGCCGGGGTTCCTGGATTAGGAGCTGGTGCCGGGGTTCCTGGATTTGGAGCTGGTGCAGGTGAGGAGGTTTCTAGAGGTTAGACAGAAACTGACCCCCTGAGCTCAAAGGCAGGAGACCCCTCCTCCTCCCAGCATGCCCCACCTCCCCCTGGCACCCAGAGGTGCACAGTGAACCCTCCATTAGATTTTCCTGGGCAGTCAGAGACAACTGGGGTCCCAGAGGGAGGCAAAGCCAGGCAGAGGTCTCCAGGCTGCCAGGTTTCAGAGGGAGCCATGACAGGGCTCCAGACCTCAAAATAGCCCACCTACCCCCCAAGGAAGGAGGTAGGAGTCCTAGGGTCCTAGCTCCGGGCCTTCAGGAATGCTCCACGGCAAGGGGGCCACTAGGAACTCCAGTTCTTCACCATGTGGTGACTGAGCCCCACTTGGTGCCCATCCACAGTGGGCCTGGAGGGGATAGTAGAGGACAGGTGGAGAGAGGAAGCACAGTTCGGCCCTCAAGCCCCCACATCAGATTGGCAGTAGTGGCCTGGTTAAACAGTAAGCCCGATATCTGGTGGCGAGAACTCCTGGTGGGAGGGTCAGAACTTCGGGGCTTTGAGGAAGCAACGTGGCCAAGGAAGGCAGGGTGGGCTCCCTGGAGGAGGAGGCAGGGCCTCAGGCAGGGGCTCAGCTGCTGACCCCCCTTTCCCTTGTCCCCAGTGCCTGGATCCCTGGCTGCTGCAAAAGCTGCCAAATACGGTGAGTGTGACCCCCCATCCCTGCCACGCCACAGTGGTACCCTTGCCACCCTGCCGGCCTGACGGCACAAGGCCGGGTGGGCAGGATGGAAAGAGGCAGTGCCTAGGTCACGTTGCTGGCAGCTACAGTTCTGGCCCCTGCCCACTAAATGCTTGTGGTGCCTCCAACCCCTGTGACAACTAAAACACCCCCCCAGGGGACAGGAACAAGGCCCCTCTGGCCCCTTGAGCCCTGGGTGCAGGGTGGTGCAGGCCTGCACTGGTGTGAGGAGGCCGGCAGCCTCCGCCTCCTTTCCCACCCTTTGGCCAGAGCAGAGGGGTCTGTTTCCTGCTCAGGGCACCCCCGGCCCCCCTCCCTGCCTTCCTGTCAGCCTCGAGGACGTGGCAGAGCTGCTGGCCTTGCCACTTGGCACTCTGGACATCCCGCCTGGCCAGACCCATGTCTGTGGCCCCCGCATTCCTGGCCTCCTGGGAGCCAGGCAGGGGCCTCCACCAGGGACCTGCCAACTGGCCCCCGTCGGTCCCCTTGGGGCCAGTTTCCACTTCGGAAAATCCCAGCTTCCTCAGCCCCACCCGCCGCGGCCCCGGGGAACCCAGGGCCCTTCTGCTGTTCCTCACGGGCTGCTCAGCTAGCCTGAGTCAACCCACGTCGCCAGGGAAACGGAGCAGTGTGGTGGGTGGTGTAGCGGGGCGGCTGTGGACTCCAGTGGCTCTTGAGCTGTGTCCTGCCTGTGGAAGGAGCACACTGCTTAACTCCTGCTTGCCTCTACTTTCTCATCTGCAAAATGGGGGCATAGCCGGCTCTGCCTTTCCTGTCATGTTGCAATGAGCTAGATAAAACTCACGGAGCCCCGTGAACTCCTGTGCATGAGCTGTGCAGAAGCCACCCACACGAACAGTAGGATTTGGCACTTACAGAGTGCATAGCAGGTGTGCCCTACTCTCACACACCCAGAGGGCAAGCAGGGTATTATCACATCCTGCAGGGCATAGGGACTCTGGGGCTCAGAGAGGCCACAGCCATGTCAAGTGGACAAGCCAAGATTTGAACCCAGGGCTATCAAGAACTGAGACCAAGTAGTCCAGAGTCAGCCATGTTCACAGCCACACTGTCACTCCAGTAGGCTCCCAGCACGGTCCAGGGAGAGGAGGCCTGTCCACTCTGTGTTGGAGACGGAGAGAGCAAGACCTGAGGGGGATTCCCCTCACTGAAGTCAGAGCCTGGACTCGGGGCCCGGGGCTCAGGGACAGTCCTTCCCCACTCTCCTCCCACTGGTCACATGGGCTGGGCCACCGATCTGCTTCCCTTGTGTCCCTGGGTCAGGGAGGCCCATCCTCCAGAAACGGGAGGGGGGTCTGATCCTCCACCCTCTCTCCGCAGGAGCAGGGGGCCCTGGGGCCCTGGGAGGCGTTGGGGGTCTCGGTGGAGTAGGAGTCCCAGGTGGCGTGGCAGGTGAGTCGCACCTTGGGAAGGGCTGGCAGGGAGGGAGACAGAGACCTGGCACAGTTCCTCCCTGAGCTCCCGATATGTCCCCAGGGGCCGGACCTGCCGCCTCTGCTGCTGCTGCCAAGGCTGCTGCCAAAGCTGCCCAGTACGGTGAGCACGGGACGTGGGGAGCCCCCTGCCGGGGTCCATGACGGGCCCAGGCTCCGTCCACCAGGGGACAGCACCGTCCCTCTGCAGGCAGACTTTGCTAGGATTCCCTAACCTGCAGGCTCAATGCCCGCTCTCTCCACAGGCCTCGGGGTCGGTGGGCTCGGAGCTGGAGGACTGGGGGTCGGTGGGCTCGGGGCTGGAGGAGCCGTCCCCGGCGCTGGCTTTGGAGGTGAGGACTGTTCTAGAATCAGCAAGCATGAGGCGCATGTGTGACAGGCAGACAGACAGGGACAAGCCTTTCTTCCCTCCACCCGATACTGCTCAGCCTTCCTGAGCAGCAAGGTGAAACAGGAGAAGGGAGGACCCAGCGGAGCGAGTGACAGGGACAGGGCACCTGGGTGCCCCTGGGTGACTGGAATACAATCTGAAGCCAGCTCGGATTTCACTCTCAACGAAAGTGACAAGGTTTCTCAGCAGGTCACCCAGTCCCTCTAGAGCACTGCATATATGACATCGTGAGCCACTCCACCGCTCAGGCTGTCCCCTCTCCCAGGATGCCTCCCCCTCCCCCACCCTGCAGTGCATCTGCCCCTGGGGTTGGGTGGACCCCGCCCTCCCCGCCGGGTCCCTGAGGCTGCAGACCAGGGCTGGGCAAGGGGCAGCCAGGCCACCCAGCAGCAGAGGTCGCCCACCATCCTCTTTCCTCTCTTCCGACCCACTGCCCACCACGAGTGGGAGTTCCTTGGGGGGGGGCAGTCAGGCCCATTTTGCAGACCTGGAGATCAAAGTCTGGAGAGAAATGACTTTTCCAAGTCTGTGCCCCCATGGCCGACCTGATGACATTTTCCCCTCTCTCGGGTGGTCATTGGGTCCCCCTACCTAAACTGGCCTGCAAGCCACTCCCTGTGTGCTCCACAGGATGGGACACACAGCAGGAGCTTAGTAAAGGCTGTTGGAAGGCGGGATGGCGGGGAGTAGGGTGGTTGGATGTGGAAGGACAAGTCAGGGCCTGAAAGCCTTGTCCCCCCGTGCCGTCTCTCCAGGTGTGTCCCCAGCTGCAGCTGCTAAAGCAGCCAAATATGGTGAGTTATTCCTGTGGGCTTCCTCCAGCAGGCCCACTAGTGGCCCTCACCCCTGCCGTCACCCCCACCCTGGCTTAGGCCTCCCTCCTGCTCAGGGTTCCCCTGAAGGTCTGTGCGAGACAAATCCTGGCCCCAGAACAGAGACAGAGGGATGTCAGGGCGCCCACATGCGGGCCTGGTCCTGACCCCCATCTGCCCTCTCCTCAGGTGCTGCTGGCCTTGGAGGTGTCCTAGGAGCCACCAGGCCATTCCCAGGTGGAGGTAGGGCTGGCTCTGCTCTAGCAGAGGGGGCTCACGGAGCCCACATCCACAGAGGACCCGAGGCTGGGGGTGGACAGGGCACTCCAGGACAGGACACACCCTGGGCCAAGGGCAGGCCTCAGGGTTGAGGCAATGCCGGGAAGCTCAGAGGTGTCACATCAGGGCACTTGGTGGGGACACGTTTAGTTGAGGAAGCTGCCTGGCTGCAGGGGAGCGCGTGGTGACAGGGAGACTCGGCCCCAGACAGGCTTGGGTGACCAGGGCCTGCCTCCCCACCGCCGCCGCCAACCCCTAGTCTCCCCTGCAGGAGTGGCAGCGAGACCTGGCTTCGGATTGTCTCCCATTTTCCCAGGTACACCCAGGCGCCGCACCCCGGCCCTTTCCTGAGCTCTGCCGGGTCCCTCCTCCTCCCCTGCTTCAGCTCCTGCTCAGAAGGGCTGAGCCAGTGTCCAGGGTTGAACCCCATGACCCCAGGTCACACCAGGCCAGACCCCAAGCCGACACAAAGTCGCCCCATCCCCGTTCTGTCTCCTTCCTCTCCAAGGACAGGGAAAACATTGGCTTTTCTAAGCCACATTTCATGCCTCTGGGGTCCTTGGGGGACAGATGGCTTCTCCATCATGTTCCACATGAGGCAAACTGAGTTCAGGGAGTGCCAGGGACCGCTCCAAAGTCACACAGGGAGCTGAGGCCGAAGCCCAGAGTCAGCCCCTCCCGCCGCACACCCTGTGCCAGCCTCACCAGCCGGGAGGGTGTGGTAGGCTCCCGGGAGCAGGCACCCTCAGCCCCTCTCCTTACCTTGTAGGTGGAGGCGCCGGGGGCCTGGGAGTCGGCGGTGAGTCTGCAATAACAGATGTCCCCTGTGCGGGGGACTCAGGGCCCCAGCTCCTTTCCTGGAGTAGAGGGAGTGGCTAGTGTGGCCATGGCCCTGGGCAGGTCCTCTGGTATGGGGGGAGCCCCAGGAGGAGATAGGAGCCAAGCCCTTGGGTAGCCATTGGAGCAAGACAGGGACCTGGATCACTCTGGGGCAAGGGACTCACTAGAGAGACCAACAAGCTCCAGAGGAAGGGACAGTAGAGCTGTCCCATGGGTCAGTGGAGACCAGGCAGCACTCGGGGGTCTGACTGGGGTGGGCTGAGGCACCTGCTGAGTGGCCAGACCTCCAGGCCCAGGCCACTGAAAGGCCTCTGGCTTGGGCTGTGGAGGACAGGTTCGGGGCATGGGCAGGCTGGCACAGGAGGCCTTTGCCACCTGCAGAGACAGGACAGGCTGGGCACACAGCAGGGGCGCTGGGAGAGCCCTTCCCCAATTCCACCCTTCCTCCACAGGAAAGCCCCCCAAGGCCTACGGAGGGGCCCTGGGAGCCCTGGGATACCAAGGTGAGTAGAGACGCAGCTCTGGGAAGGGACAGGGGACAGGAGGATGAAGACAGAGGCCAGGGTTGGGGGCCACTAGCCTGGGCCTGGGGGAGAAGAAGGTTCTTGAGATGCTGCCCACCCCCACCTGTAGGGAGGGACCCAGGGAGAAGGGCAGGAAGGAGAGTGGCTAGAACAGGGGCACCCGAGCCAGAGCAGTCAGAGGTGGGCAGGAGGGTCATCGGCCACCAGCTGGAACTTGCTGGAAAATGCAGATGAGCCCGTGGGAACTGTGTGGCATAGGTTCTGGTCACCTGCCCTCAGCCACTGATCCTTCAGGTTGTCCAAAGCAGGCATAGCTCTGGCCTCAGTCCTGCAGGAGAGTGGAGGCCCTTCTGCACCCACCTGCCTGCAGTACACAGAGGAGGTGGCAGAGGCCAGGGATGGTAAGGTCAGGGACAAGCCCAGATGGGCCTTTCCTACGGTGCCTACTGTCCATCAGGCTGATGCACGTGGCCCTATCCAGGGGCTTTTCAATCACCTAGGATGAGCATCAGAGAAATGCCACATGAGCCCCGTCCTCCGACCCCTATTTGTCTGCTGGTTGTCACCAGGTGGCGGTAACGAGCCACATGTCACTCCAAGACTCCAAGACCAGATCCAGTGGCCTCTTACCCCAGAGGGAGACCAGAAACCATTTACCAATCAGACCCCATGTTCCTTTTCCAGCTCAGGCACAGACTCTCCCTTGCTCTGGACCTCAGTTTACTTTTGTGATAAACCCTCCCCTTCAAGGGCCCACCCCACCCCCTTAGGCAGCCATCCCTTCCAGACACCTGGACTCCTCCTTCACCCCATCTGATAGGGCTGCTCTGCAGGATGCCCAGAAGCAGGGGACCCTGTCCAGCCTGGTACTTTCCCAACCTAGTCCCCCACCACCAGCCTCGATTTTATCAATGACACCTGGGGCCCAGCTCCCACCCCACCTGCCCAGTGGGAGTTTGTACTATGCCCGGAGTTTTCCCTGGGCCGTGGACTGGCTTCTCCGAGCCTCTGCTTGAGCAAGCAAGGGGCTTATGAAACAACCGGGCGCGGGGCATGGTGGCGCGCACCTGTAATCCCAGCAACTCAGGAGGCCGAGTCAGGAGGATCAAGAGTTCAAAGCCAGCCTCAGCAACTTAGTGAGGTCTTAAGCAACTTAAAGAGACCCTGTCTCTAAATAAAATACAAAAAAAGGGGGGGCCTGGAATGTGGCTCAGTGGTTAAGCATCCTTGAGTTCAATCTCCCATAAAAACAAACAAAAAAAAAGCCCAGGGTGAGGGACACCCGCTGACCTTTGTGCGCATCTCCCCTGCCCAGGTGGGGCCTGCCTGGGGAAATCCTGTGGCCGGAAGAGAAAGTGAGCTTCCCGGGACCCCTGACTCGCGACCTCATCAACGTTGGTGCTACTGCTTGGTGGAGAATGTAAACCCTCTGTGATCCCACCCCAAGCCCCACTCAATGCCCACCCGGGAGGGGACGGTAGGCCAGCGGCCTTGGAAATCCACAGGACAAGGAATCAAGAGCAGTGGCCACATGCCCCGACTGGGAGGCCACCGGCTCCAGAGGCCAAGGCTGGTGGGCTCAGCCCGGCCCCACCCCTCCTCCTGGGAGCTCCCCCCACACAGTCTCCATCTCCAGGGGAAATTGGTGCTTCTTGTTGGTGCTTTTGTCTTCCTGGGGGGAGGGAGGAGGGTAGGGCAGCCCCTGGGGAACCCCTACCTGGGCTCCTCTGAAGATGGTGCAGATGCTTCCTGGGCAGTCCCACCTCCCCCTGCCCACCAGGAGCCACCCCCGGTTGCGGTCCAGCTGGTACCCAAGCACCTGAAGCCTCAAAGCTGGATTCGGTCACAAGATCCCTCCTCTCCTTGGGTCCACTCAGCCCTTTCCCCACCCATCAATGGCTGTTCCCCACAACTGGGGCACCTTTGGAGTCAGAAGAACCCCCCACTCACACTGGGAATAGCCCCCTTGCTCTTGTGGAATCCATGTGTCCGTCCATCCACCCAACCGTCCATCTGTTCATTCTTGTCCCCAGTTGACCGCCTGGTGCCACTAGCTGGCTGGGCACGCCCACACCCACCTGGGTAACCTCCCATGGCAGCCTCTGCCCCTGCCACACACACCCTGACGCTGGCCCAGGGTGTGAGGGCTGTGTGGGCTGGGGTGACAGGACTCTCGTCCCCAGCCTGGGTCCCCCCACATGCAGTACTGTATCCCCCATCCCGCCCTCGAGCCACTACTACAGAGCATGTCCCGTCCCGCCCTCCCCATCTCTTCGTGTCTCGCTGTGATAGATCAATAAATATTTTATTTTTTGTCCTGGATATGTGGGGAATATGTTTGATTGTGGATGTTCTCTTTGGGTTTTATTTTTGTGGTTCATTGAAAAACATTTTTTTTTCTCTGATCTGGGGAGCTGTATCTCCAGTCGAAGATTCATTTTAATCACTTTGATATAACTCTGGATGAAACACACATATTTTTTAAATAATTAAAAAGAATTAACTGCTTTGGAAAAGACTAATAAATCAAATCCTTTTAAAGGAAAGTGTGTCAGGCTCCTTTATGTTTCTCCATCTGCCTTCAGCTCCGGGCCCAGTGGGAACAGCGCTCCCCGGTGGGGAACCTGGAACTGCCCCTGGTGTGTGGGGAGGCTTCTGGGCCCTCCATCCCTCTTCAAGGTGGGCTTGTCCTTTGGCAATGGAAGCCTCTCTGCAGGGAGGCAGGGCCTGGACAGCCTCTTCCACAGAGGTGGGTTCACCCACTGGCCACATCTTCCCCTGCACTTGTCCCAGAGGCACAAGTCCCCAAGGACAGGTCTTGGTGGGTGGCCTCTGGAGCCTGCAGATGGAGGGTGGATGAAACAAAGCTGACCCCTCTGACTAGACCCAAGCCTTGAACTTCGCAAACAGCCACAGAGAGAGAGGAATGGCCGACCTGAGCACACTCAGAAAGGGGCTGAGGATCCCCTGCCTTCCATCTCCCCAGGGAAGACCCCCCCCCACTCCTGAGGGCCCACGGAGGCACCACTTCTCTTCATTTTGCAGCGTGAGAACTGACGCCCTGAAGCTGGATGGTCCCAGCAGCTCGGGGGCTGAGGCAGGAGGCTCCCAGGGCCCAGGCCAGCTCTGCAACTCAGCAAGACTCTGTCTCAAAATTTTTTAAAAAAGGACTGAGAATGTAGCTTAGTGGTAAAGCACCCCTGGGTTCAATCCCCAGTTCAAAGGAGAGAGAAAGGAGGGAGAAAGAAAGAAGAAGAAAAGAAGAAATGACACCCACAGGTGGCAGGAGGACACGCAGCACCATCCTTAGGTGACCCACTTCCACACTCCATCCTGCTCCCCTAGGAGCTCTGAATCCCCGGGGCCCAGGAATGTGCTCCCCTGGAGGCCACATACGCCCTGCTCTGGGGGTCAGATTCTAGAATTCTCTCCCCAAACCACTGAGCCCACTTCCGGGACCCACATGGCCTCCTGCAGCCTGTGCTGTGGGCAGACCCTTGTCAATGAGAAGAGTGACCCAGGAGCTCCTTCGGGGATGGAGATGGCACTCTCCCTGCAGCAGGAAGGCTGTGCCTCTGCAAGCAAGGACCCTCACGGGGTGGAAAGAGTGGCCTTGCTCAGGACAGTAAAGGGCAAAAGAATACAGTGGGAGGCTGAGACAGGAGGATCGCAAGTTCAAGGCCAGCCTTAGCAATGGTGAGGGGCTAAGCAATTCAGTGAAGCCCTATCTCTAAATAAAATACAAAATAGGGCTGGGGATGGGGCTCTGTGGTTGTCTGCCCCTGAGTTCAATCCCCAGTAACCCCCAAAAGAAAAAAGAATAGAGTGGGGAGGAGTTGGGGGGCCAGACAGCCAGAGAACCTGGAGGGAGAGGCAGAGCTGAGGACATCTGGAGGATGGGTCAGGAGGCTGGGACGGTTGTGGTACTTATTGTGGTCCAGGGTAACTGTCCAGTGACAGGGACTCAGCCTTCCCAAGAGTCTGGCAAAGTTGACCGGACACCGCTCATTCATTTCCCCATTCAAGGAGAAAGACCTTCTCCGGGTGCCTCCACAGCCCGCTGGCTTGGGAAAGTTGGCAAGACTCGGTCCCCACCTCTGGGGCCCCTGGCTTGGGCTCTCATCACTCATGGTTTTAGATGTCACCTGTGCACTGGCAACCCCAAACTGACGTCTCCTGCACGGGCTTCTCCCCCGAGCCCAGGACTTGCACACCCGAGGTCAATTCCAACCTCGCCATCTGGAAGTATTAGAGATAGAGATGTGACCTAGCAGGGCTCTTCCTGTCCACCAAAGCTGTCCCCTCCTCGCCTTCTCTACCTCAGGGAATGACTGCAGCTCAGGTGGACCCGGGAGCCACCTCTCTCAGGTTTTCCTGCCTCGCTCTCTGCAGCAGTTCCACCAATGAATTCTTTTTTTTTTAATATTTTATTTTATTTTATTAGTTCTCGGCAGACACAACATCTTCGTTGGTATGTGGTGCTGAGGCTCGAACCCAGGCCGCACGCATGCCAGGCGAGCGCGCTACCGCCTGAGCCATATTCCCAGCCCCCACCAATGAATTCTGAAGCATGACTTCCAGAATAGACCCAGGGTGGTCCACCTCTCCCCACCTGCAGGGTGAGGCCCTGGCCCACCAGCCTCTCAGCCTGGGTTCCGGAAACAGCCTCCGGGTCCTTCCCAGTTCTCCTTCAGCCTTCTCTCTCCTGCAGCCCAAACGACCCTTTAAAACGCAAGTTGGTGAAGGCCATGACCCTGCGCAAGCTACTTCAGTGGCTCCCACCTCCCCCAGAGCACAAGCCAGAGGCTGTTCAATGGCCAGGGAACCCCTCCCTTGGTTGCAATGGCTCCCTCTCCTGCTCCAGAACTTAAATGACACCTTATCAGAAGGTCCCTCCCTGGCCCCTCTCCCCCACCCCCAGGGATTGAACCCAGGGGCACTTAACCACTGAGCCCCAGCCCCAGCCCTTTTTATTTTCTACATAGATGCAGGGTCTTGCTGAGTTGCTTAGGACCTCAGTAATTTGCTGAGGCTGGCTTTGAACTTTCGATCCTCCTGCCTCAGCCTCCTGAGCTGCTAGGATTACAGGCATGCGCCACCATACCTGACAGGATGGATGGGTACTGTTTTAAGAACAAAATAGATGAAATTCCTGCCTTTATTAGTTAGAAGTTCTGGCAGGAAGATATGAAGGACTGCTCCAGGCTGGTAATGACCCCAAAGACATTCAGGTCCTATCCTCAGAACTCATGAACGCCTCTGTTTCCTAGAGCTGCCCGTAACCGGACAGCGAGGGACTTAACTAACAGGACTGCAACTTCTCTCCATTCTGGAGGCCGGGGCTCTGGGATCCACTGCTGGGAAAGACCTGTTCTATGAACTCTCCTCTTGTGGACTTCACACGGCCATCTTCTCCCTGCACCGTTGCCTGCCTTCCTTCTGTGCCTAACTGTGTTCTAATCTTTTCCCCGAAGGACTGTGAGTTCAAAGGATTCAAGGATTTTGAGGACTGCGAATTTCCAGGATTTCGATTGAGAATTCGAGGATTTCGAGGATTATATAATCACACTCTGAGCCACCGGAGCACAGATTTCAACATACGGGTTCTGGGGAAACAATTGAGCTAGTAACTGTTGCCATATATGGGGAAAGGGTCTTCGCAAATGAACTTGAGTTAAAGATCCTGGTGTGTCCCAAATGCCATGCGAGTGTCCCTATAAGAAGCTGGAAGGACTGCAGGCCAACAAATGGGAAAAATCTTAATATAATAAGTAAATTCCTGCAAACACACAACCCACCAAGACTGAATCATGAGGAAATAGGCCATCTGAACAGATCAATAATGAGTAAGAAGTTGAATCTGTAACAAGAATTCCAACAAAGAAAAGCCTAAGACCAGATGGCTTCCCTGGAGAATTTTGCCAGACATTTAGAGAATTAACACCAGCCCTCCCAAAAGCCTTCCAAACAATTAAAGAGGAGGGAACACTTCCAATTTCATCCTATGAGGCCAGCAGGACTCTAATATCAAAACCAGACAAAAGACACAAGAAAAGAACTACAGACCAACATCCTGGATGAATACTGATGCAAAAACCCTCAACAAAACTCTGGCAAACTAGATACAATAGTATATTAAAAGATCATAGGCACCTAGACACAGTGGCACACACCAGCAACTCAGGAGGCTAAAGCAGGAGATGGCAAGTTGGAGGCCAGCCTCAGCAACTTAACAAGGCCCTAAGCAACTTAGCAAGATCCTGTCTCAAAATTTTTTAAAAAAGGGGAGAGTTGGGGGCCGGGCACAGGGGTGCACGCCTGTAATCCCAGCAGCTTGGGAGACTGAGACAGGAGAATCGTGAGTTCAGAGCCAGCCTCAGCAAAAGTGAGGTATTAAGCAACTTGGTGAGACCCTGTCTCTAAATAAAATAAAAAACAGGGCTGGGGGGTGTGGCTCAGTGGTAAAGTACCCCTGGGTTGAATCCCTCGTACAAAAAAAGTAGAGGTTTTCCTGTTCACAAGACAACATACTCATGGGCTGGGGATGTGGCTCAAGCGGTAGCGCGCTCGCCTGGCATGCGTGCGGCCTGGGTTCGATCCTCAGCACCACATACAAACAAAGATGTTGTGTCCTCCGATAATTAAAAAATAAATATTAAAAAATTCAAAAAAAAAAAGACAACATACTCCTACATGTAGAAAACCCTAAAGATTAAACACACACACACACACACACTCACACACACACACACACACTCACACACACACACAAAAAGTTGTTTCTATGTACCAACAAGTGACAATATGCAAAAGAAATTGAGAAAATAATTCCATTTATAACACATTTGCATCAAAAAGGAATAAACCTAATCAAGGAGGTGGAAGACTTGTCCACTGGCCCCTACAAAACATTGCAGAAGAAATTAAAGATGACACAAAGAAATAAAAAGACATCCCATGCTCATTGAGTGGAAGACTTAATATGAAGACGTCCATAGACCCAAAGTGATCCACGTCTTCCACCCAATCCCTAGCAAAAGCTCAAGAACAGTTTGTGCAGAAACAGAAAATTTTATCCTCACATTCACATGGACTCTCAAGGTGCCCCAGAGGACCCACACATTCAGAAAAAGAAGAAAGTTGGAAGACTCACACTTCCCGATATCAAACAGAAATTACAGAGTTACAATGATCAAAACAGTTTGGGGGCATAAAGTCAGACACATCATCTCATGGGCTAGAACAGAAAGCCCCAAAGTAAGCCCTTGAATATACAGTTACTCGATCTTCGACCATTTAACAAATGGGGCAGAATCTTCAAGAAAATTATGTGGGGAAACCAGATACCCACCTGCAAAAGAATGATGTTAGAGCCTTATCTCGAGCAATATAGATGAACTCAAGACTAAAGACCTAAATGTAAGACCTCAAACTATGAAAATTCTATACAAAACAGTAGGAAAGCTTTACATCATCAGATTTGGTCATGATTTCTTCAATGTGACACTAAAAGCCCAGGCAAAGAGAGAAAAAATAAACAAAGGGGAATAATCAAACTCTTGTGTATCAAGAACACAGTCATCAAAGTGATAACCTACAGAATGGGAGAAAATATTTGCAAATGATGCACCTGAGAAGGGAGAAATATGCAGCATTCATAAAGAACTCCAACAGGCAAGAGTGGTGACACTCTCCTGTGATCTCAGCTCCTCAGGAGGCTGAGACAAGAAGATTGCAAGTCTGAGGCCAGACTGGGTAACTTTGTAACACCTTGTCTCCAAGTATTTTTTTAAAGGGGTTGAGGGCATAATTAAATGGAGTATTTCCCTAGCATGTGTGAAGCCCTGGATTCAATCTACAGTGCAGAAAGAAAAAAGAAAAAAAAAACTCTGACAACAACAAGAGCAAAAAATCAAATAACCCAATTTACAAATGAGAACAGACTTGAAGAGTTATTTCTCCAAAGATGACCTGCAAGTGGCCAGCAAGCATATGAAAAGATGCTCACCTCAGGAGCATGTCTTACACTCATGAGGATAGCTGTTATCCAGGAAGGAGGAGGAACAGAAGGAAATTCACGAAGGAGTGCCCATGAGGACATGGAGAAATCGAAACCTTCTGCACTGGTGGTAGGAATGGGAAGTGGAGCGACTGCCAAGAACAATAGCGTGGCACTTCTTTAAAAAATAAAATGGAGTCCAAGCATGGTGGTGCACGCCTGTAATCCCAGTGGCTCGGGAGGCTGAGGCAGGAGGATCACGAGTTCAATGCCAGCCTCAGCAACTTAGTGAGTCCCTAGACGGCTTAGTGAGACCTAGACAGCTTAGTGTCTTAAAGTAAAAATTGTAAAGCGCTGGGCTGGGGTTGTGCTCAGAGGTAGACCGATGGCCAAGCACATGTGAGGCACTGTGTTCGATCCTCAGCACCATATAAAAATAAAACATATTGTGTCCACCTATAACTAAAAAAAATAATAATAAATATTTTTTTAAAAAAGTAAAGGGCTGGGGATATGGCTCAGTGGTTAAGGGCCCCTGGGTTCAATCCCCAGTACCAATAAAATAAAATGAATGGAAAATATAAAATGAAGCTAACTATGTCATCCAGCAAGTCCTCCTCTGGGTCTATAGCCAAAGGTGTGAATTCAGGGTCTCAAAGAGATATGTGCATAACTACGTTCCTAGCAGCACTGTTCACAATAGCCAAGAGGCAGAAGCAACCCAAGGGTTCGTGGAGGAATAAATGGATAGACGACACAAACTGCACGCATGTGCACACGCACACAGAACGGTATTCAGCTTTGAAAAGGAAAGAAGCCGTGTCACCTACTGCAACACAAAGGAACCCTAAGGACCTGACGGTAAGTTAGATAAGCCAGTCACCCACAAAAACAAGTACTGTGTGACCCTACCATTGTGAGGTTTCTCAAATCAAATTCACAGAGTCAGAGAGTCAGACAGTGGTCACTGGGGCTGGGAAGGGCAGGGGCAATGGGAGTTTCATGGGTAAAGTTTCAGGTTTACAAGATGATACAATCCTGGAGATTGGCTTCACAGCAGTGTGATACGGCGAGTGCAACTCCAGGGCAGATGTAGGAAAGGTCAAGATGGTAAATTTTATTCAGTGTGTTTTTCTATTGGTTTGTTGGGGATTTGGTTTGGTTTGGTTTTTTACTCAATTGAAAAAAGAAAAAAAAAATAAAAACAGCAACAGCTAGAACAGACCAGAACAGTTTCTCCTCTGGAGACTCCAGAAAAGTGTGGACTTCAGGGCCTCCAGAACCGTAATGAAATAGCGGTGGCTGTCAGTCTCCCAGTTTGGGTGATTTGCCACAAGAGCCACCAGAAACTAATATGTGAATAAATGATCAGCTCTAAGGCCAGGTGAATCAGCAGCAGGAGGACAAAAACCCAGGGAAGGAAGGTGTCCTGAGGTCCCAGGCTCAGGACAATGGAGGAGCTGAGAGGTGCCCTGTGGTGTTAATGAAAGTGACCAAGAGGAGGAGAAATTAGGATGAAGTAGCCAGGGCGTAGGTCCCATAAAAGCCAAAGTAAGGACTCTGGGTTTAGAGAGACAAAAAGGGTCACCTCAGACCAGCATGCTCAGAGGCTGTGCTGGTAACAGGGAGCAGGGATGTGACTTAGGGGCTCGTGGCCCTAAACGCCCAGCTGGTATCCTGGATAGATGTTGTACGTGGAGGCAAAGGACATGCTGAGGGACTAGATAGAGGGGGTGGGGACAAGATGGGAGGCCTCAAAAACAGGTGCCTGCTTTCAAAGTTGGCCTGCATGACTGGGTGACCTTGGCACCCTTTCCTGAGATGAGAAGCACCTGGGGAGGAGATGATCTGGGGGCAAATTAAGAGCTCTGACTTGGGCATGCTAAGGTGCCCACTTAGCATCCAAGCTGAGATGCCAGGTGGACACATGGGCCCCTGGGACTGCAGTTCAAGAAGAGGTCTGGAGCCAGCTGCAGTGGTGCACACCTGTAAGCCCAGCTACTAGGGAGGCTGAGGCAAGAGGATCCATCACATGTTGGAGGCCAGCCTGGACAACTCAGTGAGACCCTGTCTCAAAATAAAAAATAAAAAAGGACGGGAGATGGCTCAGTGGTAGAGCATCTCTGGGTTCAATCCCTAGTACCAATTAAAAAGAAAAAAGGCCAAGACAGTCACTGAGTCTCCCATCTGGACAAGGTCACCCAGCAAAAGTAAGGAGGGGGCAGACTGGGATGGGCAGCAGGGATCCCACAATGCCATCTGTCTTGGCTAAGACAGCTCAGGCTTTGTCCCCTGCTCTCAGCAACAGTCTTGGGCTCATTTTGTGGCTGTGGCCGTGTCCCCAAGGAGGCTCTTGCTTGTCACCAACTTTTGTTCAGCCAGGCACCAATTTGGCAAGCTTAGACCCATCCTAAATGCTGACCTGGAATAGGCAAACTTTTTCCATGGGACTCTCAACCCCTCATCTAGAAAACATTGATCATGAAGCCATAAGTAAAATATCTTTGAGTAAACACCAAGTACATATTTGCCACTTGGATAGCTTAAAATAAGCCCCCAGTTCCCTTATGTTGACTGCATCCCTGTCATGAGCCCTCTCCTCCAGGTGTCCTCTCCAAGCCCCTTCACCCCCGCCTGGTACCTGCTGCCACCCACTACAGCTGTGCCAGCCCTCGTTGGTCTCCCTCAACCCTGCCCGGTCCATTGTAAACATCCCCTTTATTAAACAAGGTCCCCACAGAGCTCCAGGGAGCCTGCAGTTCCAGCTACTACTGGAGAGACTGAGGCAGGAGGATCACTTGAGCCCAGGAGTTCAGGGCCAGCCTGGGGAACATAGTGAGACCTTGTCTCTAAACTCAACCAATCAATGCCAGGCACAGTGGCACACACCTGTAATCCCAGTGACTTGGAAACCTAAGGCACGAGGATCGCAAGCTCAAGGACAGCCCCAGCAGTTTAGAAGGACCCTAAGCAACTTAGCAAGACCTGGTCTCAAAATGAAAAATCAAAAGGGCTAGGGAGGGGCTGGGGTTGTGGCTCAGTGGTAGAGCACTTGCCTAGCATGTGTGAGGCCCTGGGCTCGATCCTCAGCACTACATAAAAATAAATAAATAAAATGAAGGTATTGTGTCCATCCACAATGAAAAAAAAAATTAAAAAGAAACAAAGGGCTAGGGATATGGCTCAGTGTTAAGCTCCCCCTGGGTTCAATCCCCAGTTCCAAAATTTTTTTAAATACATAAATAAAATAAACAAGGTCCCACTAAGTGTGCTCTCTGTTTCCTGCTAGGGCCTGAGATAAATACCACAGGAAAGCAATGAGCAAGCCAAAGGTTGCAGGGCAGCCTCTGAGGTCCTTCATGTTTCCTTGTGACATTTCACTGTGAGTGTCCAGGGACCATCTGACCAAAAGATACGGTGAAGGCATCAGCATCCACCTAAATGTTAATTACTAGAAAACAAGAATCTAATCTTCTTCCCTGTCCATACGATTGTTTACACCCAGAGGGGAGCATCTCCTACTTTGCTGGCCACTGGCCCAAGAGCTGCCTAGATCTGTCTGCACAAATGTGACAGAAGCTAGCTCCGCCTCTATCCTCACTTGGCCCAGTTTACAGCTTCCTGCGCAGCGGGCTTAAGCAAGCGGGTGTGTCTAGGGGAGACAGGGTTGCCCCCATGAAGGTCAACATTCTAGAACTGTCCGACTCTGGGCAGCGTACAACACCCTTCCAGTGCTGGACTAGACAGCGGAATTTCTTTGGTCACTTGACTCAACCAAAACCTTATTCAACTGGGCCTCCTCCTGGACCCTGAGCAGAGCCTCTCCAGGTCCCCCCTGAAAGACCCCTGAAGACCCCGACTGCTCGAAGTATGAAAGTGAGGGAGCACTGGGTGGTCCACAGATGGGTTTACTCAGTGCATGCTACAGGAGAGGCGGAGGCGTCTGCAGCAGCGGTGTGTTCTGGGGACTTCCATAGCTCCTAAGGGAACTGTGTAAGGTCACAATTGTCAGTCCCCTAATGGGCTCCTGGGCTGGTGATAGTCCTTTGGCAGGCTCTTTTGGTGGGCTCTTCCTCCTAATCAGGAAGAACCCCAAAACCTAGAGCCCTAGGTGCAACTGCCATTGTTGGGCGGTTCAATCCCCTGTTGTACGCTGCCCTGACCTGACTCCATGCCTAACATTCCTCCCTTTTTGGTTTATTAAAAGGAAATGGGCACCAAGTCCTCTGGCTACTTCTTGCTGAGTCAGGGGCATCCTGGGGTAGGAGGAAGGGTGTTGGGGACAGAGGGCTGGACAGGAAAGTTCATAAGGCAGTGGGTGATAATTAGCAAAATCAGCAGATACCTGCCTAAGCTGGCAATTTCAGGGTGTCGGGGGTCTATAAAGTACCTTGTCACCGTAGTTCTTTGAGGGCCTGTTCCCAGCCAGACGCGATGAGGGGGTCAGGGAGCAGCCATGCATCTTCGTGCATCGCCTGCCTGGCTGGGGATCCCAGTGTCATTCCTCTCCTCCATAGATGACACAGGCCACAATTACAAAGAGAAGGGTGTAGATAAGCACTTTGCAAGATCATGAGGATAGACTGAGAACCATGGGAGATATCTATCAACCCCGTTACAAGCAGTAGGATCCAGAGGCCGTGGCCGCTGATGAATCCCGGGTGGCACAGCAGAGGCCGCGGACTGGAGGTGCCGTAGGTTGAAGTGAAGAGCCTCGGGGCAGCGAGAAGTTGGAGGGTGCATGATAATTTACAGCATTGAGAAGTCCCTGGGATAGGTCAGCCTCTCTTGGGAGTAGTTGGTAATGCCTAAGAAGGAGCTGGTTGAAATCTGGCTAGAGATTGTTGAGATCTGAGAGATGATACACCTGAGGATGCAAGGAATGACAGGTAAGATGGCAAAAAAGGCAGCGAGGGACCCCAGCAAGGGTAACGGCCAAGGAAGCCGACTCTCCATGGGCTCCATGCCTTCCGGACAAAGAACTGTCCTCGCTTTTCCCTGAGGTCTTTGATGACTTGCTTTAGCTTGTGCAGGCTGTGGTCTGTCTCCCCAGCCTGGCTGACATAATCACAGCCCTCCTCACCCTGGAACACACCTGTGCCTCCCTTTCCAGCTGTTATAAGGTCTAAGACCCTTCTATTTTGGAGGACGACCTCTGCCAAGGAGGAGCGTTGGGCCTGGAGGGAGTGGGTGGCGCTGAGGGAGGCCTCTGCTGTTTGTGTGAGTTTGTCCCCAAGGTCTTCCAGCTCCTGAGAGAAGGATTGAGTAATGACCAATGCCCCCCATGGCTACCCCTGAAGCACTGTGGAAGCCACAAGGCTGACTCCCGCCAGGACAGCTGCTCTCCTGTGGTGATGACTCGCAGGAGATGTAAGGATGTCCTCAGCCTCTGCCCAGGTGCATAGGGTGAGGCTGGGGATAAGGATGATGGGTAACAGGCCCTGGCGTGGTCGGGGAGACGCAGGAGAACAGGTAGGATCTGCAGAGGAAAAGCGCAGGAGGAGGCAGAGGGACGTTGGCGTTGAGGGTGTTGTGGGTTCCCGGGGGCAGGATGAGGAAGTAGTTGCCCAACAGGTGGTGATGTTAATGAACAGGAGAAGAGGGGTGTAGGGTGGGAGACATGGGGCTGTTGGTGGCTGGGCAGGACCAAGCGGAGGGGGTGGCATTAATAGCAATAGGAGCCAGTAGGGGTCGCCAGAGAGGCACACTGAAAGCAGGAAGAGAAATTGGAAGTAGAATAGTTGAGCAGGAGCTGGAGGGAGAGTGTTCATATCCTATTCCATGAGAAGGTAGGGAGTGGTTTAAGGATTTGTGCTGTGACTTGGTGTGGATTTGGTGGCATTGAGACGTTGTAGGCCCCCTTGTGAGGAGGAGTCAGTAATAATCTTTTTTATGATGATTTTCCCTCTGCCACTGTACCTGTTGGGGTTGTAGAAGCCTGCGGCTGCTATCCTGGATTGCCAAGAGGAGGGATCGGGAAACTGAAACATAACATGGAAAGGACCATGTTACTGGTTGACTGTAGGCACCCGGCCTGATTCCCCAGTGGGATTTCCCCATGGTGGGATGGGACCAATGATACCCAGAGTTCCAGGAAGGGCAGCCCTCCCAGCCCAAGCGACCCTTGCAGCCGTCATTGTGCTGGTCCTCCTCAAAGCATAAGAACTTAGCATAGCTGGCCAAACCATGGCCACATTGATGGGCACAAGTGAGACTGCATCGAAGGAGAGGGTGATGGAGGGGTAGCTAGCTAATGGGCAGGAGGACTGATTGAGTAGACGGGTTTCCTGACCGTGGTTAAACTATCAAACTTGAAAAGTATACATGCCTGGTGGGGTACTGCAAGAGTCGGGGGCAAGCCCCGGAAGAGGGAGGAGGAAAATGTGTAAGAGGTTCATGAGTGAGGCTAGCGTGATGTCTGGGAGATGTGGAGCTTAAGAGGCCTATCAGGGTGGAGGTGAGAGGTATAAGGAGGTAGTGCAAGCGAGGTGTTTGAGTGTTGTTCCTCCTTGGCGGGGCCGGGAGTCAGCTTTAGTTGGGAGATGTGAGTTCAAGGGGACAGCGTAGCTGATCCTTCCAAGAGTCTGACCACTGTGGGGGTAGATAGGACAACTTATAAGGGTCCTTTCCATTTTGGGGAAAGGTCTGTTCTTGGGAAAGGGGGCATAATAGACCAAGTGCCTGAGGTTAAAGGGAAGGTCGGGGAAGGATCGGATGCATCAGGCAACAGGAGGTCTTGGTGTTTCCAACTCTCAGAGCTGATGAAGGAGAAAAGGGGAAAGGGAAAAGTTTTCAGCCAGGTGCAGGGAGAGGGGGTGAGGCCAGGAGGCAGAACCGGGCATCCATAGAGGACCTAGAAGGGTGAGAGTTGTGGGGGTTTCTTTGAAAGGACTCTAATGCGGAATAAGGCCATGGGAAGGAGCTTGACCCATTCACAGTGAACTTCAAGGGAAAGTTTGGCTAGAATCTCTTAAGAGTCCTATTGGAACGTTCAACCTTACCGGACGATCGTGGATGGTAAGGGAGGTGGAAGATCCAGGGTACACTTAGGGCTGCTGTGATTTGTTGTGTGATCCAAGACATAAATTCGGGGTCCATTGTCCGATTGAAAGGACATGGGTACCCCGAATCTTGGTATAATCTCAGTTAATAGGAGGTGGGCCAGAGTGGAGGCTAGTTTGTGGGGAATGCCTCGACCTAGCCTGAGAAGGTGTCAACAAAGACCAGAAGGTACTTATAACACCTCACCACAGGCATGTGCATAAAGTCAACCTTCCAGTCAGCTCTGGGGATGTGGCCTCGAGCTTGATGAGTAGGAAAGGTTCCTGGTTTTAGGGGGAGTTGTGGGTTGACTTGATGGCAGACTTGACAAGCAGTGGTGGTGTCTTTAATGACCTATTAGTTGAAGACAGGGTAAAAAAAGTGGAGAGAAAAGTCTGTAGGGTCAGGGGTTGGGGTGGAAGATTGAGCGTAGGTAGTGGATTGTTTCTGTCTCTAGCAGAGAAGTATGAACAGTGTGTGGCTGGGATACCAGGAGGCAAGTGGCCGAGGTATCCGAAGAGAGCGCAGCTTGCCTGGCCGCTGCATCTGCTCGATTATTTCCCATGGTCATGAAGCTGGCATCAGACTGGTGTGACCGACAGTGGACGATGCCAATCTTGGTAGGGAGCAAGAATGCCTCTAGTAACTGAGAGATCAATTATGAATTGACTATTGAAGACCCTTTGGTGGTGAGGAGTCTCCTTTCCTTCCATGTGGCTGCATGTGATAGGAGGTTATGGAAAACATACTTGGAATCAGTGTATAGGGTCAGGATGCATCTGCAGCCAGCTGAAAGGCGCGGGTGACCGTGATTGATTCCGCCTGCTGATTGGTGGTATTTGGGGGAAGGGGTTTGACCTCTATGGTTCGGTCTAAGGATACTATTACATATCTGGCCAGTTGGCGTCCATCCACAAGGAAGGAACCGCCATCTGAGAACCAGGTGTGGGTAGAGTTCTCGAGGGGGCCCTCAGAGAGATGAGTAGGGCATGAAGGATCTGTTCCAAGACCTGTCTGCAGTTGTGTAAGGGAGGGGCAGCTGAAATGGGGAGCAAGGAGGCAAGGTTTAGAGGCGCGCAAGCCTGGAAGGAGGTAGAGGTGTCCTGTATGAAAGTCACCAAGAGGGGAAGGATGCGGCAAGGCAGGAGAGTCTGGAGTCCCTTGTATGTTAGGAGTTCTTTGAGATGATGGGGACTGGCAATCCTTACAGGTGCTCCAGAGGTTAACTTTGTAGCTTCCAGGAGCAAGATATAGGCCGCTGCCAGGACGTGGAGACATGGCGCCCACCCCCACACAGTAGGGTCTGTTTAGACAGATAAGTCACAGGGGCAAACCAGGGGCCTACGTTTGACCCAACACCCCCAGGGCTAGACCCCGGTTCTCATGGCAGTACAGAAGGAATGGTCTTTGAAGCTCAGGCAGTTGCAGCGCTGGGGCTTGCAAAAACTTGCTGGAGTTTTTGGAAAGGCTGGACGAGGTCTCCTGTAGGGACCAGGGAGGAGAAAGACTTGACAAGGTCATATAGGGGTTTCGCTAGAAGAGAAAAGTTGGGAATCCACACTCTAAAGTATCCTGCCAGCCCCAGGAATGAAGGGGTTTCCTCTGTGGTGCTGGGAGTCTGTAATTGCTTGATATAAGCCTTGTGGTTGTTGGTGGTAGCCTTGGAGCGGTGGACAGGAGCACGCCCAAGTAGGTAACCTGGGCCTTTGAAAGTTGGACTTTAGCAGGAGAGACCTGGTAGCCCCTTTCAGCTAGGAAATTGAGAAGTGAGGTGTCATTCTGTGATTATTCCAGGGAGGGACTGCAGAGGAGTAGGTCATCTACATATTGCAGTAATCGGGATTGTGAGAGGGACAGGTCATCTAGATCAGTGGCCAAAATATACGGGGGCTGTCCCAAAATCCCTGGGTTAAGTCCGTCCAGGTCAGTTTACGAGACCGGCGTAACTCAGGATCTGTCCAGGTGAAAGCAAAGAGGTCCTGAGATGTGGGGCCAAGGGAATAGAGAAGTGAGTTGATATCTATCACTGAGAAGTGAGTTGAGGAAGGAGGTATAGAGGACAGGATGGTATATGGGTTTGGAACCAAGGAGTATACGGGTTGGACAGCCTCATTGATCAGCCGGAGATCTTGAACTAAACGAAAGGTGCCATTAGGTTTTTTAACTGCCAGGATGGGAGTGTTGAAAGGCGAGTGGGTGGGTCTGAGGAAGCCCTTGGTTAAGAGATCTTGAATGATGGGCTGTAGGCCTATCAGGCTGGCAGAGGGAAACGGGTATTGGGGTTGACATGGATAGGCATCTGGATGTTTTAAAGTAATAACAACGGGGAGCAGTATGCAAGTGATGGGGTTGTGGTGTCCATACCCTGGGGTTGACTTTGTCTGGGGGAAAGGGAAGGAGGGGAGTTCCTCTGTTGGAGGCAACATGAGTAGTGAGAGAATGTAGGAGACTGACTTGTCAAGATTGAAGGTGATAGATGTCTCAAATTTGGAGAGGATGTCTCGCTCTAGCAGGAGAACTGGGCATTGGGCCATAACCAAGAATTGGTGGGAGAATATGACTCTGAGGAATGAGCAGGAGATTAGGGCAGTGATCCTAGGCAACAACAGAGGTGGGGCCACCCAAACTCCATCAGAACAACAACAGAGGTGGGGCCACCCAAACTCCATCAGAACAGAGAATGAGGCTCCAGTGTCAAGGAGGAATGAAATGGGCCCCCCTACTAACAACAGAGGTGGGGCCACCCAAACTCCATCAGAACAGAGAATGAGGCTCCAGTGTCTAGGAGGAATGAAATGGGGCATCTGTCTATGGTAAGTGTGACCCTGGGCTCCTGTGTGGTGATGGCCATCGGGGAAGGAAACCTAGAGCCCATCAGTCTTCCACCACCAGTCCCAGAAGGTCATGCCCAGGGCTGTGGGCATGTCTACGGCCCAATGACCAGGACACTGGAACTTTGGGCAGGGTTTGGTAGGAACCCTTGGGTTAGGACAAGCCCTGGCCCAGTGGCCATCCCTTCCACATTTGAAGCATGGCCCTGGTGGGCTGCATGGAGGTCCTTTAGAGGATGAAGTTGGGGGGAAGATGCCCAAATGGCCTGAGCCAGCATCTGGGATTTGTGGGGTTTGGCCTTTTCCTCCTTATTATGGCAGACCTTGAAGGCCAGGGGTGAGAGGCCCCCTTTCCAACCTCTTTAGTTTGGCCTTTATGTTGGGGTAGCTTTGGGGGAAGAAATGGGTCATTAGGAGCTGTCTCCCATCAGGGGTTTCGGGGTCTAAATTAGCATATTGTTGGAGGGCCTTAGCCAGCCTACCTAAGAAAGTGGAGGGGTTCTCATTTTTGTCTTGAATGATCTCTTGGAGCTTTTCAAAGTTAACTACCTTCTGAGTTGCCCATCTGAGTCCGGCAACTAGGCAGGTGGAAAATTGGTCCCTCAGGGCTAATCCTGCGGCAGTATTGTAGTCCCAATTAGGGTCCTGGTCAGGGACTGCCTGAGCACCTAGTGGGTGAGCCTGGGTGGTTTGATGAACCTCATCAGCTTAATTACGGGCTTCCTCCCAGACCCGTCTGTGCTCCTCTGGGAGAAGAGCATTGGCCAGGATGGTGGAAATGTCGTGAAAAGTGAGGTTAAAGCCTGAAGAAGGTATTCAAATTCCTCAATGTATGAGGAGGGGTTGGAAGTGTATGAGCCCAGGCACTTCTCAATTTGGGAGAGGTCTGCCATAGAGAAGGGAACATGAGCCCTCACAATGCCTTCAGCACCCGCCACTTCTGGGGGGGGGGCGTGGCGATAGTACACGAAGAAAGGTGAATTTTAGAACAGGTTTTAGGGGGACTAAAAGGGGGCTGGGAAGCTCTGGGGGTGATGCCAGGGGAGCTGAGGGCTGTGGGGTAGGAGGATTGGGCATGGTTGGGAAGCAAGGCAGAGGCAGGGGTTGGGAGGCCTGCCGGTGAGGAGGTGGCTCATCTGCAGGGTCAAAGTTGGAAGGACAGGAGGAGAGATCCTTGCATGGCTTAATGGTGAGAAGAAGGTAGTGTGGTTTGCAGGGGGTGCATAGGTTAGGGTTTTGGTAGAGAAGAGTGAAAGCTTCAACATAAGGGATCTCTGTCCATTTCCTTATGTGCTCACGGTGATTGAAGAGGTCACATAAAGGAGGATCCAGCGACCCTGATGGGGCCACTTATTTTGGTTATCTAGTTGGTACTTTGGGTAATCTTGTATGCAATATTTGATAAGGCACTTATGTTTAATAGGCTACGAGTGGACCGATTATTCAATAGACACCTAACTGGGGGAGTCCACCGGCAGGGAGCTGAAATTCCCCATGACAGGCAGATGATTCAGACAAAGCGTCCCTTAACGAACAATTGCCTGGAGAGAGAAATCAGTTTTTGATGTGGTCGTCACCAGATCACAATACCGATTGGACTCCAAGGAGCCGAGGGACCGCAGGTCACCCAATATCAGAGTTTATGGGAAAGTCAGACCTGGGCCGAGGCATAAGGGGAGATCCTAACCCGTACTAGTAGAATCCGGAGGATTGCTCCAGGGTCGCTGTGACCATAAAGGCCTAGGCAGAGTGAATTCTCCTCCCACAGGTGGTCAGAGGAGCCGAGAGATGATCAATGGTCAGTTTCCCCTGAGGGTACACCTGCTGGTGAGCAACGGAGAAGGGGAAAACTTACCAATGGATGACCGATGTTGGATATGGGTCCGGCGACCAAGGAAATGGACTGGGGATGACCTGGGACGAGTGGGGGGTGAATCCAGATTGGGGTCCTCACCTAGTGAAGGTGAGGGAATCCCAATCCTAGTCACGGCACCAACGAGAGACCTCTGAAGACTCCCACTGCTCGAAATATGAAAGTGAGGGAGCACACCGGGTAGTTCAGAGATGGGCTTACTCAGTGCAGGCTACAGGAGAGGCGGAGGAGTCTGCAGCAGCAGGGGTATGTTCTAGGGACTTCCATAGCCCCTAAGGGAAATGTGCGATGTCACAATTGTCAGTCCCCTATTGGGCTCCTGGGCCGGGGACTGTCCTTTGGTGGGCTCTTCCTCCTAATCAGGAAGAAGTACCCCAAAGCCTAGAGCCCTAGGGGCGACCGCCATTGTTGGGCGGTGGCCCGACCCTGACCTGACCTGACTCGGTGCCCAACACCCCCAGCCCTGGGAAAGGACGACAGTGAGCCTGGCAGAGAGGCGTTCTTTTCCCAGATCCTGCGCGTTCGTTCGCACTCTGGGACGCCTGGGACAGCCGTGAGTCTTCGCCTTCCCGCCCCCCACCCCCGGCCTGCCCCCACTGCAGGGCTCAGGGGAGAGGGAGAGGACCCAGCTGGCGCCCCTCCCCAAGGTGACCTCCGCGTCCTCAAGGTCCACTAGGCCTCCATCACCTTCGGCCTGGCCTCTAGGTGGCTTGGGTCAGAAGGGCTCCCAGTGGCGAAGCAGAGGCGTCTACACGTCCCTGGTCACCGCACTAGAGCGCGCTGCACAGCTAGCCGCGCCCAGCAGCGAGCTGTCGCCCTCCTGGGGAAAGATGAATGGAAGGAAGAACGGCGGAGGCGGCCGAGCGGGCGGGGCGCGGCGGCGGGGCGGGGCGCGCAGGCTGCGGCCGCAGGGGGCGGGGCCGGAGCGGGGCGGGACCAGCTTGGGGGCGGGGCCGCGCAGGGCATATCCAGCCGCGGCGCGCGCCCCGCCCTGCCGCAGCCCGCAGGCCCCGCCCCGCCCCGCCCCTCCGCGCGCTCCCCCGGCCGCCGCTGCGCGGAGCCGGTGCTCCAGCCGGTGTCCGAGAGGCGGCGGCGGCGCCGCTAGCCCCGAGCTCCAGGCCCGGCCCGCGCTCCCCGCCTCCGCCTCCCCGGGCCGGCGGCGGGCGAGCTCGCGGGCCCGGCCGCCCCGTCCCGGCCCGCCGGCCCCGCCCCCCGCCGAGTGCATGAGGTTGACGCTACTTTGTTGCACCTGGAGGGAAGAACGTATGGGAGAGGAAGGTGCGCGGGGCGCGGGCGCGGGCGGGCGCGGGCCTGGCTGCTGGCTGAGCCGCGGGCGCGGGAGGGGGCGGCCGGGCCGCCGCGGGGGCCGGGTCTGCCGCGAGGCCGCGCCCCTGCCTCCCGGGGATGAGCTCGCCCTTCCCCAGCCCGCAGGCCCCTCCCTGCCGCCTCCCACCCGCTTCCCCGCTCGCCCGGGTGGGCTGCTCTCCCGCCGGCGCTGGCGGAGCGCCCCTCCTCCCTTTCATCCCGGCGGTGCCCCTTCCCGGCGGCCCGCCATCCCGGCACTGCCCACCCGGCGCCGGCCTCCGTCCGCGTGCTCCGTTCACCCTGAGCCACCGCTTATCCGGAGTCGAACCCGGCCTAGGGAATAAAGAGCGGCTGGAGGAGCCGCAGCCCCGGGTTCCAGTCGCCACCCCGCGCGGCCGGGTTCCGTGACCTTGAGCCAGGCGCCAATACCCTGGACCTCAGTTTCCCAGTGTGTCCAGTTGGGGACCAGGCGGTCAGTCCCCGGTACTTGTGATTGGGAGCTGGACGGGCAGAGAGGGAATTTGCTTCTTGAGAACCGGTGGCTGTATACTGCCACTGCGGGACCCCTCCCCCTCCCCCTGCACCAAACCAGGTGCCTACCATTATCTTGGCTGGGGGAGTGACTGCCTTCTAGCTTCTCTTTAGCCCTTTCCCCTTTGCTGAACCCAAGGGCTAGGGCTGCACAACAATTAGGGTTCAAAGACCCCCAAGAATCCCAGTCCCACGGAGTCGGGGGTCTCCTTCTCTGGGTTTCCTTTGCTGACTCCTCACATAGATCCATTCAGTTGCAAGCTGGGTCCTAATGGGCCAGCTCCATTCTCCCCTGGGGTTTCCACCAGTCTTTATCCAGGCCAGTGAGCACCTGCCTGGAGCACAGGGACACCTCACTATTGCACCTTCCTTAGGTCCCTGGGTACTCAAAAGAAGTAAGTCATTGCTTTGGAGCCTGATTGTAAGATAGGGCAAGCCTTGCCCTCTCCAGAGCTCAGTCTCCCCATCTGTACAATGGGAAGAGGCAAACCTGGATGTCTTATAGGGTCTGCTAGCTCCAGGGCCCTGGGATGACTAAGCATACCAAGTGGCTGGCTCTGCAGCCCCAGCCCCTTGTCAAGTCAGGGCATGGCTAAGCTTCAGTTAGAGCCAGCACCTCTGGGCTTCCTGCTTGTCCCCTCCCAGCGTAGGATGCGCCAATCCAGTCCTGTCCAGTTGCTGCCCTTTGAAGGGCCTCTAAGCAATTTTTCCTGGGCTGTCAAGGGAGGAAAGGGACAAGATTGTCACCCTCCACCTTATTTCCAAACCCCACTGCTTTCTCCTGAACCTGAGTTAAAGAATGTTGTTGCTGGACAGTGGACATCCGATCCTCCTCCTCAGTTTACAGATAGGGGTGCTAAGACCCAGAGAGGCTTAGTAGCTCAGCAAGACTCAGACCACTGTCCTTTCTCTTCTCGCTTGTCACAAGGACTGCTTAGCCTGGGTGCTGTGCCCTGGGATTTGTGCACATTCGCATGAGGTCAGCAGGGCAGGCTGGGCCTGTGCCAAGCTGCACCTCTGGAGAATGGTTCCTGACTCCCTTTCCTCCCTGCAGGAAGTGAGTTGCCCGTGTGTGCGAGCTGCGGCCAGAGGATCTATGACGGCCAGTACCTCCAGGCCCTGAACGCTGACTGGCACGCAGACTGCTTCAGGTAGGGTGGGGTTCTTGCCCTGGACAAGGCCTGCAGACACCTGGTACTCTTCCTGTGCTGTCCTAGGTGCCACATAGTGAGTCCTTGGCCTCAGTGTCCTTCTGTAAAATGAAGCGTTTTGACTAGAAGATCTCTAAAGAACTTCCAGTTTTGTCATTTCAGACCCCTAAGGAGAGGGTGGGAAGACCTGCTAGTGCAGTTGTGTCCCCCCCATCTACAGGGTGTAGGTTCCAGGACCCCCACAGATACAAATCCTTTTTATAAAATGGCAGAGTATTTGCAGTCTAACCTATGCATATGTGTGCATTGGTGTGTGTTGTTGATGGGGTCTTGCTGTGCTGCCCATGCTCGCCTCTAGTTCATGGACCTAAATGATCCTCCTACCTCAGCCCCCCAAGTAGCTGGAACTCCAGCCAGGCATGCGCCACCATGCCTGACTTCAACAGTATACTTTAAATCATCTTTAGATGACTTCTGATACCTAATAGAGCATAAATGCTGTGTAATTAATTGTTATACCATGTTGTTTAAGGATTAAAGACAAGAAGGAAATCTCTACATGTGCAGTACAGATGCAATTTTATTTTCCTGAAGATTTTCAATCCAACGCTGTTTGAATCCACAGTGTGGAACCCGTGGGGTACAGAGAGCTGATAGTATCACCAGGCCTGCTGGTCCCTGGGTGGGGGAGGAGGGGAGGGCAGTGTGTCCTGCCACTGCTTCAGGGGAGGGAGAGGACAGGACAGGCCTTAAGGGGAGTTGAGCCACCGTCACTGTGCCCCAGCTGGTTGTCAAGATGCATAGCCCAGTGAGACCAGCCCTGGCCTCCAGACAGATGGGCGGTGGGGGCAGGGCTGTGTCAGAGGACAAAGCAGCACATGGCAGCCCAAAGGTGCCCTAGTGACCCAGTAGGATCATCCTGAGCAGCCAGGTGCAGAGGACTGCTGAGATTTAGCTATGGAGCCACAGCAGAAGTCTCTAAGGATGTGCGAATCCTGGGTGGAAAAGCATCATGCAGAGGGACTCTAGGCGGGGATCTGGCACCAACTGCAAATCAGAGATCAGGAGAAGCACTGTCAAGGGAGGGAGGTGCAGCCACATCAGAGCATCATGGCCAGGGGCTTATTTTAGGTTTCTTTTAATTTTGAAGAATAGGTCATAGGACATGGTGACGCATACCTGTACCCCTGTAATCCCAGTGACTCAGGACGCTCAGGCAGGAGGATAGAAAGTTAAAGGTCAGACTCAACAACTTAGCAAGGCCCTAAGCAAAAATGGTGATACCCTGTCTCAAAATAAAAAGTCAGAAGAGCTGGGGATGTGTTTCAGTGGTTAAACGCTCCTGGGTTCAATTTCTGGTACCCCACCCACCCTCAAAAAAGAATAAGCCTAGACTAGTATAGGCGTAGGTGGCCTTTAATCCCATAATCCCAGCTATTCAGGAGGCTGAGGCAGGAGGATCCCAAGTTCAAGGCCAGCCTGGGCAATTTAGTGAGACCATATCTCAAAATAAAATAAAAAGGGCTGTGGCTGCAGGTCAGTGGTAGAACACTTTCCTAGCACTCATGAAGCCCCAGGCTCAATCCCCAGTACCACCAAAAAAAGAAGTAGTCATCTTAACATTTTCTTGCATTGAGCAAGGACCACGTGCTGTTCTTAGTACTACGCATTGTTAGACATTGTGTCGTTTCCATTCTGCCAGAAGAAAATTGGGACACAGAGAAGTTAATTCTCTTGCCTAAAGTCACACAGCCAGTGAAGAGAACATCCAGTGTCCACTCTGGTGGTAAGGCCAAGAGAAAGGCAGGCGGTATCCCCTGGGTTCCCTATCAGGTCTCAGAAGGAGGCCCTACACGGGGAGTGGGGCAGTGCGGAGAGCAGGAACAGCCATTTTGGTAGCAACACTCTGAGTCCAGGGATGGCTTGAGGAGACTGAATTGAGTGATTTGGGAAGGGTACCGAGTACTGTGACTGGGACCTTTGAAGGGGACCAGCAGACCACTGGGGAGGGGCATGGGCAGACATGCTGCTGAAGAATGCCGACCTACTGGACAGATGGTAGCAACTTGGCAGGGAAGGAACCGTAACTAAAGTTCGAGCTCTGTGCTCATACACCTGGCCTAGGATAAGGACAGATAGTAGAGAAGAGTTCAGATACAATATTTGCAAGTACAGATCGAGTGTCCTTAATCAAAAAAGCTCCAAAATCGGAAATGTGAGCACTGACATGGTGTGGAAAGTTCCATCACGGCTGACCTCGCAGGTCAGGTCGGAGTCAGAGCATATTCCCGCTATACATTGTGCGGTGACCTTTAGGCTCTGCGTGAGGGGATGGGAAACACAAGTGAAGGCTGTGTTTAGACTTGGGTCCTATCCCCAAGAGGCCTCATTAGGTATATGCAAGTATCCAAAATCCAAACAAATTCAAAACCTGAAACAATTCTGGTCCCCCTCATTTCAGATCAGGGAGACTCCACCTGGACTTGTGGTATTAGCCACCCTTTATCAAGCACGCTTTAATTTTCCTCCCTCACTGTTGACCACATGAAGTACCAGATCTGCCCCGTTTGTGTGGAGGGTTAGCGGGAGCTAGCACCTTGCTCCCGTGAGCTGCCAGAGCTGGAGCGCACCTGTGCCAGCTCCCTCCGCGTCCCTAGAGCTGGAGCAGGGATGGCCGGTGGGGTGGGGGAGGGCTGATGAGTGGCAGGTCTGTGGTTTTCTAACCTGTGTCCTGGGAGTGGGTGGTCCCAGGATGCTCATGATAGTTCCTGACCATGCTGAGTTGGAGATAGGAAGGCCAGAAGGAATGGGCCCCTCGGAGCCGGTGCCGAGACGTGGATGGCTTTGCAGGGGCCAAGAGGTATCAAGGGAAGACCTTGGGGGCCCCTGAGCCTGGGATGGGAGGGAAGGTGGAGTCCTGGAGATGTGAGGGAGGCCAGGTGCAGCCCCAGTGCCGCAGGAGGGAAGCAGAGAGGCGAGGCACGTGGTGCCTGGCTTTGGAGCAATCTCCCTGCATCACCAGGAGAGGTGTGAGACCCGGCCAGGGACCATGGGGAGGGGCATATTCAGGTTGTCCCTGATGTGGAGGGACACAGGGTCCCACAGTGGGGGAGGGTCCACAGAAAGAGCCACGGTGTAGAAGCATTCCTGGCCCAGTGGTGGGTTTCTCCCAACCGCCAAAGTGAAGGGGTGAGGCCAGGTGTGTCCTCACCCATGATGGAAAGTAGCTCAGGAGTCACTGCTTGCCCAGGCACATGACTGACAGGCAGCCAGAACAGCTCTGAGCAGGATCCCTAAGGCTCTGGACCCTGCTAGGTTTCCCTCTGGAAGTGTCACAGTGCTGTGATCCCATAAGTGACATTGAGACCTTTGTTCCAGGGCCCCTGTCCCCTAAGCTGCTCAGTCAATAAGCTGTGACAGCCCTGCAGCCCCCAGCCAGCTCCTCTGTGACTGTGATTGCCATACCCCACCTTCCAGGACTCCTCTGCAGTGCCTTTCCAAGTGGTACCCCTGGGTCCAAGCCAGTCACTCACCAATGGTGACAGAGCCCCTGCTCTTTAATGGCCCCCCCAGCAGCCTGTGAAGTGCGTGCTGTCTGTTGAAGCAGCTTGACAGATGAGGAGCAGGCCCAGAGCTCAGCTGTGTGCTCAGGGACTCCCTGGGAGCAGGCCAGAGTCCAGACTCAACCCGGGTGGCCTGGCTGCAGAGCCTGCCCTGTCCCTCCCAGAGCACAGGTCCCTGCCTTAGTAGGTGAGCCAGGCCCTAGACAGATGATGTCAGGTGCTGCGGAGTGGTTTAGGTGGAGCGTCAAAGGAAGCAAGGGAGCAGCCTTGGGGATCCCGGAACCCACAGAGGACTGCATGCAGAAGTCTGTGGTGGGTGCCGTGTGCTTGGCACATCGGGCATCAGCCGAGATCCTGTATGCTGGAGTGCAGTCAGCGATGCCTAGGGGATGTTTTGGGGGAAGCCTGTCAAAGGGGCCATTGGCCCTGCATCTTATTTGAACCCCATGGCCTGTGCCCTTGAGTGCACTGAAGTCCCAGGTCCCCTCAGGTGGGACAGCAGGGCTACATGAGAAGAGTGTCACACCCTCTGAGCAGTGGGAGGCTTGCTGCAGACCTGGCACTAGGACTGGGCTGTGTGGCACCTGTGCTTGCCCCTTTGTCTCTTCTGATGGGCCCACCCCAGGAGATGTATGGCCAGGCCTAGTAGTCCAGGCTTCCCTTTGGCCCAGCTATTGCTTCTGTGCACAGCCAGCAGCCAGCGGAAGCCTCCAGTGCGGGAGCCCTCAGGCTACTGTGGCTCAAGATCTCCCTGGAGGCTAGGTTGGCTGGCGAGGAGGGGTGAGTGCATCTGGCCATGGGTTGGCTGGGGTGCAGACTCTCCTTCAGGGAACCTTCTGTGCAGGGACAAACTGTCCATGGGAAGTTGACTTCTGCTCCCTTGGGGGCAGCACCGGAAGAGACAGCTGCTTTTGAGCTTGTCCCTGTCACCAGAGAGGCGCAAGCCCTCAGTACCTTTGTCTAGACAGAGGCCAAGGAGGATACAAGCTACCTTTCTCCAGATGTGCAGGAATAAAGGCAGAATGGTCAGGTCAGAGCCTAGATCCCTCCCTCTTCAACCACTGCCTAGACTCAGAGCCTATATCCCTCCCCCTTTTCCCCACTGCCTGGGGTCAGCCTAGATCCCTCCCTCTTCACCCCACTATCTGGGGTCAGAGCCTAGATCCCTCCCCCTTCACCCCCACTTCCGGGGGTCAGAGCATAGATCCCTCCTCTTCACCCCACTGCCTAGTCTCAGAACCTAGATCCCTCCCTCTTTGCCCCACTGCTTGGGGTCAGAGCCTAGATCCCTCCCCCTTCACCCCCACTTCCTGGGGTCAGAGCCTAGATCCCTCCCCCTTCACCCCCACTTCCTGGGGTCAGAGCCTAGATCCCTCCCCCTTCACCCCCATTGCTTGGGGTCAGAGCCTAGATCCCTCCCTTTTCACCTCACTGCCTGGGGTCAGAGCCTAGATCCCTCCCCTTTAACCCCCACTTCCTGGGGTCAGAGCCTAGATCATCCGTCTTCACCCTACTTCCTGGGGTCAAAACCTAGAACCCTCCTTCTTCACCTATACCAAAGCTTAAGCAGAAGGCACTTCAGCTGCTTCCTGTTGCAGTCTCAGACCAAGACCTTCACACCACACTGTGGTATCCTCCCCATGTGGTGTGGCCACGCTGGCCCCTCCCTCTGCAGCCTCCAATCCTGAGCCCCTGGAGCAGGATAGGGAAGCTCTGGGCTGGCTGCCCTGCACTCCTGCAGGCCTCCAGAGCCCCTGCCAAAGGATGCTGTTGGCCTCGGTCCTGAGAAGACGCCGCTTCCTCAGAGGGGCTAAGTAAGTGGAAAGACCCTTCCCACCTAGTTCTGTCCCAGGCTCCTGGCAGAGGTAACCGTGGGCAGACCCACCTGGGCCAGCGTGGGGCAGAACTGAAACTCCCTGGTCATGGCTGGCCGCCATGTGGGGAACAGGCAGCTCCCAGAGCTTTTGGCCCTTTGGGTACAGTCTCCCCAGGAGGCTGGCCTCCAGCCATCCTTCTGCCCTGGTGTCCGTCCCCTGGAGGAACACCCTCAATACCTGTCCCTGCAGTTTTTTGCTGTCTCCTAGTCCAGCCTCTTCACTGCAGGGCACCTCCCATGTCCCTGCCTCTCCTCTCCTGCCCTAGCCTGGCACTGCTCCCGATGTCAGGGAAGGAACTCCACAGTGGGGCCAAGGCACAAGTCTCTGCAGGAGTTCTCTCACTGGCCCTGCCCCAGCTCCATAAGCCATCAGTACCTGCCCTGCTTCACTTGACACTTGAGGTCTCCTGTGAGGACAGGTAGCCTGTGCCCCCTCTGCCTGCCTTTTCTGGCTCCTGGCTGGATGTGGGCCTGAGGGGCAAGGGGCTGGACAGGAGCTGGGCTCTCCGGTACCTTCCACCCACAGAGGTCTTCGGGGCGCAGAGTGCTGCTGCTGAGCTAGCACATGAGCCGTGGTCTGGCCCAGGAAGCAGGCAGAGGGGGCTCTGGATGTTAGGGGGTAGGGACCCCAGAAGGGCTGGTGTCCTCTTGGACAGCTTGCGGCTGCCCAGCCTGGGACCCTAGAGAACTAGCTGGTGCAGGCGGAGGGGTGGGCCCAAGAGGGCTGCTGGTGCCTGGTGCGGCTGCTTGGGGACCACCCGGGAGGGGAGCCCTGGTGCACTCGCAGAGCCCTTGGGAAGGTGATGAGCAAGCCACCAGTCATCAGCAGAGGAGCTTCCAGGCAGGCGGGCGGAGGAGAGCAGCCACTCTCGGGAGGCGGGCAGCTCAGAGTCCCCACCCACGGAGAGGCCCTGCTTCCTACAGCCAGCCCCAGGGAGCCGGGGGAGGCTCCTGTGACGGTCCTGTGACCAAAGTCTGGAGTGGTCAGTGGAAAGGCAGGAAGCGAGTCACGGATGACCGGCGGGGGCTTTCCCTTGGGGACAGGAACTGCCACCCCTGCACAGACCACTAGTTAGGTTGGACCGTGGGAGGCGCGGCTCTGCCCCCATCTCCAGACTCCGCCCCTGCCTCTGGTGTCCTGGTTGTGGTCCTGGAGGGTGGGCAGTGGCCTTCCGTCATGGCTTCTATCCTGCACCCTTCTGCCGTCACCCCCAGAGCTAATGCGTCAGGTCCCCTTTCTGGGAGCATCCCCACCCACGTGCTTCTGAACCCTGACATTTTGTGCTTCCCCCACCCCTCCCTGCAGACTGCCAGACAGTGGGGAACTAGCTGGGTCCTCTTAAAGGGACAGTGTTTCACTGGCTATCTCAGGGCTCACCTCCTGGGATCACTGGCCACGTGGGGAAAGGACTGTCCCTCCCAGGCCCAAGCCCTCCACTCTCCTGGATTATTACCCTGCAGAGCATGGGTCCCCCTGTCCATATGTGACCCAGCAGCAGAGCTGGCCGGATCCCCTGGCCTGTTCCCTTTTGGGTGGGCACTCTGGCCACACATACCCATGCACAGCAGGAGTCTGGACGCACTCTCCTGGAGCCAGTGGGACTGTGCTCTGCAGGTCCCTGGGGGAGCTTGCTGCTGGCTCAGCGGGGCCACTGGTCCCCCCCCAACCCGGGTGCTTGGGCAGGAAGAAGCCAAGTGTGTAGATCTAGCTCCCGCACCGTGGCCAGCACCCAGAGACAGGAGCTCCCCTTCTCTCCACCTACCCCTCACCCACCCACCCTCAGGGTTTCCATGCTAGTCCTGGTGACCAGGCAGGGGACTCTGGCCCTGACCACCCAGTGTACCTGGGCATCCCACTGTAGTGTGACCACTTTTCTGAGGAAAGGCAGGGAGACTGGCGCTGAGGTACTGAACTGGCCCGAGCACCCTTCTGACCAGCAGCACCTGTGGGGCACTGGGCTCTGGGAAGCCAGGAGATCCTTTGTCTGGAGTGGCAGGTCCCAGCTGGTCTACATGAGCCAGGTCCCTGCCTGGATCTTGGTGAGACCCCAGGCAGCATGGCCCCCTGCACTCCGCCTCTTCTCTAAGTTGAGGTGACACCCCTGCCTCATGGTGCCTGGAAGGGTAAGAGGAGTTGAACCAAAGGAGCCGAGATGCTAGTGCTCTGCAAGCCTCCGGCGCTGAGGGCCAGGTAGGGCAGGGAGGAGCCCACTGGTCCATCCCCACGTCCTCCACCTGGCTGGCGACCAAGAACAAGTCACCTTCCTTGTGGACCCTCCTCTTTGCATGACAAAGCCTAGATGAGAAGTGTCCCTTACCCCTCCAGCCAGCTGCCAGGCCTGGCCCTGTGTGCAAGACTGTGTGGCTGTGCAGGCTGTGCACTGCGTGAGGTGTGGAGGAGGAGCTCAAGGGGGACCACATCATGTCTGCCAAGCCCTGTGTCAAGCATGGGCTGCTTCTGTCCAGAGGACACATATTTTGCTATTCTTCCAGAAGCTCCTGCCACTGGCTAGGCCCAGGTGTGTGGGAAGCAGGGCGCCGGCGCTGGTGACTCAACCCACCCTCTCCCCACAGGTGTTGTGAATGCGGCGCCTCCCTCTCGCACCAGTACTACGAGAAGGATGGGCAGCTCTTCTGCAAGAAGGACTACTGGGCCCGCTACGGCGAGTCCTGCCACGGGTGCTCGGAGCACATCACCAAAGGGCTGGTCATGGTGAGCACCCTGCGCACGCCCCCCGCCCCTCTGTGCCACCCGCTGCGCCTGGAGCCTCGCTGCTCCAGCTCTCCCATCATCTCCTTTTTTTCCTCTCGCTGCTTCTCTGAGCCCCTCGTGCTTGCTAAGCCTGACTGCTGTGTCCCTCAGCCCCTATCTGTGTGGCCCACACTGTGCTCGAGTCCCTGCGATGTGCTCAGGGCTGCCCTTCTGAGAAGAGGCCACATGGAGAGAGCGGAGGGGGCCGGAGGCTGGGTCCAGCGGCTCAGCTGGGTTGTCCCCACCCTTCCGCCAGGTGGCTGGGGAGCTGAAGTACCACCCTGAGTGCTTCATCTGCCTCACGTGTGGGACCTTCATCGGCGACGGGGACACCTACACGTTGGTGGAGCACTCCAAGCTGTACTGGTGAGTGTCCCGGCCCCTCTCTGCACCCGGGGCCCCGCATCACGGGCTGCCAGGACGCTGGCTTTCCACACCTGGGCCTGTCTTTCTATGTGGCCAGGTTTGAGGGGGCAAGTCCCCCCAGAAATGCCTGAGACAGCAGCCACAGGAGAGAGGTCCCACCCTCTCGTGGTCTGCAGTCACCAGGAGTGGCCCAGACCTCAAAAGCTAAGGACAGTCCCTAGCGAGACTGCCCTCCCCTCAGGCACCATCTGAACATCCAGGGGTCCCTGGGCACTTGCGCCTCTGTCCATCTGGCTCCAAATGCAGGACCCCGCAACCCCGTCAAGCTGGATGGTTTGATGAAAGACGTGGTGCCCTGGAAGGCGCGAGGCGCAGGGCTCCAGTTTTATCACGAGGGCTGTAACTGGGACCTTAGCACACAAGGCACCTCCCCGAAACCTGGTGCTCGCTGCCAAGGCTTCACAGGGCATCAGCATCCAGGGATCTTACTGGGCTTCATTCCTCCCTCGTGATTGGTTGGCCACATCATTAAGCTCAGTCTCCAGCCCCTCCTTGAAAGCAGGCTGGCTGGAAGCCCCAGCCCTTCTGTCCCCCAGTTGGTAGGCCCTTCCAGTGACCAGCCCCAGCTCTGAGTCTTCTCATTAGCATAAACTCCAGCATAAAGTGTGAGGGGCCATAGATAACAGTTCACTCCTGTTCAGGGAGTGAGAGTCTCTCCCAGGAAGCAGGGACAAAGACCAGACAGATTCCTTCTCAGCAACAGCGATAAAGCTGCATTAGAGAACAGCAGGCCTTCCCCCAGACCTCCTGCTGCACAGGATGCACCCCAGCCTTTGTCCTGGACATCTGGCAGCATTGCTGGGACTAGACAGCCCAGATGACTAAGCCGCAGAGAGGGCCAGGGCACTGGGCATGCTCAGTTCTGGTTCCTGGTCCCACCAGTCAGCTGGAAGGGGAAGAGCACAGAGCCCAGGGCGGGGACCACGGTGGGTGGTGATGCTAATGAGGACATTGACATTCTTTTCTTTCTCCTCTTTGGGTCCCACCGCGGGCATATTTTGCAGTGGGCACTGCTACTACCAGACTGTGGTGACCCCCGTCATCGAGCAGATCCTGCCCGACTCCCCTGGCTCCCACCTGCCCCACACAGTCACCCTGGTGTCCATCCCAGCCTCTGCTCATGGCAAACGTGGTCTCTCCGTCTCCATCGACCCACCCCACGGCCCTCCAGGCTGTGGTGCAGAGCACTCCCACACTGTCCGTGTCCAGGGGTGAGTGGCTAGCTACTCTGGCTGCAGGGGGTACAGCTTGGCCATTGATGTGGTGGGTGGCAGACTTTGGACTGGAGATTGCATGAATGTTGGTGGCCTGGCTCTGACTGCCTGGCACAGCAGGCACCTGGTGTGGTTATGCCTGGAAACCATTGCAGATGGAACATAACAGAAAACATTTTCACCAGGCGCGGTGGCTCATGCCTAGGACCACAAGTTCAAAGCCAGCCTTAGTGAGGCCATAAGCAACTTAGTGAGACACTGTATCTAAATAAAATATAAAAAGAGCTGGGGATGTGGCTCAGTGGTTAAGCACCCCTGGGTTTAATCCCCGGTACCAAAAAAAAAAAAAAAAAAAAATCCTGGATTTAATCCCCATCATCCCTCCACTCCCCAAAAAAGGTCAAGGCAAAATTGTAAAAGTTTAGCTTCAAATGACCCTCATTGGTGGTGTACTCAGGAACTGACAATCAGGTCTCCTTCCAGAGGACCCATCTCCAGGCTTCAGTGAAGTCCCCTAGATGGGAAATCTAAGGGTGACAGGCAGAGCTCAGGAGCGGGGCCCTTGCCTGGCATGCACAGCGAGAAGCCACCAAGCACATGAGGAAGCAAAGCTTCCTGTGCAGAAGGCAGCAGGGATACCAGGAGGCTGGCAGCTAGAGCCCCAGAGCCCCAGATACTGGGTTAGCAGGGATGGTGCAGAACAAACAGGCTCCATATGTTCTCAGAATCCTGTACGTGGAGCACATATACTTGGAAGAGAACCAAATGGAATCCCTAGAAATGAGATGTGTGATTATCAGATGAAAGTCTCCTGGCCAGGGTTTAATAGCACAGCAGGGCTTAGAGTCTCTGAGGAAAGAATAGATAAAACAGTGAGCACTGTGTGAGAGAGGTGCAGATACTCAGGACCGGGTGAGGGCGTCCTGTGACCATCAGCTTGAAGTCCAGAAGGGGAGAGTGGGAGACAGGAAATATTTGAAGATATAATGGCTAAAAACTTCCCAGAACTGGTTAAAAAGGTCAACCCACAGATTTGAGCCCAATAAATCCCAAACAGCAGAAGAAATCCACCCCTAAGCCCCTTGAGTGAAACTGTACTTCAGAGGCAGAAGACAAGACCTGAGTGGACCCGGAAAGAACAATTACTTTCAAAGAAAGACAGTGAGATCAATAGCTTATTTCTCGACAGAGACCATAGAAGCCCAAAATCAGTGAAATGATGTTGTTGGTTTTTGTGTGTGTGTGTGTGCACTAAGCACAAGTAACCATCAACTTAGGGTTTTTCTGTCTACTTTATGAAAGTATCTGGCAAGGGCCGGGTACAGTGGCGCATGCCTATGATCACATCAACTTGGGAGCTGAGTCCAGCCTCTGCAGTTTAGCAAGGCCCTAAGCAACTTAGTGAGACCCTGTCTCAAAATAAAAATAAAAAGCTGGAGGTGTGGCTCAGTGGCAAACCTGGGTTCAGACCCCAGTACCAAAAAAAAAAAAAAAAAAAACCCTGGATAAAATAAAAGGTATGTGATAGCCAGTTTTCAGTCACTATAATGAAATACTTGAGATGATTATAAAGAGAAAAAGGTTATTTTGGCTCATGTGGTTGGAGGTCTAGATCCAAGATCAGTTGGACACATTGTTTTGGGCCTCTGATGAGCATGCCCCACGGCCGTGGTGGGAACCATGTGGCAGAACCACCTGTTCACCTCATGGCTAGGAAGCCAAAGAGTGCCATCACATGGGGGACCACGCTTCCAGCACCACATCCAAACTGGGGCAGGGTCCACCTAAATGGTGCAGGAGCTGGACACCATGGTGCCCTCAGAGCCTTCACTGGCACATTGAGCAGGATTTTGAACATCCCCATCCCCAGGCATGGGAACTAAGAGCAGCATCCACCTGGTTCAGTGCAGGAGTCTCCCGTACCCACCAGGCACCGCAGCTGGGCACGGGGAGCAGCGAGAGAGGTGCTGGGGAAGGTGATCCTGGGGAGATGGCGTCTTCTCCCTACACAGCTGGCCCAGACACGGGCCTCTGAGGAGAGGGCCCCAGAGGCCGCCCTCCCTGCCTGCCCCCTGGGCGATGAAACCCCAGTTTCCCAGCCTTCTCTGCAGAGAGCTTCCTCCTGAAGCTTCCCAGTTGCCCGAGGGCCAGGCGCTGGCCACACTGTGGGATTTTTGGTTTCCTTATTTTGCATTTTACAGTACTGGGGGTTGAAGTCAGGTGCTGAGCTACAATCTCCAGCCCTAAGGAGCATTTTTTTAAGGAACATTTTTAAGATTATCTTCATTCGAAGCGACGCTGGTTCGGTGGCGCACACCTATAATCCCAGTGACTCTGGAGGCTGAGGCAGCAGGATCACAAGTTCCAGGCCAGCCTCAGCAATTTAGCGAGACCTTACCTCAAAAATAAAAAAGTAAAAAGGTTTGGAAATGTAGCTCAGTAGTAGGGCACCTCTGGATTCAGTTCCCTGTACCTTACATACATAAGTACGCATCCATAAAGGGCTAGGAGAGAAACAGAACATTTTTTAAAAACTTATGAGATGAAATGAAAACCAAAACCAGTTAAAACCTGAGTTTAAAAAAAGCGAGGAAATGCTGCAAGTTGGCCGTCCCCTAAGTTAGCTGGTGGTCCTCTGCATGCCTCATGCCCATAACCCTGCACCCGAGGCTCAGGGTGGGCTCTTAGCCCCTCTGCCAATTCAGGAGAAAGGGAGCTTCCTCTTGCTGGATGAGTCCCGGGCTTTAGGTAGAAAGCCAGTGGATCCAGACCCTAGGACCCAGCTCAGGACCCTGGTCAGCCCCAGGCATGCCAGGCATCTGGAGGAGAGCTCTGTCTGAGGTGGAGGAGTCATTCACCTGAAACAGGGGGGCAGACATCTGCAGCGGGCCACCCTTCCCCACTGCCACACCCGTGGCAGACACCCATCATCCATTTCGGAACTCTTCCCACCCTCCAGTGACATCCTGGAGAATTGCCGCCTTCCTGTCCACGAGATAGAACCTTTTGCCCCCAACCTCTGAGGGTCTCCCTGGCCATGGTTTCCTGCTGGGGTTCCAGGGGCAGGTGGGAACTGATGGGGCCATTGCTGTGTCGCAGAGTGGACCCAGGCTGCATGAGCCCAGATGTGAAGAATTCCATCCACGTGGGAGACAGGATCCTGGAGATCAACGGCACACCCATCCGGAACGTGCCCCTGGACGAGGTAGGTCCTGAGACCAGGGCCGAGTTGGGGCAGAGCCTTGGGCCCGAGCCCCTCCACCGCCACCACAGCGGCCTCAGCTGTCCACGTCCCCTCCCCAGATCGACCTGCTGATACAGGAAACCAGTCGCCTGCTGCAGCTGACCCTTGAGCACGACCCCCACGACCCGCTAGGCCATGGGCCAGGGCCAGAGCCCAGCCCCCTGGGCTCCCCGATGCACGTGCCCAGCGGAGAGGTGGGCAGCTCTGCCCGGCAGAAACCTGTCCTGTAAGTCAGTCTGGTTGGCTTGGGCGGGTACTGGCGCTGGCACCAAGCCTTGGGACACTGGGACCTCGTGCCTGCCTCCACTGGCTCCGTCTGACGGAGAAGTCAGCTCAGCCTGGGGGTGTGGGGACGAGGAGAAGGGAGCAGGCGCTGCTTCCCGGCTCATGGGGTGACTGGGTGGTGGGCTCCATCGGTGTGAGGCATGGCGGGGTCTTTGGACCTTGTCCCTATGTGGTAGGGCTCCCACTGAAGGATGTGGCAGCAGTGTGATGTGTTTCATGAAGACCACTTTGGCCCACCACGCAGGAGGGACTGGGGTGGGGACACTCGAGACCAGTGACAGCTGGTGGGCCCTTGAGTGGTCCAGGCAGCAGGTGCCAAGGGTCAGTATCTTGACCTGGGCAGGTGGGAGGAGGCAGCCTGGCCTCCCCCGCTCACTGCTCAGGACGCTGATGGAGACCTTCAGGGAGGCCGCCGTGGGCAGCCTTGCCCTAGGAAGTCACACTGCTGAAGGCACACACTCCCCTGTCGCCTGCACCCTCCAGAGCCTGGGCCACCTGTGGGCGGCTTGTTCCAGGGTCATGGGCACCCTAGACAGGTGTCAAGGCCAAGGATAGACATTCATCTAAGGCACCTGTGAGACAGTGGACCTCAGACAGGAGAGCAGAAGTGGGGGCTGGGTATTGCCCTGCGAAGGCCAAGCTGTGCCACCCGTAGCGTGGAGCACCACATGACCCCGCCAGGATGGGGCCTAGCAGGCAGGGGCAGGGTCCCAGCCAGGGCCCTTCCTGTGACACTGGGCACCGTGTGCCTCCATAGGAGAAGCTGCAGCATCGACACGTCCCCAGGTGCTGGCTCGCTGGCCTCGCCGGCCTCCCAGCGCAAGGACCTGGGTCGCTCCGAATCCCTCCGGGTGGTCTGCCGGCCACATCGCATCTTCCGGCCATCAGACCTCATCCATGGGGAGGTGCTGGGCAAGGGCTGCTTTGGCCAGGCCATCAAGGTACGGGGGGAGGGGACAGCCCTCTCGTTTCCCACCAGTGCCTCGGGGAGGCCACCACGTCTGGCCTCTAGGCTCTTGGGCCAGGGCTCTCTCCTTGGCCTCGGCCTCTTTGGGCTGGAGAGGGACAGGGACCTTCTAAGGTAGACCCAGGCGGGGTAGGAGGGCAGGCCAGCCCAGACTGATCTAAGTCCCCTCTCGAGTCTCCATGCTGAGCTTGGTGCCACCCCATCATGACCTCAGGGACCCCTTTACAGTCTCCCTGAGCAAGGACTGAGCCTGGCTCTGGTGTCACCTGGCTATGACCTGACTGGAAGGATCAGGACTATACAAAAGATGTAGGCTGGGCTTCTCAGGACCTACCCTGTCCCCGTCCCCTGGCCAGGCAGGAGTTCCTGACCAAGCTACCACTGACCTCACCCAGGCTCAGCGCCCTCCTTTCCTGCCAGCCAGGAGCCTTGGGCCCTTGGGTGTCTGGGAGCTTCCCCTGGGCTGTGCAAAGAATGTGACGCCATCTGTACATCTGCCTGGCATTACTGGGTGCCTGTGGCGCCTCCTTCAAGGCGGGTCCTGCAGTCCTGTCTGGTGTCCCCACAGGTGACGCACCGGGAGACGGGTGAGGTGATGGTGATGAAGGAGCTGATTCGGTTTGACGAGGAGACCCAGAGGACGTTTCTCAAGGAGGTCTCTCGGGGGCTGACACATGCCTCAGGGCCAGACTTCGGGTCCCTGCCCCTTCACCACCCAGATGGGGCAGCATAGGGTTCCCTGTGGACAGGGCTCAGTCCACACGTTGAGAAGGGAGACGCGTCCTCCCGGGGCCGGCGGCCTCCTGGGGGAGCAGCCCCACAGACAGTGGGCAGCCAGGGCCAGGGCCTCGGGGTGTTGGGGGCAGGAGGGGAGGGCCCAGCCTGTTTATACCCTGCAGGTGAAGGTCATGAGGTGCCTAGAGCACCCCAACGTGCTCAAGTTCATCGGGGTGCTGTACAAGGACAAGAGGCTGAACTTCATCACCGAGTATATCAAGGGCGGCACCCTGCGGGGCATCATCAAGAGCATGGTGAGTAACGGTGTGGTGGCCTGGAACCGCCACAGCTCTGGAGGCTGAGGCAGGAGGATCTTGAGTTCAAGGCCAGCCTCAGCAACTTAGCAAGGCCCTGTCTCAAAGTCAGAATGGAGTAGGGATGTAGCCCAGTGGTGAGGCTCCCCTGGGTTTGGTTCAGTCTTCAGTACCGAAAAAAAAAAGTGTGTGTGTGTGTGTGTGTGTGTGTATGTGTGTGTTTGGGGATACGGTGCCGGGCAGAGCCCCACCTGCCACCCCTCCTGTGGCCAAGGCAGCTCCCTCTGGGCCTCAGCCTCATCTATTCAGGGGGTGATGGCTGTGGGGGCCTCAAGACCCTTTAAGCCCTGATTCCAAACCAAGCAAGGGAGCAACCAGTTCCAACTAAAGCTGGAGCCCCAGGAGGGTGGCACCTTCCCCAGAGGTCACCCAGGCTGTCCTGGAACAGCTGGCCGCAGGCCTCAGGAGCCACCCAGGGAGCGGCAGCCTCCATTACCAGTCCTGGGGCCTTTGCTCTGCTTCTCATCACTTAACCGTTTCACACAATTCAGACCTTTCTTTAAGGATTCGGATAGTTTCCAATTCATCTTCAGAAATGAGGTGTTGGGCCGGGTGCAGTGGCAAAGCCTGTGATCCCTGCAACTTGGGAGGCCAAGGAGGCAGATGAAGGGTTCAGAGCCAGCCTCAGCAACCTAGAGAGGCCCTAAGCAACTCCGTGAGACCCTGTCTCTAAATAAAATATAAAGAGGGCCGGGAGGTGGCTCAGTGGTTAAGTGCCCCTGGGTTCAATCCCTGGGACCAAAAAATGAAATGAAGCGCTGGAGGGAAGCCATCTGGCACTCTTGGTTTCTTGTTGGCCGGCACCTGACCCGTCCTGCCTTCTAGGCCCTTTCAGCAGTACCCCGAGACCACGAGATCTTGTCCCTTCTCCAGCTTCTGCCGTCTCATTACCTCAGTTTACCTGGCGTTTCCCAAAGTGTGGCCCCAGGAGCCTGCTATGTGGGAGTCCCCCGGGATGTGCTGTAGTCAGGTGGGCTTTAGAGATACCAGGGAGGTTTCCCAGCCTCGCCGTTCACGCTGACGCACCCAGGTACTCCTCCTCTGGAGCCCTCCTAGGGGATGGCCAGGGGTGAGTGGTCTGTGTGTGTGATCCAAGACCTGGATTAGCCATTTTTCCATGAATGTAACAAAGTCCCTGAGATCATCACTTTATAAAGGAGAAAAGGTTTATCTGGGCTTTGCAGATTTGGAGCTACCACTTCATGACTGGCTGTCCCCACTGCTTTGGGTGGTGGCAAGGTGGCACATCTTGGTGGGAGCTCTTGGTAGAGCAAAGCCACTTGCCTCATGGCCAGAAATCAAAAGAGAAAGTGGCAGAGGCCGAGGGCCCGCAGACCCCCCCCAAGGACATGGCTCAGTGACCTAAGGACCTGTCACGAGGCCCAGCCTCTCTGAAGTTCCACCACCACCCAGTGCCAGGCCTTTCACCTGTGGGCCTACGGGGTACAGTCCAGATCTGGGCCCTGCCCACAGCAGGGCCAAGCCCTGGTCTCCCAGAGTGGCTCAATGCTGATCGAGGGTGACCATCACAGGCCCTTCTAGCTCCATCTACAAAACAGGTTCAAATTCTTTAAAACTTGGAAGGATTGGGTTTACTGTGTAGAACAACTCCTCGTGTGGCATTTAGGGGTGATTAGTGTTAGGAGTCATCTAGGATGGTGGGACGGGGTGGGGGGAAACCATGCGGCTTCTGCGAAGCCACCGTGTCATCTTAAGGACTTGCCAGAACCAGCAGCCAGGGGCCGAGGTCAGCCCACTGCTGATGCGGGGGAGGGGGCTCGAGGTCTTCCTCCTCAGAGGAGCAGCCCCCCAAGGGTTTGAAGTCACTTCTGTAAAGGAAATGTCCCCTTTCAAAAGAGACAGTTGTGGGTGCAGGAGAGATGGGGCTGTCAGTCTCCAGGACACTGGCCCCCGTGACTCTCACATCCCAGCTGTTCTCCCCGATCCCCAGGACAGCCAGTACCCATGGACTCAGAGGGTGAGCTTTGCCAAGGACATCGCGTCGGGGATGGTAAGTGGCTGGTGACCTCCATGCTGGAAACTGACCCTGAGGAATCTGGAAACAGGCCCCACGGGGAGGCTTTGGAAGGGGGCAAAGCAGACCAAACAGAGTGGGAAGACCCCTGGATGGCCCGATTGGGGTGGGGTGGGGTGGGAGCCCGGGGCCCTGCACGCCCCTCCTGACACCTGTGTCCCCCAGGCCTACCTCCACTCCATGAACATCATCCACCGAGACCTCAACTCTCACAACTGCCTGGTCCGTGAGGTAAGCAGCTGCAGCCAGTGGCTGGGCTTGTAGGGACACACTCTGGGCTCCAGCCTCAGGGCTTTCCCTCAGCAGAGGTCCTTGGGTCACCTGTGCTACCCTTTGAAGTGGGAGGTGGGGAAGCAGCCCAAGGGCAGGAGGCGGGCAGCCTGGCTCAGTAGTCAGCATAATGGCTTCTTGGGAGAGTCTAGTAACAGAGGTGGAGATCTTGGCCTCCTGAGCTGTTAGTGACCAGGACAGGTGATCACCAAGTGCAGCCCACAGCAGGGTGGCCACAGGCTGCAGCAGGCCGCATGTGTGGGGGCTGGGAGGTCAGCAGGGTGGCCACAGGCTGCAGCAGGCCACATGTGTGGGGGCTGGGAGGTCAGCAGGGTGGCCACAGGCTGCAGCAGGCCGCATGTGTGGGGGTTGGGAGGTCAGCAGAGTGGCCACAGGCTGCAGCAGGCCACATGTGTGGGGGCTGGGAGGTCAGCAGCTTCCCTGAGGAGGAGGGTGCTTGTAAGTGGGGGTAGAGGCAGGGTGCCCAGGGTCCACAGGCTGGTGGTCAGGGGACAGAGAGGGAGTGAGGGTGTCCAGGAGGAGGCATATTCGCTTCCCAGGCTGACACACAGGGCCCCAGAGGGATGGCTTAAGGCAGCAGACGCTCACTCAGAGTTCAGGAAGCCGCACCCAAACCCAGGCTCCCTCTGCAAGCTTCAGAGAGGCACGGGCTGGGCCAGCAGGGCCAGAAGGTGTCCAGCACTGGTGACCCTGCTTGTCTCCCCAGAACAACAATGTGGTGGTGGCCGACTTCGGGCTGGCACGGCTCATGGTGGACGAGAAGACCCAGCCTGAGGACCTGCGGAGCCTCAAGAAGCCCGACCGCAAGAAGCGCTACACTGTGGTGGGCAACCCCTACTGGATGGCGCCCGAGATGATCAACGGTGAGTGGCCCGCCCGTCACGCCACCTCCTGGGTCCTGGGTGCGTTTCCTGTTGCTGCCACTCTTGGTAGCTCAGGTAACACATCACCCAGCAGCCCGCAGGTCAGAAGTCCAGCCAGGGCCTCTCTGGACCAGCAGGCCGGTCCTCCTGCGAGCTCTGCCAGAGGCCCTGTTGCCTACCGTTTCTGTCCTCAGCTCAGGGCCCTGTCTCCACCTCGGGCCAGTGGCCTCTTGTGTTCACCTCCCTGTCCCTGACTCCAACCCTCCCCCTCCCTCTGATGAGGACCCTGGTGACTACTCTGAGCCACCCGCTAATCCAGGATCATCACTCCATCTCGACCCTAATCCCGGGGCTGGGGACAGTCTCAGTGGTAGAGCGCTTGCCTAGGTCGCACAGGCCCTGCTCCATCCCTGGCACTACATAAAACAAACAAACAAACAAAAAAAGGGGGACCCTGATGCCACCCGCAGAGCCCCAGGGATTGAGACGGGGCCATCTTCTGCAGCTGTGCATCAGCCCAGGGTGCTGGCCCCCTCACTCCCCAGCTCTGCTGTTCCTGCCGCGTGGTCCCTGTGTATGCCCAGACGACAAGGTCCCTCCTGGGTATGTCCAGGTCATAAGGCCCTTCCCCAAACAGGTGACACACAGGTTCAGGACAGGCAGACCCAGAGTCAGCCAGCACCAGCACTGACCAGATGGATGCAATTAGTGTCGCCCCCAGGTGACAGCTAGTCTAAACAGCCCTTGTCTTCAGGGGCAGAGTGAGGATTCCACGCGGTTTGTAAACCACTGCCAACTGGTTGGCGTTCACTGAGTAGCCGCCCTAAAGGTTTTGACAAGTGGCCAATGATATTCCCATTTGACAAACAAGGAAACTGAAGCTCAGCAAGTCTATGTCCATTTCATGAGGTCACCATAACAAAAGTATTACAGACTTGGTGACTTAACACAGTTGGTCAGGCATGGTGGCGCCCACTTGTGGTCCCAGCAAGTCAAGGGGCAGAGACAGGAGGGTGTCACACTTGAGGCCAGTCTGTGTGATTTAGTGAGACCCTGTTTCAAAATTGAATAAAAAGGGCTGGTGGGTGGTCAGTGGTTGCCACCGTACCAGGGAAAATACTATCCACACAGTGGAGGCGAGTCCCAGACCTGGCACCACAGGCCCCTCTAGGGGGCATCCTGGCCTCACCTTCTCCCCCTGCTGCTCTCTTCCGATGGTCACCACCTCCTCTGCAAGTGTTCTGTGTCCTGTCTCTCTTAAAGGCACTTGTGATGGCACTTAGGACCCCATAGATGATCCAGGCTTACCTGCCCTTCCCCTGCCACTGACTTTCACCACATCCGCAGAGAACGCAGGGCCTCGTGTGCTGACCACATGGCCCATTGGGTTGGGCGGAGGCTCAGAGTCAGAGTGCTTGCTTGGCACATGTGAGGGCCTGGGTTCGAGCCTCAACACTGCATATAAATAAATAAATAATCCATTGACAACTAAAAAAATATTTTTTTAAATATTCATTTTTTAGTTTTAGGTGGACACAGTATCTTTATTTTATTTTTATGGGTGCTGAGGATCGAACCCACTGCCTCAGGCATGCCAAACAAGCATGCTACCTCTGAGCCACATCCCCAGCCCTAAAAAAAAATTGTATTAAAAAAAAAACAAAACACTTTGTCCAGCACTGAGTGACAGCCCAGCCCAAGACCCTTTTCCCAACAAAGTAGCCTCTGGGGCCTCAGGAGTCTGCTTTGCCCAGAGTCCTGCAGCAGGTCAGGTGACCCAGCAGAGCATGGAACATGGTGTCCCGGGCCCTCATCCTCACCTCTCAATGCACAGGAGGGTCACTCGGACGTGGGGGGCTGGGACATAGGATCTAAGCCCCGTGCCATGCAGGCTATCAGCATTGGCCTGTGGCCCACGTGGCTGCTGCCCCTGGCCCTGCTCTCACTCAGTGTCTCTGTTCAGGCCGCAGCTATGATGAGAAGGTGGACGTGTTTTCCTTCGGAATCGTCCTGTGTGAGGTAGGTCCAGCGGCGGGCAATGGCGGCACTGAGACCTGGTGGCTCCTCCCCATCCCACCCTCCTGGGCTGCAGGCTGGCAGCCTCCTGAGCACAGGGCTGCCCAGAGCAGAGGGACGGCCTGACCCATGGGCTCAGTGTTCAGTCCAGGCCTTGGCCTGAGTGACCTGCCTGCAGACCCCTGGACAACATCCATCCAGGCTAAGGGGCCCCACATTAACTGAGGGGCCTTGTGCTGGACAGATCATCGGGCGAGTGAACGCAGACCCTGACTACCTGCCCCGCACCATGGACTTTGGCCTCAACGTGCGTGGCTTCCTGGACCGCTACTGCCCCCCAAACTGCCCCCCAAGCTTCTTCCCTATTACTGTGCGCTGCTGCGATTTGGACCCTGAGAAGAGGTGAGTTGGGGGCCTTGGCCTGGGGCATCCTTGCAGGTGAGGCTGATCCCAGGAGAGCCAGACCCGCCACCCACCCACCTGTCACCCCAGGCCCTGCTTCGTAAAGCTGGAACATTGGCTGGAGACCCTCCGCATGCACCTGGCTGGCCACCTGCCCTTGGGCCCACAGCTGGAGCAGCTGGATAGGGGCTTCTGGGAGACCTACCGGCGTGGTGAGAGCGGACTGCCCGCCCACCCTGAGGTCCCCGACTGAGCCCTGCCCCCCAGCTGCCCCGCCCCACCTCCAGAGAATCCGCCCTCACCAGGTTCCTCTGCAGGAGGTGGCCAAGGCATGGAGCCCTCCGCCAGGGCCGCGGGTGCCCAGACCCCTCCCCAGAGCCAGGCCCCGACTTGCCTTCTCCCCCGCGGACTGCCCCAGTGCTGCCCAGCTGCCCACACGCGGTCACACCACCCTGCCTTACCTCTTGTCTTGGTGGGGCCGCCCCCACACACTCCTGCATGAGCTGGGGGCCCCAGGAGGGCTGTGCCCACCCCACGCACCGCCCAAGACGTCTGCACCCTGCATCTGCCCGCAGCTCCTGAGCCAGGCTGGGCTGGGGGCAGCTTCTGAAGATGCCCCATAATGGCCAGGCAAGGAGGAGGGAATGGGTCAAGGGGGAGACCACGTTCCTAGGAGCCAGATGGGAGTCTGGGGCCCGTTATCCCCCGGGGGTGTCTAGGTAGCAGCAGGTGTTGATAATTATCCAGACCCCCAAACAGAGCGAGGCCTGACCCAGGGCCCGCCAATGGCCAGGCAGCAGCAGGCCTTGCTCTTGGTTTGGGTCTCTTTCCTTTCTTTATCGAAGCCACTTTAGTGAGAAGCAGGTACCAGGCCTCAGGGTGAAGAGGGGTCCCTTGAGGGAGAGGGCACCATGCTGCCTGGGTCAGGGCTGATGGGGGGAGCTGGCCCTGGGCAGGAGTGGCGATCGAGAGGCAGGTGTCCACCAGCAGCCCCGCCCCCAGGATCATCTCAGCGCCCCCTCCCGTGCTCCCTGCCAGTAGCTGGAGGAGTCCCTGCCCCTCCTCGTGCCCCTCTGTCCTCTGGGTTCTTTCTGTGTAATCTATTTTTTAAGAAGAGTTTGTATTATTTTTTCATACGGCTGCAGCAGCAGCTGCTGGGGGCTTGGGATTTATTTTTTTGGCGGGCGGGGTGGGAGGGCCATTTTGTCACTTTGCCTCAGTTGAGCATCTAGGAAGTGTTAAAACTGTGAAGCGCTCTCAGTGCACTTTGAACCTGGAAAATGGTCGCTCGGCCCATGGGCGACTGAGGGAGGCGGATGCTCGCCTCCCCGGGGAACCAGGACATGGAAGCAACGAAACCCAGACTCGAACAATAAAATCTGTGCTCCCCACCGGGGCCTCCTTGCCGTGTGCTGGGGCCAGGGGCAGAGCCGCTCTGATTGGAGTGAGGGGGCCCCTGGGAGAGGAAGGCTGGGGGGGCCAGGCAGGGCGGAGGTGCCCCTGGAGCAGGGGCAGTGGCAGTGGCTCAGCCAGGGTGGGAGGACTTCGGGGTGGGGGTGGGGATGGGGGTAGGTTCAGGAATCTCTAGAGGACTGTCTGCAGGTGTCAAAGACGGGGAGGCAAAACAGGGATCCGGGATCAGGGTACAGCCCGGTACCATGAGTGAGGCCCTGGTCCATCCCCAGCCTGCAAAAGAAAAAGGATCAAGGGAAGAAGCAGGTGCTGGGTAAGCCCAGGTGATGCCCTGCCCTGCTGGAAGTGGCTACCTGCGTGGGTCAGGGGGTTAGGGAAAGACTGGTCTCTTGAGAGACCTTGTATGGCATAACCCATGGCCCCTGGTCTTGGTGGATTAAGATAACAGTGACCACTGTGCTCACGGTGTATGTCTGTCCAGAACTTAGGAGTGGGGCTCCCTTTTCTGGCCCAGATGGGGCCCTGGGTTCCATCCCCAGCATCACACACACACACACACTTCACCTGTTTTTTTTAAATTGGTTTATTTTTAACTTTCAGTTGGGAGAGTTCTTGATTCTAGACACAATCTGTCATCAAATAGATGATTTACAAATATGTAAATACATTCTTGCACTCTGTGAGCTGTCCTCACATTTTTTTCCCCCTTTGGTACCAGGGATTGAACCTAGGGATGCTTTACCAATGAGACACATCGCTGGCCCTTTTTATTTTTATTTTCAAGATGGGCTCTCGCTGTGTTGCTTAGGGCCTCGCCAAATTGCCCAGACTGGTCTCAAACTTGCGATCCTCCTGCCTCTGCCTCCCAAGCAGCTAGGATCACAGGTGTGCGTGAGCTCTTCATTTCTGATGGTGTATTGGGATGCCCAGAGATTTTTAGTTTTAAGTTTTCTTTCTGCTCAGGCCTTTCACGTTCTAAGCTTCTAGAAGTGGGAAGCAAATTTCTGCAAGTGGGTTATTAGGTGCCATGGAGGCCCCACTCCCAGCTCTGCCTCTCAGTCCCCAGCCCTGTGGAGTGTGGCTGAGAGAGAGAAGGCGCCGTCTGTTGGCCAGACTGCAGCCTGCTGCACACTCCGCCTTTCACTACGGTCTGTTTCGTGGAAGGTCCTACCTCAGGAAAAGTAGCTGTAATTGGAGTCACTACCAAATCAAGGTTAGGATCCTGTCTTCTCCAAGAGGCATGACCTTGCCAAACAGCAGCTAAATGCAGAAAGGACAAGACACTTGCCACTCCTGCATGTTTCAAATCTCTGTTGGCCCTTGTCTCTCACCTTCTCCCAAAGATAAGAACTGCTTTTTTTTTTAATAGTTCTGGGGATTGAATTCAGGTGCTTAACTAACCCATTATTATTATTATATTATTATTTTATGTTGAGACTGGCCTTGAATTTAGAGTCCTTCCAAATTGCTGGGATTATAAGTCTGCACCACCAAACCCAGCAGAATTGCTTTTTATTTGCCATCCTGAGAAGAAACTCAAAGGCCTTACACTTGGTCCTTCCTACCCCATGGGTCAGGAACACCAGTAGCTCAAGAGAACCATTCCACCCTTACATGAAGAGCTGGAAAATTGCAGGGTGTGATGGCACATGCCTGTAATCTCAGCAGTTTGGAAGGCTAAGGCAGGAGGATCACAAGTTAGAGGCCAGCCTCAGCAAATTAGCGAGGCTTTAAGCAATTTAGCTTTTAAGCAACTCGGTGAGACCCCGCCTCTAAATAAAAAGGGCTGGGGATATGACTCAGGGGTTGAATGCCCCCTGGGTTTAGTTCCTGGTACCAAAAAAAAGAGGATAGAAAAGAAAAAGGGAGGAGGGGGAAGAAAGAAGCAGCAGCCAGTCCCCACCTTCTGCCCCCAGGCAGCCAGCAGGGCCCTGTCTACTGCCAGCTATCTTGTCCACCTCACTCCACAGGGAGCCTCTCCAAGCCTGGACCTCCCCACCCACAGGTGATCTCTGTGGTGACCCCTGGTAGGGAAAGGAACATGCTTTCTGTGCTGCTGTGATCCTGTTCAATGTCAAAGGACACTTTATTTCCTTATATCAAAGAAAATGTGACAGTACCTGCAGACACACACTGTGGGGCAGAGGGGTGCGTAGGACGTCCACCTTCTGAGGGCACAGGTTCTTGGAAGATGGAGCTCCAGAAGAAGGGAGGGTGAAGGGGTCCCCTGATCTGCGGGGCGTGGAGAGGGCAGAAGCTCCTCTGGGTGTCTCCATGGTCATGTCCATCCCAAGACAGGACACGGGGAGAGGGAGAGTCCTGGGGAGGTGGCAAATAGCACCACGTGCCCCACCAACAGCGCCCTGTTCTGGACACATGTTCGGGGCAGATGTGCATGGGGAGTGGGAGGGAGACCCGTGATGCAGGCCCAGTGGACCAGGGGGAAGCTTGCTTCGGCCCCCTGGTCCTTCAGCAAAGGACACCTGCCTTGCTCAGCGCCGAGGAGGGTGACCAAACTCTCCGCTGAGCTGTCTCCCTCTGTCCAGTTTTATTCTAATGGTAAAGTAACCAGTGCATAGGGACGTATGCAGGTACACAGAGGGGTGTGCTCGTTAATTTTTACCAACACAAGTGAAAAAAAAAAAAGTCCTCAGTTCGAAGACAAGATTTGTGGAGGGGAAGAAGGACCAGGGATTGATCCTGGGCGCTTTACCACTGAGCCCCAGCCCTCTTTTTATTTTTTTGAGACAGGGTCTTGCTAAATTGCTGAGACTGACCTTGGATTTGCAATCCTCCTGCCTTAGTTTCCCAAGCCGCTGGGATTACAAGTATGTCCCACTGTTCTGGCTATAATCGTTTTTTTTGTTTTGTTTTGTTTTGTTTTTTTGGTTGTTGTTGTTGTTGTTTGGTTTTTGTTTGTTTTTGGTACTGGGGATTGAATTCAGGGGCACTTGACCATTGAGCTCCATCCCCAGCCCTATTTTGTATTTTATTTAGAGGCAGGGTCTTACTGAGTTGCTTAGAGCCTCGCCGTTGCCGGGGCTGGCTTTGAACTTGAGATTCTCCTGTCTCAGCCTCCCAAACTGCTGGGATTACAGGCGCATGCACCATCATGCCAGCTATATATATTTTTTAATTAACAATCATACATTAAAGAACTCAAGAGAAATGCTGGGTGTGGTGACCACACCTGTAATCCCAGTGTGTTTGGAGGCTAAGGCAGGAGGATCTCCAAGTTCAAAGCCAGCCCTTGCAACTTAGCGATGTCTCAAATTTTTTAACAAAGGGCTGGGGATGTGGCTCAATGATAGAGCACCCCTGGGTTCGATCCCCAGTACCCCCTACCCCCCCAAAAAACTAATTCTGGCAATCTCTCTTAATTACTGTGCACAAATCATTTGATGTAAGTTCTGAATGGGTTAATATAGTCTGACGTTCTATTATTTATTTTTTACTTTTTCCATCTTTTGTTTCTCTGCTTGTACTTTCCTGTTTCTGGTTATTTAAATATTTGTAGTATTGTTTTATCTTTTGCCATTTATTTGTTTGTCTTGTTGTTGTTTTGGTACTGAGGATTGCACACACAAACGCTTTACCACTGAGCCACATCCCCAGCCCTATTTATTAGTTAGTTAATTAGTACTGGGGATTGAACTCAGGGGCACTCGACCACTGAGCCACGACGTCCCCAGCCCCATTTTGTATTTATTAGAGACAGGGTCTCACTGAGTTGCTTAACACCTCACTTTTGCTGAGGCTGGCTTTGAACTTGTCATCCTCCAGCCTCAGTCTCCTGAGCTGCTGGGATTACAGGCGTGCAACTTTGTGCGCGGCTCCCAGCCCTATTCATTTTTTTATTTCAAGACAGGACCTTGCTATATTGCTTAGGGACCTGCAGAATTGCCCTGGCTGGTCTTGAATTTTCCTTCCTTCTGTCTCAACCTCCTGAGCTGCTGGGATTTCAGACTTGCAGCAACACACCTTGCTACTTTTTTTTTTTCTTTTTAGTTGTTGATGGACCTTTATTTTATTTTTATGGTGCTGAGATTGAACCTAGTATTTCATACATGCCAGGCAAGTTCTCTACTGCTGAGCCACAACCCCAGCCCAGCCCTGCTACTTTTTATCAAATTTAAAAGAATTGAAATTATGAAATGTCTTCAGATATTAAGGGAATTAAACAAGAAACCAATAACAGAAAGATACCTGAAAAATCTCCAAACTAATACACTTCTAAATAATCCATGGATCCACAGAAAATTTTAAAATATTTTCAACTAAATGAAAATTAAAATCCAACATCAAAATGTGTGGGATACAGCTAAAGCAATACTTAGAAATTAGTTGCATATTTAAAAAAAATAAACATATTACATAAATACACATTTTGGTAAAAATCTATTTGTTTGTTTATTTATTTATTTATTTATTGGTGCATGGGATTGAACCCAGGGACACAGCCACTGAGCCACATCCTCAGTCCTTTTTTGTATTTTTTTATTTAGACACATGGTCCCACTGAGTTGCTTAGGACCTCACTAAGTTGCTGAAGCTGGTTTTGAACTTAGGATCCTCCTACTTCAGCCTCCTGACCCACTGGGAATGTAGGCAGGCGCCACCATGCTCATTGAGAAAAAATCTGAAATCAAAAATTTCAGTTTTTATCTTAAGAAGATGAAAAAATACCCCGGCATGGTGGCACCCGCCTATAATCCCAACTCTCTGGAGGCTAAGGCAGCAGAATAGCAGGTTCAAAGCCAACCTCAGCACCTTTTTCTTTTTTTGTGGTGCTGGGGATTGAACCCAGGGCCTCGTGCATGCAAGGCAGGCACTCTACCAACTGAGCTATAGTCCCAGCCCAGCCTCAACAACTTGTTGAGACCCTCTCTCCAAATAAAAAATTAAAAAAAAAAAAAAAAAAAGAGCTTGGGACGTGACTTAATGGTGAAGCGCCCCGGGGTTCAATCCCTGGTATCCAAAAACTAAGTAAATAACCAGGTGCAGTGGTGCCTTCCTGCAGCTCAAGAAGCAGAGGCAAGAGGATCACAAGTTCAAGCCCAGCCCAGGCAATTTAGCAAGACCCTGTCTCAAAAAATAAAAAAGGCTGGGTTTGTGGCTCAGTGGTTAAGTGCCCCAGTATTCCCACACACACACACAAATTTACATCTATGTTTTCTCTCAAGAGTTGTATAGTTTCAAGACACATCTAGATCTGTGAGCCACTTTAATTGGTTTTGTTTCCTTTTTTTTTTTTTCCTGACAGTGTCTCACTCTGCACAGACTATTCTCAAACTCAAGTTCAAGCTGTCCTCCCACTCAGCCTCCCCATACCTGAACTCCTGAGCTACAGACAGGCTCCCCTAAACCTGGTGGAGCTCATTTTTTTAATTTGGTGTGAGGTACGGGTCCAACTTCATTCTTTTGTATATGGACATTGAAGTTGTCCCAGCAACATTTGTTGACAAGACTGTTCTTAGTCAGGTGTGGTGGTGCAGGTTTGTAATCCTGGCCATTCTGGAAGCTGAGGTACAAGAATGACAATTGGAGTCGAGAGTCTGGGCAACTTTGCAAGACCCTTCTCAAAATAAAAGAGATGCCAGAGGTGTAGCTCAGTGGTGGAATGCTTGCCTAGCAAGAACTAGGCTCTGAGTTAGGTTCCTAGCAAAACACACACATACCCCTAAGTATTTTATTCTTTTTTAAATGGAACTATTTTCTCAATTTTATTTTTGGATTGTTCAATGCTAGTGAATGCTAGAAATACAATTGATTTTTGCATATTGATTCAATACTGCAAACTACTAAGCTTTTATTTATTTTATTTTATTATTTGTGATACTAGGGATTGATCCCAGGGCCTTAAACATGTTAAGCAAATGCTCTGCCATTGACTTGTACCCCCTTTCTATTTTTATTTATCTGTTGGTACTGGGGATTGAACCCAGGGGTGCTTTATCACTAAGCCACATCCCCAGCCTCTTTTATTATTTTTAATTTGGAGACAAGGTCTAGCTGGGTGCAGTTGTGCACACCTGTAATCCTAGCAGCTCGGGAGGCTGAGGCTGGACTTAGCAACTTAGCAAGACCCTGTCTTAAGATAAAAAATAAAAAGGGCTGGGGGTATGGCTCAGTGGTTGAGGTTCCCTGGGTTCAAGCCTTGGTACCAATAAAATAAAATAAAGGCAAGAGATAATTGGTCTTTTGCAAAATACTCTGAATGAAACAACTTTCAGTCTCAGAAATACCATTTAATGGCTAACAAGACCTTGCCCTGAAATGTGAAACAAAATCCATCTATTCTTCATATTGTTTTTGCTTTAAACAAAATCCATTTATTATATAGTTTTATTGTTTTCAGTGGATTTAAATAATCAGAAATGAGAATTTCCCCAAAATAAAAATCACTTCGGTATATTTAGCTGTTAGTAAAAGTCAATTTTTCCCCCAGCTGTGGCACCATATTATTGAAAGTATTAAGTACCTGAGATTTATGCTGCAGCTGACTTATAAGTCAAATAATATACAGATCTCCCTCCCTCCCACCTCCCCCACCCTTTCCCAGGGCTGGGGACCAAACCCAGAGTCATGTGCATGCCAGGCAAGCATCTACCACTGAGCCACACCCCAGCGCATGGGTCTTCTTTGGAAAGAATGCTTTGTGGTCACAATGACTTCAAAATGCAATTATATTCATCTAATCTAACATCTCATAGCAATTACAGAAGTGTGCTGTTGACAGGGCAATCTCATGAGGCACACAGATGTCAAACGCTAAAGCATACAAGTCACTCCTCTGTTTGAGTCTAAAGTGCTGCAAATTTTAGGTCATATTTTCCAGTTAATATAATAAGCCTATAATACAGCATTCTAACTCATAGAGACTTCTGGAACTATTAATCAAAAGAAGGCAATACCTTTTCCAAATCATGAGCTTCTGTAAACCAGTGCGGTACTTGATAATACAACGAAACTATGTTTTTGTTGGAGTCAAATATTATTTCAATAATCGTTTCCATGGTGAAAAAAAAAATACCATGTTAAGTACTAAATCAAATGACAAAGGCTTTTCACGATAAGTGACAGCAGAGCCAGTTGTTTTATACAAGTTTATACAGCTTTTTAAATTATATAATCTTCTTCACTCAGAGAGTGAATTAACACCACAGAACCATCACTGCACATTAAATGTGTCCTGTCTCCTTCTGGGGCTGGTCCAAAAAGGCTCAGGAAAAGCTTTAAAACTCGTGGCACACACCTGTAATCCCAGGGGCCCTGGAGACTGAGGCAGGAGGATTGCAAGTTCAAGGCCAACTTCAGCAATTTAGCAAGGCCCAAAGCAACTTAGTCTCATTTTTGAGACTCCTGTCTCAAAAATGTAAAAAATCAATATTGTGGTGAGCATAGCTCAGTGATAGAGCTGCCTTGATTTCAGCCTCCAGTCCAGTACTAAAGGAGGAAAATATGCTCCGAACCATGGAAATAGCTCACCTGGCACCAGAATGTCCTAGCAAGGTCCAGAAGATCCGCAGTGTGGTATGCACCCTGGTGCGCTATATCCAGCCTGGGGCCCATCAGCCCCCTGAAAGATGAAAGACTGTTTCCTTCCACCAACAAAGTGTTCACAGTCAGCTGAGGCTGTGGGCAGAAAAGATGGGAGAATCCTCAAGACAAAAAAAAAATTGCTACAGCTGCCAGGATGGCCCTACAGTCTCCAGTGTGGGCTCAGTCAGCCTGCAGCAGGCGGTCACCCTGTCAGGAGAAATCATTGCTCCTTACTGTGGGAACCCAGAGCTCCTGGGAGGACACCTCTCTCCTGCCTGGCTTGCCAAAATTGTCACCAGAATCAAACGTGCTGGCCACTAGCCACTCGAGTGTCAGGAAATGATGTTGGGAGGAAGGAATGGGGTTTATTAAAAGCTGGCCCAGAAGAAGTCAGAGGGGCAGCTCCTCAGAGATCTGCCTTCTAGGCTCAGGGCCACTAAAGGGTCTTATGGGGAAGGGGAGAGGAGGAAGTGAGGCTGGGCAGGGTCTGCCTCAGTGAGGCCTGGGTCTTCTCCAGGCCCCAGGGGATTCCCACCTCCTGTGGCTAGTCACCAAGGAAGGCTGCTGCAAGCCACCTGGGTTCTGGGATCCTAGAGGAAGGGTTAGCAGTTGACACGCAGGTGAGGCTCTCTTCAGATTAGGGAGGGATGGAGGGGACGGCAGGGGTGGAGCTCTGCAGTGGGGCACTTGCCTAGCGCACACCAGGTTCAAGCCCAAGCCCAGCCCCACAAACAAAAAAAAAAGGAGGGGCGAGAAACTGAGGCAGGGGATCACAAGCTCAAGAACCCCCCACCCCAGGCAACTTAGGCAGACTCCGTCTCAAAATAAAGACTAGAGGAGTTGGGAGTGTGTCTCATGGCCAAGTGTTTGCCTAGCAGGCCCAAGGATCTGGGCTCCATCCCCAGCACCGCCAAAATAAAAGAAATTCAAAAAAATCAAAGGACTGTGGATCTAGCTGGATGGTTAAGTACACCTGGCTTCAATCCCGGGTACTAAAAATATTAAAAAACGGTGTGGTGCTATTAGCCTAGTGGTTCAGCATCCTTTGATTAAATCCCTAGTATAGGGCCCCCAAAATATGTGTGTATAAAACAAAACCAAGTGTAAATGGAAATAGACTTGAATATGTGCGTAATATGTGGGAAAGACGTCAAGGGAAGGTGGCCTTTTTAAGGTCGGGCACCTGTCACCAAAAGGAGGCAGCTGAAGGAGGGCTGGGCTGTGGCTCAGGGTATCGGACTCGCCAGGAATGTGTGAGGCACTGGGTTTGATCCTCATCACCACGTATAAGTAAATTAAAAAAAAATAAAGGTCCATTGACAACTAAAAAAATATTAAAAAAAAAAAAGCTGAACAAGGCTTTGTTGAGACTCGCTCTGGGGCGAGACCCTCTGGTCCAACAGAGAAGGTCAGGGAGTCACACCCAGGCTCGGCTGGATTGGAGTTTTAATTGGGTTTAGGGCAGGAAGGGAGGGCTTGGGACTGGAAAGGGAGGCTTTTAGAGTCCCTCGTCCTCCTGGGGTTGGCAGGGGGATCTTGCTGAGACCCTTGTCCTTCCAGGTTTGGTAGCAGACCCTGCTGATTGACAGGTGGTCAGGAGGCACCATCACTGCTGGTCTGTCAGCGCCTGATTGGTCAGACTTTCACAGGCCTGTGGCCTGGTGCTTTGTTCCCTTAGCACCTCAAACCCACCTAACAGCTTTTGAGATTAGTTTTTGTTGTTGTTTTGTTATTTTGATGTGTGTTTGTGTGTGTGTGTGTGTGTGTGTGTGTGAAACAAGAATTGAACCCAGGGGCACTCAACCACTAGGCCATATTCCTAGCCGGTTATTTTTTTGTTTGTTTCTTTTTAGTTGTAGGTAGGCACAATACCTTTATTTTATTTATTTTTATGTGGTGTTGAGGATCGAACCCAGGGCCTCACACATGCTAAGCAAGTGCTCTGCCACTGAACTACAAGCCCAGCCCCAGTCTTATTATTTTTATTTATTTACAGTTTTGCAGTGCTGGGAATCCACTCTACCACTGAGCTACATCCCCAGCCTCCGTTTTTGTTTTTTTTTTTTTACACTGGAATGGGACCTCGTTAAATTGCCAAGACTGGCTTCGAACTTTGGATCCTCCTGCCTCAGCCTTCAGAGACACTGGGGATTACAGGCACAAGTCACTGTGTGGTGCCAGGCTGAGATTAGTCTTGAAAGAGAAGGGCAAAGTTGTCCCTAAGCAAAGTGTGCAGGAGGCCACTGTAGGGGACTTGCTAGGAGAGAGAGGCTGCTTGGAGGAGAGGTGGTGGTATCTGAGAACCCCTGAGGCTGTGAGATTAAGCAAGGGAGTTGACATCCCATGGTTTAGAGGATGGGATCTCCCCGGGGCATTTGCAGATCAGGAAGTGGCTGAGAGCAGAAAGAGATGGGGAGGGTAGAAACAAACAAAAAAAGGTCCTCAGGAATCCCCTCAATCAGTGTTTATGGGCCTAAAATAGAGTTCTAAATTCCCCTAAGGCGGGTCTCCCAGGCTGGTTGACCCAAGTACCAGTCAAAGGAATCTAGAGCACCCAGTATCCTTCCACCCAGACCTCCACCAAGCACCTAGGAGAGCAGGGCGAGGGAGGGGCTGGAATGCAGGTAGTCCCCGCCCTGAGATTAGTGGGTGACTAGCCTGGGTGAGCCTCCCAGGGGGTGAGCTCCTTCTTCATCTTTAGGGCAAAATGGAAGCCACTGGCCACACATGGCTACTGAAGTTGAAGTGCAAATTAAGTTAAAATCAGTTCCACGTCACTTCACATTAGCTACACATCATCAAATAGCTCCTGAGAAGTTTCTGATTTGGGGTACAAAATAACCTGAATGTTTTCCCATCACAAATGTCTTAAAATGGAGCCAGGCTTGGTGGTGCTTCTCTGTAATCCCAGGGCCGAGGGAGACTAAGGCAGGAGGACCCCAAGTTCAAGGTCAGTCTCAGCAATTTAGAGAGACCCTGGTCTCAAAATTTTAAAAATTAAAAGGGCTGGGGGGCTGGGGATGTGGCTCAAGCGGTAGCGCGCTCGCCTGGCATGCGTGCGGCCCGGGTTCGATCCTCAGCACCACATACCAACAAAGATGTTGTGTCCGCTGAGAACTGAAAAATAAATGTTGGAAATTCTCTCTCTCTCTCTCTCTCTCCTCTCTCCTCTCACTCTCTTTAAAAAAAAAAAAAAAAAGGGCTGGGGATGTAGCTCAGTGGCAGAGCACTTGTTTAGGATGTGAACCCAAGGCTCCATTCCCAGCACTGCAAAAAAAAAAAAAAAAAAGAAAACTGCAAAAGTAAAAAGGACTAAGGGATCTTAAGAATTGCAATTCAAAATAAAGAAAATATGATATGGGCTGGGGCTATAGTGTTAGACCAGGACGCAAGAAAAGACCACTGACTCCAAATAAAATCAAATTAAAGCAAGCTTATTATTTCGACCAGCTGGGCTGCCTCTCCCTCCCAAAACAGCGGGAACAAGACAGCCCCCCAGCTTTGCAGCCCAGCTTTATAGCCCAGAAAATTACACAAAGGGGGGTTACAGATAACAGAACTCTTGACAAGCATCACACTAATGGTAGTTTACATTTTTTTGCTGGCCCCAACATCAGAATTTATGAGGACCATTAGAGCCTCAGAGAGGGTCGTTGTCTGGCCAGGGAAGGCCAATATTTATGAGGTGTCACTAAAGTTTCAGAGAGGGCTGCTATCTGGTCAGAGAGCCAGGCATGGGTGAGTTCAAGGCATGGGCAGGCATTCCAAGCAGGTTCAGAATTTGCAGTAATTTATAGTAAAGCCGAAATTATCTTTTCATGGCTTTGTGGCGAAATGGCTCCCAATTTTAAGAAAAGATCAGGTTGGGTTTATCAATAGCTCAGAGACAGAGGGCTTGCCTAGCATGCATGAGCCACTTGGTCTGATCCTCAGCACCACATAAACAAAATAAAGGAATTCTGTCCATCTATAACTGCAAAAAATAAATTTTTTAAAAATGTGGTATATATACTCATTGGAATACCACAAAGCCATAAAGAAGAATGAAATTATGACCATTGCTGGTAAATGGATGGAACTGGGGGTAGGGACGGGGGCGGGTGTGCCAGAGGATATAAGTTCACTGGATTAGACAAAGGGGCCCAAGGGAAAGCAGGCTGGGTGGGAATGGGAAAGAGAGTAGAATGAATCCACATCACTTTCCTGTGTTCCTATATGAATATATAACCAGTGTTACTCCACATCATGTACAACCACAAGAATGGAGAGTTATACTCCATGTATGTGTGATATGTCAAAATACACTCTACTGTCATGTATAACTAAAAAGAACAAAAAAAATTCATTCCAAAAAAATAAAAACATAAGAATTGCCAGGCATGGTGGCACATAACTGTAATCCCAGGGGCTGGGGAGGCTGAGGCAGGAGGATCACAAGTTCGAAGCCAGGCTCAGCAAGTGAGGTGCTAAGCAACTCAGTGAGACCCTGTCTCTAAGTAAAATACAAAACAGGGCTGGGGATGGGGCTCAGTGGTCAGTGCCCCTGCATTCAATCCCCCACCAAAAAAAAATTCAATTGATAGCATGAAGCCAGAATGCAAGAAGGCAGGAACAGTGGTGGCTCCTGTGGGGTGGCGAATGTTAAGAAGGAACAGGGCTAGATGCCTGAGGATAAGGAATAGATAAACTGAAGGCAAAGTCCAGGAAACAAGAGCCCTACAACCTCTCCTTTGGGGGGAGCACCAGGGATTGAACCCAAGGTGCTTTCACTGAGCCACGTCCCCAGCCCCCCCCCCCCCCCCGCTTTTTTTTTTTAAATTTGGGACAGGGTCTTGGCAAGTTGCTTATGGAGTCTAAGTTGCTTAGGCTGGCCTTGAACTTGTGATCCTCCTGCTGGGATCACAGGTCTGCGTCCCCAAACCCAGCAGGGTCCTATAATCTCTTGACATGCATCTTGAGCCTCTAGTCATTCTAGATGCCTTGGGTCAAGGGTGGTAGTAGCCAAAGCTCCCATTCTTAGGTAGTGGCTAAGTGCACAGGTCCTGTCACCTCCTTTGGAGAAGCTCCATTGACAGTGCTTTCATCCTTATTTTCCCACTGCTGTACAGGACACAGATGGGGACACAGTGGAAGCATCCTTCTTCAAATACTTCTATCTCTGGGGCTGGGAATGTGGCTCAGTGGTAGAGTGTGAACTTGGCATGTGCCCGGCCCCAGGTCCATTTTCAGGCACACACACAACAGACAAATCCCCCCACCCTTTTTCTTTGTATCGGGGATTGAACTCAGGCCTCTCGGCCACTGAGCCACATCCCAGCCCTATTTTGTAGATTATTTACAGACAGGGTCTCACTGAGTTGCTTACCACCTCATCACTGCTGAGGCTGGCTTTGAACTCATGATCCTCCTGCCTCAGCCTCCAAGCCACTAGGATCACAGGCGTGGGCTACCATGTCTGGCTTAGAAATCCCATTTCTTATTTGAAGTACTTGAGATCTTCAGAACAACTGGAGTTATTCTGTAACAAACATGCACACATTTTTATTTTACATTTTCTGCACAGTTTTCGAGCTAATGAACTGCATATTGTTTTGTCCTCCAAGAAAGTATATCAAAACTTTTTCTCTTCTTTATGTTCACCAAGTACAGATGCAGTTTCCATGGGTCAATTTCCATTTTTCTCATATCCATACTCATTGGTTTCAAAAGCCCTTGGCCTAGAATAACACTCATGCTTTAACAGAAGCTTTGCAGTAGCTCACTATGGATGTTTTCCACAGGGGCGGATCTGAATAGATTTGTGGAGTAACACTGAGTATTTTCACATAAATTGAATCCAAATTGTTGATCTTAATCTGAACATAAATGTAAAACATATTCCAGGTTATTTTTAGGTAATAAATTAGCAATATTATATCAACAAAATACCAACATTTCAGAACTTTTAAAACAGCAGGAGTCCCCAAAACCAGTATTGCAATGACTATTACTTATGGAGTATTATTTATAGACAAAGAATGGGGAGATTAAGCAACTTGCTTGAGGTCACCCAGATGGTAGTCATGTATCATTTAATGATGGGGACACATTCTGAGAAACACCTGTGAGCTGATTTTGTCACTGAACAAACAACATAAAGTGCATCTGCACAAACCTAGCCGGTGCTGTCAGTCACTCCACCCCAGGGAAGGGTTAAAGAGTGCATTAAATAAACCAGTGACACAATGGCTCATTGTCATCTGGGAGCTGCTATATAGTCTACATAACTGTGTGTGCTCTACTTTTGTAACCACCCAGGTCTGCTTACACCAGCATCACCACAAACATGTGAGCGATGAGTTTCGTCACAACGTGGCAACTACGGCAGGGTCACCAGCTGACAGGAGTCTTTCAGCTCTAATCTGATGGGATCATCATGACATATGCATGTGGCCCAGGTTGACAGGAACATCATTACATAGCACGTCTACAGTAGGTGGCTTGGAGAGCATGAGAAACATCAACCCACAGGCTTGGACACACCAAAGGTTGTTCAGATACAGAGCTCTGAGCTGGTCCTTCCAGAGGCTCAAGGGCACAGAGAAGGGTAGAATATGTCCAGGGAGGGGTTAGGGAACAAATCAGGACCCACCCCGCTGAGGATAACCTCAGGAGGGGTTGGACATTCAACTTGGCCACGGGCTCAGGTGCAATTATTGCTGAAAGCCCAGTCTTTGTCCCCAAAGCCAATCCAATAATGAGGACATAGTTTTGAGAAAAAGGAAAAAGAAGGTTTATTGCTTTGCTAGCAAAGAAAAAACATAGGGGACACTCCTGTCCCAAAGGCTGTGATTCTGCCCATCCAAGGAACAGGGGGCTTTTAGAGAGGTCATTCAGAGAAAATGAGATTTGGGAGGAGAGATCAGGAAAAAGATCAGGGAGGAGGTCAGGAAGAAGATAAGGGAAAAAAGATCAGGAAAGAGAAGTTTAGGGAAAAGAAGATTGGGAAAAAGAAAAAAACATGTCAGTTTCAAAGCCACAAGGGACACAAAGTACCAAGTGATCCCCTGTCACACAATGTTTTGGAACTTTCTGGAGTTGCTATCAATCCTCTGGATCCTGGGTAGGAGATGGGTTGTATGCAGGAGACCAAAGAGGGGAGTTCCACAGACAGGATGATCCAGGACTGTGCCTTGGGTGCTGGCTAGGTGGGAAGGGGGATAAGCCAAGAGGGGAAAGTGACCCATGGAAGGTCCCAACTCTGAGAAAACCCCAGCCTTCCTAGAAGCCTTCCCTTCTTTTCCATTATTAAGGACAAATGACCCCGTTCCCCCTCGGGAGGGAGGACAGCATGACTCCATCAACCTGGTTCCTGTCCTCCAAGGATGTCACCTTGGGCTGGGAAACTGGAATAAAAGAATTTTAAGGCCACGGGGCTGGGCTGTGGCTCAGTGGTAGAGCACACCTGAGAGGCCCTGGGTTCAATCCTCAGCACCACATAAAAATAAATAAATAAAGGGCTGGGGTTGTGGCTCAAGCGGTAATGCGCTCGCCTGGCCTGCGTGCGGCCCAGGTTCGATCCTCAGCACCACATACAAACAAAGATGTTGTATCTGCTGAAAACAAAAAAGTAAATATTAAAAAATTCAAAATAAATAAATAAATAAACATTAAAGTTTGGGGGTGTGTCTCAGTGGCACAGCACCTACCCAGCATGTGTGAGACCCTGGGTTGGATCCCCAGCAAAAAATTGCAAGGAGAGGGAAAAAAAATAAACACTGGCTCTTGTCTGAGCACTGTGCTAAGAGGTCTATGCTGCATGATCTTGGGCCAGTCACTTTCCCTTCACGGGTGGCTGCACAGCTGTGGAACATATTTGGAAATAACAGACATAAAACACTCATAATGGTGCCAGACACAGTTTGTACTTAATATATATTACTATGTGCTGAGAATCTTATAAATATATTTATCCACTTAACCTTTACAACTCTGAAGAGGTAGAAGACATGGTCCCTTTATATAGATGAGGAAATTGAGATGAGGTTGTTTCAAGTCATCTAGACAGGAAGAGGTGGAGTTCAGGTCAAGGGGTTCCAGGTTTAATTTGGGTATACTACATAGCAAAGTGTTTATTACTTGGAAAGTCAGAGAGGTAGACAAACAAACAAAAAATGAGTTAACAGCAGTCTGTCCATTCCTGTGGTGGCATAAAGGAGTTTTTTAAAAGATACTTAAATGCATAAGGCCCTGGGTTCAATCCCAGCACCCCCCTAAAAAAAGTAGGGTCTGGGGTTGTGGCTCAGCAGTCGAGCACATGCCAAGCACATGTGAGGCACTGGGTTTGGTCCTCAACACCATATAAAATAAATAGAAGAAAAATTCTGTGGATACACACACACACACACACACACACACACACACACACACACATCCGAGATTGAACCCAGGGGCGCTTTATCACCCATCTTCATCTCCAGTCTTTACTTTTTTGTTTGGGGACAGGTCCTTGCTGGGTCGCCCAGGCTGGCCTCTGACTTGCAGAAGGGTCTGCGTCTGCCTCCAGAGTTGCTGGGATTGCTCGCGCGTGCCACAGGCTCCCTGCGCTTGCAATGAAGGCTCTGTTAGGCTGTGCTCAGGACACATCAGGGTCGGCCAAAGCTGGGGCAGCAGTACCGCATGTTACCACCATCTCACTCACAGGCAGAAAGGCTGTCGGTTCTCACCACGTACCCCCTCTCTCGCTACAGCTGGAGGATGCACATCTGCATTCCGTTGTGCTCCAGCGCGGTGACTTCTGCAAAAGCGAGATGCACCGACTCCCTCGCTAGTTAACCACAACCTGCGCTCTCAGCCAAACCCCCGTCCCACACCCGGGCAGCGAGTAGAGCCCGGAGGGCAGAACCTGTGGCCTCGCACCACCTTCCAGGCCCTCGGCCCCAGGGCACCCATAGCGTGGGACCAGCTCCGAGGGTCTCCGCCTAGAGGAGGTGGCCTCTACTTGGGAGTTACCCGACGACCACTTGGCCGGAAGAGGTGTGCCTGAGTGTGGGGCGCGGAGGAGCAGGGCTCGGGGTCCCTGCCGGGCACGGGGTACCGAGGCCGAGCCGCAGTAGAAAGAGCCGCGCGTCAGAGGGGGCCCGGCCGGGCGGGGTTGTGTCGCCGCGCGCGGGCGCGCGGGCGGGCGTGGCGGGGGCAGGAGGCGGCCGCGCGTGCAGCGGCGGGGCCAGCACACAATGGGCGGCAGCAGCCGTCCGGGCACGCGGCCCCCGCGTCGCCGCACCACGTGGGCCGTAGAGCGCGCTGGGTCAGCAGCGGCCCGTCGGCCCAGGCCGGGCGCGGCGCGGCGTACGTGCGCGCGCGCGCGCGTGCGTGCGTGCGATTTGCGATCAGGCGGTGCAGCGGACAGCCCCGGCGGCGGGGCGGGGGGAGTTATATTGCGGGGTCCTTCCTCGCTCACCCTGGTTCCTCTCGGAGCGGAGACGGCAAATGGCGGACTTCGATACCTACGACGATCGGGCCTACAGCAGCTTCGGCGGCGGCAGAGGGTAAGGCGGGCGTGCGCTGGTGTTGCCGGGCGCGGGGGCCGGGCCGCGTCGGGGGTCCCGGGGCAGTGGTCTCGCTGCGCTCGCCTGGGCCGGCGGGAGGCCGCGGCCGAGCGGGCCCGCGGAGGCCTGGAGCAGCGCCCGGAGGGCCGGGGCCTGGAAATGGCGCGCTCGGGGTCGGGGCGCGGCGGTTGGCGCCGGGGTCTTGCTCGCGGGGCAGCGCCCTCCTGCTGCCCCGGCGCTGGTGCGGTCGGTGCTCAGGCCCCACTGCCGGCCGCAGCGACGCTGAGCCCGGGCCCGAGTACCGCTCGCAGCCCCATCCCCCGCCGGAGGACGGGCGCGGGGCTCGGCTGCAGCGCGGGTGCGGGCCGCGGCCTGCCCGGTTCGGCCGCCCTCCCGGGCTCGTTCCGCCCGCCGGCGGGGCCCCGGCCCTTGCAGAGGAGGCCAGCAGGCTCGGGGAGGTCGGAGGCCGCGAGAGGGGCGATGCCCCCAGGGGCAGCACGGGGGTCGCTTCGCGGCGGGCGGCCCGAGGAGGGAGACCAACGAAAACAAGTGCATCACAGCGGTGTCTGTGTCGGCGATTTTCGGACCGGAGCGCCGTATTGACAGCTGCCACGTGCTTGCTGGTGGAAATTTTTATTTCTCCCTAGTTTTCTCGTTCTGACCTGGAGACAGAATCGCATGTACCCTCGTTACGATTCTGGTCCAATGCAGAAGGCTACATTTAATTGAGGCGCCGTCGTTGAAAGGAAAATGTTTGGTGAATAGAAAGCTCATGGTGTTTAATTCAAGGAAATCACCCTGTTTTGTTTTTTTTTTTAATTTCAAATTACCGCATACAGAATTTAGAAGATAGGCTGTAAACACCTTGCTGTTGGTCAAGGACACACTTGGTCTTTGTGTCCTTTTACAGAAAGGATTACTTTCCCAGAATAGCACCACAATAGTACCTACTGAGGTGTCTGGTCTCCCAGGTTGCTGTCCAGAAAGTATCTTTGTTTGGTGAAGAATGATCACTTTTAATACCTTGGTTTGGGAATGGCTCAAACAAAGGCTTGTTTGGGTGCGGGAGTGAACCCAGTGTGGTGACACTCAAGCATGGAAGCTGGGATAGGTGTGGAGCCACCTGCATTTCAAAGAATATTTTATTTGCTAATAAAAATGAAATAAATGTTGGATGACGTGTAAAATTAGCGCCTTTGGGGTAGTTTTCTAGACATTAAATTTGGACTTTGGTCGTCTTGAAATTTTAATAGCGAGGTCTTTTTTCTAGTTTCAAAAGACATCCAGAAGTTCCAAGAAAAAAGAGTAGTTCAATTTAAGGCAGGTCCAAGGAAGTTTTAGATGAATTGGGACCACATTAGCTGGTCATATTATACTGAGCCTAGAGATTTATTTATTTAAAATATGCCTTTGTTAGATATGCTAGCTCTTTGGTGACAGTGAGGTGTTCAAGATGAAGGCATGTCACACTTTGACAGTTGGAGGAGACTTGAACAACCCAAATTAGAAAGTGATCAAAATGAATTTTATTAAGAAGCGTTTAATTTCCAATACCAGCAGCCATGTGAAAATGGCAGCTATTTACCCACCTGTGCTCCTAAAGCTGAAATGAGCCACTCTAGAAAGTGCCATGCATCTTGTAAGCTTTCTACTGGAAAGTCTTTTACTACATCTGTGTCTGCTGTGTCTGACCTTGGAATTGTTCACTTGACTTCATAGTGATGTAAAAGTCCATTGGAAGTTTTGCTTAGTTTCTTTTGTGGGTAGGGTGGTACTGGGGTTGAACCCAGAGGTGCTCAACCATTGAGCCATTTTTTATTTTTTATTTTGAAACGGGATTTTGTTAAGTTGGCTTGGGGCCTCAATGAGTTGCCCAGGCTGGCCTGGAACTTTGGATCTTCCTCCCTCAGCCTCATGATTGCTGGGATTACAGGCATACACCACCATGCCTGGCCTTGGCTGAGTTTCTTAAAAGTAGTTTTTAAAACCTGTTGTTGGGTTTGTGTGCCCATTTTATGCATGAGCAGACTTCTAGTTATTCTCTGAAATTTAGCAGCATACTTGACCACATATTCTTCAATGGTCCTCTGAGTTGTTATTTGAGTTATATTCATACCAACAAACATCCCGTGTTGGTACAGTGCTAGGCATGATAGAAGTTTATCACCTACTGGAAAACCAGTCATGTATTGGTCCTTATGTAAGCTATCCTATACCTTAGCTCAAAAACACCTTAGATTGAATAATAATACATCTCTGCTCTAAATCGCTTAGATCACAGGTAAAAGGAATAGCAGGCTTGCAATGAATAGTTATGATCTGAAATCCTGGTTTTGAGTTAGGTGGTCCATATAAGCTTGGTGTTTGTTTGTTGTAGATGGACACAACGCCTTTATTTTGTTTTATTTTTGTCTGATGCTGGGGATTGACCAGTACCTCATCCATGCCAGGAAGTGCTCTACCACTGAGCCACAACCCCAGCCCTCACGTAAGCTTGCTTTGCATTGTGTTTGATAGCCAGTGCAGTTGTAGGGAGGTGATATTGAGGACTGCTTTTTACCCCAAGCCTCAACAGACATGTCTTCAGCAGCCAAAGAGAGAACCAGAGACAGCATTGTTGTTCAACGAGCAAATCAAAAAAACAAAATGCCAAGTTATCAAGAGTGAATTGTACCAGATCTTGAATGGACGTTGTTTTGCACTTTGCTAAATTATCTTTGTGAGGTTCCAGTTTTCACTTGCCATTGATAAAAGTACAGAGAAATACTGATTTTTACATTCCAAATGTCAACAAAGTCTTATGAGCACTTAACTGAACACCATCAATCCTGAAGCAAAGGTTGAAACCCAGAGGTAGCAAGAAATGAGGATGTACCTGCTAAAATGTGGTAAAGATACAAATTCAAGTTTTCTTGAAGTTGAATGTGGTAGCACATACCCTTAGTCCCAGATACTCATACTGAGGTAGGAGGATTGCTGGAACCTAGGAGTTCAAAACCAATGTGGTGAACATAGTAAAACCTTGCCTCTGTCTCCAAAAAAATATTTATTTGAGGTTTCAGTTAGGCAGCTAGAATTCTAGCCTTTTAGTACTGGGGATTGAACTCAGGGGCACCACTGAGCCATACCCCAGCCCGATTTTGTATTTTATTTAGAGACAGTCTCACTGAGTTGCTTAGCGCCTCCTGAGACGCTGGGATTTCAGGCATGCCCTACCATGCCCGCTGAATTCTAGCCTTTTAAGTTGAGGGACTATCAGGACAACTTACCTAGAGGTCCTGGTGAAGAAGGGTATTTTTAGAAATCATGTCGGTGGAGAAAATTAAAAAAAAAAAAAAACAAGTACAGCTAACTTAATGGAAGTATTGGACATTATGGGTCATTAAGCCCTTTCTTTTTTTTTTTTTTTTTTAAGAGAGAGAGAGAGAGAATTTTTAATATTTATTTTTTAGTTGGCGGACACAACATCTTTGTTGGTATGTGGTGCTGAGGATCGAACCCGGGCCGCACACCAGGCGAGCGCGCTACCACTTGAGCCATATCCCCAGCCCCTCATTAAGCCCTTTCAAAAATCAAGCAAGGGTGCCTAGCACATGTGAGGCAGTGGGTTCAATCTTCAGCACCGCATAAAAATAAATAAATAAAGGTATTGTTCCCATCTGCAACTAAAAAAAAAAATTTTTTTTTAAATCAAGCAAGCACTCACTCTGAGGCCACAGCGTGCAAAGGCAGGGAGCGCTGCCCCCAAACCCTAGGTGAGCTGGGTGCTGGAGCCTGATCTTGGCCATCTGACACCTCTCCCCCAAAATGGGCACTGAACCCAGGGCCTTGTACATGCTCCTTGTTCTGTAAACACTTTACCACTGAGCGTGTCCCCAGCCCTCTAACCATTAAGTAAATTTTTTGTGGTGGGGGGAGCCCGGGAGAGATTGCGCATGCTAGGCAAGCACTCTACCACTGAGCTTCATCCCCAGTTCTAAGTTTTTTTTATTGTGGTAAAATATACATAGCATAAAATTAACATTTCAAACATTTTAGGTGTACAGTTCAGTAGTATTAAATTGATTCACAATGCAGTGTGCCTGCCCCGCCCTCCATCTTCCTGACTTCACCTGGTAAAGCTAAAACCCTGTACCCATAAACAGTAATTCCCCACTTCCCCTTCCCTAAGGCTCTCACAGCCACTATTCTACTTTCTGTCTCTAAGTATATTTTAAGACTTAAAATGGGAAGGAAAGCAGCATGTAAAAACTATTGTTATTTCCACTGATGCTGCCTGTTTGAGGGGTGGGGCCCAAACACAGGATCTTTAAGCAGGCATTTTGCCACTGAGCTTTACCTCCAGCTGGGTGGGTTTGTTTTTTTTTTTTTTTTTTAATAATTTGTTTACTGTTTGACCTACTAGACACTATTGTATACCATGCATATAGAAACTTGGCTTGTCCCCTATTCTGTCCTCTGCCTGAAACATAGGAGATGTTTATCAAGTGTTTGAATGAGTGATTGGCATTTTTTTTTTTTAATCAAAAATCAAAAGTGGGGCTGGGGCTCGGGCTTGGGCTCAGTGGCAGAGCACTTGCCTAGCATAGATGAAGCACTAGGTTCGATTCGTAGTACCACATACACACACAAAGAAATAAAGTAAAGGCCCATCAACAACTAATTTTTAAAAAAAAACTTTCTCTTCCCCTACTCTTATAATAATTTTTAAAATTTGATATATTTTAAAAAAATTGTTCTTTTTAGATATACATGACAGTAGAGTGTATCATGACATTAAACATATATGGAGCATACCTTATTCTAATTAGGATTTCATTCTTGTGGTCTGTTGGGTTTTGTTGGCAGTAGGGACTGAACCTGGGATGTTCTACCACTGACCCAGACCCCCCCCCCCTTTTTTTTTTTTGAAGGCATGGTCTCGCTGAGTGGCTGAGGCTGGACATGAACTTGATCCTCCTGGTTCAGCCTCCTGAGTGGCTGCATCACAGGCATGCACCGCTGTGGCACCTGGCACAGCTGTTTTGTTTGTTTAGTGTATTGTGTGTCTGTGTTGTCATCCCCTCCTCCTGGATGTCCCTTCCATGAACACTTGAATTCCACCCATTTTGTTCACTACCAAGTCCCTGAGCTGTGTGCAGGCCTGTGACAGAGCCAAGCACAAAGCCATATTAGAGGAAGGAGAGTGCGTTAAACTGACTGAGAGTGATACAGGAGACCTCAGATGACACGGGACTGGAAGGAAGGGAACTAAAAAGATCAAGAAGGAAGAGTGGAAAGGCTCATTCTTAATTCCTGTTTACTGTCATGTCAAGTTGTTAGGTTTGCTGTCATCCTTCACCCATTGCTCCATGGTGCCTCCAATGGGACATGTCCCGTTGCTCCATTGCAAACCCTTATCCTCTCTGAAAAGTGCCACCAGAAATAGGGGTTTCATCAGGAGCACTCTGTAAGTCTACTCTGGCAAAGCCCTGGTGTAGCATGTGCAGGCCGCATGTGCAGGAGCTCGCTCCTGCCCTGATCCCAGCCTTGTTTTCCCCCATGAGGTGGAGACTTGGTGCGGGGCTGTGGGGTCTGGTGCATTGAAGGTGCTACACAGTTGGTAGCCTTGGTTTTCTCACTTTGTTTTGTGGTACTGGTGACTAAACCTGGAGCCTTGCTGATTTCTCGGTTTTTTAATGGTGTTTCTCTGCTCTTTGGGTAAGTAGGAGTGAGAAAAGTTATCTTGACTGAAAGGAGCTTTTATTTTCCTGGCAATATTTCTAAAGCCAGGTAAGAGAAGCTCTTTTTAAAGGCATAAAACATTTTCTTTATGACCAGAGTAACTCAGTATTTTAAATGAGTACTTAGTGGTTATAAATAATTGTCATATAAATGCTTCTGTGGTTTCTAGAAACTTTGTATGTTATGAAATTATTCACCTTACTGTTCTGGGAAGATTTCACAATTTCAAGGAGTGTTCCCAGGAGCTTGGAACATACAAAGCAGAGTGTTTGAATGAGTGTCAGATGGCCAAGATCAGGCTCCAGCACCCAGCTCACTTAGGGTCTGGGGGCAGCGCTCCCTGCCTTTGCACTCTGTGGCCTCAGAGTGAGTACTTGCTTGATTTTTTTTTTTTAAATTATATATATATTTTTTTTAATTGCAGATGGACACATTACCTCTGTTTATTCCATTAAGTTGCCTGTACTTGGTTTTTAGAAATTTTCTCCATGTCATGATTTTTAAAAATATCCATCTTCATCAGGACCTCTAGGTGAGTTGTCCTGATAGTCCCTTGACAACATGGTGCCTCTGGTTGAGGAGGACCAGCGTAGATGGAGACTAAAAGTCTCCCTTTGCAAACTGTTCTGTGATTCATGTGGAGCTGATCACATCTAGGGGCCTTTTAATGATCCCACTTAGTCTAGAGGAGACAGCTGGCTTCTCACATCTGCTTTTGTCTCCATCCTTGTGTTACCTGGGTTGATACAAGAAGGATGAATAGCTTACCTCAAACAGATGGAGTTGGGAAAGGTGGGAGTATTGTAATACCTTTTGATATTCCTATTTGATACTACACCAAAACTCAAGTGCTGGTTTTTGTGAAGGTTGTTGCAGTGTGAAATCTGAAACCTCAATAAACTTTTCATACTGTTACACGAAAATCTATCCTTCTGTCTTGTGCTTTGAATAGAGAGGCAATGTGTGTGTGCTTTTGTAACATCCATTTAAGATTTGGAAACTGTAGTTTGGCTGAGTTCTGCAGATCTTCCAAATGTTGACACATTTCATTATACAGTATCAAAAAACACGCTTATTAATTAGCATCACTCTTCAGTTCCTCAGGAAAGCCTTTGAACAGGGAAGGCTATGGAGCCAATTACAGGAAGTATAAAATTATATTTTTTGCTTGAAAGCTTGAATTTTGACTTCAACCAATAGTGTTGTTTTTTTCCTGAAGGTTACAGACTATTTTCAAGAAGTCTGCCCAAATTCTAATGGCCATGCATGCCCAGTGTGGGAAGCATCTTAAGACATTAGAAAACCAGAGCCTGTAGCATGGCATGGGTCTGGAAAGGTCATCCAACAAGGAAAGGCTCAGCAGCTCAGTAGAAAACAACCTTTTAACTGAGAAGTCTTCTTAAACTGGCTCCATGGCACAAAGCTATAATCCCAGCGGCTTGGGAGACTGAGGCAGGAGGATGGTAAGTTAAAAGCCAGCCTCAACGACTTAGCAAGGTGCTAAGCAACTCGGTGAGACCCTGTCTCTAATACAGAAAAGGGCTGGGGATGTGACTCAGTGGTTAAGCACCCTGGGGTTCAATCCCCCCATCCAAAAAAAAAAACTGAAGTCTTAGCAGCTTTTAACATCTAGCAAATTTAACATTTAGCAAAAGTCTGGCTGTAAGTATAAGAAAACTAGGGCTGTGGTTGTGGCTAGGTGGCAGAGCGCTTGCCTTGCATGTATGAGGCACTGGGATCCATTCTCAGCACCACATAAAAATAAACAAAGATATTAATGTGTTCATGTATAACATAAAATATTTTTTTAAGTATTTAAAAAGAAAACCATTGCTATGGAGGCAGATTTTAGAGCAAAAGAATTACATCTCAATGCTTTTTTAGAGACTGCAAATAGAATTGCTAGTTGGCTTGGAGGTGATGCTCAGCAGTTGAATGCATGGTTAGCCTGTGCAAGTCCCTGGGTTCAATTGCCAGCACTGCCAAAATAGAGCGAGCGAGAGAGAATTGTTACTTGCATTAAATAGAGGGACATTAGTGAGATCTGGATTAGGCTGAAAGTTTTTAGTTGATTATTTCCCCAACATGTAAAATAACTGAACATTTTCATATATAAACAAAGGTAGAAACTACTAGCATATGGAAAACTCCCTCCCACCCATGGCCATTACCTAATGTGTTTTTTCTCCAGTACTGAGGATTGAACCTAGAGTCACTCTACCATGATACATTTCCAGCCCTTATTTTTTACATTGAGACAGGCCTTTTGCTAAGTTGCTCAGACTGGCCTTGAATTTGTGGTCCTCCTGCTTCAGCCTCTTGAACTGCTGGGATTACAAGTATGCACCACTGTACCTAGCTACACTTGCCTTTTGAGGGGGTACTTGGGATTGAACCTAGGGGCTCTTAGCCATTAGCCACATCCCCAGCCCTTTCTTTTTACTTTTTATTTTGAGACAGGGTCTTGCTAAGTTGCTTAGGACCTCCGCCTCTCAAATCAGAAGTCTCCTGTGTTCACTGTCCATCCAGATCAAGGCCTTCAAACTGCTTTGTGTCCTGTACATAAGGTGATTGAGTGGGTCATTTGGTTTTGTTTGTTAAAGAAATAGATTAGAAAATATAGTGCTTTATAATAAAAGTTAGGATTATTAGACATTACCATTACTTTTTTGGTTTAGTTAACATACATACATTTATATACACATGCATTTGTTAAGTCATGATGTTGGTGTCAAAATTTTTTGAGAAACATGGATTTAAATTACCAATTGGCAATGTGGTGTAAGTGCACGTAACCCTCTTCTGGGTTTTATTTTTTTCTTCCAAATGAGAATACCCGTGAGGGACCCAAGTAATTTTCAATCCTGAAGTAGCTTGTAGTTCTCTGACCTTTTGTTCCTTCCTTTCCTGGAAAGTACTCATCATGGTAAGGCACTGGAGGCAGCAGTGAGCAGTGGGGAGCGGCAACGTTCCGCTGGTTAGAACTGCTTGGTTTCCCCCACAGCTTTGTGCATCTTATAGATGTGGTTGGGTTATTGAGATCACATTCACTGAGTTCCAAAGAGCAAAGTTCTGGAGTATAAGGACCATGGAGAAATTCACTGTGGGCACTACCTGGCCCTTTGTGCTTTCCAGAATCCTTCAGAGGCTCCAGCCTGTAGTTAATCCCAGTTATCAAGATAACAGGATTTAATTTTGAAGGCTGATGGAAGGCCTTGGAGAATGCTTATTCTTAGCCAGGGGCCATCTACTAGGGGAGAAATTACTATCTAGATTTTTTTTGTTTGTTTATACCTTTATTTTATTCGTTTTTATGTGTGGTGCCAGGGAACAAACCCAGTGTCAAGTGCCCCACGCATGCCAGGCAAACAAACAAAAATCAAAACAAGGGGCCAGGATTGTGGTACCACTGAGCCACAATCCCGGCCCCTTGTTTTGATTTTTTGTTTGTTTGTTTTGAGACAAGGTCTTGCTAAGCTGCCCAGACCAGCCATGAACTTGGCAATCCTCCTATGTCAGCCTCCCAAGTCTCTGGTATTAGACATTTGCCACTGTGCCTGGCTGAAAAAATATACCTTTTTTTTTTAAACCCAGGGGTGTTTGTTTTTTTTTTTTTTTTAAGAGCCAGGGTCTCACTAAGTTGCTTCAGGCCTGAGGCTGACTTTGAACCTGTAATCCTCCCGCCTCAGCCTCCCAGCCGCTGGGATTACAGGCATGCATTGTGCCACTACACCCAGCCAAAAATCTACCTTTAAATGGCATTAGGCAGTTTAAAGACCATTCTGGATGAAATTGGAAAAGGGGGGGGGAAATTAGGTAAAAATTAAGGATATCTGAATGAATTAAATTTTAGTTAATAATAATTATCACTATTATTTTGATGGTGTGACCAGTGTGCCATACTAAGGTAAATGGTAATAGTATGTAGAATAAGTTGTTTGCTGTATAATGGGGGTTTAACTGGTAGGAGTTTGGCCTTGTTTTTTAATTGTCCAAAATCCTGTAGTCGCACGTTTTGACTGTCCTCTGCTTTTCTTCTTCCTTCCTCCTTCCCTCTCTCTCACCTTTTTAAAGCCTATATTGAGATTTGTTGCTTGCTTGAGTTTTGCTCTTACAAAGGCAGTCTTGCCCCTGGGCTCGGTGGTGCACTGTTATCCCAGTGACTTTTGAGGCTGAGGTAGGAGGCCAGCCTGGGAAACTTAGTAAGACTGAAATAAAAATTAAAATCAATGCAGCTCAGAGGCCCAGCACCCCTGGTTCAGTTCCCAGCATCACCAATAATGAGTGCAGTCTGACCGAGTACATGTCGGCTCCAGCATCGTGCCCCCTGCCAGACTTCCACTCTGAGCGCTGGCCATGGAAGACCAGAGGGTAAGCCCTAGTGAAGCTCTCACTGACCACTTGTAGGTGTAGCGGGCGAGCTGTCCTTTTCCAGATACACAGAGGTGGTGACTCTTCTCCCATCTGGTCTCTTGGCATTTTCATTTTAGTGTTTGAGAGTGACAGCAGGGTATGGTGGTACACACCTGTCATCTCAGTGACTCAGGCTGAGGCAGGAGGTTACAAGTTCAAGGCCAGCCTCAGCAATTTAGTGAGACTGTCTCAAAATAGAAAGGTCTGGGGATATAACTCAGGGATAGAGTGCCCCAGAGTCCAGTCCCCAGCACAGGGGCGGCGGGGGGGGACAGCAGGGCTGAAATTCTTGCGGTTTACAGGGCACCTAGAAAGCTTTATAAAGTGCTTTCCCAGAAGTAACTTGGCGAGACCCTTCTGTTCTCACTGTGTTGCGGTGTGGAAGTTGGCGCACCTGATTTTCCACTTCCTCTGCTTGCTGGGCCCAGCGGTGGCCCACAGCCTCCGCTTCTCTCTCACTGGTCTCCTGTAGCTGCCTCCCTCTGATCTCCTTTTCCCTTTACATCTGGTACCCTCCACTCTGTTGTGGATGTGCGTCCAGGTGCCTGCTGCTGTTTGGTGGCCGTGTGTTCCAACTCCATCTCCTCCACTCTGGAGCGCCTGTGCCCACTGCTGTCACCTGCACTCTGCAGTCCTTTGTGGGAGTGTGGTTTCTTCTGTGCAGATGCCTGGCCCATGCATTCGGCTCCCTCAGGAACTGCACTTGGGTGTGGGCTGGCGGTACCCTCTACTCTCCCCTTCGTAGCCATTTTGGTCAATGTGAGTTTGGATAAATGAAGGTTGGATTTCCTGAGTTACTGAGGGTATAACTTGCTACTAACATTGTATCATTGATCAACAAACTGTCCCCAAGGGGCATAAGAAACAGCAGTGAGCAGGGCACCTTGTCGCATACTATAATCCGAGCAGCCAAGGTGACTGACGTAGGAGGATGGCAAGTTTGAAGCCAACTCAAGCAAAAAAAAAGTGGGAGAAGGGCTAGGAATGTGGCTCATTGGTTAAGTGCCCCAAGGTTCAGTCCCCAGTACCAAAAACAAAGGGAAAGGGAAAAAAGAAAGAAATAGCAATGATCACAGTGCCTGTGGCAGCAGGTAGAGCCTGGGCATGGGTTTTGAACGGGGCAGTGTGGGTTTGGCTGGGATCTGTACCTTACTGGTGTTTTCTATTTGCCCTGCCCCTCCACGGGCCTCTGCTCAGACTGGAGCTTCAAGCATGTTCAGGCTGCCTGTGAACGCTTTAGAATTGTTATTGGCTTTTATATAGCACACAATATTTATGATGTAATTTTTGGTCAATTAAACTTTATAAAATTAAGATTTGAATGGGGCTGGGGATGTGGCTCAAGCGGTAGCGCGCTCGCCTAGTATGCGTGCGGCCCGGGTTCGATCCCCAGCAGCACCACATACCAACAATGATGTTGTGTCCGCCGAGAATTAAGAAAAAATGAATGAATGTTAAAATTCTCTCTCTCTCTCTGTGCCCCCCTCTCTCTCAATCTCTCTTTTAAAAAAAAAAAAGAAAAGAAAAAAAAAAGATTTGAAGTATTCATAAAATAACAGACAAGAAAACTGAGGCATAGAAGTGATTTGGTGGAGACCCTACCCAGAGCCCACAGTGTGCCAAGTGAGGCTGTTCCTCCTTTGGGCTGTGTACCCTAAGGACTTGCTGGGCACCTAGGTCACATCCCCTCCCTGCCAACTTGAGTCTTGGGTCTGAGGCAGCTCTGAGTTTCCTGGCCTTCCATCGTGCTCACCTTGCTCTGTGGGGTCTGCTGGCCTCGTCTGTCTGGAGTGCTGGCACAGGGCAGGTGCTTCATAGTCAGCAAGGGTAAACCCTGCCCAGGCAGTGCCAACCCCGAGGCCCTGGCTTCTCACAGATGAGAGCTGGGCCTGACTGATGCCCTGGGGAGCTGGCTGTATCAAGCAGGTGACAATTGGGACTACTTTGGGACTTAGAGAAAAACTGCCACTGGCAGTTTGATGAGGCTAGGGTGACTTGATTGTGGTGGTGGTGGCTTGGTTGATGTGTTCCAGAGACTCACGTCACCATTTAGGAGCTTCAAGATGTCCCCCTGATGTTCGGATAGCTCTTCAACACTGCCTGCCTCTACTCGGCCCGCAGCCTCCTGCTGTCTGTGTGTGGGTGCTGCATTTGTTCTGGTGGCATTCTTCACCCAGGCAGTGGTCAAGTCTGACCTGGCCTTCCTGGCCTATGTCCACCCTCCGAGGGGGTCTCACTGCGAACGTTTCATGTGCCCTCCAGCAGTCCTCCCTGCGCCAGGTTTCCATCTCCCCCAGACATAGGCACTGCTGAGATGTCTCTGGAGTGGCTCCTGTGGGCCCCAGCCCCTCTGCCCCGTAGCAATTTTATCATCTCTATAGACCTTAAACCTTTGTAGCCTTTTGCATATCTATATCCAGGAGCACCCCTTCACCTGCAATTTTGTTTCCCACGATTTGTTATAGTCTGAAAATATTAAATCAGAAATTTCAGAAATACATGGTGCTTTAAATTGCGGGCTGTTCTGAGATGCTGCCCTGGACATGAGTCATCCCCCGCCCAGCACAGTTGCTGCACATGCCGCCCACACCACAGCATCATGGTTATACCATCCTCCTGACATGTCGTCACAAGGTCAGCAGTCCACCGCTGTTTCTTGGTGCCTGTGTCACCTCCCCACATAGACAATGTACCAGCTCACATCCCCAGGAAAAACAAGGGGCAGTGCCGGAAGACAGTGGAGAAAAAGACCACATTGACGTGGCTTTATTGTGGTATGTTGTTACAGTTGGCCTAGTGGTGGGGGATAATTTCGGGGTGCCTCACCTACAAGTTGAGCTGTGTCACAGGGGTGTGTGGGAGGAAGGTGTGTGTATTGGGTTTTGTTCTAACTTTTTTCAGGCATTCACAGGCACTCCTGGAACATAACCCCCACAGTTAAGGGGTGACTCCTGCATACACACATGCCTGTGTGAGTACCTGTGTGGTTATAAATGTTTTTTATGTGCTAATCAGTTGTGAACTGCTTAAGTCCAAGAGAATATTTTCTTTTTGGATATTTAATAAGTGTTGAATAAATAAACTCAAAAGTGTTTTTATTAGTACTCATCCTCCACTGGGACCATATTTCAGATGTTTGTGCCTTGTCTTATAGTCATTGTCCAGTTCTGTTTTGTTCTTTGGTAGCATTGGGAATTAAACTTTGGATTTTTGCTTAGGACCTTGCTAAGTTGCTGAAGCTGGCCTTGAACTTGCGCTCCTCCTGCCTCAGCCTCCTGAGTTGCTTGGCTTATAAGTGTGCACCACCAGGATAGGCCGGAGATATCTTGACTTTATCTTATTAAAGATGTAGAATTTCCTTCCTGGTATTTCTAGTAGCATGTGGATAAAAGATAAAGTTGCTTTCCAAGACTGGTATTGATCTTCTGTTGGGAAGGAACTCCTTCTTGTTTTAAATGTTTCTTGAAAAAAATTTTTTTTTTTAAATTTTAAGATGTTCTGTGAAACATTCCCGAGTCTCACCCGTGCTAGGCAAGCACTCTACCACTGAGTCCCAACCCCTGCCCAAAAAAAAACTTTTAATTTCCCCCTCTGGAGTTTCCCAAGTTTTGAATGCTTTTGAGTCTGTAGTAAGGCTGAGAAAGTGATAGAGCGGACATTGGCAGGGGTCATCAGCTGGCATCTCACCACTCGAGCCTCATTAGTGCACGTGAGGCATACACACTTGTGAAAGTGGATTCTGGCTGTCTTGACACTTGCCTGCTGGCCACTGAGCCTCTCTCAAGCAGGGTCACTGGCCGGAGGCAGCGCCATTATCACTCCTAAGGAGCAGACCTCCTGCAAGTTTCTCTGCCTGCTTTCATTCATGGCTCTGTGTATCAGGACCCAAAGCCCACACATAGCAGTAGCTGTCATGTGTCATTCAGCCCTCTGCCTTTTTTGTCCTTTGTTACTGACACATTTGAAGATCCGTGCCAGAATACGGAGCAAGTGATGTTTATCCCACCAGTGATGATACTCAATTGTGGTGATGACTGATGCGACTGATGCTTCCATTTGTGAAGGACCCCCTATCCCCGCCTCAAATTAGTAGCACTGTATGGGCTAGTGGCTGGAGGTCATGTGAGTGTCTTGTTTTCCCCAAGCCATTTTACTGTTTGGTGTCCCCAAGGAGCCCTCCCCGGTTGGTTGCTGTGTTGGTGGTTAGGGTCAGGGTTTCTAATTGTGGTTTCTTAGCGTTTACTACCTGATGTTCTTCAATGTGAAAAGCTTCTGTTTATTCAAATAGACTTTATCTCTAGAGCACTTTTTGGTTCACAGAAAATGGAGTTCCTGTGTGCCCCTGCCCCTAGAGTACAGCTCCCCACTGCCACCACATCTTGCCATGGTGGGAGCATTTTCTGTGAGTGTGTGTCCTTATCACTAAAGTCCCACAGTCGACACGAGGGCTCACTTTGGCTTTGTACCTTCTGTGGATTTGGACAATGTATAATGACCTCATTTTTTAATTACACATAACAAGCAGGGTCGCAGTCAGTAGTGATAATGGTGATCGCTGCAGTACACCTGTGCACTGCCAGGGAGCATGTAAAGCATCATGTATTTGTCATTGACCACTCAAGGTCTGTGTTAATCTTAAGAAACAAACTTTGCAAATAAGCTGAGAAGTTGAAGGACCAACTCCTCAGGTGGTAAGACTAGTGTCAGGAATTGGGGTTTCAACCAGCACACTGCAGAATCGGCGACTTGCTGAGGGCCAGCCGGGGTTCACTGGGTTGGCAGGACACCGTTATTTGAGGACCTGGAGAAGTAGGCGATAGCCCTGGCCACTCAGCACCTGGCTGTGGAGGGAAATAGTGTGTCCTCAGTGTTGTCCCTCAGCTTCAGTAGTCCCTCCTCCAGATACACAGTGTTCGCTCTGGACAGTTGGCTTCTGTATTTCCTAGTGCTGTCACAGGAAGAAGGGCATTGGTGCAGATGTTAGGATGTGAACATTTTGTAGATGCAGATTGCAAGGGACTGGGGGAAAGCTCCTTGTTTTGTGAAGATGCACTGTTTGGATCTGCTTATCCAGAAGTGCACATTTATTTATATTCCATGTTTCTGTCCTCAAAATCAGGCACCTTTTTGATAAGTCCTATTTATAATATTCTCTAAAATGTTCAATTCTGATTGCATGTTAGAGTGGAGTATTGGTCTAGGCTGCTGGCACGTGGCTTAGCTGAGTGGAAGGCGGCCTGGCCTGGCCTGCTCCTTGGGGACAGGCCCGTGGCAGACTCATCCTGTCTGTTTCTCCTCCTAGGTCCCGCGGCAGTTCTGGTGGCCATGGTTCCCGTAGCCAGAAGGAGCTGCCCACAGAGCCCCCCTACACAGCCTATGTAGGAAATCTACCTTTTAATACAGTTCAGGGCGACATAGATGCTATCTTCAAGGATCTCAGCATAAGGAGTGTACGGCTAGTCAGAGACAAAGACACAGACAAATTTAAAGGTGAGTTTGGGAGGTCTTTATTATTTACAATGGGGGTGGTCAGTGAAGATGTGTTAGTGAACCAGAACACCCCACTCGCCTGGTCCAGGGAGCTGAAGGGAGCATCCCTCTTGAATTCACAGTTCCTCAGTTGCACTGTGGAAAACCTGTTTTCCACTTGATCCAGTTTGTAGAAGTATGTGGCTCACTCCCAGATGGGTCTGTCTGACAGGAGAGCAGGCCCATCTCTGCCCAGGAAAGAACTGGGGAGCTGAATCTGAGGATTTTGAACACATTTTCCATGGAGACTAACTCTCAGTTTCTTGGCCGTTTTCCTATAATCCAGTTATAAAACCCTCAAGGTAATGTGGTGCTGGCAGTGTATGCAGGTAGTCCAAGCACATGTCTGGGGAGGGCTGCTGGTTTTAGATGAAGTCGATGTCTACAGACCAGCTCCCTAAGGTGTTTGTGTAGAGATGTGTCCTGCCTCTCCAGGTTTCCTGGAGGGAAGTGTGCCTAGCCTAAGTGCATAGTGCCAGGTATGAGGACATTGGGCCCACACTGTGCATCATGGAAAGTGCAGTGTGACTTATGATCAGGAGCAGGATAGGAAGAGCAAAGGGCTCATCGGTCAGAGTGGTCTTGGGAAGCCACGAGTAGCATATGATCAAACTGTCAGTTGAGCTTGGAAAAGTAAGTCCCACCCAGCTTACCCACTGAGACATGCTAGTTATTCAGACTGGGGTAAAAACTGTGTGTGGACCCAGCCGCACTCTGCGTGGCATGAGTCTTGGAGTTTGTCTCGAAATATTGTCATGGCCTCTGTGAGCCGGGTGTGGTTTCCTCCATTGCTTTCTGTATTGGATCCACTCGGGGGAGAGAAATGGGGGGAGCCTTTGAGTGTGGGCAGGATGCTCTTGACACAGGCCACAAAGGGGAGAAACCTGGGCTCGGCCTTCAAAGTTCTGCCCTCCTGTGGAAGTGTCGTCCCTTCCCGGTGTGAGGGTTCTCTGGGGAGGTGTGCAGGTGCAGTGTGAGCGGGTGGCCCAGGGGTGCTGAGCCCAGATTTACACTCCAGACATCAGGGAGGGGCAGTATTAGAGTTATGTCAGTCACCTGTGCTTGGGCTTAAACAGCAGGTAGCTTTGTTGCCAGGGATGCATTATTAATTTGAATCTATGAAATCTGATCCCAATTACAGTATATTAAATGAAGTCTTCCAGAAGTTGAATGGCTCTGCGGTGACCCGAGGATGGTTTGCCGTTGTAATTAGAACATTCCGGGAATCTCTGCACAGACACGGCTGCCATTTCAGTGCCCGTTAGGTTGGCATTTTCTAACTGACAGGATATAATGGAGAGGGAGGAATGTCCAGGTTCCATTTCTTGGAAATGAAATACCCTCATTCAGAGTCTGCCTAGCTGCTGTTACCTTGATGCCACAAAACTGGTTATTGTGATGGAGGGAAATGGTACCGGTGGGGGGATAGCAGATCCCTAGTCCAGAATTCCCTGAAGAAGGCAGGGCTTCTTTTCTCTTCCAGGATTCTGCTATGTAGAATTCGATGAAGTGGACTCTCTGAAGGAAGCCCTCACGTACGACGGCGCAGTGAGTGCCCTGGGTCCCCTGGGTCGCGCGAGCAGCGGGGACTTGTCTTCTTGCTGATACTTACACTATTTTCCCCTTATCATTAGCTGTTGGGTGATCGGTCACTTCGTGTGGACATTGCAGAAGGCAGAAAACAAGATAAAGGTGGCTTTGGATTCAGGAAAGGTGGACCAGATGACAGAGGTGATTGGTTCTTCTGAGACTGAACGTGATGCTTGCTGTGTGCCCAGCAGTTGCAGCTCCTGACCGCAGGACGCTGTCTCCTAGGCTGATAGGTCCTCGTGAGCTTTAAGACCGAGCGCCAAGTCTCAGGAGTAGCGGCTCCTGCGAGCCTGGGGTTCTCTGTTGGCAGCAGGACTCTTAAGTGGTTCCATTGCACCTCCCAGCTCAGGGGTTGTACGTCTTCCAGATAAGTTTTCCATGTTTGTGCAGCAAGGTAATGAAACGACCTCAACTTTATCTTTTTTGTGTATCCTCAGGAATGGGTGGCTCTCGAGAATCTAGAGGTGGCTGGGATTCCCGGGATGACTTCAATTCCGGTATCAGTATTTAAAGCCTCACGCTTCCCCTTCCCAGCAGCCTCTGCTGCTGTGCTCCCCACAGTGGCTGGGCCTAGCTCCCTTCACAGACAGGACCTTCCTGAAAGGCACACAGGCAGCAGTGAGCCGCCCTGTCCCTAGGAGCAGAGCTGAGAGCCCAAGTGGAGGGCAGGCCAGGCCCGTGCCCCTGCCACTTGCCCACCTGTGCCTGGTCGGCACGGCCCTGGGTCTCTGCCATTGGCAGTCTTCATCTGCTCAGGCACTGACCCGGAGAAGCTCCTCGCTGGGTTTGTGCATGGCACGAAGAGGAGTACAGTTGCTTCTAGAAATAACATAGTTAGAGGTTCTGGAAATGGCAGAAAGCCTCAGAACTGTGGTTCCTGGTGGCTCTTCAGATGGCGGAAGGGAGTCTAGAGGTCTATGTTTTCCTCACAGGGCGTGGGGCTGCCGTCCCTTGTGCAGACATCTGCCCTAAGCATGCCCACCTGCCTAGGGAGCCAGTGGTGGCTGAGCTCAGGAGGGCGTTGCCTGGTGGAAGGGTGACCTCCCTCCCTGGGACTTGACTTCAAGTTGACCTCTGGTTCTATAACACAGATGTGGTGAGAACATTCGCAGTGGCGGAGGGTGGACAGGAGAGCAGGCCTGTTTTCTTTCCCACAAACTTGAGGTGCACTCTGCACAACCCGCTGTGCAGCATGGGAATCCCAGCCCCTACCCCAGCCTCCCTTCACCTACATAGAGCTTAATAGTCGAAAGCAGGGGAGGGACTGTGGGCAGCTGTCGTCTGAGTCTGGGAAGTTTTGAAACTCACTTCCAGCACTGCTTGAGCTAAACAGATAACGACATGTTTGTTGAGTAACTTAGTTCTTGAAAATCCTGTATAGCCAGTCAGAAATGAGCTTATTCATAAAAGTACAGTATCATCCAGTAAGTCTGTAATTTTATGTATAAGCTGGTCTCTGACTGAAGCACGCAACAGAAGTCTCCTCAGAGCCAGCCCAGCGCAGGGTCAGTGGCCCCGAGACCTGCTAAAACAGCACCATGGGCCCAGCACTCTCGGGGGACTAGCTCTTCCCTGCGAGCTTGGTGTGGCCCTGATGCCCAGGCAGGGACACAGTCTGAGCCACTGCTTCACCACTGGCACTGTGACATCTAAAACCCGGTGGGAGTGCTAAAGAGAGTCGTGGCTAATTTGATGCTTTATACTTTACTTGCAAAATAGATCTTTTTTACTCTAATAGAATTATGTTTTTTTAAAAAATGACATATGCTCTTGTACTTTTCTAAAAGCCACGTGAAAATTAGCAATACAGAAAAATACAAAAAAGAACAGCAAAGATAGGTGTAGGGCTTGGAGTGCAGAGCACAGGCGTCCCGTGTACCCAGCCCTGCATCTCCTCACTGGCACACAACCGCTGGGACCAAGCACGGGCCAGTGTGCTCAGCTAGGGACACCACTCCAGGTTTTCATGGATGGTGTTTTTCCTAGAAATCCATCAGCATACTTGATTAAAGATGCTTCCTGGGGCCAAGCCTTGCCTTCCTTCCTGTGTAATTTTCATAAGGGATTTTGAAGTGAGGCCTGGTATTAGTAGATGCTGATTTTGTTACGCTGCTGTGCTTTGTCACACCCCTGGACAGAGTAGCTGTTGATTTGCCTCATTGAGGTAGGTATGAACCCATCACTGGAAGCAACACTTTTGGGGGGGGGTACTGGGGATTGAACTCGGGCACCCAACCACTGAGCCCCATCCCTAGACCTATTTTGTATTTTATTTAGAGACAGGGTCTCACTGAATTGCTTGGCACCTCGTTTTTTGCTGAGGCTGACTTTGAAATGGCTATCCTCCTGCCTCAGCCTCCCAGCCACTGGGATTACAGGTGTGCGCCACCATGCCCAGCAGAGCAACACATTTTCAAATTTCATATTAAAAGGGTTTAACTTGCACACACACATGGAAAAGTTGGGTTAATTGAGGGAGGGTGGGGTTAAGCATGTGATATTGATTAGGCTTGGATTGGGGGTTTTGGTTTGGTTTAGTTTTTCTGCAGTGCTGGGGATCCGAACCCAGTGCCTTGTGCATGCTGGACAACTGCTCTGCCACTGTGCCACCTCCAGGCCTCCGAGGAAGCTTAATCAGATAATATGGTCCTAAGAACTTCATAAAGACCTGAACGCTTGACTATAAGCATCCAAGTGTGTTTTTTCCACAGCCCTGTTCCTGATCCTGTTGTTTCAAATCTATTTAGAATTGTCTTCATCACACATTTCGTTAAAATTCACGTTGTGCAACTCAGTCTCTGAACTGGATTTTAGATAACTCAAACTGTTTCTAAAATCCATGCCACCCTTAAAGAACAGAAAGACTGGACTGTGCAGATGGATGGGTCTTATTGGTTAAGATGGCTGTGTTCTGTAAGCCACCGGGTCACTGAAACAACCAGGACTCCTTCCATAAGTGCAGGGTTGGGTCCCCTGAGCCTGGGTCCCTGCGTCCTAGGCAATGCCTAGCCTTGTCTCTGTGTGCTCTGTTCAGAGCACTCGACCATGTAGCATTGCTGCACTCTTCGCACCAGAGCTCTGTCACACCTGTGGTACCCAAACCTGAATGGCCTGTCTGAAGCCCGTCATGGCCTCCCTGTCCCTGGGACACTAGGCAGTGCTGCACTGCTTGGGGCTGTTTTAAACCTTAAGATCACCACTTCCACTTTATTCTTTATTTTGAAACAGGGTCTCACCAAATTGCTGAGGCTGGTTTTAAACTTGTGGTTCTCCTGCCTCAACCTCCCTGGTCGATGGGATCACAGGCGTGTATCACCATGCCCTCCAAGTGCTGCCAGTTTGATTTGGGGATAGACATAAATTCTAGCAAATTAATCTGGATAGCAAGAATTGTTCGTATGTAGACTATGCCTGGGTCCCCAGGGGCCTTAAAAATGAGTTCCTTAGAACACTGTGAACTGCAGCCCATCTGAGGGTGAGTGGAAGCCCCTACTCACTCAGGCAGGTATGAAGGGAGGGTACTGACAAGCGCCAGGGGAGAGGCTCCAATGCCCCTCGGAGTGAGGAGCCTCCTCGGATGGCCTTTCCTTACTACCACACAGGTGCTTTCCTTCTAGAACAGTACACACTAAATTGTAGCAGAAATAGGGAAATGGGACGGATCACCCAGAGACTTGGTATTTTTGTCTTCGTGTAGCTTTTCCCTATGATTTTTGTGTCCTAAAGCATTTAGCTTTTAAATTTTGGGTTTGTCTTATTTAAATAACTAGAAACCAGACCAAGACCTGCTGTAGTCTCATGCTATTTTTCTACTTTTCTTTCAGACTGAGAATTTAAAGAGCTCATTTTATTCTCCTCTGTGAGTCTGGGTCTTGTTTTATTTTAAGTCTCTTAACTTGTCATTTGTACTTGTTTTCAGTATTCTTTATTTTGGAAAATCTTCAAATACTGGACAAACCAGTGAATCAGACATTAACTCAGAGTCTATTCGCGCACACTCTACACCTGCCCTCGAGGCAGCTGTGTGACGTCACTCATGTCCTGTCTCTCCTCAGGCTTCAGGGATGACTTCTTAGGAAGCAGGGGAGGCAGTCGCCCCGGTGACCGGCGAGCTGGTCCTCCGATGGGAAGCCGCTTCAGAGATGGCCCTCCCCTCCGTGGATCCAACATGGACTTCAGAGAACCAACAGAAGGTACGACGAGCTGTCTGCATGCACACCAGCTGTCCGGCATAAATTTGTCCTCCAGCTTCACAGTTGTTGCCTGGGTCACCCTTTTGTCCTAAAATGTGTGTTTGCCTCCGGTAGACTGTCTGGCGACAGTATTCAGTTCTATACAGAGGCTGTCAATTTTGGGAGACGGGCTGGGTGGCTGAGCATGCACCCAGATGTGGGATGGAGCCCATTCTGCATAAACCACCTCTTCTCTCCCCCAGAGGAAAGAGCACAGAGACCGAGACTCCAGCTCAAACCTCGGACAGTGGCAACGCCCCTCAATCAAGTAGCCAATCCCAACTCCGCCATCTTCGGGGGAGCCAGGCCCAGAGAGGAAGTCGTTCACAAGGAGCAAGAATGAGCTCACGGTTGGGAGGGAATGGGGGTGTGGGGGAGTTAGAGCAAGACCACAGCCTGGTGGCCCTGGACCGGCCGCCCTGCAGTCACCATTCCTGCGCCTGACATTGTCCTCCTTTCTTACAACGGAAACACAGAGCTTGTGACTGCATGTCAGCTGTTAACAAGTGGTTTTTAGTACATTCTTGGCTTTGCTCTGTCTCTAGTGCCTGTTAGGTGCTTCTTCTCCCCGTCCTTTCCTCCTTGTCCTCCTCTGTCCTCCCCCCTTGCTCCTTGTTCTCCCTACAGCACGCGGGGTCCGCGGGGTGACGCAGCGCCGTGTGGGAGCCTCGGCCAAGGGGCTGCTCCGCTGTCCCCTCACTTCCTCGTTTTACTTTGGCACTGGCCAGACTCCAGGCGTTCCCTTCGTTTTTCTCAGTGCTTCTCCTGCCCTGCATGCTGAGTTCTGTTGCTATGGCTTCCAGAAGCAGCCGAGGTGCGGCAGCTCCACCAGTCGCATCTCAGTTTGTATCGATCTGTGATCAGCAGACAAAATTGACCCTTGTTTTAAAACAAGGAAAAACACCTGTCGATCCCTGCAGGTTGCTTCCTGCTGCTGTTTAGAGGGGTCCCTGACAGCGCCCCCCTGGGGGACTGTCCGGGCCAAATGGGCTCATCTCCGGAAGCCTTGGAGGGAGGAATAGTGAGCGTCGGGCAGGCACACGGTGACCGTGACCGGCAGTGCTGTGCTCCCGGGTTCTGCTGCAGCTCTTCCAGGTGTGTCCAGAGTCCTCCCTCCACCCCCAGGTGCTCGAGGCTCTGGGCTCTACTGGGTGTAGCGCTGACAGCTCAGCTGCACTGCTCCCTCCAGGCGGGGGCGCCATGGGGCTGAAGGGTGGTGCTGGCCAGCACGGCCAGGCCAACGCAGCTCCTCCTGTCCCCCTGTTGTCTGTGCTGTGCATCCCCTCGTGTCTCTGTTCCCCAGCACAAGCAACACAGAGGCTGCTTCCCACTCCCCCATGAATTCGCCGTGAAAGTGGGCCTAGAGCCCGGCCGGCACTTGACTGTTTCATTTGATGAATTGAAAGTCTTACATGCAGAGCTGTCAAGAGCCACCGCGCCTTTGGTTGGCTGTACATGTCTGGGTGTGTTCTCATCTGTGAGACAGTCTGTTGCTCCTGGGTACAGTGTTCAGCCCTCCTCTGGGGGTGTGGCATTAGGCAGTGGCATTTATGCTTGAACACCACTGTGTGAGCAGGTGGGACACTGGTTAGCTCCTTGAGCCCTAGGGAAGAGAGGCCAGGACTGCTGGGGGCCGAGGGGCAGCCGGGCCTGCGCACGTGGTGTGCTTTGGTGGCCGTTCCTGGCTAGCTGTCATCCTGGCTCCTTGTACCCATGACCAGGTCTCAGCAATTTACAGAACTCTCTCTTACCTTCCGCCTGTCATCCTCTCCGCTTCTGAGATAAGAACCATTTGTGTAACACAGTACTTACCTTAAGAAAGACATGCATTGTGCGGTTGTACCAACCTGATGCTCTCAGATGACCTACTTACATCCTCAGTGTGGAAAAGATAAAAAACAAAGCAAACTCATTAACCCTCCGGGCAATCCAGTTGACTTTTAAATGTAAGAAAAGAGTGGAATTCCAAACACTTAACACATTCAGCTATATGACAGAAAGTAAATCTATGGATATGGTATTTTGTGAATGATCTTTTAAATAAAAGAAAACCTTACGTAATATTTAATGCTTGTCTTTACTTTTTTGAGTTTTTTGGCTTTTTTTTTTTAAAGCTGCTTGTGAAATTAGCAATTTTAGATTTGGGAGGCACTATCCAGGTTTAGGAGAGCGCACTGTCATGTAAGGTACAGAGCTAGTGAAGTTATTTTTAAAAGCTAGAAATGATGCCAGTCTCCCCCACCCCACCCCCATGCTTAGGGTGTGTGTGTGTGTGTTTTAATAGTAGCTGCTTGTAAAAGAAATCCTAGGTCCTCCCACAACAGCGCGGGGCACCAGGACTCTGGGGGTGGAAGCTGTGGACATGGTACTCAGCATAGACTGCCCTGGGCTGGTGTTTCTGGTCTTCTTCCAAAGAGGGGCGGATGAGCCAGGGGGTGGGCAGGCAAGCACGCATTCCAGGTGGGTTGGGGAGGGGCTGGAGGACCTGACCCACCCCTGAGTCACTCCTCTGGAGTCCAATCCCTTTGTGGGTTGGGAGTGGGGGAGCGCAGCTCAGGCCTCCTCAGGCCCTGGGTCCCTCCCCAGGGCCACAAACCAGCAACTCAGTGGGACCCTATCTGAAACTAGGTCTGAGGGGTATAGCTTGGCAGTAAAACGCTCCAAGGGTCAGACTCCAGACCCACAAAGAAGAAAGCCTCCATTGCTGGCCTCTTGGAGGTGGGTACAAACTGGTAACAGCTACGCCAGGGCCAGGGGTTGGCTGGAATTTGGCTTTTGACTTGCAAATTGGACTGTCCCATACTCTCACCCAGGCTGCCTCCCCAGCTGGGCCCACAGCAGCTAAAGCCTGCAGCCAACTTCCTGTGGAATCGTTTTGCTTGGCTTTGTGCAGTGCTGGAGTTAAGCCCAGTACCACTGTGCTGCAGCCCTGCCATGAGACCAGTCATCACTGAGTTGCCCAGGCTGGCCTCACCCTGGGGTGCTCCTGCCTCAACCTCCTGAACAGCTTGGGTGACAGGCACACACCCCACACCTAACTTTGTTGTCCATTTGAGACAGAAGCTATTCAGATATTGGATAGTTGTGCCGCAGTTAGGGGACTGACCTGGAGCTACGTGACTCTGGGTGGCCGGTGGCAGTGCCGCAGGAGGGGAAATTCCAAATGCCTAAGCACAACATGTTCGTCTGTGTATAAGTTTAAGTACACCCAAAGAATAAGATCAAAAAGAGAAGAGAATGCATCTGGAACATAAGGGAATGTTATAGATTCAGTTCACAGTGGGCATGAAGTACGTTTTCCTCAAGAAAACTGACAGTTTCCAGCAGCCTTTGTGGAAGTTCTGACTCTGGGAGATTCCTGGCTGATGGATTTCTAGGAAAAACACCATCCATGAAAACCTGGAGTGGTGTCCCTAGCTGAGCACACCGGCCCGTGCTTGGTCCCAGCGGTTGTGTGCCAGTGAGGAGATGCAGGGCCGGGCACACGGGACGCCTGTGCTCTGCACTCCCAGCCCTACACCTATCTCAGGGCAACTCCTGAGCCAGCGCCCAAAGGTCTCCCTGAGCCAGGGCCTGGACTTGTGCTACCCTTTTCCCCCACACGGTGGCAGCAGAGGCAGGTCTGGCTGCCCATCAGCGCTGTCCTGGACAAAATGACTGGCAAAACCCAGGCTGAGAGACCCTAGTGGTGTCCCAGGGCTGGGGGCCTAGATTCTGAGACGCCAAACTTGCTGTGGGTTGGGACCCCCTGTCCCGTGCCCTGGTGTCTGGCACACGGGGGTGCTGCGCACGAGTGAATCCCACCAATGAGAGGCCGTCCCTGGGGAATGCGCCGCTGAACCCATCTGGGGGGGCACGCAGGCATCCACCCTCCTTCAGGCCCTGCGTCCCCACGGGGCCCTGCGGGGAAGCTGAGGTCCTGTTCCCTGGAGGTGGCCAGGTGGGCAGGCTGGGCCAAGTTGCCCACAGTGTTGGCTGCAAGCCACCGCCAGCTCTGGCTCAGTCCCCTCCAGGCACAGGGGCTTGGGTGGTTGGATGGCCGGGGCAACTCCAGAGGATGTGCTCTCGTGGCCCCCACCAGGGCCGCTGGGCACAGAGGTCGGTCACCTCTTTCAGGGCAGCTGCAGGTCCTTGCCAACCGCCTGCGCCAGGCCTGGCCTTCCTCTGCCACCCATGGCTCTCTGTCCTCTGCACACATGTCCTCATCTGCTCCATCCTGGTATGCATGTGCCACACGTCTCTCCACCCGGTCCCCAGCATCCCGTGTCCCTGTGTGTGGTGGTGTCTGAGCCTGCTCTCTGCCTCATTGTCTCCACCGTCACCTAGCTTTCCTTCTTTGTTCCCGTCCCGTGGTGCGTCTCCTCTTTGGGTGTGACTGTGGGTCTTTGCGTGTTTGCCTGTGTGTGTCCGGGTCTTTATCTTCCCTGTGCTGTGCCCTCTGTCCCTCCCTTTCTGTCTGTCAATAGCTGAGCCTGTCCGGCGAGCAGCGGATGTGAGCATGACTCAGTGGCTGACAGGAAGCCCGTCACCTCGCCTGCTGCCCCCAGTCTGTGGCGTTGGCGGCAGTTCGGGCAGGTGTGCGGGTGCGTGTGTGGGCACAGGATGGGGTGGCTGCAGTGAGGCGTCCTGACTCTCAGGTAAGCATTTCCCAGGGTGCCTGGAGCCTGGCTGAGGCAGAGGCCCCTAGGCTGTCCCCAACCCCAAAGGGGCAGTTGGTGGCCATTGGGTGGATTGGAGCAGGCAGGGACACCTGGCGCCTCCTATGCTGGCACTTGTGGCCAAGGCCCTCAGCAGCTGTCCCTGTGGCTCCGGCCCCTTTCCTGCCCCGTCCCAGCCCAGCATGGCCCTGAGAGCCCCCAGGGTGGCTCCGTCACTGTCCAGAAGTGGGACTATCTCTGCTGTGGGACTCCAGGCAAGTGTGCCAGGCCCACCCTCCTGCAGCTCAGCCAGGGGCTGGAGGGGACAGCCATGGTGGGGCTGGAGGCCTCTTTGTTCCAGCCTTGTTGACAGGAGGCTGTGGCTGGCCAGCCTCTCAGCCACCCTGCCGTCACCACCATCACAGCCCCTGGGACAAGGGCTGCCGGGCCCATCCACCCCTCCTCCCCCTGCCCCTACCTGGGCGGACTCCCCTGCAGAGGACTCTCCCCAGCCTCATTGGAGACCCAGGCTTATTTGGACCAAGAGACAGACCCCAGGGCAGCGCCAGTGATCAAGCCAGCCCAGGGCCTGGAGTTCGGGTGCCACCTCTCATACTGCCCTGGCCTTGGGCCCGAGTTCCTGTCCCCAGCATGTGTAGCAGGCTGAGCGACTGGACGGATGGTGTGCGAGGCCCTTCCGGGTTGGGGGCCTTGGTGCCGCCGCCCAGCGCTTTCCCACAGCCGCTCTCGGCACACCCTGCTCATATGAAAACTGCCCACTTCCCTCTGCGCTATTTTGGCCTCCAGAGCCAAGGCCGGCCCCGCCCAGCCCCACCTGGCCCCTTGGGGCTTTCAGGGCTGTCAGGGGTGCCCCAGGGGCCCAGCCTGCTGCCTGCCACCACCTGCTCTGGAACCTGGACGGCAGTGGGAGGCAGAGGGACAGGGCAGAATGTCAGCCTGGGGCACAGGGGACCAGGAGGGAGGGGCATGCAGAGCCCCCGGCCCTGGGCTTGCACCCAGCCTCTGCCTCCTTGGACACAGCACCCTCTGGCCCTGCTGCTCCCCTAAGGAGGAGCCTTCCTGGGGAACAGCTTCAGATCAGGCGGGTGCCCCAAGCATTGGCCCTGCCCCTCCCCAGGCCCCTGGCCCTTCACCCTCAGGAGGGAAAGCTCCGACCTCCGCGTCTGCAGGCAGCCAGGCGGGCAGGCTCCAGCACAGCTGCCCACAGCGTTTGCTGCAGGCCACCCTCAGCTTTGTGGCATCTCACACCACAGTCCTTGGGAACCACAGTGGTGACAAGAGTCCCAGTGGTCACAGCCGCCAAGGCCCAGCCCTGCACCACATGCATTGTCACAAGTCCAAGCTGGGCCTTGGGACAGACCTGAGGGACAAGTGTAGTTATCTCCCCTGTCCAATAGGTGAGAGAACATAGACCAGGCCTGACCTGTCCCTTGCCCAGGGCTGAGGGCACTCCACAGTTGTGCCCACCCAGGACAGTCAGCTCTGGTGGCGGAAGGCCATCTTTCCTGGGAAGACCTGAGGTACCCCGGAGAGCAACAGCAGAGGTCAGGTCAGCTCCTGGGGTCTTAAGCAGACTGTTCCCTGTGCTGTGCCCTCTGTCCCTCTGGTGCGGGGCCCCCAGCCCACCAACGTGCCTGTGTCCAAGTCCTAGGAGGCAGAAAGAGTCACTGTCCTAACAAAAGGACAAAGATGACTGGGGTCAGCAGAGGAGGGCAAGCCAGGCAGCCAGAAGTAAGAGGGACCCGAGCTGGTGTCCCCTGGGAGAGCGGGCCTGGCCAGCAGCAACGTGGGAGGCCTGGGGCTGATCCCCATTTTGTAGATAGGAAACAGAGGCCCGGAGGCTCTGGGCACAGGTGGGATTTGGTCCCAGGAATCCTCCCCAAGGCCAGGTGCTCCCTCTTCACACAGCTGGAGAAGAGGTGGCCCCGGCTGCCCAGGTGGAAGGGTGCCAAGGGACAGCAGGCCAGGGCAGGGGAGCCGAGCTCCCCTGGGCACCGCCCCGGGTGACGCGGCTTGTGCTGGTCACAGGTCTGCGCGTCCACTTGTGCTCATTGACTCACGTGGCCTTGGGGCAGGCGAGGAGGCCATCGTGACGGCCCCCTGTGGTTCAGGGCTGCATGGAGATTCCTCATCTTTGCCACCATCACCCCGGAAGCCCAGAGAGTGAGCGAGGGGACAGCCCTAGTCCCCAGCCCCAGCCTGGGGCAGCAGGCGGGTGGCACAGAGTGGCCGTCACAGGGCTTAGCCCCCTCAACTGTGTCCCTGCCAGTGCCAAGTGCCATTATAGTTCATTCCCCGTGTGGCCTGCACACCAAGGCCCAGAGGCAGGGAGGGTCACGGACTGTGTGGCAGCCCTCTGCCAGCTCCTCACCCCGACTCCTCCCTCCGCCTCTGTCACCCCTGCACAGCCCACTGCCAGCTACTGTGGGCAGCTGTTCCCTCCCTGGGGGCCCCTTCCTGACCTCCCTCCCGGCTCAGGGGGCGGACTCAGGAGGAAGGGGGAGGAAGTGCCATTCCCAGGTCCTGGGAGGCAGAGGAGCCAGGGGCGCCAGTGTGAGGGTGTCGGGTGGGTACCTGGGCTCTGAGAGGTGGGAGGAGGGGCCTCAGACCCCGGGTCCCATGGAGCCCAGGACAGTGGCAGGTCGTGGCCAGCTGAGCCCAGGTTGGGGCCGGGGCAGCCATGAGTGGGCACTCCAGCCTGGGTTTCTCCATCTGTGAATCGGGGTGACCTGTCCCTCGGGGCTGGCTGGGCAGGGGCTTTGGGCTGCACGCAGGTGTGCATGCCTCAGTTAGTGGGCTTGGTCCCCAGCTCACGCCGTGGTAACAGTGGCAGGACCTGGGGGCTGGTCCCATGGGGAACAGCAGCCCATCAGTCCTGGGAGCAGGGAGGGAAGACACTGTGGCCTGGCCTCCGATGAGGGCTGTCCAGGCCCAGGGGGGCCAGGAGCCTGAGCGGGGACCGGCCTGGCTCATGGCCTGTTGCAGGCGCAGGTGGGTCACCAGGGTGGACATGAGCGCCGGGACCGAGCTGCTGTGGCCAGGGGCCGCGCTGCTGCTGCTGCTGGGGACCGCGGCCGGGCTGTGTGTGCGTTGCTCGCGCCCAGGTAAGGGGATGGGTACAGTGACGATGTCCCAGAGACCTCCCAGGCCAAGACCTGGCTTGGCCCCAAAGCTGCCCTCTGAGGACCACAGGTCTGCTTCACGGGGGCTTTGGATTTGAGGGGTCAAGGGTGGTCTCTGGGCGGGCGAGTCACTCTGCACCAGTAAGGTAGCTGGGGTGCCTGGCACTGCGCCCTCCTCTCCTGACATATGGTGTCCCATAGCATGGCTGGCTGGGCCCCAGAGTCCTGCCTGAGTCCTGCAGAGGGCACGGGAGACATGAGAGGAGGGGCCGCAGACCTGTCCCTGGGGCTCAGCACCCCACCTCTCCCACAGGGCTGAAGAAGGCCGAGAAGATCTACCAGCAGAGGAGCCTGTGAGTGGCCTCCCTGTGGGCACCCACCCGCCCCGCTCCTCCCTGCCCCTCCACCCCGGGGCGGGCTCCAGAGGGTCCCCAGCAGTCAGGGCAGGGGAAGAAAGGGCCCAGGGGCTGTCCAGGCCCCACCTCAGCCTGGATCAGGTAAGGCTTGGGGCAGGACCAGCCACCTCCAGCTTCAGAGGCCCAGGCCACCTGTCCTCGCCTCACTCTCATCCCAACCCAGGAGCTCCCACTGGGCTGGGCAGAGGGGAGCCCAGCCTCACAGGCCATGGCCCCCTGGGAGAGCTGGGCACAGGATGTGAGCAAAGTCCCAGGCCCCCTGGAAATGCTCAAGGGGCTCAGGAAGGGGTATGGCTATGACCCTTGGGGGACCAAGGAAGGCCAAGGGGGTGGGGGGCAGGATTGGGAGAAAAGGCCCCATAGGGCTGCCTGCTGGATGCGGCAGAACCAGAGTGGGACTGAGACCCAAGAACAACCCTGGGCAGTAGCCTTCAGTGTCCTGTGATTGAGTAAGGGTGACCACAGACCACTCTCAGGGACAGGCACAGCCTGACACAGCATCACGACACTCATGGGCACACCCGGAAGAAACGCACACACAAACGCACACACACTTCCTCATTTCCCTTTGCAACTGAAAAACCACAGTGAGGTATGGAAATAGAATCTCCCCCTCCTGCCCACCCAGAGCAGGGCCAGGCCTGTCTGGGCTCTTGTGGACACCTGACTTCTGAGCCATGTGTTTGCAGATTCCGCTGTGGCTCCCAAGTGCCTTCCTTCTTCCACCCTGCCCCCTCAGCCCCTGATGGTCTCCATCCCCAGTGGATCCCAGAGCTGTAGATGGCCAGGGCCAGAGGCTAAATGTTCTCGTGGTGGTGGGGGGGGGACTCCTGGACTGTCCCCTTCCTGGAGCACCTTCCCCTGCCCTCCTCTCTCACCTCAGTCCTGCAGGTCTGCCCAAAGCAACTGTCACCAGGCCCAGCTCCCCAGTCACTTTCTCTAGGAAACTATGCCCGATTGTCATGTGGCTTTAGGACATCCCTCCTAAATCAGGCCTCCCTGATTTGGCTCTGGGTAGTCTGGACCAGGTAGCCATTCTGGTTCAGGGAAGGAGCCCTAAACCTGCTTGAATAGATAACTGGCTCATCTATAAGGGCAGCAACCATTTTCAAGGGTGCTTTATGACCCAAGGTGGCAGCTGGAGCTCGGTCCCTCATCTCTGCATTCTAAGCAGTAGGAATAAAGAAGGGATAAAGATAAAAAGGGTGGACCCCAGCTGGAAGTTCTCTGTGTAAGGATACTTCTGGGAACCATCAACAACCTAGGCATGCATCTTGTTGCCCGCAGATTAATCATGGCTACACCTAGGTGTGGGAAAGGCTGGCAAACAGTCTTCTAGATGGGCTCATGGCCCCCTAAACAAAATCAGCGTTCTGCAAAGGAAACGGGGAGCCCTGTGGTGGTGGGGTACCTGGCTGTCAGCTGAGCGTTGATGTGGCTCACCAGTTATTGAGGAGTAAATGGCAGCTTTGAACATGCCCAGGGGGACATCGTCTTGGGGAGGACAAACATTCCTAGGGCATCAGGCAGGGGGCAGGCTCTTGGTCACTGTGGCTGAAATCACTTCCCCTGGTCACTGACGAGTCCCTGAGCAGCCCAACCCTGAGGCCCTAGAAGCCTAGGGTGGGCTCCATAGCCCTGCCAGACACCCCTCCCCATCTCTGGGCCCTGGGGCCCAGCAGGATGTGGCCAGGTGGAGGCCCTGTTGGGGGACTGGTCTGGCTGGTGGTGGGCCCTGGGGCCCAGCAGGATGTGGCCAGGTGGAGGCCCTGTTGGGGGACTGGTCTGGCTGGTGGCTGGTTTCCATCCAAGGCCGTGGGAAGGGGGCCCAGTGGGAGGGGCGTGGCCTGCTGGTGGAGGCAGGAGGACCCTGGTCAGAGACCTGGGGGGCAGCAGCCCCCGCCCATTGTGGAGCTCCCAACCCTGCGCTCTGTGTCCCCTCCCGATCTGTCCCTGTGTCCCGGGGCTGTGGGAGGCCAAGCCCGCTCAGCCAGCTCGCCACCTTTCCAGGCAGGAGAACCGGCAGAGCTTTGCAGTGGCGCGGACGTATTCCTGTGAGTCCCGGGGCGGAGGAGTCCTGGGGTGGAGGCTGGGCGTGGCCTGGACACACACCCCGGGGCCTGGCCAACACCTCTTTGCCTTTTGCAGTGGTCAGGCAGCCCTGGCCAGGGCCACCGACGGGCGTGAACCCTGACATGGCACCCGCAAGGTAGGGCAAGCTTCCTGTCACAGGCCCTGGGTTCCTGCAGCCCTGGGGGTCCCCACTTGGCTGTGGCTGGGCCCAGACCTCACTCCCTTCCCAGGCCCCAGAGCCCCAGGGATGGACTCAGGGCTCCACCCAGGGCTGTAGGGCTGTGGCCTCCAGACCCCCGGAAGGCCCAGCCTCCCCCAGTGCCTCCCCCAGCCCCCTCCTGTCCCATCCCTGCAGGAATGACAAGCTGCTGCACTTCTCCAGCCCCCTGGACGGTGAGTGACAGCAGAGGGGGGGAGAGGGGAGCCCAGCAAGGGGCTTGGGCCAGGTGGTCCCTCCTGGGACCCTCCTGTGCAGGAGTCCTGCTGACCAGGGCCGCCTTCCCAGGAGGCACTGGAGCTGGGGCTGGGGCTGATGGCACAGGGGACAGAGCAGTGCCAGGTGTGAGCACAGGGATGACCAGTTGGGCAGGGGCAAGGTCAGCAGGGGAGGACAGCCTGGCCTTTCTTCCAGATCCCGTGTCCCCCAGGTACCAGAACTTCAGCAAAGGTGGGTGGCTGGCTGGGGGCGGGGGGTGCCCAGCCTGGGGCTCAGGCCTGACTCTCTGCTCCTCTCCAGGGGACGGTCAGGACTCCGATGCAGCCTACATGTGAGTGGCCTCCCCTGCCCTGGACATGCCTCCCCTGTCCCCCTGCCACTGACCCCCCCCCCTTCCTTGCCTGTGAACCGTGAACTGCTGCTACCATGGAGGAAGCTCTGGGCAGGGCTGGAGGGCACTGTCTCTGTTCAGGTGACCATGGGAGAGGAGGGCCCTCAGATGCCTCTTCATGTCACCAATGTGCAAACTGTGGCCCGGGCAGGTGGGGACTTGCCAAGGGCCTAGCAAGGTGCCTGGAGCCTGGCTGCCACCCCTCAGGCCCTAGGGTGACGCAGGTGCTCAGGAAAAGGGGAGGGAGGGATCCGGGGTTCCTAGGGGAGTGATGGCCAGAGCTGCCCCAGCCCCGCTGTCCCCCGTGGGGTCACCCTACAACCTGTGCTGCGTCTGTTTTCTTGGCCAGAGACCCCATCGCCGCAGACTACTACAATTGGGGGTGCTCTACGAAGTCCCCGGAAGGTTAGGTGAAGGGCGGAGGGTGCAGTGGGGTGGGCACTTGACCTCAGAGGCCACGGTCCAGGGCAGGGCAGGGGGAGGGAAGGATAGGGAGGAGGCTGGAGTGGGTCTGGAGATGTGCAGAGGCTGCTGGGGAGATGGGGCAGCCACAGAGGGTGGGGATGTGGGCAGAGCGGAGGCAGAGGAGAGCCACGGTGGGGAGCAGCAGGGAGCCAGGGAGGGGGCGGGCAACCTGGCTTCCCAACTCCCAGGGCCGGGGGCACCTGGTGAGCACCGAGGGCCCCCAACAGGACGCTCACCCATGCCAATGTGGGGTCCCCTGCACACTTCTGAGGTTGGGGGGCTTGTTTCTCGGTGTCCATTCATCACAGATGGACGCTGGGAGAGGCAGAGGCCACAGGCCTCCCGGTGCAGGCTGGGTCACCACACCAGCCTTGGTCCCCAAGCCCAATGACCTTGGCCTGTCCCACCCTATCAGAAGGGTCCAGCCCCTCCAGCAGCCAGGCCCTGCTGCCCCCCTCCCGCCCCCTGGCCCCCTCCAGCTTCAGTCCTCCTCTCAGCCCTCCCCATGCATCTGGCTGTGCCCTCGGGAGACAGGGAGGACGCCTGATGTCCTGGGGCCCCAGCAGACACTGGCACAGGGGGGAGGAGACCCGCCTGACAGGCCACGCGCCTGCTCTCTCTGGCAGATGACGACGATGCCACCTCCTACGAGAACGTCCTCATCTGCAAGCCCAGAGTCCTGGAGTCAGGTGAGGCTGCCCCACCCCGAGGGCTGGGCCAGGGCAGGGTGAGTCCTTGGCCAGGCCCCGCCTGGCCCGGGCTGAGGTCCCTGCTGCTGGGGGACTGCCATCTCTCCATCTCTGGTGCCTTGGGTGCCCCTGTGTCCTTCGAGGCGGCCCATGAGCTCCTGTGCCTCTAGGGAGGGAGCAGGGGGATCCCTCCCTGGGTGGGCTCCCAGCACAGGCACAGGAGGCCTCTGTGAAGGGAGGCCTGCCCCTCACTGGCCCTTCTGCAGGTTGTCCCTGTGTCCCTGTGGGCGTCGAGGAGACTGAGGATTATCAGAACTCGGCATCCATCCATCAGTGGCGGGAGTCCAGGAGGGCCGTGGGTATGTGGCCTGGGACAGAGGCCCAGGGTGCATCTCGAGCAGGCTGGGGACTGGCCTGCGAGGGTGGATGGGGTGGACCTCCCTCTGGCCACACCCCTCGTTCCACAGCAGAGCCTCCAGCACACAGCAGCCCCGGAGGCCTTGGTCCCGCCTGGACTCCCCTCCTGGGCCGGCTGCCCATCCAGCAGCATGCCTGGGCTCCAAGGGACTCTAGAGAGCCTTGGTGACAGACAGATGCATGCTGCGAGTCCCCTCCAGTGTGACGTCTCCTGCAAGCCACTTTGTGGGGTCTGGGGTCTGAGACTGGGCACCCAGCTGGGGACAGTGGTAATGTGTGGTGTGAACCCTCCCACAGCCACCTGTCCCCATCCACAGAGCAAGGCCCGATAGCAGGACATCCCTGTCCAGCAGGAAGCCCAGAGGAGGATGCTGGGGAGCCCGACTATGTGAATGGGGACGTGACCATGGCCGGGGAGGCCTAGGGGAGACGGGAAGGAAGGTATGGCACCCCCAAGCTTTCTGGGGCCCGCCTGGCTCAGAGGGGAGGGCCCACAGCTTGGAGGAGCCCTGCAGGGCCATGGTCCATGTCTGTGGGTGCTCAGGAGGGTTGGGGACCCTGCTCCCCCACTGGCTTCTGTCCAGCCCACCCAGTGCCCTGCCCTCTCCTGTGGGCCCAGGGAACCTCTCAGCCGCAAGCCCAGGTGACAGGTTGGTGGCACAGGGTCTACGGCCAGGGGCACTGCAGCCTGAGAGGCCTTGCCCGCTCTCCAGAGGATAGCAGGGACAGCAGAGCCAACCCCAGGTGCCCCAAGTCTGGGGGCAGGTGCAGGAAGGTGGAGGAGCTGGGCAGGGAGGTGCCTGGGAGATGGAGTGCTGGGCAGGGCCAGCGGGTTGGGCTGCGAGTCCAGCTGAGGCCTGGTAGACGCAGGGACAGCAGCAGGTGGAGCCTGAAAGAACCCGACAGGGCTGTCCTGGGCCTGGCATGGATGTGTCCTGAAGGATGGATGGACTGTGGCCTGGGGCCTGAGGGTCGGAGCTGCAGGGTCGGCCTGAGCGGGAGGGAGGCCACTGCCGGCCCCCTGGGCGCCAGGGAGCGGGTCTGTGGGGAAGGCCAGGAGCCTCTGCACCCAAGTCCAAGGTGCCCGTCAAGGCAACATGGAATGGGCAGGCCAGGAGCTGGGCCTAGACAGCCTTGGGGACTGTCACTGCATAGGTGGCTCTGAAAGCCAGATGACTGGCAGAGAGTCACCAAGGGAAGGAGGGCAGATGGGGACCTAGGAAGAAGGTGATGGTTAAATCAGCTGCAGAGGCAGCTTCCCAGGGCCCTGAGGGTGACAGTGCTCAGGGAGGGGGCGGCCAGGCACAGGGGAGGTGAGAAGATGACAGAGCTGAGTGCCGCATGTTGGTGACAAGGGCTGTTTTGATGACATGGGGGGATACCTGTTTTAAGAGACCGCGAATGGCAATCATTCCAGAAGTTTCACTTGAAAGGCAGAGAAAGGGAACAGGGCTGGAGGTTCTCAGGGGGCGTCTGGGTGTCCCCTCCAGGGGTATCCCTAACAGGGACCCAAAAAAGATGACATGACTGCATGTCCTTTGACGACAGATGCCACCTCTGGGAGGTGTGGCTTGGGGTCAGGCGGAGGCTGGTGGAGGCTCTGCATCCTGATACAGCTGGCAGAGAGCAGGGACAGCAGAGCCAACCCAGGGTGCCCAAGTCCAGGCAGGAGAGTTCCACTGGCCCAGGGCAGCTGGGGGAGGTCCTTCCTGTGCAGAGGAAAGCACAGGATGGTCATGTGCACGTGAAGGCCACGTGCCCCATCCACCACCAGCACAGGCAGGACTCGAACTTAAAGCCCAGGTGCCAGCCAGCTGCAGGGGCACATGCCTGTAATCCCAGCGGCTTGGGAGGCTGAGGCAGGAGGTTCGCAAGTTCAAAGCCAGCCTCAGCAACTTAGTGAGGCCCTGTCTCCAAATTAAATAGAAAAAGGGCAGAGGATGGGGCCCAGTGGCTAAGCGCCCCTAGATTCAGTCCCCAGTACCCCCCCCCTACCCCCAGAAAAAAAAATCCTGGCAGGACCCAGGGAAGGCCAGGCTGCAGCTGAAAGCTGAGCTGGACCTGCTGTGGTTCCAGAGGAACAGGCACCAGCTGAGCCACGTCCTTCCTGTTTGACACTCTCTCCCTGTGCACTGCAGGAGACCAGGGAGCCCCAGACCACGGACGTGTCTGCTGTCCTTTGAGGGCCACTTTCCAGTGCTGCTCCACTTTTGGGTCCCTGCCAGGGCTACCCCTGGAGAGGACACCCACAGACGCCCCTGAGGACCTGCTGTCCGTGGGGAACAGTTGTATGTAAATGGCCAGAGCTGCAGCCCCAGCCCCGTGCCCTCTCCCAACTGGGACCTCCTTGGGGCAGGCCTGCTGCCACCTGGCTCCTGCGTGACAGCACCGTATCTAACACCATGCAACACTGGCCTCCGCGTCCTTTCTGCTATGGATTTGGATCCTAAGTTGCTTATTCATGTGGCTTCTGTGACTTGCTGACTGTGACCACAGGTCTGCAGTTAACTCATCCAGAGGGGACATACTGACATTCTGACTGCAGGCGGCTTCTCTCCAGTGGGGGCGCCCCCTCCCCTCTGCCCTTCAGTGGGGCTTCTCTTCCCTCTGGGCTTCTGTTCACTCAGAGATGAAGCCAGCATGGCGTCCCAGCGTGGCGTTGCTCTCCGCTGGGACACAGTGCCTGTGGTGGGGCACAGGGCTAGCACACCCAGGATCAGAGCTGGGGGGGGGGGTGGGGCAGGCAGGAAGCTCTCAAGTTCAAGGCCAGCCTCTGCAACTGTCTCATTTAAAAAGGGGAGGGCGTGCATGGGAGCTGGGAGCCTGGTGGTCAGAATGGCCGCCCAAGGCTCCCCTCCTGGGCTCTGGAACCCTCCGGAGCCCTCTGCTCCTTGGCTGAGCTGAAGAGCTGAAAAGGGACCTTCTCACGGGCCACAAATGCCACCTGTGGAACAAAGTGTGTACCTCCAAAGTGTATCCCCCCGAATAAACCTCTGTGGCTCAGGAGCAGTTCTCTGACACCTGCCTCTCTCTCTGGGAAAAACCTGAATGAAAGTTGCATCTGACTCAGAAGAAATGACCCTGAGGCCCAGAGAGGAGGGGCCATGGACAGGCACCTGGACCCCAAGACCAGCCCTCTTCCTAGGTGCCACCTTCAGTTGTTCCCAAGAAGAAATTAATGCCACAAGTTGGGAAGTCAGAGGAAACATCTAGAACCCAACTGTTGGCCTCTTGTCTCCTCAGTCCTGAGACAGGAGTCCCCTGTATGAGCTCAGGCCTAAGCAGAAGCAGGGGAGGGGAGGGTCCTGCAGTGGCCTCCAGCACTGGAGAGAACGTCCAGGAGGCCAGCCTCTGCTGCCACCAGCTTTGGGAACCCAGGTGCCTCTCCTCACCTACAAAATGAGGGCAACTTTACTCCACCTCCCAGGGATGAGGTCCCAATAAAACCCAAGACTAGGTGTGCAAAAGTATTTTAAGGGACTGGGAGTGTTGGTGCCCGCCGACAAACCCAACAACTTGGGAGGCTGAGGCAGGAGGATCCCAAGCTGGAGGCCAGCCTGGGCATCTTAGTGAAACCCTTTCTCAAATACAAAGGGCTTGGCTGTAGCTCACAGGTTGAGCACCCCCAGGTTCAATCCCAGGACCAACCAAACCAGCGCATAAACAATGCCTGGGATTTGCTCCAAAATCACCTGGGAGAGGGCAGGGGACACAAGGAGCCTGGCATGTGTCAACAGCAGTGCTCAGGCAGGACAATGAACATGACATGGCAAAGGTCACAAGGCAGTCTCTTTTATTCTTCTTTGATACCAGGGAGCCATGTCCCCAGCCCTTTTTATTTCTGCAGACAGGGTCTTGCTGAGTTGCTTTGCACCTTGCTGAGCTGCTGGGGCTGGCTTTGAACTCGCATGCATCTTGCCTCAGCCTCCTAAGTTGCTGGGATCACACCGGGGTGTGCAGCCCTGTGCCCAGCTCTCTTTACTTCTATATACAACTGAAAATTTCCATAATTAAGCACATGGAAGGCCCTGGGTTCAACCACAGCACCACGTGCACCCCACACACACACAAAGGGGAAAACAGTGCCTGTTCAGACACAGTGGCAGCCTACAGTACCCTGAAGCCCACAGGAGAGCACACATCACCACACAGGAAAGGCCACAGGGCGAGCTCTCTGGTCTGGGCCTTCCGCTGGATGACCCAGCCCCCCAAGCCCTCTCCCCTTCCCCCCCTCCTCTCCCCTCCCCTCTCCATCTTCTCTTCATCTCATCATTCCCCACCCACTTAGCAGAGCTGAGGTGGAATCAGGCTTTGCAGTGCGGGCAAGCGGGTCCCCCAGCCCACTCCCTGTCTGGAGAGCGCACCCCCGCTGTTCCGAGAAGTCTTAATTTTGCAGGAAACCACAGAAAACCCGCCCTCACCCACTGACCTGGGCCCTTCCAGCTTCTAGAAAATGGAGATTAGCTGGTCCAGCCCATGACCTAAGTGGCCCTTCCACCTGGGGGGTGCTGGGGCACACAGAAGGGGCTGGTTCTCCGGGAGGCCCCGGGAGTCAAACGAAGCAGACACAGGAAGGCTTTATTAGCACCGGTCAGCAGGACAGGGTCAGGGCCCTCCCGCTGCCCACACATCCGGGACCTGGCGCTCCTGCAGAAGTGGTCAGGGAACATGGGAGCAGGTGAGCTCAGTCGGAGGCCCAGCGCCATCGTGGGGCATCTCCCCGTCGGAAGGTGGAGACCCCAGCGTTGCAAGGGCAAGGCCTCTTCAAACTGCAGCTAACTGGCCACAGGGGCTATTGTCTTCTGACACAGCCTGGCCAGGAGCCCCGCCATCTGCAGGAGGGAGTTCACGCCTTCGGTGACTTTCATGTGCGTGTATCCGATTTCCTGAAAAACAAGCCCAATTCCAGTCTGGTTAACAGACAGGGAGGGTTTGCTGTTAGCCTGAGCTTGTAGCCTGCTCCGGCCCGGGAGGGAGGCGAGGGTGTCGTGGGTCATGTGCAACTCAAGCTCAATTTACTTCCAAAAGGATGAAAAATATTTCTTTGAAAAATACTGGTAAGAAAAACATTTTTTTTTACACGATACCTTTATTTATCTATTTTTAGGAGGTGCTGAGGATCAAATCCAGCACCTTGCACATGCTAGGCGAGCGCTCTACCGCTGAGCCACACCAGCCCGTTAAGAAAATTTAAAAAAAAAAGAAGAAAAAGAAAAGCCAAGCTAGGAGATTCATAGGATCTCTATGTGACTCTCTGAGGGAGGAGTCTCACCCAGGACATGCAAAGAACCCTCCAACCCAGCAACGTGCTGGGCCAGCTCAGTGGCAGAGCGCTTGCCTGGCACGTGGGGGCACAGGTTCCAACCTCAGCACCACATAAAAATAAAGTTATTTACAAAAAAACTCAAAAATGGGTAGATGTGCACGATGCTTTATCAGAGACCACAGATGGCCACTAAGCACCTGCGAGTGTGATGGACAATGTGTACCTGAGCCTGGTGAGGTTCCACAGCCCACCCACGGGCGGCCCCGCTGGCAGGAGGATGACACCTCCCCATGCGCATGAGCTGCAGCCCCAGCCTGGCGGTCTCTGACCCACGTCCCACTGGACACGCAGCTGCACCCGGGGTCTACCCATGAGACACGACAACATGGCATCCTCTCTGCAAACCCTCCAGGTGGCTTTGTCCACAGCAACCCAAGCATCCCTTGCCTGGTGACGGACAGTGGGGGCACACTCACGGGGCGGAACACACTCAGAACAGAGAGGGCTGGGCCCCTTGGGCCTCAGCTCAGTGAACCTGCAGGAGACGCTGAGTGCAGAAGCCTGACTTTCGAGAAGGCTCTGCAAGATCCCATTTGCATGACATTCTGGAAGTTTCTGTCTCCAAAACAGAAGACATGGAGGTTTCTAGGCTGTGTGGAAGGAAGTGACTTCAGAGGGGCACATGAATTTTTCTGACGGGAATGACGGTCGTGTTTATGTGCCTGTCCGTCACCATAATACCTAAAGGACTGAACCGTCCTCTACATGAAAGACATCTCCATCCACCCAATCTTAAGAGACTAAGGGCCAGGGACAGCTCAGTGGCAGGGCCTTGCATCATACTCAATGGGTCAACCCTCCCACTGCCACTCACTCAGCGAGACCTGGGATGCAGAGAGCCGCCTGAGGGTGCCCAGGTCGCTGACTGCAAAACCAACGAGATGACCGCCCCACCCCTAGATAGCCGTTCACCCTCCCTCCCACCGTGTCAGGGGACACAATAGACATCTCTGTGACATCAGTCCTGAAACAACAAAGAAACTTGAACGCTGCGCGCATCTTTGAGGCGTTTCTGCCCTCTGACCAACCTTGATAAACTCCAGCTTCAAGTACTCGGCCATTTGGAAAGTTTTACACACTCGAAAGATGTTGCCGATGACATCCTCTGGCGAATAGCCCAGATGCCACAGGTGGGCCAGGATCTAGACGGAACACAGCAAGGTCAGAGCCCCGTCCATGGCCAGGCACCTGGGAGCTGGGCAAACCCACGCCAGTCAGACCAGCACAGGGCTGGGGCAGGCCACGGGCCACACAGCCCACAAGGTTCCGAGAACCACCTGTCCCTACGGGGATGCTAGGAGCCTCACGGGCCTCAGGCTGACCACACTCTGGTCCCAGGAGCCAGTTTAACTCAGTTCCCTGCAGCCGAGAAGGCACTGCAAGACAGTCCACCACCTGGCCACGTCAGAGACACCCAGGGCCTGCGACACTGTACCTGCTGACAGGTGAACCTAGGGCAGAACCAAGCCTGCCGGGCAGCGACCCTGGAATCTTGGCCTCCTGGAATCTTGGCCTCCTGCCTCCTGCACGCAGACCAGGGCCTGGCGAGGGCCGCTGCCTTTGTGCCCCGGGGCAAACCTGGAGTGGGCCGCTCTGCGTCCACAGATCTGGAGGCTCCTCAGGCCCAGCCAGGGCACGCACCTCAGCCCCTGACTGGCGCTCCATCTTACCGCCAAGCTGCCCAAGCCCAGGCGCACTTTGCTGCGTGTGCTGGGCCTAGAAAGGGAAATCCTGTGGCCAGACCAGTGCCCGAGTACCACCATGGCCCGGTGGGCAGCTACAGGTCACCCGGACCCCAAGTGTGCCCACGGGACCAGGCCCTGATAGACAAGGCCCCTCCTGGCTGATGGGGATGGCTCAGCCCCACAGTGCCCATCTTCATGCTCCCCAGAAGGAGGAGGGACACAGGTCCCCCTGTCCCTGGGGAAGGCGCTGGGCTGGTGACTCTGGGTGACAGATTTCCCCACGGGAGGATGTCATTAAAGCCGAAAGACACACTTTCAACCCCAGGCTGACCAGTCAGTGCAGTGTGGGCGAGGGACTGCCCCCGAGGGACCACGGGGCCCTGGTCTATAGAGCGCTCCAGCCCAGGGCCTGGGAGAAGCCAAGCCTCGGGTGGGCGCACCTTGTAGGCCTCGTCGATGTCGCCGTGCACACAGTGCTGGATCATCTCCTTCACCAGCAGCGGGTGTGGCTCGTCGCAGACCTGCCAAACCAGAGAGGCATCAGGAGGCCCTCGCTGTTTACACCAAAGTCTCCAGCAACAGAAAGGGCTCTGGGAACATCCCTGTCGCCACCAAAGAAGTCCCCAAACAGAGCAGTTTCCCTGACCCAGGGCTCACAGATCCCCACCCATGGGACAGGTCCAGCCCCTCCTGCCTCCCAGGATGGGGAGGACTTAGTGACAGGGAGGTTACAGGAGAGCAGGGCGAGCGTGTACCCCGGGGTCCTCCTCAGCAGAGGCCGAGGCCAGCCCTGTGTCCCAGGCCAGGCACCTGTCCCTTCCTGAGTGCGGGTGAGAACTGCCGGGGTCCCGTACCTTGAACACGTTCTCACTGTTGATGAAGCCAAACCCCGAGAAGGTGGACTGCAGGTTGTTCAGAGCCTGTCGGGGACACAAGTGTGGCACAGTGACCTCCCGCCTCCCCTCCTGCAGTCTGAGGCGGCACCCGCCCTCCAGCCTGGCGCCCACACACCTGCCGCATGTCCCCCTGGGCAGTGAAGATGATGGCCTCCAGGCCGTCGTCCGTGTACCGCACCTCCTCCTTCTCCAGGACACTCATGAGCCTGGCCAGCACCTGGGCGTCCGTGAGCTTGGTGTAGCGGAGCACCGCACAGCGCGACTGGATGGGCTCTGGGCGGAGACGGGGAGGATGAGGCCTGGCAAAGGCCAGCACCACCTGCGGCCTGCGGTCACAAGGACAGCTGTGCCTTCCCTGCTGCTGGCCGGCAGGTGCGCAGGAGTGACGGGGAGGCCAGGCAGAGCCGCCAGTGTCCACTGAGCAGCACGACCGTGGCCAGCTCGGCCTCCTACAGGGGCAGCTGGCCTCCGAGACAGTCGACGTGCCACAAGCCCCACGGGCCAGTGCCGGCCACCCAGCAGCCTCCAGAGTCAGGCCCCCAGGCGACCTGCAGCTTGGCCAGGCAGGGGTGGCAGTGGACACCATGCAGCCTCTGTATGACAGGGCTGAGGGCGGGAGATGAGCACTGCCCCCTGCAGCTCTGCCTGTCCTGCGTGTTACGCTGACACAGGGCCGTCCACCTGTCCACACCAGCAAGGTCCCCTGACCCCTGTGCTTCTGCCAAGGACAAGCTTTGCCAGTCCCCAAGGCCAACTCTTGGCCTCTCACCCTGCACCTGACCTCCCGCTGGCCCCTCGCTCTTCGTCCCACCTCCCTCCCTGAGGGCTCTTCCCACTGACGACGTCCTCTTTCCTAGTCTGTCCCATCAAGTCATAACCACCTCACACAGCACCCCCACACCGGCTCCCACGCGTGGTGTAACACGTGGCCAGCCTGAAGCGCCCCTCAAGGTCCTCACACCCCAGGTCATGCACCCTGCTGCTCTGTGGGTGCAGGATGTGAACACGGCTGAGGCCTCCCTCAGCGCGGGCTCTGGAGACATGGGGGATGGAACAGCCTGGAGACGGTGCTTCAGCAGAGCTGTGCCCCGGGCTGAGAGCCCCAGGCTAGACGAGGGACCTGCACAGCCCAGGGCAGGGGACAGGAGCTGGGGAGGGGCCAAGGCTGGGGCAGACACACCTCATGCCAGGCCACTGCTGAGCAGCAATGGGAAGGTGAGCGGGACAGGGGGTCCCAGCAGCTCCAGGGCCACCCTGGCAGCCACCGGGGGAGAAGCCTAGGCCACGGCACCAGGTCGAAAGCAGGGAGGGAGCCCCGGCCTGGGCTGAGGGTAACAGGGGCTGGGGAGGCCACTGCGCTGGGAGACCCTCAGATTTGACTTGCACAAAGACAGAGAGGACGTGAGCACTGGAAAGAGAATGTGGGAGGACCTGGCTCGCCCGGCTGGGGTGTGGCCTGTGGGGGCAGAGATGCTGGGGCAGCTCGGCTCCACCACGTCCGTCCACAGCAGGCAGGTGGCCTCCACCAGGGGTCTGTACGTAAAATGCGACCAGCTGCAGACAGGGTGAGACCTTCGAGAAAGCCTAAGGCCAGGTGTGGTGATATGTGCCTGTGACCCCTGAGACAGGGAGGCTGAAGCAGGAGGCTCGCTCGAGGCCAGCCTTGGCAACTTAGCAAACCCGTCTTAAAATAAAATGAGAAGGGCTGGGGCGTGGCTCAGGGGTAGAATGCCCTTGGGTTCGATCCCCACTACCAAACATGTAAAAAAAAAAAAAAAAAGCAATTAATATTCAAGCTTCTCTAGAAGTTTCCTTTGGTAGAGCTCTTTCTCTCTCTTAAGATGAGCCTCTTCGGGGCTGGGGCTGGGGCTCAGCTGTAGAGCGCTCGCCTAGCACATGTGAGACGTTGGGTTCAATCCTCAGCACCACATGAAAATAGATAAAGAAAAAGAAGCCTCTTCTAACTGGGTCTTCCCTCTTTGGGATTTTTCTTTTAAGATGTACCACAAGCTTAATTCGCAGAAATTTTAAAAACACGATCAGTCAAGCAGGCATGGCCTTCCTTAAAGAAAGCACCACGGGTTGAGAGGCTGAGGCAGGAGGATTGGGAGTGCAAAGCCAGCCTCAGCAACAGCGAGGTGCTAAGCAACTCAGTGAGACCCTGACTCTAAATAAAATACAAAATAGGGCTGGGGATGTGGCTCAATGGTTGAGACCCCCTGAATCCAATCCCTGGTGTCCCCCCAGCCCCCCAAGCTCTGCAGCAACTGGACCATGGACCATTTCCTCTGAGGCAAAAAACCAAATGTTTGTTAAGTATTTCCCTTCATGTCTGTATACCCCTCTTGAAAATGAAAATAGTCACGGGGGCAGGGGCTGCAGCCCATTTGCACAGGGAGTGCCTAGCAAGCTCAGGCCCTGGGCTCCATCCCCAGCACCGCCAAAAAAAAAAGAAAAGAAAAGAAACAATGCTCAAACAGTTTGAATGCTGAATGTATCGGAGATCAATTTCCAAGAAGGGGAGGCCAGAGCCTTTCACAACCACCAATGTAGCTGCCCAGCACCCAGCGAGCTCGGCAGCACAAGCCGCTGCAGCTGCACAGAGGGGTGGTCCTGCCCCCAGAGGCCGGTCCCCGCGCCATCAGGGAGACAAGCTACCGACACCTCAACACTCAGACCTGCTCCCGCATCTCTGAGCCCCGTGGGAGGTGGGAGAACAGAGCGTCCCAGCAGCACTGGGCACCGGGGCTGGGAGCCCTGATCCTGGGCTGGGAGCCCTGATCCTGGGCTGGGAGCCCTGATCCCTGGCACTGCCAGCAGGCTTGGCTGCAGCCGCATGCACGGCCTGAGTGGAGAAGGGAGTGCCAGGTGAGCTCCCACGGCTGGGGATCAGCAGGGCAGGACAAGAGAGCCCTGAGGACACCAGCTGAGTGTGAAGCCCGCAGCATAAAGGAGAGGAAGTGAAACCCACCGGAACTGCGAAAGGCCCAGGAGCGAGGGGGCAGGGCAGACGCTGAGGTCACCCACTGGAACTGCGGCACCCAAAAGGCCCTGAGCAAGGGGGCAGGCGGACGCTGAGGTCGGAGACAGGACCGAGTGTAATAATCCAAGGCAAAGTTGGGCGCAGTGCCACATGCCTGCGATCCAGCAGCTGAAAGGCTGAGGCAGGAGGATCTCAAGTTCAAGGCCAGCCTCAGCAATGTAGAGAGGTCCCAAGCAACTTAGTGAGACCCTGTCTCAAAATAAAAAGTGATGGGGATGTGGCCCAGTGCTTGTCCAGCACACGTGGGACCCTGGGTTTGATCCCGTACCTCATACACATGCAGAAGCGGGAGAGGGCAGCAGACAGAGCAGGGGCTCAACCCCAGCTCTCCTCTGTGCTGTGTGACTGGGCAAACTACTCAGCCCCTCTGAGCCTGCTTTCTCCTCTACAAAGAGAAGCTAAGGAGCTGGAGGCACAGCTCCACGACAGAGTGCTCGCCTCCAATGCTGGAGGCCTCAGGTTTAATCTCCAGCTCCACAAAAAATACATAAATCAAGTGAAGCTCAAGGCCGGGTGTGGCTCGGCCAGAGAGCGCTGCCTGGCCTCTGAGGACCCGCATTCAGTCCCCAGCTCGGCCACAGAACAGGAAGTGAAGCTGACAGCATCGCCACAAAGAGTCACCTAAGACCTGACTGCATTTCAAAATGTCACGTGTACCTGATGGATGCTTCACTTCTCAGTTCTGAGGACAACCAGGGGAGCTGGCTGTGCAGATCCCACAGCGGCTGGGCCTGGCGGGCAAGAAGGCCTCTCTGTTGCTCGAAGCTGGCCAGAGCAGGGGTGCGACATGGGGGGCAGAGCTCGCCCCACACCAAGGCCTGAGTCTGCCCAGGGAGCCAGCCGCAGGCCCGGCCACGCAGGCTCAGCTCACCTATGATCTTGTCGGAGGCGTTACAGGCCAGAGCGAAGCGCGTGGTCTTGGAGTAGATCTCCATGGTCCTCCTCAAGGCCTGCTGGGCTCCATCCGTCATGCTGGGAGGGGACACACGAGGAGGAAGTCACACCTGGGCACGGGCCCAGGCCACAGCCTCCCCACAACAGCTCAGTACGCACCACACACCCCAGCCCTGGGCAGGGGTCTCCAGCACCAGGCCACCCCCCAGTGGGAAAGCCCATGAGCCACTCTCGGGGTCAGATGGCACCCGGCGCCTGCAGCACCAGAAACAGCGCCTTGGTGAACGCATGAGGCCACTGTCTCCAGGGCTGCTGCCACGCCTGCCCAGGATCTGTCTGGGCCTCAGGAGGGCAGGCTGCACACAGGACTCAGTGCAGAGGCCCTGCGTCCATCACTTGCTGGACCTGGGACTCAGGCAGATCTTCCTAGCCTCAGTGTTACCACTTACAGGTCAGAGATAATGAGGCTGCCTACTTCAGAGGTCGTCAATTAAATGAGATACTGCTGTGTGCAGTGATTAGCAAGCGTCCAGTGTATCGTAAATTAACACACAAGTGTTAATAGGTGTTAGCTGTCATTAGTACTCTAGACAATGAAATGGTTAGCGTCTATCCACACCATAGAATATGACATGACGATTCAAAACCTTGGCTGGACGCGGTGGCTCATGCCTGAAATCCTAGCTATTCAGGAAGCTGAGGCAGGAGGATCATAAGTTCAAGGCCACCCTGGGCAACTTAGTGAGACTCTGTCTCAAAATAAAATGCAAAGGGCTGGCGGTGTAGTTCAGCAGTAGAGAGCTTGCCTAGCATGTATGAGGCCCTGGGTTCAGCCCCTAGTAGAGCGCTTGCCTTAGCATGTGTGAGGCACTGGGTTCAACTCTCAGCATGACAGTAAAAAAATAAATATTGTGTCCAGCTACAACTAAAAATATTGAAAACAAATTTAAAAGTTAAATAAAAAAAAATAAAAACTCTGTTTGCAGCTGGCACAGTGGTACACATACACAGTACCAGCTACTCAGGAGGCTGAGGCAGGAGGATCACCGAGCCCAGGAAATGAGGCCAGCCTGGACAACACAGAAAGACCTTGTCTCAAAAACAAGAACAACAAGGGCTGGGGTTGTGGCTCAGTAGTAGAGCACTCACCTCGCCCATGCGAGGCACCATGTAAAAGTAAATAGCCAGTCTCTGCAATGGCGAGGCCCTAAACCCACTCAGTGAGACCCTGTCTCTAAATCAAACACAAGCAGAGCTGGGGATGTGGCTCAGTGGTGGAGAGCCACTGAGTTCAATCCCTGGTACTTTAAAAAAAAAAAAAAAAAAAAAAGATTGTAAGGATGTGGATCATGGCTTATAACGTTAAAAGGAAGACATAGGACCCACAAATGAGAGATATTCGACTAGTGAAAATAAAAGTGCAGAAAAAGAAATAATGCATGGTGATGATGACATTTTTTTGGGGGTGGGGGTACCAGGGATTGAACTCAGGGGCACTCCACCACTGAGCCACATCCCCAGCCCCATTTTGTATTTTATTTAGAGACAGGGTCTCACTGAGTTGCTTAGCACCTGGCTTTTTGCTGAGGCTGGCTTTGAACTTACGATTCTCCTGCCTCAGCCTCCTGAGCTGTTGGGATCACAGGTGTGTGTCACCATGCCCGGCTTTTAGACCAATGGCTCTAAGTTAGCTACAAAGCCAAGGTCTGAGCCCCTGGTCAACTGCTGTCTGAAGATGTGGTAAGCAAACCCACCTCAAAGGTGGTTCTTTCTTGTGTGTGTGCTGCTGGGGGTTGAACCCAGAGCCTCATGCATGCGAGGCAGGCACTCTACCAACTGCGGTATGTCCCCAGTCCCCACAAAGGTGATTCTTCTCCTGCTCTAACAAAGCCCAGCAGGAGCCTCGGCCAGGTGCACACCTGTCTGCCTCGTCCAGGATGACGATCTTGTGCCGTCCTTTGGGAAGGGTGACCTTCTGTTGAGCAAACATCTTGATTTTATTCCTCACAACGTCGATGCCCCTGGAACAATAAACCAGAAATGTAAGTCACCTTTTGAGGCAAATTCAGTTCCCTTCACAGGGATTCAACCACCAGGGACTACAGGACTCAATTTTAGTTTTTTAATTTCTTTTTGTATTAATTCTCACGATTCAGGAGGACTGATATTTCAGGGCTTCTCTTCTTCCCTGTAGGGCTTCCAAGGACCAAAGCCACCATGTCCTGACTTCTGGACAGAATAAAACTCATTTTATCCTGAACCACCACGGGGACCCCGGGCCCTTCACAGCCGAGGGTCCCTTTGGGTCTCAGTGCTCACTCCTCCTGTGCCCTGGCGCAGCAGCTGGCCACCCGTCATGCCAGGAACTGCTCCGTCGCTTATTCCCAACGGTGCTGAAGGAGGCCGGGGCGGCCAAGGACACCACGCGGAAGGACGCCAGTGCTGCTCGCCCCGCAGGGCCTGCTCCCAGTGCAGGAGGGGCTGGGCCAGCCTGGACTGTGGTGCTGGAATGGAACCAGGGTTCAAACACGCCAGGCCACCTTGGCCACCGAGCCACACCCAGCCCTGGACTGCCATCTTCGTAGTCCATGAGGTTTCGTGGACCATGGCTGAGAATATACATGGCCACTGCCTGGGCCCGGGCTCAGGGGTGGGGTATGCCGGGTGAGCAAGGCCCTGGCCACCAGAACAGCACACTGAGGCCTTGTTCACCTCAGCAAAGGGAAAAATGGGCAGTTTTCATAACGGTCAGATAATCACCAAAGGCTGCCCAGACGCTGGCTGTAGCACCAGGGATGCCACTGGTGTGACATTGACGGGTGGCCTCACCTCAGGCCATAACTCCAGTAATCCAATCAAGGCTGGACAGCATGTTTCTTTTTTCCTTTTTGTGTGGTGCTGGGGACTGAACCCAGGGCCCTGTGCACACGAGGCAGGCGCTTGACCAACAGTGCTCTGTCCCCAGCCCTGAACAATGTATTTCTAAAGGAAAAAAACAAATCTCTTTCCATCTCTGTGGACACAGGACAGGAAGGACCTGGTCATACCACCCCCTGGACACCGCATCTTGCTCACCCATACGATAGTCCTCCTCCATCCTCAGGATGCCCATGCACCAGCACTCACAGTCTGCTGACCAGTGCTGGCTGTGGGCTAGACCCAAGGTGTCCCCCAGGAGTTCACAGTGACACAGCACTAGAGGGATCAGAGGTGGAGGGAGGGGATGGGAGAGCTGTGACCTGATCCGCTGGGTGGTGACTGTGGGCAGCTGGGGAATGGCTGGAGGAGGTGGCTCACTGGGGACGTGCCTTTGAGACTCATTTTGTACCTGGTGGGTGGAGCTCTCTCTGCTTCCTGGCAGCCATGTCCAGAGCTGCTCTCTTCCCCTGGGTCCTCCCACCATGATGCTCCGCCCCATCTGGGCCCAGAGTGATGGAGTCAGCCGTCTATGGCCCGAGAGCCCCAGGTGGACTTTCCCTCTCCTACGATTCTTGTGGCATCTTTGGTCACAGTAGCATGAAAGCTGACTAAGCCAGTGTTCCCTGTCTTTATGATGCTCCCGCCCAGCACTTGTGTGGTGTGGTGTGTGATGACTGAGAGCTGGCAGCGGGTATATACCTACAGGTGACAGGAAGGGAACAGATGCCCGCCATTGAGAGGACGGAGCAAACCCTAAACAGAAATACCCAGTGTTGGTGAGGACCTGGGGACATGGGGACCCTGAGCACAGCTGGTGGGGGTGTGAACAGCCACCTGATAGAGCAAGGCGGCCACTGAACCACCAAAACAGAACAAGGCAGGTCCACTCTGGGTGTTGACCCTTTCCCCATAGAATCAAAGGCAGGGACTTGAAGAGATGCTGGTCCCCCAGGGTCACAGGGCCGCCACTTGCCATTGCCAAAGGACAGAGGCAGCTCTTGTCCTTTTCAGAGACAATAAACACAACTTGGAAGGACACACGCGGGGCAGGTATTCCCCAGCCAAGTGGAGGGCGGCATTGGTGCTCCGGCCACATGGCCTGACCAAGCAGGGACCAGGGATGGTAGCGTGATTCCTCCATTCCTCAGGCCTGTGGGCTCTAGCAGGCAGCCAGGCAGCAGGGCTTGGCGGGGAGCAGGCTGGTTCTGGCACAGGGCTCCAGCTCTGCCAGACGCCACCTGCAGGGAGTGCAATCCTGGGGACATGCTTGGCCCCGCCTGGTGCACGCCAAGCACGGGGTGACAGTGGCCATTTTTGCGTTATGTCTACTTCACCACAATTTAAAATGATTTTTCAAAACTTTCCACCAAAACACAAAGGAAAACAACAAGACTCTCAGTTGGTGCTTGGACAGGTGGGCACCAGAAGCACAGGGCTGGGCAGCGAGCTGGGGCACAGCCGTTACTGCGAAGGCAGACCCCACCACCGTCCCCCACCGCTGTCCTCACCCCACACCCAGCCCAGGCCCACCTGTCGTTGGAGGCGTTGAGTTCCAGGACAGCGTCCTTCAGCGCGGGGCCCAGCAGGGCGCGGGCCAGACACAGGATGCTGGTAGTTTTGCCAGTTCCCGGGGGACCCTGGGAATGAGGGCTCCTTTCAGAGCTTCAGGCCACCAGAAGGCCCCCAGGGTGCTCCTGGGCCCCTGCCACCCCCAACTCCCACCCTTCCCCACCCCTCGACACACAATCGCACAGTACAGCAAGTGACCCACAGGCCTCCCCATAACAGGACTGAAATGGCCCAGGGCCTCTCTGGGGAGGAAGGACAGAGTGCAGAGGCACTCAGTGGGCAGAACCAGAGCAGGGCACTCACCGCAATGATGATATTGGGCAGGTTCCCTTCTCTCGCAAAGACCTGCGGGAAAGAGGCTGATTAGAATTGACTAAGTCAAGCTGGGCGCAGTGGCACAAGCCTGTAATCCCATCAGCTTGGGAGACTAAGGCAGGAGGACTACAAGTTGGAGGTCAGCCTCAGCAACTTAGCAAGACCATGTCTCAAAATGAAAACTAAAAAGGGCTAGGGCTGGGGCTGGGGCTCAGTGGTAGAGCACCTGCCTTGCACCTGTGAGGTACTGGGCTCGACCCTCAGCACCACAGAAAAATAAAAAAGATATTTAAAAAACAAAACAAAACAAAACAACAACAAAAAAAACACTTAACCCGTAGGCCCAGGGGCCAAGTCTCCCAGCGCACAGACCCATGTGGTGAAACACGCGTGACTCACCTCTCCAGGAGGATGGCTCCTGGGACTTGCACCTCAGCCCATTCAAAACGGAACTCATCAGCCCTACAAACCTGAAGCCCAGCCTGTATTTCTTCTCCCATGGACTCTCCAGCCCTCCCCAGGTGGTCCAGGATGGGACCTAGATGGGCCTGGAGGCGACATTCCCCCTTGGCCTCACGGCACCGGCACCACAGCTCCGCGGCCTGCCTTCCCTCCTGCGCCCCAGCTCCTCTCCCACTGTTGCGCCTGCTGTCCCCCCCTGGAGGAGGGCCACTGTCTCCTGCTTCTCCTTCTGCCCCAGGCCAACTCATTTTTCATACTGTAAGTACAATCATTTTTCTAAACTACACAACCACTGAAAGCTTTGCCAAGCGCGTTGGCTCACACCTGGAATCCCAGCTTCTCCAAAGCTGAGGCAGAAGGATGGCCAATTCGAGACCATCGGGGCAATTTAAGGAGGTCTCATCTCAAACTAAGATAAAAGGAAAATAAAGGCTGGGGAACGCAGCTCAGTGGCAGAGCCCTTGCCTGGCACGGACAAGCTCTGGGTTCAATCTGCAGTACAGCAAAACCCACCCACCAACCCATTCAAACCCCAATTTTACCTAACTAAAACCCTGGGGTGACTCCTTCCTGTCCTCACCTTCTTTTTCAGTGCTGGGGAACAGAATCCAGGGCCTCTACATGCCAAGCAGGTGCTCCCCACTAAGCTCCCTCGGCCTGAAGCCCAAACGTTTTTTATTGTAGCTGCAGTACTGGGGCTTGAACCCAGGGCCTCACACATGCTGAGCAAGCACTCCACCACTGAGCCACATCCCCAGCCTTTTTTAATTTTTCGAGACAGGGTCTTGCTAGGTTGCTTAGGGCCTTTCTAAGTTGCTAAGGCTGGCCTTGAACTTCAGCCTCCAGAGCTGCTGGATTATAGGCACTCACCACTGTGCCTGGCTTCAAGTATTTGTAAAATTAATAAATCAAAATAAACCTGATAGCTAAGCCCCCGATTACTATAGAGATGATCTCTGTCATTTCTCAAGCAACTGGGCTTCTAGATTGCACAGAAAGACCTCCAAGGCTGGGAATTCAAAGCCTGCTCTACTGCCAAGTGGTTCTGCATGTTCTTCCTCGTGTCGTGCCTTGTCACTTAGCCATCTAGCTCCTTCAGGCAGGGGCTGGCAAAGGATAGCCAGTTGGGGGTGAGGGTGGACAAATCCTTCACGAAGTCTGTTTTTGTAAGTCTCCTGGCTAAGAATGGTTTTCACATTTTTTAAAAAATATTTTGTTAGTCAATGGACCTTAATTTATTGGTATGCGGTGCTGAGAATCGAACCCAGTGCCTCACACCTGCTAGGCAAGCACTCTACCACTGAGCCCCAGCCCCAGCCCTGGTTTTCACATGTTTAAAGCATTGTTATTGCGTTTTGTTTTGTTACAAGGGTGCTGGCGACTCAATGCTGAAGATATTATCTGGCATTACAGGAAAAGTTTGGCTCTTCTGCTAGAGATGAATAAGATCAAGTCTGAAACTTCTGAAAAGCCAGTCCTTTAAAACCACTGATGGTTGCCACCAGAGTTTCCACTGTCCCTCAGATTGAATGTCTTCTATCCCTTGATTCTTCTGGATTCCTGGTCTGCCTTGGTTTTTTTTGTTTTGTTTTGTTTTTTAATATTTTATTTACATTTTAGTTTTCAGCAGACACAACATCTTTGTATGTGGTGCTGAGGATCGAACCTGGGCCGCAACCACGCCAGGCGAGCGTTTGAGCCACATCCCCAGCCCCTCCCTCACTGAGTTGACTGTCTTCCTCTAAATGTTTTGAGCTTGTCAAAGAAGGACATCAAAAGACAGCATTTTTTAAAAGCCACTCACCTCTAGCCGGCTCACAGTGTCTTCATTCCCAACAATTTCATTCAGCTTTATTGGCCTGTATTTTTCAACCCTGTTTTTAAGAAAATGCATAAAAATACCGACAAAGTTATCTTCATGCAACCCAAAAGAAATCACTAAAAGGAACAGGCAACATGGTACATGCCTATAATCCCAGCAACTCTGGAGGATGAGGTAGGAAGATCACAAATTCAAGCTCTGCCTCAACAATTTAGCAAGAACCTGTCTCAAAAATGAAAAAGGGCTGAAGATGTAGCTCAGTGGTAGAGCACCATGGGCCAATCACTACTACCAAAGAAATAACCAGAGCAAATGGACACAAGTTTCATTTAATGAGGTGTCCAAGTTCCATTTGAAAAGTGAAGTGCATGAGGATGGTCCACCTACCACAACCCAATGCCCACCACGGCAGAGAAACACGCTGCAGCTGGACAGGGGCCAGCACAGACCACATGGAGCAATGTGACAGTGCAAGGTGACATGGTCTGCACAAGCAGCCCAACATCATCAGGTCTGACAGACGTGGCGCACCTGGAACTCTCTCATCCCTTACCTGCCAGTTTCCACAGGTAGGTGCCATGCACACAGCCATGACGGCTAGATGGAAACCAAGGCCACCCTGTCGTCCCATGAGCCTATGGAGTGAACAGGCAAGTGGCCTATTCACACCGTGGTCTTTTAAATAAGAAGCTATGCCAGGGCTGAACTGCCCACGCTTGTAATCCCAGCGACTCAGGAGGCTGATGCAGGAGGATGGCAAGCTCAAGGCCAGCCTGAGCAACTGTGTGAGACCCCGTCTCAAAATAAAAATAAGAAAGGGCTGGGGCTAGAGCTCTGTGGTAGAGGACCCCTGGGAACCACAAGAAATACACAAGCAAACTATGTGAGGAGAAGAAAGTAAAGGAGCATAGGTGTGGCAGTGTATTTGTAACAATTTAACTATCAGGACCTCCTTTGCCATTGTATATTCTTTATTTGTTTGTTGTTTTTTTTAATGAGGTGCTGGTGATCAAGTGCAGGCCCTTACGCCAGCTGGGGCAAGCACCCTACCACCAAGCTACACCCCAGCCTGCCCATTACTAAACTCCCTGGTTTGTCGTTGCACCCTGTACAGATAAAGAGGGTCCACTCTAGCTCCAGAGACAGCTGTTATCCAAGGCCAGCAGGAGAGCACCTGCTCCCACCCACTCATTCTCTAGACTCTGCCTCTTCCAGGGGCCAAGCACTGTGTAAGGAGTTAGGGGCTCAACAAGAGGAAAGCAGAAGACACGGGGATGAGCAGGACATGTTCCTGCCCGCAAGACTTCACCACCAACAGGGAGACAGAGCTTAGCAGAGCCCACTACAGTGCCAGTCTTATTACATAAACCAAGGGCTGTTGAGTCCCAGAGGAGGGAGAGAATCAGACCTGGGAGCATCAGGAGCAGACCTGGAGCTGGTCCCTGAAGGGCAAATCCACTTCGTCTGCAGGCTGCCCCCTGCCCAAAGCTCCTCCAGCACACAACCTGTTCACCTGTCAGAGCCTCCTTAGAGGCCTTCCTGACCACCAGAGCTACTGATTTCCCCCTCGGAGCACCTGTCTTATCAAACAGTGCATTTACTGGTCTGTTTATTGGTTTATTTATTTATCGGTGCTTGGGACTGAACCCAGGGCCTGACCCAGCCAGTGAAGGTGAGCGGCACCCCCAGCCCGCCCTTGTCTGTCTATTCGCTTTGCCTCTCTGTCAACTGTGAGCTCCTTGACAGCAGCGGATGTGCCCTTCCCGAGTCTCTCGGGCATCTGGACAGCGCTGTGTAAGAGGAACAGAACGTGGGCCTTGTGTGTAAAGTTTTCTGGTGGCCGTATTAACAGGTAGAAAGAAGATGGGTAAAGCTAATTAAATGACCCTAACATGCAGAGTACCCTCGTTGTCAACATGCAACCAATATTTAAAATAATAATTAAAAAAATAACTGTGATTAAGAAAACCCCGGGTAGTCCTGACTGTCCTTAGCCCTGCAGTGTGGTACCGGCCACTGCAGACCCCGGGTGGGCTCGGAGACCCGGGTCCCTCGCCTTCTGCAAACCACAATCCCTTCGCCGCCCCCGGCCCTCCTGCTCCCCAAGGGTCCCCAGGACCATACCGGGTCCCCCATTGGGTCCCCCATCGTGTTCCCCCGGAGCACGGCCCGCTCTTCGCCCATCCTCACGTCCAAATGCGCCCATTATCTACGCCCTGGGCCCTCACCACGGCAGCTCGTAGTGGCCGGAGCCGCCAGAGGCCTTGCTGGGGCCAGGCGCAGAGTCCTCAGCCCCGCGGTCTGCTGCGCCACTGCCGCCAGGTTGCCCCTCCATTCTCGCGCCTCCACTTCGCGCCGCCCGAGGCCCCGGCTCCTGACGTCATCACGCAGCCCCACCTCCTTCCCCAGGGGAAGCGGGCGCCACTGTCTCCGCGCCTGCGCAGACGGCTCAGGTCCGCCAGCGTGCCGACCGCTAGAGGCCGTAGTTGGGCTGGGAGACCCGGCGCTTGCCGGGGAGCCCCGGATGCTAAGCCCCGGATGCCGAGCTCCGCCCGCGCCGCCTTCAGGGAGGGCAGGTCGCTCCGCGACCTGACAACCGCGTGACTAGGCGCGAGACGCCTCGCCGCGGGCCCAGAACGTCTTCCTAGCGCCTGCGAGGCCCTGTGGGCGGCGCTGCCCGATCGCCGCCCGGCACGCGGACCGGAGGGCGCGGGCGTCCGGCGGGGAGGCGGGAGCGCGGCCGCGGGCAGCTCTCGGAGGTGGCGTCTGCGCCGATGCTGCGTCTGCGCCGGACTCTGGTTCTCCGCGGTTCCCGCCCGGCCGCGAGGTGGGAGCCCTCACCGCCTGTCCGCCGCGGGAGACGGCCCCGCAGAGGGCTCGGCGGTCACACCCCAGAAGCGGACGCTTCGCATGCACAGTTCTTTGGGGTTGATTTCTACCGTAGCCCAAATGTCACAGGAACGATGATGAACGATGATGAACTGTCACTGCGCCCTTGCTGTGCCGTAGACGCTGGGTGGGTGCTCGTGTTATGCCCAGCTGGCAGACCAGCCTCCAGATTGGCAGTGATTAAATTGTCCATTGTCATTTGGGCTGTAAGTGTTGGAGCCAGCATTCATTCCCCACCACCGCGCCAGAGCTCTTGGTGTAAAATTCTGTTTTATTGCACTTAGCATGTTGTATGTGATTTTTGTCTTTTATTTTTTTCTTTCTTTTTTTTTTGTTTTGTTTTTGTTTTTGTTTTTGTTTTGCAGAGAGGGAGGCCCTGGGGATTGAATCCCGGGACACCTTTACCCCAGTCCTTTTACTTCGAGAAAGTGTCTCCAAATTTCTGAGGCTCTTGCTAAATTGCTGAGACTGGCCTCGAACTTGGGATCTTCCTGCCACAGCCTCCCAAGTCACCTGGATATCAGGCGTGGGTTACCACACCTGGCCGCATCCTAATTTCCTGGTAAAATTAGTACTAGTTGTCCTGGAAGTGACTCCATGGGAGAGCACTTGCCCAGCATACCTGGGACCCTGGGTTCACACCTGTGAAAATGAGAGAATGAGGCGTGTTAGCATCTGAATTGAAGCAAGGATTGGGACCTGTTGATCCACAGTGCTTAGCACAGGCCTGGAGAGCCCTGAATGTTCATGTCCTTAGTGATCAATGAGAACTATGTTTCCATAAACTGGATCTACAGGGAAGAACTGGGTTGCTTTGACCAGAGAGGACAGATCACATCCCCATCCTCAGGGAGAATCCTCATGTATGGAGGTAGCTGACCTTGTCTCACAGACAGCTGATTAGTCATTCAAATAATGATGGGTTCCAGAATCTGTACTGCAGATCTTTTTCTATTTTTACCCTTTCTTTTGAGTTTTTCCCCCCCTACCCTTGCCAAGAAATGTCCGTCCATTCTAGAGTGTATTGGAGAGAACATGGCTGCTATCATACTTTTTCACGTCTAAATCAGTGCTTCATCTTTCCAGGCTGTGTGGCTCCTGGAAGACGGGCCATGGACCCTGTCTGCTCCTCTATATGCAGCAGGCACAGCCTGGCAAGAGGTGGGCACAGCTTCCCATTGTGTCCTCCCAGGCGTGGGGGAACAATGTGCTTCTTCATTCTGTTCACGTTTTTGCCAGTTGGGCAGACACCTCAAATGACTCACATTCTGGAGCATTTTTTTAATGACAGTAATTATTCAGGTCTCTAGATCCAGGACTCTCAGCTTGTTTCCGGGGACTGAACCCAAGGCCTTGTGCCTGTGAGGCAAGCGCTCTACCAACTGTGCTGTGTCCCCAGCCCCAACTGTTTCTTCTTTTTTATGATTAGAGAATAAGGCTTGAGGCTAGGATTGTGGCTCAGTGGTGGAGCGTTCACCTGGCACAGGCGAGGCACTGGGTTCGATCCTCAGCCCACATATAAGTAAATAAATAAAGGTCACTCAACAACTAAAAAAATATTAAAAAAAAAAAAAAAAGAATAAGGCTTGACGAAGACTTTCTCCCAAATATTCCCCTTTCAACTTAAGGAGCTGTCTTGGATGGCTTTAAAGTCGCCATTCACATGTCTCTTATCCCTTGGGGGGGGAAATATACATTTTTCTTAAATGTAAACATTGCTTAAAATTCCACTTTGTGGCTTGTCCTTGGGATGGTTCCCATGTAGCAATATTCATATTTCCCTTATAAATCAACTGTCACACGTTCTCTTCCCACCACATAACACACTTTCAGTCTGCAGAAAATGGTGTTTAGGGAGGCTGAGGCAGGAGATAGAAAGTCCAGAGCCAGTGTCAGCAGCTTATCAAGGGCACTGTCTCTAAATAAAAGGGAGGAGGGCAGGGATGTGGTTCAGTGGTTAAGCACCCCGGGGATTCAATCCCCAGTACCAAAAAAGAAAAAAAAAAAAGAATGGTATGTACTTCCTTCTCCTTCCATGACTCTTCTCCAAAGCCCCTGCTCCACAAGAGGCCCCCTAGAGCTGAGGGGACTCGGAGCCTGTCCCTGATGTGTTGGAATGCCAGGAGAGCCTGGGGAGGAGATGATCTCTGGGGCAGAACTGCACTTTCAGGACATTCCTCTCTTCCCTAGACAGCCTCCCCACTTCCTGGACTTGGGCCCAGACAGAGCTGGGAGCTGAAGACTTCAGCCATTCCCCCAGGGCCACACGGTAGCAATATTGGGGACCCAGGAGTGTTGGGAGACCATAGCTCTTGTGAAATCACCCCAAAGCTGGGCTCCCAGGCTCTCATCACCAGAGGGCAAAGGAGACAAAAGAGGAAGAGAGTGACAGGAGATGGGGTTGAAAAACAGAGCCCTCAGCCTAAACCAGAACTTCCAATAATTTTTTTGTACTGGGGATTGAACCCAGGGGTGCTCAGCCACTGAGCCACATTCCCAGTCCCTTTTATATTTTATTGAGATACAGAGTCTCACTAAGTTGTTGAGGCTAGCTTTGAACTCGCTTACAATTCTCCTGCCTTAGCCTCCCAAGCCACTGGGATTACAGGTGTGCCTCACGGTGCCTGGCCCAGTAATATTTTCAAACAGGACAGGCAGCAGATCTTGGTTAAAATGACACTTTAACTTTCACCATTAGAGTATCGCCCCCTTCCTGGGTGATGTTGCAGAATTCAGGGCTAAAAATCTGTTGATGTCCCAAACCCAGGGCTACCGGACTCCCCTGCTTCCTGCCTACTGCAGCCTTCTCTGGCCCAGACACCAAGCCAGTTGGCTGCTGGCCTTGTGTACATTGGAGTTTAAAAATTTGTTATCTAGTTTTTTATAATTTTGAGCTACTTTTTCTTTTCAAATGGTGATACTAATTGTGTGCGGTGGTGCATGCCTGAAATCTCAGGGGCTCAGGAGGCCAACGCAGGAGGATAATGAGTTCAAAACCAGCCTCAACAACCTTAGCAAGGCCCTAAGTAATTTAGCAAGACCCTCCCTGTCTCTAAATAACACATAAAAAGGGCTGGGGTGTGGCTCAGCAGTTAAGCACCCCTGGGTTAGATCCCTAGTACCAAAAATAAAATAAAATAAAACGTTTCCCCTAAACAGTGTCTCATGTCCTTAAGTTTTCTAGTATTCTCATTCGCATTTTCAATATTAAAGGTTCATCGTGAAGTGAAAATCATATTTCCTAAATATAACTGCAGTACAAGGACTTCTTATCTGGGTAAACTGCACCTGAGTTTTGCTCTGATCAGGGTTATGGCACTTAGAAGCCGGTTAGAAATCACTTAGCCTGGGTCTTGCTCTCTCCCTTTTAACACATTCTGGCCGAGTGGCCACTGCCACTGTAGGGAGGGACAGCCAATTCAAGCAGCAACCAGATTTTTGTTTAATTCTAATTATCTAAGAGTTAGAAAAGGGACTGGCTGGCTGTTAGGTGTCAGCAATAGTTAACAGCCCTGCTAAGGAGGGTGGGAAGGGCTTTGTGGGGAGGGGCCGCCCACCTGAGATCTGAACTGCACATCTGGGATTTGGTGGCTTGCCTGGAAGTCCTGCTAGCCATGGCCTGCCCTGCTCCTGCCCGTGACCCTGGCTTCTCCTTCACTGTACCTGCCCTAGTCGATAATGATCTAGACCTTGTTTACGGTGGCCTTCTCCCTGGGTTGGCGGTTCTGCAAGAACAGGAACTTTCTTGGTCCTGTGCACCTTTGTGCCCTGGGTCCTTGTCACACCTGGCCCAGTGTCAGGGGGCTGCCTGTCCCCTGAAGGCACCAACAAATCAATGAATGAAGTGATCGTTCATCGAGAGGGTCCTGGAGCACATCATGGCTAGATCACTGGGAAGGGCAGATGGGGGTCGAGAGAGGGGGCCATTGGGGGCCAGCAAGGTCACCATGGCCTGTTAAGAGCAGTCAGATGCTCCTGAGGGTGTCAGGCCAGAGGAACTGACCCAGTTTGTATTTTAGATCACTCTCCTTCCTGTGGCAAGTGGCCTGGGGGAAGCAAGGAGGAACTGTGTATGGACAAGTTTGTGTTTGCTGTGGGATGTTGACTGATTGAAAGGGGGTCTCACTGGGCTGTGGGCTGGCATGGCACTCCTGGGCCCCTGCCATTCTGCCTCAGCCTCCCGGGTGGCTGGGACTACAAGCAAGCACCACCACGCCCTGATAGATCATGTAGTCTCTGAGTTTACAGTTATAAGACTTTTCAGGCCTCCTGAGAGTCACACCTGCACCATGCGACCAGCGCACTGGTTTCATTAAAGAGGTTCGTGGCATAAAAGTTAACTAGTGAGATCAAAATAAACACACAGACTCAATTACCTTTTTCTATGACCAGGTCCAAGACGGCTCTCACCTCTCTGGCTCACACCTCAAACCACCCGGTAGGGCAGCAAGGCTTACTCAGGGCTAGCAGGAGAGAGAGAGAGCACGCCAGGGAGTGGCCTTTTATTGGGGAACAATAAATTTAGGGGAAAATTCCATCCAATGAAGGTCGAGGGGGGCAGCATTCCAAGGTCAGGGTCAGTCACACCCCCACACGGACAGGCTCTCACACCTGGAGAGGGTGGGGAAAGCTCCGACACAGTTTAGCCAGAGCGCCTCACACCCAATCCGGGAGATGCCCAATCACGTGCGAGAATGGCTCCCCACACACACCAACACTCTTGCGCCTTACCAACAAGATCCTGCAAATTTTTGCTTCCTTTTTTTAAAAAAAGAGGTGGCTGGGTACGGTTGTGCACGCCTGTCATCTCTGTGTCTCAGGAGGCTGAGGCAGGAGGATTGCATGTTTGAGGCCAGCCTCGGCAACTTAGTGAGGCCCTGTCTCAAAATAAAATAATAAAAGGGCTAGGATGTGGCTCAGTGGTTAAGCACCCTGGGCTCAATCCCAGGTACCAAACAAAAAAACAAAACCAACAACCAAGAGGTAACGCCTCCTGGATACCACTGAAATTCTCCAGCCAGTTGGCTCCTCTTCCGTTTCCCACCTGCACTTTACAGAAAGTGGAACTGAGCCAGGTGCGGTGGGCACACCTGTAATCCCAGCAGCTTGGGAGGCTGAGGCAGGAGGATGACGAGTTCAAAGCTAGCCTCAGCAATAGCAAAGTGCTAAGCAACTCAGAGCGACCCTATCTCTAAACAAACTACAAAATAGGGCTGGGGAGGGAATCAATGGTCAAGTGCCCCTGAGCTCAATCCTCGGTGCCAAAAGAAAGAGGAAACTGAGCACAAGGAGGTCAAACTCTGGTCCCTGAGGTCTCCTGGGGAGTGTGAGGTGGGGTTTGGATGTCACCAGGAGGTCAAGCCCAGGGTTGCATGTTTCTTTTGTTTCTTTTTTGGTACCAGGGATTGAACCCAGGGCACTTAACCACTGAGCCACATCCCTAGCCCTCTTTATATTTTATTTAGAGACAGGGTCTTGCTGAGTTGCTTAGGGCCTCTCTAAGTTGCTGAGACTGTCCTCGAACTTGTGATCCTCCTATCTCAGCCTCCTGAGTCTCTGTGGAGGGCTAGGGCTGGATGTTTTGTATGTTTTGTACTTTGAGGCAGATGATCCATCCCTATGATGTACTCAGATTTTCTACAAATTGAATCATTTCACTATCACTGTCTCTGACACACGTGTGTAGGTGTATTTCTTCTTCTAGAGTGTAAGTTCTATGAATTGTCACCTCCTTCTCACTTGCTGAATGAATGCATGAGCCTATGTCCTGTGCTGGGGTCCACTGTGCTTCTCAGATAGTATCTGTAGGGCAGATGCCTGGAAATGGAGTTGCTGGACCCCAGGGACAGACACCTTCAACTTAATAAGTGTTGTTAGGATGACGTTTTGCAGAACTGATTTTGATAAATCCTAAAAGAAAAATTCAGGGTCAAGGTAGAGCAAAAGCCCAGGCTCCACGAGGCCCCTAAGGTCTGGCCTCCACACAGCATCTCCCTAACCTCCAGTTCCAGCTCCCCTACCCTCACATTCTCCATTCCAGCCACACGGGCCTGCTCGCTCTAAGCTACCTCAGGGCCTTTGCATGCATTGTCCCCTCAGTCTAGAATGTCCTTTCCTGTGATGTCCACGTGGCTTGTGCCCTGGTCCCACTCAGGACTTGGCTCATTGAGACTCCCCTGTTCCCTGTCAGCCATTGTGTTCCTGTCTACCTTTTCTTTTCTCTATAAGATGCACCCATAGCAGGTAAATATGTTTGTATGTGTGGTGTGTGTCCCCACTAACACAGAAGTTCTGAGACAATAAAGGTTTTATTCATACTGGCCGCTGTTCTTGCTGAGGGTCTTGAACAGTGCTTGGGTCTCAGCAAACATCAGCAGAGGTCTGCTGAGTGGGTGACTAATCGGGGCACTGCAGGAGCACACATGTGATAAAGTAAAGCAAACCCTCTTGCTCTGTGGTTTGGGTTTTGTTTTTTTTTTTAATGTGGTGCTGGGGATGGAACCCAGGGGGGAGGCCTGAAAGGGCAAGTGCCCCACCACTGAGCCGCACCCTACATGACGCTGAGGATGGAACCCGGGGCACTTAACCACTGAACCATGTCCCCAGCCCTTTTTAAAAATATTTTATTTAGAGTAAGGGTCTCACTGAATTGCTTAGGACCTCACTAAATTTCTGAGGCTGGCTTTGAACTTTGGATCCTCTTGCCTCAGCCACCTGAGTGGCTGGGATAACAGGCATGTGCCAACTCCCCTGGCTTGTTTTTCCATAAAAACCAAAAAATATGTATATATTATTAGTTGTAGATGGACACAATTCCTTTATTCTATTTATTTCATTTTATGTGGTGCTGAGGATGGAACCCAGGGTCCCATACGGCAAGGCAAGCCGCTCTGCCGCTGAGCCCTAGCCCCAGCCCCTTGTTGTTCCATTTCAATGGCCTCAGCACCTCTTATCTGCAGGAGTCCTGCATTTTTCAGGACAGGGAAGGGCCAGCTCCATCCTCAGATGCATCTTTTAAAAGACACTTTGCTTCCAAGGTGGCATTTTAAAGCAGTGAAGGCTGAAGATTCCAGAGGGCATCTGTCCTGCTTTCTGTGTAAGCCACAGGAGCGCTACTTAGATCACCTCCTGGAGCAGGGAGCCTGTGGCGGGAAGACATGCCAATGTCTTCCTTCGACTGTAACAATCTGGAAACTCTGAGAAAGGCCTCACTCACACTTCCTGGCCCTCTTTAATAATCCTTTTTAAAAGAACAAATTTTCCAAATGCCTTAGTGTCACACGCTCAGAGGCCACGTGGCAGTGGATGACCGAGCCTGTGGGTGGGTGGGCTGACTGCCCCTGCTCTGCTCCGGCTGGGGGCGGGGTGCAAAGCTGGCAGAATCTTGACTTCTCTTTTTGGTCTGTTGACTCATTCCCTTCTTCCTGTCCTCAGCCAGCCTGCCTGCCCTGGCCCCATGTCCCATTTATTCCCCCACCAGTGCTGGATGAGGGACAGGGATGCATATTTATTTGTTTGCCAACTGCTATACAAACATATGTACTTTGTGTGTGTGATGTAATGTACACAGTACATGCAATATTATCACATGTGTGTACATATAATTGCTATTTACACTTTTTAAAAATTATTTATTTATTTTTTGTAGTTGGACACAATATCTTTATTTTATTTATATTTATGTGGTGCTGAGGATCAAACCCATGGCCTTGGGCATGCTAGGCGAGTGCTCTACCACTGAGCCACAACCCTAGCCCTACACTTTCTTTTTGGTACTGGGAATTGAACCCAGGGGTACTTATAACCACGGAGTCTCACGCCCCCAGCCTCTTTTTACATTTTATTTAGAGACAGGGTCTTGCTGAGTTGCTTAGGACCTTGCTAAGTTGACAAAGCTATCCTTAAACTTGGGATCCTCCTGCCCCTGCCTCCTGAGTCACTGGGATGACAGCAGGCACCACCACGCCCAGCTAATTTTTTTTTCTTGATAAGCACAATTAATTATGTGAGTGGGCCTTTTGTATTTCCTTTTTGTGACCTATCCGTCTATCCATGTTTCCTTTCTATACAAACTATAAACGAAGCGCTGTTGGGGAGCCACCTGTCACACTGGAGTGGGGGGGAGGGGTAGCCAGTGGTAAGGTGCCTGCGCAGCACGGGCAAGATCCCCGGCTCATCCCCAGCACTGCAAAAATGAATAAATAAAAAGTCACAGAAAAAAAAGCATCTAGCCCAGAGCACTGGCCTCGACTTTCCAAAACAAGCCACCACAAACTCTGCGGTGTGTGGACCGGGGCTGACGTGATGCAAGACAGATGCTCCAAAGCAAGGTGGTCTTTCCCAGCTGGCAGAGCCTCCCCAAGCATGAGCCCAGCCTACGAAGGCCTTGTCCAGTCACCTGCCATCTGCCCTTGGGGACCTCTGGACTGATGCTGAATGCCCTTAGCTGTCCACATCCCTCCTGGTGGAAAACAAGGACTTGGGTCACCTCTCCCAAACTCACTCTCTTTCAGCAGGAAGCAGCTTGGAGATGTCGTCGCCCATTTTTCTACATAAATAGAATATAGAGATTGACAGTGGGGAACATGACAGTGGGGAACATGACAGTGTCCTCTTTACGCTCTGAACACAGCCCTTGCTTCTCTGCCACTGCAACTGATTTTTAAAACGGACGCATTTCTTTCTCCTCCTCTCCCTGATCCCCCCTAACCTCTCCCCTCCCCAGTCTCAAGGGAGACAGGTCACCTTCCTCCCCATCCTAGGCAGAGCTCTCTGTCCTGAGCACCACCCACCATGGGAACAAAGCCATCCAGACTTGGAGATGGCACCTGAAGGTCTCAGAAATGACCATCTCCCAAACTAACTAGTGACTTACGACTCCAGACAGAGAACACGTGGAGTGTGGCCTTTGAGTCACCTCTTAAAAGCCCCCTGTTCCTGCTGATGGGCAGAATCCCAGCCTCTGGGGTAAGAGTCCCCTGTGCTGCTCCTTTGCCAGAAAAGCAATAAACCTCCCCTCTCCCCGCCAAAAAAAGCATATAACCCTAATTACATACATTAGAAATTATACATCGGCCTGGAGCAGGCCCTCAGGAGGAGGGGGGCATGGAGGGGCAGGGGCGGGGGAGACCGGAAATCCAATCTGTGGTGGCCCCCTCTGTGCACTTCCTTGAGCAGGAATTACTTGTGAACATTACAGGTAAAGAATAATCTAAGATCTTTGGCACATCACATATGGCAGGCTGGGGATCAGCAGATGGGCAGATGGGCATCACCAGAAGCTCCTTGGAGTACAGAATCCCAGGGAGTGTGTCCAGCCATGGGCTCCCGGCTAAGTGTCACATAGACTAAGACCAAGGTTCTACCCCACAGGTTCTGATTTTTTTTTTTTTTAAAGAGAGAGTGAGAGAGGAGAGAGAGAGAGAGAATTTTTAATATTTATTTCTTAGTTCTCGGCGGACACAACATCTTTGTTGGTATGTGGTGCTGAGGATCGAACCCGGTCCTCACGCATGCCAGACAAGCACACTACTGCCTGAGCCACATTCCTAGCCCTGATTTTTTAAACTTTTATTTATTTGGTGTTGGGGCTTAAACCCAGGGCCTCACATGTGCTAAGTATGAGCTCTAACACTGAGCTACACCTCAGGTTGGTTGGTTGGTTGGTTTTGGGGACTGGGTCTGTGCGGCTCAGGCTGGCCTTGAAGCCCTGGGTCCTCTAAGGGATCATCCCATCCCAGCCTCTCCTGTAGCTGGGACCAGATACACAGGGCTGCACCAAGGTTCTGAGGTAACAGCTCTGGGGGCCCTGGCCTGGGGAACCCTGCTGTGTTTCAGGGCCATGGAAAGGGGATTGGGGAATCCCATCAAGACCCCAAGTGCCAGGGCATGCCCTAAGGCAGCTCTAAGGCAGCTCCGTGGTCAATTTTTGCTTCCTGTTGGGTTCTCTGGGCATGGAGTGGTTCAGTGGCTAGAGAAGAGAGTGCTTTTTTTTTTCTTTTAAAAAATTTTATTATTAAAAAAAAAAATTTAGGGGCTGGGGTTGTGACTCAGCGGTAGAGTGCTCACCTAGCATGTGCGAGGCCCTGGGTTCGATCCTCAGCACCACATAAAAATAAATAAAACAAAGGTATCGTGTCCAACTACAACTAAAAAGTAAATACTTTTTAAAAAATTTAAATTTGTTCTTTTTAGTTATACATGACATAGAATGTATTTGGGCTATTATACATGTATAGAATATGACTTCCCATTCTTGTGGTGTCTATAATGTGACATTACAGTGGTCATGCATTCATATGTGAGCACAGAAGAGAGAACCCATTTTAAGCAAGGAAGCTTGATATTGAAAAGTATATATATATATATATATATATATATATATATATATATACATAAATATTTTATATATAAAACATTTATATATATATATATATATATATATATATTTTTTTTTTTTTTGTACTGGGGATTGAATCCAGGGTGCTAAATCACTTAATCACTGAGCCACATCCCCAACCCTTTTTAATTTTTGAGACAGTATCTCACAAATTGCTTAGGGCCTCACTAAGTTGCTGAGTCTGGCCTCAAACTTGCCATTCTCCTGCCCCAGCTCCCCAAATCATGGAGATTATAGGTGTACTGCACCTGGCTGAGGGACTACACTCTAAAAAGATGACACCTCATCTGAGTTGTGTGACATTCCTTTTCAACAGAGATCTCGTGATTTCTCAAGGTGAGGTCACACTACCCTTCCAGCACCACATCCACCCTATATGGGGTGATGCACATGGGTCCAATCTGGACAGCTGTTGCTCCAATTTGGGAGGGAATAGTTGGTGTTTTCCCTAATCCCAAAACCCCCTTAGTGAGATTACCTAGAAAAGGCATTGTAAGCATCTGATTCCACTTAAATTTATTTATCTGTTTGTATTGGTGTATTAGAATTAAACATAAGAGTGGGATTCATCATGCCATATTGGGAGCGTTTCAAAAGCCCAGTCCTGCGAGTCCACACATGTGCACAAACAGCTCACCACATTCTTCGGAAGCCCTGAGGGTGTCAATTCCAAGGTGCATCTCACAGAAAGGAATGCTCTTCTCATACCTGAGGCTGCTGGGTGCAGGGTGTAATTGTGAAAATCCTAGCTGCCTTCCGGGTCCCAAGCAGACTGCCACTCCCACTCTCCAGGAACTGTCTTGGGCCTGGGAAGAGCACACAGGCCGAGATCTGAGTTCCTAGGCCCAGGTGGAAGCCATCCATACACAATGTGCCTCTAGAGGCGATGGCCAATCACAGTGGGCCAGGGACGCCCAACCAGCCACCCATCCACTTGTTCAACAAGTACTTATTGAGAGAACAGGATAGAAAAGTCTGGATCCCTTGAGGCTGTCTGTACCGCGAAGTGCATGCTAAAACTTGGGGATCTCAGGCTCTGGGGGGCTGTGGGGATGCAGGGGATTCTGAACCTAGGTTTGCAGGGGACAGCTTCTTGGAGGAAGGAAGTGACGCCTGGGCCAGGCTGATGGCTGAGCAGCCAAGGTGCCCAGAGAGAGTGGAGTCCATGTAAAGACCTGGAGGAGTCTTGGCCCAGCCCAGGCCCTGCAGGGTTAGGGTCACACCCTCCTAGCAACCGGGACCCCAGCAACTGGGGGCAGCTGAGACAAAGGGTGCCCCGTGCACAGAGGCAGATGGGGGCTGCAAAAACATAGGGACACTTTTCCAAGTGCCAGGAAGCCAATCCCAAATCCGAGGCTGGGGGAGGGGGCAGGGGAGACCCCTGGGTCAGGGGAAGGAATGCAAGGGGTCCCACAGTACCTCCCTGCTCCCCTCAAGGGCATCAGCATCCCAAATCCCTCTCCAATCAGGGGTGCAGCCTGCAGGGGCCCCCACCCTCACCCTACAGCACGGATGCAGGTGGGCGGGTCCCCAAGTGAGCATTGTCCTGGACGTCCCCACATTGGACGACCTCTGCTCAAATATCATCGCCCCCACACACACACCACCCGCAAATATTTACATCCTGTTTATCCCCAGGCCTCCCAGGGCCTCGATTTCATGAATAAAATATGAGCCTCTAGGCCCAGCCTAGAAGGGAAGAAACCCCCGCCGGCCGGCAGGGACCCCAGGCAGTTTAATGTTTGGGTTGCCGTCGCCTCCCGCGTGGTGTTTGGAGAAAATTGTAATTGGCCAGTCAAGGTGACCAGAGGCGGGATTTTTTTTCTTTTCTTTTCTTTTTTTAAATTTTCCCGATACCGCAGGGGTTTCTTGGAAGGAAACCACTAAGCTTTATTTATACATCTGTTTCCTGAGAAATGCAGGCTTTCTTTCATTTATCCTTCTAAAGTGTTATAATCCAGGCGCAGCATTTCCCAGCCAGGAAGAGGGTCGTGCTCAGTGCCCTCATTTAAAGGTTGGGAAACTGAGGCTCAGAGGGCAAAGGGCTTGCCTAAGGTTGAAGCCAGATTTAAAATTAGGCAGTCAGTATAGTTAGGTAAATCGGGTCTAATATCGAGTGAAATCTAAAATGGAGGCCAGGAGAATGAATTCCCTGAAAAGTTGAGCAACTCTTGAAATGTTAATGAAGTCCCAAGAAAAGCCCTAGGCCCAAAGTCCTTCCCAAATTTAAAGTTAAGGAACCGCCCCAGCATATTTGAAGAGGGCCCATTCCAAAGAAGTGTTCATGAAGTCCTTCCTGCCCAGATTACTTCTTTGGCCCACCTGTGTCCCACCCCTCGGGCCCTTACACCTACATTCCATCACTGAAAGAACTATAAAATGGGGAAACAACTGCACTTCCACGGATTCCACCTCTTGGGTCCCCTTCTTCCTCCGGGAGAAGTCTTTTCTGCTGTCCTTTAATAAACTTCTACTTTCCACTCTGACCTTGCCTCAGCGTGCTTCTCTGGTGTTGTTCTTCAACATTGGGGAAGCAAGGACTCGTCACCGGTCAACAGCGGTCACAGGTGGACACAATACCTTTATTTTATTTATTCATTTTTATGTGGTGCTGGGGATTGAATCCAGTGCCTCAGGCATACTAGGTAAGCACTCTGCCACCGAGCCACAACCCCAGCCCTCATTTTAATTTTAAGCCAAATAAAGTGTTCCAATTTCCCTCCTTCAAAGAGTCTGTAACCCGAGAATCTCATTTTTTTTTCTTTTTATGGGAAATAAAAGTTCTGGTTCAGAATTGCTGATGAAAAACAAAACAGGAAGTCAAACATTCCCGGCTTAGAGGACCATCTGGGAATGTGCTAGAATCAGTCCTGCTGTGGACCAGGCTGTGTTTGTGTGTGTGTGCTTGTGTGTGTGCCCTCCCCCTGGGGGGAGGGGGCGGTGGGCCTGAGGTAGTTATGGAGGGAAGCAAGAAGGCTGGAGGCCAGGGGCCACTGTGCTAATGGGGCAACACCATGGTTGGGGATTGGGAGAGCAGACCTCAGGGCTGCGGGGGAGGCATGAATCACACGCAGATGTATGCATCAAAAGGACGCCTGGCCGTGGTTCATGGAATGCACATGTCATTCTCTCCCAGGGACTCTATCTTGTGGTTCCCTATCCTCATTTCTAGCCTCTGGTATAAAAATGTCCCTGGCCACCCTCCCTCTGTGACAGTGATGATTACTGCTTCCTATAGAATTCCAGTTATTTCCTTTCATCCTCAAGGATGCATTCCAAGACCCCAGTGGATCCCTGGAACTGTAGATAGTTACAGAACCCAACACATGCTGTCTTTTCCCCCACAATACCTATTTATGATAAAGTTTAACTTATAAGTCAGACACAGCAAGAGATCAGCAGTAATAACTAATAATAAAATAGAAGCACTAGGACAGTGGATCTGATAGCTGGGCTGGGTACCATGTGACTAACAAGAGGGTAGCATATACAGTGTGGAAACACTGGACCAACGAGGTGCTTCGCATCCTGGGCCAGGTGGAGGGGAACAGTGTGGGGTTTCATCACGCTACTTAGCACAGCACAAATTGAAAACTTATGAATTATTTATCTCTAGAAATACTCCATTTAATATTTCTGGGCCACAGTTGACTGTGGGTAACTGAAACCTCAAAGTGAAATACAGATGGGGGTGGATGGTACTTGTGGTGTGCAGAACTCTAGAGAAGGGATTATCTAGTTTGTTCCCCCAATGTCCCTAAAAGGTGAGTGCAATCATAGCCCCATTTTATACAAAGGGAAACCAAATTGCACAGGGAAGGCTCTTCTTCTAGGTGGCACAGATGGCAGATGGCACCAGGGCTCCCATGGAGGCTGAGGTTCCCTGAAGGCTCTCACCTCACCCTAAAGCCCTGTCTTTGAAATCACCCCCAGGACCTCCCCAGGGCCTGCTTTCCCAGGAAGTACCCTCACCTGGGTCTCAATTCTCTCCCCATTTCCTTCCTGAGGTAAAAATAGGCGGAGACAGCCGGTGAGGGCTACCCATGTCTGTGGCCTCAGCCTGGCTCAGTGGTGGCTTGCTGGGTACAGGAAGGAGTCCCCCAGAGAGCCAAGTGCAGCCACGGGAGATGCTTCCTGGGGAGACAGGACACATGGCTTCTATCCCAGTCCTGAAGTCCTCTAAGCCATGGGCCCAAGCCCTCTCCATCCTGCCCCACACACAGAGGCGCCAGCCTTGTACCCAGAGCCACCCAGCAGGAAGACAAAGCTGGATTTTAACAGAATGTGAGTCAGATAGAAATGGGCTGAGCTCTGCCTGCAGGGGCCACTGCTGGGAGGCCAGGATGACCAGGCCCCAAGCACGTCCACTGCCAGAGGGCAGTGGTCAGGCGCCCCCCAGGGAGTGAGGAGCTGAGCTGGCCACTGCTGCCCTACAAGAGGGCAGCAGTGGCCAGTCCATTACACCTGGACATGAGCCATGAAGCCCACCTAAGTGGCTGGGCTTCACTTACCATGGGCCCTGGCTTCCAGGAAGCCTCCATCATCCCAGAGTGGTTTCTTCCATTTCAAGGTGGCCACAGGTGGCCCTTAGTCCCCTATGCTGAAAATGAGAAAGCTGACCTGTTGAGAGCCACAGCCAAAGGGGCCCCAGCAAACTTCCAGCTGATTGGCTCACAGCGGCCCCAGCAAACTTCCAGCTGCCAGCTGATTGGCTCCTCTGCGGTGATGCTCATTGGGCTGTTTCCCCGCCCTTTCAGACCACAGAGCTGCTCATTGGGGGACTCTTTTGGCTCCGCCCACATGACCCAGCCAATTGGCCTCAAGAGCGGGAGGGGGGTGGGTTGGGAGGCTTGCTGGAAGAGCCAGTGGTGGCACTTGGGCTCTGAGGGAATTCCTGGTGTGGTGCTGCGTGTGTTCTAAAAATAAAGTTCGTTCCTGCTTGACAAGTGGCTCCTGAATTGTGCCCAGCCAGACTGCAGCATTTGGTGGCCTGCACGGGAACGACTGAGGGTAAGTGATAAAGTAAACTGCTCACCCCTGATGCAGGGCGAGAGGATGGGTAGCCATTTTAAGATTCTTCTTTCGGGGCTGGGGATGTGGTTCAAGCGGTAGCGTGGCGCCTGGCATGCGTGCGGCCCGGGTTCGATCCTCAGCACCACATACCAACAAAGATGTTGTGTCCGCCAAGAACTGAAAAATAAATATTAAAAAAAAAATTCTCTCTCTCACTCTCTCTCTCTCCTCTCTCACTCTCTCTTTAAAAAAAAAAAATTCTTCCTTCATTTTGTTTCGCTTTTGTTTTAAGTTGCCTGTCCCTGGAGATGAGTGAGACAGAAGAAAAACCACTCACATCTGAGGAAAAACTATTTGCGTCTGAGGAACAGATAGGGAGAAAGGACAGATGGACATTTCAGGAGGATAGAAAGGCTGATATAATGATTTTTTGTTGTTCCATTTTTGTTTCATTCTGTTTTGGTTTTGTTTGGCGTTATCTTGTTGGGTTGTATTATAGGTATAGTAGAAATATGGGATCGAAAATTAGTAAAAAACAAACTGAAAGAGTGTTAAGTAAATTGTTAGAGGAAGGAGGCATCCCAGTAAAATCAAGAGCAGTCAGGGCATACGTTGATACAATACAAAAATGTAGCCCATGGCTTTTTAAGGAGGAGTTGTTAAATATATCACAATGGAACCATCATGGTGAAGATTTAAAAAGAATAGAAAAGAAAAGCCCAGGAACTCTGCCAGTTGGCACATTGCCATTGTGGATGTTGGTATCTTGTTTGCTTAGTCCAAAGCCTTCAGTTCAGACAATGGTAGAGGAAGGAGAAGACATATTGATTCAAGTAAAAGAGAAGTTCTGTCTCTCGAGCTAGTCAGACAGAGGAAAAAATTCAAATAAAAGAGAAGGTCTCTCGAGCTAGTCAGACAGAGGAAGAAAATTTAAAGGAGGAAAAACCATCAGGGGAGAAATTACAACAGGAGGCTGTTGCTAACACCTGTCTATCATCAGAGGGCGTAAGTGTCCAACCAACAGCTCCACCTCCATATGCTGGGAGGCCCCCAACCCCCGTAGTTGATAGATGGGATCCTGAGACAGGACCTCAAAGATTAGCATGCCTTGTGTTTGAGCAGGCAGGAGGGTAGCGAATTCACCATGCTTTAGATTTCAAAACAGTGAAGCAGCTAAAAGAGGCTGTAACAACCTATGGTCCTCAAGCACCCTCAAGCATTGTCGAATCCATTAACAACTTGAACATGACGCCAGCAGATTGGACTAGCATGTGTAAAGCTGTGCTAAATGGAGGACAATACCTGTTATGGAAGGTTGCCAATGAGGAATTTTGCACGGAGATGGCTAGGTGAAATGCAGCAGCCAGTTATCCTCAGGGAAATCTAGATATGTTGTTAAGAAAGGGACCTTATGAGAGTCAGCAGCAACAAATTGCATATGATCCTGCCATATACTCACAAATTGCTGTAGAGGTGATTAGGGCATGGAAGACTTTACAAGGACATGGAGATTTACAAGGTCAATTATCTAAGGTAATACAAGGAGCTAATGAACCTTATGCTGAATTTGTAGATAGGCTTATTCAAACAGCTACCAGAGTTTTGGGGGACATAGAACAAGCAATGCCATTAATTAAACAGCTAGCCTTTGAGAAAGCAAATCGATGGTGCAAGGAGGCCATTAGATTTTACAAAAGCGTTTTAAAATAACTAAGGAACAAGCTAGACAAATAATAAAACAATGTCAAAATTGTGTGACCTTTTTACCACAAGTTAATCTTGGAGTCAATCCTAGAGGACTGATACCTAACCATATTTGGCAGATGGACGTCACACACTTGCCAGAATTTGGAAAATTAAAATATTTGCATCTTTCAGTTGATACTTCTTCCGGATTTTTGATGGGCTTCCTTCATGCTGGAGAAAAAACTAAAGATGTTATAGCTCATTGCTTACAAAATTTTGCCACTGTGGGCGTTCCAAAACAGTTAAAAACAGATAATGCCCCTGGTTATACTTCTACCTCTTTTAAACAATTTTGCTCATCATTTGGCATAACTCATATAACAGGAATCCCATACAATCCACAGGGACAAGGCATAGTTGAAAGAGCTCATCAAACTATTAAAATGTACTTATTAAAGCAAAAAGAGGGAATTGGGAAGGGGTATATATTCCCCAAAGATAAACTTAAAATAACCCTTTTTACTCTAAACTTTTTAAATTTGGATTCATCAGGGCTTAGTGCTGCGGAAAGGCATATGTGTCCAAAAAATGTACATAAGCCCAAGGTACTTTGGAAGGATATTCTAACAGGGCAATGCAAAGGTCCTGACCCAATGATTGTCTGGAGTCGGGGGTCTGTTTGTGTGTTTCCACAGGGAGAACAGCAGCCGATTTGGATTCCAGAGAGATTAACTAAAGCAATTTCTACAGATCAAAAAGAGGATGATTTGGCTCAAATCCATAACAGCTAATATCCAGAACTCCAGTTTGGCTATCATTACATCTTCGACAGTGGTTCTCCCACACCTGGAGGCTAATGAAATCAGGATTTTTTTTTTCAATATCTATTTTATTATTGCCCTTTCCCACATCATAAAGTTCTATTTTGTTTTTTGAGCTCATACAGACCTAGGTTAATGTTTTGCTGATCAGTTCTATTTTTTGACTATGGAGTTTTTATTTTTATTTTTATTATTTTTTTTTGAATTTTTAATATTTTTTATTTTTTAGTTCTTGGCGGACACAACATCTTTGTTGGTATGTGGTGCTGAGGATCGAACCCGGGCCGCACGCATGCCAGGCAAGCGCGCTACCTCTTGAGCCACATCCCCAGCCCTTGACTATGGAGTTTTTAAACATTGCAATGGAGATTTCACCTGTAAAAAGTTACAAGGCCTTTACTATTATGTTATGTGTTGTATGTATTATATTATGTGTGCACACTTGTGTTTTGTGTTGTATGTTTGTATGTGTGTATGTCCATATATCATATATGATGATTGATCATGAAAAAATGGATCCAAATATTTTTTTCTTATTCACGTGATTTAAATGGTTTAATTTAAATTGGGTAAACAGCTGTTGAGGATTGTTTTAATATGTGAACAAAAAAGGAGGTTAACAGATCTGTTTGTTTGAGGATTGTTTTAATATGTGAACAAAAAAGGAGGTTAACAGATCTGTTTGTTTACTTTCACCTTTCCTTTTCATTATATTTAATAATTCTATTCAGGATAATGTAAATTGTTCAGAAATTGTTTTCTTTTAGTGCCTTCTGGAATGTTACATAATTTTTTCTTTAGCCATTATTGCCAGAATTCCTATCTTCATCCCAGTGCCGGTGAAGACAAAGATAAAACCAATCTACAGCTTCTGCAATAGCTATCACTGAACTGCTTGCAGAACTTGCCTGGACTATGTATCACTTGTATGCATTGTGAACTATCTGTTGGTGCAGCAACTTGTGGTAGTGCTGAGGTATTTTTGCTGATGGTGTCATCGGTGGTACAAATTTTCCAAAAGGAGCGGTCAATTGGCTTGGTGTATCCTCCTCCCTTCTGCTTGTGATGGTCATTCAGCTAAAATTTGGGGGCCAACAGAGGTGAGACAAAGAACCTCACCCCCTCACTGGTACAAAGGCCTATCCACAGGTGTGGCTGTATGCTGGACCGGTAGTCAATGACGGGTAAGATCCAATTGCAATGGTACCAACCTAAGACAGGAGGCTGACACCTTGAGGTCAGCTCATCCGATGACGAGTAAGGACCATATGTAGTATTGGACAACCTAAGGCAGGCACGGTCCCTAAGCCACATTCTTGTTGTTTAAATAGAGAGGGGGAGATGTTGAGAGCCACAGCCAAAGGGGCCCCAGCAAACTTCCAGCTGCCAGCTGATTGGCTCCTCTGTGGTGATGCTCATTGGGCTGTTTCCCTGCCCTTTCAGACCACGGAGCTGCTCATTGGGGGACTCTTTTGGCTCCGCCCACACGACCCAGCCAATCAGTCTCAAGAGCAGGAGGACTGGGGGGTTGGGAGGCTCTGCGGAAGAGCCAGTGGTGGCAGTTGGGCTCTGAGGGAATTCCTGAAGAGCTCTGGTGGGTGTGTTCTAAAAATAAAGTTCGTTCCTGCTTGACAAGTGGCTCGTGAATTGTGCCCAGCCAGACTTCAGCACTAACCCAAATGTTCCACAGTGCCATGGCATCCCAGGGTCCTAGTTTTATGGCACTTACAGTTTGTTATTTAAAGCAAGTGTCTCCTCTAAATCACTTTCTGTGAGCTTCAATTAAAAATAAACCTAGAATCAACAAATGGGACTTACTTAAACTAAAAAGTTTTTTCTCAGCAAGAGAAACAATAAGAGAGGTAAACAGGGAGCCTACATCATGGGAACAAATTTTTACTCCTCACACTTCAGATACAGCCCTAATATCCAGAGTATACAAAGAACTCAAAAAATTAAACAATAAGAAAACAAATAACCCAATCAACAAATGTGCCAAGGACCTGAACAAACACTTCTCAGAGGAGGACATACAATCAATCAACAAGTACATGAAAAAATGCTCACCATCTCTAGCAGTCAGAGAAATGCAAATCAAAACCACCCTAAGATATCATCTCACTCCAGTAAGATTGGCAGCCATTATGAAGTCAAACAACAACAAGTGCTGGTGATGATGTGGGGAAAAGGGTACACTTGTACATTGCTGGTGGGACTGCAAATTGGTGCAGCCAATTTGGAAAGCAGTATGGAGATTCCTGGGAAAGTTGGGAATGGAACCACCATTTGACCCAGCTATCCCCCTTCTCAGACTATTCCCTAAAGACCTTAAAAGAGCGTACTATAGGGAATTGCTACATCGATGTTCATAGCAGCACAATTCACATAACTAGACTGTGGAACCCAACCTAGATGCCCTTCAATAATAAATGCATAAAAAATGTGGCATTTATACACAATGGAGTATTACTCTGCACTAAAAAATGACAAAATCATGGAATTTGCAGGGAAATGGATGGCATTAGAGCAGATTATGCTAAGTGAAGCTAGCCAATCCCTAAAAAAACAAATGCCAAATGTCTTTTTTTTTTTTAAATTTTTTCTTAGTTCTCGGCGGACACAACATCTTCGTTTGTATGAGGTGCTGAGGATCGAACCCGGGCTGCACGCACGCTAGGCGAGCGCGCTACCGCTTGAGCCACATCCCCAGCCCCCAAATGTCTTCTTTGATACAAGGAGAACAACTAAGAACAGAGCAGGGAGGAAGAGCATGAGAAAAAGATTAACATTAAACAGGGAAGAGAGGTGGGAGGGAAAGGGAGAGAGAAGGGAAATTGCATGGAAATGGAAGAAGACCCTCATTGTTATACAAAATAACATATAAGAGGAAGTGAGGGGAAAGGGAAAAAAATCAAGGGGGAGAAATGAATTACAGTAGATGAGGTAGAGAGAGAAGAGGGGAGGGGAAGGGAGGGGGGAGAGTAGAGGATAGGAAAGGCAGCAGAATACAACAGACACTAGTATGGCAGTATGTAAAACAGTGGATGTGTAACCGATGTGATTCTGCAATCTGTATACGGGGTAAAAATGGGAGTTCATAACCCACTTGAGTCAAATGTATAAAATATGATATGTCACAAACTAGGTAATGTTTTGAACAACTAATAATAAAAAGAAAAAAATAAATAAACTAGGATTCTAGTGCTCCAGGCCTTAGGCACGCAGTACATTGGGTGTTCCTGCTCCTGCTTTAAAAAAAAAAAAGAAAACACAAAAGAGTAACGCACGTGCACGTGTGTGTACACACACATACACACACACACACTATATATATATATATATATGTGTGTGTGTGAGAGTGGAGATTGAATCCAGGGTGCTCTACCACTGAGCCACATCCCCAGTCCTTTTGATTTTTTATTTTGAGACAGAGGCTTGCTAAGTTGCTGAGGCTGGCCACGGATTTGGGATCCTCCTGCCTCAGCCTCCTAAGTCGCTGAGATGATAGGCATGTGCCACTGCGTCTGGTGACAAATCTATATTTTAAAGAGCCTGAGCAGAGCTTATTGACCATTAACTTATTTACCACCAACTCTATGTATCTGTGGGTTCACCCAACCTCAGATTCAACCTACTGCAGGTTTAAAATATTTGGGGGGAAAAAAAGAGAAAGAAAAGCAATGCAAAAAACATGCAGTATAACAACTGCATTTTAGGGGCTGGGATGTGGCTCAAGCGGTAGCGCGCTCGCCTGGCATGCGTGTGGCCCGAGTACCATCCTCAGCACCACATACAAACAAAGATGTTGTGTCCGCCGAGAACTAAAAAATAAATAAATATTAAAATTCTAAAAAAAAAAAAAAAAAATTCTCTCTATAAAAAAAACCCTGCATTTTACATTTCATTAAGGATTTTAGGTTAGAGACTAAAGTACGCAGCAGGAGGTACATCAGTCTATGCAGATAGTACGCCATTAAAAATAGGGCATCTGGGGCTGGGATGTAGCTCAGCTGGTAGAGTGCTCGCGTCGCAGGCACAAGGCCCTGGGTTCAATCCCAGCACCACACACACACACACAAATAGGGGATCTGAGCACCCTCAGATTTCAGATCTGAAGGGGACTTAATCCCCCATGATACCAAAGGACGACTGTGTTCAGAAATCACTCTGCAGCTGGGTTGTGGCTCAGAGGTAGAGTGCTTGCCGCAAGCGTGAGGCACTGGGTTCGACCCTCAGCATGACATAAAAATAAAGGTATTGTGTCCACCTATACTGAAAATTTTTAATTATAAAAAAAAGAAATCACTCGGCAGAGGAAAGGACGATTTTGTAAAATCCACAAACTTAATTTTATCTGGACAAAAGTGGCAGAAGAAGAAACAATCTGCTGGTGGCTAGCCTCTGGGGTGGCCAGGTATGCACTGGGCAACCTCTTTTTTAAAAAAATATTTTTTAGTTTTTAGGTGGACACAATATCTTTTATAATTTTTATGTGGTGCTGAGGATCAAACCCAGTGCCTCATGCATGCTAGGCAAGCGCTCTACCACTGAGCCACAACCCCAGCCCACTGGGCAACCTCTTGTGGCTCTGGCAGGACAGTAATCTCCTTCTTTAGTTAATGTTTGTTTTTTGGGGAGTGATGAGGGCCAGTGGGGGTGCTGTCTCACTGAGCCACACCCCAGCCCTTTTTGAGACAGGGTCTCCTTAAGTGACTGAAGCTGGTCTCCAACTTGTGATCCTCCTGCCTCAGCCTCCTGAGTTGCTGGAATTACAGGCCTGTGCCACAGAGCCTGCAGTAATAGCTTTCTTTTGTTTTTATTCTTCTGAATTTTGTTATTATTGCAATGAAGGTTTAATCACTGGGGCTGGGGATATAGCTCAGTTGGTAGAGTGCCTGCCTTATTGCACAAAGCCCTGGGTTCAATCCCCAGCACCACCAAAACAAACAAGAAAAAAAAAAAAGGTTTAATAATTACTTAAATATTGGGTCTTTGATTTATGATACTTTGCCTAATTTTTTTTCTTTTTTTCCCCCTTTTTAATGGCAAACTGGAAATTGAACTGTGGCTTCATTCAAGCTAAGATTCTCTAGCACTGAGCTTCTTCTCCATCTGTGGCCAAGAAATGTCTCTTGAGGAAGGAATTTCCTGCAGCTGGTGGCATTCTATTGGGATCCATTTGCAGGGGTTTTTTTGAACACAGAGACATGGTGCTAAAAAGTCCATTGGAAACCTCTGATTTCAACAAGGCCCCAGAGACTGTGACGATGAAGGAAAAGATGGTAAATTTAACTACACTTAAAATTAAAAACATCTGTCCATCCAGAGACACAGTAAACAAAGTAAAATTGACCAGCCTCAAGCTGGGGATGTTATTGGTGACTGTTCTAACTAATGGAGGAATAAATATTCCTAGAAACTGCTGGGCACAGTGGCACACGCCTTGTACTCCCAGCCAGGGGAGGCTGAGGCAGGAGGATCATAACTTCGAGGCCAACCTTGGCACTTTATTTATTTATTTATTTAAGATAGAGAATTTTTCAATATTCATCCTTCAGTTTTTGGTGGACACAACGTCTTTATTCCACCTTTATGTGGTGCTGAGGATTGAACCCAGTGACCTGCGCATGCTAGACAAGCGCATTACCTCTTGAGCCACATCCCCAGCCCATAACCTTGGCACTTTAGACCAGAACAAATGAAAAGATCTGCAAAGTGTCATGGATTCTAGAGAAAGGAGCTCACATTCTGTTCCAAGAATGTCAACCAGAACACCACTTGGGAAACACTGGAATTTTCAGGGAAGGCACATGCTCTCTGGGACCTTGAGATGTCCCTCCTGCCCACAGCAAAACCAGAACACCAGAAGCCCAAGCCAAAGCGGAAGTGACCTGTGGTGGACCGGCTTGCGTAGCTGCAACACAATGCTTGAGGCAGGCCACTTGCACAGAGAAGGTTTTGGTTTTGTTTATGTATTTATTCATTTATTTTGCAATATTGCAGATAAAACCCTAGGCCTCATGCATGCCTGGCAAGCACACTACACTGAACTACTCCAACATCATATTTTAAATTTTTGTTTTGAGGCAGAGTCTTGCTAAGTTGCTGAGGCTGGACTCAAACTTGTGATCCTCTTGCCTCGGCCTCCTGAATTGTTGGGATTACAGGTGTGTGCCACCGCTCCCGGCTATGTGATATGCATAATATTTTATAATCTGAACCCAAAGCAGTTTACCAAGCAAATGCATAACCCCATCCTCGACTTTATGAATCAAGGACAAGGATGGTCGAGGAGGGGGAAGAACCTGTCCAAAGCCACTCAAAAGAGTTGGGGACGGAGCCCAGGATTCTGTCCCACTCCCAACCTTCCCTAGAGACCCCCACCCCACCCCCACCAGAACTAGAGTCCCCGTCCCATTTGACTTGGCTCTCAGTATGTGGTAGCTGCTACTGGGTGTCCTTAGTGACATGCAGAGTCCTGATCCATGCAGCCCCCTGTGGGCCCTCCTCAGTCCAGCAGGAGGATCTCGCTGAGCTTTTCACAGGGTGCCCTTTATAAATTTTATTTTCAAGACAGTGTCTTACTAAGTTACCCAGGCTGGCCTTGAACTTGGGATTCTCCTGCCTCAGCCTCCTGAGTCACGGGATTCTTTCTCTCTGGGTACTTGGATGAACATCTGTAATCCCAGTGATTCAGGAGGCTGAGGCAGGAGGATCATGAGTTTGAGGCCCGCCTGGGCACTATAGTAAGACTGTCTCCAAATAAAAAATGAAAAAGGGCTGGGGATGTGACTCAGGGGCAGAGCACCCCGGGTTCAATCCCCAGGACCACAAACAAAACAAAAACAAAAAAGGTTCTACCTTCAAGTACAGTCGCATGCGAATTAGGACTTTGAGAAGTTAATTGCGGGGGAGTAGGGACACAGTTCAGTCCATAACACCTGGAATTTGACCAAATAGCTCCAGAACTCCACGGGGCAAATTAATGTGCAATCATGAATTAATGTGTAATGGCTGCTGGTTCTGCCAGAGCCTGGGCCATGCTGCCTGGGCCTTGAAACAGAGGACACAGGTGGTGTTGATGTGCAGCTTGGGGTCTGGTGGCCTCCCTTGTGCTCTCTTCCACTTAAGAAAGCCAGTTGGCAGGATGTGAGCAGGACAGCCTCATCAGCTGGGCCTGTTTCCTGCAGTAGGTCAGTGGGGCTAGCCCAGAGACCTCTCTGTCTAGTGTGGTCTAACCTGGTCAATCCATGGCAAGGAGTGGCTATGGGTTTTGCTGGGCCCTGAGGAGGGTTTCGGCCAAAGCGGCCCTTGGTCCCCCAGGGTAGGGGGACCAGGTAGGCTTCCTGATTGGGGCCCTTGGGCCCGCCCCTCCCTCTGGCTTTCCTCTGTTTCCAGCCTCAGTTCTCTGAAGGCTCTGGAGCCCTCTCCATGGAGAATGAGACTAGCACCGTGTCCCCTCAAGACCACGTGGGGATCCAGCATGCGCGCAGTGGCCTGGGAGGCCTGGGGCACCAGCGTGTCTTTGTCCCTGTCCCTGCCAGCCTGGGCCACCAGGAGCTCCTTAGGTGGACAGCTGAGTACTCCTTTCACCCCAACCTCAGGCCTCAGGAGCTGCGTCCCACAGACAGCAGATGGGTACCCAGAATGCAGGGCTCCCGTCCTGCATGGCTTGTCCTTTCTCAGCCCTCCCTCAGACTCCCTCCCGGGCTCTGAGGCCACTGTCCCCATGCAGGCTGGACGGTGACCACCTGCCCCCTCCCCTCGTCAGCACATGCTCCCAGAAAGGCCAGGGCATCAGACTGAGGGCTAAAGTTCACGTCCCCCCCCCCCCGCCTAGAGCCTGTCAGAGCTCCCTGTCCCCCACAGGAAAAGCCACTTGCACCTGGCCATCATGGGAGGCCCCCCAAAGCAGGACCTGCTGCCTCTCCACTCCCTCGGCAGGGCCAGTGCCCGGGGCTCCAGCCCCCCAGCTCTCTGAGGTTCTTCTCACCCTCGCTCTCAGCCTGCTGCAATAGAGACACTCCAGGGAGTCACTTCCTCCAGGAAGCCACCAGCTCCACATATCAAGAATTAGACCTATTTTGGGTTCAATCAGAGAAGTGAAAAATTCTGCTCCATTTGTATACAGTGAATCAAAGAGCATTCTGCTGTCCTGTATAACTGATTAGAACTAAATAAATAAATAAATAGACCTAGTAGCACACACCTATAACCCCAGCGGCTTGGGAGGCTGGGGCAGGAGGATCGAAGTTCAAGGTCAGCCTCAGCAACTTAGTGAGGCCCTAAGCAACTCAGTGTGACCCTGTCTCTAAATGAAATAAAAAGGGCTGGGGGTGTTGCTCAGGGGTTAAGTGCCCCTGAGTTCAATCCCAAGTACCAAAAAGAAAAAAGAAAAAAAAAAAAAGAAAGAAAGAAAGAAAAGAAAAAGAATTAGATAGACCTGGCTGTGGAGGTGTGTGGTGGCGCACAACTGTAATCAGAGACTGAGACAGGAGGATTGCAAGTTCGAGGTCAGCCTGGGCAGCTGATTTAGTGAGACACTGTCTCAAATTGAAATAATTAAAAGGGGAGGGGGTTGTCACTTAGTGGTAGAGCAAGCAAGAAAGAAGCAAGCAGGCTCCAGGGACCTTGCCCCTATCTCCCTCAGGGCTCCTGTCTGTGCCTACATTGGTTTAAAGCAATTTGGGAGTCACCCTGGGCAGAAGGAGCTAGAAGACTTAAAAGCCATAAGAGGCAGGTGGGATGGAATTGGCTTGTGGCCCCAGCTACTCAGGAGGCTGAGGCCGGAGGATCACTAGAAATTCAAGACCAGCCTGAGCCACATAGTGAGACCCTGTTTAAATAAAAGTCACAAAAGGGGCTTTGTTCCTGGGACAGTAGTTTGAGCGTGAACTCTAGCTTTTGCAGGCTGTGCACATCTGTGGGATGCAGGGGCAGTTACAAACGGCGAGGCCCAGGGGTTCGGCACAGGAGGCTTCTGTTTTGAAGAGGCCGGACAGCCCCCCTGAGGGTGATCTGCCTGATGGAACTGTACGGTGCCTGCTGAACAGCAGCAGAGGTCGGGCCAGGAAACTCCTGGCTACTCCCCAAACAGCTGGCCACAGGCATTGTGGCGTGGCGACATCCAAGGCTCAGGGGGCCGGAAGGGTGTGACCAAGAAGAGCCATTCGGGGTAGTGCAGTTCCATCAGGAGTCCAGGTGGCCAAGAGCACCAGAGGGGTTGGGTCCAGGGACGTCACCACCCCAAGGCCTCCAGGCCAGAGGAACAACCCTGACCACGTGTCCCTCCCACCAGCCCCCGCGGAAATGGAACACGTTGTCCACGGAGCCAAGTTCACTGCACAGGACGAGCCTCCACTTCACAAGGACGCTCTGGCTGTCCCTGGACTCACAGGTCCTTTCTGTTAGGAAACCGCCCTGACGGCACTTATTTTTTTTCTAGCATCTTTTCTGGGTGGAACTACATTTCTGGGTGACCTCCCATCAGTCCCTAGAATTGGGAGACCTCATTGGTGTGGCTTCTTGGGAAGACCCAAAAGCTGCAAAGAGGTGTCCCCCTTAGGCCTGTGCGGTCTTGTGGAGGGAGCAGGGGACAGTGAGAGGATTTGCCTTGCATGGCCCAGGGCCCTGTCCCTAGGCAAAGGGCTCACAGAAGGCAGGGGCTTAGCTCAGCAGTAGAGCACTCGCCAGCAAGCATGAGGTCTGGGTTCCGTCCCCAGCCCTGCAAAAAAGAAAAACATAGGCTCGGGGCTGGGGATGTGGTTCAAGCGGTAGCGTGGCGCCTGGCATGCGTGCGGCCCGGGTTCGATCCTCAGCACCACATACAAACAAAGATGTTGTGTCCGCCAAAAACTAAAAAATAAATATTAAAATTCTCTCTCCCCCACCCTCTCTCACTGTCTCTTTAAAAAAAAAAAAAGAAAGAAAAAAAGAAAAACATAGGCTCATGAGGACTCAGAGTCAACAAGTGTCCAGGCTGTGTCACTGCCTTAGCCAAGTGACGCATGCACAGATGTGCAGATGAGGGACTCAGAGGGGAGGGGTCCAGGAGGAGCAGCAGCTGCAGAGTATGGCCGGTGGGGACTGCAGCCAGCACCTTCCAAAGACTTCTCTTGGCAGGAGGAGGCAGGGAGCCTGCAGCCCTGCCCAGGACCCAGGAAGAAGTGGCCCTAGAGGGGCTGTGGGCACCTAAGGGGCGTTTCCACGGCAGCAGGGGGCGCTGTCCACCACGGAGGGGGCATCTTCGCTCCACCTTCCCCAAATTCCAAGGTTCCCCATTGAAGAAGCCCACTCAGGAGCCGTCCTAGGAGCTGCTGGGCCCCTCCTGCAGTGATGGGCCCCCTGTGGCGCTGCCACCTGCCTACTATGTGAATGTGGCTGCCTCTGTACAGTGGACAGAGCCTCCCACAGTGTGGTGACAATGACCAGCTTCTGCATCTCAGGTGTGGAGAAAGTGCTGCTGACTGGAGAACAAGGCATACAGTGTGCGATGGGCCCTTGACGTGGGGTGGACAGTCCCCAGTGGCTGTCTGCAGGCGGAGAGCTGGGAGAACCCGTAGCTGCGCAGTCCAAGAGGCTGAAGTCCCAGAATGAGAGGGGTCATCGGTGCTGCCCTAGTCCCTGACCAAAGGCTCCTGAGGATCCGCCCTGGAAGATGAAGAATCGAGAGGCGGATGTTCGCAGAGGCTCGCAGCAGCAATCAAGAAGCCTTCAGGCAGAATCGAGCTGCACCTGCTGCTGCTGTTGCGTCCTCCTTGATCTGCCCACTTTTAATCCATCCAAGCCACCATCCTATTGGTCGGTGCTGCCATGCTTAGGGAGGGTCTCCATTTCAGTTGGCTATCCCACATGCCAATCATTCCTAGACACACCCTCCTCCATACATCCATAACCCTTTTAACCATCTCTTAATCCAGTCAAGTTGACAATTCACATTCACATGGCAGGGTCCAGATGAATTAATACAGTTAGTCAGCTTCTCTCTCTCTCTCTCTCTTTTGGTACTGAGGCTTGAGATACATCCTCAGCCCTTTTTTATTATTCATTTTGAGACAGGATCTGGCTAAGTTGCCAGGGTTGGCCTCAAACTTGCAATCCTCCTGCCTCAGCCTCCTGAGTCAATGGCTTAGTCAGCTTTTCATTGCCAACCCAACACCCGACAAGAACAATGTAGAGGAGGAAAAGTTTATCTGGGGCCCACAGTTTCAGAGGCCTCAGTCCATAGACAGCCAACTCCATTGCTCTGGGCCCAGGTGAGCAGAGCATCATGGTGGCAGGGCATGGCAGAGGAAGGCGGCCTTGTTCATGGCAGCCGGGGAGCAGAGGGGAGAGAGGAGGGGGCCGCAGGGCACTGGCACCGTCCAGGGCAGCTCCGAGTGACCCACCTCCTCCAGCCACATGCCCCCTGCCTACAGCTACCCACCCCGGATCAGTCCGTTTCAGCTGCAGTGGGCTGAGGAGGTCAGGGCTCTCAATCATTGCACCTCTCAATGTTCCTGCATTGACACAGGAGCCTCTGGGGGCACCTCACATCCAAACCGTAACAAATACTAAGAGCCCGGGCACACTGGACAAATGGACAACACTGGACCATAGATAAGAGAGAAATCTGAGGAGTGTCGGTAACAACCAGTCCAAGAGGCCAAAGGATGACCTCTGTAGGAGCTCCAGAGGCCAGGACTTGATCACTGACCAGGAAGTTCCCTAATTTTTGCCTCCACTTCCAGTTTAGGATCAACCTGATAAGGTGAGTATAGTCCTCTCACCAATGATGCCAACCAACCCGCCTCAACCTTCTCCAGCTGCAGCCTCCCGTCGGGCTGGTCAACTTCTTCTACCCTAAAGTTCCCACAGTCCCTGCTTGCCTTTGGGTCTCCATGGTGGCAGAGCCCCGTGCGACGGCAAGCTCAGAATCACCAGGCCTTTGTTTATCTCCACAATCCACACAAGGCTCTTAGCGCGCAGCGTGGCTTGTAATAAGTCCAGGCCTCTGCGACCCGGCTCAACCTGTCACAAATGGAAAGTTGCATCTGCACCGAATACGTTGTTCCCTGAAAAATCCAGTAGGAGGACCATCTTCCTGGCATTGACCCTGTACCAGGTATTACCTGTCATCTGTCAGTCATTTCAAGTCTACTGCAGTGAGGTGGAGTGGAGAGAAACCAGACCTGCAACAGTGGCCATGGTTTAAAGTCCAGATTTCAAGTGGGTTACAAGTCCAGATTTAGCCAGGCCTGGTGGCAACTGCCTGGAATCCGAATGGTTCAGGAGGCTGAGGCAGGAGGATCCTAACTGAAGGCCAGATTAAGCAACTTAGTAAAACCTGTCTGGGGAAAAAAAAAAGAAAAAGAAAAAAAGAGGGCTGGAAATTTAGCTCAGTGGTAGTGCACCCCTGGGTTCGATCCCCAGTACTGGAAAAAAAAAATTGAAGTCACTATTGCATACCATGGTCACCAACAACAATATTGAGTCAGTTATCAGACCTTATTCACAGGTGTGCCGAGGTAGAACTGTGTTCACAAAGCAGAACGTGCCAGAAACAAAGGAAGAAAATAACCCATCCCAGAAATGACCCATACGTCAGTAAAAGTCCCCATCCTGGTCACATACCAGTTACCCACACTACTGAGGACACCTGCTCTCAGATGGTGCCCTGTGTACAGACGATGCTCCCGGCCCAGAGGCCCTGGCCAATCTCACCTCGGCCCACTCCGCCCTGTCCCTGTGCATACTGCTTTCTTTCTCTCAACAGATTCCATCTGCGTCTGGTACTTGTCCTCAAATTCCTTTTTGCTAGGACGCCGTGCCTAGGTCGGTGTGAACGCGCCACCCTTAACACCAGGCACTGGGGCCTTGGAGGCTGTGGGATCCAGGTGGGAGGCCTCTGCAGCCATCCTCTGAGGCTCTGAGACAAGTGCCCAGAGAAATGCCAGCTCTTGTTCCTCGGGGAGGGAGGCCTGCCCTTCCACTGGCCTCCAGGAATCCAGGAGGCTGCAGGGAAGAGCCCCCCAGGACCTCAGGAGCCCCGGCTGGGAGAATCCCCCACAAGGCCCAGCCGCCCAGTCCTGGCGGCTGCTCACCCCCCCCCCGCTGTACCAACTGGAGGGAGGCGCCAGGGCTTCCTGGTGGGCAGAGCACTGGGCTCAGGCCAAGGCCCTGTGTTTGAAAGCAGGGGTGTAGCCACCAGCTCAGCAGATGTCTCCATGGCGACGCCCCGCCCAGCCGGTGCCACCCAGGGCCACCTCTGCTCAGGAGGGCGGAGAGGCCAGCGCCACATCCAAACCCCCATTTCCACAGCACCCGGTTTAGACTCAAGTTCCTTTGATTTGTCCTTCAAGTGACACATTCCTGTTACAGCAGAAGCAAAGAGGGGGAGAAAACAGTCCCTCCAGTTGTCCCCCCAAGAGCTGCCTCGGTTCTGGTTTCCCCTCTGCGGTCCGAGACCTGCAGTTTGAGGTCACAGGTTCTCTGAGATCTAAACACATAGGTGTTCCCTGTGCTGTCACTGATTCCCTGTAAACAGCGACTCAGAATCTGCAAAGTGTTCCACCGAGGGGCTGCGGCGTGCTCAAAGGGGAGCACATGCTTAGCATGCGCCGGGCCGGGTTCCACGTGCCCAGGTCCTCCTGGATCTAAGTGAATATCAAAAAGTGCATCAGCCACCTGGGAGCGACCCAGGCCTCTCCTGCAGCTGCCCCCACCCCCTGTGGTGCCCTGGGAGTTCTGCCCTGGCCTCTGGTCACAACGAAGCCAGCCGCCCATGAAATCCCCCTCTCGTACAGGCCAAAGCCCAGTGGGCAAGACAAGGGCAGGTCAGTGCTTCAGCTGAGACAAAAGCCTGGGGAGGGAGGTCTGCGGGGAGAACCCCATCCGGCCCTCCCCCCGCCCCCCACCCTCCTGCCCCATCTCAGGGGCCCCCATAGGAGCCAGACCTAACTCTGTCCACCACATCTCACAGCAATCCCTACTCCCTCTGGCTACTGGAAGAAGTAGAAAACTCCAGATCCAAACTCCAGCAGGAGAGAAGCCAACCAATCCTCTCTCACCAAGAACCAGCAGCCAGCAGCCAGGGCCAAAGATCCTGCTCTTTGATAAGTGGCCCTTTTGAGGCTCCACCTTCCACCTACTAGATAAGGCTTGTGGGCCACTGGGACGGCAGGAAACCAGTGTGCTGCCTGAGGGCACGGTGTTGCTCTGAATCACTCTGGGGGCTCCGGGTGAGGGAGGGGCCTGCTGAACCTGCTGGGTAGGGACAAGTGGGCTCAGCTGCCTCACAGCAGGACCTGTGTGACCAGGGCTAGTACCTGCCCCTCTTCAGACCTGAGTTTCCCCACCTGTGCAAGGACAGGCCAGGACTACATGAGGGTGTCCTTGGAGCCCAGAAATAATTTAGTTCATCCTGAAGGGCTGATGTCCAGGAACTGTGGAGTCTTCCTGCTTCCAGAGGTGGCCAGAGCCAAAGAGGCTGTCCGTCCGGAGCAAGCTCCCCTGTGTGGACAAATCCCACTGTCCCCTCTGCCCTGCACCCCGTGTCCTTTCTGAATCTCCTCCTCTATAGAACTTGGGTGTGCAAACTTGGGTGTGCAGACCCGGGGGGCTTCCAGGGCCCTAGGACACCCCTGAGCCCATCTGTAAAGCTAGGTGTGACTGTCCCCTTGTGCACATGGCCATGAGCCTTCTGCGTCTTTCCGGGGTTTCAGACCCCCACAGGGTGCGGGGCCCTGACCTTCAGACCTGAATGGGTGTGGCCCCCTCCCTCCGCATCCAGGTCCCACAGCCTCTAGCCTGTGTCCAGCCACCCCTTCTGCCATCAGCTGCTCTTTCAGGGTCTGCCACTCAGGCTGCCCCACGTGCAGGGCCAGAAGAACATTCTAGATGGCCTCCTCTAGAGCCCCAGTGGCTTCAGCTGCCAGGACAGCTCACTGCCACCCCAGCAGCCCTCCTGGGCTCCCATCCCAACACTCGACAAGGCCCACGGAGGTGAGGCTTCTGCAGCATCTGGGGAGGAAGTAACCAGAAAAATCCCTAGCCTCTAATTTTTGCGCTTCCTCCTCGCCAAAGAGAGGGAAGTCCCAGTCAGAAACCGCAGAGGAAAATCCAGTCTCTTTCTGTGCCGGCGATTGACCCCAGGGCCAGCGCTTTACCCCTGAGCCACATCGCCAGCCCATTTGTATATTTTATTTTGAGCCAGGGTTTTGCTAAGTTGCTGAGGCTGGCTTTGAACTTGCCATCCTCCTGCCTCAGCCTCTTGAGCTGCTGGGATGACAGGCTTGCGCCACTGCACCTGTCTCAGTCTACATTTTCCATTTCCCCCAGGCTTAGACATTTTAAAATATGCGTTACAGATATGAAAATAGAAGCTGCAATCTGCTTAGATTTTCATACAACATGGTTTCAGGAAGGAAAAATTAGAAATTTATATGCTTAACAATAAAAGAATGCTCAATAGAATTCCCCGCTAATCCAACAAGATCGGTCACTTTACTCTTCAAAATAAGTGAACATGGGCTGGGGCTGGGGCCCAGTGGTAAAGCGCTTGCCTAGCATGTGTGAGGCACTGGGTCCCATCCTCAGCACCGCATAAAGAAATAATAAAATATAAAGTTATAAAAAATTAAAAATAAATGAATATTTGGTACCTTTAGGGTTAATATAGTTAGGATAGGTTTGAGATGATTTCAACCATTTTATTCTCCCTGCTTTTTTACTTAAGTAACATTGCTTTCTTACTCTTTGCTTGACTTTATTTGAATTAACTATTTTTATTCATCCATTATTTCCTCTATAAACTTGTTAGTTTTATAATCATGTAAAAAATTGGAGGGTGGTTACACTTATGATTAAATTATGCATCCTTGACTTATTAAATTCTCTCATAAATATTTTCACCACCTCTAGGCAGATGACTTACAACCTTTTATTTCTAATTTTCCTTTACTTATTTTTTAAATGTTGGCAGTACAGGGTGTGGTGGCATATGCCTGGAATCCCAGCAGCTTGGGAGGCTGAGGCAGGAGGAGTGTGAGTTCAAAGCCAGCCTCAACAATTCAGTGAGGTATTAAGCAATTCAGTGAGATCCCGTCTCTAATAAAATTCAAAACAGGGCTGAGGATATGGCTCAGTGGTCGAGTGCCCTGAGTTCAATGTGGGATTCCCGCCCCCAAATATTGGCAGGGACTGAAGTCAGGGGCTCATGCATGCTGAGTGGTGTTCTACCACCGAGCTACATCCCCAGCCTTCAATTTTTTCATTTTTAATTATTAAAAATTATTATCAAAGTTCACATTCCCTTCTTTCCTTTGTTCCTTCTCCTCACTCCCTCCTTCTTTCCTTTTCCACACTGAAGATTGAACCCAGGGGCACTCTACCACTGAACTATATCCCTAGTTCTTTTTATTTTAAAAAATTTTAATTATTATTATTATTCTGGTTCTAGGGATTCAACTCAGGGGCACTTTACCAGTGAGCTACATCCCCAGCCCTTTCCATTTTTTATTTTGAGACAGGGAGGGTCTTGCTAAGTTGCCCAGGCTGGCCTCCAACTTGTAATTCTCCTGCCCCAGTCTCCTGAATAGTTGGGTTCACAAGCATGCACCCCTGAGTCTGGCCCAAGTTCACATTTCTTGGTGGCTAACTACATACCAGGCACGATTTGTTCTAAGCACCTCACTTTGATCAGTATACTCAGTCTCAACAACAGTCACAGGAGGCTGTCAGTCTGTCATTAGCCCCATTTCATCGATAAGGAAATTGAGGCACACAGAGGCTCAGTGACTGGCCCAGAGGCCAGCAGGTGAAGGAGTGGATTCTCACCGCTGGACTATAACTCTCTGTTTCCTAAATGCTACACTTTCTACCTTACACCCCCTCCGTTTCTTGCAGGTGGAAATCCCCTCCATCTCCCCTGGGCTCACTCCACATCTCCTGTCTCAGTCTCCAGTCTCCGGGTCTAGTTCCTCCCACCAGCTGGGAGCCTCCTCAGGGGTGGCCCGGTACCCAGCCACCATCATTATACCATCACACTTTTGCTGAGTTGAATTGAAACACCCTCCCCAATGTACAGATGGGGAAAATGGGTAAGGGGTGAACTGATTTCTCAGATGGTGGAATGCTAGCCAGCTGAGGGGTGGTAGTTAGTGCATTCCTTCCTTCAACAGTTACTGGATGTCTCCCCTCTGTTTAGCGCTGCACTGGGTGCTTTAGGGGACAATAAGTCAGTGCATGGCCCTTGCCTTCCCCAGTGAGTGGCAGCTCCTTGAACAGCCCATACCTGTCCTACTCAACATCCCCACACTGAGGGAAGCACAGCAGCCAACAGCAGTCTGACTTTGAAGGGAGGGTTGATTTGTCCAACGGGGGGGGGGCGGGGGGGGGGAGGAGGGAAGGCGCTACAGGTAGAAGAACTGGCAGGGGCGGAGGCACAGAGACCAGCGAGGTCGAGAACTCACAGTGGGTCCCCAAGGAAGCTAGGATTAGGTTACTTCCTGGTCTCTGAGATGCCACGTGGTCTCTCCCCACCCAGGAAGGGACTCAGGCAGCTGTGTCAACTCCTCTGATTCCACAGGAGACAGATCAGTCCTGGCGCCCAGGGTGCGGAGTGCATCTGCCTGTCGGAGACCACTTTTTCCAAGGCGCTTGGGGACCAGTCACCCTGAGGCCATGTCGCAGCTTCATACTGGCTTTGGCCTCAAAACGAGACCTGATGGTCTCACCTCGGCTTCACAATGTCCTCTGCACCCCTTCTGTGTAGTCCAAGTCACCTCCTCTGTGGAGCCTTCCAGAAACTCCAGGACGTACCCCCGCCCCCACCGTCCCGTCCCGAGCTTCTGACTCTGCCTGTGGTCTGGGACATCTTGTAAGTAGAACAGGGCTGAAGGATGCTCTCTCGCCAAGCACGGCTTGAGCTCCTGCAGATGTCCCCAGCTTAGGTGGGTGCGGGCGATCCCCCGACGCCCGGCAAATGACAGCTGCAGGGGGGGCGGGAGCCGGCGCATTTTCCGCCCGCCCGCCCTCTTTCCGCGCCGCGCGGCGGCCCAAGAACCGCGATGCCGCGCGCGCGCGCGCGCCTGACCCCCGCGGCGCCAGGCCCCGCCCTCCCGCGCCCGCCCCAGCGCCGGCCCCTTTTGTTCCCTCCCGGAGCCCGGCCGCTCGCTCCGCCGGCGCTCGGCTCGGCTCGGCTCGGCCGCGGGGCGCGCAGGCAGCGGTCGGGCTGCTCGGGGCGCGCCTCCCGCCTTCCCGCGGCCGCCGGCCCGCAGACGGGACGCGAGACAAGCCCGGAGCGTGCAGCGCCGACCCGGGCTCCAGGACGGGCGGTCCCCGGCGGGCAGCGCGCGCAGGGAGGGGCCGCAGCATCCTCGCCCCTGGGCCCCGGGGCCGGGGGACGAGGCCAGGGCGCCGGGCCCGCCGACGAGCTACTGCGGAGGGCGAAGGTAGGAGCCGCCCGAGGGGCTGCGGGCGGGGGTTGCGGGCAACAAAGGACGGAGACGCGGGGGGCGGCGGCAGCCCCGGCCTGGCTGGAGGCCGGGCGGCGGCCGGGGCATTGTCGGCGTGGGCTGGCGGAAGGGCCGGGACGGCCGGTGGGCGTGGGGGAGCTGGACCGGTGCACCCCACTTCCCAGCCGCCTGCGGGGCTGGGGACGCATCCTGGGCTGCGGGTTCCCGTGGCGAAGGCATCGCTGCGCCGTCCGTGTCCCCACCCACGGACTGGGGTCCGGCGCATCTGACCGGGGCGGGGGGCTTCCGCCCTGTCTCCGAGGGCAGAGTCAGGCATCTGGACGCCCGCCCGCAGGTGCTCGGCTCCCGAGCCCGGGCGCAGCCTGGTGGGCGCGGCCATCCAGCCCCGTCTCCTGACCCGGGGTCTGGGAGCACCGCGAGCCCCCGCCCCGCCGCCTGGGGTCCCGGCCGATGGCCTTTGCAAAACTTGGCTGAAGTGTGTGGCCGAGCGTGGGGAAGGGAGATCCGGGCGGGTGGTTTTCCACAGGGGCTTCCCCCCAAAGCTGACGCTGGTGGCTGGTGAGGCAGCAGATTTTTTGCCCTCCCCCCAGGGAGGGGCAGTGGCAGAGGATGCTTGGCTGGGCCTCCTGGGCCCGCCCGCGTGGACCTTTCAGGCGGAGCCTGTGCCCTGCCGGTGCCCACTGGGCACTGCCACGCAGGCTGAGCCCCAACCCAGGAAAGTCGGACACAGGGACACCTTGGGGGGAGTGACACAATCAGTGCTTTCCCAAACCTGAGATCCCGCTTCTCGGTTCTGGTTGAGTTGGGGATGTGGGCCTGGCTAAGACACTGGAGCTGGGGGTGAGGGGGTCTCCCCTAGCCTGTAAGATGCCCCAGAGAGGTTGGTGGGATGGGCGACCCGGGCTGTGTTGGGGTGTGTGGGGAGCACCACGTGGGCGCTGTGTGCCAGAGGCCTCCTCCCCTGAGTTGTAAATGTAAACAAGGAGCTCTTCATTCACCCACCCGCTGCCACCGGGTCTAACACTGCCAGGGGCTGCCAGGTACTCAGGACCCCAGCCTGGCTGCTCCCCAGGAGCACAGCACAGCCGTGCCTGATGGTTACAATGGTGGGGAGTCTGGGGCATAGAGGAGGGAGGGACCAGTGGACTGTGTTGGGGGGACCAGGAGCCTGATGGAGCTTCCTGCCAGGACGCTGAGGGGGCTTGTTGCTGGGGAGATAGCTCAGGCCAAGGCTTGAGGTCAGGAAAGGAGGCAGGGGGTCTAAAGTCACTTTAGAGGGGCAGCCAACGATTTAGGTGCCTGGAGCATGGGTTTCAAGGCACAGGAGACCCTGCTGAGGAGAGGGGTTGCTGTCAGAGGAAGTCTCTCAGGTACCTGCCTGCATACAGTAGGTGCCTACCAGCACAGGATGCATCCATGTCTGCAGTGCCTAGCTCGGAAGTGATGTTGGTGTGCAGGCTCCCGGACAGACAAGGAGGATGGAGACAGGCACCCCAAAGGCAGAAAAGCCAGGTGGAGGGGCCTTAGAGGACCCTCCAAAAAACATACCTGCCAGCCCAGGCAGTTGGCAGCCTCTGCCAAGAAGAGGGTAGCTTGAAGTTTGCACCTGAAATCCCAGCAAGGGGATCTGCCTGCAGGGGCACTGATCCCTTCCCAGCACCTCGGCCACACTCTAGGGTTCTGAGACTAAGCCTGGGTTCAGAGACTGAGCCTGCCCTGCTTAGCAGCTGTGTGATCTTGGGCAAGTCACTGTGTCTCTCTGTGCCCAATTTCCCGTTTGTAAACCTGATACTTCAGTATCTGCCTTTTGAGTTATTGAGCGACTTGTTTGCCCTGTGACAGAGTGTGTGTCATTACTGTGCTGGCCGTGGCTCTGTAGCCTACACCAGGGAGAGAGGCACCTGCTGCCTGGGCTGTCCTGCCCACCTGCAGCGGCCCTGCTGCTGGTGCTGCCCTGGCTTGCTGTCATCCCTCACTGTGACCTCCTCCCTTGGCTGCGGGAAAGCCCATAGCCCCTGGCAGACTTGCCTGTTGTGGAGTCCCCCAGGTCCCTGACCCTGCCACCTCGACAGAAGCTGTGTTGGTGTCCCCTAGGCCCCTGCCCAGGGGTTCTTGGGACACCACTTCCGCTTTTGTGCAGGTTAAACAAAAAAAGTGCCAGGAGGTAGCAGCTCTGCCGGGAGCTGCTTGGAGTGCCTCAAACGCACACGGTCACTTGTGGGCATTTTGACAACGCTGTCCATATTTTACAGGCAAGGACATCTTGGTGCAGAGAGGTTGTATGTTTACCCTCTGCATTTGCTAAGCACCTACTGTGTGCTTGGAGTGTGCTGCCTCCTGCCTGTTTCAGAGTTCACTTCCCTACAGCACAGTTGTGGTCACGCCTTCCTCTCACACCTCCTTCCCACTGCTCAGTAACAAAGTCCAAATGGGCTCCCGGCTCCCTCCATTTGGGGTTCTTCTCCTTACATTCCCACGCTGGCCAGGCCCTGATGAGCCTTGTCCAAGGCCACCCAGCTCTTTATAAACTGTGAGTGGTGGATATGGTCTGCGGTTGGGGGGCACCCTATGATGTCCCGGCTTTGGGATTATTTTGTCTCAGGGAAAGGAAGTGTCCTTCAATTAGGTTAAGTGAAAGGGAGTTAAGAGCAGGGAACGGGACCTTGGGCAGAGGGCAGTCCTGGGCCCTGGAAACCCCCCTTCCCTGTCTCTGGACTGTAGTTTCATTTTCTCAGCCTCTCGGGGTGCATCTGTCTGTCTCGGTCTCTGCCGTTGCTCCCTGCAGCTGGCCCTCCTGGCTCCTGAGTGTGAGCCTGGCCTGGTCCCGGGTGGCCGTCCTGGATGAGGGCTTCGGCTGCAGTCCCTGGGTCCCCGAGTGGCGCTCCCTAAGAGACAGAGGGAGAGGGAGACAGACCCTGACTCATGTCCCAGCCTGTATAAGGGGCCATCCCCCATCTGCTCAGCTGCCGGCGGGGTAGGGACAAGCCACATGGTCTCTGGGGCTGGGAGTAGGACGCAGAGCTGGGCACACTTGGTGTAATGGTCAGCTGCAGTTGGGGTACCTGTGTGTGCTGGGTGAGGACCTGAGGATTGTGGCATCACTGTCCCTGGGGGCTCACAGTTTGATGGCAGAGGCAGACCCATGGTCTATCAGTTGTTTACTGTAGGACACAGAGTGTGGGTGTCCACCCTCCGCAATGCGACTTGTGGGGGACCCGAGTGCTCTGTTCTGATTGGAGTGGGGTGGGGAATAGACGAGGTGGCCCAAGCTGCCTGGCCTGCCCCAGCCCTGGCCTGGGACAAGGGGAGACTCTCCCTCCATGACCTGGAGAGTGGGATGAGGCTGCCAGCGTGGACCTGGGCCCCTGCCGTCCCAGCACCATCCCACCCCTCCTTTTTCTCTGGGCTGCACGATCAGGGTCACCACAACAGCAACCCGGAAGTCCTGCCTCCAGGGAGGGTGCTTCAGAAGGCTAGTGACCATCTCCCTGCCCAAGCAGAGGGGCCAGGCAGGTGGTTACTGTCAGCAAGGTCCAAGTTTAGGGCCCCGTGCAGTGGCTTCCCTCTAGTGTAGCATCTCTGGTTCCTCGGCTAGGGTCACACTCCGACTGCAGCTGCAGCCTGGGAGGTGACCCTCCCTCCCATTCCCTCCCTTCTTTGCCTTCCTTGCCTTTGGGGATGGGAGGGCTGAAGATCTGGCTTCCAGGAAGGGCCTGAGTTTCCAGCTCCTGGGGTGCCCTGGGCAGTCCTGAGCTGCTCTAGTCCAGCCTGCCGCCTGCCTGGCCACCTCCACATGTAGTGCTGAGCCGCAGGCAGCCCTGGGAGGCCCTCAGGGAGGGGCCGCAGGAGCTCCCCAGCAGGGCGCAGTGTGAGCGCTGGGCTCCACAGCCCTCAACAAATTCCCGATGAACTCCCAAGACAGGTGCAGCCACATGGCAGGAGGAGTGGCACTTTGTGTCCTTGGACTTTCCACCTCCTCGTCCCTCTCCTGCTCAGGCTGTTCCCTGTGTGAAGCACGAGCTATTTCCTGCTTCACTACTTGGCTCACACTCAGCTTCTTTCCTCCCCTGGGAGGGGATAGAGAGGAGGGGACACATCTCTGAAAGGTCTCGTATGTTCTTCCTCCGATTCTAGAAAGGACTCAGATGATTCACTGCGCTAAATGTGGTGGAACGAGATTAAAGGAAATCAGGGCCAAGGAAATCCAGGGTCGCCCAAATCAGGCGAAGCCGGAGGACACTTCTGCTGTCCTTTGGAGGTGACTTGACTCTGAGTGCTCCAGCAGCCAGAGCCGAGGGAGCTCAGAGTTTGGGGTGACTTCCTCTTGTGGAAGTGGCATTTCATGTCACCATACTTAACATTAATGCTCAAGAGAGGGACAATGGATAGGACAGAGGGATGGCGGCACTGTGGTCCTGAGTATAGCCCCAGAGGGTCCGGAATGCAAGTAGAGGGGGGCTAGAGGGGGTGGTGACTGGCAGTACCTTTTGATCAGGTTAATCTTCCTGCTTGGGGTCCTCGGTGGCAATTGCAGGAGCCGGGCTTATGCTCCTCTAGGAAGGGTCTCTCCTGGAGGTGGGCGCAGCCCCCGCTCCCACACGGAGGGTGCAAGGCTGGGGACTGGGTGTGCGGGTGTGCATGGTTCCAGATGCACCAACCTGCCCCAGGCAGCCCGTGTTCCACTTGCAGAGGTCCCGAGCCAAGGGCTGGAGGGGAGAGGCACTTCCTGCAGAGCAAGGAGAGGCGAGTGTCTGCAGGAGCAATGGAGAGCCCCTGGAGGCCGGGCACCCAGTGGAAGGTGCACAGGACACACAGCTGGGGCGGGCAAGGGCCAGGGCCAGTGGGCGGAGGCGCTGCAGGGCTCCACACAGTAGGTGCCCTCCTGGCCTCCAGTCTGAAGCTCTGCCCTGGTTGCCTCACCCTGAGCTCCAGGAGAAGAGTTGGTCTTGGACTTGAGGATGTCAGGACAGTGTGACTCAGGGCACCCGCTCCACGGCCAGAGGGCATGAGCTTAAGCCCCGAGGAGCTGTTGGTTAGTTGTGGAACCGGCGCTGTGTGCCTCCGTGTTCCCATTGGTAAGCAGCGCTCAGGTGTCTTCATGGGCTGGTGAGAGCGAGTCGATATTCATCAGAGCCGCAGAGAGCGGTGGCCGTCCTGGCCAGCACGGGCTGGAGGGGCTCACACAGCAGGGACTCACTGCACGGGGACCCCCAGTACCACGAACACCTAGGCGGGTTCTGGGTCCAACACAGTGAAGGGGCAGGTGCCGCCCTGTGGGTGAACATCAACTGACCCTTTGTCCCCCGTGGTAGCCAGCCTGGGGTGGGGCCGAGGGTGCTCGCCGGGCTCCAGTCGATGTTTTCTTTCTCCTGTGATTTTACTGGTAAATCCTGCTTGTACGTAAGAGCGGGAGTCATTGTCACATATTTGTACGTGCGCATAATAGAACTACGTGATGTGGCCAGATGGCGATTGGCGATTTTTGCTTTCTCTTTGCAGCACTGGGCCTCACTGGGCTAGGCCAGCGCTTCCTGGGGCTGCGTCCCTGGCCGGGATGTTGTTTTGTTTTTTATTTTTTAGTGCCAGGGATTAAACCCAGGGGCTTCTTAGCACTGAGCCACATCTCCAGCCCTTTTTTATTTTTTGGGACAGGGTGTCACTAAGTTGCTCAGACCCTCACTAATTTGTGGAGGCTGACCTTGAACTTGTGATCCTCCTGCCTCAGCCTTCCGAGTTGCTGGCATGACAGGTGGGTGACGATATCTTGATGGTTCCTTGGTGATGGGGGGTGGTCCCCGCCGCCCACTCTGTCTGCTGGACCAGTTTGACAGAATCTTGTTCAGACCCTATGAGACCAAGGGCAGCGGTGCCTTGTCACCCCCTGTGTGTGGATGAAAACAGGGAAGGCCAGAGAGTGCAGCTCCCGTCCCTGGCAGCTCTGGACACTTGTCACTGCCCTGCCCCTCCCCCTGTCTAGACCCAGCACCAGGCTCATGCTGCCCCTGTGGATGGGCTTTGTTTCTTTTTACAACTGTGGCCTTTGGAGAGCCGCAGACTGTAATTATATCTAAGTGGCTTTTGGTGCCTCTTAAGGGTTGAATTATGTCCACCCCAAATCTTCTATGGGGATTCCTAACCCCTGGACCCTCAGAATGTGACCTTGTTTAAGAATGGGGTCTTCACTGAGGTCAAGGGAGGTGACGGGGCCCTCGTCCACTACCACCAGTGCTCTTGTAAGAGAAGAAGTTTGGACGTGGACATGTGCAGAGGGACATGCAGGGACCCGCGGGAGGACAGCCATTTGTATGCCAAGGAGAGGTGTCACAAGGAGCCAACCCACTCAGCTGGGCATGGTGTCACCTACAGTAGTCCCTACTACTGGTGGGGAGGCTGAGGCAGGAGGATTGCTTGAGCCCAGGAGTTCAAGGCCAACCTGGGCAACAGGGCAAGACCCATTTCAAAAACAGAAGGGGTGTGTGTGTGTGTGTGTGTGTGTGTGTGTACTCACGTGTGTAAGTGTGTTCTTTTATGTATTTGTAGACACGTACTAACACACCTGTTGCTACCTGGTCTGCACGCACACTGGGGTGTGCGTGGCTCAGTGGCAAGCTCTCGCCCAGCGCGCACTGGACCCTGGGTTCAAAACCCAGCGCTGCCATAAAGAAAAAGAAAGGCTCCAGGCAGTCCCCAACCTCAGACTCCCCGGCTCCAGGACTTGAACAGGGCACCTCTGCCATTCAGTGTCCCACCTAGTCGATGGCACCTTGTCACAGCAGCCTTAGCAAACTAATCCGGCCCTGAGAGTGACATCTGTCATTCCGCGGGGGGTGGCAGCATTGTGGCCCTATCTGGTGGGCAGTAGGCAGTGGGCAACCTCTGGCCCAGGTGTCTGGGTTCCTGGTTTGATGTCTTGTCCCCTCTTGGCAACTGTGTCATCAGCAGGCTTGCTCTGGGCTCTGGGGATGTCCCTGTGTGGCCTCACCCTGGGGGTGAGCCCAGGAGAGCCCCTCAGGACAATTGTGCTCACTGCAGCAGGAGTACCCTGGGGGCCGCCTCTGCCCCCCCAGCCACGGGCCACACTGCCACGGCCACCCCGCCTGCCTCCTCCATTTTGTGGGACCTGCCCCTGGTGAGCACCAGGGCCGGGTTCCCTAGCAGGGTGCAAGTCGGTTGGGACATTGAGGTGCTCCTGTCCCCTCCCCAGAGCCAGGATGTGAGCAGCTGCCCCGGGCGCCCCATTGTGTGTCTGTCCGGCGTGTTCCTGAGCTCTCTGAGCTGTGCCAGGTGCTGTCCTTGGTGCTGAGAGCCCGAAAGGAACAAGATGCGGGGGGGGGGGGGTGTGTGTGTGTGTATCCGCTGTTCTCCCTGAGAGGCTCAAGATGGCTGCGGGCGGGAAGAAGGGCGTGTACATAGGAGGCCGAGTGGTGGGTGTGCGTGGGCATCTGGCAGGAGAAGGGTGGTGCGTGCCTGCTGTCCTCTGGTTGGCCCAGCTCAAGCATTGTGAATGCCGTCCTGTCCTGTGCTAGGGCAATGTCAGTTCTTGTGCAGGTCTGACTCGGGGGTGACCAGGCAGGCTGGGTCGGGGAGACCAGGAGTTGGGCCACCTTCTACAGCTGCCTGGACTGGGTCATCACCCTCCAGGCAGAGAGGATGCTGGGGCCTGGTCTGCCCTATCCTCAGGGCCCCTGGCCCTCCTGCCCAGCACAGCTTCTCTCTGTTTGGACAGCAGAGTCTTGCTGTCCTGGTCACCTGCTCTATGCTCGGGTGCCTTACTTCTCTACGGTGGGCCTCAGTTTCTCATTCTGTGAAATAGGAATAAAAGGGGGTCCAAGGGTGGCTTGGGCTGTGGTTGATCCCAGGCCCTTCTCCCTGGCCTGGTGGGGAGCCAAGCCAGCAGACCAGGCTGCCGCCTGCCTGGTATGGTGGGCCCGAGGAGGGGGCTCCAGCCATTCAGCTGTGGGTGGCCACACAGCTGGCCCTGGCTCAGGGCCACGTCTGTGCCCTGATTTTGAGAATGCCAACTCTGTGTGTGTGTGTGTGTGTGTGTGTGTGTGTGTGTGTGTGTCCCCGGCTCAGGCAAGACAGACAGACTGGCCATTTCCAGGGCTCTGCAGTCTCCCCAGGCTGTTGGCAGGGCCAGGCAGTTGGCTTCTTTACAAATGGGAAACTTGGCCCCTGCACCCAGAGATGGGGGGATGTAGGGTGGGACCAGAACCCAGGCGCCCACTTGGCTCAGCCTCAGGTGCCAGAGAGGTTACGAGCCTGGGGGCACTTGCCATGGCCTGTCCCCCTGCACTTGCTGTCCTCACTCCCGTGTGGCCTGTCTGCCCTGCCACCATCTTGCCAGCTGCACCCCCTCCTCTCCTTGCAGCCGCGCCCCCTGCAGCCTGGTTCCAGCCCCAGCTCTGCTTGGAGGTATGAGCAGGCCCCTCCCCATCCTGGATCTCAGCTGCCCCCCTTATCTCCATGGCCACTGGCCTCTTGGTGCTCTCAGGATGACTGGAGACCTCGCTTGGGGCCGTCCCAGCCCTGCTCTTCCTGGGCTCTTCTGTGCCTGTACTGTGGCTGGCAGCCGTGTGTGCTGGGCACGCACTGCCAGGGCTGGCTCCAGCCTCCTGCCAGGGGTTGGTGACCAGGCGAGAACAGAGGGTGGGCGTGGGGCTCGGGGCTCGGGCAGACGGCGCCCTCTCCCTGGCTTTCGGGCTGAGGGGCAGATGATGTGAGGCTCAGAGCTTGAGCGTCTGCCTGAAGGCTGCCAGGAATCCCGAGGAGGGGCACGTCCCCGCCCTGCCCTCTACTTGCCCTGTGCTGGGAGGACGTGGGGAGCTGGGTTCACCTCTGAGTGACCCAGGTCTGCCTCACAAGTTCCCTGAGCCTCCATCAAAGTGAGCCTCCTTCCAAGCTGGAGGGATGGGCAGGAGGTGCCAGCTCTGAGCGGTCCTGCTGCACCTGGGCACTGGACATCACTGGGTTTCCAATGCAGATGGGGCTTGGGGGCCGCATCAGGCCCACCCAGAGGCTCTCCGTTGGCTTGGGGAATCTGGGCCTGGTGTCGGCACCCAGGGGTGCATGGTGTCTGGGGCTTGTCCCTCCTCTGGTGGTGTGCAGGAGTTGGGGACTGTCCTCCCGCTCCAGGCCCGCTGGGTTCTGTTCTCTTCCTTCCTTTGTTCCTTCCTTCCTTCCTTCCTCCCTTCCCTTTCTTCCTTCCCTTCTCTCTCTCTCTCTCTCCCCCCTCCCTTCCTCTCTCTCTCTCTCCCCCCTCCCTTCCTCTCTCTCTCTCTTCCCCCTCCCTCTCTCCCTCTCTCTCCCTTCCCCCTCCCCTCCCTCTCTCTCCTCTCTCTCTCCACTCTTTCACTCTTCTCTCTTCTCTTTCCTTTTTCTCTCTCTCCCCTCTCTCTCTCCACTCTCTCTTCTCTCTCTCGCCTCTCTCTCCCTTCTCTCTCTTGGTCTCCCTCCCTCCCTCCCTCTCTCTCTCCCCCCCCCCCTCTCCTCTCTGTCTCTCCCAGAGGCACTAAACCCCAGCAGATTTGCGAATTGCTGGTGGTGCTGACTGGGTGCTGTCCGTCTCCTGCCTGAGGTACTTCCCTAGCTCCCAGCTCCCCCAGCCCGATGCTGTGGGGTGGCCACCAGACCCCGCTGGCCCTCCCAGTCTCTGGTGCCCACTCCAGCCTCACCACCCTGAGCCCCTGGCTGCCTGGCTGGCCGAGTGTGGTCTGTGCTTCTTCCAGCTCCTCCTGTGGGGCCCCAGGCATTCTATCCTTCCGGGACCCCTGCCCTGGGCTCTTGTCCCTCTGCAGTGCCAGGAAGGCTTAGGACTTGCAGCAAGTGGTCAGGGGCAGCACTGAGTCCCTCTCGGGGTGCTGTGGGTCTGGGTACCGTGAACTGCTGGGCCAGATGTAGGAGGGATGGGCAGTGGCTCAAGGGAGCGTGGGCACAGCCCAGCCTCAGCCAGCAGCAGTGTCTGTGCCACGCAGGTCTCCTGGCCCAGACGCCCACGGGCGAGCAGTGGCTGGGGCTCAGTGGCGGGTCTGGAAGGGTACCCTTCTCCTGGTCCCCGGCTCCTGCTGCCCCACCTGACACCCCCTGCCAAGAGTCCATGGCCTCGTCCCCACCAGGGCTGGGCCACTGCCAAGCACTGAGATGGGAACCCTGCAGTGCGGCCGGTTTGTCTGTGGTAAAAGGCACTGACGGTGGCACAGAGGGCCTGTCCATCTCAGGTCACCCACCCTGCCAGCCCATCCCGGCTGAGCCTGGTCCCTGGAGGATTCTGATGAGGTGGGAGAGTTGAGGCTGTGCCTGGGGCTCCCGGGTGTGTCCCCTCCTCAGTCTTCTGCACCATTCCCCACGCACAGGGGGTGCAGCTGGCCTCCTGGCTGGGTGGGAGCCCTCCTCCCATCTGGCTCCCCCGCCAGCCCCAGCCACAGTGTGGCCAGAGGCCAGTTTATCACCATGTTTCCCAAGCATCTCGGCTTCCTGTGTCCCATGAGCAAGACTGAGTCACACAGCCCCTCCCCCTCCCGCCACCATGCGCCTCTCCCTCCCCCTCCCTGTGTCCCTGGGCCGGGGCTACTCCCCTTTGCTCCCTCTCCTGCCCCTGCTGGTGGCCCATGACTGAATGCCCCCTTGGTCCTCCCTTTGGTCTTCCTGCCAGCTCCCTGGTCTCCTTTGTGAGCCTCAGTAAGTGGGCAGACACTGTCCCCAGAGGACAGGGGTCTCATAAATGCTGTTCCAGGGCCCTGCTGGGAGGCTGGGAGGCGGGGAGGGGCCAGCCCTGGGTCCAATTCCAGCACAGAGTGGCTGGCGGTGACTTTGAGTGAGTCTTGAACTTTGCTGAGCCTCTGGTGTTCCCCTTATAAGAAGGCCACTACCTCTCGCCTGGGGACCAAGGGGACTAAGGCCACATCCAGTGAACCTCTGGCCTGCAGCAAGCTCACAGGCATCTCTGTGGTCCAGGAGGGCACCTGTGGGAGCTGTCCCCGGGGACCTGTGCCCTCTGTGTCACCTCAGATGTGTCCCCATGTAGGGTTTCTGGATCGCTGTCTCTGGCTGTGTTCTCAGGGGACAGACGCTGACCAGCCTGGGCTCACCCGCAGATTCCCAGGAGGTGCCATGCACAGAGCACCCCCAGGCGAGCGGTCCCAGGTCTCCAGGGCCAGGTTGCTGGCAGCCTCCCTCGAGGGGGCGAGGGGGCGGCGGGTAGGTGTCCAGTAGGTGAGGTGAGGCGGGAGGAGGAGAGGCCCCCCCCCCCCGCCCCGGGGCCTGGAGGTGGGAAGTGTCAAGCTGGTGGTGAGGACGTCCGGGGCGTCGGCAGCAAGGGACTGGGCAGCCTCCAATGCCAGGGACACGGTTCTCATCTAGTCCTCACCCCTGGGTGCATGCTGGCTAGCGGGGAGGCCGGAATGGTTGCCCTAAGAGCGGCCAGGTTGGGTGGCCACGTGGGCTGGTCACTGTGAGGGTTCTGAAGAGATGAAGGTACCCAGGCCCCACCCACTGGGCCATCTCGTTTACTCATTCACTCACCGTTTGTGCCAGGCTTCCCGGTCAGGACCAAGGATGGCCTGGTAAAGAAGACCCGGTGACATCCACTGTCACCAGAGACCACCTTGCAGGCTCTTGCTGCTGGTTCAGTGAGATGGGACTCAGCCTCCCCAGGCCCACGGGCCAGGTTCTGAACAGCGAGGGAGCAGCCCCCGGTCCCCCGGCCCAACCAAGTGGCTCCCGGCCTCCAGAATCCCCAGCGCACCAGGGACTTGGAATGTTGGTTTTGGTGTCCCCTCCCCTGGCTGTGCCAGGACACATCTTACTGGCCTAAGCCAGTTAGTTTTGAGGACCCTTTGCATATTCCTGCTGTGCAGGTTGGCTTCCAGCACTCAGATCTCTTTTGGTTGCAAGTGACAGTGTCCCCCTGCCTGCTGAGGTGTCCCCCCACCTGCTGAACTGTCCCCGTGTCTCTGTCACAGGGCACTGTGGAGCTGTAATGGTGGAGAGGTACCCAGAGAGCAGGCCCCGCCTGGTGTGGGGTGAGGCAGGTGGCCTACAGCCTCCTCTGGGTGTCCCCAGCCTGGAGTGCAGTGGGCAGTGGGAGCAGGACCATGAGCCCAAAAGCAAGGCGGAGGAACAGGCTAATGGCGGGAATCAGGTGCTGCCTGGTCCAGGCCACCTCAGGAGGGACATGAGACGCTGGCGGGTCCTGCAGGGCCTGGGGCCTTGGGAACATGCCCCCTGGGGTTGCCTGACTGGCGAGAGCCATACCCAGCCTGGGGGAGGCCACTCAGCCCGGCCCCCCTGGGCTTGGTGTAGCACTTCCTGCAGATCCTGACGGGTTAGCTTTGCTTTTCAACCTGGCCCCACCACCACACTGTGTGACCTGGGCCCCTGTCTGCTGCGTCTCTGTGCCTTTGTCTCCCCACCTAGAATTGGTGTGGCGATGGTCCTTGTGCACAGGGTGGGGGTGCCAAAGTCCTGCGAGGGTTCCTGTCAGCGTCTGGAGCTATGGGGCTGCCACCACCTGGCTCCGGGAGACAGGCGTGGCCATGTTTGCAGTGGACGGGCCCTGGCCTGGCCCACGCCTGTGAGTGCTGACCACGGTTATGATGCAGCTTCCTGTTTCCTACCCGCAGGCAGGTGAGGAAGAGAGGATGGCAGAGAGAATGTGACCTGCGCCCACCCTCATCCACCCTCCGAGTGGCTCCACCATGCAGAAACCCAGTGGCTTGAAGCCCCCTGGCCGCGGGGGGAAGCATTCCAGCCCCATGGGTAGGACGTCCTCTGGGTCAGCCTCGGCCTCTGCGGCGGCAGCGGCGGCAGCCACTGGCTCCAAGGAAGGTGCGTGGGATCAAGGGCGGGCAGGGAGCTGCTTGGGGTAGTGGGTTTTTCTGGGAACACAGGCTGCTGTGTGACCAACCTGGGGGCCAGTGGGTCACTGCAAGTTCTTTATGTCTATCTGTGATCCCTTTAATTAAATACTGAGCAGGCTTTGAACAGCCCTCTCTGTGCTCCCCCCACTTGAGGAGGTGGGCATACCCATGGCCCTGCTCTGAGAGGGGGAAAGAAGGCCCATGGAGATCTGGCACCTGCCTAGGTCACTAGGGCCATGGGCATGGCCAGGTTTAGTGCTCCAGCCTCAGTCCCTCCCTCCAGGAGTCCCAGGGTCCTTCGGGGCTAGCCCCTGCTCCCGGCCAATCTTCTCCAGAAGACCCCTGCCCTGACAGCCTTTGTCACCTGACCTTGGTCTTCCTGCCAGAGGGTAGCTGCTGTGTATTTGCTTTTTTCTGATGATAAACATGAGCTGGGTTCATCTTCCTTCCCAGTCAGCTGTGCCTCTGCCTCTGGGCTGAGTGATGGTGACATCATTTTAAGACTGCAGTGTGACCCCTGGTTGCTTCCTAGTCTCAGGCCCTGGAGTCTGGAAGCCCCTGGGGGCAGGAGCTGGGGGACCCCTGGGTCTGTTTCCTGCTGGGCAGTTCTAGAGACAGAGGAAGGTGTGCCCACCCCTCCTGTGGCCATTGGTGACGCCCAGTGCCTGCTTCCCCCCTGGAGCCAGCTGCTGCCTTAGCGGGTGGATTCAGACACTCAGGCTCCGGGGCAGTGAGCTGGGAGCAAAACCTGGGCGAGGAGCAGGGGAGCCCGGCTACCACAGACCTTGTCCTATTCCAGGGTCTCAAGTGACAGGAGCCCCGGGGGAGGGGCAGACGGGAGTGCCAGGCAAGGACAGTCCCTCCCTCCTGTTGGCCTCTCGGCCTTCCTCACTCACCTGCGGAACTGCTCTCTAATTCTAGGGTGCCCACCTCCTGTCCAAGGCTGGCACTGTGCACGAGGGCACTGGCAGTGGCTGGGAGCTGGCGTGTCAGTTGGCATCTGCTCTGGGAATCAGTTCTCGGCTGCCTCCCAAACCATGAGCTCAGCCCCCGGGCAGAGGGTCTGGCAAGGGATGCGGCCTGGCGGCTGCCCCTGCCCACCCCATGGAGCTGGGAGGGTCCTTCGGGTCCCCAGAGCCAAGGCTGCAGGAACAGCAGAGTGTGGGAGGGCGAAGGGGCCTCCACCAGGACCTGCCCAGGAAGGAGGGCGTCTGGGAGCACCTGCGTGAGCAGGGAGGACAGGACAGGGATCCCAGACTGCCCAGAGGCAGTCAGGGCAGGCTTGCCCAGGCGAGGACACTGGTGCCCAGGTGCTTGCAGTTTGTTTTGGGCCTGAGATGGGAGGCGGGGCTCAGGCCTGGAGGCTAGAGGCTGCTGCAGGGTGTGGCCTCCCCTTGAACCACAGGTCTATGCCTTCTCTGGGCCTGGTACTAAACCTCAGGCAGGGGCAGCTGGGCTGCAGTGGCCAAGGTATCCCTCCTGGCCCTAATAATAAGAAGGGTTCTGGGGACCTGGCCAAGGACCCCGGGGCGGCCGAGTGGAGCGGGCAGGCACAAGCCACCACTGTGCTCGCTCTGTGCTTGAGGCGCCCACGGGGCGGGTGGGTCCTCGAAGGGCTCTCCAGCCCCTGTGCTGTGGCCCCACCCCAGAGATGCCCACCTGTGAAGGACAGTGTTTGTCACCCACCTGACACAAGCTCTGTGGGGGTGGTTAGGCAGCTCTTCCTCATGAACAACCCCGGCGTCACCTTCTCTAAATTTGTTTTTTTTAATTTGTAGCAACACTGGGGGTCACACTCGGGGCACTTTACACTGGACCATGTCTCCCCAGACCTTTTTATTTTGACCTGGGGCCTTCCTGAGTTGCCCAGGCTGGCCTTGAACTTGGCATCCTCCTGCCTCAGCCTCCTGAGCAGCTGGGGTCAGAGGTGTGTGCTCCCAGACCCGCCCCTCTCTTCACGGTAAAGACAAGATGACTGGCCTGCTGTCCAGCTGCTCGGGAGGCTGAGGCAGGAGGTTGCTCCAGCCTAGGAATTGCAGCCCCACCTGGGCAACAAGAAAAGTTAACAATAAAACAAGGACAAGACTCGGTCTTGGAGCATTCTGTCAGGTTGCCCAGGTGACAGGGCCAAGGGTGTGGGGTCGGAGCTGAGACTCCTGATCCAGCCCTGGTCTAGAGCTGACACTGGCCGCCTCCCACCAGGGGCTGCCTGGGGACGAGGCCAGTCGCAACTGCAGACACTCTGCTCCTGTGGCCAGCAGGTGGGAATGAGAGGAGCATGTGTCCTTGTAATGTTGGTCACTACTGTCCCCAGTGTGGCCTTGCCTCACGCTGGAGACTCGGAGGTGGAAGTCAAGTGTGTGAGTCACAGATTTGGCCCTGAGGGTGGAGCTCTTGCTCCGTTACACGGGGCGGCTCCACAGCCTTCCTGTCCTGGAGCCCTGAGCTTGCAGGCCCCTGCACCCATGGGTGCTGTGGACACGGAGCTGGCGAATGGCCCACAGGTGTGGCAGCGGGCCCCAGACTGCAGGGTGATGTCTGTCCCTGCCGTTCCCAGGCTCCTTCTCGAGCCACCCCTGGTGGGATGTGGTTTCCAGGGTACCAGCAGGGCAGGACCAGGATCCTCGAAGCCCTTGCTGCCTCAGGTGTCCCTGCCCAGGCTGCCAAGGTCAGCCGCTCCCTTCAGGGCCAGCTCCTCCGCCCCCTCCCCTAACCACATCCTAAACTTTCTAATGGCTTCAGGATGGGGGAGCCAAGCTGAGCTCTTCCGGGGCTGTGCCGGGGGCAGGGCCGCCTGACGCTCCTGACGTCGTCCACTATTGATCAGAGTGGGCAGCGGGGGCCAGCGCCTGCTGCCCGGTGGCCCAGCGGCTGCATGGCTTCTCCATGGGGAGCTGGCTTTGTTCTTTCCGGGGTAAGCCACCACATCACTCTCTTCCTGGGTGGGAGCGCTGTCCCCCAGGTTGGGAGCAGTGGGGACGGGGGGCTTTGAGCTCCCTAGGCTCAGGCAGGATGCTGCAGTCTTATTGTGGAGTCAGCCACCCGGTGGGTGGTCTGAGGTCCCTTCTTTAGGGACGGTGGCATAGTGGCGGTGTTGCTGGATGGATGCCACAGCGGATGGCTGACCTTCAGAGGGTCCCTGCCTCAGCCAGGGTGGCCCAGGAGGGACAGACTCAGTCCTCCCAAGCCTGGCAGATGCTGCCAACGGGCGCTCCCTGTGGCAAGGGGGGCTCCCTGTGTGCTGCCTCCTTTGCCCGGTGACCTCTGGGGAGAGAAGGGGCTTCGAGCAGGAAGCTGTCTGGGCCTCGTGGGAATTTATGTGTGTTCCTTAGTCGGGGCCACCGCAGACTTGGGGCCACCACAGAGGGCATGTGGGGTGGGGACCAGCTGTGTGTCAGCTGGGGCATGGAGGGGAGTCTATGTGGGTCCATCTCCTAGGCGTGTGCCCAAGGTGGGCACAGATTTACACCAGGCAGCCCAGCAGGCACGCTGTGATCCCCAGGAGGATGGAGCCCCGTGGGGTGGGAGGGGGAGAGGTGCCGTGGGTGACGGGGACAAGGGCAGTCCGGAGCTGAGATTTCTTAGGTGATGCCAAGAGCCGGGGACCTGCTCCACCTGGAACACTCCTGCTTAGTGCCTGTGCCCTTGGCATTATCTCTATTTTTTTTTTTTTTGGTACCGGGGATTGAACTTAACCACTGAGCCACATCTGCAGTCTTATTTTCTATTTTATTTAGAGACAGTCTCACTGAGTTGCTTAGGGCCTCACCATTGCTGAGGCTGGCCTTGAACTCATGATCCTCCTGCCTCAGCCTCCTGAGCCACTGGGACTACAAGGACGTTACCTCTATTACAACTACTTCCCATTTCCAGAAGGTCCTGGTGTGGATGGTGACCGGTGCTCCCCTTATTCCCAGCCCCCGTGTGTGGCCAGGGTGCTCTTGAGTGCATTAAAGGCTCCGGGGGTCCAGCGGGAGAATACCTTGAGCCCCTTTAGCTGTGTTGAAGATGCTGTTTCCCAAGCTTATTTGAACTTAAAGGTTAATTTTTTTTTCATGATATCTAGTCACAGCCTGTGGAACTATGTCCTGTAGAGCAGTTAGGGCAGGGGCTACTCCCCGAGGGACCAGGTCCTGGCCTGGGACCCTCGTTCCCTTCTGAGGCTATCAGGGTGGAGGATGGAGTTCTCCGTGCTCCTGGATCATGACATGCTCTTTTCACGGTAATAGATCCCTGTGTCCCCTGCTCCCAATTCCCTTGCTCCCTCCCCCTGCATGTGTGCTGGGTGCCCATCAGGCAGCGTGTGACCATTGCATCTCCATGTGACCTGGAGAAATGGCTTCTAAGGGCTGCTTGCTGGTCTGAGTGACACTGAAGCTTCAGGACCTGCCCCTATGTCTGGGGGCGCTAGGATTCTAGCTTTTTAGTTTTGTGAATGTCAGAAGGGTTTTTATACTTTCTGAATCATTCCCTTGGGAAATGGGTCAAGGATGACAGTCCCTTGCTTTTATTTTTTTCTCCTAAGAATATTATATTTTACCTGGATTGTACTTTATCCATTTCAATATTTTTATTCCATGGGCTCTGGGTAAAGGTCAGAGTTCAGCAGGAATGACCCTGGGCCTACTGGGGTGGCTTAGCGGTCCAGCACTCTGGGGCCTGTGTGAGGCCCTGGGTTTTATCCCCGGCACAGGAAGGAAGGAAGGAAGGAAGGAGGGAGGGAGGGAGGAGGGAAGGAGGGAGGAAAGGAGAGATAGAGGGAGGGAGGAAGCAAAGCAGCCCCAATTCCAGAGTTGAAATGAGCTGGGGCCATGGAGACGGGTTGGGTTTCTGCCCTGATGGCGCAGGGGTGAGACCCTTCAGATCGTCTGAGACCCAGGAGGCAGTGTGGCCTTTGGAGCTGTTCTGAACTTCAGGGTCCTGGTCAGTGGCAGGCTGGGAGAGGGAGGCACAGCCAGGGGGACGGGTGTGGCCCAGTGAAGGGCAGACTGGGGCCTCCTGAGACGGGCTCTTGGGGAGGTCTCTCTGGATCAGGATGTTGTTTGAGGCCCTGGGGGACATCTGGCAGCACGCGGCTGCTGGATGGGCAGGTCTGGACGGGCCAGGAACGCAGTCTGGGCTGGGCAAAGCTACTGGGAACCAGCTTGGCCTACACATCCTGTACCGTTGGAGCTTTTACAAGGAGGATCTATGAACGGCTTAAGGGAGAAACAGGGTAGTGTGTGGGCAGTTTTCAGGGCTGCCCAGGCATGAGTTAGATCATGGAGGGGACACAGCGTGAGAGGGGGTCCCAGCCCTGCTCACTCCCTGGATAGGGGCGGGGCAGGTCAGGACCTGTGGCTTCTCTGTCTCCTCCTCCCATCTGCGTTGTAGGGAGGTGAGTCTTAGGTGGGCCTTGCGTCCAGGGGAACTGGCCCATCTGGTTCCTGAGAACCAATTGTGAACTTTCAGGAGTTTTGCAAGTCAGGTGATAATAGAGTCATTGTTTAAAAACCAGGCTGGGGGCACAGCTCGGTGGTGGCATGTGTGAGAGCCTGGGTGCGTCCCCAGCACCACATGCAGAAGAAGAAATAGACCGTGTGAATTTAGTGAATGACCAACTGCTGCCTGTGGTGGTGCGGAGAGCTTGGTGTCTCTCCAGCACCCTGTGCGACCAGTTCAGGGCCGAACCCTCCACGCCCAGAAGGGGGCTGCCAGCCCCCCAGCTCCCAGGGAGGCAGCGCCCAGTTCCCTGGGCGTGGGGGGGTCTGCCCCGAGCTGTCGCACAGGGTGCAGGAGAGACCAAGCTCTCCACTCCTGTTAGAGGAGGCTGGGGGTTGATGGCCTCTAGAAAGGACAATCGGGTCAGGCCCCTCTGAGGGGGTGAGGTGGCCGCCAGCTCTGTGACTTCTGGGGCAAGAGATCATAGGAGACCACTCGGGGCCGAGTCCTTCTCTTCCCACGCCCTCCATCCGTTTCTTGGCTCTGCCTGGAATGTGGCATGGGACCTGCTGGTTCCCTGTGTCCCACCTCTGCTCCCACCCCTTGCTGGTCCTCTCTCAGCTACGCCTGTGGTCCCCAGTGGCCGGTGCAGGATCAGGCACCCAGTGGGTGCTGACTGAGTCTGGGCACAGTACTTGCTGGGCCCTGCTGCTCTGGGCAGTGGTGGACTCAGGGGTCCTAAGGCCCAGGCCCTGCCCTTGGGGAGCTTCCATGGGCTCACCTGGGAGGGGGTGTGGGCTGAGCGAGGCCTCCCCCAGCCGATTTTCACGGTTCAGCACCCATAGGCCCCTCGCCCTTTATGGACTCCTGGGGAAACTGAGGCACGGACATGGGGAGGATGACTCCAAGGACTCTTTGGGGAGATGGGGGCTTCCAGGGTGATTTCTTTGTTGTCCCCAACCTCAGGCAGATGAAGGGGAACTTGAGGAGGGTGTGGCCTTTAGGCGGGCAGCCTGCGACCACTGCAGAGGGGAAGGAAGCAGATGGCTAGGCTCAGGCGCCTCCGGCTTGTGACCTGGATTTTAGCAGCTGTTGAAACAACTGGTGGATGGGCCTGGGACCCCTGGAGGGGGCAGGGGTCAGGGAGAGATTACCTGAGGGTCCCCTGGGTAGGACAGCTGGGGACAGGGACAGCTGAGCAGGCTGCTTCTTACTAAGAATAGTCCCCTGGGTCTGCGGAGCCCCGGGAAGCCCCCTCTGCGCCCTAAGGAAAGGCGGCAGGTAGAGACGGCCCTGCCGGGCTCTGGTGATCTGTCACAACAAGTGTCCAGAAACAGACAGGAAGGGGCTGCCACTTGCCAGGTTCATCTGCCTGCGTGCTCCAGGGGGACGGCTCTGGAGCCCAACCAGCTTGCCCTCTTTGGCCCGGGGACCTCAGCACATTCCCTGCCCTGTTTCCTATCTGCAAGGTACAAATGTGGCGAACTCAAGGCGCCCCGTTCACTCTGTAAGTGGCAGCTGCCGTTTCAATAATCATAGCTCTGACCCTTGTTGGTGATGGTGGCAAAACCCACAGGTCCTTGGGTGACGTCAGGAGGGGCTGGGGGCTGGAGCATCACTGCGTGTGCAGTTTCCTCCTTCGAGGCTGCATCTCCCCTAATAGGGGGGCGTTAGACCTGGTGGAGGCCAAGGGGCATGGGAGCCTGACGGGCCATGGCCTGTGAGCATGTGTAGCCTGCTTGTCCCCGATGCCAGCTGCTTGTTACACAGCAGGGCAGGCCTCCCAGGAGCTCAGCGTACAAGCACAGAACCAGCTAAGGTCTCTGAGGATCGCGACTCAAGTCCCAGGAACCCTGCAGAGGGCCCATCCGCACGCCCCTCACTCTACACGAGGGCTCTAGCAGTTTGCCCGAGGTCACCAGAGCCTGCCTGGAAGCCCTTCTTGCACCTCCTGGGCCTTTCAGGTGCAGTGGCACAAGCCTGCAGTGCCAGCGGCCCTGGAGGCTGAGGCAGGACTGCAAAGCCGAGTCCACTTGGGCAACTTTAGCAAGACCCTTTCTCCAAATTTCAAAAGGACTGGGCTGGGGCCCCCCTGGATTCTGTCCTCAGAGACCCATCCCCCAGACCAAGTCTCAGTCCCTGAGGTGGAGTATGAATCATTCTCGTAGAAACCCCCTTGTGTGGCCTAGCACTTTATGCCTGTCTCCCAGGAAAAGCCTGTAGCAGATGGAGAGACAGGGAGAGCACCTGACTGCAGGTCTGTGGGCCCTGAGGCCAGCTCCCTCAGCTACGGGGGCCTGCCTCCTGGAGTCATTGTGGGAGAGGAGAGTCTTGGGCTCTGCAGCCTAGGATCCCACCCAAAACTTCCCTCTAAGCAAGAAGGTTAGATGCCATTCCTCTGTAGAGAGCCGCAGGGTTCCCTCAGACTCTGGGACCTGATCCCTCAGGGGAATCCAAGTTCTGGGGTGACCATGGCCACATGGTGGGTGCTGATACACCCTGTTGGATGAACCCAAGTGCCGGCACCAAGAGCCAGAGGCCTTTGGCTGGAGCTCGGCTCTGCTGCCCACCATCTGGGAGCCATGGTGAAGCACCTGGTAGCTCTGAGCCTCCGTTGTCTCACCTGTAAATGGGGCAGAGGACGAGGGGAGGCTCCCCGCGCAGAGCCTGGATGGGTGTCTGTGAGGCCTCTGCAGGGAAGCTCTTTGGACTCCCAAGAGCCCGGCTCTCACGTGGGATGCACCTTCCCCTGGGTGACCGCCCAGGCTCAGGGTGGCTGCGTTGGCGGCAGAGAGCCCACCCTGCTCTCCCCTATACTTCTGCTGCAGCCCTGCAGGACAGTGGCTTTCTGGCTCCTCAGAGCACCTGGCCAGGCTGCACCCTGGTGGTGTTAGCCGCTGTCCAATGGCCCTTCTCTGGCTGGCTGTGGGAAGGACTAGAAATGGGCAGCTCTGGGGGGGCCTGGCAGTACTCTGCCCCCAGCCCCAAGCCAAGGCCCATCTGCCTGTGAAGTCTCCCCTGATGCTTGACTCGGTGGCATGGTGGGGGCAGCCTCACCCTGGGCTGGGCTGGGGGACAGGGAGTGGCTCAGAGGGTGATGGTTGGCATAGGAGGCTGCGTAGGACCCAACCCTCAGGCAGCTCAGAGTGGAGCCAGCCAGGCACACCCAGAGCACAGCTCAAGCCCTGCCCTTTCTGTGCGTGACCTTGAGTGAGCTGCTCCCCATCCTGCCGCAGCATGCCCAAGCCCAGGCCTGGCAGCAGACGTCCTCCCTTGGAGCCCCATTGCTGCTGTGTGTCCTTGAGCAAGGCCCTTGCCTCTCTGAGCCCAGGGGCTGGCCCAGGGGACCCTCAACACCAGTTCAGACCAGAGCCCGGGGTTCAGCCCCAAGAAGGAAGCAAGTTAGGTGCCTGCTACCCCTGGCACTGTCTGAGGCTGGCCCTGGGCTGGGGCTGCTGCTGGAGGAGGTGGGGAGGGAGTTTGGTGGTAGACACTCTGAGGCTGCCGAGGAGCAGCTTAGGAACCTGCAGTAGGTTCTGGAACCCTCTGAATCAAGGAGGAGGACACAGACCACTCCCTTAACATCTGGGTCCCACCAGGGTCCTGGTGGTCTCCAGTTAGGAGCTGAGGCCTGAATCCTCCCGTGGGGAGGTGGCAGCTTGGCATCCCCTAGGATGGGTCTATGAATCTTGAGTGACCTTGGGCAGTGGAAGTGACCTTGCTTGCCAGGAAGCCCTTCTTAGCGCTGAGACCTTCCAGAAGGGCTGGGAGGGTGGGGAGTGCCCAGGGGCTGCCCAGGGCCATGCTGCTGCTGCTCACTAGGCTCATGTGCCCCAGCCAGGCTTGGTCCTAACCCTGAGCCCCCCTGTCCACAGGCTCCCCACTGCACAAGCAGGCCTCGAGCTCGCCGTCCTCCACCGCAGCCCCGGAGAAGCCCAGCTCGAAAGCGGCCGAAGTGGGTGACGACTTCCTGGGGGACCTGGTGGTGGGCGAGCGTGTGTGGGTGAACGGCGTGAAGCCCGGCGTCGTGCAGTACCTGGGTGAGACGCAGTTCGCGCCGGGCCAGTGGGCAGGCGTGGTGCTGGACGACCCCGTGGGCAAGAACGACGGCGCTGTGGGCGGCGTGCGCTACTTCGAGTGCCCGGCGCTGCAGGGCATCTTCACGCGGCCCTCCAAGCTGACCCGGCAGCCCACGGCCGAGGGCTCGGGCAGCGATGCCCACTCGGTGGAGTCGCTCACCGCGCAGAATCTGTCGCTGCATTCTGGCACGGCCACGCCCCCGCTGACCAGCCGCGTCATCCCGCTGCGGGAGAGCGTCCTCAACAGCTCTGTTAAGACCGGCAACGAGTCGGGCTCCAACCTCTCGGACAGCGGCTCTGTGAAGCGGGGCGACAAGGACCTACGCCTGGGAGACCGCGTGCTGGTGAGTGCAGGTGGCACCCAGAGAGGCAAGTTGCAGGGAGGAGACAGGAAGAGGACTGGAGGCTAAGCTTACAGGGAGTCCACAATTGGGCATGTCCTCGTCAGCACCACACCAAGGGACAAGGGAGCCAGGTGAAGTAGGCTCTGGAGACTTGCTGTGTGAACCTCGGTGAGCATCTGAACCTCTCTGAGCCTCAGCCTTCTCATCTACACAATGGCAACTTTAATAGCACCTGACTGGAAGGTTGAAATGTGTTACTACTGTCCTGCCTTCACATAGTCACTGATTTTTACTCAAATGCCCCATAAATACTGGCCATCTTTGACATTATCCATTTATCCAGCCTGCCAACATGGCTGTACCAGATGTGCCCTGGAGAAGGCTGGGCACCAGTGCTCCCAGCCCCTGCCCAGGGCCAGGCGGTACCCATGCCCAGTCAGCTATAACCTGAATGACCAGTGTTGTTGAGGCCAGGAGAATTGGGTCACTGAAGGCTTCCTTCCAGGGGTCCCTCTTCTCTGGTGGTCCCAAATGTTAGAAAGTGGACGGTGGCCCCCAGTTCCTTTGGAATCTGGATCTGTCCTTCTATACTCTAAACATGGCAATATTTCCTGGGTACCTGCTATGGCCAGACTGAGGGGTACCAAGATGAACGGGACAGAGCCTCACCTGATGTGTCCCAGCTGTCTCTGCCCTCCCAGGACCACAGTGTTGCGAAGGGGACAACACACAGGGAAGTCCCTGAAGGTGGCCTGGCATGAGCAGCCGATGGGAGGCATTTGACTGGGGAGAGCGGGGCTCACCTTGGAGCCACAAGACCCCAGAGTGGGGTCCCCAAGGGTATGGCTGTCTGGGCCCCTCTCTTTGCCCTGTAGACCCTGCTCCCCCAAACCAAGGTTTCTCCCAGAGGCTTCTGGGAACAGCCTTTGGGGTGGAGGAGGGAGAGGAAGTGTCTGTGCCTAGGGCCAGTTGGACCCTCGGGCTGGTGCTGTGAAGAAGCTTTGGCCCCTGCTTTACATGACTGGAGAAGTTGAGTGACCTGTCTGGTGATGGCACAGAGCCTGATTCAGACCAGCCTGAGGCCCACCTCTCTCTGAGCCCCATGCCCCCCTAGGCTGCCTCAGGGTTGGCTGTCCCTCGGGAGCTTCTCCTGGGGTGGCCCTGTGATGAGCATGGCCAGACTTGATTCCTGCCTCCGGCAGCCTCCAGCCTGCAGGGGAGGGGAGATGGTGTTACAGACCTGGTTATCTCCCCACAGACTGCCCTGAAGCAGCAGTCCCCATTGCTCAGAGGCCTTTCCTGGGGGACATTGTTAGGGCTGAGTCTGGGGAGTGGCCGGCATGCTGAGAGTGGTCGTGGTTGTAGCAAATACCCAAGCAGCTAACTTACAAAGAAAAAGGGTTTAATTCAGCTCAGGGGTTTGGGGCTGCAGTCCGTGATTGATTAACCTGTGGCTTTGGGCATGGAGTGGCACGTCGTGGCTGGGGGGCGGTGGGGCCCAACCACTCACCTCATAGCCAGGGAGCAAAGAGGAAGAGCTGGGGTCCCCCAGCCCCCCTCAAGGGCATACCTCCAGGACCTGGAAGAACTGCACCCCACTTCCCCAGTAGGGCCTCCCTGAGGACCAGGGCTTTAAGATATGGTCTGCAGCTGGGTATAACCAGGTGACAGAGACACACGCTTCTTTTTTTGGGTTGCTGGGGAGTGAACCCAGGGCCTTGTCCATGTGAGGCAAGCGCTCCACCAATTGAGCCATGTCTCCAGCCCCAGGAGCTTCTTGACCAGTGGCCAGAGAGACCAGAGAAGCTGGAGAGGAGCAGGGGTCTGAGCAGGGAGCAAGGAGCCTCGGGGCAGGACCACACCCCGAGGCTGGCCTGGGAGGCCCTGGTGGGGCTGGGCTTCACCTGTTTACAGTGGAGACTGCAGAAAGCCCGAGAGGCAGGTTCCCTGCTGCCCAGTGTGGGTTCGGGATCCGAAGTCAAGAGCCGACCGGCTGCAGGGCAGGTCCCAGGGGAGGCAGGATGCGTGACCCCCTGTGGGTTCCTGACCCCTGTGGAGTGGGAAGCTCAGGCTCTGCATGCTACTGACCAGCCTTGGGTCCCTGCTCCCTGCAGGGAGTGGACATTTCTATCTGTGTCGGGTGTCCAGTGCCCAGAGGCTGGGCACACAGGGAGGACCGCCCACCTGGCCCAGCAGCAGGGCTGGTCCTCCAGGGGCTGCCACTTGGGCTCTCAGCCCACCGGGGCTGCAGTCTGTCCTTGGGAGTGAGCCCCGACCTGGGCACTGTGTCCAGCACTCTGTGCCTTGTCACCTTGGGCCTGTCCACTGTCACACAGGGTGGGTGCTATGTCCCATCTTCTAGACAGGGATGGTGGCCTGGCCCTGAACAACAGCCTTCGGGGCACAGGAAGGGGCAGTGGCAGCCACCTTTTTTATTCACTCAGCAAAACCTGCCTTGGAGTGGACATTCCTGGGACTCTGGGTGGAGACAGGAGCGGATCCCAGTGAGGGGTATCCACTCTGCAGGGTGCAGAGCTGGCCTGTGTGGGGGCGAGGCCCAGACACCGATGACACCGCTCCTAGGGCGGCCGGGAGCCACGTGACTGTCACTCCCACTCAGGACAGTTAGCCATTTCTAATAAAAGTAAACATGTCTTTGTGTGACCCAGCTGTCACTCCCCTGGTGTTCACCCAGGTGAGCTGGAAGCCATACAACCCTCCACTGCTGCTCAAAGCAGCAGGTTCCCAATGGCCACAACTCAGCCTGGCCACTGGGAGGACCTTGTGTGGCCTTGGGCAGTGGCACATCTGCCATCGGGACATTTTTCGGCAATGGGAAGAAATAAGCCATTTGGCCTAGAAAGGCCATCATGTGTATTGGTAAGTGACAGCCAGCCTGAAAAGTCGATGGGCTAGATTATTCCCACTGTGTGACCTTCAGAACCAGGCAAAGTCAGGGCTGCCTTTTTTTTTTTTTTTTAATGAAACTGGGGGTTGAACCAGGGAGGCTCTACCATGAGGTACACCCCAGACCTATTTTAAAAGATATTTATTTTTTTAGTTGTAGTTGGACACAATACCTTTATTTCACTTATTTATTTTTTTATGTGGTGCTGAGAATCGAACCCAGGTTCTCGCACGTGCGAGGTGAGCGCTCTACTGCTGAGCCATGACCCCAGCTGCCCCCAGCCCCTTTTTATTTTTATTTTTTATTTTGAGACAATATCTTGATAAATTACTGAGGCTGGCCTCCAGCTTACAATTCTCCTGCCTCAGCCTCTGAAGTTGCTGGGATTACAGTCACGAGCCACTATGCCTGGCTTGGTTGAAAAATCTTTAGTCCCCCCCTGACCCTGGTGGCTGTTCCTCCATCCCTCTGTGGGATGGACACTTGGCCCCAGAAGAGGGTCCAAGACAACCTTCGGGTGAGGGGATCCAGGCAGCGTGGGCTGAGGAAGGAGGGTGAGAGGAACACTTTGCTCTGGAGGCGGAGCCCTGTCCCCAGCCAGTCTCCTCCTCTCTCACCCGCTGACACTGGTGGCCTAGACTGTGCCTTCCATGGTGGAGATGACAAGAAGCTTCTCCAGGGAAAATGAGAACAAGAGAAAGTGGTGCAGGCATGAGCCGAACATGGTGCCACTCAACATGCCCACATACATATTCATGCTCATGAATATTCATATGGCCTGAATGTTCACAGGGACTCCATTCGGTGAGCCAAGGCACTCTGGAGATGAAAGATGTGAGTGCAGAAATAAGCCCCATGGATGTGTCGGAGATGTCTGAGAAAGGAGGGCAAAAAGGGATGGGCAAAGACAGGACCAACAGGAACTCGCGCTCACTGAGGGCGCAGGGGCTGGGGTTGCAGAAGGAGGGGTCCTGGGGAGGGAGGCTGGGGTCGGGAAGGACTGGAGCAGCACCCCACAGTCGGCAGGTGCCTGACCCCTGGGCAGGCAGGACAGCAGCCCGCAGAGGGAAGGAGAAGCCACAGAACCTGGGACATAGGCATGCCGCGGGGCTCCTGGGTGGACAGGTACTCCCACATATGGGCTGGGACTCCATATGGCTTTGGGAGTTGCAAGGGACCCTGGATAGCAGGGGACTCGGAGATTAGATTCTCTAGGGTCCATCCAGCTGCACTTCAGAGCGAAGGTAGTGGGGCTCAGAGGTGGCGCCTCCGCCTCACACGCTCGAGGCCCGGGACTCCAACCCTAGCCCTGCAGAAACCAAGGCACAAGTAAAGGGGATGCAGTCAGAATGTCACCCCAGCTTTGTATCAGCTAAGACAGTAAAAATCAAAACCTCGAGGTTGTCAGCGTGTTGCTCAGAGACAGGGAGGTCAACAGGAGAGTCATCCCGGTTCCAAGTGATTGCTTGTGGGGAGAGGAGAGAAACTGGGGCTTTCCCGATGCTCTGCAGGTATTTGACTCAGATACTCACAAGTGCAGCTGGGACTTTGGAATTTTAAAACTGCTGCTGCAGTAATGTCCACATTTCTTTCTTTTCTTTTTTTGGTACCAAGGGTTGAACCTGGGGGTGATTAAACCCCCGAGCCCCATCCCCAGCCCTCTTGTATTTTATTTAGAGACGGGGTCTCGCTGAGTTGCTCAGCGTCTTGCTTTTGCTGAGGCCGGCTTTGAACTTGCCTCACCTCCCAAGCCACCTTTCTTATTATCCTGTCCTGTGATTTTTTTTTTTTTTTTTGCACTGTGGTGAAGACCACATGACATAGGATCGACCGTCCCAGCCCTCACTGAGTACACAGGCCAGCAGCGTTAAACTCACTCACGTTGCTGCACAGCAGAGCCGTGGAACTTTCTCATCTTGCAAAACAGAAACTCTGGATCTGTTAACAGTAACTTCCTCCCTGGCAGGACCCCCACACCACCCTTCAAACTGCTTTTCAGGGCTACCTGTGATGCGTTTCTGGTATCCAACTCCATCTACAGTACTTAATTTTCACAAAAGTCCTTACGGGTGAAGGTGGTGAGGCTCACACAGCTTGTCGGTGGCTACATTTGAGTGCAGATACATGTCCCTCCCCAGCCTGTTTGTGCTCTCAAATGGGTCAGCCTGGGAGGCACTGGAACCTGTGTCCCTCCCAGCTGTTTGTGAGCCTCCTCTTCCGAGTGTGCCCCCTGCCCATATGGGATAAGTCCAGGTGCTCACACTGTCTCCATGGTGCCTGCCTTGTCCTCCAGACCCCCCAAAAAATCTCTCTGTGTGCCAACAGGTTGGTGGGACGAAGACTGGCGTGGTGCGGTATGTGGGAGAGACAGACTTTGCCAAGGGCGAGTGGTGTGGCGTGGAACTGGACGAGCCCCTTGGGAAGAATGACGGGGCGGTGGCAGGCACCAGGTAGCAGGGCTTCCCGGAGACTGGGGGGAGGGGCAACAGGGACTGGGTGGGCTGGGAGCCAGGTGGGCCCTGAGCCAGGGTGCCCTTTACCTGGCAGGAAGGTGGGTCGCTGGCCAGGGGGTGGGATGGTGGCAGCCCCCCAGCGCGTGAGCACCTGGTGGGACCTTGTAGTCCGGTGTGCTGCCTGGGACTGGAGTGGCTTTGGGAGCAGAAGAGTCCACGGTTTCCATGACAATGTATGCCTTCCTGTTTGGGGGTGGGTGACTCTCATCCGCTCTCAACTCAGGAGCTGCCAGGCAGCCGCCCCTGCCTGGCCCAGCCCAAGGTGTCTTCTGCTGGCTTTTGCTTCTCTGTGTGGGGGACTCCTTGACAGAGAGCTCATGGGACTCCTTGATCTGGGGGTGATTTAGGATATCTGTGAGAACAGGGCTGCAGCCATGGCTGGGGGTCCTTTGGGAGCCAAGTTTGGGGACTTTGTACCCCAACATGCCACCAAACCAGCTGTGTGATGGTGAGCCAGTCTCTTGACCTCTCTGAGCCTAATGTCCTCGTTCATGAATATAGACAACACTGGGGAGGTGAGATGAACGTCCCCGTACAGGGATGGGCACTTGAATCCTGTGACTGGTGTCTCCCCACCCCCCAAAAGCACTCCCTGCAGGAGTTCGCAGCTGCAGGGACGCTGGGGCCCTGGTCACCTCCATTCCTCTGAGAATCCTGTCCCTCTGCCTGGAGGGCTCTGCCCGGGTGTGGGTGGCCAGAGATAGGTGCCCGTCTCTGCTGGGCTTAGAAGAGGTGGGAGGTGAGGTGGGGCCGCAGTGGCAGCGTGGGTCTCCCCTGCTTCCTAGGTACTTCCAGTGCCCACCCAAGTTTGGTCTCTTCGCGCCCATCCACAAGGTCCTCCGCATCGGCTTCCCATCCACCAGCCCGGCCAAGGCCAAGAAGACCAAGCGCATGGCCATGGGCGTCTCCGCGCTGACCCACAGCCCCAGCAGCTCTTCCATCAGCTCCGTCAGCTCCGTTGCCTCCTCCGTCGGGGGCCGGCCCAGCCGCAGTGGCCTGGTGAGGGGACCTTGGGGAGGGTGGGACCCGGTGTCCCAGTCTGCCCTCTGCTTGCCCTGGCTCCCAGTGACCCACAGTCTGGGGTTTTGAACAAACATGGAGGTGCCCATGTTTCCTGGGAGTGACGGAGCCATTTCCATTCACTGCTCCTGTGTCCTGCTGCAGTGGTCGCCTACGCCCTTCCTGGGGGACAGAGGGTCCGTGCAGGGTTCAGAGAGGCTGGTGGAGCCTCTTGGCTGTTCCAGGAATGGGCACGGGACCCTGTTCTGCCCAGCCTGGACACAGGGCCCCTTGAGGTCTGGGAGGAACCAGCCCAGAGTTCCCTGAACCACGTCGTCACGGTGCACCTTGGGGTGTCCAGGTGCTGGCCAGGCGAGAGCATGCCCCAGGGTCCAGGCACCTCGGTGCTGTGGTCCCTGAGTCCCACCTGCACCTCCGCAGCTCACGGAGACCTCCTCGCGCTACGCCCGCAAGATCTCAGGCACCACGGCGCTGCAGGAGGCACTGAAGGAGAAGCAGCAGCACATCGAGCAGCTGCTGGCCGAGCGGGACCTGGAGCGGGCCGAGGTGGCCAAGGCTACCAGCCACATCTGCGAGGTGGAGAAGGAGATCGCCCTACTCAAGGCACAGCACGAGCAGGTGGGCGCCAAGCCACCGGGCCCCCAGGGCCACCAGGACCCCTCCTGCCAGTCCCCAGTGCCACTCACGCAGAGAAATTCCCAGCGTGCACCAGTAGCGCGCTCGCCCCACTTTCCAGATCTGCAGCCGCCCAGTAGCCTCCCTGGGCCCTTCTGGGAACCCGGCCACGGAGCCACCTCCGCCGTCCGTCCTGCAGGAGTGCGAGCTTTTCTAGGTCACGAAAAATCCTTCACTAAGATAGTGGCTGTGTGGCCATCATTATGACCTGTGTCCTTGTGATGTGGCCGTCCCCTGCTGTCATTTACACTTTCTAGTCTTTTCTCTTCTACATAATACCATTGGGACATCTTGGGGACACAGCCGTCTGCGTGTCATGCTCTTGAGCACATCTGGGGTTGGGTTTCGGGGCAGGGCCCTTGCCCCCGAAGTGGGAGGAACTGGGCCGTGGTCTTGGGCCAGCCTCATGCGGCTGGCAGTCCTCTGGGTGGGGCCTCCTCTGCCATTCCTGCTGGGTCTCTGAGCCTCAGCCTGCCCAGCTGCGCCTGCATGGGGAGCAGAGGCTGCGAGGCATCCAGGCCTGCCCCTCTCCCTCCTTGGCCCTGCCTCTGCCCCTGCTGGACCCCACACCCGCCCCGGGAGACTGGCCCTGACCCTGCCGTGGCCCTTGCTTGGGCCAGTATGTTGCAGAGGCAGAAGAGAAGCTGCAGCGGGCACGGCTGCTGGTGGAGAGCGTGCGGAAGGAGAAGGTGGACCTGTCCAACCAGCTGGAGGAGGAGCGGAGGTATGCGCTGCCCGGCCACCCCACTGGGCCAGAAGGTCGGGAGGAGCATGGGCTCCAGGGTCCAGGCCCCAGCTCTAGTCCTGCTCTGCCGCCCTAGCAGTGTCACCTGGACTAGAGCCCAATCCCTGGGCCTTGGTCACCTACCTGTTGAGTGGGGACACAGGGTGACGGGAGCAGAGCTCCTGCAGAGGCCCGGCACAGATGGACGCTGTGTCTGCAGCTGTAGACCACACGTTCCCACCGGCCAGCGTCTCATCACAGGAGACCAGCCTGGCCCTCCTGGGAGCCGAGACTGGGGTCAGGGCCCCGCATTGCTGCCACTGAACCCCTGGGCCAGGTTCCCTGCACAGAGCTTCCAGCTCCTATCCTGGGGCTTGGTCCCCACTTCACATGCCAGGAAGCTGAGGCCCAGAGATAGCAGCAGAAGGACACTGGGACGCCTTGCGCGGTGCTAGCCAAGCACCGTCCCCTCATAGGATGAGCCTGGGGGCTGCCATATCACAGGCAGAAAGCAGACCCGGTGCGCACCTAGGGGGTGCTGCTGTTTCCTGCCCCGCCACAGGGGCCGTGGGGGCATCCTGTCTCTTTCTGAGGCAGCTACAGGGATGGGGCACATGTCCCCTCCTCCCAGGAAAGCTCCTGGCCAGGGGGTGACGGTACCAACAAGCCCTGCAAAGTCAGATGTTTACGCCTCCCACCAGCCCAGCCCGAGGAGGGAGGCGGAGTGATGTGGGCAGGTTTGCCTGGTCCCAGAGCCTCTCCCCCTCCCACTCTCCAGCCCCCCACAGTGCCCCCGGCCCAAGCCCCCACTTGCATCTGTGTTTGGGGCTTTCAGCCAGGGCCTGGGCTCCGCAGGCTGCTGTTTCTATCTGCTGAGATGGTCATCAGAGGCCATGGTCATCGAAGCCCACACATCTGGCTCCCATGACAATGGTCCTGAAGCTGATCATTGAAAGCAGTTCTGTAAGGCATTGCAGAAATTGTGTCCAATAGGGGCCAGCATTGACCTGTGCTTGCTGGGCGACCTTGGGCAGGCAACTTGCCCTCTCTGACCCTCTGTTCTTCCTCCCAGCTCACAGATTGGTCCACTTGGCAGCATCTGCTCCCTGCGGAGCCCTCACTAACATGGTGGTGACTCCATTACTAGTCCACCATCCTCTGTCCCCCCAGCCGCCCCAGGAGAAAGGAAGGTCCTGCTCAGAGTGCAGGGTGGACTGGGAGAACTGGAGGCCTCCAGAGAGCTCTGCTCCTGGGGACGGTCCCTCCACATGGTCTGGGCTCAGATTCAGCTACAGGCAGCCTCACCTTTCTCGACGCCATTGACCTAATGCAGCCCTCCTCCAGGCCAGGCGGTCAGTCCCCTCTCTCCCCCCTGCAGGAAGGTGGAGGACCTACAGTTCCGGGTGGAGGAGGAGTCCATCACCAAGGGAGACTTGGAGGTAAGGCTAGGGCCCTCCCTGAGCTGACCCAGCATCCCGCCGGGGGGGGGCTTGCTGGCTTGCGCTGGCAGCACTGTGGGCCTCCTTGGGAGGAGGCTAGGAGGTCGCAACGGGAACAGGGAGGAGGGGTCACACCTGGAAGAGCGGGGAGAGGCCGCCAGGAGACATCTGTGTAGAGCAGAGGTGGGAATGGCTCTGTCAGACCCCACAGGAGCCTGTGTTGGTGGCTGGGGTGGGGGTCAGGATGACCAGGGCAGTGAGGACACCACCTGGGCCTGAGAATGAAGTAGTGGACTTCCCATCCCTTCCCGTTGGGCAGTAGCCCCAGAGTTGTCCCTTGGGCTGTCGGTTCACCTGGGACTCCAGGTGCCGACTGGCTGGAAGCTCGTGGGGTCACCGAAGGCGTAGAGAACTGAGGCTCAGAAAGGCAGAGTGACGCTAAGAGTTGAGCCAGCAGGACTCGGCCCCATTCCTCACTGTCCTGGGCGCTGGGCCTCCAGCTGTCACCCTCACCCCTGGCTCTAGGCACCCTTCCCTCTGCAGTCACACCCACCGTCAGGTCCAGGGGGGGCTACTCAGGTCAGTTGGCCAACGGACATGGCTCTGGAGCCTCCCCAGTTCACCCAGAGACCACAGGGCTCCTGAGGCCGCAGTTGAAGGGGCTGGAGCACCTTCTGCCTCCTGGGATGTGACAAGGGACAGAGCTCCCAGAGCTGGCAGATGGAATGGGGACAGCGAGGTCACTCCCTTCCCCTCTCTGGTTCTGGCTGTTCCCTCTCCTGGGCCTGTTTCCTGCTCTGTAAAAGAAGGAGGCCGAGTCCCTCAGGGTCCCTGAGTCCCTGAGCCTGTGTCCTGGAGGCAGGCCGGGCCATCCCTGGCAGGCCTGGGACCCCAGAAGCTGCCTTCCCCCACGTGATGGTGCCGTCCAGGGGCTACACTCTGGGAACCCTAGCAGAGTGCTTCAGCAGTGAGCTTCGAGCTCAAATCAGAAATCATAGTTTCTGACCTGGAGAGCCACGCGAAGACCCCTGACTTCCAGTTCCCCACCAGCAAAACTGCACTGGGCATCCTGTCCCCGGGCCATCCCGGCTGGGCAATGGGAGGGGGACGTGCACCCTGCGTAGAGTCTCTGTCAGTGGCCTCTGTCAGTAGGTCTGCATGGCTTGAGGTGGCATCAGGCCGTTTTGACGCCTGTGTCCCTCAGAGCCAAACATTTAGCCAGTTTTTCTCATGGGCAGCTGTCCTCCTCCAGGGGCTGGGTTGTGGGAAAGCAGCTGGGGTCGCTAGAACAGAGCTCCCGTGCCCCAGCCAGTGTCAGTCCCCAGGGATATGGGGAATCCACGCCCTGCAAGGACAGGCTGGGCAGAGACCTGGAGCAGATCTGCTAGGAGCCGAGCCCCCCAGCAGAGCCTCCCTCTTCTGAGTCGGGCCTGTCTGCCTTCCTGGCTCACTGTCACCCCTCCACCCACCTGCTCCAGCCTGCGGGTGCCACCCATCACCCCCAGTTACCCTCACAGGAGAATCTGATTGGCCCCAGGCCAGCCAGTGGGCGGGTGGGCTTTGATCAGGGGCCCACCCCAGATGCAGTGCGGCCTGGCCGGGAGAGGCCGGGCGGGTGCAGGACAGACAGTGATGGCCAGTTCCTGGGGAAGGACTGTTGCATCCCATGGTGACGAGAGAGTTGCCCCTGAGAGCGGTTCCCCTTCTGTCCCCTCCCCCAGTGACAGCTCATGTCCCCATTCCCACTTCCTGGCCTTCTTGCTGGCCTTCCACCCTCTGACCTCCGAGTTCAGACTTGGGCCTTTGGCCTCTGGTCCAGGCGGGGCCTCAGCGTCCCTGTGGGGCCCTCCGGGCATGCCCTCGTGACATTGCCACCAGGATTCCCTGGGCTGCAAATCTCTCTAGCCGAGCGACTGAAAGCGGCACCCACTCGAGCCTCCCAGTTCTGGAAGCCAGAAGCCTAACCTGGCGGTGCTGGGCGCGGCTGGTCCCCTGCGGAAGGAGGCTGCAAAAGGCCTGGGCGTACCCTCCTGGCGTCTGCCAGCTGCCCGCGCCTGGCCAGCCCTTGCCCGTCCTGCTGGCAGCTCTCCCATGACTGACGCGTGGCCTTCCTCCAGGACACCAGTCATGGGGTTGGGGATCGGGGTCCACCCCAGTCCAGTCTGATCTCAGTCATGACAAGAACGGAGACCCTGCTCCAAACAAGGCCCCGTCTGAGATTCTGGGCAGGGGGACCTATACCCACAGGCTCTGGCGTCCTGTCCCTGCCTTGCCTGAGCACCCCCCAGCCGTTCCCATCTTCTCGCCCCCTCATTGCTCCAAAACAAGTGCCTTGACCTTGGTGCCCAGGTCACCTCTGTCCCCACAGCTGTCCCCCTGGGAGACAGCACCAGCCCACACCCACCCCGGTCCTTACCCTTGCTCCCCCACACGAAGCCACCATAGCCTTTTTAAAAATATCTTGTAAAATTTTTAATAGTGGAAAATTTTAAAATTCTCAGCAGCAGAGAGGACAATGTCACGAGCTCCCAGGTCCCATCACCGGCTCCTCCAGGTGCCAACTCGTGGCTGATCCTGCTTCAGCCCCCACCCCACCTCATCACATCCCACTCACCCTATGACCAAAGCTTCCCTGTGGCCCCCAGGTCCTGCCCCTTCCCTGCTCACACCTGCAGGTAACACCAGGCTCTGGAGTGGCTGGGAGAAGACCCTCAGACGCAGCCCCTCCTGGTCTCAGGCCTGGTGGCTCCTGTGTGCCCTAACGTTCCTCTGCCTGTGCTGGGTCCTCTGAAGCCCCTGACCTGCACTCTGCCTTAAGTAGACTCCTCTCCCAGGCCCACCCCAGGTTCCCTCTGCCCACTGCCCAGGTCTCTCCCAAAATGACCTTCTCTCTGCATTTATCACTGGCATCCTTCCCCAGGATCTCTGCCCCTCGAGGGTGGCACCTTGTCCAGCTTGTTCACCTCTGTGTCTCTGAGGCCAGGACGTGGTGAGGAGCACATTTGTCCTCGGGTGGGCTTCCTGGGTCACAAGCTGAGAACAAGTTTGGGGTCCATGCCTTGCCCTGGATGTCACAGCTTTAGGCCTGACAGCCCTGGGGATCTCCTGTGAGTCACCCCGGCTGTGGTGCCCTCTGGTAGCCCCTGGTGCTTCTGAGTGGTCTGTCATTCACAGGAGACCAAGGGAAGCCCTGGGCCTCTGTCCTTCAGGGGCCCTTCCCAGCTCACTCATGAAGCAAACCCTGGACTACCAGAGAGCTGTCCCCAGGTGGTGGGGTGGACGCCGCTCAAGGGAACAAGGAAGGGCTGTTGGCAGAGCTCTGCCAGATCTTGAGCTGGGGCAGGGCAGCAAGCAGCCTGCCCTTCCCCCTGTAGGAGCCCCTGGCTGCTGTGCACGGGTGCAGGAGCTGAGGACTCCAGTGAGCGCCTGCGCTGGTCAGAGTTTCACTGCTGACTGACCAGCGCCAATAGAGAGGAGAAAGGTTTATTTGGGGGCTCATGATTTTTGAGGACCCAGCCCACAGACAGTCGGCTCCATTCCTGGGGCTCAGGGTGAGGCAGGATGTCTTGGCAGAGGGTGTGGGGAGCAAAGCAGCTCACGTGGTGACCAGGAAGCAGAGACAAAATATCTACCCCAAAGGCTCGTCCCTAGTGCCCACCTCCCCTGGCCACACCCCGCCGGCCTCCAGGTACCCCCCAGCTACTCCCCATCCGGGGACTAATTCAGAGCCAGTCACTTCACCTCCAAACCTTGTCTTGTCCCACACGTGAGCTTCAGGGGGACACCACACATCTAAACCATTGCAGTGCCCGCTTAGGGATATGGTGATCTTAGCTCTGGACCCCACCTTGCTGAAGCTGCTGGTGGCTGCGAGCCCTGGCCCTCCCTGGAGCAGCCCCTCCCCTCCCAAACTGACACCGGTTCAGCTGGATGGGGCTCTTGTTATTCCTTGAGGGAAATTCAGAAAACAAGATGATGAGCCAGGGGGTCTGAGCATCTCCATCGCTGTTTATGTGTTGCAAGGGACGTGTAGTCACCCCTCGGTGTCCAGGGAGTGGCTGGCTCCAGGACCCCAGAAACACTAAGAGTGTCAGATGTTCAGCCCTTGTGCGAATGGCGCAGTATTTCCATAGACCCTGCATCCCCTGCCAGGTCCTTGCAGTCACCTCTAGGTAACCATCAGGGGCACTCAGATGCTGGGTAAACAGTTGTCTTCCTGGGGAATGATGACAAGGAACAAAGTCTGGTTAGGCTCAGTACAGACTGAGGGTGTTTTGTTTTGGGTACCAGGCAGTGGAGTCAGGGCCCCTGGCCACGAGCCATGTCCCTAGCCTTTTGTGGATTTTATTTTTTATTTTGAGACAGGGTCTTGCTAAGTTTTGAGGCTGACCTTGAATTTGCAACCCTCTCGCCTCAGCCTCCCAAGTGCTGGGATTACAGGTGTGTGCGCCACCGTGCCCAGCCCGGGTTCAGTTTTTAAGAAATATTCTCACCAGGCTGGTGGAGTGTGCTTGTGATCCCAGCAGCTCAGGAGGATCACAAGTTTGAGGTCAGGCTCACAACTTAGCAAGGCCCTTTCTCAAAACAAAAATATATCTTTAAAAAAGGGGATGCAGCTTAGTGGTGAGGCACCCTTAGATTCCCCAGGACCAAAAAAAAGGGGAAGGAAATTATTTCCAACTAGGGGCTAGTGGGGTCTGTGGACGCTGCCCCACCAGCATGGAGGGCTGTTTCTGGGCGGAGGGTCTCCACACCTTCAGCGGAGGACCAGCCTCAGCTGTTGGCGCATGCGTGCTGTTTCGTGGAGGCGCCTGCGACTTGGCGCTACTTTTGTCTCCTGGAAGATGAGCCTGGTTTTCAAACTGGTTCCCCAGGGTACCCAGGGCGAGAGCCCTCCACTCCCTGTCTCCCCACCAGGGTCCGCCACGGGCAATCAAATGCCATCGTGGCGCCTTGAGAATGCCAGGCTTTGTTAGGGGATAAAGCGGGTGTTGTGTAGTGGGGACAGAAGTGCTCTTGTGCTTCCTGGAGACCAGGCGTCCTCCATGCCCCCGCCCAGGGGGTGGGGCGGGCAGCGACCAGGCAGGCAGTGGGAGGCACGGCCTAGCGCCACCCAGAGCTCAGGCTGGAGAACCAGGGTGGCGCACCTGAGTTTATTTTTGCAATCTGCCCAATCCTCTGCTCTCTGTCAGCACCGGCCTGGGGACCTGTCATTCCTGGGACCACATATTTCCTCCTCCTCCTAAAGGCCTCCTGTGTGCCCAACCCTGTTCCCAAAATGAGTCCCAGCCCACAGGCTCCCTGAGGGGAAGCAGGGAGAGGAGGGAGAGCAGACATTGGAGTCCTGAAAATCCCAGGGCGGCCACAGGGGTGACAGGCAGGAGGATCCAAAGTTCGAGGCCAGCCTCAGCAATTTAGGAAGGCCCTTAGCAATTTAGGGAGAGGCTGTCTAAAATATAAAAAGGGCAGGGGCCGTGGCTCAGTGGTTAAGCACCTCTGGGTTCAATCAAGGGTAACTCCCACCCAAAAACCACCCAGCCAGGCCCCTTGCTGGGGGGGCTCCCACCCCACTCTGCAGGCCTCTATCCCTGAGCAATTCTGGCTCCTCGACCTGCTCTGTCTTGTTCGCGGAAGATGACGCCTCCTCTCTCTCTCTCTCCCCCTCTCTCTCTCCCCGGCTTCCTCTTCCCCGCCCCCCGCGCCCGCCTCCCCCGTCCCTGGGTGGAGCAGACCCAGACGCAGCTGGAGCACGCGCGCATTGGGGAGCTGGAGCAGAGCCTGCTACTGGAGAAGGCGCAGGCAGAGCGGCTGCTCCGAGAGTTAGCGGACAACCGGGTAACGCCGCCGCCACCGCTCGCCCGCCAGCCCCGCCTGGAGGCCCCTGGCTTCTCTGTTGTGCCCCTTGCTGTCCTTGCTGCTGTCCCACTGCCTTCTCCTTTGGGCTCCCTTTTTCCGAGGGAAGGAGGATTTAGAAGTGTGCTCAGGCTCCATGGCCACATCTGCTCACTGGAGGGGACATCTGGCTCAGGACCCAGGCCACTGGGATGGCCCTATGAGCCACCCTGTGCCTCGCCCGGGGCATGGGCACGTTGGAAGATGGGCCTCCTGGATGTGGTCAGGCCCGGCAGCCGCAGGCCCAGGTGTTGCTAGCCTTGGTGGCAGGAAAGCCTGGCCTGACAGAGCTGGGCTAAGAAGTGACAGGGCGTTGGGGAAGTGGGTCCCTAGGGGGTGCAACAGGGAGCCCCAGGAAAGTGCTACTGGAAGGCGAGTTCCCCTGAATCACTAGGGCATGCACGGTTCCATGTTACACTCCAGGCCTGGCTGGCCCATGCATGGCCACTGTGCATGCACTGAGGCCAGCACCCTTTTCGGGCCGACCCAGCCGACAGCGGTGACAGGAAGACACCTTCTGCACATCATGAGGGTTGGTACAGCACAGCCCTGGATGGGTGCTCGTGTGTGATGTTGGAGAGTCCCAGGCATCCGGTGGCACTCGATGGCCGTGGCCCTGTGGCCACGTGTGCTCATTCGTATGCAAGGAGGCTGTGTGCAGAAACCCACCTGCAATGGTGGGCAGGTTGGAGCCTCCACTGGAGGCACCTGATCTTGTCATCAGCTAACACAATGAAAATAGGTTTATTGAGCCAAAAGACCTTTACGAACAAAAGCTTTGAAGTTTGTAAAAGATTTGAATCTTTAAAATAGGTTGTATGATAGTGCACAGCTGATAGCCCAGCCATTCCTGAGTGGCTGAGGCAGAAGGATTACAAATTGGAGGCCAGCCTCTGCAACTTAGTAAGGCCCTGTCTAAAAGAATAAAGAGGCTGTGATATAGCTCAGTGGTAGAACTCCCCTGTGCAATCCCCAGCCCCCCAGATCTGAGGCAACCAGGTAGGGTTTTGGAAGGTGGAGCCCTGATGGGTCTGGAATCCTCAGTTCTGTTTTGCTGAAGATTTGAAAGTCAGCTGCCCTTGACCACTATTCAGCCAGGCCCTCTGTGAGTTGGCCCATTCTGGCCTAGGCCCATCTCTCTCCGGTGAGATAATGCAAAACCACTCTGGTCTCTGCCCTTTAAAAATAACATTAGTAACCTGTGCAGTGTTGCACGCCTGTAATCTTGGCGACTCAGGAGGCTGAGGCAGGAGGATCACAAGTTCCAGGCCAGCTTCAGCAACTTGGGGACACCCTGTCTCAAAATTTAGGGAAAAAAAAAAGGACTAGGGATGTGACTCAGTGGAAAAGTACCCCCGGGTTCAGTCTACAGTCCCACCAAAAAATTTAAAAGTGGTGACCTTAGATCAACAAAGCTGTCACCTTAAAGAAGTGGTTCCTCTTACCCACCAGTTTGTCCCAAGCCGGTTGGGCATCAGGGGCACCCCCATCATGCGGCTGACCTCATGGTTGGGGTACAGCCAGGACCAGGTGGGAGTGGGCCGCTTCCCTTCTCCTGCTGTCCCAGCCCTCTGACCCATCTCCCTCTCTCCCGGTAGCTGACCACGGTGGCCGAGAAGTCTCGGGTGCTGCAGCTGGAGGAGGAGCTGACCCTCCGATGCGGCGAGATCCAGGAGCTCCAGCAGTGCCTCCTGCACTCGGGGCCCCCACCCCCTGACCACCCCGAGGCGGCCGAGACTCTGCGCCTGCGGGAGCGGCTGCTGTCGGCCAGCAAGGAGCGCCAGCGGGAGAGTGGCCTGCTGCGCGACAAGTACGAGAAGGCCCTGAAGGCCTATCAGGCCGAGGTGGAGAAGCTCCGAGCTGCCAACGAACGGTACGCACAGGAGGTGGCCGACCTCAAGGACAAGGTCCAGCAGGCCACCAGCGAAAACATGGGACTCATGGACAACTGGAAATCCAAGCTGGACTCGCTGGCCTCCGACCACCAGAAGTCCCTGGAGGACCTCAAGGCCACGCTCAACTCGGGCCCCGGGGCGCAGCAGAAGGAGCTCGGGGAGCTGAAGGCGGTGATGGAGGGGATCAAGATGGAGCACCAGCTGGAGCTGGGCAACCTGAGGGCCAAGCACGATCTGGAGACGGCCGTGCATGTGAAGGAGAAGGAGGGCCTGCGCCAGCGGCTGCAGGAGGCCCAGGAGGAGCTGGCTGGGCTGCAGCAGCACTGGCGGGCACAGCTAGAGGCACAGGCCGGCCAGCACCGGCTGGAGCTGCAGGAGGCACAGGACCAGTGCCGCGATGCCCAGCTGCGCGTCCAGGAGCTGGAGAGGCTGGACGCCGAGTACCGAGGGCAGGCTCAGGCCATCGAGTTCCTCAAGGAGCAGATCTCCCTGGCTGAGAAGAAGATGCTGGACCACGAGCTGCTGCAGCGGGCAGAGGCGCAGAGCAAGCAGGAGGCCGAGCGGCTGCGGGAGAAGCTGCTGGTGGCTGAGAACCGGCTGCAGGCCGTGGAGTCCCTGTGTGCGGCCCAGCACACCCACGTAGGCACGGCTGGGCCTGGGCGGGTCCATAGACAGCACGCTCCTACCCGGGCGCGTGCCCAAGGGGATCGCGGGCACCTGGCTCAGAGGAGGGGACGGTGGGATGCCAGTGGCCAGGCTGAGCCCACGGGACCCCCTCAGAGCAGGCTGGAGAGAAGCTTGGGGGCCACTGGCTCCTCTGGCTTCTCCTCGAGGTGCCCCTCCGCCCACAGCACAGTGCCCAGGGCAGGTGCACCCACCAGGGACCTCCAGCCCAGCAAGCACCCACAGGGTGCAGGAGGTTACCCTGAAGAGGCTCAGCCACAGTGACCAGCCACTGTTCCAGTGCAGGGGCCCTGAGGTGGGGTCTGAGGCTGGAGAGTGGTGGCCTTGGGCCATTGCACCAATATTCAATTTTAGAAATCCCCTAAATGTCTGGCCCTTCCCCTGCCACATTACCTAGGGACCATGGGGGGGACTGTCCACCCCAGCAGGACTGCAAGAGCCTCTGAGTGGCTCTGGGCACATCCGTGCTGGGCCCTGCATTGTCCCATTTCACCCTAACTCCCCAGAGGTCAGCATTGCTCCCATCACGGTGAGCAGTGGCTCGAGAGCGAGTCCCTTCCCAGGTGCCCTGCCTGGCCGTGGTGGAGATGCCAGACCCCGTGGGCAGTAGAGCTGACGGGGGTGCTGGCTCCCCGTCCCCGGGGGAGCTTGAGCTTTCTGAGAATTGAGCATTTGGGATCAGTTTTCTGCAGCCCGAGTGCGGATTCCTTCTCCTGTCAGAGGAGACCTTCCTGCTGGTGCCTTGCCGTCCCCTGCAGGGCCTCCCTGCCCCTTTCTCCCAGGAGGGACCATTTCGAGCAGTTGCTCTCGCAGGACCCTGGGGGGAAGAGGAGGCAGCGGCTCTGGTTAGCTGATGGGTGCATGGGCCAGATGGGCCACTTGGGGCAGGTGGACAGAGCCCGCGACCCCCGACCTGGATCCCCTTGCAGGGAGGTTTGGGCTGCTGTGGTCCCTCAGAGCTGGAGGACAGAGGCTGAGGATGCCCTTCCTCTTGCCCCAAATCCCTCAGTCACAGTGGCTCCTAGCTGCAGAGAGGGTGGCAGCCTCAGGACAGATCCTCCCATGTGCAGCGGGCCTCCATCTGGACGCTGTGTGCCCCAAGATTCAGAAGTTTAGGTCTTAGCCGGGCATGGTGGTGCACATCTGTGATCCCAGCAGCCCTGAAGGCTGAGGCCGGGGGATCTCGAGTTCAAAGCCAGCCTCAGCAATTTATAAGCAATTCAGTGAGACCCTGTCTCTAAATAAAATATAAAACAGTGCTAGGGATGTGGCTCAGGGGTTAAGTTCCCCTGGGTTCAATCCCCAGTACCAAAAACAAAAGAATTTTAGGTCCAGAGACAACTGTTTGTATTTTTTGTTTTTTTGTTTTTTTTTCTTTTTGGTCTCATTGTAAATGTGGACAGGAATTTTTTTAAAAAATTATCCTTTTAGTGTGTGCCTCATCTTGACTGAAATGTTTATGCATTAAATTCAAGGGAGCTGGCCGGGCTCTGTGATACACACCTGTAATTCAGTGGCTCAAGGAAGCTGAGACAGGAGAATTGTGAGTTCAAAGTCAGCCTCAGCAAAAGGGAGACGCTCCGCAACTCAGTGAGACCCTGTCTCTAAAATAAAAATACAAAATAGGGCTGGGGATGTGGCTCAGTGGTTGAGGGCCCCTGAGTTCAATCCCCAGTACTCAAAACAAACAAAGATCAAGGGGTCTTAGTCAATCACAACTCATGGAGACTAGAATGGGGCTTAGGATGTATGAAGAGAAGAATGAGAGGCAGGGTGAGGGAGGGGACTGCCTGCCCCGCCCTGTGATAACTCATCTGCAGCCTTAGACTCTGGCCTTCTGGCCTAGGACATCCAGTGGGAGCAGGTGACGGGCAGCCTGTGGGTGTCTTCTGACCTTTGGCTGTATTTGTCAAGTTGATGTTTTTTTTTTCTTTAATCAATTTTTTCTTCTTTGGCTTCTGAGTTTATTATTAAACAGAAGCGTTAGAGAGGAAGGAATGGACGGGCACTGTCACCCCTCCAAGAGCTGGCCCCGAGCATGTGGCACATGGTGCCCAGGGCTCTCAGAGCTTGTTTTATGGGTGGGAGACCCAGCCCAGCCACACTGACTCTGGCAGAGGTGCTGGCAGCAGGTGCCCAGGACAGATCTCTAGGTATCCCAGGGAGAAAGACATCTGTCCAATGTAGATGTTCCCAACAGAGGACAGGGTCCTCAGTGTTCCCACAGAGGCGTCTCTAGGAAGGTGGGACCCAGGAGTCTGCTGCCTGGGCCCTGCTCAGGCGCTCGTCCCTCCCTTGGGCTGCCTGTCGAGGGGCGAGGCCTGCAGACATCCAGCGGCTAAGGTGGTGGCCAGGGCGCCCCTTACAGGCCTCTCCTTTCAGATGATCGAGTCCAGTGACCTTTCAGAGGAGAAAATCCGGATGAAGGAGACCGTGGAGGGTGAGTGCCGGCTGGGCCGGTGGGACCGGGCCTCTCAGCTCTGCTCGCCTTTATTTTTCCCAGCGATTGTGGAATCAGGGAGAGTCACACTATTTCCGAGCACCGACCTGGTGGCTTCCAAGCTGGCCAGTGTGGCATCCTCATGACCGTTGACCGGCCACTGTTTTGGGTTTCCTGAGGAGAGTCCAGTTGCCCAGGACCACAGTGTGGGACCCTCTTCCTCGGGGTGGGCTTCTTAGGGAAAGGGCCACTCTCAGGGAGGATTTGGACCCTTGCTTTTGGATCGCCATGGGAGGACTGCCCACTGGCCCACACCGTTGGCCCTGGAGCTTTGATGGCGTCTTGTCTCTCCCTAGGCCTACAGGACAAGCTGAACAAGAGGGACAAAGAAGTGGCAGCCTTGACATCCCAGACCGAGATGCTCAGGGCCCAAGTAAGTGGTAAGTCTCCCCCCCACAGGGCAGATGTGGGTCTCCCTGGGGCTGTGCGGGCCGCAGGCTCTGGAGCATGCAGTGGGTGGTGGCTGGCTGGTGTCCCCACACTCTGGGCTGAGAAGGTAGCAGTGGGGCCAATTCCCCCTCCCTGGACAGGCCCCTGGGCAACAGCAAGTAGGCAAGAAGTGGAATCCGGGACCCGCAGATGGCTTCTGTCCCCAGAGCCAGCCCTCTGTCCCGAGTCCTGCCCGAGTTCTCTCTCTCTGGTCTTGAGGCCTCGGGCTTCTCACAGTCACCTGGATTCAGTGTCACCCTCGCTAGAAATTTCAGTAGTCCCAGTTGGGGGAAAGGACGCAGGCTGTGGCCAAGAGCCAGGCGCACAGGGCACCTGGGGAGAGGCGGGGGTCTGGATGGGTGATTTGCGTGACAAGCTGGCCCTGCTTCTCGTCCACCAGAATGCCAGTGGTGGTGGTGGCCCTGAGACGGTGCCCCTCCTGGGAAATGGTTCCCACCCCCTCTTCTCTCCAGTCCCCGTCACGCTCACGTGGCCTAATGGGTCCCGGCAAAGGTCAGTGGACCTCAGACTCCTGTATGCCAGGGCCAAGGCAGCCTCTCCTTGTCCCAGCAGTGGCCATAACCACGTCCTCTTGGGAGGGTGGCCCACTGCCCCCGCCCCAGGCCCGGGCTGCTGTGCTTTGGGGTTCGGTCTGCTTGGTGTCGCTCCTCCTGGGCCCCTTGCCACCTGCTTCTCTAGGGCCACAGAGACCCCTGAGCTTTTGAATCTCCTTGGTGGAGCGTGTCCCTGGGAAGGCCAGCTCTGTGCCCAGCCGGGGCCCTGGGGGCGTTCCCAGGCCATCCCAACCCTCTGCCTCCTTTCCCTGCCGGCCGCCCCCAGCGCTGGAGAGCAAGTGTAAGTCGGGGGAGAAGAAGATGGATGCCATCCTGAAGGAGAAGCGGCGTCTGGAGGCTGAGCTGGAGGCCCTGTCCCGGAAGACCCACGACGCCTCGGGCCAGCTGGTCCTCATCAGCCAGGAGCTTCTGCGCAAGGAGCGGTGAGTCTGCCGCCTTCCTGCTGGTGACTGTCCTCTGGCCTGTCCCTCACTCCACCCTGCATTCACCAGTCTTCTCTAGAGGCAAGGAGGCTGGTCACCAGAGCTGCCGGCACCCATGAAGCCTCAGAACCCTTCTCAACGCAGATCTCCTCGCTTAGCTTTAGGAATGATGAGCTCCCCCACTTTTTGTTCTCAGGGACCTTTTTAAACTCTTAAAAATCACCAATTTGGCACCAGGCGTGTGGGGCACGCCTGTATTCCCAGCAGCTCGGGAAGCTGAGGCAGGAGGATCTCAAGTTCAAAGCCAGTCTCAGCAACTTAGCAAGACCTGGTCTCTAAATAAAATATAAAAAGGGCTGGAGATGTGGTTCAGCGCCCCTGGGTTGAATCCTCAGTATAAAAAAAAAAAATCAAGTTTCCCTCAAGAAGCTTTTTTTTTTTTTAATATTTATTCTTAAGTTTTAGGTGGATACAACATCTTTATTTTACGTTTATGTGGTGCTGAGGATCAAACCCAGTACCTCGTGCATGCTAGGCGAGCACTCTACCACTGAGCCACAACCCCAGCCCCAAGAAGCTTTTGTTTATTTACCTATTTACTATACTAGAAATCAAAACTGAGAAATTTAATTTTTTTCTTTTCTTTTTTTTTGTTTTGTTTGAACCAGGGGTTAAACCAAGTGGCACTTAACCACTGAGCCATATCCCCAGCCCTTTTTAGTTCTTATTTTGAGGCAGGGTCTTGTTAAGTTGCTGAGGCTGGCCTTGAACTTGCAATCCTCCTACTTCAGCCTCCCTCCTGAGCCACTGGAATGTGCACCACCACGCAGGCTAATGATTATTATTATTATTATTATTATTATTATTGGTACCAGGGATTGAGCTCAGGGACACTCAACCATAGAACCACATCCCCAGCCCTATTTGTTATTCGATTTAGAGACAGGGTCTCACTGAGTTGCTTAACACCTCCCTTTTGCTGAGGCTGGCTTTGAACTCAGGATCCTCCTGCCTCAGCCTTCCAAGCCACTGGGGTTACAGGCATGTGCCACCTCTCAGGCTAAAGATATTTCTTAATCCATTGCATGATAAACCAATGGCATGTAATATGAAAATGCTTCTGGTAAAAAAAAAAAAAATATTTCCAAAACACACACATACACACAAACACACAAACACAAAATGTTCACCGAGCAGGTTGGGGTCTTCTCATGATTTTGCAAGTGTCTTGGAGGAAGACAGCCAGATTCTGATATCTTCTACATTTGTTCTTTGCAGTTGGTCGTTTCTGCTGAAGTAGATTAATGAAAATCTGCCCTGACATATGTTTTTGGAGTATTTATAATATTTTTTCCAGACGATCACCAGCTTACCATGTAGCTCTGGGAAAACCCATGATATGCGCAGTGACAATGAAGATAGTTCTATTTTTATTATGAAAATAGTTTTGGCCTTGGAGATCCCCTTGGGGTTCCTCAGACTATACTTTGAGAATCGCTGGGCTTGATTATTTTTTAATGAATAAGTAGATTAGCACCTAAGAAACCAGAAGATGTCCTATAAAATCCGATTGCCCCAGATTCCCTTTGAAATTGGGAGGCCTGCGGACACCGGGCTGACAGCTCTGTTCCCACCCCACGGCCTTTGTTACTTTCACGGATGGGATTCTGCAGCTGTCAGCCTCTGCTTTCTCGGAGGAGCCACAAGCATCCTCTGTAGGATGCTGACTCCTCCCGCGGGGCTGCTGCGCGGACTAGCGGCGCCTGAGCACAGAAACGTATGGAGCGACAGCGCCCCCTGCAGGCGGAAGCCCTCTCGGGACCGCGGTGCGCTGCTCCCATCCCCTCTGTCTTCCTGGACATGTCAGGCCGGGTGCCCAGCCCTGGCACCTCTCCGAGGAGTCTTCCTGGACTGTCCTGGCCACAGGGAGGCTCCCTGCCCCTGAGTCCCATTAGAGCTCCCTGGAGTTTTTAACCCGTTGTATCATTGCTCCGTTGGGGGGTTTTGTTTGGGGGATGTTTTTATAATGCCAGGGATGGAGCCCAGGGACTCTCAAAAGCTGACCGGCCTCAGCTCTGTCAGGGTTAGGGTTTTCCTCCCTGGCCTCACCCTGCACTGAGTACAGCCTTCTGGAAAGCCTCCTTCCTTTGGGTCATTTCATGAAGGCCAGGCAGTCCCCCAGGCTCCAGTCAGACTCCAATGCTTTTCTGAAGCCCCTTTTTCTTTCGGTACCAGAGATTGAACCCAGGGGTGCTTAACCACGGAGCCACACCCCAGCCCTTTTAATTTTATTTTGAGGCAAGGTCTCACTGAGTTGCTCAGGGCCTCACTAGGTTGCTAGGCTGGCTTTGAACTTGCAATCCTCCTGCCTCAGCCTCCCGAGCTGCTCGAATCACAGCTGTGCGCCAGCCAAACCTTTCTCAATCACTAGAGGCCACAGAGGGCTCCTCCACACCCCTGTGGTGCCTCAGATGTGGCAGAGATCAGGCTGCTTTGGTCACTGTGATACACCATCCAGTGAGCAGCAGATTGGACTGGGAGAGTTTTTCCTTCCTCATATAACAAGTAATCTGGAGGAGGCTGTGACTGGCAATTGGTTTAGGAGCTCAAGATGTCAGTGCTGCCCACACTTGTAATCCAGCAACTCAGGAGATTGAGGCAGGAGGGTCTAAGTTTAAGGCCAGCTTCAGCAATTTAGGGAGACCCTGTCTCAAAAAAAAAAAAGAAACTTAGAAGGGGCTGAGGATGGCTGGGTATACAGTGGCACATGCTGAGACCGGAGAATCATGAGTTCAAAGCCAGCCTCAGCAATGATGAGGCAACTCAGTAAGACGCTGTCTCTAAATAAAATACAAAATAGGGCTGGGAGGATGTGGCTCTGTGGTTGAATGCCCCTGAGTTTAATCCCTGGCACCCAAAAGGCGGGGGGGCTGAGGATGCAGCTCAATGGTAGAGCACCCCTGGGTTCAGTCCCTCCCCAAAAAAGAACTCAGTGCCAACACATTTACAGTTCACTTCATCTACCTCTCATAGTGTAGTGTGGCAGCTGAAGCTCCAGCCATCACATTCAGAGGAAAGGAGGAGGGAAGGGAAAGGGGCAGTGCCTGCTGTTTCTGCTTTGTTCTTAACTACACATGGCTAACCAGTAATGGAGTTCCCCTCTCCCTGGTATATGCAGGCGAAGGAGCAGGCTCAGGAGAGCATTGGCATCCTGACCTATGGCGGGCACTGCTCATCCATGGCTGCAAGGGAAAGGGCTGGGGAGTTGGCACTGCCTGTGGCAGGCATTGCTGATCCATCACTGCACTTGTCTGCAGAACCCCTGTGTGGCCTGGGAACCACCCCCCCCAAGTATGCCAAGCCGCTCCTGCTAGTTGACGAAGCGTTGACATGGAGTATTAAGCATATTTGACATCAGGCATTTAAAACACCTTGCCACCTGGGATATTCTCAGAAATGAATGTTTAACTTTCTAATTTTCTTTAACTTAAATATGTTCCCTTTCTCCCCCTCCCCCTCCCTCTCCCCCTCCCCCTCCCCCTCCCTCTCCCTCTCCCCCTCCCTTTCCCTCTCTCCCTCCCCTCCCCCTCCCTCTCCCCTCCCCCTCCCCCTCCCTCTCCCCCTCCCTCTCCCCCTCCCCCTCCCTCTCCCCCTCCCCCTCCCTCTCCCCCTCCCCCCCCTTTCCCTCTCTCCCTCCCCTCCCCCTCCCTCTCCCCCTCCCATGTGCTGGGTTGGAGCCTACAGCCTCATGCATACTAGACAAGCTGCCCACCCCTGAGCCACACCCCAGTCCTTTCTCTCTCTCACTCACTTGCTTTTTCAAAATAACTTAGGGCGGGGGCTGGGGCTCAGTGGCAAAACCCTTGCCTCACATGCGTGGGGCACTGGGTTCCATCCTCAGCACCACATAAATAAGTGAAATACAGGTTATGTGTCCATCCACCACAAAACGATTTCAAAAAACATTGCAGGAATGGCCAAGTCCTCTTGACCTTGCCATGCCCAGGTCCTGGCCCCCATGCAGCTGGTGCCCCCAAGGGTGGTGGGTCTCCAGCACTCAGCACATGGCAGAGGGGGAGCTGACCACTGCTCTGTGCTCTCACCCCACCCAGGAGCCTGAACGAGCTGCGGGTGCTGCTGCTGGAGGCCAGCCGCCACTCCCCCGGGCCCGAGAGGGACCTGAGCCGCGAGGTGCACAAGGCTGAGTGGCGGATCAAGGAGCAGAAACTCAAGGAGGACATCCGGGGTCTTCGTGAGAAGCTAACCGGGCTGGTACGTGGGCACAGCGGGCAGCAGGGTGGGGTAGGGCTGCCCTGCTGCCGGGCCATGGAGACTGGTGACCTCCAGTGAGGTTTGGAAAGCCCCTAGGGTCACAGGCAGGGTCAGCAGCAGGGCCTGTGGAGGGACTGGGCAGCCCCTGTAGGAGACCTTGCACCTGGCTGGGTGCAGTCTGACCTGTGAAGAGGCCCAGGGCTGGCAGAGGTGGTGAGCTCCCCATGCAGGGAGGTAATCAGCCTGGAACCAGAGCTCCTTGCTAAGGGTCCTGCCCTGAGGATCCACGCACACACGCCCATCTCAGAAGGAGAGGCAGCCTCAGTCTCCTTCAGCCTCGGGCTTCTGGGCCCTGAAATTCCTTCTCGTTGTCTGGTCAGCTTTTCATCTCTGTGACTAGAACACCCGACAGGGTCAGCCTCGAGGAGGAAGAGTTGACCTGGGGCTCCTGGTTTCGGAGGTCTTCGTCCACCGCTGGCCTGCTCCAGGGCTATGGGCCCAGGGAGGCAGAGCATCACGGCGGGAGGGCGCGGAGGGGCAGCGCTGCCCTGCTCCCAGCAGCCAGGGAGCAGAGTGGGGAAGGGACCCCTCCAGGGCAGCCCCCAGTGACCCACCTCCTCCAGCCACAGTCCCCACCCAGCAAGTCCCTGAAAACCTGGAGGGACTGGCTAGGTCCCAGGTGTCACAACACGGCTATATTAACACAGGCGCTTTAGCCAAACTGCATGCTCACATCCAAACTGTCACATCCACGTGCACCAAGGGGAACCTGGCCTCAACCGAGTCCCCATGTGGGGGATGGGACAGCCCAGGGTAGAACCATGCCCACCCCCCCACGGTCAACACCTGACGAGCCTGTGGTCAGTCCCCTGGTGGGGTCTGGAGGACAAGCTTCTGACAGAGCAGCTGATCTGAATCCCCTCATGCCCTCCAGCCACCGGGGCTCTGCCACACTGTGGGGGAGATGGAAGGAAAGGGGACCCATCCCTGGGGCTTCTCAGGCTTGAAGGAGGGAGGGTCAGACATAGCCGGCCACAGCCCTCTGGCGCCACCGGATGGCGTCAGCATGGGCAGCCCTGGGCGGGGCCACCCTACCCATCTTCAAGTCTCACCATGTCTGACCAGCAGCCTTCAGTGGTCCTCCTGGCTCTGAGTCCCTGAATGATATAAGAGACCAGCCCACCCCCTCACCCTCGGGCCCACCACCTTGGGTCTCTCTGACACACACACACACACACACACACACACACACACACACACACACACACGGCCATGTGGCAGGTGGCTGTGCTGAGCACAGACTCACCTCCCAGGGCCCAGGCACACTGGCGCCCCCACTCCAGGGCAGCCTCCTGTCATCACCCTGCACTGTCCCCGGCAGGGAAGGACCTGATGGGTGGCTAGAAGCCTGCGAGCAGAGTGGGCATGGCCAGAGGGTGAGAGCACCCTGGCCTCCTGTAGGTGCATCTGGGCAGACCTTGGTGGTGCAAGCTGACAGTGATGGAGGTCACAGTGGGGAGGCATGGGTCACATGGGCTGGTGAAAGGAGGCCAGGGTCCGTGGTCAGTGCCGGGGGTCAGGTGGAAGGGAAGGACGGGGTGCGCTGGAGTTGGGGCCCCAGAGAAGGTGGAGCGTGCATCAGAGCTGGGAACTGGGGCCAGGGACCAGAGGGAGGAAGGCCACCTGAGCGACATGGGCACTGCCCAGGCCTGCACCCAGGGGTGCGGGGGAGAGTCCCCTGCTGCGCCCACTCATGCCCTCCCCGCTGCAGGACAAGGACAAGGCGCTGTCGGAGCAGAGGCGCTACTCGCTCATCGACCCCGCCTCAGCGCCCGAGCTGCTGCGGCTGCAGCACCAGCTTGTGAGCACGGAGGACGCGCTGCGGGACGCGCTGGACCAGGCCCAGCAGGTGGAGAAGCTGATGGAGGCCATGAGGAGCTGCCCCGAGAAGGCGCAGGTGTGGGGTGCGGGGCGCGGCGGCCGGGGGGGGGGGGGAGGGGCGGCGGCGGCGGCGGCCCTTCGGGAGCCCGGCCCTGGGTCTCCTCGGGTCGCGCCGGGGTCTAGGCCGGCGACAGCGCGCCACCTTGTGGGTGCGCCTGGGACTGCGGCCAGGCACCCCTGCTCAGCCCTGCCCCTCTTGCAGACCCTCAGCAATTCCGGTTCTGCCAACGGCCTCCACCAGCAGGATAAAGGCCAGAAACCAGAGGTAAGGGCGCCTAGCGCCTCTGCACACGCAGGCCTGGGGACAGAATCCCTGGAAGCCACCAGAACACACAGGACAAGCATGCTTTGTAGGGGAACGGGCATTTAGGGAGGGCACAGGCCCCTGCTGCTAACTGGGTCCCCCTGCTTTGGGAGCCTTATTCTTTCCTTTTTACAAAAAAGTGCTTATTGCAAAGTGATACACGCCTCTGGGGGACTTTCTGGAAGAAACCAACAAGTGTATAAATAATAAAATACAACCAGTAGGATTCTGGGGCCGGGGACCAAGCTTTTTTTTTTTTTTGTACTGGGGATTGAACCCAGGGGACTAACCACTGAGCCACTTCCACAGCCCTTTTTTATATTTAGAGACTGGGTCTCACTGAGTTGCTTAGGGCCTTGCTAAATTGCTGAGGCTGGCCTTGAACCCACGGTCCTCCTGCCTCAGCCTCCTGAGCCACTGGGATTACAGGGGTGCCCCACCACACCGGGCCCAAGCTCAACATTTAAAGTATGTTCCTCCTGAATTTTCCCAAGTGTGTGTGCATGGACGTGTGTGTGCTTACACAGTCCACCTTCTTATTTGAAGATTCCCTGTTTGCAGATGCGCCTGTTTGCTAAGGTGTGTTTGTGATCCCACAGGCAGTGCTCTTGGCACATGGGGTCCCTCCCAGTCATGCGCAGAGAGGACAGACAAACTGACCTGGGCTAGGGGTATTGCTCCGTGGCAGAGTGTTTGCCTAGTGTGCGCCAGGCCCCAGGTCCATCCCAGTGCCACAAAAAATAAAGATAATAGAGGCCAGGACTGTGGCGCACGCCTGTAATCCCAGTGGCTCGGGAATCCGAGGCAGGAGGATGGCAAGTTCAAAGCCAGCCTCCGCAACTTAACGAGTTGCTAAGCAACTCAGCAACTCAGTGAGACCCTGTCTCTAAATAAAAGATTTTTCTAAAGGGCTGGGGATGGGCTCAGTGGTTGAGTGCACTTGGATTCAATTCGTGGTACCAAAAAAATTTAAAAAAAGATAAAACACTCGGTGTGCACCCTCCCAACTGAGGTTGCCAAGGCACGATCATCTTGTGGTCACCTTGTCCTTTCCATGGCTCTGTTTAGTGCCACATTTCCATATTTTGAGCTTGTTGTTGGTGGTTTTGCTGTTCAAACGGCCCCCTGGAGGAGTGCCAAAGGGCCGGGTGGTGTCCCAAGCCCAAGAGGACCGTGACCAGGCCCCATGTGGGTCGGTGGGCTTCATGCAGCTCGTGCTGACAGCTGGGCTCGTGTCCTGAGTGACTGGTGGACGGTCAGTGTTTCAGTGGCGGTGTCCTCAGAGGCGCCAGGAGCCTGTGGTCCGCTCACCCGTCCCTCCTCCTGGGTGGGGACCTGCCTGAGCCCAACCTCCCTCCGCCACGGGATCGCTGGTGCTGGGCGTAGAGGCAGGGTGCTTACTTATTTTGAAAGAACTTGAAACCTGACAGAGCGGGGCCGGCATGGACACGGCCTGGGAACCGCCTGCTGCCCCTTCCTCCCGCTCCCCCCCGGGTGACGTCAGACGATGTAACTTTTCTGAAACTTTGGCCGGACACTTGCCTCACAAGTCCTGAGGAAAGGGCCAGGTTTTGTGAAGATCAGTAGCCCCAGGTCCAGTCGCCACGCCACTGTCCACACCCGGCCTTCCTGGGGCTCCGTGCTCCCATGTTGATGTCCCCAGGAGCAGGGGTTGGCTGTGCCCTTTCCTCCCAGCACGGGGTCCCGCCGAGCCGGAAGCCGGCTTCCTGCCCTCAGTGTCCTGTCTCCTGGGCCTCCTCGTCTGGACGCTTCCTCCATTTCTCTTTGATCTTAGGTCATTGATGTCTTACAGAACACCCTCTGCCCTTTTCTGGTTTTTATTTTGCTTGGTCTTGGGTTTGGTGCAGGGATTGAAGCCAGGGCGCTGTGCCACTGAGCCACACCCCAGCCCTTTTCATTTCTTATTTTGAGACGGGGCCTCCCCAACTTGCTAAGGGCCTTGCTGAGTTGCTGAGGTTGGTCTTAAACTCTCAATCCTCCCGCCTCAGTCTCCTGAGCAGCTAGGATCACAGGCGGGCGCCACTGCACCCCACCGTGGGCAGAGTTGTTTCTAAGAGGTGCTGGGTGGCCACCACGCTCCATGCCCCCACGGTTAGTGCAGTGTTCGCCCACAGTGTCACAAGAACCTGTGTGGGAGCAGCTCTGTCCCTGGCCACTGTGTCACCTGGGCAGCTGAAGCAGGGCAGGGAGCGGGCTTGCTCCTTGTACTTCCAGTTCCGACACTGGAGTCCCCAGACCACAGCTGGTCACTAGGCACAGGAGAAGCTTTGGAGCAGACTACGGGGCCCTGGCCTGGGGGAAGGACAGAAGTCGGCGCCCTGGTCAGGTGCTAAGGCCAGCGCAGAGGCAGGGCTGGGTCGGCTCGTTGCCTTGGCAACCAGGGCCCTGAAGTTGATGTCTACCCCTCCCAGGCAGAAACTGAGCCAGGTTCAGTGGCACACGCCTGTGATCCCAGTGGCTCAGGAGGCTGAGGCAGGAAGATTGCAAGGCCGAGGCCCACCTGCGCAACTTAGGGGACCCTATTGCAAAATTAGAAGAACTGGGCTATGGCTTGGTGGCTAAGCATCGTGGGTTCAATCCCCAGGACCAAAAAAAAGAAACTCAGGCTTGGAGTCTCTGGCTTATGTATCTTGCAGTCCAGCTCCACATAGGCCTTAGGGCTTCTTATAAAACCCAGGCTTCTTCTACCTCAGGGCCTTGGCATATGCTGTTCCCTACCCAGCACACTCTCCTGCCCTGCCCCTTTTCTTTCTGACACTCTTGCTACCTGCGTATCCCTCAAAGGTCTTGAAGATTCACTGATCAAACCTTTGCTTCCTCTAGGACAAGCACTGACACTAAGGGACACGGTGGAGCAGCCCAGTGTACGCCAGAGCCCTGCCAGGCTGCAGGGTGGCATCCCCTCCCGGCAGGGTCAGGACTGTCAACGTGGAGACAAGACAGTGTTTGTACCAATGCCAGACTCACCGCCGTGGACAATCCCCCGCCCGAACCCCGCTGGGCCCGGAGGCTCCTCCAGCTGGCCTTCCGTGGAGTGGCACTGCCCGGCGGCGTCTGGAGGTGTTTAGGAGGCCCTCCCCGCAGGACGAGCTTGCCTAAGGCCCCTCTGGGTGCCCTGGGTGCTTCCTGCCCTTTTCCCGGGGCCAGAGCAGGGCCCAGCTTCCCCTTGAGGGCACTGAGAAGGGACACCTGGTCTCCAGGAGCCGGCGCAGGACCCTTTTCTGCCCCCTTCTAGGCCAAGGCTGGACCTGGGGCTTCTTGTCCCTACGCAGCGCCGCCTTCACACAGTGGTACCAGTTCCCCCGCCTCTGCCCAGCAGGGTCCAGGTTCAAGGTGTTGGGGCAGGGTCCTTCCTCCCCAAGAACCTCACCAACATGTGCCCCCAGCTGCTGCCCACAGATGCTCAGCAAGGCCACCAGCTGCAGTATTAGGAATGCTTGGGGCCTCTCCGCGCCCACGGGGACCTCCTGTAAGCCGGGCCTGCCCTGACAGGGTCGGGAACACACGTCCCTGGCGCCCGGCTGTTTGGACCAGGCCTCCCGGGTGCGCCCTCTGCGCCCTGGAGCACACCACACTCCGCCAGGTGGCCAGGCGTTGTCTGCTGGCCACACACGGCCAGCAGAGGCACATGCCCGGGCTCCGGGATGGCAGGGCCACGCCCGAGGGCACTCGCATCCGCGGTCAGGGCCTTGTGTCCCTCACAGGCGCCTCAGAGTGTGACGGCTGCCCCTTCAGCCTCCTGAGTCACCTGCTGCCCGGCCGTGCCTGCCCGGCCTGGCGACAGCCCTGGTGGCTGCTGCCCTGTGCCCAGCCCACGCAGAGGACAGCCCCTGCGCCCCTGCAAGCACACGGGTCCCGGCAGGGCCACCCCCATTCTTGCCCCAATGCAGCCCATCCCGCAGGGCGATGACCCGGCGTCCCCTCCCCGTGTCCCCTCCTGACGCTCCGCAGCTTCTCCACGTAGCAGCGACAGCCGCCTTCATGCGATGCTTCCGGCTGATCCGGGCCAACGCACCCGTCCTGCGAAACCAGGCAGCTCGGCCATAGCAGGGACCCGAGGGACCAGGGCCAGGGGCTGCAGGTAGCAGGTGTGAAAGAAGTGACCCCGGAGCCCCGGCCTCCCCGCCCCCCAGCCTCCCCCCCCCCAGTGGAATTGTGGAAGTGTGGCGCCTCTGTGCTCGGGACAATAAAGCTTGTGACCGAGGTGCAGCACCATGCGTTGTCTGCTTCTCCCCGGAGCCTCCCTCGGTGCTGGGCACCGCGGGCCAGGAGTCCTGGAGGACTTGGGAAGAGGGGAACCTGGGTGGGAGCGGACAGAGGAGCACCATTGGGACAGCCAGGGCCAGGACCCCCAAGGCCTCCAGAGAGAGCCAGACAGACCAAAGACCCCTGCTTCAGGCTGAGTTTGCACTTGAAGCTGCTCAGTGGGTCCGGGGAAGCAGGCCCCCCCCCACAGCAGGCTCCCCCGGCTCCTGGGTGCCCAGGGTGCTCACAGCTCAGTGGGTAGGTGGCCTCTGAGCCAGAGAGCAGCCAGGGCTCCCCTCCTACAGCTTTGTCGGCTGCTCCTGCTGCAGGGAGGTTGCCTGCACTGCAGACTGAGCAAGGCTCCTGAGGTGAACAGCTGAGCACAGGAACCCGGTCACGTGCTGTGTGAAAAGAGGCCTGGAGGGTCAGAGGAAGGGACAGGGGAGTCACAACAGTCCCTGAGGGGCTGTTTCTTCCCCAAAGGGCAAAGCAAAGGAGCTGGGGGAACAGATACCCACCCCTTCCGCCTTCATTGATAGCACTCCTTTGGCTGACCCCAACCAGAAGCCAAGGCAGGGGACACTGCTAGAGAGGCTGAGGCCAGCCCCGGCACTGCCCAGAACAAAGAGTGACACCCCATGGAGAACAGTCATCACCTTCTCTCTCAAGAGACAGATCCCAGAGAGCTCCAAACACCACCCTGGCCTTTGAGATTCTGTGCTCAGAATAGGAGTGGCCTTCCGCGTCCAGAACTTACCTCACCAGCTCAGCTGGTGTGGCCCTCAGAGTCTGCCAGAGGTCCTTTCCTCCCCCAGACATCAAACACCACTGGGACCCCCGACTCCTTTTCACTGACCCACAGCACAGGAGGCTAAGAGGTCACCCTTCCCTGCGTAAGGTGTGTCCCAGCCCATTTAGTTTGACCTTCAGTGGGAACTCCGTGCCGGGATGTGGGGTCCCAGGAGAGGGCGAGCCCACTCACACCATGGAGGACAGGCATGTGGCTTCCCAGCTGTGGAGAAGAGGGTGCTGGTGAGGGGAGGAAGGAGGAGGAGGAGCAAGCGGGGACCGTGGGACAGGGAGAAAGTGTATGTGGCTGGAGCCCAGGTGGACTCACTGCCCCGGGGCTGGGGTGCACTGGCCTTGAGGCCAGATGGCACGGGGCTCGAGTCTCCTGCCCAGGGCTTGGCACCAGCGGGTACAGGCAGAAGGAAGGAACCTGAGAGAAGATGGGGGCCCTGGAGGATGGGTGGTGGTGGGGAGCACGGAGCCCTGGCCAAGCCAAGCAAACCAAGAGGCTGTGACCGCGGGGCTGGGGCCGTGTCCCAGACAACACCACCCTGCGGAGAGTTCAGGCCCAGGTGTGTCTTGGGGACATTTGAGGGTCCCATTTAGGGGTCAGGTCAGTGGGGGGCTGACTCCCTGGGTGCAGGAGGAGCCCCAGGAGCTCAGACAGCCCTCGCTGGTCACAGGGGTCCCTGTCCTGAGATCCCATTTGGGGGTGACACTCTCCCCAGGGTCCAGTCTGGGTTCAGAGGGCTGCTCTGCATACAGAGGGCATCTCCACACCACCCTGCGGTGACTGTATCACTGAGCTACACCCACTCAGACGTCTTTAGTTTTTATTTTGACACAGGATCTCACCAAGCTACGGAGGCTGGCCTCCAACTTGCCATCCTCCTGCCTCAGACTCCTAGGTAGCTGGGATCATAGGCATTCACCTCTGCACCCAGAAACTATTTTTAAACTATTATTTTGAGCCTGCTTAAGGTTCACAGAGGACTTGTGATAAGAGTGGCATCCCATCCCCCTTGGCCACTTCTCGCCCAACCACAGGATAAAGATCCAACAAGAAAATGCACATGGGCACGATGCCGGTAGCTCACGTGTGGCTTGACTTGATTTCACAAGTTCATGGGTAGAAAGTGTCCTTCTGTCCCAGGATCCTTCAGCCCATGACAGTTTCTCAGCCCTCTGTCTTTCCTGCCTTGACACATCCGGTGGCCACTGAAGAGCTCTTTGGACAAATGTCCCTCCCTTTGGGGTGGCCTGGCATTTTCTCCTGATTACCTGAGGTTGTGCGTCATCGGAGGACCCTGCAGAGATGATGGGCCCCTGGGGCAGCGCAGGACTCATCATGGCTGGTGACGCTCCTGGATGTCCCCCAGCTCAAGGCGATGTGTGCTGGGGCCCTCCACCGTCAGATCACACTTTCTAGGGCCCGGGTGCGGCTCTGGGGCCGAGCACCTGCCCACATGTGGAAGCCCTGAGCCCAAGCCCCAGTACCTCAAAAAAATCCAAATAAAAGAGAGTACTCTTCGCTACATCATAATTCATACAAATCCTGGAGCTGATACTTTGAGGTCAGGCAAATATCCAGCCTTTCCTTTAAATTTTCACACTGACTTAAATATCCATAGTGCAACAGTCCAGCAGCAATTAATACGGTACTAACAGTGATTTCTTTATCTGGCTCTATTTCCCGCCCCCACGCTGGGGATGGAATCCAGGGCCTCTCTTATGCTAGGCAAGTGCTCTACCACCGAGCCACACCCCAGCCCTATTTACTTACTGGTACTGGGGATTGAGCCCAGGGGCGCTTAACCCCTTACCCACATCCCCAGACCATTTTTCATTTTTATTTAGAGATATGGCCTCGCTAAGTTACTGAGGCTGGCTTTGAATTTTGCATCCTCCTGCCTCAGCCTCCCAAGCTGGGATTACAGGTGTGCATCCCAGTCCCTTTTATTTTTTTATTTTGAGACAGGGTCCTACTAAGTCACCCAGGCTGGTCTCAAACTTTCCATCCTCCTTCCTCAGCTTCCCGTAGGTCCAGCTACTGCAGATGTGGGAACTCAGGGGTTCAGTGCTGTAGTTCACTGTGCTCCCGAACGTCCATTAAGTACTCATATGGCTGGGCACGGGGGCACACCCCTGTGACCCCAGCAACTGGAGAGGCTGAAGTAGGAGGATCGCAAGTTCAAGGCCAACCTCAGGAACTTAGCAAGGTCCTAAGCAACTCAGTGAAACCCTGTCTCAAAAAAATATAAAAGATGGGCTGTGGATATAGCTCGGTTGAGTGCTTGCCTCACATGCCCAAGGCCCTGGGTTCAATCCCCAGCACCACTAAATAAATAAAAAGGAATGAGAAAGAAAGAAAGAGGGTTGGGGTTGTGCCTGGGTGGTAGAGCCCCTACCTAGCACGTACGAGGCCTTGGGTTCTATCCTCGGCACCACATAAGTAAATAAATAAAGAAATGTATTGTGTCCATCTACAACTAAAAATATTTATCTTATTTTATTTGGGGGGGGGTATTGGGGATTGAACTCAGGGGTATTTGACCACTGAGCCACATCCCCAGCCCTATTTTGTATTTTATTTAGAGACAGGGTCTCGCCTCCCCAGCTGCTGGGATTATAAGCATACACCATGGTACCTGGATCACCTACAATGTAGGTGATGTAAAAATATTAGAGAGAGAGTAATGTAAAAATATTAGAGAGGATCATTTTATATAAGGAACTGGCATCTTTCAGTTTTGGGATCCATGACGGGAGCAGGGAGTCCTGGAACCAGTCCCCTCTAATACAGAGGGACAACTGAGCAGGTTTTAAGCACACAGCAGAGTTTGAAGGAAAGTAGAGGAGATCCCCCAACCGGCAGAAGGGAGGGGAATTTGGGGTTTAGAGTGGCAAGTGCCCTCAAGTGGGGGGGGGTATCTGCTAATGTCAGATGTCCCAAGGGTTAGGACTTCATGGCTACCCTGGGGCTCAGAGAATGTGGCCTTGGCCAGGTGGCAAATTGGAACCCAGACTCCTACCAAAGCCAAGCTACAGGACTGCCACCCACTTGGGCACATGGATGGGAAAAGTCCCCAGTACTGTCAATCAATCAATCAATCAATGAAACTAAAAGCAGAGCCCGGGGGTGGCAGCTACATGGACTGAAGCAAGGGGAGCGGGTGTCCCGTGACACGGCCCCCAGCGATGGCAACAGTGCCCTTGGGGAGCTGGACAGGTCTCAGACTGAGACACCCGGCAGGTCCAGTCAGCCTCTCACCTGGGGCTTCACCGAATCCCAGAATCTGGCCACGTGGCTGTTCTCCATCTCAGTACAGGGGACAATGAGAGCCACTGCACGGGACTGCAGGGACGCAGTGACAGCCCCATGGGGCAGGGCGGGGGCTCCGGAACTGGCTCGGGCCTCTCCCTCGCGGCCCAGTCCAGGTCTGGGGGTGGGGGGCGCCTTGGGAGGGACGCGCTCTGGCACCCTGGGGCCGGTCCTGCCTGTGATGCGCCCGTCTGGCCACCAGGTGTCGCCCTCGGCCCTCGCTCCGCGCGGCTCACCCGCTGGTCCCGGGGCCTCCACGATGCCGAGGGCGGGCCAGGCAGGTGGCCTGGAGCACCGCTGGGACCCCGATGGCCGCTCCTGCCCCAGAGCCCCCTGCCCCAGGGGCCTCTCGGCCTCGGCTCGGCGTATGAGAGTATCTGTGTCCACCACCCACCCCTGGGGCAGAGGCCAGCTGGGAAGGGGCTATTTGTTCCCTGTCCAGGGCCACCGCGGCCAGGACCTGACCCCTCCCCACTCCTGCTCAGCCGGTCACCCCGTGCGGTAGCCCCCTGCCCGAGGGCGCTCCTGTCGCCGGCTCTGCCCGCGTCCACCGTCCACCGGGCCGCGTCCCAGGCCTGGCGCACCACTGTGGGGCTCCCCCGCCCCCTCTCCCGCTCCGGGGTGGCAGGAAAATGTCCTAAGCCTGAGTCTCGGGAGCCGGAGTGAATTCGGGACGCGGCACCCTGGGGAGAAGAGCCCCGGAGCCTTCCAGAATCTCCCCGGGAGGCCGCGGGCGCGGGGTGCGAGGTGACCAACAGGGGGCAGCACTGCCTCTCCAGCCGCCCACACCCTGGGCTCTGGGCAGCCGCGGCCCCGGAGCCCCGCACCCCCACGACTTGGCACGGCCTCTCCCAGGAGCCCGGAACCGGAAATGGGCCAGCGGCAGCTTCACCTGCCCCCTTTCAGGGCCGCGTCCCTGCGGCTCATGCACACCGATTTCCGATGATGTATTTACTTATGCACTTAGCGCCGCTGGGCTGTGAACCCAGGGGCTCTGCTAGGCAGAGGCTCCACCACTGAGCCACACCCAGCCCCTCACTTCCTGTCCTGAGTCCCCTCCTGACAGCCTTGGGCATTGGCCAGCCACCTGGGCTCCCTCCTCAGATCCAGCTCCAACCCCACTCACTCCTCAGAAGAGCCTTCCCAGGTGACCACACACACATGCATGTGCACACATGCACACACACACACACATGCACATACACTGTACACTCTTATAACTACACACCTATAAAACACATGCACACACAGACACACATCACCTGTGCACATAAACAACCCGTGCACACACACACACACAGCTCCATGCAGACGTTCACACACACATACACATAAACACACATGTGCTAGGCTCTGTCACACTCCTGTAATCCCATCGACTCAGGAGGCTAAGGCAGGAGGATCTCAAGTTCAAAGCCAGAACTTAGTGAGGCCCTAAGCAACTTAGTGAGGCCCTGTCTCAAAAAATACAGCGGCTGGGGATGTGGCTCAGTGGTCAGGAGCCCCTGGGTTCAATCCTCAGAACCAAAAAAAATAAGAAAAGGGACCTGAGGATCTTCAGCCTCCAAGTCAGTTCAAGGTCTGGTCCCCACTGTCTAGTGGGTGCCCATCTGCACCCAGCTGGACCCCACCCTCTACACCTTCCTGTTTTTAATCTTTTAGTCCCAGGCTGGAGCTTTGATCTTGGTCTTCCTGACTCACGTTTTATTTTGTCATTATCATAAAGCTTGCTGCTTTCATCTCTTACCTGATTTGAGCTCGTCCACCTGGTTTTCCATTTTCTCTGCCGACCTTGACCCTGTGTCATTACGCCTGGGCCTCGCCTACGTCTCAGGTCTTTCTTTCTTTCCTTCCTTTCTTTCATCTCAACTGTTTCATAATGTAAAGAAAACCCTGGGTTTTAAATCCTTGCTGGCTGTCTTCATGCTCAGCTTAGAATCTTCATTTTCCTTCCTTTCCTCTGTGACGACCTCTCTTTCCGCGCTCTCCCTTCTCGCCCATCCCCACCCCAACCCTATGGCCAGGCCTCCAGGTTGCTGCGCAGATGGACGCAGCGTGGCCAAGGCCGCCGGGCTAGTGCCCACCCGCCGCTGCCTCTCCTGCCTCCCGTGGCTCCTCCGCAGCCTCCGGGAACCCAGGGCCTCTCCTGTGGGCTCAGTGCCTCTCCTGTGGGATGTCCTTGCAGGTACCCTTCAGGCTGCCCTGGGGGCTCCTTGCAATTTGACAGTTTTCCCCAAGAACCCCATTCCAAGTGACACAGAGGCCACCACCATGCCACCTTCCCCAGGCTGCCACCAGCCTCTGTGCAAAGCAGGCTCATGCCCCCAGGCCTCTGAGGACTGCTCTTCTGATGCCCTCAGCCACTGGAATGGGGCAGATTACGCTGGAGCAGGCCCCAGAGGGTACCCTGCAGGAGGCTTCACCCGTACATGCCCAGGCCCCCCCTGTGCCCCTGCCCCTGGTGAGGTCCCTGGTCCCTGGGGGAGAGGGAGGACAGGAGGGCAAATGCCAGGCCCCACCCAGCTCTCGGCCAGATTGTGACCTGCCAGCTGCTGGGTGGCAAGGCCTGTGACCCTGGGTCTGCCGCGTCCCATGACTACCAGGGACGCAGGGCCACCGACCCCACGCACAGGGAATCCTCCAGAAGGGGCAGAAGGCCATCGACAGCTGGCTCTAGCAGAGTCATTTTGGGTCACCAGAGTCGCTCCCAGAGGGGCTCAGGCAGGCCTCCAGCCAGCCAGCCCCTCACTGTCAGCAGCACCATCACCAGGCCCCCTAAGGCTATGTCTCCTCCTGTCTCACCCCCTCCCACCCCTCACCCCAGCTGTAAGGAGCCAAGATGTGGCAATTTCTCTTTTTTTTTTTAAGTGGTCGGTCTGTGAGTGAGATCCAGGCAGGGCCCCCTTCGCACTGGAGCCTCTACTTACATACAGAAGGTAGGAGACAATCTATGCCCAGGGGATCCGAGTAGTTTCCCTCCTGGGGGCCAGAAGAGACTAGAAAGTTCTAGAATCTTCTCTGAAAATGTGGGTCAGGCTTTCTGTTCTTTCCTTAATGTTGGTGCGTAAGCATGAGAAGATTTCTGGGGACCTGTCACATGCTGTTGTGTTGTTTTTTGTTTTGTGTTTGGTACAGGGGACTGAACCCAGGGACACTCAGCCACCGAGCCACATCCCTAGCCCTATTTTTTTGTTTTTTACTTTGAGACAGGGTCTTGCTGAATTGCTTAGGGCCTCGCTAAGTCGCTGAGGCTGGCTTTGAACTCAGGATCCTCCTGCCTCAGCCTCCCTAGACGCTGGGATTACAGGTCTACTAAGTGTTTTAAGATTCAATGCACCCGGGCTGTGGTTGTGGCTCACTGGTGGAGCACCTGCCTAGCACGCAGGAGGCACTGGGTTTGATCCCGAGAGCCTCATAAAAAAAAAAAAAAAAAAAAAAAAAAACTAAGTGAACAAAATAAAGGTATTGTGTCCATCTACAACTAAAAATATTTTTTAAAAATGTAATGCACCTAAGTTAATTTTATAATACTCAACATAAAGGTCTTCAGCAACTTTTAGTAAATTTATTCCAAAATACCTTATATTTGTTTTGGACTATTCAATGTATGGTGCTAGGACAATTAGCTGTCCATATGGGAAAAGAATAAAAATAGATTCCCACCTCCCACATACGCAGAAACCAACTCCAGTCCAGATGAATTAAGTGGCTACGTGTGAAAAGTAAAGTTGTAAGACTTGCAAAAGAAAATGTAGAACAGGGAAGTCTATCTGATTGGAAAAACCCCAAACAAATGGTTTAGATCAACTTTTCTCTTATTTAAAACTATTTCTGGGGCTGGGGTTGTGGCTCAGTGGTAGAGCGCTCGCCTAGCATGGGTGAGGCACTGGGTTGGATCCTCAGCACCTTATAAAAATAAATAAATAAAAATAAAGGTAGTGTGTCCACCTACAACTAAAAAAAAATTAAAAAAAAAAAAACTATTTCTGTTTCAGGTATAATTGCTCTGGAGGTAGGAGAAGAACAAACCAAACCAGGAAACCTGTTATGACTGATTCCCAGTGAGGTCCAGAATTAGGTTCCTAACCTTCGCTAACATACTAATTATGTCATTACCAGGTGAGGTCACCTCAAAGTCCGAAGCAACTGCTGGAGCTCCACCCATCCCATCTAGATTCCAACTGGCAAAATAAGGAAGACAAAGGAGAGAAATGCCCCAGCAGACCCCCCCAAATACTTTGACTCATGTTTCATCAGATAGATAGATGTCAGTCTACAGACCATACCGAGTTGCAAAAGAGGCTGAAACACAATTTTTTGGCTAGTGACACTCTGTCCAACTAAAACCCAGCATTCTGTTACTAAGGAAGAAGAGTAGAATGGACGTTGGGCCACCAACAGAGTCCACCATATAAAGTTGTTATTGAACTGGGCACAGTGGCACATGCTTGTAATCCCAGTGACTTGCGGGGGCTGAGGCAGGAGGATTACAAGTTTGAGGCTAGCCTCAGCAACTTCACAAAACCCTGTCCCCAAAGAAAAACTAAAAAGCCCTGAGGATGTAGCTCGGTGGTAGAAGTTCTATCCTCAGGACTGAAAAGAAGAAAGTCATTTTTCTTTAATGCATCTGCTCTTTTGCACTTTTTAAAATAACTTTTTATTCTGTTTATTTTTTATTTTTATGTAGTGTGAGGACTGAACCCAGGGCCTCACCTGCGTGAGGCAAGTGCTCTACCACTGAGCCCCAGCCCCAGCCCCAGCCCCAAGAAAATCATTCTTAAGATGCAGAAAGCATGAATGTAAAAGGGGAGGAAAAATGGACAAATGTGATTAAATTAAAATCGGAATCATGGAATAAAGACATTTTATTGCTTTAGTAAAAATTTAAAACAAGGTGAAAGATAGATCTTACTTTGGAAAAAAAATATCTGCAGTGCCTATAACAAAGGATGGGGGCGTCTATCATATATAAAGAACTCATACAAATCAATAAGAAAAGTTAAAAATCCAACTTATGAAGCCCAACTTCATGCACCCAACAGACCAGAGGGCATGACTAGGGGACCCAGGAAGGGTGTTCCAGATACACCGCTAGTGTTAACCTTGAACATCAGTGTATCCAACGGGAGGCTGAAGTGGAAGTTGGAATGGGCTGAGGTTGAGTCTCACTTTGACTTAAGTGGGACTCACCCCAATAAGAACCGCAGGCAAGCAGGGAAGTGCGGTCCCAGTAAGTGGGTTGGTCAGAGGCAGCAGCCTTTAGGGACCCCCCAAGCCTGCACCCCTCTGACGCCACAGAACCGCCTTCTCCAGGAGGTGGGGGACAGGTACAGCAGCCTGGACTCTGTTTGGCCTGTCTCTGCATCCATCATCCTGATCGGGCAGGTACAAGAGCTGTCATTGGCTACCTTGGGTCACATGGCCACTCTGGAGGCCAGGAGGGAGATCCGTCAGAGGAAGGGGGCAGGCTTTGTTTCTGGAGCAGCCCGATGACACGGGCAGGTTCCGGGCAGAAAACTCTAGAGGCGGCCTCCAGGGCTTGAGAGAGGAGGAGAAAAGGGAGGCTGCTTCTTGCCCTTGGGGGGACGGAGGGCTCCTGAGCGGGCAGAGAGCAGGAAATGTGGGGTGCTGGGGGTCCCCAGCCTCACCTGACCCCTTCTTAATGTTACCAGATCTCAGTCCTTGTCCCTGAGCCAATCCAACACGAGGACACGGCTTTGAGAAGCACAGGGGACTCCTGTCCCTGAGACTGGGATTCCGCCCAGCCCTGGGACAGGGGCTTCTGAAAGGTGACTCAGGGGCTGCCTTCCAGGTGTCCCTGGCTGGAGTTGTCATCACCCGTTAGCTTGGGACGGGTCTGAGATCTCTGTGTGGGAGGGGGCTCAGGAGGGACGTCTCTGCCTGGGATGGGGAGGGATGGGGGCAGGTACCCCATCTCCCCAAGATGAGGGAGAGGGAGGGGGGATAGACATGTCCCTTCTAAAAACAAGCCCCAGGCCAGCATCGAGGGGGGCCTTCCCAGGTGAACTAGAGGGTGCCACCGGGGTCCCCAGGGCTGACTCACCCCAGAGCCCCCGGGTCCCAGCTCGGGGTGGAGCTGACCACTCTGCTGTGTGTGGAGGCCCCCAAACCAGGGGCTGAGGATTTGGGTGTAAGTGACTTGGTGTCCCCAGGACCCCTGTAAGGAAGGGTGCAGGGACGGCGGCCGGCAGAAGTGGGTTCCTGAGCAGCTGAATTTTGGGGTCTTGCTCGGGGCCCTCAGAGAGGCTGGGGACCTCTCGCCTCCGCGACACCTCTGGGCGGTCAGAGGGTGGGTCGTGGGGAGTTCAGTCCACGGTTCTCTGTCCAGGGTCAGGGTCACCCTTGGGCATTCAGCCTCGGGCCTGAGCCAGAATTGCAAGACCATTATCTGAAGGTGACTCGGGGGACCAGGAGTGGGGCCCTAGCCACCTGGGCTGTGTGGGCACCATGCCACAGCGCCCCCTTCAGACCTCATGAGGGGCTCCAGCTCAGGCCGTGCCAATGACCACACAAGGTCAAGCAGACAGTGCACTGTCCCCACCCCTCCTGGGCACCTCCTGTCTCCTGGGGACTGGGGTCTGTCCTGGTGGCTTCCTCCTGGACTGGGCTGGCTCCTCGGCCATCCCTGGGCACAGCTCAGACACGGGCAGCCTCCCCTCCCTGGCCCCCCGCCTCCTCTCCCTGGGTCTTTTCCCTCCACGTCCTGTCCCTTGGCGTCCTCAGCATCGATTTCTTGACCCCATGTTTATTCCCGGACGTGTCTGTCCCCCGAGGGACCTGGACTCCAGAGGGACCCTCAGGTTTGTTCTCTCCAGGTCCCACTGTGCCCTGAGCATGATGCTCCAGGGGACACGGATCCAGAAAGCATGGGTCCACCAGCCACCACCTCCACGCCACCCAGGGGAATCCTGGAGCAGGACCCAGCACAGAGGTGCCACCCGACATCCCAGCTGTTCTGGAGGCTGAGGCAGGAGGATCTCAAAAAGGAGGCCAGTCTGGATAACTTAGCGAGACTGTTTCCAAATAAAAAGGGCTGAGGGTGTGGCTCAGGGGACCAAGAAGCCCTGGTTGAAGCCCAGTGGGAGCTGGGCTGGGGGCTAGGAGTTCCTCTGGGAAACAGCAGGGCCCTGGGTGGGGTGAGAGGAAGGAGATCGTTAGGTGTTGAGGGGGTGCCAGGCTCCGGGGCCCTGGGGTGGGGCGGAGCCAGGGTCCAGGTCTGTGAGTGACCTGAACCCTGGCTCAGACCGCCTGGGAGCACCCAGCCCGGCTCCCTCCAGTCCTGGGAGTGTAACCCCGTCACACAGGGGACAGCCAGAGGGCGCTCGCGAGACCAGGTGGCTCCCCTGTATGCAGCCTGCTGAGGCTCCCCTGTGCCCTTCCCGGGGGGCAACATGAGCACTCAGGCCCCAGCTCAGAGCACCCCGGTGCCTCCGGCCTCAGCCTCCCCAGTGCCCCCAGAGACTTCAGCAGCACCTGCTCTTGCACTGATGTGTCCCTGGGTCTGGCCAGCCTGACTGCGTGCTGCCCAGGACAGGGGCCACACCCACCACCCCCCCTCCCCGGGGCCTGGCCAACAGAGAATGTTCCGGGTGTTTGATGGCCCATGGCCGCTGGCTGCCTCTGTCCCTGCCAGGCACTGGCCTTCAGAGAGGGCTGCACCGGGCATCGGTGACGGGGCCCTGTCCCCCCAGCCTGTCCTCAAGGTCGGCTGGGGGTGGGAGGGGAGCGGGAGCCAGGCTGGTTATTAATTAAAACTCCGGTCATGTGCGGGTCCTGCTTGATTCCAATAAAAACCGTCCAGGGTATTAATTACCAGATCTGGAGATAGACGCGGGTGGGGCGGCGCAGGTCCGGTAAGGATGATGGTGGCCAGAATATCAATGAGGCCGGCCTCTGCGGAGGCCCTGGGTGGAGGGGGCTGGGAGCGTGGGGCACCCTGCAAGGACAGCTAGCCACGGCATGCCAGAGCCTCACTGGAGGCCACTCATCCTCACGGAGGAGACCCGGCAGGGGTGCACCCCACTCAGACGCTGAACCTCGGCTCATTCCCAACCGCCCTCCTGGAACCGGCTGGTTTTCAAGCCCAGTTTGTAGCTGGGAACATGGGGGCACAGAATGGTTGTGCAGCTGGAGAGAGTCACACTGTCACAGGGCCCACTCCATACTGTGAACACAGCCCTCGCTGATCTGCCACTGAGACTTGTTTTTAAAACAGACACGTGAGCCGGCGCCGTGGATTGCAACACAATTCCTGAGGCTCAGGGCGGAGGCTGAGGCAGGAGGATCGCCAGTTCCAAGCCAGCCTCAGCAATTTAGTGAGGTTCTAAGCAACTCAGGGAGACCGAGACCGTGTCTCTAAATAAAAAGTAAATAAATAAGGGCTGGGGCTGGGGCTCAGTGGTCGATGGCCCCTGGGTTCAATCCCTGGTACCAATGGAAACATAAACCGGACATGTTTCTTCCTCTTCCTTGCCCCCTGCCCCCCTATCTCAGGGGAGACAGGTCACCTTCCCCCCATCCTAGGCAGAGCTCTCTGTCCTGAGCACCACCCACCATGGTGACAAAGCCATCCAGACTTGGGGACGGCACCAGAAGCTCTCAGAAATGACCCTCTCCCAAACTAACAAGTGACTTACGACTCAGACCTAGAACACAGGGAAAGTGGCCTTGGAGTCACCTCTTTAAAAGCCCCCTGTACCCCCCCCCACCCCAAGGGGCAGAATCCCAGCCTCTGGGACAGGAGGCCCCTGTGCTGCTTCTTTGCCAGCAAAGCAATAAAACCTCTTTTTCCTCCAAACCGTGTCTTGGTTATTGAATGGTATTGGGGACAAGGACCGAGCTTTTGGTAACAAGGCAGCTAGCAGATGGCAGTGCCAGGAGGCCAGCCTGCGTTCCTAACCTGGCATGGGGACCCGGGTGTGCAGGGCCAGCCTCATCCATGTGCAGACGGGGAGACTGAGGCAGCCGAGTCGTCACTGCCAAAATCACACCTCATTTGGGTGGAATGTCACCCGTGTCCCCTGACATCCAGCCCAAGTTCCTCTCCTCACTGGACTAAGCTGGGTGGGGTCCTCTCCAGACCGGGAGAGGGCAAAGGGTCCCGGATGGGCCAGGACTTGGGGGCCAGGCCCCTCCGGCCTCTGCCACCCACCCCCCATAGTCCTGGGCAGTGCCATCTCCCGCTGGACAGAACCCACCCGGCCCTTCCCTGTGTCAGCCAGGAGGCGGCCCCAGCCCGCCACGTCCCCAGCAGAATGAAAATAGGCCTGACCTAAATAGAGCACAGAGCCGGCCCCGAGGACAGGGTGTCAACACAGCTCCGACTGGGTGGGAGGAAAATGTCCACCCCAGGTCGGGCGGCGGGTGGGCCAGGGCGACAGCCAGGCTAGGAATGCCCCCCCAGTGTCCCCAGGCGGGGCAGCAGCTGGAGAGGAAGGATACTGTGTCTGTGGCCTGCTGATGGCAGCCCCCAGCACCCTGCCACCCCCTGGGGAGCCGAGACGCAGGGGCCTGCGGAGGCTGGCACAGCTCCTGGGCAGCGGGCACCAGGGCAGGGGAGTCTCTGGCTTCTGGGAGGGAAGAGAGCTGAGGGCAGTAAAGTGGACTCCTGAGCTGGCGAGTCGGTGCTGGGGCCGGTCATCTGGATGGCCTTGGGCTGGGGGCCTGGGGAGTCTGGGCCAGGCCCCAGGTTCAGGCTGACCCCTGGCCTGCGGCATAGCCCAGGATGGGCATGCAGGGAGGTGCGTCAGCGTGTGCCCTGTGGCAGGCCAGCTCCTTGGGCCACCCTCGGCTCTGCCCAGAAGGACCCTGCGCGTGTGACGCTGGTGCCACCGTGCAAGGGTTGATGGTGGCCTTCAAGTGTCTGTCCAGGAGGACGGGAGTGTGAGCAGATCTGCAGGTCCTCGTCCTCACACCGTGTCCCCTCAGAGTGACGGCCCCGCCGGGTGGGCAGAGTCCCCCAGACTCCTGATGGGCGGGGCTGGGGTGCAAAGCCAGCGCTGGCGACCCCCGTGTCCCTGGGTCCCACCTCTGTGACCCAGCCAGGCGGGGACTGAGAATACGTGGAAAGGAGTCGCAGCTGTTGTGGACAGACGGGAGCTCTCTCCTTGTCACGGTCCCCTGAGCAGCACAGGACAGTGACGAGGTGGCTTTGACATGGGATCAGGTACGCGGAGTCCTCTGGAGAGGATTTGGGGTGTCCCTGGGTTCTGTGCAGACACGGCACCACTTATGTGGGGCTGGGCATCCCAGGGTGTGGCATCCCCGGGGTCCTGTGGATGCACAGGGACTACCACGGTGGCTGGCCACTGTGGTACTCACCTGTGATCCCAGCAGCTCTGGAGGCTGAGGCAGGAGGATCGCGAGTTCAAAGCCAGCCTCAGCAATAGCGAGGCTCTAAGCACCTCAGGGAGACCTTGTCCCTAAATAAAATGTAAAAAGGGGCTGGGGCTGGGGCTCAGTGACAGGGGGCTCACCTGGCACGTGTGAGGCACTGGGTTCAATCCTCAGCACCACATAAAAAAATAAATAAAGATACTGTGTCCATCTACAGTTGGAAATATTAAAGAAAAAAATGGGGGAGGAGGGGACGGGGGATGTGGCCCAGTGGTCAGGTGCCCCTGCACTGGTGGGGACAGGATGGAGAGGATGGGGAGACCTGGTCTGAGCTCTCAGAGGCCCCAGGGAGGCCCAGGCCTAGCCTGGCTTGGGACAGTGTGGCCTGGACAAACCATTTCTCAGGGCCTGTGGGGACTCACTCACCTTGCCCACAGCTTCTATCAGTGGGCAGTCTCTCCGCCTCCATCCGATCATCAGGCCACTTGCACAGAAGGGTGAGGGTATTTACCCAAAGACACACAGCAACAAGGGCAGAGCTGAGATCCCCCACTGACCACTATGCTAACCAACGTTTCTCTTGATCTCTTGGTTTCCTGTGGTCCGACATTGGAGGATGAAGCCAAGGAAAATTCCCTGGGATTCATTCAGGATCGTGGATAACACCACCTTCCATTTTTGCAAGTGAAAAACACACGGGGGTTCAGAGAAGGAAAGATTTGCCAGCAATTGCCCAGCAACTCTGACTTCTTGCTCTGGAGTGGAGTGAACTGTCTCAGTCTCTCACCCTGGGGATTTTCTCTTCTTTTGGGTACCAGGGATTGAACCTGGGGTGCTTAACCACTGAACCGCGTCCCCAGCCCTTTTTAATGTTTTCTTTTGAGGCAGGGTCTCGCTGAGCTGCTTGGGGCCTCGCTAAATTGCTGAGGCTGGCTTAGAATGTGCCATCCTCCTGCCTCAGCCTCCCTGGGATTACACTGTGCCCGGGCCCCGCGCCCAGTTCTATCTGGGCATATTCCTCCTGAGATCTCAAAAAGGGGACTGCAGGGGACGCCCCAGTGACCACACAATTTTGTGCCGTGGGGTGGGGAGCATTGACAGCAGCCCACACTCAACTCGCTGTGCCAGGTGGGGTCCGGGGTGGGACTCCTGGGGATGGCAGGATCCTGGCTTCCTGAGTCCCAAGGCGCCTCCCTGTCCCCTGGGCAACGAGCACACACGTGTCCTGTGTGGGTGCCCAGCTGGGTGCGCTGGTGGCTGCCTCCCTCTGGGCACAGCCCAGCCCTGCAGGACAGCGCCCACCCAGCCCCTCCAGCCCCCAGCCTCCCCTCCCCCGGCCTCTCCCCCCAGGTCTAGCTGCCTGCTCTCCACTGGCCTCTTGCTGTTGCCCGTGACCTTGGAGCCCTGGAGCACCGACCGCAGACCAGGTCCACCAGGGCTCCGCGAAGCCCTAACCCCAGTGTCCTGGGCCACACGCCCATTCAAGCTCCTCGGCGTCACATGCTTCTCCCAAGGGGACAGGGTGGGGAGTGTGGGACCCTCCAGGTCACCAAGTCAGCAGCCAAGAGCTCGTCCGCCCCGCGCCCAGGTCCTCTGGGCCTGACCAGCTCCCAGAGGGTGGGACCCCAGGTTGTCCCAGGTCCCGCTGCCTTGGTGGGGCTCTCTTGAGGGGCCACTTTTACGCCGCTCCTACCCTGAGCCCCCAACCTACTCCTCCTGGGCAGAAAGGGGAGCCTCTGGATGCTGGAGATGTCCCCCAGCCCCCCTAGAGCTGCACCAGGGGCAGTGGCCGGTCCTGCCCCTAGGCCCCTGCCCAGGCCCCTCAGAATGTCTCTGAGTCCTCCACCTAATGCAACTCAGGGTGCCCTCTGTCATGGGGGTGACAGGTGCTGTTGGGCTTGTTAATGCCCCCCTGAGCTTAAAGCAGGAATGACTTAGGTTAGACATAGGGAGGACTGTTGAGTGTTAAAAGAGATGCCCCAACTGTGGACAGCAAGTCTCAGCGGGGTGAGGGGCCCTGGCTGGGAGCAGGGAGGGGACAGCCCCTTCCCCCCACGTAAGGTGCTCCCTTGCCCACCCTGCCCCGAGCTCTGGGAGGCAGTGGCCTCAGGCTCCTCTCTATCATAATATTTACCCACAGGGCCCCGACTGAGCCAGGCAGCCCAGCAATTACCATCACGTCACCATTATTGCTGATAATTCTGATCATAAGCATAAATTACAGACAGGAGCGGGCTCAGCGGGGAGAGCGGGAGGCAGAGACTGCTCTGGGCGGGTGATGGTTGAGGCCAGCCTCCTGCCTGGCCCGCCTCTCCCCTCCCGCCACCTCCCACTTGTCCCCCCCTAAGCCTGGCCCCAGGCTACTGTGACTCCAAGTGGCATCCCCGCCGGGGCCCTGGGCTGTCCTGGCCACCTCTCCAGGAGCCCCACTCCGCCTCCCACTGACTGTTAAGGGGCAGTTATCACCGAGATCCTCCATCCAAATCCATCTTCCGTTTCTCCCCAGCTGCAGCCACGGAGACCCCCGGCCCCATTCCACGCCTTGCTCCCGAGATTCCAGTGGAGGAGGATCGGGGGAGCCAAGGGTGAGGGCAGAGATGACAGGGACGGAGGGGCGAGGAGAGGGACGGAAGGACCAACATGGAGAGACACAGAGGCTCAGACACACCCCACAGAGCCAGAGATGCAGGGACAGAGATGAGAGGGGAGAGCCCAGAGGTAGACACAGGGGTGATGACCACTGGCTTAGAGACAGAGCAGAGAGAGACCAGTCACAAGGTCCTGACCCAGAGGGCACAGAGGGACAGAGAGGGGCCAGCCCAGGCAGGGCCCACACACGCTTTGCTGGAGAGCAACAGGCAGACAGAGAGAAATAAGAGGCCACTGCAAGGCCCGAAGGTGGACAGAGAAGGCCTGTTTTATCCATCCATCCATCCATCCATCCATCCACCCAGGTGGAGTCCTGCTGTGCGCCAGGCTCAGTGCTAGACACTGGCAACATCCAGGGATTTGTGAGCACTCAGCCCTCCCCTCGCATGGGGTTTAGAGTTCCCGGGCGATTGAGTCCCCCTTGTGTTGCTATAACAAAATACCTGAGGCTAGTATGTGATAAAGAAAAGAGGTTTATCGAGCTCACCATTCTGGAGGCTTGAGGGCCTGCATCTGGTGATGGCCTTCATGTCCCAAGGCAGTGCAGAGCTTCTCCTGGCCAGAGTCCCCAGGAGTGCACCTGCAGATCTCCTAAAGCCATCAGGATTCACTTGAAGGGACTCGGCTCTGGTGACCTTATCAAAGGCTCCCTTCTCAACACCACAGTTGGATTGAGTTTCCACCCTCTTAATACATCCAGCCGGGCCCCCGTGTCAACACAGGAGCCCTTGGGGACACATTCAGACCACATCAAGCCACAGCCATGGGTGAGTCACACAGGGATCAAATAAGAACTCAGGCAACATAAAGTTCCCCGGGGCTGAGAGCCCGGGCGGGTGTGGGTGGCCGGGGCCGTCAGGAGGGCTGAGACGGGAAAGACCAGGGGCTGACCTGGCGGGGGACCTGGGACATTGGGGGTGGGGGCGCGGCGTGTCGGGGGCCACCTGAGCCCGCAGATGGCAAGGCAGACCTGGCTGAGCCGGGCCAGACCCCTCCCCGGGGCACTAGAGGTCTGGAAGGCCGGACGCCTCCCCCGGGGCTGGAGGTGCAGGAGGTCCTGGGCTTCCAGAAAATTCTAAAGCCCCACGGAAACAGTTTAGCAGGTGCGGGGCCTCCCGGCCCTGGATCTTTGGTGTGAAGGGGAACACGTGGCCCAGTGGCTCGCATCCCCGAGGGGCTGGAGGCGTGTGGCCTTGGCGGGCCCCTCCGTCCCCGGGCAGAGTGTGGTCCCCTGTGTGCCCTCAGAGCTCAGGGTCCCTCTCGGCAGCCCAGCAGCTGGCCCAGAGCTCCCAGGACAGGACGGGCCACGTGATGCCCGACATGGGCACGTCCGTGGATCACGTCCCAGGTCGCCTGGCCCCACCAGATGCCAGGCCTGGCTGCCTGTGACTGAGGAGCTGGCACCTGGAGCCCGGCGGCACAGGGGACATGGCCCTAATCGACACGGCGTGGGCTGGTCCAGCGTGGCTGCGTGTGGTGAGACCACAGAGGTGACAGTTTAAACGTTCCTCCCGGGACGAGAAAACCAGCGCACCCCAAATCTGAATGTGCATCCGAAAAACCAGGGGATGTGTTCTAAAGTGAAGTTGTCCCCAGGCCTCACCCCACCCCTGTGTCTGAGCCACCACGTCCCTCAGGAGCGTCTGGACCCGGCTCTTCACAGGCCCCAGGTGAAGGGGTCGGGGCCCAACCTCCCCGCATCAATGGCGCAGATGGAGGAGGCTCAGCTGACTCCAGTGTGGGCTCTTCCACATGCCACGCCTGGCCCTGCCCGGTGCCAAGCCCTGGGCAAGGGGTGACCTCACTCTGACGCCCTTCTTGCCGTGCTACACTTCACAGCGCGGCTGCCAGGCGTCCTCTCTCCCCCAGCACCTCCCATTGCCTGAGGAGCTGGGGGAGAGGTTCTTCTCTAGGCCGTGCAAAGGGACGGGGGCACGGGGCAGAAAGCCCCCCCAAACTCCCGGGTCAACCTGGGTTTCCCCCCTCGTGTCTGGGGACGCTGCTTTGAGATGTTTTCCCGCCTGCTTTTCCTTAGGAGCCCAGATATTGTTCTGGATCTTCATTGGTTTCTAACTAGATTCCTTTAGCAGAGCAGCTGCTAGAAAATGGAGTCCTGCTGGTTCCCGCTAGTGTTGGGGGCACGTGGCTTGTGCACCCCAAGGAGAGGCCGGGTGCCAGGATTCAGCAAACGGGTCCCTCCCGTGACTGGTGCGGATGTGCGCGCACTGACCGGGTTACCCACTTGTCCTGAGCCCTCCCAGCGGGGGGCACGGGGCCTTCTTCCCAGGAAGGTGCCCCTCAGACCCTAAGAGGCCAGGGAGCGTCCTGGTGGTTGGTGGAGAACATGCTTGAGGCCCTGGTGCCATCCCCAGCCCCCTAAAAGAAAGAGAAAGCTCAGCCCTCTCCAACCTGTTTGTCTTCAGAGGGACTGCCACCTCCCTGGCCCCATCTTGGACTCTAATTACAGACGGGTCTCACTGAGTTACTTGGCGCCTCACTTTGCTGAGGCTGAACTTGGATTTACAATCCTCCTGCCTCAGCCTCCCAAGCTGCTGAAGGCCATTACCAAGTAGGAATGACGCATCGAAATTTCCTTGCCTAGTGTACCCCATGCTGCTTAGAGGACATTCGATGGGACATTGCATGCATGCTTTAATAAGGTGACCTTGCTCAAGGACCAAGGCGGATCCGGGTTTAGAGCTGATCAGGTTTGAGGAAGTAACCGGCTCCTTGAGTTTAAGGCGTTGCCAGTTTAAGATAATGGGTTTTAGGGAAGTTGGAGGTTGAAGATTATTGCTGGGAGTAGGGCGTGCCTGCTGCTTGTTCCCCTTGAGTTCTCGTGAGATTAAAATGGGATTTGGAGATAGCCTTGTGGGTGGGTGAATTGTGCGGGAGACAGCAGAACGCGATTGCCCCTGGACCTGCGGGGAGGCGGTGTGAGAGCGGGAATAAAGAATTGCTGTTTGAACCTACAAAGCTGTGTGGTGGCTCATGATTCTGGTGCCAAGCCGAGCCTTGGCACCAAGCCGTTGGGGTTACAGATGTGCACCACTGCGCCGGGCTCATTGTCGTATTTGGGACAGCATCTTGCTATGTTGCCCAGGCTGGCCTCAAACCTCTGGGCTCCAGAGATCCTCCTGCCTCAGCCTCTCAAGTAGCTGGGACTACAGGGAGCACAGCTCTGGGAGCACTTGCTTCAGTATTTTCCGTGGTTTCTCCACTGAGATAGGAATGAGAGATGGCGGGAATTTGAGGGTGTGTGTGTGTGTGTGTGTGTGTGTGCGCGTGCGCGCACATGTGTCCACAGGGCCCCTCAGAGAAACTAGAGGGTGAAGAGCTGTGGCGGGTGGCTTTACTCTGGCTTCCCTCTTGAATCCACTGGGCTTCTATCTGAGAATTTCCTGGGAAAAATAAAACGTGGTTTAAAAGGATCATGGAATGATGCCCTGACTTAACACTGACCCACATGCAGCCTCTGGTCATCAGTGGCTCATGAGCACTTTAAAGTCCACCCAGTCGAAATGAGATGCTCCCTGAGGGGCTGGGGATGTGGCTCAAGCGGTAGCGCGCTCGCCTGGCATGCGTGCGGCCCGGGTTCGATCCTCAGCACCACATACCAACAAAGATGTTGTGTCTGCCGAGAACTAAAAAATAAATATTAAAAATTCTCTCTCTCTCACTCTATCTTTAAAAAAAAAAAAAAAATAGATGCGCCCTGAGTGTCACATAGACGCGGATTTCAAAGACTAAATGCAAGAAAAATCATGTAAAGCTGTGCGTGGTGGCGCACATCCGTCATCCCGGTGGCTGCGGAGGCTGAGGCAGGAGGATTGCAAGTTCAAAGCCAGCCTCAGCAAAAGCAAAGTGCTAAGCAGCTCAGTGAGACTCTGTCTCTAAATAAAATACAAAATAGGGCTGGGGATGGGGCTCCGTGGTCAGTGCTGCTGAGTTCAATCCCAGTACTCTCTCCACTCTCCCCCCAAAAAGTAAAATATCTCCATTATTATTATTATTATTATTTTTTCTTGGTACCAGGTATTGAACCCAGGGGCCGTTAACTACTGATCCACATCCCCAGCCCTTTTCTGTATTTCTATTTAGAGACAGGGCCTCGCTAAGTTGCTGAGGCTGGCTTCAAATTTGAGCTCCTCCTGCCTCAGCCTCCTGAGCAGCTGGGTTTACAATCCTGAGCCCCTGCTCCACTTCGGATGCTCTTTTTGCTGTCTGAGCAGCCTGGAGGGGCCCTGGAGACCAAGAGCTCGGAGGATGTGGCCCGGCATGAGGTGAGAGAAGCTGCCCTGAGACCCGGGGATGGCACTGCTGGGGCTGGACGTTTGGGGCACAGACACGGGGCTCCCAGGGTCACAAACCTCCGTCTTGGTCCCTAGAGCCAATCCAATAACCAAGACAAGGTTTTTGGAAAAAAAAAAAAAAAAAGTTTTTCTTACTTTGCTAGTCAAGGAGAGACACAGGGAGCTCCTATCCCAGAGGCAGAGGTCCTGCCCCTCAGGGGGAACAGGGGACTGTCAAAGAGGGGATTCCAAGGCCACGTGGCAGGTGTTCTCAGTGGGAGCTGGAGATGGTCATTTCTGAGATCCTGCCGTCCCCAAGTCTGGATCACCGCATTCCTGTGGTGGGTGGTGCTCAGGACGGAGCTCTGCCTGGGGTGGGAAGGATCCTGATCCTGTTTCCCCAAGTTAGGAAGGGGGAGGGAGTAGAAGTAAACATGTCCTTCTCAAAAACAAGTCCCCAGGCCGAGCGGCAAGGCCTGGTTCAAAGCTAGAGGTGGCCTTCTCCAGCAGCACACCCGCCCGCACCTGAGCTGGTGGCCCGTCCTGGCTGGCAGGAGGCCCTGGAGTCCCCGAGCCCCTGGGTGGCTCAGCCTTGTGCTTCTGCATCCTGCTGAGACATTTTCCTGAGTCCTGAGCCTCCTCCTCCCCTTGGTCTCCATGATGGGGGACAGCACGAGGGACACGGTTGTGGATTCCAGGGGCCTTCAAGGGCTTGTTTTTTTGGTGCTGGGGACTGAACTACCATTGAGCTACACCCGGAGCTTTCAAGTCGCATTTTGAAGGGTAAATAGTCATCATCAGATAAAATCATATAAGCCTGAAAACACAAGAGAGCCATGGAGTTGGGAAAAAGAGGCAGGTGAGCCCCCAAGTCCCCGCCGCTCCCCGGGGTTGCTGGCCCTGGACCTGGAGCTTCCCACCTGCAGGACGGAGGCTGAGGGTCACTGCCCTGCCCGCGGCTCTTCTAATCACATCCAAGGCAGCACAGCCCCGGCTCTTCCCGGGGTGGCCCCGAGGTTCAGAGAAGGGCTACGTGGTTAGGGATGAGGGGCTGTCCCTCTGCCTGTCCCCACTTCCCCTTCGGATCTTACCTCTAAGGAGTCAGGAGGGGGTGTCCAGCATCACAAGAAAGGAAGTGATGTTTGCAGGAAGTCAGGGACCCGAACCCCAGGGGACCTAGAGCTGAGTCCCCTCGGGCAGCTCTGCCTGATGACCAGTTCTACACGGGGCCAGGGGAGGGGACTGGGAGGTCCCGGCTAGAGGGGCAGCAGGACCCACAGGTGCAGGCTCATCTTCTCACAGGACTGGCATCCTGCACCCCCATCTGTGATTGGGGCCCCCCAGGCCCAAGTGCTGGGAGGGTCCTCGGGAAGCTTAGGTGCCTCTTAGGTGAACCAGGGCACGGGGGCCTGTGGCGAGCAGCAGTGAACACGAGGGCAGGGAGAGGAGCCTCAGTGTCCACATCCACGTGGCCGGAGAGGGACAGGCCTGGGGGTGATGAAGCAGGACCTGCAGGGAGCCCCAGGCCCGTGAGGGGACAGGTGATTGGAACCTAGGGATTAGGGTTCTTGGGCTCAGGGGGCTTGGGGAAAAGCTCCTGTAGGCGTGGAGAGGTCACTGTGGAGGACTTCTCATCCAAACTCCCTTCAGCTGCCGAGAGCAGTTGCCACCCTTCTCAGGAGAACTTGAATTTGATAAAAATGTGAATGTTCCCGACCTTGAACTTTAAAATTCCCTCCTCTTTAGCAAGAGCCATTTCACCCAAGACTCTGGGTCTAACTCACTCTCTAGATGAAACCAACGAATGAAAGAGGAAGGTGGAAAGTCTGTGATTCCAGTGACTGGGGAGGCCGAGGCTGGAGGGCCACAAGTTCAACGCCAGCCTCAGCAATTTAGTGAGGCCCTAAGCAATTGAGTGAGACCCTGTTGCCACAGTCTGGCTGGGCACAAATAACCGAGCCACCAAAAAGCCTTGTAGGTTCAAACAGCAACTCTTTATTCCCGAACTCTCACCGGCACTCTACCCACACTTCCCGGGAACACATTCCTCTCGCCAATTCTCCCGGAACTCCAAAGTAGTGGGCGCCAGAGGCAGCAGGATCTGCCTTAATCCTGGAGCCGCCCTATTCCCAGCAGGATCCGCCCTAATCCCGGGGAGCCGCCCTATTCCCGGAGCAGGGTCACCTTTCAACCACACCCTCTGGCAAAATGCCAGGCTCATTCGGACTCAACTGTGGCTCTCAACACCCTGTCTCAGAATAAAAAGCAAAAAGTGCTGGGGATGTTGCTCCGTGGTTAAGCACCACGGGAGTTCAATCTAATCCCTGTACCAAAAAAAAAAAAAAAAAAAAAAATCAACAACAGAGAACTACCTTTTCTGAGCATCTACTATGTGTTACTGTGCCCTATGCTAAACATTTCTCCTGTATTATGACTATTATTTGCTACTAGAGGTGGATCCCAGGGGTGCTTTACCACCGAGCTACACCCCCAGGCCTTTTTATTTTTGAGACAGGGTCTCACTAAGTTGCTGAGGCTGCGCTCACACTTGTCATCCTCCTGTCTCAGCTCCCCGAGTTGCCGGTTGCTGGGATTACTGGTGTGGGCCACCGTGCCTGCCTGATTTTTGATTCTGACACAGGGTCTCACTAAACTACTGAGCCTGGCCTCAAATTTGTAATCCTTCTGCCTCAGCCTCCTGGGTGGCTGGGATTACCAGAATGCGCCCTGTATTGTGTCATTTAATCTGCACAGAAAATTCACAAAGCAAATTTACTTAGCTCTGCTTTACAGGAATGATGAGAGGAAGCGGAGGCCCCCAAAGGCCAGCTGGCTTGGCCCAGGGCACAGAGACCCAGTGCAACCAGAGGGGATGCCCAGATCGCAGGTGGCTGAGAGGGGCCTGGACATGGCAGGCTGGGGCTTCTGTTGTGCCAACTGCCCCCTGGTCTCTACTTGGCCCTTCTGGCTGTTTGGCCCTTCTGGAAGGCTGGGGTAGTCCAGAGGCTGGAGGACAGGATACCCACTCCCTCCAAGCTCACTGCTCGGCTCTGGATTCTGCCTGCAGAGGGCAGTACTGAGCGCACCATGGTGCTGCACCCCTTCTAGGCCTCATCTCCTCCAGGCCCTGGGTTCCAGGACTTGGAGCTCAGAAGAGCCCACTCAGCCTTTCCCAGGACCAGCTTCCTCCAGTAGGGCCCACTGAGGCCACGCCCTGGCTATGACTTCTCATGGGTCAGTGCAGATGTAATGGGGACACCATAGGTCAAGGGGCAAAAGGAGGGCTATGAAACAAGTCCTGGCAGTGGCCCTCATGCCCCTTGTGTGCTGAGGACTACATTATAAAGCAAGGCCACTGGTACCCACCCTGCAGAGTGAAGACTCTTAAGTGTCCAGTACCTGGCAGGACTTTGACACCGGTGACTGTCATCAGCGTTATCTACTGTGGGGTTCACACTGGGGTTGACCCCGAGGCTGTGGGAAGGGGAAGTGGAGACCCAGAGAGGGGAACTCACTTGGCCAAGGCCACGGGGGTGGTGAGAGGAAGAGCCAGGGTTTGAATCACTCACTCGTGCTGCCAAACCAGGGCCATGTGGAGTGCGTGAGGTGGGTCAGAGGGGCTGCACAGGGAACTGCATGGAATTGTCCCTGGGTCCCTGGCACCTGTGGTCTTACTCCCCATCCCAGGTGCTCTGTGTGGGCCCAAGGGCCCCTCTGGGCTGGGCCTTGGGCTCCTGCAGGAGCCTTTAGTCTGGTGGGCTGTGGGCTGGCCAGGGGAGGCCTGCTGAGCCCAGGTTAAGTTACCTGAGTTCTGGAGCACCCTGCCCTCAGGGCTGCGGGGACACCTGTGGGCTCTGACAGGACCTGGTGGCTTCTCATCTACCTGTGGCCCACTCCACCTAGGCCAGGAGCACTCTGGGGCTGGGGACCCCACAGTGGCCTATTGCAGCAAAGGCATGGCCAGGCCCCGGGGCGTTGCGTTGCGCTGCCTGGTCACTGGCCATGAGTTAGGACACAGGCTTTGGGGCGATGATGGGAGGCGTGTTCAGTAGGCCCCCCGGTGTGGGTGGGGAGGGGAAAGCCTGGATGGGGGATCCGAAGGTCAAGGTGAGACCCGGGGTCCACTAGGATCTGCTGCGACCTTGGGCATGTCACTGCAATCCTGCACAACCCGGGGGACAAAGCCTGACTGAGGGCCCAGGGCCCAGCCCTGGGAATATAGCCGGGGAAAGGCCAGAGGGAGCAGCGGGGCGGCCCCTGGGGTCTGGGGTCGGTCCCGGGGGCCGCGGGGGCCGCCGGTGACCTTGACCCGCCGACCGGGCCGGCCGGCGTCGTCCTAATCCGCGCGGGCGGGCGCAGCCGAGCTGCCCGCGGTGCCCGGCGGGCGGGCGGCGGCGGCGGGCGGGCTAATCCCGTATGTAAATGGCAGCCAATGGAGGGTGGTGTTGCGCGGGGCTGGGATTAGGGCCGGGGCGAATGGCTGGCAATCTTACTGGGATTACAGAACAAAGAGCCTCCCGCGCCCGCTCTCGGCTCCGCGCCCCGCCCTCCGCCGCAGCCGCCGGGGGTGGGGGCCCGCAGCCCCCGGCCGGCCGCCCGCGCCCTCCGCGCTCCGAGCTCTCGGCGGCGGGAGCTGAGTCCTGGCCGCGGGCCGGGCCCGGGGCGCCGCGGGCCGAGCGCTTGGGGATCCTCCAAGGTAGGAGAAAGTTTGGCGGGGGGCGGGCGCCCCGATCGGCCTCCGCCCGCCAGGTGCCGCGGGCCGGGGTCCGCGGGGGGCGCGGGCACGTGACCGGGTCATCCTCGGCCGGGGAGGCGAGGCCGGCCGCCCCCACCTGCCGGGGCCCCGCTACCGCCCCTGGCCCTCCGGCGCGGGGTGCCCGGCCGGCGCCCGCAGGCTGCCGCAGTTGGCGAATGAGGTCAGTGGGCTGCCCGCGGCTGGGGCGCGGGGCGGGGGCGGCGGCCGGGATGGGGGGCTGGGAAGGCCGCGGTCCGCCCCCCCCCAGTCCCCCGTCCTGCGCCCGCGCCCCCCACCCGCGCGGCCAGGCCCGCCCTGCGCGCGCTGCCGCGGGCAGCGGAGCCGCGGCGGGGCCTCGGGGGTCCCGGGGAGGGGGCCTTCCGAGTGGCGGCACCGAACCCGGTGGGGGTGGGGGAGACTTAGAGGACAGTGTGGGGGGGCACAAAGGGCTCCGTGCCGTGGGGGGGGCACAAAGGGCCCAGTGCCGCAAGTTGGGGGAGTGGGTCTGTGGGTGGCCTCTGAGTTCTTGCACATGGGCGGGGAGGGGGAGGAGGGGCGCCAGGGTGCCTGATGCCCCTCCACCCCCACCCTGAGCCCCTGGGAATGGTGGCCTGATAGCCACCAGCAGCCAGGGACAAGGACCGGGCCCTGGCCTGGGCCCAGGGCAAGTGGGGGTCCCGCAGTTGAGACTTCTGCCCTCCTGCAGAGCTGGAGGGGACTCAGGCTCTGTGGGCTGGCCCAGTGACCCTGGCTCCCAGGACTAGACTTCTCCTGTTGGCCCAGTGCCCCTTTCACAGCTGAGGCACGGGAGCTTGCCATGTGGGGGTCTTCCTGTGGGCATGTGGGCAGCGTGGCTCTCAGCGGGAGTGTGATAGATGGTGTGGGGATGCCCTGAGCCTGGAGGGCAGCTTCCAGAGGAGCGGGCGATTTGTGGGGGCTTCTCTTACTGCTCAGAGCAGAGGGGAAGGGCGGTCCTTGCCACCCTGGCCCCCTCCGGCCATCGCCTGCCTGGTGTGTTTGGCTGCCCTGTAGCCTGGGCTGCTGGGACCTTGGCAGTGGCCTGGGGCCTCGGGGCTTGGGAGGTGCCTTGCAGCAGCCCATTTATTTCAGCAGCGTCATTCCCACTGGGAAAGGGCACAGGCATCGATTATTTATTCGGAGCAGGAGGAAGTGGTGGGAGGCTGGTGGCTGGTGGTGGGGAGGGGCTGGTCACCAGGGCAGCCACGATGGGGGCCATCATGAATCACCTGTTTGGGCCCGGGGTGTGAGATTGACTTTGGCCTCTACTGAGCAGGTACCAGCCTGGCCCAGAGGTGACACAGAGTACCAGAACCCACCCCCAAACTGCTTCCGGGCCATGGGAACCTTGCGCCTGTACCCCATTTTGTATCTGCCCCAAGGATGACCTAGAAATGATCAGTTCCAACTCCGAGGGTCCCAGAGGACCCACTGGAGGAAATGAGGAAGGGTTGGGACTCAGCCTCGCTCCTTCCACCTCACTTGAAATATGGGAGAACTTAGGGATGGAGATGGCAGAATGGTCCTGCCCAAGCGGCGTGTTCCTGGGCGAGCTTAACCTACTTAATAGACTGTCGTCTGGGTGCGGAGAAGGCCATGTATTTGCAGTGTGTTCATCACAAATTATTTCATCTATTCCTGTGGGGGGGGTCTCCTGGGAGCCCAGGAGCCTCTGACACAGCTTTGGCGCCTGAAAGCCGCCTGGGAGGTGCAGGGACACTGGAGGGGGTCTGGGGGGTGGCCATCCTGCAGTCTCTGCAGAGGCCAGGGCTTGCAGGGCTGGGTGGGTAACAGGTTTGGTGACAGCTCCGTTGTGGAGGCCCCAGCTGTGTCTCCATGATGTGGTGGGTGACAGCTTGGGGGGATTCGTGTCTGGACTCCCAGTCACCCTTGTCCTGCGTGGCTCTCTCTGCCCACCGGCTCCATCTTTGGCCTGCCCGTTGGACCCTGCCGGCCTCACCCTCCCAGCCTGGCCTCCACACACACTGCCATCCTTGCCTGGGGTCCTCAACCTCCGGGGCTCTCCCACCCTTCGAAGGGGCTGGGGGCTTCCTTAAATGGTCCCCCTGACTCAGGTGGAGGTGTCAGTAAGGCTGTCCCAACATGGATCTCACTCGGATCTGTCCTGGTGGCGCCGGATCTCATGTCTGCCCTGGTGGCGCCGGGTGCGGTCAGGAGAGGAGGTCTGGTCCTCAGCCACCTGTTGGACGGCCACGTGAGGAAGGAATGGGTGACGTCCTGCTGCCTGGACTCTGCTGCCTTCCTGGGTTCTCATCTCTGCGGCAGGGTCCCCACCACAGGAGCTTCCGCTCCCCGGGACTGGGGGCCACTTTCTCTCTCCCCGTCGCCCACTGTCTCGCCCAGAACCTTAGCCTGAGGCTGTGCCCCCCGCACCTCCTCCATCCTGCCCCTCTCTGTTCTTACTCTGCTGTCCCTGGGCAGCCAGTAACACAGACAGGTTCTTGGGGACTAGCCCGCTCCTTGGGCCGTGCAGAGGCCCCAGGGCCACCCAGGGAGCAGGACCTGCTCGTTCACAAACACCTGGGAGCAGAGCTGGCCCCCAGTGGGGGTGTGGGCCTCATGCCCAGCTGGGTTCAGTTTACTGAGGGGCTTCTGGGAGGGAGTGGGACCCGTGGGACAGGGGACCTTCCGGGAACTGGAAGGAAATTCCCAGCAGGACCTTGGAGCTGAGGTGAGGGGACATGAACACAGCTGGCCAGGAGAAAGTGGGATGTGGCCTGTGGTCGGCGACAGGGGACGTTGGAGGCTTCTGGGTGTAGGTGTCAAGGTTCCTGGTGGAGCAGGAGGGCCAGCCTCCCGGAATCCCTCCAGTGGTCTGGGGGAGCGGGTTGTGCCCTGGCCGGGCCTGGAGTGGTCTGGACCCCACTGCTTTCTTGGAGCGATTCCCAGCCTGGTTGTCTGCGCAGCATGGGGTGTGGCGGAGGGCGGGGGTCCCCGTGTCTCCCTCCCTGGCCTGCTCTTTGGACCCCGCCCCTCCTGCAGGACTGACCTGGCCTCAGTCCCCTTCCCTTCCCTCTGACCTGATGGGCTCTTAGGTTCCCTGGCTTCAAGGATGTGGAGGATGGTCCGGGCCTGAGTGGGGTGGGGGGACCTCGGCCTGCCTTGCCCCCCACCAGGTGCCCAGGTCCTCCATCTCAGGGACATCTGACGGGGGTGGCCACTCAGTTATGTCAGACCTGGCTGAGAAGGCGAGGGGCTCAGCACCGGCTCGTGTGTTGCTGAACGCTGGGTCCTTGTCCCCTACGCAAATCCAATAACGAGGACACTGTTTTGAGAAAAAGAAAAACAAGGCTTATAGCTTTGCTGGCAAAGGAGGAGCACAGGGGACTCCTGTCCCAAAGGCTGGGATTCTGCCCATCACCGGCAACAGGGTTTTTAAAGAGGTGACTCAAAGGCTACACTCCCTGCGTCCTCTGAGTCGTAATTCACTTGTTAGTTTGGGAGATGGTCATTTCTGAGACCTTCTGGTGCCGTTCCCAAGACTGGATGGCTTCATTCCCCTGGTGGGTGGTGCTCAGGACAGAGAGCTCTGCCTAGGATGGGAGGAAGGTGACCTGTCGCCCCTGAGATCGGGGACCGGGAGGTTAGGGAGGAACAGGGAGAGGAGGAGAGACATGGCCACTTGAAAAGTAAGTCACAGTGGCCGAGCAGCAAGGGCTGTGTTCAGAGCGTCAAGTGGACACAGTTCCACGTGGAGGTGAGTTAGCGGCGAGGTTGCGCTGGGTCCCCACACGGGCTTGGTCCCCACTCAGGGCTGTCTTGAGCAGAGCCTCCTTCCCAACACCCTCCTCTTGACCCTGGCCTGGGCCGCTGACCTGGAGCTATTTGTGTGCCCACCTGTTGCCCTCCTTCAGGACCACCTGCTTCGTGTTGCCTGGTTTAGCAGACAAAGTCCAGGACGCTCAGTTAAATTTGGATTTCCGTAAGCAACAGATAATGCAGCACTGGGGACGGACTTATACCAAGAACTCATCATCTGGTTCTTACTGGGCCGGAAGTCCTCTGCCCTGGGGTGTAGCTGGGCCTGGAGTTGGGGTCTGGGCACCCCCTGAGGCTCTGGGGACGTTCTGCCACAAGCTGCCTGATCCATGGTCCACCTAACTTCCTGGGGTTTTCTCCAGTCTGTGACCCAAGGGCCCACATTAGGCCTGGGTGACCTGGAGGGTGAAGTGTGGGTAGTCTCTGGTGCTCTTGGGGGTCCCTAGCCTGGGAATCTCTTGTTTCAGGGGCTTCTGTGCCAATGTGGTCCTAACAGCATATTAGGAAATGGTGGGCTGGGCACAGTGGTGCTCACCCGTAATCCCAGAGATTTAGGAGGCTGAGGTAGAGGATCACAGGTTCAAGGCCAGCCTCAGCCATTTAGAGCCTGTCTCAAAGTTAAAAAATTAGAAGGACTTGGGCTGTAGCTCAATGGTAGTGCTTTCCTGGGTTCAACCGCTAGTACCAAAAAGAGAGAGAGAGAAAGAGAGAGATGCTGGGAGGAGGGAAGTATCCAGAAATACCCTGTTAGAATCCAAATTATGACTTTCCATCAAGATTTGCAAAAGCCGAAGTCCGAGTACTAGCAGATGGTTTCTCTGCACCTACCATTCAAAGGTGAGGAGATCCTGCTTCTGGGGGGTCTGCATTTGGGGCCTGTCCCCTCTGGTGAACTGAGGTGTCTTAGTACCTTTGCTGTTGCTGTAACTGGATGCTGTAGGCGAGGCCTTGTTAAAGAATGAAGGTATACCCAGGTCCAGGGCATTGAGGTCCAGGACAGAGGGTTGCATCTGCTGGGGACTCTAGAGTCCAGAGGTGGCCCGGCAGGTCACGTGGTGACAGCAAGCGTGCTCCCCAGGTCTGTTCCTCTTCTTATGAAGTCACTAATGCCGACCCAGGGCCTACCCTCATGCCCTCACCTCTTAGAGGGTCAGAGTGGGGTCACATTTCAGCGTGAGTTTGGTGGGACTTCCACATTGTGGCAGGTGGTCACCGGGAATTGGCAGCATCCCTCCATGTCACTTGTCACCCCTACCTCAGTCTGGGCAGTTTGCTTGGATTAAAAGTGGAAATGGTGCTTCCCGACTTGCCCGGCCCAGGCAGCCTGGTTGTGTGGGTCACCTCAGAGCAGGGCTGGAGTGCAGCCAGGGTGGGAAACCACAGGTGGCAGGTTGTGGCTGGGTGCTGGGTACTGAGTAGCTCCAGGGTGCTGAGTGGCCGTGCTGAGTGCTCAGCGAGGAGGGGAGCCAGCAGCTGGGGGCACCGTGGGCCTTTCCCCTCCCACACTCTCCTGCCGGAACCCCTTCTGGAAACTTCTAGAGGGCAGCATGAGGTTAGGCCTATTTGCTGGGGGCGGGGTCAGGCTGTATTTTCTTGCTATGGACAGAACCACAGGAAAAGGGAGTCTTGTCTGTCTGTCACCTGCCTGTCACTCCTCCAGCCGGTGAGGCACCTGCAGGGCACCAGGTCTGGGTCTCGCTGGGAGCGTGTCCTCATTCAGTTGTGGTTGGGTCTGTCTGTCGTGGAGGTCTGAGGGACAGCCTGCCAGCTGCCCCGCCCCCTGTGCCTGGTGACCCCTTTGCAGTCAGTCCCCTCCCTGGCCCAGGCCCTGCCTATGCTTCTCTGTGGCTTCTGCCTCTAGTTTTGCATTTCCAGTGTCATAGACGTGGGATCACAGACGTGGCCCCGGAGACTGGCTTCTTCCTGGCCGTCGCCTTCCCTGGCAGTGGCTCTATGGGGTCCTGGTTCTGTTACGGTCCGGGGCGAGGCAGCTCTGCTGTCCTCTAGGTGAAAACCTAGCAGACGGGCTGACTGGGCCCTGTGCCCCTGGGACCACCCAGGAGGAGAGGTGCCCCTTCCTCATTTCCACCGCGGGGCCATCTGGGGGGCAGCCCTTGGCCTGCACCCACCCTTAGCCCCTGTCGGGAGCTGACCCTGCGCCCGGAGGGCTGCACACCTCGGTCCTCAGAGCTGGAATTTCATCCGGTGTCTCTGGTGACTCATACCGTGAGCCCCGCGATGAAATTACAGCTTCCTGCTGCCTCCTCGCCCCGGAGCCTCCGAAGTCCAGGTGGGCTCTGGAACAATGGATGCTGTGGGGCTGGGACAGCTGGAGGGCGGGGGCGGCGCCAGGCGGGGAGCTGGCAGGGCCCTGTGATGTCTTGCCCACCTCTGTGCCCTGCCCCGGGCAGGGGTCCCTGGCCTGCGTCTGGTCCCTGCACCTGCAGCTGTGCAGCTGGGGATTCTGTGCTGCTTCCAGAGTGGGGGGGAGGCTGGGGAGATGGGAGGCTGCCCCGCGGCAGGAGCACAGTCACCTTGGGTGGGCTAAGTCCTCACCCCCCCATTCATGTTTTGTGTGTGTGCCAGGGATGGAACCCAGGGGCGCTTACCCCCACATCCCCAGGGTGAGTTGCTTAGGGCCTCCATGGGTTTCTGAGGCTGGCTTTGAACTCATCATTCTCCAGCCTCAGCCTCCCCAGCCATTGGGATTATAGGCGTGGCCCCCGGTTTGTGCATCTTTAGACGGGGAAGAGAACTCTTGGTTTGTGGGGCCACCGCGAACCCCAGCTGGGAGAATTTAAGCCCGTGGGTGACCAGAGAGCCTCGTGGGGCTCCAGCTTCCTGGGTCCCTTTGTGCCAATTAGGACCGTGTTCGCAGGAGCCGCCTGAGAGCACTGCAGGTGAAATTTTGGTTAACAAAACATTTGGGATCTGCTGCTGCCCGTGGTGGCCCTGCAGGAACAGTGGCTGTCCCCAGGAACCTGTGTGTGGGCAGCTCCCAGAAGCCCCTCGTAGGGCCACTTCAAGCCTGCACGGGTTGGCTGCGTGTGACGTGGCACCTGCCGAATCCGCAGGGCCTCGGATTCTCCATCTAGAAAATGGAGGTGGCAGCTAGTCGTGGGTCTGTGCGGGGTGGCTGGGTACGCATCACCAGTGGGGACCCAACCAGAGCTGTCCGTCTCCCTCTGGCAAACCCCGGGTGTCTGGCTTCATAAGACCGTCCCCTGGGTGACAGCGTGGCTGTCATGGTGTCCTAGAGTGTAGGCTTTCGGGGTCCTGGGGATGCAGCTGGGGTGGGCAGGTGGGTGCTCTGCCCTGAGTTGCACCAGCCCCGAGACTTGGGGGTTTGAACTTTGGGCCTGAGGAAGTGGACTTGGCCTTTCCCGATGAGTCAGGGCGGCCCCAGCGGCACCACAGCCCTGTGCCCCACAGCCCTGTGCCCCACGTCGCCCCCGCCCCTGTGTCTCCTCAGAGCCTGGCCTCCTGGGACCCACCCGGGCTCCGATACTCAGCGGGAGGCCTGCAGAGACTCTGGTCTGTCAGCCGGGTGCTGGGTGCTCCTGGGTGGCGGCCTAGAGCAGGTGGGACCCTGCCCGCCACCCACCCACCCAGCTCCAGGGTGGTCCTGGCAGCCCCCGGGGTCCTGTGCGGCGCCTGCTGGGGCTCTGTTTACCCAGGAGCTGGTTTTTCAGGTGTGGTGGCTCCGGGGTGAGGCCCGGCTGGGAGGGAGGCAGGGCCTCTGGGAGGAGGGGGCGGCCCTGGTTCCCCAGAGCATCCTGGCTGCCAGCGGGGTGTGGCCCGGGCAGGTGGGCAGACCACATCCTCCCCGTTGGATCTCTGTCCAGGCCCTGGGTGGCTGTGCGGGAGATGCTCTGAGAGGTCTTGGCTGCCCTGGGTTAGGCCAGGGCTCTCCCCGGCAGTGCTGCAGGGCTCCCCACTTCACAGCGGGGGGCGGTGGAGACACCAGTGCCTTTGAAGGCAGACGGATGGGACTTCAAGTCCCAGCCTGACCACTGGCCTGCTCTGTGGCCTCGGGCAAGTGACTTCACCTCTCTGAGCCTCAGGGAGCCATCGAAGTTAGCTCTGCTGTGTGGCTCGGGACTTGGGAGGCTCGCCGTTTTCTGCTGGGAGAAGCTGGCCACCATCCCAGCTAAGCGCATTTTCTCAACTTGTCACATGATGACCTCAGAGGCCAGCCCTTCAGGAGCCTCCACTCCCGCCCAGAAGGAAGCTGGGCACCTGTTCCCTGTTCTGCGATTGCCTGTCACCTGTGAGCCATGGCGGGGCTGGGCCTGGTCCTGCTTCTGCAGGGAGAGCTGCCCGCCCCTCGCCCCGGCGCTGGACTGGGTGCCAGTGTCTGTCCAGGGCTGGCACTGCCAGGCAGTGGGACAAGGCTGGTTTTGGTTTTGTTTTGCTTTGGTCCTTGGTGCAGGGCTGGCACCTGGGCATGGCGCAGGCTCTACCGTGAGCCGTGCCCCCCTGGGCTGGTGTTGGGGGCTGGCGACTCCCTCTCCATGTAGATGTCCCCGAGAGCTGGCTTTCCAAGGAGCACTGGGGTGGCTTAGGGAGCGGAAGCAGGTGGGGGTGGGCACCTGGGGGGTGACAGTGGGGACAGGGAGCCAGAGACGGGGTGCATGTGCTGCAAGCACCGTGCTCAGGAGTGACAGGAGGTTCCCTGGGACCAGCTAGGGGGTGGCGCTGGCCAGGTGGGGGCCTCCCTGCCAGGGGGCACCGTCTCCCCCAGCTCTGGGAGAAGCTTCCCCGGGGTGGCCTCATGGGGTGGTCTCGCACCTTCCCTCTGCACAGCCAGCGTAGGCCCTGCTGTGACCTCTCCTGGGTTCCCCGCGTGACGGGCCACTCTGCCAGCCACATCCCGGCCCCGTGGCTTTTCCCTGTGTGACGTCCTGTGCCATCAGCTGGGCTGATTCCTGCTGCAGACCTCAGCTTGGATGTCCCTGAGTGCTGGAAAGTGTCCCCAGCCCGTGCCTGCTCCAGGCCGCACCCCCGGCCATGCTTGTCCTGTCACCTTTACGGGCAGAGCTGTGGCCTCCCGTGGGGCTGTGGTCCCCCGTGGGTCAGGTCCCCAGTGCTGTCCCCCCTGCATCCCCTCCTGGTCCTGGAGGAACGTCCAGGAGTCAGAAGCAAGGTCACGAGGGACTTTGGTGGGAGTCCCTCCATTCCAGCCCTTGCCATCTCACCCCGTCCCCCGGGGCTGCCCGGCCAGCCTGGCTGTGGCACTCAGGGCATCAGATGGTGGCAGTGGCTCTGTGACTCCCTGAGCCGGGTACAGCCCAACTCAGGTCCCCTCTGTGAGGAGCAAGCAGCTGGTGGGTGGCTTGTGGGAAGCCGAGCCGCGGCCTGAGCCCCACACCTGATGTGCGCAGCGGGTGAGGGTCCAGGGGTCACCGGCCACGATGCGGGGAAACTTGGCCTTCGGCTGAGTCCCCTGGTTTTCAGAGTCCCTTCCAGCCCTGCGGGTGGCCCGGGGGATGGTCCACGGTCAGTGGGGGGTGCATTGCCATAGGTAATAGCAGGCCTATGCAGAGGTCGGGGCAGAGGAGTTTGCTCATTGCAAGAAAAGCCAGGGGTGGGCAGCTGAGATGGGGCTCAGCAGTGTCTTCAGGGACTTGAGTCTCTACCCTGTCACATTGTGTGTGCGCATGTCCAGTACTGGGACTTGGACCTGGGGCGCCTACCACCGAGCTACAGCTTCCTTTTTTTTTAAAAAAAAGACTTTTAGTTTGAGACAGGGTCAGGGGGTGTGGGTGGTACTTGCCTGTAATCCCAGCAACTCAGGAGGCTGAGGCAGAAGGATCACAAGTTGAAGTACAGCCTCAGCTATTTAGCAAGGCCCTAGCAACTTAGTGAGACCCTATCTTAAAATAAAAAGGACTGGGTGTGTGGTTTAGTGGTTGCATGTCCCTGGGTTCTATCCATGGTAACCCCCAAAATATTTTTTTGAGTCAAGGTCTTATTAAGTTGCCCAGGCTGGCCTGGAACCTGGATCCTCTTGCCTCAGTCTCCTGAGTTGCCGGGATTATAGGCACATGCACCCCCACACCTGACTGAATGCATTTTCTTTCTTGAGCTTGAGCCACATCCCCAGCCCCCCAACTAAATGCATTTTCAAATTAGCAGATTCTTTTCTTTTTGGCAGGGGGGCACTGGGGATTAGACTCAGAGGCATGTCACCATTGAGCTGCGCCCCCGGCCCTATTTTGTATTTATTTAGAGACAGGTTCTCACTGAATTGCTTAGCACCTCGCTTTTGCTGAGGCTGGCTTTGAGCTCGTGATCCTCCTACCTCAGCCTCCCAAGCCACTGGGATCACAGGCGTGCGCCACCATGCCTGGCCTCAAATTAGGCTATTCTATTTTCAACTTTCTTTCTTTCTTTCTGTTTTGGTACAGGGAATTGAACCCAGGGACACTTAACCATTGAGCCACATAGCTAGCCTTTTTATTTTTTGAGACAGGGCCTTGCCAAGTTGTTTAGGGCCTGAGTGGCTGAGGTTGGCCTCAAACTTGCAGTCCTGGGCTGGGGATGTGGCTCAAGCGGTAGCGCGCTCACCTGGCATGCGTGCGGCCCGGGTTCGATCCTCAGCACCACATACCAACAAAGATGTTGTGTCTGCCGAGAACTAAAAAATAAATATTAAAAATTCTCTCTCTCTCTCACTCTCTCTTTAAAAAAAAAAAAAAAAAAAAAAAAACTTGCAGTCCTCCTGCCTCAGCCTCCTGAGCTGCTGGGATTGCAGGTGTGTGCCACCATACCCACCTTGCCTATTTACTAGTATTCTTAATTAAGATATAATCACATTAAAATATTATTTATTTAGAGACAGGGTCTCACTGTGTTGCGCAGGCTGGCCTCCATCTCCTGGGCTCAGCGTCCTCCTCAGCCTCTTGAATAGCTGGGATCCTCAGGCGGGCCACCGCGCCCAGCTTGCTCTGTGCTTTTCAGCCAGGAGTGGTCGAGTTGGAAGGGACCCCAGGACATGTTGGCCTCTTGTCTTTTTCCGATGTGGAAACCAAGGCCTGGGGCTGGGCTCGATTTGCAGAGCCCTGCGGGGGCTCGGGCATGGGCTCCTTGTGCTCCTGCAGGTGCCGCCTGGTCCTCAGGAGGCGGGAGGGGCCCGTGGCAGCGGAACAGCTCCTGGCAGGTTCTGGAGCAGACTGTGGTGACTGGACAGGGACAGGGGTGCAGTCAGTGACAGAGCTTCCGAGATGCCCTGAGGGAGGAGAGGACGAGAGTGTGACGACACCACTGTGGAGTGTGGCCGGTTCTCGTCCCCAGGGACAGGCTTGGGAACGTGGCACCGCTTCGGCTCTGTTTTTTTTTTTTTTTTTGGTACCAGGGATTGACCTCAGGGGCCCTCGACCACTGAGCCACGTCCCCAGCCCTATTTTTGTATTTATTTAGAGACCGGGTCTCACTGAGTCGCTTAGCCCCTCGCTGTTGCTGAGGCTGGCTTTGAACTCAGGATCCTCCTGCCTCAGCCTCCCGAGCCAGGTCTGGGCCACCGCGCCCGGTTCCTGATTCTGCTCCTTAGAGCCCCAGGTCCCTCCAGCCCTGTCTCTTGTCCAGTGGAGCCCAGCAGGCAAGGTCCTCAGGGTCTGCTGGGTGAGGCTGACCACTGGGAAGGGCTTCCCAGGGGAGGGACCCCAGGCGCTGGCCTGGGCAGTGCGAGTCTGGGTGCTGTCCCCTTAGGGTCCTGCATCTCCATGCACCCCTGGGTCACGTCCCCCCTGTAGGGGCTGCCGAGGGCACTGGGGGTTTCTGGGCACTGGGTGTGGGGTGGCAGGTGCGCATGGCTCAGCTCAGGGCTCCCTGTTGGGTGGGGACAGTGACCGCTCTCTCCCTTCTGTGCCCAGGGCTGGTGAAGCAGGGGTGCCCTGAGTGACCCAGAGCCTGGGGGTCTCGGTCATGGCCAGCCCATTCCAGGACCTCTCCTGCCTCCGTGACCCACCCTAGATCCAGGAAAGCCTGTGACCTTGGCAGCGCGGGACCCTTCTCCTGCTGCATGGCCCACTTCAGACTGGGTGTCACCTCCATACCTGTGGGGTCCCTGCTGGTGTCCAGGGCCCACCAGGCCTCCAGAAGTCTCTCCTCAGGGTTTCCCTACAACCCGCGGCCAGGCCCTCACGCTTCAGCCCGGGAGGCGGGACAACATGCTCGGAGCAGCCCAAGGTGGGGCCGCTCAGGTCTCCTGTGGGCCAGGCCAGCGTGGGCAGTGGGCCGGATGGAGGGCCTGATGGAGCACTGTGCTGAGGCTCTGTTTAGGGGACACCGGGGACCAGGAGTATGCCTACTCTGGGTCCCAGCAGACTTGGTTTGAAGCTGCCCCAACTCTTCCTGCTGTGTGACCTTGGGCAAGTCACTCAGACATTCTGAGCTTCCACACCTCCATTTATGCCTGTTGCCTGAGCATAGCACCTGCTGATGCTGACCCTACTGGCTCGATGTGACCGTGGTGTCCAGGAAGTAGTCCCAGGCCCTGCTGGGCCTGTCCTTCAGTGAAGGGGTGCACAGACAGGCAGTGGTCAGCCCCCTGCACCAGGGCCTGGCTCCCCTCCCCTCTGCTCTGTGAGGGAGGGGCAGAGCCTCGTCAGTGTCTTTCCCAGAGTTGAAGCCTGGGGTCCAGAGAGGGCAAGCAGGTGGCCTGGCCTCACACAGCCCTGGAAAGGGGAGAGCAGCTTAACCCAGGGCCCAGGGGCCTGGCCCCTGGGGGTTCTCCAGGTGACAGTCGGTGAGCGGCTGCCCGCCATTGGTGTCAGGGACAGCTCTCAGTGTCCCTGTGGGCTGGCCGCCTGCCTGCTGGGCCTCAGCCGTCCAGCTGTGAGCTAGCTTGCAGGACCCATCCCCGTCCCCTCCCGGGTGCCCCAGGTGTGAGAGATGCGTCAGCAGAGGGACGCGCGGAGCCTGTGTGGGCACGCATGTCCCCCTATAAAGCCAGACGGTGTGAGCTGCCCTCTGTGCACTTCACCTGGGGGCTCCCTGGCCTGGTGGCCCTCAGTGGGTCTGCAGTGGGTCCTGAGTGTGTGTGAAGGGAGCGCCTGGGCTTGGGGCCTGTTGGGAACGGGCCGCGGTGTTTGTGTGCAGGCGAGATGGGCAGGTCCCAGGGGATGGACATCTGCCCAAACCTGTCTCCACTCCAGTGTGTGGGAGGAGAGCCTGCTCGGGAGCCGGGCAGCACAGATGCAGGTCGCCGAATCTCTGGGCTTTGGTGTGCCCGCCTGTAAGTGTGTGTGAATGTGTGGGCTGGTGAGAGTCCTGCCCGGCCCCAGAGAAGGGGGTGGATGATGGGAGACGGTTGTATTTTCTGTTGCTATAACAAAGTATCTGAGACTGGGTGGTGTATAAAGAAAAGAGGTTCACTGAGGTCACAGTTTGGGAGGTTCAAGAGCATAGTGCTGGTGTTTGGTGAGGGCCCCTTGGTTGTGTCACAGTGTGGTGGCTGAAGTCATGGCAGGAGCATGTGTGAGCGGGAGAGATCCTCTGCGAGCAAGGAGGGGCCAGCCTTCCTCCTTCCATGACAACCTGCCCTCCTGAGAGCTGACTCAGCATAAATCCCACCCAGGGCTTGCCCCGGGGACCCAGGGACCTCCTGCCAGGCCCCACCTCCTAAGGGTCCCACCCCCACTCTTTTGGGACCAGGCCTCCATCCAGCACAGGTGATTCGGGCCACACCCCATGCAGACAGTAGCAGTGACTTGTCACCCATCAGCACCTGGCCTGGCCTGGCCTCCAGGAACCTGCCCAGAAGCTGCTGAGATTCCTTCCCACTGCACCCTGCTCCCCCGCCCTGTGCCCTGCTCCTGGTTTCCCTCCTGAACCTCCATCTGGCCTTTGAATCCAGTCCTCCATCCTGTCCCGAGCTCTGGTCCCCGTGAGCAGTGGATGACGCTGTGGGTGACCAGGTGTCATTCAGTTCCTCCTCCCCCAGGTCAGGGTCCCGTCCTGATCTGCCCCGGTTCTAGGTGCAGGTGAAGCAGAAGCAGAGAAAGGGCTTGCACTTAGTTAGGTCCCTGGCATCCCATAGGGTGCGGGGCGCAGGGGCAGGGGCTCAGGGCCAGGGGCTCAGGGCAGGCTTGGGGAGTGCCTGGTGGAAATGAAGAGGACGGGGTGCAGGAGGGCATTTGAGGAGAGGCTGAACCTGTGTCATTTATTTTTTGGTACCGAGGATTGACCCCAGGGGCGCTTAACCACCAAGCCCCCCCCGCCCCCCCCCCGCCCTTTTTTATATTTTGAGACAGGTTCTTGCCAAGTTGCTCAGGGCCTCCCTAGTTTCTGAGGCTGGCTTTGAACTCGAGACACTCCTGCCTCAGCCTCCAAGTTGGAGGGATTACAGGTGTGCACCAGTGTTCTTGGCTGAGGCTGGACCTGTTGACTGCAGAGAGAGGATGGCTGGAGGCCCAGAGTGACCGTAGAATCTGGGGGGCGGGGGCGGGGACAGGCAGGAGGCTGGATGCGGCATGGGTGTCGGGTGGTACTCCCAGCCCAAGTTCTCATTTCACATGTGGGGAAACTGAGGCCAGCGGGGCCAGCGTCTGGCTGTGCCTGAGGGGGCGTCTGGAGCTGGAAGCCAGGCCTGCCTCAGCCCAGCCTGGCCCAGCCCCTCCTGGCACCGCTCCCCCCACCGCGTCTGCTGGGAGGCTGCGGTGGGTGGAGGGCAGGGAGGCTTGGGCAGAGGCCAGCTGGGTGGGTGGGGCAGGAGCCAGCGCCCCGGGATTAGATCACCCCGCTCTGGCTCGCACGGCCCAGCATTTCCCGACAAGAGGGGCCTGGCACTGCGCAGCCTGGGTCTTCTGAGGAGGAGTGTTGACGTCTGGCATGTGTGTAGGGTCCCGGGAGATTCCCGGGGCCTCGCCTGGCGCTGGGTTGCCCCCTTGGCCCCTCCCCACTGCCCACCTGGCCCCAGCCTGGGCCACGGCACCAGCTCGGTGGCCCAGCTGGCCCAGCACCCTCGAGGCCCTCCTTCTGTCCCCAGCTCCACAGAAGCTAAAAGCAAATCCATGTCCCTACAGCACAGGGCCAGGCAGCACCTGGCACCAGGTGCCACAGCTCGCGGCTGGCCCATTGCCAGCCTGCCACATCTGGGGACAGATGTGTTGTTGGCGGGGACAGGAGAGCCCATGTCCAGGCAGTCCCTGGGGAGGTGCAGCTTAGCAGGTGACGTCAGGTGATGCAGTTGTCACTGCCACTTCCATAAGGGGCGCTTTTCCTCCGAGGCTCTGGGCCCTCCCTGTGCAGGGATCACCCCAGCCACTGGCACCCTTGGGCCCCAGGGCTGCGAGGCAGGGAGGGGCTGAGCGTCTCCCAGGGTGACCAGCTCCTGAGAGCAGGTGCACTTGAGCCTGTGTCTCCCTCCTCCTGCCTTCAGGGTGGGGACCAGGGGTGCTGGGGCTTGGCCCGCTTCCTCCTGTGTCTGCTCGTGGACCCGCTCACGTGCTCAGCTGCGCGCCACGTGACATTCTAGTTGACCGGCTGTATACATGGTGGTGGCCCCATGAAGTCCCGCTGTCCAGTGACGTCTCAGTTTGTTCGTGATGTTGGCACCACCCAGAATCACTGCGGTGGCCTTACTCCCACTGTGGCCTCGTCCTGAAGGCGTGTGACAGAGGACCTACTGCAGACCAGGCATTGCTGGGAGCTCCCTGGGCTGTGGACACTGCTCCTGGGTAGGGAGGCGAGGTCACCGCCCTGACTGGGCCTTTGTGTCTGACCTCCACGCCACCTTCTGTGCCAGCCTCCCCTCTGTGACAGGGCCTGTGGTAAACAGCTCAGAGAGGGCAAGATTGTGTAGGCGCACAGGTTGAGGGTCCGGTCCATGGTCAGCCAGCTCCATGGCTCTGTGGCCTGAGGTGACCAGACCATCATGGCAGAGGCCCAGGTGGAGGAAGGTGGGCAGCTGGTGGCGGCTGGGAAGAACCCAAGGAGGGAGTGGAGATGGATGTAGTCCCCAGGACGCACCTCCCCTGGCCCTACCTGCCTGCAGCTCCCGCCCCTCCCGCAGGGCAGAGTGTTAGCCCTTCTAATGGGTTAATCCACCGACTGTCGGAGCCCTCCTGATTGGGCACTTCCCAATGCCCCATCTCTGAACATGGTCATATTGGGGATTGAGCCTTCAGCCCATGAGCCTGAGGGGACATTGCAGATCTGACCATAGCACCTCCCCAGCAGACGGGTCGAATGCAGAGCTCTCTGTGGTTGGGGACCCTTGGTGATCCTCCTAGGGTGGCCGAGGGGCTCTGTGGCGCAGTGTCTGGGCCTGTGAGAAGGGGGAGAGACTGGGAGTCCTGGCCTCGGGCAGGGGTCCCTCTGCAGGACCCAGGAGCCAGGCCCGTAGCCCAGGGCCAGCTGTCCCCATGCAGCCCCGCTCTCTCAGGGGCCTCTGGGAGGTTGCTCTGCGCCCTTTCCCTGCTCCCCAGACCCCGCAGCTCCACCTCCACTGCTCCCGGGCACCCTCCTAATGCCCTCTGCTGTTTTGGTGCTAGGGATCGAACCAGGGCCTTGTGCATGCAAGGCTAGCGCTCTCCCAGCTGAGCTCTGTCCCCCGCCCATCCTGATGCCCTCTGATCTGCCTCCCTGCCACCCCCAGTCCCACCTCCCTGTGGTCTCCTGTGTCTTCTTGGCCTCAGTTCCCTGAGTTCTCCATCTCCAGCCTCCCGGGCAGGGTCATCCACATCAGGGCCTCTGCTGTACCCCACGTCTCAGAGCTCGTCCCTCCAGCCCAGAACCCCCAAGCCTCCAGCCCTTTTGTGCACAGGTCCCAGAGGGTCCCCCCACCCACCGGGTCTCCACTCTTCCTTCCCAGCCCACTGCTCGTGAGTGCAGGCCAGCCCCACTTGTGCCCTAAAGCTGGCTTGCCCTCGCCCACCGGCTCCCAGGGGCCCTCAGCGGCTCCTTGCTGAAGCGCCTCCTGGGGTCTTTGCCTGACCTCTGCAGCCAGGCCCGTCTGCACCCACTGCTTCCTGCCTGCCCTGCCCGGCCCTGCCCGGCCCTGGACGCTGCAGCCACTCAGCTGGGCCTGTCCCCACCTCGCCCACTCCTGAGCCTCTAGCCAAGGCCGCTGCCCTGCTCTGCCCGACCGCGACATGTGGGCGGCCCAGGCTGGCGGTCGGGTTTCCTGGGCAGCCGGGCACTTGGCACCCCTTCAGAGCCTTGCTCAGCATTGGCATCCAGGAGAGGTGGGTGTTGTGGGGCCAGGAGGCGTCCTCCAAGGTGGTGGCATCCTGTTGGGACGTCCCCTAGTGCAGCCTGCCTGGCTGCCCTCCCCCGCCCTGGGAGCGTCACCACTGACTGTCCCTGGAGGAGGTGTCCTACTGGGGGTGGAGTGCTTGGAGGGCCCCCGGGTGACCACCGCTGGCCGTGGGAATCACCCTGCTGTCTGTTGACCCCGTGGTTTTTAATTCCAGTCATCTATTGTTCTGTCCCCTCCCAGCCTGGGGTCCCTCGAGGGTGGGAGCACCCACTGTTGGTCCCAGCGTTGTGTGGGACCAGGTGTCCTGGTTCACATAAGCTGGTGGCACATTCCCACCTGCATGGTGATCCCCTGTGTGGCAGAGGCGGTGGCCATGGGGACTTGTCTGTCCATGGGCCTGACCTGAGGACCCCTCAGCGGGGACATGGGTTTGTCCTGTTCCCCAGCCAGGGCCCCTGACAGGAGCTGCACCCGCCCGCCCGGGAGGCCCTGCGCAGGCAGCCTGGAGCCTGTCTCCAAGGCCAGGACGCCGGTTGCCATGGGCACACGGGCCCGGGCAGGGCCGCCAGGGCTCATCCTGGTCACCAGGTGGCTTCCCCTGCCCGCCAGGAGCCAGCTTTAAATAACGGGGGTGGGGTGGGGGGTGTGGGGAACCTGACCCAGGAGGGCTGTCTGCCCAGGGGTGGCCTCCCCACCTGGGGGGGGGGCAGGCCCAGGGAGCCACACCCCTCCTGATGGCCCAGGGCCCTGCAGCTGTGCCTGGGCAGCGTAGGAGGTCCCCTGCGGGAGCTGGGTCCCCTGGCTCAGCCTGCTGCCCTGTGCTGGGAGAGGTGACTGGCTGGCCCTCTGGGGGCCTAGACCTGCAGCCAGGCCCTGGCCTGCTGTCCTGCTGCCCACTCGGTTCCCTGGGAAGCTCCTGGGCCCACCTGCCGCCAAGCCTAGGACCAGGCCTGGGGACCCTTTTCCTGTGCCAGGTGGGGAGCCCAGTTGGGTGGTTTATTTTTAAAAGCACGAGGTTCCTGTCTCATCTTCCAAATGGTGATGGACAAACCACTGACTTTATAAAACACATAAAAGCAAAAGGAAGGGCAGTCAGGCCCTGGAGAGGCTGTATGCAGCTTCCCTCCCTCTCTCCCTCCTGGGGCCCCTCTGCATGTCCCTGAGGCCGTCTGCGGGGGCAGGGCATCAGGAGCCTGCTCTGGCCTGGCCTGTGTGTGTCCTGAGTGCTTCTGTGACTCACCGTGTGCTGCGTCTTTGCGTCTTGGATAATTTCTCAGGATAAAATCATAGAATGAGAGTCTTGGGTTCAAGAGTGGCGACGTGGTTGAATGTAAACCCTGTGACAGTGACGCACACGCATAATCCCAGCAACTCAGGGATTGAGTTGTCCCAGCGACACAGGCCAGTCTGGACAACTTTGCAAAACCCTGTCTCAGAATACAGAAAGGGCTGGGGATGTGGCTCGGTAGAGCCCCCCAGGTTCAATTCCCAGAGCTGGGGGTGGGGGAACAACCCCACAATTTTTTTTTTTTTTGACATATGTCAGCAGATCACCAAATTCCTTTGCACAGTGGACCGCATTGGCCCAGGGCCTGGGCAGGGTGGCTGGGGTTGAGCTGCTGGGCAAGTGCTTAGCCATAGGTGATGCTCTGCTTTTGAGAGACATTCCCTCGACTCTGGCCTGAGGAGTCCTGGAGCGGCTCCCGCAGCCTCCAGGCAAGGCCCTGGGGTGTGCAAACAGTTGAAAAGGGACAGCGTGATATGTTCGGGTGCCTGACGAGGTGTCTCAGGACCTGAGTCTTCTACAAACTTTTGTTGAGGAGAAAAAAGTCATTTATGACAAGTAGGCAGCCCCTCCCCCAGGTCACAAGCAGACCAAGAACACCCCCAGCTCCCGAAGCCCCTGTCCCCGCCCTGCTGGGCTGGCTGCCAGGGCCTCTGACGTCTTTGAACCCTGCGCTGTGTGCCCTCGCACCCGGAGTGTTTCGTCACGGTTTCGACACTCAGCCGCGCTGTTGCATGAGCAAGAGGCTGGTCCTCCCTCTGATGTCTTTTCCAGCTGACCAGGCGCCAGGGTAAGGGGGGATGCATTGGGGGCAGACACACAGGCGGCTGCCGAAGTTGGGATCCTGTCTGGATCATTGCTCATTTTCCAAGAAATAAAGTTTGCTTCCCTGAAAGCCTCCTGGGGAGCAGGAGAGGAGCGATGGGGGTGCGGCTCAGCAGTGGAGGCTGTGCTGGGGCACGAGCCCCCATGGGGTCCCCAGCACCCTCTCCCTCTCCATTCCCCCCCAAATCCCAAGCTCAGCTCCCCAGGTGGACAGAAGTCAGCTGACTGACCTCCGCCTGCTTGACCCTGCAGGTGCGTGTCTCTAGGTGCAGAGGACAAGTGGGCAACATCCAGTCCCAGAGAGGTGGCATCGGTTCATCCTGAGACGATCATCCCAGTGGGCACTGCTTCTTTGCATTTGGATCTTCAAACTGTTGGTTTTTTCTTTTTTTTTTTTTTTTGGTACTGGGGATTGGACCCAGGGGTGCTTAACCACTGAGGCATATTCCCAGCCCTTTTTTGGGGGTGGGGTACTGGGAAGTGAACTCGCGAACTTGGGCGCTGAGCCCCAACCCCAGCCCTATTTTGTATTTTATTTAGACACAGAGTCTCACTGAGTTGCTTAGGGCTTGCTTTTGCTGAGGTTGGCTTTGAAGGATCCTCCTGCCTCAGCCTCTCTAGTGGCTGGGATCACAGGCGTGCTCCACCGCTCCGCCCTTTGACCTCACAGTTCTTTGAGGTTGATGTGAGTGAATCTGGCCTTCATATGGGGCCTCGGGAGCCAGCATCATGAAATGGGGGACCTGGGAGAGGTGGGGTGAGCCTCAGTAGGCGTCAAGGGACTGGTACGTACTCAGCAATCAGGGGCAAGTGACTGTGCTCAGTAGCCGTTGCTGGTGCTCATCTCCATGGTCACTAGCTGCAGGCACCTCGTTCTGTGCCCAGTCTCCAGACGCTTTTTTTTTTTCAAAGGAGAAGCACAGGGGACTCCTGTCCCAGAGGCTGGGATTCTGCCCACCAGAGGGGCCAGGTTTTCTAAAGAGGTGATTCATAGGCCACACTCCGGGTGTTGTTGGTCGGAGTCGTAACTCACTTGTTAATTCAGGAGATTTCTGAGATCTTCCGGTGCCATCTCCAAGTCTGGGTCACCTCATTCCTGGGCTGGGTGGTGCCCAGGATGGAGAGCTCTGCCTGGGGTGGGGGGGGTGAGGAGTGATTTTGGGGGAGTGGAGTGGAAGGAGAAAACTGTCAATTTACGACTGAGCCCCAGGCGCAGCCCTGCTCCAGGCCTGAGGTGGAGCCTGCCTCACTCCCCGCTCCCCCATCCCCGCTCCCCCATCCCCGCTCCCTGCTCCCTGCTCTCGGAGTGCGCCTTCCATTCCTGGGAAAAGTGGGTGACAGCCTCTCCAGGCCGCTTCCTGTGGAGAGATGGTGAAGTTGGGGGAGGTGACCAAAGTCCTGTTCTCCCCCAGGGGGGTGTAGACAGCCCTGGGTGTTGCTGCCCGGGCCGTATGGGGGTCTGGGTTCCTCTTGGTACAGTCTTGCTGCTTGACCTTTGGGAGTGGCTCGATCCATGCAGCTTGTCTTCAGGGTCCCTCCATGGTGTGGCCGGGCCAGGTGCGTGTAGAGGGCGGCTGCTTACCCAGTAACTGGGCAGTAGACGCTGCGTGGTGGTGACGTCGTGAAGAGCACAGTTGTCCAGAGGCCGGTGGGAAGCCTGCATCCTGAATGCTCCCCACTGTCACCTCTTTGCCAGCCTTAGACGTGTGCCAGGTGGGAGGCTGGCCACCTTGGCTGGAGGGGACAAGGCTTTGTGGGTGGGGTTGTGGCAGAGGGAAGGACACCCTTCTGCAGACATCTCAGTGGGAGGAAGCAGGTGCGGCTGAACATGAGGCCCCGGGCTGACCTCCCACAATGGCAAGGTTGATGGACAGGGCAGCTCATTGGGCAGCTTGGAGCTGAGGCTTTATAAAAGTGGGTCCCATCCACCCATCGCTGCTGTCTGACCTTCCTAAGGGTGCCGGCTGGTGCCCATTCTATAGGCGGTCTATAGACGAGGTTTGGGGGAAGGAAAGCACTTGCGCATTGGACGAGCCCCCGGGAAGGCAGGGCTTCTCTCTCATTCTTGAAACGTGCCTGGAGTCGGAGCTTTGAGAGTTATGGGATTGGTCGGTTCCAGGGTGTTTGTGTCCCATCCTATTGCAGAAGTTATTTGAAAGACTCATCAAGGAGCATGGCAAGAGGGGTCTGGGGACGTAGCTCAGGGACAGACACTTGCCTAGCGCTCATCAGTCCCCCACTTCCATCCATCCCCTCTGTCATAGGCAGTGGCTTTGATCATCCTGATCTAAGGGGCTGCAGCCTCCAGGAGACGGAAGGGTTAGCAGCCAACACCTGCTCTCGATGAGAAGTTCTGCCCGTGTCTTTGGGAATGTCTCACTGGCCAGAAGCTGTCCCACGGCCATGCCTAGGCTGCAAGGAGTCTTTGGTATCCAGAGGACTCAGTTCCAGCACCCCCAAGGCAGGCACCCCAATCCAAGGAGGCTCAAGCCCCGTGGGTAAAATGGCGCGGGATTTGCCCAGACCCAGGCACATGGCCCGTGTGCTTTAAGTATCTCTAGATGACTTCATGTGACTGGCATGGCAGTAGCTGCTGCGCCGCATAGTTGAGGGAATTATGGCAAGAAAAGAATCTGTTCAGTTCAGCTGCAGGTTTTATTTCTCAAATATTCAACCCACAGTTGGTAAAAATCTGTGGACGTGGGACCTGTGGACGTGGGGACCGGCTGTGTGTGTTCCAGCCCCTTGGAGTCGGGGACAGGGGAGAAGGTGGCTGTGTGAGGCCTGAGTGGCCACAGGGTTTGCCTCAGGGCCACGCCCACCAGGGATGCACGGCCAGCACAGTTGCCCAGCCGGGTTGCTCCAGGTGGCCTCAGTGAGATGCCCCTGCTGCAGGTGGAGGAAGCCCACACAGGACATGGCCTCAGCAACGTGGACTTCTACTGTACAGCGTGAGGCCGGGAGGTGGCTGGTCTGGACTAACAGAGACCAGGTCCTTCCAGGGTCTGCTGCTCTGCAGGTGGCCCCCCCTCCTGGACGGTGGTTCTCAGGGCCGTGGTTGGGGTGCCCCTGCAGGATGAGGCCACCCCAAGACCCTCTCCAGGCACAAGCTCCCTAGTAGCTCTCTCGTTTCCGTGGCCAGGACTGGACCGGTGCTTCTCCTTACCCCAGTCCCCGCCATGGGAACTGGAGGGCCCTGATCCAATCTGGAGACCCGGCTTCACCCTCAGGCCTTGGACCATAGTTGGAAAGTGTGTTCCTGTCTGCACTCGTACAAGATTCAGTCCCCAAATCTTGCATTAGTGGCTTTAAGAGTGTGGTAACAAACCAACTAGGGTGTTTCGGGTGGGCTTTGGGAGTGGTTAAATTTGGGCACTGGGATGGGCCCCAAGCACCTGCTTTTAGGTGCCAGGGCACAGTGGGCAAGCCGGCTTAGCAGGAGGAGAAGGGCCTTTGAGGTCTGGGCCTGGGTTGGGACACAGATGTCTTGACCACACTCCAGATCCCCTCGTACCGCACTGCAGCCAGGTGTGAGACCCCCTCTGGCTGTCAGCCCAGAGCCTGGCCTGTGTGTCCTCCCTTAGCTACAATGATGGGTGGCAAAGGGGGGTGGCCGGAATCTAGTGCCACGGGTGACACCTTCCCCACTGGGGAGCCACTGGGGCAGGAGATGAGTATCCGGGGGGAGGGTGGGTCTGCCAGGGAGGAAGGATGTCCCCCGGCTGGGAGGGGAGGAATGTCATTTTGTTTGTTCTCTCGAGCTGCTTTTTTGGAGAAACAGGCATATGGCAGCACTGGCGGGGGCGTGCTTGGGTGGCGTGTGAGCGGCTTTGCCTTTTGCAGGGCTAGGTTTAGTTTTTCCGCCGGCTGCCGTCCCCCCCCCCCGCCCCCTCCCCCCAGATGGCCCGCAACTCAGAGGCGCTTCCTGGGTGTCTGGAAACGTCCGCTTCTCCAGAGGCCCTTCTGGGGTGTCCAGTGGCAAAGGGGTTGGGGAGCTCTCCAGCAGACCAGGCCTGAGCCTTGCAGAGAGGTCTGAGCTGGGGACTGCATGTCCAGGGCAAAGGGTGTGGGCAGCGAGGGCCCCCCCGAGCTTCAGGAGGCTGCCGTAGCAGGTGCAGGCTGGTGTCCCTTATCCACAAAGCTTAGGGCCAGACGTCTTGAATTTCACATCTCAAAGGATTTTGCGGTATTTGTCAGAATGTCATGACATACATGTCTTAGGAACCCGAGTCTACGCTTCTGCTTCATGGACACCTCATGCATGTGGCCTGAAGGTGATTTGTTGCTGTCATTTGTACCAGGAATTGAACCCAGGGCACGTAACCTGAAGCCGCATCACCACCCTTCTTATATTTTATTTAGAGTTAGGATCTTGCTTAGTTGCTGAGGCTGGCTTTGAACCCACGATCCTCCTGCCTCTGCCCATGGGATCACAGGTGTGTGCCACGGTGCCCGGCCCCAAGGTGGTTTCACAGTGTCTCCAGATGCCTGTGTTGGCGTGGGGCTGGGGTGGAATTTTCTGCTGCGGCGTTAGGGTCCTTGCTCAAAAAACACAGTGTGGGTCTTGGAGCATTTCAGGTTTGGGATTTTCAGATTGGGACAATCCACCTATTCCACGCATGTGGTGCCTTGCAAGAGCAGCGTATGTATTTTCACAGTTCTGGAGTCCGGAGTCCAGCGTGTCACCTGTGGGCTCAGATCAAGGTGTGGGCGGGGCCGCTGTTGAGCAGAGACTCAGCCCTTTGCTTTCCCAGCCTCTGGCGGCTGAGGCTCTCATGGGCTTGTGGCCACGTCCTTGCAGGTTCAAGGCCACCGTCTTCAAGTGTCTGTCTGCCCTTGGTCTTCGCTCCTGCCAGTTCCCCTCTCTCTATCATAGGGAGATGTGACGGCCTCCAGGGCCTCCGCAGGTCTCCCTTCTCAAGGTCCTTCAGTGTGTCACCCCCTGAAGTAGTTTTCCCTTAGAAGGTGACATTTATAGGCCCCAGGGATGAGGACAGGTGTCACTTGTCGGAGGTCACTTTTGAACCTACCAGGTGCTCCTAGGGGCAGATTTGCCTCCCTTCGTGCTGTGGTGGACAAGGCCTGGGAGAGGAGGGCAGCTGGGGATTCCTGCTGACCCTGTCCTCTCTTCTCGCCTCAGCCCTGTCCCCACTGGTCACCCTGGACACGTGCGTGTACCTAGACCGTCCACCAAGCTTGTCCATGCTCCCAGCACTGCCCCTCGGGCCTGACCTCTGCAGGGCCTGCGCTGGGTGTGCCAGTGACCCCCGAGACAAGTCGCCTGGACCTGGCTACAGCGCATGACAGTCCCCTCCTATCTCAACCTCTCCCCGCTGGGGGTTGACTGGGCTGGGCCAGGTGGGTCTTGCCCAAGTCCTGTCCCGTGGCTGCATTGGAGGGTGGCCAGGGTTGGGGTCATGTTAGAGACATCGTCAGGCGCTGGCCTGGTGCCTGGGCTGGGGAAACGGCCAGGGCCTCTTGGGCATCTCCCTCTTTTTTGGCATTTCCAGGACGGTTCCGCCAGGACAGCCGGGGTCTCGTGGCCACTGTCTCAGAGTAGGTGGGAAGTGGGGACCCTCGAGCACTCCCAGCTCCTTGGCTGGTTCAGGGTGAGCAGTGAGGCCCGACGTCAAGAGTGGGGAGTCAGTCCTCACCACTCAGTGGGCCAAGGGCCAGAGAACCCCTAAAGCCACTGCAGGATGGCAGGCTAGTGTGGAGTCCCCTGGGGCCTCTGGGTGGCCTGGAGCGAGTGCAGGCTCTGGTGGGTGTGTCCCCTCAGGCTCCAGGGCTGCTCCTCGCGGAGGACTCTGAGCGTGGCCTGCGGAAGCACAGCCGGGTTCTGGAGCCAAGGGCCGGTTCAGGTGGGAGCTCACCCTGTGGGCCTGTCCCGGGTCTGGTGGCCTGTGCGACCCAGTTCACTTCGCTGGGTGGTGCCCTCCGGGTTCCTCGTGGCGAGCATCAAAGTTCCCTTCCTGAGTCAGTGTCTCCACCTGCTGTCCTGCATGGTTTGTCACATGCTCACCTGTGGTGCCACCCTGGCTGCCCCGCGTCTGGCACTGTGCGCTGAGCCGCAGGCCTCAACCCTGTCCTGGGTCCTAGGTGGACTGTGGATGTGCAGCTGCTGGTCCCTGTGACTGTCTTAGAGGTGACGAGCAGGGGTGCTGTCCCCATGGTGGCCGTGCCCATGTCCACTCCTGTGCTATTGCGTCTAGGGTTCTGTTTACGTTTATCCTTATCAGATACATAATCGGCAAGTATTTTCCCGGATCTGCGAGTCGCCTTTTCTTCTGTCGACATCGCCCCAGACGCCCTCCCCTGTATCCCCGGATGGCCAAGGCATGCTTCTCCCTTTGCTCTGTGCAGACGACCCCGGGCTTTCTTTCACGTACCCAGAGAACTCCTGTCCCCCCTTCAAAACCCGTCTCAGCCTTGGCTGGCAAAGCCCTTACTTCCCCCAAAGTAGGTAAATGAAGGTGGGAGTAAAACACGGGCCACCTGCCAGGCCCAGGGGTGCCCCTGTTGTCCTAGTGACTTGGTTGCTTGAGGCAGGAGCATCATGAGTTCAAAGCCAGCCTCAGAAACTTCTTAGCGAGGCCCTAAGCAATTCAGCAAGACGCTGTCTCTAAATAAAACACAGAATAGGGCTGAGGGTGGGGCCCAGTGGTCAGTGCCCCCTGGGTTCAATCCCCTGGGACCCGAAAAAGAAAAAGAAAGCTTGGGTGACCCCATTCTGTCCTCCACACGAAGCTCTGTGCCAGGCGGCTTCCCCGTCCTCTCTCCGAGGCCCTGTGACTCTTTGTGAATACACTGACTCTGTGATCTCCAGCGGGCAGAAGGGGCCTTGCCCAGCACAGGCTCCAGCAGGTGCTGAGTGACCGATTGTGGGGTGGCCCGGCCAGGGGAGGCGCCCAGGCTGCTTCCCTGGCCTCCCACGGGCCACCACCCTCCATCTGGGCAGAGCCACTGCTGCTGGCCCCTCTACAGCTCATTGCTTAGACTGACCCAGTTGATGACCAGGCAGGGTGACCACTGGGTTCTGTCCCCTGGTTGGGTAGCTGATAAGACGGGGACTTGGTGACTGCCAGAGTTCAAGAGTGTGGCGGGAACAATGGGGGAGCTTTGTCCCCGTGGGGCCAATGGCCCAGGTGCCCTGCCAGGCCTCCCAGGCACCCCTGGCGCTGGGCGGGCTGGTGCCTGGAGGGGCTCAGTCTCCTGGGCGGTCCTCCCCCCTGCAGTGGCCCTGCCAGGGGCCTCTTCGCCTGCTGTGACTCGGGTGACGGGCAGGCAGCACGGAGCCCCCTGACCTGCTCACGGCTTCCAGAGCCAGCGCAGAGGCCGTGTCGTTGTGTAGGGTCAAAGGGACCTGACTTGGTTCTCTCAGGTCCCCATTGGGCACCTCCTGTCTGTGGGGCCTTTGGCTGAGGGTCTACTAGCCCTCAGCGGGGCTCCAGGGCCAGCTGGAGTGGGCTGTGGGCCCAGTACTGTGGGTGTCCCCTCTGCTGGTGACAGGCCTGCCCTGGGCCTGGGCAGCACCTGCTCCCCCAGGGACACAGCTCTCGGCCAGTCTTTGGCTCAGAGACCCCCTGGGCGGCCTGCAGGGCAGGCAGGATGCAGAAGCCTTGGAAACTGGGTCGCAGGCTCATCCCTAGGACTATCCAGGTCCTGGCTGCCATCAGAGTCCCCAGGACTTACCACGCAGCCTCCTGGACCCCCTGTTGGGGGTGTCACCTCTGAGCCTCAGGGGTCACCAGGTAGGTGGTGGCAGCCTCTGGCCTGTGGGTGGGCACAGTGGGTAGGGATGCCAAATGAGGGGCAGGTCACGGGCCACTTCACAGCTGGGACTCAGCTGGGACTCAGCACCTTATGGTGACTTCCCTCCACCTGCCCGGCTCTGCCATTGGGGTTTCACACTCAGGCCTGAGCCCCGAGTCGTGGCGTCCTCTCCCCATCTCCCCAGGTGCAGGGCCCTGCCTCCTCCCGCGCTCCGTGTCCCCCTGCCTGCGCAGCCCAGGCCTGGCTCTCACCTTGGGAAGCAAGTTCATGGTTTTGGACCCAAGGATGGACACACATCCTCCCTGTCCCTGTCTGTCCATGTTCTTTGCTGCTGAGGGAGGTGTGTGGGCGCCTGGCCCTGATGGTCCCGTGTCAAGGCCAGAGCCCGGTGACCAACTGTCCAGAGACTGAGGACACAGAACTCTCTGCTAAGTCCCGGCTGTTCCTTGGCAACTGAGGGCTAGTTGGTCACCCTGGTCAGCTCTGCATATGGCCCTCTGGTCTCTGTGCTGGTCATCGTGGGAGCACAGGCCTCCTGCCTCAGACTTTGAGGCAGACAGGACGTGTCCCCACTGTCTGCTGCTGGGGCCTGGGGAGAGTCCCCTCTCTTCTCTAAAACAGGCTGCTGTAGCAAGGACGCTCCCCAGACCGGCGGCCAGGTGATGCAGGCGCTGCAGGTCCTGGGGCAGCACCTGGAGTATGGCCAGGTCACTTCACTGTGTGCTGGAGGGACCACCCAGAGCCCTGGAACCCCGCAGCCTCTGTTCTCCATCAAACTGCTCTGCCAGAGAGGCCGCGCCTCCCGAGGTATAGGCTCCCAAGGGTGGCCAGGTCCTGCCTGCAGCTGGCCGACGCCAGGCTCCCCTGGCATGGTGGACTTGAGCGCCTGTTAGAGGCGTGTGTGTCTTAGCACCTGGGGATGCTTGGGCCAGGCTGCGGCCTGCAGGACAGACACAGCCTGTGGCCTTGGGGAGACCACGTTCCTGTGGGGACACTGGGCAGGAAGTGCATGGGCTGTGGCTTCAGATGGCAGCATGTTCTGTTGAGGATCCCAGGAGGGGTGGGTGGTGAGGGGCCGGCCTCTGCCTAGCTGGCCACGGCGGGGGAGGCCCTAGACCTGGACAGGCCTGGACCTGGGCAGAAGGGAGAGGCAGAGGGCTGTGCCCACAGGCCCACCATGCACAGGGGAGTGTCGCATTGGGTCTTTGTGCAGGGACAAGGAGCGTCTGGGCAAGGGAGGAGACCCCACCAGCAAGAGGGGAGGCCACTGCACACGCAGGGCTGGTGGGCACGACTGGACGTGACTGGAGGTGGATAGACTGGGGTACGTTTGGGGCTGAGCTAGCAGGGTCGTGATAGGAGGCAGGAAGAAAGGGGTCAGGATGTTGTCCTGCGTCTCGCCTGAGTGGTGACCCTGGGCCCCAAGTGTGTGCTGACCACTTGTGCCCTATCAGGAGCCAGTGGCCACCACGTGTTCTGGAGCCTCGTCTGAATCTGCTCTGATCTTCTTCTGTGACTTCCCGGGCTGGGGCTCCCTGTGACTGCACCATCTCCTGGGGACCTTCCCTCTGGCCTCACCGTCGACTGGTGCTCGCTGTCCCCATGGTCCCCTGTCCTCTGCACGGTGAATGGCAGAGGAAGAAGGTGTGGTCCAGCGCCAGGCCCGGGTCTCCTGGGCTCCCGCCTGCCTGCCAGCTCCAGCCACCCAGGCGTCTGGGGAGTGGGCTCCCCGCTGCCCCCGCTCGGCTGTACCCTGGGCTCCGAGTGCCCGGCTGGCGGGTGTGGACTTGGTGGCCCCAGCCCAGCCCCCTTTCTGCTCCCTCCCGGTTCCTTCTTAAGTGGATTAGGGCTTTGCAGGAAGGAGCCGGTGCAGTCTGGGCGACCGGAGGCTGGGGGAGGCCAGGGCCAGTGTCTGGGCTGCTGCTTGGCCTGATTCGATTTGGGCCTTGGCAGCGGGAAGCAGTACTCAGAGGCTGGGCTGGGAACGGCTCGGGTGATGGGGGACAGCAGCAGGGCCACCAGCTCCCAGCTGTGCCCGCTGCCTCCTTGAGGGTCCTGGGGACTATCCACACAGCAGACCCCTGGGGGGACATCATGCCACAGATTGGCCCAGGAGATGGCTGGGGCCCGCCTCCGGGCCCATTAGCACAAGTCATCTGTGGGCTTCTGTCACCTCCAGCCTGTCAGCCATCAGCACCCCTTCATTCCCCAGATCCCCAAGTTCTAAGATGAAACGCCGTCTGCAAACATTCAGAAGCATAGCGTGCGCGCGCGCGTGTGCGCGCGCGTGTGTATGTGTGTGTGTGTTATAATAATAATAGTGATTTTTTAAATTAAAATTAATTTTTAGTTGTAGTTGGACACAATGCCTTTATTTCACTTGTTTATGTTTATGTGGTGCTGAGGATCGAACCCAGGGTCTCACAAGTGCGAGGAGAGCGTTCTACCACTGAGCCACAACCCCAGCCCCAATAATTATTATTATTATTTTGGTGCCGAGGTTTCAACCCAGGGGTGCTTAACCAATGAGCCACATCCCCAGCCCTTTTTTATATTTTATTTAGAGACAGGGTCTCACTGAGTTGCTTAGGGCCTTGCTAAGTTGCTGAGGCTGGCCTTGAACTGGCGATCCTCCTGCCTCAGCCTCCCGAGCTGCTGGGATTAAGGGGTGTGCCTCCGCATCCGGCTCCAATACATGTTTTGACCAAATGCCAGGCTGGCCAGTTGCCGAGGTCAGTCTTCAGCCCTAGCCAAAGGGCTGATCTGAACCAGAACTAAGGCTGGAGCTCCGCTGCAAGCCCAGTTAGATCCTCGGGATGTTTCTGTCACTGGGGTGTCACTTCTTACCCCCTTGTGTGCGATGGCCTCTGACACCTTCTGCTGTCTGTTGGGACCATCCAGTCTGGGTTTGGACCATCCACCTTGGCCTGTCACATACCGGGACATTGAGGTGGCCCTGGGGCAGGCAGACCTGGTTTTGCCCTTGCTGAGCTTATCGTCCCTCTGGACCTTGGTGGCCTGTTTCCCTAGGCAGCAGGACGTGAGGACCTCCAGCCTGCTGTGCCCTGCCCGCCCACTTGTATCCAGGAGTCACACCCCTGGGCCTTTCAGGCCTGTTCCCTGCCCACTGCCCTGAACTGGCCACTGACCCCCAGCCAGGGAGCAGGCACAGCCCTGGGCTGAGGCCAGGGAGGGAAACCCTGGGTCACCGCTGTGCTCTCTTCCACTTGCCTTGGGGATGGGGCAGGAGCTGCCCTGGGCAGCCGGTGGGGCCTCCATCTGATTCCCGGGGTCAGGAAACGGAGAGCAGAGCCGGGGGAGGCCCAGCTGGTGGGGGAGGCCTCCCCTGGTCCGAAGGCACCAGGATGGGGACACGCACCTCTGCCTCCAGGAACCCCGTAATGACGGGACAAAGTCCTGCCCCAGGCTGGTGGAGGGGCCTCTGCCCTGCCCTGCCTGCCTACGCCCTGAGGCCCTGAGTAGATGGAGGCCCAAAGGCAGGGGCAGTAGTCTTGCTCTGGGGACATGTGGCTTGCTACAGAGAGGCCAGCGAGGGCACCCAGCCAGATAGGCTGGCAGTAGGGTTGTCCCCGCCTTCGTTGGACTGAGGCCAGGGGACCCAAACCTGCAAAGGCAGCTCGGAAGGACACTGGTGTATTTAGGGGGAAGGACACTGGTGTATTTAGGGGCAGAGAGACCTGCAGCCTAAGCTGTGGGTGTGGGAGGGCGCTGGCCAGGAAGCCAGAACACCAGGAGTTGAGCTCTCAGGGGCAGTAGGGAGCCATGGAGGGTGTGTGAGCAGGGGCAAGGCCGTGGCCAGAGCTGTGTACACATGGAACGGTGGGATTTGGGCTTATCTGGCAGAGCAGGCATGGTACTGGGCTTGGCCCAGGGCTGGTGGTGCCATGAGATGCCCCTCCCAGTGATGTCCTGGGCCCGCACCATACAGGCCTGTGCGTGAGCCGCTGTCCAGGGCTCAGATTCCTGAGGCACGCAAGGCCTTGATCTGCTGCAGCTGGAAGTCGAGGCGGCCTTAGGGGTCTGGGGATTGGGGTGGTGGCCGCCCTGCGGGCCCTCCCCCAGGGCCTGGTGCCCACTGTCCTGTCTCTCCCCTCCTCCTCCAGGTGACCATGGCCTTGCTGGGGAAGCGCTGTGACCTCCCCGCCAACGGCTGCGGGCCTGACCGCTGGAGCTCCGCCTTCGCCCGCAAAGACGAGATCATCACCAGCCTCGTGTCGGCCCTGGACTCCATGGTGAGCGCCCACCCGGCGCCTGCGCCCCTGAGCGCCGTCCTGCCTCAGCGCGGTCGCAGGGTCCGGCCAGGTCAAGTCCATAGCCTTGGGATGAACGCTGGTGCCTGGGCCTCGTGCCCTTGTCCCCCCACTCCTTGTCCTCCTAGGTCACCTCTTGCCATTCACATCCCGCGCCCAGGATGAGCCGGCCCCTGGAGGTTAGGACGGAATACTGTCCTTTTCCTGGGAGAAGCTTCTGTGCCGGGAGCTGGCAGGTGTTAAAGAGGTCCTTCTGGCATCTCTTAGCTGTACCCCTGGGTCTTAGGATGATGAAGCTGAAGCTCAGAGAGGGCAGAATAGAGCCTGGAGTCACAGGAAGATAAAAAGCAGCATTTATCAGGCGCCAGCTGTATACCACAGGTTTATAGACAGGGTTTTCCTATTGAGATGCTGGTATCTGACTGTAGGAACCCTCTGTGCCGAGGAGCTACCAGCTTAACTCTGGGGCATGGACCCACAGAGGTGGCCCAGTCTAGGGATGGCTTCCTTCCCGCCCCTGGTCTTCATTCAAGCTCTAGGTGTGGGCTTCTGTCCCCAGCTCTGTACATGGGCCAGTGGAGCCCAGTGGGCTGTGTCCTCCCCCGTGCCCTGACCAGAGGAGCCAACATGGAAGCCCAGGTCCCCTGGAGCTGAGGCAGGAGATCCCTCTAGATCTAGGAGGACCTCAGAGGGAGGAACAGAAGGTGCATCTCTTCTCCCGGCTCCATGGCCAGTCTCTGGGGGCCTGTCACTTGTCCCCACTGCGGATTCAAAGACGGAGGACGGTGGAGGGGCGGCCTCTCCCCTGCGCTGGGTCCCTGCAGCCTGAGCGGACCCCTGTGCCCCCGCCCCACCCGCAGTGCTCAGCGCTGTCCAAGCTGAACGCTGAGGTGGCCTGCGTGGCCGTGCACGACGAGAGCGCCTTCGTGGTGGGCACCGAGAAGGGCCGAGTGTTCCTCAGCGCCCGCAAGGAGCTGCAGGCCGACTTCCTCAGGTTCTGCCGTGAGTACCGCGTCCCCCCCTCCCCCGCCCCGGCCCTCCCCGTGTCTGCTCACCCTCCATGGAGTTGGCCGGACATCCGGCAGCCTGCCCAGTGGCCCTAGTCCACAGTGGCTGGCTGCGTGAGCGTGACTGAGCCACTGCCATCTGCCCACTTTCAGGCGAGGACACTGAGCCTGGTGTTTTCACCTAGGTCCTCTCAGCCGCATGTCCCTGAGCCTGGGCCAAGGGCCCTTGTCCAGCTGAGGTGGGTGGACACGTGGGCCACAAGCCCCTCCCAGTGAGCTGTCTGCCCCGGCCTCCGCCCTGGGGTGGGCACTGTCACTATGAGACCCGAAATCATCTCAGCTCCCTCCTGGAGGCTCGTGGGGACAGGGCCACGTGCTGCCCACTGGGACATGCTCGGCAGGGGTGGCCCTCGGTGGTCAGGGTGTGCTGGGTGCCCAGCAGGCTCCAGAACGTCTCCTCAGCTCACAGAGAAGGGTCGAGGCCTGGAGGGTACATGCCCCCCGTCCCCCCCGCGTGTGGTGAGATGGTGGTAGCCCCAGCTGCGGCCCCGTCTGCGGCCCCGTCTGTGGGTCAGTGGGCTCCAGGCCCAGGCCGTCCTGATGCAGCCTTGAAAATCAGGCACATGCACAGCTGGCACCCAGGGCCCAGGTCCCCTCCAAAGGACCAGCTCTCCCTCTGTGAGCGAGGATCCCGAGCAGAGGGGGCTTCTGCAGTCCCCGTGCCTTCCCGTGCCCCTCGGCCCAGGCCTGGCCTCTGCGGCCCCTCTGGACCCCGGTCCCAGGTGTCCTCTCCTCTGCCTTGGCCCCTGCTGCTGCCCCTCTGGAAGGACCTGGCGCCTCCCCCTGCCTGGCAGACATGTCCCAGCCTCAGAGTCACGTTCCGTCCTCCTTCCCCGTGCGCCCGCACCTGGGCCCACACCCGCACCCTGTGCGCCCTCGCCTCCCACCCTGTGCGGTGGCCCCGGCACCCCGCGCCCTGAATCCCTGTCCATGTGCTGGTGCCTCCGCCTCCTTAGGAGGTCAGCTTCACCTTGATGTGACCCAGGACTGGGACCAGCAGGGAGGGACCCTGTAGGATGAGGGCCCAATCCAGCCGGGAGGCCAGCAGCCGTGGGCCACGCGGCTCAGCCCCGGGGTCTGGTGAAGGTCCAGGCGCATAGGCCTGAGTGGGTGGCCTGGCCACCAGCCCCCAGCCGCCTGGTGCAGGGAAAGCACCTGTGGTTCTGTGTGTGGTTCAGAACCCGCCGCAGAGGCTCTGAAACCTGCAGCTTTTGAGTATCCTGTGTCACGTTGGGAATTCCTCACCTGCTGGTGACAGGTCAGGGTCACAAGCCCAAGACCAGGACACCCACCAGAGGCCGTGCATGCGGCAGGGTGAAACCTGGGTCAGACGCGGGTCCCTCCCCAGGTGTGTCGTGTATTCTCATGGATTTCAAAATGGGTGAACCCCAGCTTTACGACTCCGCTGCCCCATGGTGAAGGATGCTCATCCGGGGCCCTGAGGGCCTCAAGCTGCTCGTCTGTGAGGGGGCCCGTGGGTGAGCGGTTGCTGTGGCCAGCACTCAGAACAGAGCCTGCACGTTGTCCCCTGTGGCTCCAGCTGTGGGGCCACTGTCCTGAGCATTCCTGATCACAAGGGCTGCTCCCGGGGCCAGCGTGTGGGCCCTGGGCACCCCCGGCTAGGCACACCGTTGTGGGGCTTCCCCTGCCAGCACCCCTGTCCTGCTCAGCCTAGAGCCCGGGCCTTCCCGAGGTCAGGGTGGGTGCTGGGCTGAGGTGCGGCAGGCCTCCAGGGCCCCAGGTGGCCATCCCATGGGGCTGGGGCCGCAAGGTGTACCTGACCTCCTGGAGCCAGGGAGCCACTATTTATAGCCCTGGGGACTCGGGGGGCCGCGGGACCCTCCCTGTCCCCTGCTGGTGTGGCTCTGGCACATTCTCCAGGATTCGGTCACACTCCCAGGCCCAGCCCGGCAGGAATCTGCCTCCTTGCAGGCCGGGGTCTCTGTCCTCTCCACCTCTGGCCAGTAGGAAATGGGGGGCCAGGGTGCTAAGGTGGAGTGTATTAGGGTCAGAGGACAGTGCAGTGGGTAGAATTGGTGCCATGGAGCCCCCGTGGTTGTCCAGCACTCAGACTCAGAGGGAAGGGACTTACTGAGGTCACACAGTGAGGTAGGGGTGGCCAGGGAGGAGGCCACAGCTGGGCCGGCCCTCCAGGTGGCCGGGCAGGTCTGGGGCACTGTGCAGAGCCAGGTCCCAGCCTCAGGTTGACCTGGGGCCATGGGTTCACCGTGACCTCATGCTCTGTCCCACAGGAGGACCCCTGTGGAAGGACCCAGAAGGCGAGCACCCCAAGAAGGTGCAGCGGGGCGAGGGGGGCTGCCGGGGCACCCCACGGTCCTCCCTGGAGCGCGGCTCCGACGTGTACCTGCTGCGGAAGATGGTGGAGGAGGTGTTCGACGTCCTCTATAGTGAGACCCTCCTCCTCGTACCTGGGCCTGGGGGGGGGGGGTCCCTGGCTACCCAAGCTCCGCACCCAGGGCTTGGTGTCCTGCCCGCCCTTTCCTGAGCTGCCACCCATCTCCACTGTCACTCGGGCCACTGCCACTCTGCCCTGGAAATGACCCCGGTGTTGGGGGTCCTCAGCACAGTCTGGTCTCAAGTGCTCCCTGGCTTGGGGCTGACGTCTAGGGGCCCACCGCTGCTCTCCCACCCCTCCCACAGCCCTGTCTCCATGCTCGGCTACACCAGTGTCCTAAGCCACATTGCAGAGCCCCTCCTGTCCCCAGCACGCCCTTGCACTACTGTGTCATGGGCCATTGCCTTCCCCATCCCTGTCTGGGGGACTCCTGTGTCACTCTCTGAGGCCTGGCCTCAGGAAGCCCTCTCCTCCTGGGATAGGGCCTCTCTGGCACCCACTGTCCCCTCACCAGGGGTGGTGCTTGCCCTTCTGGCTGTCCCCAGCCTGGGAGTTCAGGGCCCAGCACCGCAGGGGCTCAGAGCGTTTGTTGAATGACTGAATGAACCCTGTCCTGTGGAGGTGGGGAGGAGGCCTGGCTTGGCCTCTCGGGAGTGTCAGGTTACAGGAAGTCTCTGGGCCCCAGCAGTGATCTTTACACTCCCTGGATGACCTTGGGCCTGCCCCTGAGGACCCCACCTCGTCCATTAGGAACCTTTTTATCTGTTCTGTATGTAGCTCTGGGTTCTGGAACAGACCGGAGGAAACCCGCTGGTTTGAGATGAGGAGAAGGCCAAGGGGACCTAGGGCCCCAGAGGCCCCGGGTGGAGGGCTTGTCGGCACACTGACTGGGGCGCGCTGGTCACCTTTGCCAGCCACGGGGACATGCCAAGCCCTGCTGTACCCCTGCCCATCCAGCCTCAGCCCCCCTTGCTCACCTCGAGGGTCAGGTGGCTGAAGGGTGCAGACCTCTTTCTGGCTCTGGGCAGGGACAGTGGTATAGGGGTGACCAAAGGTGTCCCTAAGCCTCGGGCCCTCTGTCCCCAGCCCTTCCTCCCTCTCAGCCCTCTTCCTTTCCATGCCCCTCTTCCAAGTCTGTTTCTTCTTGCTCTCTTCCCTTTTCCTGGGTCCCCTCCTTGTGGGTGTGTGTGCCAGGGACAGAGCCCGGGGCCCTTTACCATGAGCCACATCCCAGCCCTTTTATTTTACGTTTTGAGATAGCATCTTGCTAAGTTGCTGAGGCTGGCCTCAAAACTTGCGATCCTCCTGCCTCAGCCTCCTGAGTAGCTGGGATGCAGGCGTGCCCCACCACACGTGGCCGAGTCCCCCCTTCTTTCCCTCTCCGTGTCTTCTCTTGCTTTTTCTCATCCTCTCCCTTCATCCTGGGCCCTCTGGCGTGCCAGTCCCTTCTTCGTCCCTGCCCTCCCTTCTCTCTCACCCCTGGCCCTGGCCCTGCCCCAAGCCCTGCCTGTAGCCCCTACCCCAGGGCTTGAGTGCAGGGGAGAGGCTGTCCCGGGAACAGGTGGCTCCCCACCAGGGTGCCTGCCCTCGGGTGCAGACAGCGGGGCCCTGGCCTCAGCCCCCCAGGGTTTCCTGGGCTGGGTCTGCAGCTGGGGGCCTGTGGGGGTCCTGTGTATTTCCTGCTCCCAGCCTGGCGGCCCCCTGCTGACCCTCCTGCTCTCTCTCTGACAGGTGAGGCCCTGGGCAGGGCCAGCGTGGTGCCCCTGCCCTACGAGAGGCTGCTCAGGGAGCCCGGGCTGCTGGCCGTGCAGGGCCTGCCCGAGGGCCTGGCCTTCCGGAGGCCGGCAGAGTACGACCCCGAGGCCCTGATGGCCATCCTGGAGCACAGCCACCGCATCCGCTTCAAGCTCAAGAGGTGAGCAGGGCACGGCCTGGGCACAGGCCTGAGGCCACTGACCGCCAGTGGCGGGGCTGGAGAGGCCCAGGACCTGGTTGTGAAAGCCCCCTGAGCTAAGGCTGAAGGCCAGGCTCAGAGCAGGACCACAGCCAGGGCTTGGGCCGGGGGAGACTTCCCGGGGGACTTGTGTCGCAGTGACAGGAGAAGGGTTGCCCCGGTGGTGTCCCGGGGTCAGGGACAGAGTGCGCAGCAGTGGAGGTGGGGCCTCATGCGCGAGGATGGGCTGGGGTCAGAGTTGGTCATTAGGAGCTCCCAGGAGAGGGGTGGCTCGGGCTGGGAGGCAGGTGGGGCTTCACCTTGTACCCAAGAGCCGTCACCGGCACCCTTCCCAAGCAGAGGAAGGAAGCAGCCAGCAGCCGCCGTGACCAGGAGCCTGGAGCCCAGAGGCCCGGAGCCGGCTACAGGCTCCAGGGTCCCAGCGGTATGGCTCTGGGCGCCCCCCAGCCCTGGCCTGCAGCCCCACCCACAGAACAGGGGCTGCTCCTGGCTGTCCAGGGTCCAGGGTGTAGGGGGCTGTTGAGGGACAGAACAGGACAAGGACAGTGTATGAATGCCCCACATCCTCTGCCTCACCCAGGCCCCTCGAGGATGGCGGGCGGGACTCGAAGGCCCTGGTGGAGCTGAACGGCATCTCCCTGCTGCCCAGGGGGTCTCGGGACTGCAGCCTGCATGGCCAGGTCCCCAAGGCCGCCCCCCAGGACCTGCCCCCCACGGCCACCTCCTCCTCCGTGGCCAGCTTCCTGTACACCACGGCGCTCCCAGTACACACCCTCCGCGAGCTCAAGCAGGAACCGCCCTCCTGCCCGCTGGCCCCCGGTGACCTGGGCCTGGGGCGGCCCGGGCCTGAGCCCAAGGCCCCCGGAGCCCAGGACTTCTCCGACTGCTGTGGTAACACTGCTGCTGGGACCTGCAGGTTGGGGTGGGACACGGGTCGCACACGTGGGTCGCACACATGGGTCGCACACATGGGTCGCACACATGGGTCGCACACATGGGTCATTGTCTCAGGCGGCCAGCTCAGGCCCTGCCCACGGCTGGTAGGAGGCATGTCTGGGCTGAGAGCCAGTGGGACCCAGGCCTCTGTTCAGCCCCCTGACACCAGGTGATGCCCGAGGGGACTCTTCGAGGAGTCTGAACATTTAATGAGCACCTAGTACATACCCAGCCTGGTCAGGGCCCTGGGGAGAACAGGAGGAAGACTTGGGTTCCTACCCTGGCTCTTCTGCCCAGTGGCTGTGTAGGTCTGAGCCTCAGTTTCCTCACCTATAAAATGGGGTGCTTGTACATATTGTAGCCCTTCTCCAGAATTCTTAGGGCCAGAACAAAGCAGAAGTTTCAGATTTTCCTCCTGGTTTTGGAACATTTGCATATGCATAATGAGGTATTTTGGGGGTATCTAAACATGAACTCCTTTTCTCTTTTCATCTATACCTTATATGCATAGTCCAAGTGTCATCTTGTACTTTGTTTTTTGGTACCAGGGGTTGAACCCAGGGGTGCTCTTCCTCTGAGCCACATCTCCAGCCTTTTTATTTTGAGATAGGACCTCATTAAGTTTTAGGGCCTTGCTAAGTTGCTGAGGCTGGCCTCTAACTTGCAATCCTCCTGCCTCCGCCTCCAAATTGCTGGGATCCCAGGTGTGCCCAGCTTTAAATAACACTCTCCGCTCGCCTCCTCTGTGAGCTGGACCTGTGCCATGAGGCTAGGTGTGGAATTTTCCACTTGTAACTTAGTGTCAGCGCTGGGCAGGGCGGTTGCCATGGTTGAGCGACAGGGCTGCGGCTCCAGCAGCTCTAGATAGAGCTGGTTGGAAGTGCGGCTTCCTGAGCCGGGGTGCTGCTGGGTGGCGAGTCCCCTGCCAGGACAAGGCCCTGGGCTCCATCCTTAGCACTGCAAAAAGAGAAAGGCAGATCTCAGGGCCACATTGCTGCTCTGGGAGGGGCTGGCGGACTAAGTCTGCAAGGAGTGCCCGTGCTCAAGTGTGAAGCACATAGTAGGAGCTTTTAGTGATATTGCTATTAAGGAAAGGAGAGCAAAAGACTGAGCCCTCCCCAGGCGTGTGGGCTGAACAGAGGGGGGCTCACACCTGACGGTCCCCACCTGGACAAAGTGACCTTCCACATTTGTTCTTGTGGTATTTGGATAGTAGATTCTGGTACAGGATGACGTGGGACCCCGGTCCTAGATTGGCCTTGGTTCGCGGTCACAGACCACTGTTCTGGGGTCTCCCAGTCAGGCGAGGCTGTTACCCCAGGCCTGAGGTCACAGCTGGAGCTGGGTATGACCCCCTTGAACCTGTACCTTCTCTCCCTTGTCCAGGACAGAAGCCCCCGGGGCCTGGAGGGCCTCTCATCCAGAACGTCCACGCCTCCAAGCGCATTCTCTTCTCCATCGTCCACGACAAGTCAGGTAGGGCAGTGCCCGCGGTGGCACGGGGGCAGAATGGGCATCCGGTGGACGGTGTGGCCGAAATAGAAATGTGCCCACCGGGTCTCTGTGGGAGAAGGAGGAACAGCTCTGCCCTAGGGACCGAGTTAGCATCGGGTGTAACAGTAACCTGTGCTGCATAACAAAGTGCCCCAAGATGTAGCTCAAGGAGCATGGGTTGCTCACAGTCTCTGAGGGTCAGGAGTTTAGGAACGGCAGGTGTGACAGGTGGTTCTGGCTCAGGGTCTTCAATGCTGCATTTACAATGTCAGCCAGGGCTGCTGTCTCATCTGAAGCCTTGACTGGGGCTGGAGGCTCCCCGCCCAGGCTGCTCCTATGGCTGTGGACAGCAGGCCTTGGCTCCTCCCCACGTGGGCTGGTCTCCAGGACTGCTTGAGCTTCCTTCCCACATGGCAGCCGGTTCCCCGAGTCAGTGACCTGAGAGAGTGGGGAAGGCACGTCCTTGATGTCTTTGCCTCAAAAATTGCTGTCACTTTCCCCACATCCTATCGTGAGAACCTGAAATTTGGTCCATCCAACGCTCAGAGAAGGGTCATACTCCACCTCTTGCAAGGAGTATTTAGAAAGAAAAATAAAATAGAAATGCAGGGTCAGGGAGTGTTCTCGCCGCGCATGCTCCAGGCCTGGGTTACATTCTGCAAGATAAATAAACAAAAGCAGAATATCTGTAGGTGACCTTCCACATTTGCTCTTGTGGCATTTGGGTAGTAGATTCTGGTACAGGATGATGTGGGACCCCTGGTCCTGGACTGGCCTTGGTTCATGGTCACAGACCACTGTTCTGGGGTCTCCCAGTCAGGCGAGGCTGTTACCCCAGGCCTGAGGCCACAGCCGGAGCTGAGTACCTCCTTGAACCTGTACCCTTGTCTCCCTTTGTAAGAGCCACACAGAGGGACCGAGAGCAGGAGAGCTGTGGTTACACCAACCTCAGCAGGTTTGCTCAGAGGGTCTTCAGCTCTGCTGAGAGGCTCTTTAAGAAAACCCAGTCCCCTGGGACCACCCTACCCCCAAACAAAGTCCAGGTCCGGAAGAGCAGGAGGTTGGCTGTCCAGGTGGAGGAGCATGGTGGGAGGCAGGTCAGGGGCACACTGGGGACCTCACAAGGGTCTCTCGCAGGGTTCTCAGCTGCAGTCTTCCCGTGTACAACATGGGAGTGATGTCAGTGTCTGGAAGTTCCTGGGAGCTAGGCACGGTGGCGCAAACCTATAATTCTAGCAACTTGGGAGGCTAAGGCAGGAGAATTGCAAGTTTGAGGCCAGCCTCAGCAACTTAGCGAGACCCTGTCTCAGAATGAAAAACAAGAGGCTGGGGAGTAGCTCAGTGGTCAAGTGTCCCAGGTTCAACGCAGCACTTGGGGGAAAGAAATTTCCTCAGGGAGACTCCCCCAACCATCTGCATCCCCGGGGCAGGAAAGGCCAGGCTGGCCAGGCCTGAGCTGCACAGCACGCAGGGCACATGGGGACAGGAGGGAGCCCGTGGGGAGCCCGTGTGCTGCGGGAGGCCCTCAGAGCACCAGGATGGGTGTCGCGGGATGGTGTGGGAAGGTGGCTCTGGAGGAGGAAGCCCACCCGGGCCATGGACTGGCACCACTGTCATGGGGTGCAGGCCCAGCCGGGAGGCCCAGGGCAGCAGGGAGTCGGGGCTCCTGGGGGCCGCGCCCTGACGGTGCCCCCTGGGTTCTGATAGAGAAGTGGGACGCCTTCATCAGGGAGACGGAGGACATCAACACGCTGCGGGAGTGTGTGCAGATCCTGTTCAACAGCAGATACGGTGAGTGGGCGGCGGCCGTCACTCTGTTCCCCAACACAGCGGCGGGAGCCATATGCCAGCACCCGCCACCGGCCACGCTGCGCCAGCCGGCTGGGTGGGGGCGGCTGTGTCAATATTTCCCTTGCAGACTCCTGGGGGCGGAGCGGATGGCAGCCCTGGACCTGGTCTCCTGGGGAGAGGCAGGCAGCGCCAGTCTGGGGGACACTGAGGCCAGGACACGCATGGCCTCCTACTGGCAGGTCCCAGGCGCCTCGCCCTGCCCTGTCCTGCCTGCGACCTGCACGTTTGGGGCATAAACACCTAAATCCTTTTCACGATTCAGCGTGGGGGACCCCCTCCAGGTCCCTGGGCGTCCAGCCCTGAGGGTTCCCCGTCCTGCGTGAGCTCTGCAGGAGACATGCCTTGCCTGTTGCCTGCCCTGCTGGTCCCCAACACCAGGACAGGCCCAAGGCAGATGCCAGCCCTCCAAATCTAAGCTGAGATGCTCCCGCTGCAGGTCCTGGGGACCCCTGTCCTCCTTGGGTCCTCTGGTCTCCACTGCCGCACCCACTTGCTCAGCCTTTCTTGAGCCCTGTCCATAGCCACATGCTGTGTGTCCCCTGCCTGAGCTGGTGGCTTTCAGGCACTGGGAGGTGACACAGGCCCAGGGATCACTCTGTGACCAGGTGGGGTGTCACGATCACCTGCCTCACGCTGACCTGCACTTCAGGCTTGTCCCTCGTGTGACAGTGCCCAGAGAGCAGAGGGAGGGGACCCCCAGGGCCAAGAGGCCACAGGCTGTGGATTCAGCAGGCGCTGGCCCGGGGCCTCCAGCCAGGCCCTTTGCCCCCTGCCTGTCCCCTCCCTCCAGTCCTCCCACACGGTTGCTGGCCTCCTCGCTGGCCAGTCCTGCACAGAGCCCCCACCCTGAGCCAGGGACCATGATGGGGTGATGTGGCTGACTGTAGTCTCAGGGGCTTCAGCAAGAGGCTGGAGGTGCTGCAGTGGTATGCAGTGGTGCTCCGTGTATGCAGTAGTGCTTGGTAGTGCCCAATGGCCGGGGTTGGTAGGGCAGAACAGCTGGAGGAAGCTGAGGTGGGACAGGCCACAGGCGCAGAGTGGACTCGGTGCCCTTTGATCTGGGCTGCGCCAGGCAGGCTGGGCCTGGGCCGGGAGGCTGGTAGAGCCAGGCGTGGGCGTGGGTGGCCTGGTGCCTTTGATGTGGGCACCGTGGCCCACCGGCTCCTCCTGGGCCTCGGGCTCCTGCTGTGGAGGGCGCGTCTGCCCAGTCTGCACCTGAGTCAGCCGCACCCAGGCAGGTGTGAGCCCGACCGTGGGCGGGGGACGGAGTCGGCTCTGTCTGCCCAGGCAGGCTGGGCCCCGCCAGGCTGGCCCTAGAGGCTGCGGTCAGGCCCAGGCGCCACCAGGCCTGACATGGTCTGGACTCTAGGACGCGGAGCCTTCCCAGGCGGAGCACTGGGGCTGGATCCTGGGGGTGTGGAGCCTGGCTCTGGCTCAGGGCCCCCCCGAGGAGGAGGCAGCGCCCACCATGCTGGGCCCGTGGAGGGGGTGCTATCTGGCAGCCGAGGTGTGCATCCCCCAGACCCCGAGTGACCAGCAAATCTGGGCAGAGTGAGCCCAAGATTAGGGTGTGGGGCAAAAGAATGAGGTACGCCCCAACCTTCAGGGACTCTCAAGGACAAGAGGGACATCGTCACCTGGGAAGATGCTGAGACCAGAGGGTGCTTAGGGCCGTGCACAGGGCCGTGCACACAGACTCTTCCCAGGGGCAGGATGGGGGGTGGTGGGGTTGCTCCTCCGTCCACCGAACCCCTCATCCCGAGGAGTTGGCGCACCAGGCAGAGGAGCCCAGCTGGAGACGTCGTCACCATGCAGGGGGCTGGGGGCCCGCGACGCGGGGGGCGGGGAAGACACATGACAGCTGTTGAGATTTCAAGGGTTTAATTTGACAACGAGCTAAGTGTGACTTCACAGCGGGAACTGGCTGCCGAAGCCACCCACGCGGACCTGGGCCACATCAACAGAGAAACAGCGTCAACAGGGAGGGAGGGGGACGGGCACAGAGCTGGGGACAACTCTGGGAAGCAGATAGCACTGTGAGGACACGGCTGCGGGGACAGTGAGAGCTCAGTGTGCCTGGGCCCGTTCCCAGGCACATGAACCCCCAGCCAGCTCTTCCCCGGAGGCCTCCGCAGCCTGGGGGGCCTGGGGCCCGGCACGTGTGGGTGCTGGAGGTGTTTGGGTGAATGAGTGAGGACGGTGGGCAGGAGTGGCCCTGGGCACGGCCAGGCCCAGCTGTGGGAGACAGGGCAGGGAGCCGCGCCAGGCCCAGACCCTGAGCACCTGCTGTGGCCAAGCACCAGCCTTTGGAAAGATGAGTGAAAGGAGAGGACACACCTGTGCACACCTGCACACACCTGCGTGCAGTCCTCCCGCAGGGCTGACCTGGAGCCCATGCTGTCTCCAGGCTTTCACTCAGCTGTGGTGCAGGAGGCACACTCTGTGCCCAGCCCTGGCTGGATCCCAGGGGTGGGCACCTGAGAGGAGGGAGGGTGGCCAGGGCGGATGGAAGAGCTCATGCAAAGGTCCTGAGGTGGCTGGAGGCTGGGAGGCACGAGGCTCCAGAGAGCCAGGCTGAGGAAGCCCAGGACTAGAAAGTGGCAGGCGAGGTCAAGGGTGATGGCGGCATATGGGCTCATGGCAGGACTTCGCCTGTCACTGGGGTGGGAGCCCCTGGACATCTCTTAAAGAGCAAGGGTCGTGATTTGATGTCTGCTGCCGCACTGACCTGGAGGGTGCTGGGTGATGGGCGACTGTGAGCTTGGCCCCCGGCCTTGCTTGCGCTCAGCCTTGCCATTGCCATTGCAGCGGAAGCCCTGGGCCTGGACCACATGGTCCCCGTCCCCTACAGGAAGATCGCCTGCGACCCCGAGGCTGTGGAAATCGTGGGCATCCCCGACAAGATCCCCTTCAAGCGCCCCTGCACATATGGGGTCCCCAAGTTGAAGCGGATCCTGGAGGAGAGACACAGCATCCACTTCATCATCAAGAGGTATGGGCTTGTCTGGGGTGGGCCTCTGCTGAGCAGGGATCGGGCAGGCCTGGAGAGCAGCCTTGCTGGGTAGCCTCCCTTTCTGGGCCTCTTGGAGGATTAGGTAGAGGCACAGTGCCCAACCTGAGCAGCTGTGCTCTTCCCCCTAAAGGAGACCAGAGGCCTTGCCCTCACTGGCCGGCCTGCGCTCTACTGGGTCAGCCGCCCCTTCACACTCTCCCCTTGGGCTGCCCCGCCTGCCCTCCCGGCTTGCCCATGTCCCCCGGCCCAGGTGGGTGGGAGGACTCAGCTGCAGCCCCTGGGAGCCCCCGGCTGCCCCTCCCAGAGCTGCCGCCTGCCCAGCGAGAGCCAGCCCTCCTGCGACCCCTCCTATGTGGGAAGGAATGGAAGGGCGGCCTTCAACACAGCGTCCAGCCCCCTGCCCCTAGCCACTTCCCAGCGTCTGTCTGGGAGGTCCTGTGGCCCGGGGGTCTGTTCCACGTGCACCTCCACGTGGCCTGGTCACGCTACGGAGCTGGGCCAGGCTGTGATGCTCCTTGCTGATCCCCAGTGCCCAGCGTGTCCCCTGGCATCACAGTGCCCAGTGGGTGCTGGGGGAATGAGTGAGCACTGGCCTCCCAGAAGTAAGCCTGGCTGGGCTGGCTGCGGTCAGCACGGGCACTTCCCTGCCCAGCGTGGGTGAGGCGGGTTCCATCCGAGCAGGGGAGAAAGGGCAGAAATCAACAGGGTAATGATGGGCGAAGGACAGGCACTGGGGTGGCCGGGCACCTGTGAGAAGGTCCCTGTGTCGGCCAGAGCTGAGCAGGGCAGGGTCCAGGCGGAGGGGTGGTGTGCAGGCCACAGGGAGCAGGGAGAGGACCACTGGGGTCAGCTCTGTGATGCCCCCACCCGCAGGAAGGGCCATGGGGGGGGCTGGGGTCTGACCTGCCCTCTGGCTGCTGGGCAAAGGCAGGTCCTGGGCAGCTGGAGCCTGGGGTCCCCAGGGGGCTAAGGCCAGCGATGGAGGGGCTGGCCGGGCCCACGAGGGTGAGGCAGAGGTGGCCGGTTTGCCACATGGTGTGGGGGGTTAGGGACGTGGGCGGCGGGCACTGTGGTCTCCCTGGCTTCAGCCTTCCCCCAACAGGGGCAGAGGCAGCCCCTGCCCAGCGTCCTGCTTCCTTCTTCCATGTGTGTCCGGCCTCCAACATAGGAGGAGCTGGTGTGAACAGGCCCGTGTCAGCGGCTCTGCTTGGCCGTGGGGACAGGGACACCGGGAGTTTAGGGCACGGGGAGCCGGGTGCCTGTGTGTGTGTGTGTGTGTGTGTGTGTGTGTGTGTGTGTGTGTGTGTGTGTGCGCGCGCTTGCATGCCGCTGCCCTTCCCATACCTTCCTCTCTCCTGTCCTGGGGCACCGGGTTGGCCCGGCCCCGCATGCTGGCCTCTCACACGCGCTGACCCAAGTTCTGGACCTGGGGGCTGCTCAGGGCGCTGGCCATGATCGGAGTGAGCAGGGCCGTCCCCGCAGTGCCCGCGGCCAGCTGCTCAGGGGCCGGGGCTCCCAAGTCAAGGTCAATTGTCAGGGACTCGGGACAGAAGCCCGGCTTAGTGAGGAAACCCGTCCCTCAGCAAGGCCTGGGAGAGACCCAGGTGAACAGCGGTCAGAGGGACAACCCCTGGGGTCCCGTGAGGCTAGGGGACAAGGCAGCCACCAGGAAGCCAGCTCAGTACAGCCCTGCCCCAGCACCAGGTGCAGCCTGGCAGCAGGTCTGCAGCCCCCTGCCCGCGCCTCCTTCCCAGTCCTGGGCGCGGTGTGGCACGAGCTGGTCACCCGGTCTTCAGGCCTTCGGGCCTTCCCTCTGTCCCTGCCCGAGTCCCACTGGTCTGTCTTCAAGGCCCACTCTCCTCTGCCTCTGAAAGCCCTCGCTGACCTCATTCAGAAAGAAGCTGACCTCTGTCGGCAGGTGGCCCCCACCACCACCTTAGCAGACTCCTCCCGGGGCTGGGACTGTGGGTCCCCACTGCAGATCGATTCTGGAGGCGAATTGCGTTCTGTAGACTTTCTGTCAGGCAGTGCTTCCTTAGGGCTAGCTTCAGTTTCTCTAGTTGCCACCAAGTCCTTTTCTCTCTGTTGACTCCTGCTGGGAGGTTTGGGGAGGAGAAGGCAGCAAGGGGAGTCCTGTGTCCCCTGATGTGCCTCTCCATGGGTTTAGGCCCTGGCTGAGACTGGACTCGAGCACCCTGTTCTTTGATCCAAACTGTAGCCCACTCAGTCCTTCACCCATATGTGCCCCCCACTGAAGCCACGGGCCTTCCCTGGGCAGTGCCAGTGACATCACAGGGTGGCAGACTCAGTCCCCTCCTGCCCACAGCGGCCCTCGGGGGGCCGACACCCAGGGATTAAGTCAAGGATGCATCAGCCTCACAGGCCCTGGGTGGCACCTGCCCAGGAAGCTGGTGAGGCTTCCCGAGGAGGAGGCCAGAGCCCCTGGGGCACAGCAGGGACTGTCTAGAGCTAGGGGTGGGGGGCCGGCACCTGTGGTCCCAGCGACTCTGGAGGCTGAGGCAGGAGGAGCCCGAGCTCGAGGCCACCCTGGGCAGCTCAGGGAGACCTGGGAGTGCCACTCAGTGGTAGAGCCCCCCAGGTTCAACCCTCAGAGTGTGACTGTCCGTGCCTCCTGAGACGCTGTGACGGGTGCAGGAGGTGCTGCTGCATCTCGGGCCCCGCCCACTGTCCTCTGACCCCCACCCGATGCGCCAGTGAACAGTCCTGGCAAAGGCGAGTGGGCAGCGGGCGCTCAGGACGCAGCTGGCGGGAGTCCCGACCCGGCCCAGGCCTGTTTTGGGCATGTGAGGTCCGGGTGCTCTTGAGGGGACCCCTGAACTTGGCCTGGTTATGAGTCTCACCCTGGACCCCAGCTGGGGCCGGGCCCCGGCCTCCCCATGCCCAGCACTGTGTTTCTGACCCAGAGCGAGCACCCAGTTCACAGCTCGAGCCGGACGTGCTCCCCGAGGCAGACGTGGGAGAAGATTCCAGAACTCAGGGCTGCAGCAGCCCTCAGCCCATGTCCCCTGAGCGGGCCTGGCCGTCCAGCTGCCCAGGAGGGCTCTGACCAGGGAGCTGCGGGCGCTGCTCTGCCGTCCCGCCCCACTGTCCCCGCCCTGCGCTCCCTGATTAATAAATAACCCCTCAGGAAGGGGGCCCTGAGTGACTGCCATGGGGCCTGTGGGTGCAGACGGGTGTGTCCCAGGAGCCCCAGGGAGCCAGCCTGGCCTCCACCTCTCCGGAAAGCAGGAGGCCGCACCTGGACTCCACATGGCCTCCCTGGCTGGGCCTCCAGGGCTGACTTATTTTCACCTCCTGGGGACGCAGACCCCAGGAGCTTGGACATCCTTCACTTGTCCCATGTCACCTGGAGCCTGAGTGACCAAGGGAGGCTCTGCTGCAGGCCTCCCTCCCGCCAGCCCTGCCACCCTGGTGAGGGCCCAGGGTAGGACAGCGGGAGCACAGGTGTGTGCAGGTGACGAGCCCCGCCCCCACTGGCCTTTACTCCACTTGGCTGGGTTTCCGGCATCTTATCTGCTGACTGAGCCGCCTCTGGCTGGTCCTCCGTAACCCGTCCACTTGTGTCTGACCCTGTGGGTCCCTGGGGCCCAGTGTCCCCAAGGGGGAGGCCTGGCCTGGGTCCTGCCCTGTGTTCTGCCCTGTCTCTGGCCTCACCCGCGGGCCTCACCCTCTCACCCAAGCTCAGGCCCTTCCTCAGGTCACCCGCCCCCTGCTTGGGTCCCCTTGGCTTCTGAGACCCAGCTGAGGCCCTGCAGGTCACCCCACGTGACCGCGGTCCCTCCCCAGGCCTGGTGGGGTCCCTGAGAGGCAGGTGGTGTCAGAAGCTCGTGGGATAAGCAAACAAAGGGTTTGTAATGGGGGGTCCCTGGGAAAGGGACTTTGGAGCCAGGCGCAGTGGCACATCCCAGTGGCTCAGGAGGCTGAGGCAGGATGATCACGAGTTCAAAGCCAGCCTCAGCAACAGTGAGGCCCCAAGCAGCTCAGTGAGACCCTGACTCTAATAAAATACAAAACAGGGCTGGAGTGTGGCTCCTGGTCGAGTGGCCCTGAGTTCAATCCCCGCTAGCAGGAAAAAAAATTAAAAAGAAACAAACAAACAAAGGGACTTTGGAGTCATTCACTTGTGGCCAAGGAGAGCTGGGGGCTGGCGGAGGCCCTGGCACTGCCGTGAGCCCTCCAGGGGCACCAGGGGCTGGCCCAGCTGTCCGTGGCCGTGTAGAAACAGTGGAAGGTGTTTGAAGTCTGGGCTGTGCCCTCACCGACCCCGGTGCCCAGTCTGAGGCTGGGGAGGTGCAGGTGGGACCCAGTGGCCATCCCCTGGCACCCTCTGCGCCCCAGAGAGCCCTCGACGACCCCCCTCACCCGTCTCTCCTCTCTCCCCAGGATGTTTGATGAGCGGATCTTCACAGGTAAGGGACACTCTCTGGACCCTTCTAGAGCCCCTGAGTTGACCCGAGCTGAGCTTATTCTGCATCCCGTTCTCTTGGGCTGTGGCTTCTGCGTCCTAGGATCACTGCGGGACCCGGGTTCCCAGGTGCCAACCATCTGAAACCCCTGTGCGTGGGGCCCGGTGGGGCCAGGTGGTGCTGGCTGGGCACTAACAGCTGCCAGCCGTCCCGGGAGGTGGCCTTGCTGCTGTCCCACCTATGAAGGAAGGGCCTGAGCCCAGCCGGGAAGAGGGGCCTGGCTCTCATGCGGCTCAGCGACTCAGAGCCCAGACGCCTCTCGGGGGGAGGGACAGGCTCTGCCCAGGCCACACGGGTGTCGGAGTGCAGCCCCCACCACCATGTGACCTCCGTGTTCACCCGGAGGGACGATGAGAAGACCCCCTCCCTCCTTCCCGCCATAGCTGAAGGGATGGCGTGGTCCTGGGCGCGGCCCGGGGAGCCCCTCTCTCTCCAGGGCTCCCGATGAGCAAGTTCTCTGGGTCATAGAGCCTCCAGAGAGGGACGGGTGCCCGAGCTGGGCCTCTGCCCTCTGACCTGTCCTGGCACTGGGCCACTGTTCCTGCTCCCAGGGGAGATGCCTCTCCCTAGGACCCCTTGTAGGCTGTTGACTGGACACAAAGACCACGAGGAGGGACAGAGGCCAGACCCCCCCCACATCAGGGCTTCCCTCGGGAGCTTCGAACAGAGGCTGCCAGGTGACCCCAGCCTTTCCCTCCAGGGAACAAGTTTACCAAAGACCCCACGAAGCTGGAGCCTGCCAGCCCACCAGAGGACACCTCGGCAGAGGTCCCCAGGGCCACCATGCTTGACCTGGCTGCGACTGCCCGGTGAGCCCCCCCTCCCCCCCCCAGCTCTGAGCTGGGCCTGGGGCGGCTCCACCAGCCGATGTCCCCCAGCAGGCCCGCAGATCACCTCAAGCTACAGACCCTGCACACACCCTCCGCAGGCCAGAGAGCGTCCATGGGGGGCAGAGGAGACAGACCCCCTGTTCCCTTCCACCTGGAGACTGCACATCCCTGAGGACGAGCCGGGTGTCACTATCTCAGCCACCTCCCCTGAATACCCACCCTGGGGTGGCCACCTGTCCTGAATGCCAAGGCCAGTCTGCACTCTGCACGGCCTGGTCCTCACCCCCAGGCCCCGGCCCAGGAATCCACGTGTCCAGCCCGGGTCACCGCCAGCCATCCAGCCCTGTACAGCTGGGCCTGAGGCCTCCAGCCTGGCCGGTCCTGGGCCCTGGACCTGGAGCTTCCGCTGGTGGGAGGGGAGCAGGGGCTCAGCAGGACTGTGATCCGAGCACAATTCGGGGAGCCTAGCTGTCATGGGGTGGGGAGCGCCAGGGTGACGTGGCTGGGGGTGCTTTGAAGAGGTGTCCACTGTGGGCTCCTGACAGGCAGGAGGGTCCTGCCCAAGGCTAACACCTGGTCATTTCCTGGCTTTTTCCCCAGGTCAGACAAAGGCAGCGTCTCAGAAGACTGTGGGCCAGGTAAGAAGGGTGGGGCCCCGGGTGGGTCCTAGGCCTGCAAGCATGGAGGGTGGCACAGCCCCAGCAGGCAGCCCTGGGGAGACCAGTCCAGATGAGCCTGGGCAGCTGGGATGCACCTCGCCCACTCTGCAGAAGCAGCGCATGCTGAGAGGTCCAGGGAGGGCTGAAGACCGGGGTCCTGCCCCTGTGTCCGAGAACAGGCAGCTCCGTCTGCGGACCTCATTGCCAGGTCTGAGACCTGGGGACGCCAGTCAGGCCTGAGGCCTGCCAGCCCTCCATTCCTGGTCTTGGGCAGGAGCCAGGGCACAGGCAGAACATTCCCCAGGGCTCATTAGCAAGTCAGACGTAAGAAGGTTCTGGAACGACCCTCCCTGCCTGCCGGGCTCATACCCAGACCTGACCGGTCCCCCATTTCCTCCTCGCAGGAACCTCTGGGGAGCTGGGCATCCTGAGGCCCATCAAGATTGAGCCCGAGGATCTGGACATCATTCAGGTCACTGTCCCAGGTGAGGCCCCGAGGGCAGTGCTGTGCCTGCTGGACCTGCCAAGCCAAGCTGCTGGCATCGCAGTCCCCAGGCCACTCTCCAGCATCCATCCTGATGGCCGTCAGGGTGTCGGGGAAGCTTGGCCAGCCCCCGGCTGTGGAGGGAGCTGTTCCTCCCTCCTTGGACTCTCCTGAAGGTCACCCTGACCTTCGCCAGGCTGCCCTGGCTCCTGGCACTTGGGAGGCTGGACAAGGAGGAAGAAGGGGGGAGCACTCTGAGACTCACCCCCTTTCTGTGAGGCAGGGTGTGCGTGGCCTCCAGGGGTGGCATGGGGCCAGCCACTGGGACCTGCCCAGCCTGGGCACCGCTGGTCCTCGCACTCCAGGGCGCAGCTTCCTCCACGCGTCCTGGTCTGTGGTCCCTGAGGGACCCTGACAGGCGGAGCAGGTGGAAGACACCCTTGTTGTTTGGGATTCTCTCTGCAGACCCTTCACCCACCTCTGAAGAAATGACAGACTCCATGCCTGGGCACCTGCCCTCGGAGGACTCTGGTTATGGGATGGAGATGCTGACCGGTAAGCGGATGGTGGCCAGTGGGCGCACCCGAGGGAGGCTGTCCCGGGCGCCTTTAGAGGCCACCCAGTCAGGCTGACAGATGTATATGTTCAACTTTGAAATATCTGACATAATGGTGAGACCTTGAACCTGAGCCTGAGGACAGAGCTGACCTTACACAGAGCCCGAGGTGGTGTTGACAGTTTTTGTCTTTATTCGTTTGTTTTCTGTGATTCTGGGAACTTGACTCAGGGCTGCTCTCTGAACTACACGCTGAGCATTTTTGTGTGTGTGTGTGTGTGTGTGTGTGTGTGTGTGTGTGTGTGTGTGTGTGCGGTTGTAGATGGACAGCATATCTTTATTTTATTTGTTTAGTTTTGTGTGGTGCTGAGGATCGGACCCAGTGCCCCACACATGCTAGGCAAGTGCTCTGCCCCTGAGCTACAGCCCCAGCCCACCCTGAGCCCTTTTTATTTTTTACTTTGAGACAAGATCTCACCAAGTTACTGAGGCTGACTTCAAAATTGTGATCTTCCGGCCTCAGCCTCCCAGATCATTGGGATTACAGGTGTGTGCCAGTATGTATGTATATATACATATATATACAGCTGTATGTATGTATATATACATATATTTTTTTTTTAGCCACCCAAAACGGTTTTATTTATTATTGGTTTTTTTAAAAAAATAAATAAATGACAGCAGAATGCATTACAATTCTTACTACATGTATGCGGCACAATTTTCCATATTTCTGATTGTATATAAAGTATGTTGACACTGTGTTTATATTTTAAATAATTCTGTGGATGAAGCAGTTTCACGGTGTGGAGTCTCCCCCGTGGCATCCTGTGGGGTGCAAGGTTTGGGGATTTGGAGCTTTTGGATTAGGAGTGTGTGACTGTGTGTGTTGGCTCCTGTCCGGACTCCTTCCAGGAAACCTGAAGCAGGTTTGGTTCATAAAGTCTTTCCTCTTTCTCTGGAAGCCTTATGTGGGTGACTCACTTGTTCACTCAACCGTTGCTTATTGAGTACCTACTACATACCAGGTCCTGTGCAGAGGACAGGGCACACAGCAATCAGACAGACAGAATCCCAGATGGCAAGTTACCTAGTAAGGCGAGGGGCAGATACCATGCGTCCCAGAGGGGCACAAAGCCAGACAGGCAAGTGTCAGGGGCAAGAGGCGGTAGTTGCTCTCAGATTAGGACTAGGGTTAGGTCAGAATGGAGCTCCCTGAGACATTCTTACACTCTTTTCTGGCTACTGGCCTTCTGGCCTGTCCCCTCAGGTGGACTTTTCTGCCCGGTGGCATCACGTCCACGCTTGAAAAGACTCCGCTTCTGGGCCTTTTGGATTTGGGGTTGTCCGATTCAGGCTGCTCAGGCTGAAATGTGGCCCAGGGCCAGCGCTTCCCTCCATCAGCAGGGCCCTGGGTTCCGTGCCCAAGAGCAGAGGAGGGGCTCAGCCTGCCTTTCCCCAGGGCAAGAAGGCTGGAAGTGACACAGGGGACTCCAGGGTCGTGAGGTTTTGTGGACCACCCAGGCTCAGAGGTGGCGCCGGCTTGCATTTTGTGGGTGGAGGGTGGAGGGTGTGCGGGGCCTGGGGACAGCATCCCGGGCGCTGCTCTGCGTGTTCCGTTTCTTCTCTACCAAAAATGAACAGGTGACCGGAAAAAGAAATGGTGCACCCCGGGGGTGACGCCGTGCTCACTGGGGACGGGTTAGGGTGGGACGTCTCTCCTCCTCGATGGCCTTGGGCTGGCGGTCAGGGACAAGGGACCGGACACAGGAGGAATCGGGGAGATACGGAAGCCCAAACCGCAGAGAGCGTCGGGGCATCTGCAGGGGAGGGCCTGGCTCTGAGGAGGTGCCCACAGGTGACCCGTCCAGGGTCCTGCAGTGGCACGGCGACGGCGGCAGAGGGGGTGCATGTTACCAATGGGCCCGAGCCTTTCTTGGCTTGGGTCTGGAGCAGATCCCAGAAAGCGTCTCGAAGGGACCCCGAGTGGTGTCACCAGGGGAGTTAGTGGACTCCAGGCAGAGCTGGGGAAGCCGGGTGGCTGGTGGACCCCAGCTCCTGGGAGAGGCTCCCATGGCCTCCCAGAGGCCGGGATCTGGCCTTCCCTGGAGAGGGTGCTGAGGCCCGCAGTGCGGGTTCCTCCAGGGCCTGGTTGTGCACCAGGGTCTTATTCTGGAACACGCGACAAGCATGTTCTGAGGACAGCCTGGGATAGCCGCTCTGCCATGGTACACATTAGGGGCTGCCCTTGACCTTGACCCCTGTGGCCACGAGGGCTGGGAGAAGCCGAGCCAGGAAGCAGCCCCAGCAGCCTTCCCCTCCAGGAGCTCTGGGTCCCTGGAGTCATGCTGAGGGGGACTGAGGGGTCCTGGCCATTCTGTCCCACCTCAGTCCACTGTGAAGGCGTGACCTCTGCAGAGGTCCCTCCCCGTGGCTGGGGACGAGCGCTTCCTTGCTCAGGGATCTGGACGGTGCTTCTGAAGTTCCACCACGGCCAGAGTAAGATGCCACAGCAAAGGAGAGCAACAAACAGGCACCCGAAAGGAGGCACCACAGGGGGACACGCGCTCTCGGAGACACTGGCATCCAAGCACCTGGGGACGGGAGGAGGCGAATTCCGCAAGATGGTTTTGGAGGAAACTCGTCACCTTGAAGAGCCATAAAAATGAGCACCCTCTGGTGGCTCCAGGAATCCAGTCCCAGGAAGTGACATCTACAGCCGTGGGCAGCGTTTTCACACAAAGGTGTCAGTGGCAGTGTTGATGGTGACGGTGATGCCGGTCCAGCTGTCAGAGGACCATTAACAATCCCCTGGTGGACACTGACACGGCCACTGCGAGCTGCCCCGGGAGCCCACTCAGTGCTGTGGAGGGAGAGGAAGGGCCGCGTGGGGTTTCCTCGCTGGTCGCTCGGGCATCCCCACCCAGGAAGGAACAGGAGGTACTGGAACCGGACCACCCTGAGTCCAGGGCTCCCCTGCGCTTCTCCTTACCGCTGGGACATTTGAGTACCTTGGGAACGGAGGCAACAAGACTTGTCCAGGTGCAAGTTGGGCATGACCAGACTCGACAGCTGCCCGGGGTGGAGCCACGTGGGGACATCGGTAGACCCTGAGACAGAGCAAGCTGCCAGTGTGGCCTCGCCGCTGAGAGGTCACAGGACACCTGGCTGAGACCACAGAAGGCTGTGGGGGCTCCGCTGGGCAGAGCCCGATGCCTGCGGCCCCCGTAGAGACACTCAATGCCTTTCCCGAGGCAAAGCCCCCCTTTGGCTTGGCAGGGCAGACACGGTGTCAGCGAGGCTGACGGGCTCCCCTACCGCTTCCCCGAGCCTTAGCCCTGGACTGGAACCCAGGTTTGCAGTCCCTCCATTTCCAGAGCTCATTTCAAGGCGCCCATGACGGTCCACTTTCCGTCTCCGTAACAAGTACGTGAGATTGCCAGGGTGGTTCTGCACGCCCAGGCTCTTGGCTGCTCGGGAGGCCAAGTCGGGAGGATCGTAGTTCACGGCCAGCCTGGGCAACTTACAGAGACCCTGTCTTAAAATAAAAATCATGAAAGAGCTGAGGATTTAGCTTAGTAGCCAAGGCCCTGGGTCACTTGTGTGTCCTGGGGGCCCCCAGGGCCACAGCTGAGCTTTGGGTGGACTTGGGACTGTGGGTGTCGTGGGCCTCAGGGTGAGAGCAGCTGAGCAGGCGGGAGCCGGGACACTGTCCCTGAGAGCACTTCCCGGGGTGTCGTCCCCTGCAGCCAGTCTTGGCCCAGGCAGGGACAGCTGGGCACAGCCCCCGCCTGCAGAGTGCCAGTTTCCTGGAGGAAGGTGCAGCCCTCAAACACAGCCTGGCCCTTCCACCTTTCATGGCTGCTGACTGAGACAGACCAGACCCTCCAGAACTTTCTGGCGTGCTCTAGGCTCAGACTTGCTCAGTGGTCCAGGCAGTGTGCTCAGCCCCCTTGGTCAGTGGGGAGCAGGTCTTGACCTGCCAGCTCTCCCGGGATCCTTCTCCTCTTTCCCAAGGAGCGTCCTCTGGGCCAGGAGTCCTGAGGTTGCACATCCCTGAGTTCCCAGCCTGGCCCACCCACCCCCCCCCACAGCTCACGTGCAGTGGTGGCTGCCACGGGCCCCTGAGGGTGGGAGCAGCTTGTGCACCGCCGGCCACGCCATCCCCCACGTGGTGACAGCCCCTCCGGCCCCCAGGTCAGCCCTGGAGAGGAGGCCAGGAGCCCAGCCTCCCAGCTTGTCCTCTGGCCGCTCCCCCTCTGCACACTAGTCCACCCCAGGTCCCCTCCCTCAGGAAGCCTCCCTTCCCAGCCCCCCAGGGCCAGCAGGGGACCCTCACCCACACCAACATGGCGCTCACCTCCGGCCCTCACTGATGATGGGCAGCGTCCAGGGACGAGGTGGTCCCTTGCTGCATAGGGGTGAAGGGGACTTCCCTTCCGCCCTGAGGGTGCGGTGATGGCAGGTCCTAAAGCAAAATGAGAATAGGAGAAAGCCGCCCTCTTCAGAGGGACAGGGAGATGGTCTGTGCATACAGAGAGGAAGGGAGTGGGCGAAGGCACAAGGGACACCCTGCGGCCCTCCCGCTCCCTGTGCCGTCCTCTCCTGCAGGCTGACGCACCCTGTTGAATGAGATGGGGAGAGGCCCCAGAGGGTCCTCTGAGGAGTCAGCAGGGACATTCGGAGGAAGCCCTGCCCTGCACTGCAGGAGAGAGGAACTGGAGGGACAGGGACAGAGACCTTGGGTCCAGAGTGCCCAGCGGGACAGGCGCTGCTTCCTGGGTCAGTTCCTGAGCCCCAGCAGCTGCAGGGCCGCCTTGTCAGGCCCCTGGGCCCCGCCTGCCCCTCACTGTCCCTGTCTCATGCTGTCTCTGGCACACCAGGAGGATGGGACGTTTTTTCCTGTATATGCTCACCCCTGGGACACAGTGGCTCAGGAGTGGCCCCTGGGGACACACGTCCAGCAGTCCCTGCCTCCCTTCTAAGGCTCCCTGAGTGGAGCGGGGCACTGGTCCCCTCTGGGGGTATCGTGACCTGCCTTTGGCCTTGCAGGGACCAGGAGGTGACAGGCACGGCTCCCCGTGTCCCCTCTGCTCTGATATTTTTTTCTCTTTTGTCTGATTTTTAGTATTATTATTTTATTTGTCTCTCTGTTCTCTTCTAGAGAAAGGCCCCAGCGAGGACCCACGGCCAGAAGAGAGGCCCGTGGAGGGTGAGGCCCTGTGCACCTCCCACGGTACCCGTCCCCACGCGACCCCTCTCCTTCCCTTGTCCCTGGCTCTGCTCTGCACCCCATGTCTCAGACATCCCCCTTTGGGAGTGCTGGTGGGCTGAGCTCATAAACCTGCCCAGAGGCCCGCTGCTGCTTCCTGTAAGGGCAGTCAGGGTCATGGTCACAGTGTTCTTTCCCGAATTGCGACACACACCGCCCTGAGGCTGGGCAGGGGGAGTGGGGTTCAGGCCTGAAATCACTGGCTTGGCTTTGAGGCCGGTAGACATTGAGGGAAGGCAGCTGAGATGGGGCAGGACAGGAGGGAGGCCACAGGGAGAGGGGTCTGTTTTATCTCTGGGGTGCCTGCCCGTGGAGTGGGTGAGTGACAGAAGCCTCAGTCCCCAAACCCAACCTGGCTGGGGAGCCCTGAAGTAGCCACAGAGGCCCACTGCCCCCTGGTGGCGGCGGGCTCAAATTGCAGGCTTACTCCACACAGTGCCCAGCTGGTCTCATGCTGCCTCCCTAGAGAGGCCCAGTGCTGTTCCTAGTCCACTTGGGCTGATTTCGCCATCAGGTGGGCAAGCCCAGGAGTGGACCCGCTGCCCAGGAGCAACCACTTCTGAGCACATAGGTTGCCTGCCCCACCCCCACTTCCCCGCTCCAGGGTCCCCGCAGGGTGGCGCCTGGTGACTGCAGAACTGGGGCAGAGGCAGTGAGGCTCACAAAGTTCCTCTCCACCCTGCAGATAGCCCCGGGGACGTCATCCGGCCGCTGCGGAAACAGGTGGAGCTGCTCTTCAACTCTCGATATGGTGAGCAAGGGTGAGCGAGGGCGGCCAGGCTGGGACCTGCCACCGAGAGGGGCCACCTGCCATGTCCCCATCTCCAGATATCCCACCCTCTGCCATGCTGCCCATTGGCCTGGTGGCTGACCCCTGTCCTCATGGACAGACCCTCCTCAGGTGCTCCAAGGGGCTCACAGCAAGAACCTGCCCCTCTGCTGCCCGGGAGGCGGGCGGGGAGAAGGCACCTCTGTGTCCAGCTCCACCAGGCACTGGGCAGCTGGCTGTTTCACATCCACACAACAGCCCTGTGTCCCGAGATCCATTTCACAGATGGAAAAATGAGGCCAGGCAGTTGTGCACCTTTTCAGAGGCACGTGGCTTGGGCCTGAGGTCCAGCTCATTCTGTTTATTTTTTTCTTTTGTACCAGGGATTGAACCCAGGGGCGCTTACCCACTGAGCCACAGCCCCAGCCTGTTTTTTATTTAGAGACAGGGTCTCACTGAGTTTCTTAGGGCCTCACTAAGTTGCTGAGGCTGGTCTCAAACTTGCGATCCTCCTGCCTCATCCTCCTGAGCCACTGGGATTGCAGGCCTACACCACAGCGCCCGGCTCTAGCTCATTCCTAGCTTGGTGTTTGGCCACACAAGTTTGGGGTTTGGGGCCTCAGGGAGACCCTGAGGAGGGCCCCACTGGAAGCACAAGAACCAGTAGACTTGGGTGCATTCGACGCCAAATCTTAGAAGCCAGTGGGGGCCTCTGCACAGCCTGGCATGAGGCCTGGTCCCCACCATGTACTCTGGGGGTTCCCTGGCTTGAGCGCATATCACTATCCCTGCTGCTCTGGCCTCAGACAAGCCATGTCCCCTTGAAGCCCCAGGCCCCTGACCTGCAGGCCAGGGTGCTGCTCCTCCCCTGGGCAGGTCCACAGGGTTACTGAGTGCTGGGCTAAAGGGCTCTGGCCACCGGCGCCCTGCACAGGCGTGGGGGACAGGGGCTGAGGCTCGTGGCCCTGTGGCCCTGGGTGCCCCTACAGCAGCCGTGTCTCTGCAGCCAAGGCCATTGGCATCTCGGAGCCCGTCAAGGTGCCCTACTCCAAGTTCCTGATGCACCCCGAGGAGCTGTTTGTGGTGGGGCTGCCTGAAGGCATCTCCCTCCGCAGGCCCAACTGCTTCGGGATCGCCAAGCTCCGCAAGATTCTGGAGGCCAGCAACAGCATCCAGTTCGTCATCAAGAGGTAAGGCCTCCTGTGCCCGGGGACACCACCCGGCACCCAGCGCCCAGCAGCAGTACCAAGCACCTCCCTCTGCAGATTGGCAAAGACTCCCCCCCATTCGTTTTCAAACAAGTGGTCATTAAAGGCGTTAAAGGGGTCCAGCCATCGTCGGGCAGGCACCAGGTGCCCCCGCCCAGCCTGTTGCTGTGGCCAGACCGACCCCTGTCCCAGCCTCAGGCAGGCAGGCCCAGGTGGCCCAGCTGGGGACGGGAATGTGCCTGCTGGCTTACCTGCCCTCTGGGACAAGGGGACATTGCTGTGTGTCAGGGTTGGAGAGTCTGGTGGTGTCTTCTGGGTCCTGTGCCTCGGGCACCCCATTTTTGTCTGCAAAGATCCCTGCAGCACCCACCAATTCGTCCTGTGTCCCTGCAGGGGTCAGTGTCCCTCTGGAAGGGGCAGTGGCTGCTACAGAGTGAGCCGGGGTGCGGGGGAGGTCCCTGTCCCTCCTGGGTGTTGTTCAGGCTGGTTTGGCAGAGTGGTGAGGGGAGTCCCGAGGCCGAGTTCATGGGCAGCAGGGCCCTGGCCGGGAGCCTCGGCCTCATTCACGCCAGGTGGCAGGCTGGGGGCCCTGGGCAGGGTCCTGTGGGGCCTGGGGTCCACCCAGCTGGGCGCTTCAGAAGATGCAAGCAGCAGACTTGGGGTCCTGACCTTCAGCCAAAGTCCTGAGCACCCACAGGTGCTGGCCACAACCCAGCAGGGACATCCACCAACTACTGCCAGCCAGTGGCCTATCCACTGCCAAACCACGGCCTAAGCCTGGCGCAGTAGTGCACGCCTATAATCCCAGCAGCTCGGGACGCTGAGGCCTCAGCAAAAGGAGGCCCTAAGCAACTCAGTGAGACCCTGTCTCTTAACAAAATATAAAACAGGGCCGGAGGTGTGGCAAAGTGGCTGAGTGACCCTGGGTTCAATCCCCAGTACCCCAAAACCCCCTAGCATAGTGCCAGGCAGAGCTGAATGCTGGGAAGGGGTGTGGCTCAGGGTGGGAGGCAGAGGGGACCTGGGAACCCTCCAGGTAGGCAGCCTGGGGCAGAGACCTGACGTGCTGCTGGAGGGGTGGGGGCCTTCCGGGAGGGAAGGCTGCTGGGGAACAGACTCGCAGGCCAGAGGCAGGCAGAAGAGGTTGTGGGTGCCGCTCCGTGGTGCAGCGCCCTGGCTTCAGTCCCCAGTGCTGCACAGAATAAAAATAAACAGGAGAAAATTAGGAAGAAACATCCTGACTGGGGAGGTGGCAAACGCCTGGATTCCAGTGGCTCAGGAGGCTGCGGCGGGAGGATAACAGCTTAGCAGCCTCTCAGAAGATAAGGGGCTGGGATGGAGCTCAGCGGTGGAGCTTGAGTAACCTGCCTGAGGCCTCAGGGGTCCCCCGCGCTGCAAAAACAAAGACCCCCGTGGCCTCCCTGCCCTCTGTTTGGAAAGGGAGGCCGCTTAGCTGGTGGCTGTGCAGGCTGGAGAGGCAGCCTTCTGGGGTTAAGGCCGCCCTCAGTCCTTGGGGCCTCTGGCAGGTTGCTCAGCTGCTTGGTGGGGACCCAGGTGGCCCTGGCCCAGGAGTCCTGGCCAGCTGCCATCTCCCTGAGGCCCCCGGAGCCATCAGTCTCCCCTGAAGAGAAGAGGCCCAAGTGTAGGGCCCTCTCCAGCTCCCGAGGCTGCAGTCCTCATTCCTACCAGCCCTGGCCCCGAGAGCCCAGGTGTGCGCTGGACACTGGCCGGTGCCCAGGAGGTGACCACAACCAGAGGGTGCCAAATCCTCACTCCTGGGCACCCCTGTGGCAGAGAGCAGGCAGGTCCTACCCTGACGCATCCCTGCACCACCAGGCCCCGTCCCCAGCCCTGCCCGCAATCCCTCGGTGCCTGAAGCCCACCCTCCATGCAGGCCAGCCGGGCTGGACCCAGGCTGTGCTGGACTCCTGCATTGGGCATCAGAACCCCCCGCCCCGGCTGCTTGTTCCAGCCCTTGGCTGTGGCAATTAAGTGATGTCCTGGATCCCCCAGGTGAGGGTGTCACCCACCAGGGCAGGACCCTAGAGGGTCTTGTCCCCCACTGGCTCCTCAGTGCCTGGCGTGGCCCCCAGATCACCCGTAGGTCAGCAGGACCCAGTGCACAGGTGTAGAGACCGAGGCCCCGGAGGGTGGGCTGCCCTGGGTGCGGGGGGCCCGGGTGATGGCTGTGCTTGTGTCTTCCAGGCCTGAGCTGCTCACGGAGGGCGTCAAGGAGCCTGTGGTGGACAGCCAAGGTACCCGTCCTGGGCGAGGCGCGGGCGGTGGGGGTGGGCCCAGGCCTCTGCCAGGCCACCTCCTGCTTCCTCTGTCTTGTCCTCCTCCTCGGGACCCCCCATGGGGCTTGCCCTGCTGGCAGTGCCACCTCAGGTCCCAGAGCCTTCTCCTCACCCTGGCTTCTCTCCCCCGCCCCCAGAGAGGGACCCCGGGGACCCCCTTGTGGACGAGAGCCTGAAGAGACAGGGCTTTCAAGGTAAGGTTGAGGTCAGCTGGCCAGGCACCGTGACCTTGACCCGGTGGGGGGCTAGGCTGGGGGACCAAGCGAGCCAGGCTGGCCTCTGGGCCAGACTGTCACCTGCCAGCTCCAGCTAGATTCCGCAGGCAGGTCTGGGGAAGGCCAGGCACAGGGTGCGTGGTGGCCACCCCTGGCTGGGCCCGAGCCACTGCCCCGTCCCCAGCGGTCACCATGTCCTCCAGGCTTTGAAGTAGGGAGAGGTTCCAAGGCAGGGAGGCCCCCCTGGAGGAGGGGGCTGGGCCGGGCTGGGCCTCAGCATGAGGAAGGAGGGCCAGGGTGGCCGGGGCACTGGCACAAAGGCTCGGGTAGGGTCATGGGAGCCGGAAGGGGCCAGGGTCCTGAGGAGACAGGCCATGACCCAGGGAGGCCCAGCCTGAGGGGGGCCCATCCCTGCCATGGTGGCAATGGCTGGAAATCGCTGTCCACATCCCTGTGTCCAAGCAACTCCAAGGAACTAGCAGTGTGGCTGTGAGTCCCCAGGGGTGGGTGTCCCTAGGTGACCTGGTGTGGTCTCCATGCCTCTGAGCAGGGAGTGGTCAGCGGGGTCAGTGCTGGGAGTGGGGGGGCCAGGGAGGCCCAGATCACAGGGATGCTGCTTGTTGCCCTGGTCACTGTCCTACCAGGGCATCTGGGACATTCTGTGACGAGGGGATCTCGTGTTCTTGCCTCACTCCTTGGCCCCACACTGAACCTGGCCAGGGTCCCCCCAAGCACAGAGGTCCCTTCTTTGTCCTCCCTACACCCCGCCACTCTGCACCTGCTGGCACAGAGAGGTCCTCCAGGGATACTGCAGGGAGTGCATGGTCACCAGGGTCGCCAGGCGGCCTCCTGTCTCTTGGGCCCCGTCCCACACCACTCAGGGGTCTTAGTCAGCTGAGCTCGTGTCCCCTCCCGTCTGCGCCCGGGAGAGGAGACCCCGGCTGCCCGCCCCGGAGCCCACCTCTGGCGTGTTTATGTGTTTGGTTTTTCAAATGTCAGCAATTAGCTAATCTCCGGCTTCGCTGCTGTTGCCCCAACAGCCTGCGTCCTCGGAGCACTGGCGTCGCCACCAAGGCGCTAATGCCAAGGGCTCCCGGGCGCTCCGAGGACCTGCTAATGGCCCTGGAAGCAGCGCCCCTAATTAGAAAATCGCATTCCTTAAACGCCGCCAAGTGCCTTCCCTCCAGCAGCCTCAATCCATAATTGTCTTTGCTTTGCAGAAAATTTCGATGCCAGGCTCTCGCGGATCGACATCGCCAACACGCTGCGGGAGCAAGTGCAGGACCTGTTCAACAAGAAGTACGGTGAGTGCCCCAGCCCCGCCTCCACCGATGCTGTGCGTAAGGCAGCCAGGCCACAGGCACGCTTCCCCCAGTGGGGCTCGCAGATCTCGGCTCCAAGGCTGAGAAAGCCCCCGTCACCCAAGGGCCCTCTCCACCCTCTGTACACCTCCACCACCTCCTTCCTGATGATCAGGACTGTCCCTCTCGCCCACAGGGGAGGCCCTGGGCATCAAGTACCCCGTCCAGGTGCCCTACAAGCGCATCAAGAGCAACCCTGGCTCCGTGATCATTGAGGGGCTGCCTCCGGGAATCCCGTTCCGGAAACCCTGCACCTTCGGTTCCCAGAACCTGGAGAGGATCCTTGCTGTGGCTGACAAGATCAAGTTCACCGTCACCAGGTGCTGGGGAAGGGGGGACACAGGGTTGGCCAGGGTGGGGCCTTTCCCCAGATCCTGCTTCGCTGCTGGTTGGGGGCCTTCCCCGCACCATCCTGGGGGACTGGAGATGGACCACTGGCCTTTCCCTAAACTAGCCACCCCACTACCACTCCAAAGCAAGGGTGACCTCTGAGCACATTCTGCTCAGCACCGCCCATTGACACTCATCCCTGCTCCCTAGCGGCGAGAGAGGCCTTCATCCCACGCACACAGTCACCTGGGGTCCTTGATGAAATGCGGGCTATGCCACAGGAGGCCTGAGGTGGCCCCAGCGTTCCTAGCCCACACAGGCGTGGCCAGTGCCTCTGTGTCCCAGTGGCTCCCAGCTGTCCACCCGCCCCCACCCTGAGCCCCCTCTCTTTCTCTTCCAGGCCCTTTCAAGGACTCATCCCCAAGCCTGGTAAGAGGCCTGCCGGGAGGGGTGCTGGGCGTGGGGGGCTGGCCCTGTCCTGGGGCTAGAGGTTGGAGCCGAGTCCACTGTGGGACATGGGTTTTGGGCTCTGGACCAGAGCCAGGCTGCAGTCCTGCCTCAACTGACTATGGGGTCTCGAGCTTGGTGGTGAGACGGGGGAGCCAGCTGCCTGGATGACGAGGCCCTTGCTGACCCCTTCAGTACACCATGCCCTCTGCAGGTGGACGGGTGGTGATGTGACAGCTCCTGTCAGCACAGGGACCCCAACGAGGGGAAAGGGGAGTCCTGGCGGAGAGGGCACGGGGAGGCTGAGCCGCTCCAGGGGCTCCCCAGAGCCCTTGGATGGAGAGGGTCAGGAAGGTGGTGGTGGGTGGGCAGCTTGAGTAGCAGCTGTGGCCCGAGTGCCCAAGGTCCAGAGCTCCCTGGCGCTGGCCCACCCGGACCTTTACCATGGGCACATTTACACCTCTTTGGAGAACTTGGAGGGCCGGGCCATGTTCTGGGCTTGGAGTGACCATGGTGGGCAGAGAGGAGGCCTCTCCGGGACCCCTCAGACTGCGGAGGGGAGACCTTGGAGCAGATCTGAGTGGCAGGCAGTGAGGCCGGCAAACCAGGGACCGTCCGCCTGAGACACGTGGCTGGCAGCCATCATAGCGAGTGAACTTGGCTCATGAACCTGGTTGACGGTGGGGTGTGTGTGCCACGGTCCAAGCCTGCGCCTCGGGACCTCCAGCGCCTGGGTGTGGAGAGAGGTTTCCCGGGACCTCCAGTGCCTGGGTGTGGAGAGAGGGGACCTCATAGGCCTGAAGCCCAGGGGGATGCTGCCACGGGGGAGGCCATGACGCCTGGGACCACGGGGGGCAGCTCACAGGTGGGGGAGGCCTGGGTCACTGTGCGACAGTGTCCTGCGGGTGGGGGTGGGAGAAGAGCCACCGAGCTGCAGAGGGCCTTTAGCCAGGGCCGGGAGGGAGCGATGGCGCCTAGGGATAGTGGGGAGGCTGGGGGTGGCAGGAGGAGCCGCCCACTAGGGGTGGGGGCAGGGGGCTGCCATCTCTCCCAGGAAGGGTCACCAGACCGTGGACAGAGGGCTAGAAAGAAGAAAAGGGCCTGGGAAGTTTGATTGCTGGTCACCAAGAGGCGAGGAGGGGTCCGGGCCATGCAGGCCTGTCTGTCTGCAGCTGAAGTCCCCAGAAGGGGCAGGAGCAGGTTGGTCTCTCCGCCAGGGTGAGGCCACCTGCCAGGTTAGGCCGCCTGCTGCAGAGACCAGCCCTCTCCCCTGCACCGGGGCCAGGGAAGGGTCTGGGCTGTCACCTCCCAGGGCCAGCCGCCCACATCCTGGCAGGGAGAGCTCCCTCCCTGGCTGCCCCATACTTGCCGGGTGCCTGGGTGCCAGGCCTGGGGCTGCCCGTCTCCCCCAGACTCCAGCTGCCCTGGGAGGGAGGGAGGTGCTGTCAGGGTCCCATCCGTAGCTGAGCAAACCAAGCCTCAGCGAGGCAGAGTCTCCATGGCCTGAGCCTGGGCACTGGGGACCTGGGGCAGCAGAGGGCGGAGTTAGCAGAGCTGCGGCCAGAATCACACGGGGCCTTGACCGGAAGGCCAGGCCGGCCAGGCTGACAACAGGCTTGATTTTGTGGCATTGAGGGTTTTTTCAGCCACCCACATGACATCAGGAGGTTTTCATGGTCTTGCGGTTACCATGGTGACACAGTCCCACTGCCCGCCCAGGGTAGGCTAGAGGAGGAAGAGCTGGGCACTGGAGCCAAGGGAGGGTGGTGGGCAGCGGCAGCGAGCAGCAGGTCTCTGGTGAGGGGAAGCCAGACATGAGGAAGGTGGAAACTTCCAGAAGGGTGAAGGTGGTACTGATCCCCAAGGCGGGGTCTGCAGGCCTGGGAGATACCCAGGGACATGGGTGCAGCTGGTGGGGTCCGAGTGGTGGTTGACGCAAGCAGGGTGGCCTTGGGGTGGGGGCAGTGGCCACCCTGAGGAACAGAGCCAGTGCAGGAGCAGAGCAGAGCCAGCCACAGAGTTTGTGGGTCAGGAGAACTGAGCCAAGAACATGGGGGTAGCCAGGCGCAGGGGGCACTCATCTGTGATCCTTGTGGCTGGGGAGGCCAAGGCAGGAGGACTGTGAGGTCAAAGCCAGCCTCAGCAGCTCAGCTAAAGAAGATGCAGAGAGGTCTGGGATGTGGCTCAGCAGTAGAGCACTCTGTATCAAAAACAATTCTTTTTTAATTAAAAAAAAAAAACTTTTTTAAAAGCCGTGAAAGATAGTGAGCTCCCTGTCGCTCAAGGCATTTAAGCCAAGCTGGGGCGGCACTCACTAGGGAGGCCATTTCCGGCAGGGCTCCCTGCAGGTGGGGACAGAAGGGCTCTTCCTGCCTATGTCTGAGCCTGAGGTCCCTACCCGTGGTGGCCAGTCTGGGGGAAGGGCTAGGGTGGGACCCACTCCCCCTGCAGTGGCAGGCCGCTCCTCCCCTGTTTGGGAACCTGCTAGCCTGAGTGACAGTCTCAGGAAGCCCCTCCCAGCGCACGGGGACCTCAGAGGCAGAGCAGAGCTGCCGACTTGCTGTGTGACTCGGGCAAGTCAGTTTGCCTGCCTGAGCCTCTGCGACCTCGTCAGACAGTGGGGGACACTGCGGGAACCCCGTGCCCACCCCAGGGCCTCCCTGGGCTCCCTTCATGGCCAGAGGGGGAGGGGCAGTGGCGCTCAGCAGGTGGGAGGCGAGAGGCGGCCAGGCTGAGCGTGGAGGGCCTGGAAGGCCCGGCTTTGCAGCGTGGACTGGACCCTGCAGACCCGGCCTTGGCAAGCTCTTGCGCTGACGTCCCCGCAGCCCCCCAAGCCTGAGCAGCCCGCGGGCCCCAGCTTGATTGAGGTTGTCCCTGTGGTCCACTCGGAACGTCCTACTTAGTTTCAGTTGAAGGCAGTGTCAGGTCAGGAGCTGCTGAGAAGATGGACACTTCACTCTGCGCATCGAGGGCTGTGGTCCTGGGACCCAGGTGGACAGGGCCCCAGAGATGCTGCTAGGCCTCTCTCTGTGGGGTCTCCTGTCATCCGCAGGAGCTGGGCCAGGGTGCCCTGATGGGAAAGCCACTAGGGGTGCAGAGAGAGGGGTTGGACAGTGTCAGCAGCAGGAATAGGTCACTTTTGCCCCCTCAGGACTTTTTTCTGCCATTTCTAGCCTGTATGATCTTGGATAAGTTGACTTACTGCCTGTGAGTATGGATAAGTTAACTTACTAGCTATGATCTTGGATAGTTAACTTACCATCTCTGATCCTGGATAAGTTAACTTACTGTCTCTGATCCTAGATAAGTTAATTCCACTGGGCCTCCATTTCCTCAGGGTCTCCTGGAACAGGAGCACCCTCTGTGATTCCTCCCACCTCTCTCTTGTTCGAAACCCGAGTCCTTTCCATGTCCCTAGTCACTGGGGCACTCACCCCTCAGGGCCTGCCTCCCTTCCCCGCTCCACCCTTGCAACTCTGTCATCTTGAGAGCTCAAAATAAAACCGTCCTTCCTCGGGTTTCTAAAGATACCCGGCTCCAGCGCCAGCCATGTTTCTCTACTTAATTATCTCTGCTGTGCTTTGTTAATTAGGCCCCGGTAATGATCCCCTTCTGCCTTCCCAGGGAAAGCTGGCATCTGCCGGGCAGGGCTGAGAGGCCTCTGTGGGCAGACACGCCCTGCCCTGCATAGAGTGGGCGCTGTGGTTGGATCCCGGGGACGCGGGGGAGGGTGCTCAGCTACAGCCGTGCCAGCCCCATCCTGCCCTGGAGAGGCAGTGAGGGTGGTCCAGGCCCCCAAAGGGAGCAGTGTGGGGAGGGGGCTCCAGAAAGCCCTGGCTGAGGCCACCTAGGCCACCAGAATAGCCTGGTCCTTCCATCTGGGCTGGGCTGTACTGAGGTCAGCGCGTGGCAGGGTGGTCACCAGGCACCTGGCCTGTGCAGGTCTTGTCAATGGTGGATGTGTCTTTGAGCTGCAGAGGCAGAGGGCTGGGCGGGAAGCCAGGCTCTGCCTGTGGTCTGCTGGATGGCTTGGGTCTTTCCAGACCAGGGGGTGGGGTGGGGGACGCTCAGGTGGCAGAACGGGAGGTAGGGATGGGGACACAGCCCAATATCTGTGTCATGGGGACTGGCCAGTGGGGGCCAGCAGGGGGCCAGCACAGGCACAGTCACACTGTGAGCGACAGAGACACTGGGCCAGGTCCTGGTGTCTAAGGCTGGCCTCGTGATCAACAATGATTTAAAAAAAGAAAGAAATAAAAGTAAAAATCTGCGTCACAGGGCTCACCTCCTGGTGGGGACATAAAGGGACAATCTGGAAAGCTGGAAGTACTATGGACATGCTTGGGTGAGGGCGGGGCTTGAGGCGCTCTGTCTCCCGGCAGCACTGGGTCGAACCCGGGGCCTCACACATGTACTCTACACGGCCCCGAACCCCAGGCCTAGGCAGGTGGTGGCCCAGGAGTGGCCCCAGAGTAGAGGCCTGAAGGAGGCAGCGCTGACCAGGGAGCAGGGAAAAGCATTGCAGGTGGAGAGGGCCCCTCTGCAAAGGCCCGGGGGTCACCTGCCAAGTGTTAATAAGAAACAGCAGGGGAAATTGCCAGAGGTGAGGCAGGAACGGGAGGGAAGATGGCGTGTGAGCCGAGGAAGGGCCAGTGCAGCTCTGGGCAGGGGGGCTGGCTGCCAGGCCCAGGACAGGCAGGGCTGGGATGGCGGGAGGCTGAGAAGGCCGAGGCTGTCGGGCGGTCCCCGACTCTGGGTGTCTTTTGTAGCTAAAGCCCAAAGAATTTGCTGATGCAGGCTGTGGGGGCAGGAGGTGCTGTTGACTGAGCCAGAGGAGGTGCCAGGCCTGGGGTGGGTGGGACACTGTCTGGGGCTTCAGCTCTCAGGGCAGAAGCTGGGGTCCAGGGGAGCAGCCACAGCCCGAGGTGTAATTAGAGACTCCCGAGCTCGGACCTGGTGTTTAAAGCCCTGGGACAGTGAGGTCACCCAGGAATGTCCCAGTCTGCTTTTTCACACTGTGACTGAAAGACACAACAAGAACAATTAAAGGAAAGGACGTTTTGGGGGGGCTCAGGGCTTGAGAGGTCTCAGTCCATGTACAGCCAGATCCCTTGTCTAGGCCCAGGTTGAGGGTGAGGGGGCAGGGCCACCCCCAGGGGCCACCTCCAGCCATACCCCACCTGCTCCAGTCACCACCCAGTTATGACTCTCCACTGTCCCACAGGGGCTTCTAGGACACCGCACATCTAAACCGTGACGGAGTATGTAAGGCCCAGCACCCAGAGGCTGCTTAGTGCCCTACAGGTCGGTGGGTGCTGCTCCTTGGTGATAGAAGACGCAGTCCCCTTGCCTAGGGCTACCGCTGCCACACAAGGTGGAGAGGGATAGAAGAGATACCCTCTGTGCCCCGTGAAGTCAGGGCACCCCAAGTCCCCATTATTGGCCCCTGAAGCTGAGTTTTCCGTGAACTTTCTGCGGGGACCTGGGACAGGACAGGGAAGGCCAGAAGGAATTTGGCAGACAACTTGTGGACGCCTTGGCCAGGTGTGGGGCTCCTCGCCTTCCAGCCCAGTTCTTCAGGAGGCTGAGGCAGGAGGGTGGCTTGAGCCGGGTGTCGGGGCTGGCCTAGGCACATCGGGAGACCCCGCCTCAGGGAGGAGAGTGGGAACCTGGTCCCTCAGCGGGGCCCTGTTTGGGAGGGGGTGAGCTTTGCCCCCTAAACGTCAGGGCCCTCAGTGGACTTCAGCAAGGGGACGCCGAGCTGGGTGGATGCGCCGAGAGCTGTTTGGCAGGCGGTGGGCGCAGGGAGGCTGGGCTGTAGGCTGGACCTTTGGGACGATTCTCTGTGAAAGTGGCCCATTGTGGCGGACTGGACTTAGTGGCTTAAGACACCTGTGTGCTACCTTCTGGTTCAGAGGCCAGAAGTCCAGCGCGAGTCTCAGGAGGCTGAAGTCAGGCTGGGCTGCCTCCTCCTGGTGGATGGGGGCAGGGGGTGGTCTATGTCCTTTCCTTGTCCAGCTTTAGAGGCCTCCTCCTTCTGGCCTCCATCTTAGAAGTAGCTGCCTCCAAACTCTGCCAGCTGAGGTCTCTGGAGTGACCAGTGAGAGCAGGAGCAGGGACCCAGGAGAGGCGCAGGGAGGAAGGAGGTGTGCAGAGTCCTGGCACAGGCTGGCTGTGTGCGTGTGCACAGAGACCCTCAGCCCAAGCAGGGCCACCCGTCACTCTCGCCCCGCGTGGGGCTCGCCAGTGCACCTGCTTGTGGGTGCCCAGCGCACACCCAGACAGCCACCCTGTGCACACACTTGCTCCCTGGGCCCCGGGTCCCAGCAGAACAGCCGCGATGCTGGCTTCCAGTCCACCCAAGCCCAGGACCTCACGCGTCACCCCCCGAGGCCTGCCCAGGCTCCACCTCAGTGCCTGTGTCCTGCTGGAGGGTGTCAGTCTGCTGACCCGTCTCCCAGCTTGACACCACACCCCAAAGTTCCCTTTGGACTTAGCAGAGGCCTCACATGTAGAAGGTTCTCTGAGGCTGAATAAGTCGGGCCCGAGGTGCACGCCTGTCACCATCTGTCCGGTGGGGCGGGTAGCCTGTCCTTATGGGTGCTCAGGAGTCTGAAGGCATGTTGTGTAACCCTGATTTGCAAACATGACAGGTCACTTGGGCATGGGGACCATAATGGGGTCTTCAGGCCCTGGACTCCCCAAGGGCGGGGACAGCAGCGCCCCCTGGTGGTGCACCACCCACTGTGGAGTCAGAACTGGCAGATCTCCTGGTGTCCAAAGGACAGTGAGGCCCAGGGGGTGGTTGTGAGCCACATCCCAAGTGCCAGGGGCTCTGCCCAGTGTGTGGCAGCCCCTGTCCTGGGATCTGTGCCCTCTCCTGTCCCCACCACACAGGAAGGAACACCTGAGAAAACCAGAGCAGACCCTAGTCCTCCTCTCGGGCTGGCTGGCCTCACTCCTGTGGGCAGAGGCTGCAGGCCAGGTGACACGGTGCCCGCAGCTTCCCCGGGTTGCTGTTTGGCGGTGGGCACCATCAGGCAACCAGGACGGGGGGCCAGGTGTCTCACATGTGGCCTCCGATCGTCCTGAGCCCCACCCAAGGAGAGGTGGGGCCCAGGGCTGAGCCACCCTCTGGTGCCTCATCTCGTTGGCACCCCAGCCCCAGGCAGGAAGGCCCCTGGGAGACCGTGGGCTGCAAGTGAGCGTGGGGGGTACCAGGGCCCGCTCCTGCCTGTCCTGGCTCTGCACCCGCCCCCCACAGACCTTTAAGTGCTCTGTGAAAGGGCAACCTGAGTGCCACCCCGCAGCCCCCCATTACAGTCTTGGATTTGGGGGCTTGATAGCTCTGGTGTGTCTGGGCCCTGAGGGATTGAGAAGAGCCCTGGGGACCCAGAGAAGGGACAGTTTCAAGGGACTTGGTGGAAGGCTCTCAGGAGCAGGTCTGAGAACAACCTCTCCCCCAGTGCACGGTGAGCAGGGGGCGCGTGGTGAGCAGGGGGCACGCGGTGAGCAGGGGGCACGCGGTGCATCTTGACGTCTATCCAGACAGCCCAGGGAGCTTGAGAGCGAACTTCAGAGGCCTAGAAAGTTTTCATTTGTGAAATTTAGCTTCCTGGGACGATAGGAGGATTGAAGCCTGGAGCTAAGGACAGCAGGGACATCCTGACTGGTGGCAGGGATCTGAAACTTTCGTAGTGCTCTTCTGCATGTGATATTAGATCCTGCAAGGGGCCAGGATTCCCCCTGGAAGATGTGGACACTGAGGCCCAGAGAAGTTGAGTGACCTTCCAAGTCCCACTCAGCATTAGGGTTAGACTCAGGGTCGTCTTGCTGTCTCTCCTGGGCCAGGGACCCTCCTCATCACTGGCCCTGAAGACCCCCTTCAGGCAGGACATCCCCTTCATCTCCCCCGCGGCCTAGGCCTGCTGATGTGCCTGGATGAGTGGCCACTGCTGCCCTGACCTGCCGGCTGGGCATTTCTGTGCCTGCTCGCGGGCCCTGCTGCTGTCACTGCTACAGACAGGACTGCGAGAGGGACTTGCCCAGGGTCACAGCTGAGGACAGAGGCAGGATTTGAACATGGGCAGCCAGAGTCTCGGAAGCCCTTGGGCTGTGGCCACCCTGCGGCATCCCCAGCAGGTCCTGGGTTCCCTGATGTTTGTCTTGCCCATGAGCAGACCCAGAGGCACAGCCTGCCCAAGTCCTGGCTACTGCTGCTCACAACAGCCCCGGGCTCCCTGGTGATGGCCATAGTCCAGACAGTGGGTGTGCAAGGGCCTGATTGTGGGGAAGGGCCACTCTCGGCCACACAACCCACTGGCTGGGCCATCTGGATCTGCAGGGATCTTGGCTCCTCTTGTGGGCTGACCAGGGCATGGGGGCAAACCACTTCCGTCACAGGCAGTGGCCACAGTTCACGTCAGGAAAGGCCACGCTGCTGGGCACCTCCCTTCCCCAAGTTGCCCTCCCCGCTGTTCAGCAGGGAGGGCGGGTCCCGGGGCTGGAGAGGGCGCCCATCTGTGGTCAGGGTTCCTCCCAGAGCTGCTCCCTCCTTTGCCCGCACTGCCCAAGGAGTGGCCTCGAGTTCCCAGAGGCAAGGTCTCCTCCCCCGCTCCAGCCTTCCCTGCCCCATTTCACTCCAAAACTCACCCCTTAAGAAAAACCTTGCCGGGCTCAGTGGCTCCGCCTGTGATCCCAGCACCTTGGGAGGCTGACTCCGGAGGCTCCCAGGTTCACGGCCAGCGGGGGCCCCTGCGTGCTAAGCGAGCGCTCATCCCAGCCCAGGGCCAGGCCCCCCAGGGAGCAGGGGAGGTTTCCTCAGGGGAATCTTGAGCAAGCACCCACGGGACCCCGGGGCTCCTGGTGTCTCTTGTCCCTCACACCCGCTTCCACAGTCCCAGTGAGGCGTCTCAGCGTGTGGTGAGGCTGCAGCCCAGTTCCTCGGGTCCCTGGTGGCTGTCACCTCTGGGAACCCATCTCTGCCCCCCAGCTGGGTCAGGCCCCTGCCACCTGCTCCTGTCGGCCACTGAGTGGCAGTTGGCAGACTTGACTGCCATCTCCTAAGGCAACTAGGTGTCCCACAGCACGCAAGGGCAGGTCTGGGTGCTGGGCAGTTGGGGGTCAGCTTTTCCATCACCGGGACCAAAAGGCCTGACGAGGACAATTTTGGAGGAGGAAAAGTTTACTCGGGGCTCACGGTGTCCGATATTGAAGTTGCCCTAAGCTAAAGAACAAAGAAAAGACTTTATTTCTGAGCACTTTGGGAACAAGCAGGGGAATGTCCGGTACTGAAATATCTTCCAAATAAGTACAATCAGATTCACTGGTGCTGGGCAGAATACTCCATCCGCACACAGGACTGGCCCCAGCGCACTGGCCTCGAGGTCAGAAGGAACACTGTGGCAGAAGAGGGTGGCAGAGGGGAGCAGCTGGGGACATGGCATCAGGAAGCAGAGGGACAGGGCTCCTCCGGCCACACCCCCATCTGCAGTCACCACCCAGCTAATCCCCCACAGGCTTAACACACTGAGGGGCCAAGGATGTCACCACCCAGTGGCTCACCTCTGAACTTTCTTGCACTGTCTCACACAGGAGCTTTGGGGTCACCTCACATCACGTCCCCTGCTAGGTCCCCAGGGACAGCACCCTGTCCAGCTTGAATAGCGCTCTAGAAATATCCCTGGGGAATGACATGGGCCAGCTCTGACTGAGTCCTGGCCCTCCACAGCTGGGTGTCCAGCCCAGGACAGTGCGGCTCAGGTCTCCATCTCAGCCTCTCTGTCCACACCGCCCTCGGGCCATAGGGCCAGGTCAAGTCTGCTGCACCCTGTGTGCACAAGGCAGCCACCCCTGTCCTTGCTTGGTGACCACAGAGGCCTCAGCTCAGAGGGCCCTGTCTTAGGGGTCCCGCCCATTTCCTTTCGAGGTTCAGCTGTGGGTGGTGGGCAGGGGTCACAGGACACCCGACAGACCATGCCTCTCCACAGGGAAGCAGACTCCTGGGACCCAAGGATTGTGAGGGAGCGGAAAGACCAGGGCCGAGGTCAGGCAGATGGACGGGCACTGTCACTTTGTAGCTGGGTGACCTTGGGCCAGTCAACCTCACTGAGTCCATTTCCTCGGCTGTGATGAAGGTGCCCGTGACCAGGCTTGGCACACATTGGTTTGCAGTCCCGGCCATCTTTCCCTGTCCTGTGTGGGTGCTGCCGTGTCTGCCACCCCAGGGATCCTCGGTGGCAGGGGACAGGAGGAAAGGCTCTGCTACAGGCCCTTCACCCAGAGCCCATCTAGTCCCTGCCTGGGTCTGGGGAAGGGTCGGCTGGTTCTTACCATATCAGGGTCCTGAAAGCCATTGGGAGGGGGGCCTGGGGTGCCGAGCCAGGTGTCTTGGTGCATCTGAGGAGGACATAGTCCTCTGAGGTGGGGACATGGGGAGGGGTTGTCTGGAACAACTGACACAATAGGCGTTGGGGACTCAGCAGCCGCTGAGGGGACTCTGGGAAGGGGGGTCAGGCCAAGCAGATGCCCAGCACCATGCGGGAAGCCCCCCATGGGGGAATGCATGTGGACAGACCAGGCCTCCAGGCAGGTGGAGCCCGGCCTGGGACCCGCAGCCTGGGTCAGCTCCTCAACAGAACTGAGTCCCCAAGGTCAGAGCAGGAGTTGTCTCCCTGCAGAGGCCCGCCTGTCCCTCTGTCCCCATGGCCAGGACCCTGGCCCAACACCAGGGACTCCTCTAGGCCAAGGAGCACAGGAAGGGCACGTCCAGGCAGCCAGGAGTGGCTGCGCAAGGACCTTGTGGAGACCCCAGAGGCGGCTCCCACTCAGGCCTGGGCAAGATGGCCGGGCTGCCCGTGCCCATCTCCTCCAGGACGTTCGCAGGTGTCACCAGGCGCTGGCCCAGGCTGGGCTATCGGGCACCTCCCGTGGGCCACTCCAGGTCATGGTTGCCCTTCAGCCTCTCCCCACCCACCCTGATGGTCCTGGGGGCCACCTCAGACCTGCAGTAGGGACGGTCACCCCAATTCCCTTCCTATGTCACCTCCTGAGGGTCTCTGTTGCCCCTGGAGAGGCTGTGACTCCTCTGACCTGAGGGTGCTGCTTGGGAAGTGTGGGGGGTGGGGGAGCCCAGAGACATAGGCCAGGGGCCCCTCGCAGGAGAGGCGTGTGGGGACCCTCAAGGCCCTGTCTTCCTCGGCAGATGAGGACGACGCCAACAGGCTCGGGGAGAAGGTGATCCTCCGGGAGCAGGTGAAGGAGCTCTTCAACGAGAAGTACGGTCAGTGTCCCCTGCGGCCGCACGGGTCTGCGGGCCAGCCCTGGGACCCCCCTACAGCCCACCCGGACAGGGCTGCCCTCATTGGCCCCGCAGATTTATTGACTGTGACACCTTCCTGGGGTGAGATGGCAGCTGAGCCCTCCCCCTAGAGGTGTAACCAGGGACCACTGTCCCCCTCACCCTCCAGGGGAGGCCCTCGGCCTGAACCGCCCGGTGCTGGTTCCTTACAAGCTGATCCGAGACAGCCCAGACGCCGTGGAGGTCACGGGCCTGCCCGATGACATCCCTTTCCGGAACCCCAACACCTATGACATCCACCGGCTGGAGAAGATCCTGAAGGCCCGGGAACATGTGCGCATGGTCATCATCAACCAGCTCCAGTGAGTGACCGGCACCAGGGGAGAGGGGACTCGTGGAGACCAGCCCCGCCAGGGTTGGGGGTCCCTGATCAAAAGGCCAGAAGCCAAAAATCATTTATTTGACAGTTTTCAGATTTAAAAGCAGTACATGCCACCAGGTGCGGTGGCACACACCTGTCATGCCAGTGACCTCAGAGGCTGAGGCAGAAGGATCGCAAGTTCAAGGCCAGCCTCAGCAACTTAGCAAGGCCTAAGAAACTTAGTTAGACCCTGTCTCAAAATAAAAAATGTAAGGGGCTGGGGGCATGGCTCAGGGGTAGATACCCAGCACGTTGGTATCTACCTGCGTGCACAGGTGGCCAGGTTGAGAATTAGAACAAGGAAATAGAGACCTACAGTTTTCCTAGCACGGGCAACAAACACTGTGGTACATTTTGTGGGTGAGCATGTTGGGTTTTGGTGTTTTTGTGGTACTGAGGATTGAATGTTGGGGTGCTCTGCTGCTGAGCTACATGAAAGCTGTTTTCTATTGTTGTTTTTATATTTTTTTTTTTTTTTTTTTTTTTTTTTTAAAGAGAGAGTGAGAGAGGAGAGAGAGAGAGAGAGAGAGAATTTTTATTTTTTAGTTCTCGGCGGACACAACATCTTTGTTGGTATGTGGTGCTGAGGATCGAACCCGGGCCGCACGCATGCCAGGCGACCGCTCTACCGCTTTGAGCCACATCCCCAGCCCTTGTTTTTATAATTTTGAGACACAGCCCTGCTACGTTGCTGAGGTTGGCCTTGAACTTGGGATCCTCCTGCCGCAGCCTCCCAAGACCTCTGGGATGACAGGCGTGCACCAGTGCTCCCAGCTGGCTCAGGGTTTTAGAGATTGCAGCCCCTGGTCACTTGGGCCTGTGGCAGCACATGACAGTCCAGCAAGCTCAAGTGTGAGGACCGCAGAGGCATCTCATGTCCCAAGGCTGTAGTTCATGTTCAGGGAGGAGGTGAGGAGGGGGAGCTTCATTTCTGACCCCACCTCATCCCTTTCTTTTCCAGGCCTTTTGCAGAACTCTGCAATGATGCCAAGGTGCCAGGTGAGTTGGAGGCTGAGGCGGCCACCCTTCTGCCTCAGGGGGACCAGAGTCCAGAGAACTTAGTTGTCTGCCAGCAGACACAGGTGGCAGTATCTAGGCCGTGATAGGGGAGCTGCTCTCAGGCAGAGGCAGTGCCACAGGAGGGCATGGTGGCCTGGGGAGGTTTCTTTAGGCCACCGGTGCCACTACACCGAGAGACCCACGGTGGCACCTGACATTTTTCCACCTCCGAAATCCCAGTGACTGTATCCGGAGGCCGAGTCAGGAGGATCACAAATTCAAAGCCGTCCTCAGCGGTTCAGCCAGTCCTGTCTCAAAACATAAAAAGTCTGAGGACGCGGCTCAGTGATTAAGAGCACTTGGGTTCCAGCCCCTGTGCAGCCTTAGGTTCCCACGCGGTTAAGCCCAAAACGCGAATTCTGTAGCACACAGGACCGTGCTCAGGGGTACAGTTCTGTCCCACAGCACAAGGCCAGCCTCAGTCCTTAGCCTGGCAATAAAAGAAAGGAAGATAAAAGACTCCAGTAGCACACAGGTACAAAGCTCTGCTGTGAGTCTCGTACGTGCATATCCACTTACCTAGCAGCATCGAAATACCTAGAGTCCTACTGTGTGCTAGCCTTGTGTGCACACAATCTCTAAGTCTCACATCCTGTTTTCCCCCATTTTGGCTCAGAGAAGTTGATACATTAGGCTTCTGTGCCCCAGAGTTTCTTTCTACTGGGGTGCACCTGTTGTGCAGAGGAGCTTTCAGCTCAGTAGTCACACAATTAGGACCTGTTCCCAGTCTCTGAGCATTGGCTGGGTGCCAGACACTGTGCCAAGAGCCGTGCACAAGCCAGGCACCGTGGCGCACTCCTGTGATCACAGCTGCTCAGGAGGCTGAGGCAAGAGGATCATGAGTTCAAAGCCAGCCTCAGCAACTTAACAAGGCACTAAGCAACTCATTGAGACCTTGTCTAATAAAATACAGAAAAGGGCTGGGGATAGGGCTCAGAGGTCAAGTGCCCCTGAATTCAATCCCTGGTACCAAAAAAAATAAAAATAAAAAAGATGGGATGTGGCTCAGTGGGAGAGAGTGCCCTGGGTTCAGTCCCCAAAAATACACACACACACAAAAAAAAAAACAGGCAGTGGGGGAGAGCTTTGTGCAGTATCTCATGGGTCTCGCAGAAAGATGCAGACTGGCCCTGAACTCCTGGGCTCAAGAAATCCCCCTGCCTCAGCCTCCCGAAAAGCTGGGACTCTAGGCATGTGCCAACAGGCCCAGCTGCCTGCAAGACCTATTCATACCGCACTCCCAAGGCTGCGGGCAGGACAGGTACTGGCCCCAGGAAAGGAGCTGGGCATTCTGAGGAGCAGGAGGGGGGAGCAAGGCCCACACTGAGCCTCTGGGGAGTCGACCTGGAAGCCGCCAATGCAGGGTGAGCCAGGCAGGCAGGTGGTGGGAGCCGGAGCCAGAGCGGGAGCAAGTGGCCCTGGGTGGGTCTGCAGAGGAGGACAGTCTTGACCACCGGGCGGGCTGATGTCTGCAGTGCTGACCCTGACCCTGAAAGCCCGGCCTCCTGCAGGGAGCTCCCAGGCTGAGAGAAGCCCCCTTCCCCACACCATCCCCCCTCAGCAGCCTTTCTCCCCCCAGCCAAAGACAGCAACGTCCCCAAGCGCAAGAGAAAGCGGGTCTCCGAAGGCAACTCCGTCTCCTCCTCCTCATCCTCCTCCTCCTCCTCGTCCTCCAACCCGGAGTCTGTGGCCCCCACCAACCAGATCTCACTCGTGGTAAAGTTGCACAGACCTGGACTCCGCCAAGCTTCTCTCTGGCCTCTGCCCCTCGCTCGGGCGGGGCTGCCTGCTCCAGGAGGTGGGGTGGGGGCTCGGGGAGGCTCTGGGCTCTGAGCAGGCCCTCCAGCCGCCCTCAATGAGATAGCCCCTCCTGCCGGTGCTCCCAGACAGGACCCGGGGTCTGTCCGAGCCTCAGCGGGCTCCTCGAGGTGGGGGTGTCACCCCGCTGTATAGAAGAAGACAGCAGGATTCAAGGGTGGACCAACCCATGCTGGATGGAGAGCCCAGCTCCAGAATTCCACCCGTGCCACTGTGTTACGCGCATCCCTCTCTCCTGTCCAAGGGAAAACCCCATTAGGGACACACCTGGTTTAGGAACCCTGAGTCCAGCCAGGCACGGTGGCGCAGGCCTGTAGTCCCAGAGACTCAGGAGACTGAGGCAGGAGGATCACAAGTTTGAGGCCAGCCTCTGCAACTTGGCAAGACCCTCAAAACACAAAATCAAAAAAGGGCTGGGATGCAGCTCAGGGGTGGAGCACCCTGGGTTCAATCTCCAGTTCCAGGGGAAAAAAAATAAATCTTGAGTCCTAATGGGGGGATATTTGAGCACATTTGAAAATGACCTTAGGACTTCTTGGTTCCATGACCACACTGTCTCCCCCAACCCTTCACTGGAGCCCCCAAAGTCCAGAATTTGACCTTGTCCCTGCCTGAGTGTCCGGATGCTCATAGAGGATTCCCACCTCCACACACAGCTCAGGGACAGGAGAGCTTCCTCAGCCCCCTGCCACCATGCCCCTGACTGTCCACACAAGGAGTCTCTGGGACACAGGTGGGAAGTCACAGGTCCCCAGCCCATCCTTCTCAGCTACTGCTGAACTGTGTGACCTTGGAGAAGTCACATCACCTCTCTGGGCTTCAATGGCCCCAAAATAAATCGGGCGTAGGAAGCCCTTGATGGAGCAAGCCCTTGACGGAGCAGAGCTCAGCGTCTGGTGTCCTCTCTGTGTCACCTGGAGTCCTAACCCGGTACATTTGTCCCCTCTCTCTAGCAATGGCCAATGTACATGGTGGACTATGCCGGCCTCAACACGCAGCTCCCGGGACCTCTTAATTACTAGACCTCAGAGCTGACCCAGGACCTCACTCAGAAAGACTAAAGGAAATGTAATTTATGTACAAAGTGTATATTCGGATATGTATCGATGCCTTTTAGTTTTTCCAATGATTTTTACACTATATTCCTGCCGCGAAGGCCTTTTTAAATAAGTAAAAAAAAAAAAAAAAAAAAAAAAAAGTTGGCTTTGCTCTTCACTGTGTGTGTTCTCTTCTGGAACTGTGACTGCCACTGGGGACAGGCAGAGGAGGCCCAGTTCAGGTGGCCTGCCCAGGCCCCACTGTCTGGGGACAGACGTCATTCATTTCTTTGCCACCAGGGGAATGGGACCTGAGGACAAGAAGCCACAGGAGACAGAAGAGCCACCGACAGGCGTCCACCAGGCAGTGGCCTGAGCCACAAGTCTTGGGTCTTCTGCCAGTTACATGAAAACACCTCCCCACCCTACAGCCTACCTGTGAGCTGGGACCTGGGGGGGTCCCTCATCCTTCCTGCTTGGGGCTGAGCTAGCACAGGCAGGAGTGACAGCAGGGACCCCCTGGGCCCAGGATCTAGGTGAAGTCTGGGTGTCGAGGCATGAGCCCATAATCCCAGCTACTCAGAGGTTCAAGGCCAGCCTGGATGACACAGCAAGACCCTGTCTCGGGAGGCCTGGTGTGGTGGGGCACAGTCCCAGCAGCTCTGGAGGCTGAGACAGGAGGATGGCAAGTTCAAAGCCAGCCTCAGCAAAAAGCGAAGCACTAAGCAACTCAGTGAGACCCTGTCTCTAAAATACAAAATAGAGCTGGGGAGGTGGCTCAGTGGTTGAGTGCCCCTGAGTTCAACCCCTGGTACAAAAAAAAAAAAAAAAAAAAACCCTGTGGGGGGTGGGGAAGGTGCTGGGGAAGTGGCTCAGGTGGAGCACAAGCTCAGGGGGGAAAGGTGCTGATTAGATGATCCTTGTGTTAAGTACACGTCCAGTGGGTCACCCTGGCTGGGTGGAGACCTCTTGGGCGAGGCTTTGAGGTGGGGGGGAATCTTTATTTTTTATTTATTTATTTATTTATTTATTTTTAAAGAGAGAGGAGAGAGAGAGAGAGAGAATTTTTAATATTTGTTTTTTAGTTTTCGGCGGACACAACATCTTTGTTGGTATGTGGTGCTGAGGATCGAACCTGGGCCACACGCATGCCAGGCGAGCGTGCTACCTCTTGAGCCACATCCCCAGCCCGGGAATCTTTATTTTTTTGGGGGGGGGGTGCTGGGGATTAAGCCCAGGGCCTTGTGCCTGAGGCAGGTGCTCCACCAACTGCGCTTCATCCCCAGCCCCACTAGGAGATCTCTAGGTTCTCAGCTGCCTCTCACAGCATTTTGGTAGCAGATGAAAAATTAGGGAGAGGACAGGACTGGGGACAGGAAGAGGGGTCACAGAGCCTGTAGCACAGGATCCTCCACTCCCATCACAGGTGGAAAGGACAGGCCCTGGGGCAGAGGGCCCTGGGGCACAAAGCAGGGTGACTTCACCTTGAGCGAAGTCAGGACACTTCAAGCTGAGGCTTGGGAGGAAGCCCAGTGCACAGGTGGGGACATCTGCACTGTCCAGGAATAAGGAGGGTCTGCAGGAGCAAGAGGCTGTGCCTGGAGGTGGCATGAAGGGCTGGGTGGGGACTAGGGTCGCCTGCACCTGCTGAACTGGGTATCTCCTGGGCAGTGCACTGCAGGCCCTCTCCCTGTAGCCCCAGTGTGCCTGTGCAAGGCGACTTCCAGAGAGAAAATGAGAGTGAGGGGGGGGGCGGGGGGGGCTGCTCTTTAGGAGTGTGTTGTGTCTGGAGAAAGCAACAGAGGTGGGGTGTGAGGGGAAGGGCACTGGGAGGCCCCACACTGGTCCTCACTGGGAGATACTCAAGGGGGGGGGGATCAGCAGCCTTTAGGGAGGTGTGGGGTGGGGCGACTGGAGAGCAGGGCTCAAGGTGACCCTGAGGTCTAGCTCTAACAGTGGGCGGAGTGGCCCTCGGCTCAAGTTGGCCCAGGCGCCCCTGCCACCCTGTGGGTCTCCTGGGCCCAGCTTCCAGCCTGGGATTCCTCCTGGAAAGACTTGAAACACCGCCCGGGGCCCAGCCTGGCCAGACTGTCCCTCTCTGCTGGTGCCACCCCAGCCAGTCAGCTGCCAGCAGGCCTCCTCCTCTCCAGGCGGGCCGGAGGAGCCACGGACCTCCACTCCTGCCCACGGCCTGGCCTCCTTTCCTCTCCAGGATCCTGGTGGCCTCCCTCAGGGGCCGCACTCCCCTTGCCTGTGAAACCCCGCAGACTGGCTGGCGCAACCACCTGGCCTCCGCCCCTCCCCTGCGACAGTCCCCGGGACTCCGGATTCAAGAAACCAAACCCACTGCGGCGGCTTCCCGGCACCGCCAGGGACAAAGACGAGCCGCCGGGGCCTCCCCTTCCCGGGCGGTCCCTCCCAGTCTCTCGCGCCACCCCAGGCTGGAGCCCTGGCGGCCACTTGGCGCCCCCGCCACCGCTGGCGCCGCTGGGCCGTCTACACCACCCGCCCAACCCGGCGCGCTCAGCTTTGCAGCCTGCGCCGGAAGCGGCTCCTGGCGGGCCTCCGCGGAGTGCGGCCCCAGCTGGGCTCTGGGTCGCGCCCCCCGGGCAGGCGCGGGCGATGAAGCGGGTCGGGGCGGCCAGCAGCGCGCGATCCAGGGACGAGAGACCACCCTCCCCGCCCACCAAGGCCACCTGCGGGGCCTTCCCAGTCCCAGGCCCTGCGCGATGGGAGGTGGACCCGGCCGAGGCGGCGCGGGCATCACCGGGCGGCACGGCCCGGTCCCCGGCCCGCGCGCAGCTGCCGCTGCAGCCCCCCGCGCCCCGCACCGGGCTCTTCGCAGGGACTTGATTCCGAGCTCTCAGTCTTTAATTAAACTTCATTTACCGCCATCTGTCGCCGCTCAAAATGGCTCCGTGTTTTGCAACTCTGAATGAGGATTGTTATTGGATTTGTAAACACATTCCCCCCGACAAAAAAGAAAACCCACAAAACACTTTCAAAAGTAATAGACGAGCTGCATCTGCAACGGCCTAATTGCCGGGACGCAGTCTGCGGGGCGCGCAATCATTTTATATACAGATTCTTTGTATAAAAATCTGGTATCAATGAAAAGATCAAGATTATAGAAAATGCTGGAATTATATCAGACTGAAAACAGTAATAAAGCAATCATCAGCCCAGAGACAAAAGACGGAGGCGGGGGAGGGAAGAAGGGGATCTGGGCTCAGCCTCACCCCCTCCCCCAGGCACTTCCCTCCCGGCCCAGGTGGCTCCCTGGGGGCTCAGCCAGGAAGGTGAGCTTCCCAACAACCCTGCCAGGTCTCATCCTTTAAGGAATTAAAGCTTTAGTAATGGTGCTGGGTGAGGGGCACACACCTGGAATCCCAGTGGCTCAGGAGGCTGAGGCAGGAATACCAAGGGTTCAAGGCCAGCTTCAGCAATTTAGCGGGGACCTAAGCAACTCAGCAAGATCCTGTCTCTAAATAAAAATATTAAAAGGGCTGGGGATGTAGCTCGGTGGTTGAGTGCTCCCAGGTTCAATCCCCAGTACTCCCTTCTCCCCTCCAAAAGCCAATTCATGGTAGGGCTAGGGGGCAGGTCTCAGGTGGAGAAGGGGAGTCCCTCTTTTTTTTTTTTTTTTTTTTAGGAGAGAATTTTTTAATATTTATTTTTTAGTTTTCGGTGGACACAACATCTTTATTTTGTTTTTATGTGGTGCTGAGGATCGAACCCAGCGCCCCACGCATGCCACCACTTGAGCCACATCCCCAACCCCAGGGAGTCCCTCTTCTAAATCATTCATGTAGTAGCTCCTTGAAAGCAGAATGTTGCTTAGGAAAATAATACGCATAATTTTTCAGTGGGGACACTGAATCTTGGAGGCAAGAGACCTGCAGGAATCAAAGTCAGTGGGTCAATCGCAGGGGTCAATCTCCAGTACCAAAGGTAAACTAAAAAAAAAAAAAAAAAAAAAAAAAACCTGGGGTGTGGAATATAGCTCATTTGGTAGAGGGCCTGCCTGGCATGCACAAAGCCCTAGGTTCAAACCCCAGCACCCCCAGAAAAAAAAAAAAAGCTGGTGAAGGACTCTGAATCTCTGTGATTTGGTCCCCATCATAGGATTCTCTGATTCTTTCTTTCTTTCTTTTTTCTACTGGGGATTGAACCCAGGGGCACTTTACCACTGAGCCACATCTTCAGTCCTTTTTATTTTTTGAGACAGGGTCTTGCCAAGTTGCTTAGGGCCTCACTAAGAAGCTGAGGCTGGCCTTGAACTTGCAATCCTCCTGCTTCAGCCTCCTGAATCACTAGGATCACAGGGGTGGGCCATCTTCCCGGCTCTGGTCTCATCTTCAGGGATATCTCTGCAAACCCATCTGTCCCAGGAGGTTGAGGACCCTTTTCTCATTGTCTCCACCCCTCTGCACCTGTCCAGTTCTGCTTGTAGCTCCTTCCAGTTTTACCCTTCACTGGTCTCCGCTCCTCAAAGATAGATGCCTTTGTAGACCCCGATCTAAAAAGGTATCTCCCACCTCAGAATTTGCTTTTTCAGTTCTGAGGTCTCATACAGTCTGGCGAGTGCTCTACCACTGAGCCACATCCCCAGCCCCCTCTTCATGATTTTTAGATTTCAACTCCTTTTTCACAATCCCATTGCCAAGTGCGGTGGCGCACACCGGTAATACCAGCAGTTCGGGAGGCTGAGGCAGAACAATCATGAGTTCAAAGCCAGCCTCAGCAAAAAGTGAGACACTAAGCAACTCAGTGAGACCCTGTCCCTAAATAAAATACAAAATAGGGCTGGGGATGTGGCTTAGTGGTCGAGGGCCCCTGAGTTCAATCCCCAGTACCTCCCCCCCGCCCCCCCACAAAAAAAAATCACATTATCGCTGAATGCATTGTGCACACCTGTAATTCCAGAAGCTCTGGAGGCTGAGATAGGAGGATTGAAAGTTCAAAATCAGTCTCAGCAATTTAGCAAGATCCTAAGCAACTTAGTGAGATCCTGTTTCAAAATACAAATGGCTGGGGATGTGGCTCAGTGGTTAAGCACCTCTGGGGTCAATCCTCAGTACCAAAAAAGAATTTTTTTGGTGGGGAAGGGGTACTAGGGATTGAACTCAGGGACACTCAACCACTAAGCCACAACCCCAGCCCTATTTTGTATTTATTTAGGGACAGGGTCTCACTGAGTTGCTTAGTGCCTCACTTTTGCTGAGGCTGGCTGTGAACTCTCCATCCTCCTACCTCAGCCTCCAGAGCTGCTGGGATTACAGGCGTGCGGCACCAAACCTAGCCCAAAAAAGAATTTTTAAAAATCACATTATTACTACCAGTTGTAAGAACTATGTCATTGTTTTCTGCTGGTTTACTCTGTTTCAGGCTTGATGATGGCAGGCACTGGGTCTATCCCATTCACCAGTATCTTCTAGCACCTTCCACAGAGCTGGGGACTTAAAGGGACTCACTAAATGTGAGAGAAATGAATGAACAAACCACAGTCTCCCTGAGAAGCAGAAAAATTAGACATCTCTTTTCTGTTGTTTTGTTCTTGCTTTTGTTTCTGCGGAGCTGCAGGTGAAACCCGAGGCCTCAGGCATGTTGGGGAGCCCAGAGCTATCACTGCAGCCTGAGGCTTTAAAGAGCTGAGAGCTCCCTCAGGGCCTGGGAGCAGCTCAGGGGCAGATCGCTTGTCCAGCACGCAGGAGGCCCTGGTTGGAACCCCAGCCCTGCAAAAGTGAAAAAGTAAAAACTAAGACCACAATATTCTAAAAATCTACTAAAGCTCTACTGTCACTCAATTCTGCAAGATCTCCTCTGTGCTCTGCGAATTCTCAAAACAAGGCTAAGTCAGTATTTCTTCATTTCACAGATGAAGAGTCTGAGGTTCAGGAAGGCAGGGCTTGTGTCCTGGCTTATAGAACTAAGGTTCAGCACCAAGCCAGGATTCAGAGTGGGGCCACCCAGCACTGCCCCGGGGAGCACCCTCCTCACTGCAGCAGGCACTGTGACGGGGTGGACCAGCAGCCTGGGGCTGGGGGACCAACATTTCCCCCTCACATAATGGAAAGAGAGGAGTAAAGAACATTTGAAAACAGGCACAGAGCTTAGCGCTGGCCCCAGGATCTGGGTTCCATCCACAGCACCACAGGAAGAAAGGGAGGGATGAAAGGAGAGAAAGACAGGGAAAGACATCCTGCCACTGGGGTCCTGACAGTCCTGACAGCCTGTCCCCACCTGGTGCAGCTCTGCTGGCCTTGCCTGCCCCCAAGAGGCCCAACAGTGCCCTCCTGAACCTCCCAGCATTCCTCAGACTCTGGCCTCCACTGTGGTCAGAAAGTTCTAGACCCCTCTGGCCTCCATGCCTCCGCCTGGGAAGGCCCTTCCCTTTGCCTAAGTTCTGTTCCTGCTTCCTGCTCCTACTGAAGTGTCTCCTGTACAGAGACCCAGAGAGGTCCAGGTCCCACGCAGCGCTCTGGGGACCCTTAACACAGTGGGTTCATGTGCCCTGCAAAATTAGCCCAGGCCTGTGACACCCACCTGCAATCCCAGTGACCTGAGAGGCTGAGGCAGGAGGATCATAAGTTCAAGGCCAGCCTCAGCAATTAGCAAGGCCCAGTCTCAAAATTAAAAAGGCTGGGAGGGTCGCTCAGTGGTCAGGACCCCCCCCTTTGAAGAAAGTTCAAAGGGAACATGATGTCATATACATTTTACTCCAATTAAAAATGTCCGTGCCTTGGGGCTAGGGATGTGGCTCAAGCGGTAGCGCGCTCGCCTGGCATGCGTGCGGCCCGGGTTCGATCCTCAGCACCACATACCAACAAAGATGTTGTGTCCACCGAGAACTAAAAAATAAATATTAAAAAAAAAAAAAATGTCCGTGCCCAGCTGCAGGGTGGGGGGTGGCGACCCCGGTGGCCCTGGCCCTCAGGATCACAGGGGCACCCTCGCCCACCCTGCGACGACCCCGCTTGGGCCGGTTCCGGGCGCCCCGGTGCTCCGAGCCTCCTGAGCCCGTCGGGGGCTTCCGATCCCCCCGCTCGCCTCCACTCGCCCCGACCGGGCAGCTCCAGGGCGACCTGGGGCCCCCCCACGCCCTCTGCTCGCGGCGTCCACCTTCTCCATTTTGGAACCTGCCGCCGAGGGTTCCGCGGAGTCGGGGACAGGGACAGCGCCGCGGGCGGCCGGGCGGCAGCGCCACCTGCCGACAGGCCCGCAGATCGCAGCGGCGCGGAGAGAGGCAGGTGCGGGCGGCGGCGCAGGGACCCGGGGCCGCGGGGCAGTGGCGACCTGTCCAGGGCCAATGCGGGCGCTGGGAACAGTGCCACGTGCTGAACAGAGCTGGCAGCACCCGGGACCCCGGGGAGGTCCTGCCGCAGCCTCGAGACCGCGGAAGTGGCGGCCGAGTCAGCTTTGCACCTGGGGACCCTCCCCCGGTCCCCCTCCCGGGGAGCCTCGGGGCCCAGCCACGCCCAGGCCCTCGGAGGGGTTAGTGCCTTTCCTTTGTCTCCTTCCCCCTGGCTCCTCCTGCTGGGAAATCTGATAAGCTCGGAAAGCTGAGCCCTGGTGGACCCGTGGCCAGACTCTGCATCAGAGAACAGAGGCCACGTCCCCAAGGGGGCCACTCCACCACCAGCCGGCCTTCCGCGGAAGCCATCCTTGGAGCGCCATTTAGACTAAAAAGAGAAGAAGAAAAAATGTGTTGTTCATCTGAAGCTCGTGCGGCCCTACCTTAGGGACCACCGTGCTCCTTCCTGCAGACTGAGCCCAGGGCACTCACTGCACGGGGTCCACCTGATGTTTTGAACCCAGCCCCTGCTGCCCCGCCAGCCACTGTGGCTTTTTTAAAAAATGGACTTGTTTCTTTCTCTTCCTCTCCCTGTCCTCCCCAGTCTCAGGGGAAACAGGATCACCTTCCTGAGCACCAGAAGATCTCAGAAATGACCCTCTCCTAAATTAGTAAGTGAATTACAGCTCAGACCTAGAACACGTGGAAGGTGGCCTTTGAATCACCTCGTTAAAAGCCCCCTTGTTCCTGCTCATGGGCAGAATCCCAGCCTCTGGGACAGCAGTCCCCTGTGTTTCTCCTTTGCTAGCAAAGCAATAAACCTTGTTTTTCCTTTTTGTCAAAACTGTGTCCTCATTATTGGATTGACACCGGGGACAAGGACCAAGCTTTTGGTAACACTACCACCCAGCTATTCCCTAGGCCTTCTATTTTTTATTTTAAAACAGAGTCTCACTAGATTACCCAGGCTGGCCTCAAATTTATAATCCTCCTGCTTCAGCCTCCTGAGTCACTGGGATTACAGCTGTGATTACAGGCTGGTGTCACTGTGCCCAGTTAAGGGCCATGACTTTTCTCAGTTCCATTTGTCCCCGGACAGAAACTGCATTGAGAAATTCTGAGGAATGAAATAAATTTATCTAAATCCATGTAGGAATATGTCACACGGATCCCACTTTTATATATAATTATTATTTATTTATTTAAAAATAAACTGGGTGAGACATTGCACGCCTGTAATCCTAGCTGCTCAGGAGGCTGAGGCAGAGGAGGATAGAGAGTTCCAAAGCCAACCTCAGCAATTTAGCAAGGCCCTAAGCATCTTAGCAAGACCCTGTCTCGAAGTGAAAAATAAAAAGGTCTGGGGATGTGGCTCAGTGGTTAAGTGCCCTGGATTCAATCTTTGCTGCTAAAAAATAAGAAGTCGGCCAGGCACAGTGGCACCCGCCTGTAATCCCAGCTGCTGGGGAGGCTGAGATAGGAGGATCATGAGTTCAAAGCCAACCTCAGCAATTTAGTGAGGCGCTCAGCAACGCAGTGAGACCCTGTCTCTAAATAAAATACAAAATGGGGCTGAGGATGTGGCTCAGTGGTTGAGTGTCCCTGAGTTCCATCTCTGGTACCTAAATTAATTAATTAATTAATTAAACAATAAAAATAGAAGGAAGACCCAGTACCCAGTAGAGTAGAACAAGGAGGCCAGGGGAAGGGAGGCCTGGAGGTACTAAGAAATGAGATTGATAAAGTTATGTTCTGTGTACATAATGAATCCCACTTTCATGCGCCAATAAAAAAGAGAAATTTTTTTCAAAAGGCCTCATTCAGGAAGGAGGGAGGGGGAGGAGGAAAATGCAGTCAGATGGGGATTCTGGGAAACAGTGGCCTCCCTCCCCAGTCCCCCAGCCCCTGGGGCCCTGTGAAGCTGAATGGCCACTTCTCTGCAGGATCCCAGCCAAGTTCTGCAAAAGCAGAAATGATCCAGGCACCTGCGTGAGAAGAGCCTTGCTTGAGGAAGCCACCCAGACAGCAGAGAAGACCGACCGGAGCGCCAGCGCCACAGGAAGCAGGAACAGAGGGGCCTGGCAGGCATTGCCGCCCCATGCCACCCCCAGGGTGCCTGCAGAGGGCCCCCACCCTCCGCTGAGCAGGGCCTGCTGGAGCCAGGTGGGCCCCTAGGGAGCCCTGGTCCTGAGCCCAGTGGGCTGCCTCTTGGTGCCAGCCACAGGGCCCCCCTTGTGTGCAGCTCCCTGTGTGGTGGTCCAGCCCCAGAGCAGGGGGCCTGGGACCTACCCTTGAATGGGGACCAGTGCTACCTACCACTGCTGTCCTTCCTCTGGCTGACTGGCCTAGGCCCCAGGACCACGGCCTGCCGTACCTCCCCTGGCCCTGACCACCTCCCTCCCCTGCTAGGCTGCAGGGCCCCTCTGGGTCTCGTGTCCCCAGCAGAGGCTCTCCCTGTTGAGCTGGGCTGGCAGGCTGGGGCCAGACCCTCCACACACTGTGCACAGAGCGACTCTCACTGCAGAACCGGAGGCCACCTCTGCCTGTCCTCTCCTCTGCCTCCCAGGCCTGGTTCCCTGAGACTCCCCGTGTCACACCCCGAGCCAGGACAGCCTGATCCCGGGGCCTTACACATGCTGGGAAGGTGATCTAACACAGAGCAAAGTCCCAGCCTCCTCTCCTCTCCCTCTCTCTCTCTCTCTCTCTCCCTCTCTCTCTCTCCAGTATTGAGGACTGAAACCAGGGCCCCTCTCCAACTGGGCCACATCCCCAGCCCTTTTTATTCTTTATTTTGAGACAGGATCTCGCTAAGTTGCCCAGGCTGGCTTTGAACTTGCAACCCTCCTGACTCAACTTCCTGAGTACCCAGGGTTACAGGTGTGTACACTCATACCTGGCTTTTTTTTTGGGGGGGGGGCGGGGGGGTGTACCAGAGATTGAACTCAGGGGCACTCGACCCCTGAGCCACATCCCCAGCCCTATTTTGGATTTTATTTAGAGACAGGGCCTCACTGAGTTGCTTAGAGCCTTGCCAAATTGCTGAGGCTGACTTTGAACTCCCGGTCCTCCTGCCTCAGCCTCCTTGAGCCACTGGGAATATAGGTGTGTGCCATTGCACCCGGCTACACCTGGCTTTTTAATAAATCTTTTTTTTTTAATATTTATTTTTCAGGTGGACACAGTATCTTTATTTTATTTATTTTTATGTGGTTCTGAGGATCAAACCCAGGTCCTCGCACATGCCAGTCCAGCACTCTACCGCTGAGCCACAACCCCAGCCCTTTAATAAAGCTTTTAGACCTTATTGTATTTTTACCACTACTGGTAGATGTTTGATCCCACAATATGAACCACATAAATGCGAACTTCATATTCTTTTTTTTTTTTTTTTTTTTTAAATAGGGGGGGTCTTCCTTCAGGACAGGCATTTTTTTTTTTTTTTAAGAGAGAGTGAGAGAGGAGAGAGAGAGAGAGAATTTTTTAATATTTATTTATTAGTTCTCGGCGGACACAACATCTTTGTTGGTATGTGGTGCTGAGGATCGAACCCGGGCCGCACGCATGCCAGGCGAGCGCGCTACCGCTTGAGCCACATCCCCAGCCCGCGAACTTCATATTCTGCGGCCCGCAGCCTTCACCCTTGGTGTGAATTGTCACTGTTCCTGGGACGATCTGTGCTCTTCAGCACCTTCATGCTCCTGAAACTAATCACAAACGTGCACACATGTCAATTTTTTGCCCTCTGTTCCTTTAAATTAAAACCACCCAGCATAGGTTACTGAGGCAGGATTGCATTCAGCGCCTACAAGCAGCGCCTTAAATAAGAAATGAGGCCCATTGTTCTCGGATGACAGTTCAGGGTTAGGTGGTGCCAACTGCTGCCATTGCACTAGCACACGCTGCCCCTCTTTTAATTATTTAGTTATTTATTTTTGTACCAGGGATTGAACCCAGGGGTGCTTTGCTACTGAGCCACATCCCCAGCCGTTTTTATTTTGCTGAGGCTGGACTTGAACTTGCCATCCTCCTGCTTCAGCCTCCTGAATCGCTGGGATTATAGGTGTGCACCACTTTGCCTGGTAGGAGGAATAATCTCTAATGCATCAGAGAACAGTGGAATAAGTATGATTGACAAGAATTAATTGCGCTTTTCAAAATAGCTAGTAGAAGCCAGGTGCCATGGCACACGCCTGTCATTCCACTAGCTCCGGAGGCTGAGGCAGGAGGATCAGGAGTTCAAAGCCAGCCTCAGCAATGGTAAAGTGCTAAGCAACTCAGTGAGACTCTGTCTCTAAATAAAATACAAAATAGGGCTGGGGTGTGGCTCAGTGGTCAAGTGCCCCTGAGTTCAATCCCTAGTACAAAAAAAAAAGAAAGCTAGCAGAGAGGATGTGCCCAACACAAAGAAATGAGATACGTGTTTAAGGCAATTGGTTCACCAAGTATCCTGATCTGATCATTCCAAACATAAATGTTTGGAAATATTGCACTGGAGGGCTGGGGATGTGGCTCAAGCGGTAGCGTGCTCGCCTGGCATGCGTGCGGCCCGGGTTCGATCCTCAGCACCACATACCAACAAAGATGTTGTGTCCGCCGAGAACTAAAAAATAAAAATAAAAAATGTTGGAAATTCTCTTTAAAAAAAAATATTGCACTGGAAACCATAAATGTATACACTCACCATGTGTGGATTAAAAATTGAAGAGGACCTGGAGCTGTAGCTCAGTGGTAGAGCACTTGCCTGGCACATGTGAGGCACTGGGTTTGATTCTCAGCACCACAAAAAAACAAGCAAACAAACAAACACAAGAGTGGGTTGTTATAAAATAGGTTGTTCACAGGGCTGGGGTTGTAGCTCATTGGTAGGGCGCTTGCTTAGCATGTGTGAGGCTCTGAATTCGATTCTTAGCACCACATGTAAATAAATAAAGGTTCATCAACAACTAATAATTTTTTTTTAAATGGGTTTTTCCCTTTATCTTCTTTCTTCTGCAAATTTCCCTTCCACTTTCCACCATTAGTTGAAGCACCACAAAGCTCACCAGAAGCTAAGCAGGTACTAGTGCCATTCTCTTGAACTTTCCAACCTCCAGAACCCTGAGCCAAGATCAACCTCTATTCTTTATAAACCATCCAGTCTCAGGGTATTCTGCTATAGCAACTGAAAATGGACTAAGGCAAATAGTATCACCTCAAAGGGGCATTGTGAACATTAAATGAGTTTATATTTATCAAGCATGTAGAACAGTACCAGGCCCAGAGGGGGCATGAATGCCTGCGACCTCTTTCTGATTTGTAACTGTCCATGCCCAGTCACCCTGACAGACTGGCTTCTTGAGGGGAAGACAGGGCTTGTTCATCTCCACTTTTCTGGCGAAACACACAGCAGGGCTCATTCATGAAGGAGACATCTGAAAACTTATTTGCCACATAAATATTGTCACAGTCATGATCTTGGATGAATGTGTAGGTGTCTGAGCCATGGCCCTTGGCTGTCCTACCTCCGCGGGTCCAGTCCAGCCCCAACATGTCCACATGTCCCAGATGTAGGGAGTGCAGGCTCAGTCACCCTCAGGTGGGCAGCATGGACAAGGGCGAGTCTGCAGCCCAGAGCAGAACCAGTGACTTGCCCAAGACAGTAACCGGTCCTCCGGAATCCAGCACCTAGAGTAGGGCTCTGGGGTTTTTATGTTCATATGTTATTTAAATATTCTTTAATTTTTTTGGGGGGGTACTGGGGATTGAACTCAGGGGCACTGGACCTCTGAGCTACATTCCAGCCCTGTTTTGTATTTTATTTAGAGACAGGGTCTCACTGAGTTGCTTAGCACTTCCCTTTTGCTGAGGCTGGCTTTGAACTTGAGATCCTCCTGCCTCAGCCTCCAGAGCTGTTGGGATGACGCCTGGCTCATCTCTTGATTTCTAAACCCATTGTTCTGGTTTTCTTAACATTTTCAAACTGGCCTACAATCATATAAAACTGCAATTTGTAGGCCAGAGATTCCCAGGTCCAAGGGCACATAACAGGGTGGCAGGAATGAGAGAAAGACCCAGAAAAAAAATGCAAACATGGATTCTTGCCTAAGCTGGAAATTTATAGGAATTTTCCATGAGGTGGCAGCAGTTCTTCAAGTAGTTGTGGAAAAGATCTTGCTTTAAATTTAATTTTTTTTTTTTTTTTTTTGGCTACTGAAGAGGCCTTGTTCAGACACTTGAACTTTGCCTGACTTTAAAACCCACGATTTAAAAATGTTGAAACTCTTTTCAAGAGTCACTGTTCTCTTGACAATATTATTTTCTACCACTGAGCTTCTCCTACCTTTCAAGGTCATTTCCAAAGGATCTAATAAAAAGATGCAAAATCCAATTCCCACCGCAGCTACTGGAAAGCAGTGTTTAATTTTAGCGCTGCCAGCAAAATGGAGCCAGCGGTAAGTGATTTTGGCATCTGGAAGCGTTTCATGCTCCAGCACCGACCGGGCTCGTCCCTCCTTCTCCTCTCCCAGACTGGGCTGCCCGGTTAAATTCCATTTTCTCAAGAATTGCCCCGATCTCCATTTACAGAGTGAGGAAGGGGAAGAATGAGGAAGTCACGGAACTAGCTGGATTGCACAGAGGACCCAGGGCAGCTGGATGGGCACTTCCAGAACGGAACTGTTTAGTGTCTGGGAACAAAGGGCTGCATGGATGAGGCCAGAGGGAGCCTGGGTCCCCGCCTGCGGGGGGGCCCCTCACCTGATCTCTCTCTCGGCCTCTGTTTTCAACAATAACCACAGTGACATCCACACCCGCTCAACCGCCAGGGAGACTCTTGGAAAAACTTTCTTTTTCTTTTTGTTTTTGAGCAGGGTCTTGCTGAATCTGCCAGGCTGGTCTCCCACTCTGATCCTCCGGCCTCAGCCTCCCGAGGAGGAGCCAGGGTAACGGGGACACCACCGTTTCTAGCCTGAAGCCCCTTTGTGCTCTGCAGTGAGGCATCCGCAGTTTCAATCCCATCAATCTTTTTTCCACCTTCGCCTGCCTTTCCCACCAGAGAGACAAAGGAAGTGGAAGTGGGTCTTTCTCCTCTTCTGCACCAGCTCCAGGACCTCAGCTCAGAGTCCCCAGGGAGCTCTCCCCCCACCTGGGGCCGTCGCTCTGGGGTGGGGGCGTGAACTGGAAGCAGCCACTGGCTCAGCCCTCTGACCGCCCTTGAAGGGACTCTGCGGGTCCCTGGGTGGTCACGTGGAGTTCTAGCTGGGGACACTGCCAGCCGAGAAACCAAAGCTTTGGCTTTGGTCTGCTAAACACCAACTTCCAATTCGACCTAAGGGTTCCCCAGGGTGGGAGGCCGCAGGGCCTGGTGGAGTGAAATGAGCTGTCACTCTGGTCCTAGGACACCATTTTTACTTCATCTTTGTTGTTGTTTATTTTATTTTATTTGTTTTTAGTTTGGGGTACCAGGGGTTGAACCCCCCGGGGTGGGGGGCTACCCCTGAGCCACAACCTCAGCCCTTTTTATATTTTTATTTATTTATTTATTTTTTGGAGATAAGGTCTTGCTAACTTGCTTAGGCCCTCCCTGAATTGCTGAGGCTGGCTTTGAACTTGAGATCCTCCTGCCTCCGCCACCTCCTAAGTCACTGGGACTCTATGGGCATGTGTCACCACCCCACCCAGTTTAACTGCATCTTTGTACAAGTGCCCCACAGGGCAAGTGGTTAACTGTGACCCATAATTTGTGAGATCTTTAATTTAATATAATTATAAGGATACTCCTGAAATTCACGTCCAAATAACTGAAGGCTCCTCCAGACGACTGGTCAAGTACATCTCTTCCTCCTCCTTTCTCTTTCATGTCTCTTCCCCTAAATGATGCTTCAACCCAGAATTTACACACACACACACACACACACACACACACACATACACACACTGTTTTTTTTTTAGCAGTGCCAGGGATAGAACAAGGCTTGCTGGGCAAGTGTTCTACCACAGAGATACACCCCATTGGTTTTATTATTGTTTTTTATTTTTTTCTTTTTTTTTACTAATTTATTTGTTGCAGTGGGGCTTATTAATGAAAACATCAGTAGGTTTTAGGTCAAAGGCATTCATTAGTACGGCATCTTCAGATGGGAATAGCATGTCAAGGAATTTCCCCCGCAGCTGCTGGGGTCCGCATTTGAGTGACACCCCCTCCCACCTCCTCCCCCTGGACTCAAGCAGGAATCTGACCCCTAAGTCATATGTTAATGGATGGAGAGGGGGGAGGTCTGACCTGGAGTTGAGAGGGAGGAGGTCTGACCGCCGGGGTGTGTTTAGAGGTGAGGCCTTTGGGAGTAGTTAGGTTTAGTGGAGGTCTTTGGGGTTCAGCCCCAGGCTTGGATCCTGGTGGCTTTGCAGAGACCGGACCCACGGGTGGCACGGTGGTGTGGTTCCTGTCTCTGTCTTGTGATGCTCCCTGCCACCTTGGGACACTGCCAGCAAGGAGGACATCTCTATAACCAAGAATGCCCTTGCCCTGCCCTTGAACCTCCAGAAGTGTGTGCTAAATAAAGTTCTCTTCTTTATGGAGTTAGCCTCACTGAGGTCTTTGGCGGGATTTTGTTTTTCTTTGTTTGTTTTTTAAGCATATTAAGCAGGGTTTATTTTAAAAGGGGTAACATAGACTTGTCCTGGGAGGGAGAAGGGGGCCATGGCTGATATCCTGGTATCCGGAGAAGGAGAAGGAAAACCAGGGTTTTCTGACTTTTTTTTTTTTTTTTTTTTTAAAGAGAGAGTGAGAGAGGAGAGAGAGAGAGAGAATTTTTTTTTAATATTTATTTTTTAGTTCTCGGCGGACACAACATCTTTGTTGGTATGTGGTATTGAGGATCGAACCCGGGTGGCACGCATGGCAGGCGAGCGCGCTACCGCTTGAGCCACATCCCCAGCCCCGGTTTTCTGACTTTTTATTGGTTTCCTTTGTTCTCCTGCTCTCTCCCCCAATCTCTCTCCTTCCTGCAGGGTGACTAGGCTCAGGAATGCTCAGTGGGAAGGCCAAAAGGTGGGGAGGCATTTGGTTTGTTTTGCTGCTGGGGATTAAACCAGGGGAGCCTGACCACAGAGCAACATCCCCAGCACACACACACCCTGCCTTTCTTTTTGAGACAGGGTCTCACTAAGTTGCTGAGGCTGACCTGGAACTTGGGATCCTCCTGCCTCAGCCTCAGAGTCACTGGGATTACAGGGGTGGGCCATGGGTCCCAGTAGGCCTTCTGTTAGAATAATAAACACATACACCATCCCATCAAGAATGGTCTTCTGGGGCTGGGTCTGCCCCCTCCCCACTGAGCTCTGCAGACACAGCACAGGGCTAGTGAAAGCAGGACACTCTGGGCCTCACTGAGGAAAAGAACAGGGGCAAAGGAGGTCCCAAGAAGCCCAGAGGCAAAGGCCCGCAGGTGCATTCTTTGCGCAAACTTGCCGGGAGGAGCCCGAGGAGAAGCACCCGGATGCTCCCGTCAAGTTCCCAGAGTTTCTAAGACGTGCTCAGAGAGGGGGCAGAGCATGTCTGCTGAGGACACGGCCCGGTGGAGAGCCATCTGTGAACTGCGTGTGGACCCAATCGGCATCGCAGCCTGTGAAGAGGGAAGTCTGGAATCTGGGGACTTTAAGGAGGGGCACTCCTGCAGGCGACACCGCCCAGAGGCAGGTGAGCTCCTGCCAGGTCCCACACAGCTCAGCCACAGAGCCCCCGCAGCCTCTCAGAGATGGGTGTGGCCTGCCAAGATGCCAATCAACCTGCTGACTGCAAGACCTCACAGCAAGACGCCGCCCCTGAAACCTCATCCCTGCCTTTGATGGACCCCTGGAGTGAGCCACCGGAGCCATTTCCAATGGTTCTGTTCCGGCTCCTTCCAGGACTGAAGCAGCCGTCAGACGCTCTGCTTTAAAACGGATTCTGACTTTCTCCTATGTCTTCACGAATCACTCCAGACTGGATTTTTCTCGGGTGGCTTATCCCCTCCTGAGCAGGGAAAATTACCCTGGCAAAGTGCTGGCCATCTCGCTATACTGCCCGTGATGAAAGAGGAACGAGAACTACGTCCCTCCTAAAGGGGAAGCAAAAAGAGGTTCAAGGATCTCATGCACCCAAGAGACCTCCATCAGCCACCTTCTTGTTCTGTTCTGAGTATCGCCCCCAAATCAAAGGAGAACATTCCAGCTTATCCATGAGTGATTTGCAAAGAAACTGGGAGAGATGTGGAGCCGGGCGCGGTGGGTGGGCCACACATCTGTGATCCCAGAAGCTCAGGAGGCTGAGGCAGGAGGATCTCCAGCTCCAAGCCAGCCTCAGCAAAAAGTGAGATGCTAAGCAACTCCATGAGACCCTGACTCTAAATAAAATACAAAATAGGGCTGGGGTCATAGCTCAGTGGTTGAGTGCCCCTGAGCTCAATCCCTGGTACAAAAAAAAAAAAAATGAGTTGTATATATGGGACTGTAGTGTTCATCTTCAGTTGTCTCTTATGGAGTTTATACAAAATAATTGTTAACTGGATACCACTCTGTAAATGAAAAAAAAAAAAAAGTTGCAGCTGTTTTGTTGACATTCTAAATGCTTCTAAGTAAATACAATTAAAAATAAAAAAGGAGTTTCCTGTGGCTGAGGACACAGCTCATTTGCAGAGTACTTGGCTGGCAAGTGCAAGGCCCAGGGCGCAATCCATCCGCAAAAAAAAAAAAAAAAAAAAAAAAAAAAAAAAAAAAAAAAAATTTTATTGTGGTAAAACACACATAAAAATTGTCACTGTGAGCATTTTCCCTTTTCTCTTTTTCGTGTGCATGATCTGGAGAGGGAAATCAGGCCTCCTGTGAGCGCGCTAAGTACTCCCTAAGTACTCCCTCCACCAGGGAGTTCTGCCTCTGGCCCATCTCACCCCTGTGGGGGGTACAGCAGTGCTAAGTACAGGGCTGGGGGGGCTGGGGGCAAAGCCTGGCTTGGCAAGTGGGAAGCCCTGGGTTCCAACCCTAGCATGTGAAAACAATGAAAGGAGGATGGGGGCTAAGGGGCACGCCTGCCATCCCGGCCACTCTGGAGGCTGAGGCAGGAAGATTGCAAATTGGAGGCCAGCCTCAGCAACTTAGTGAGGCCCAGAGCAACTTGTGAGAGCCTGGATCTAAATAAAAAGTAAAGAAAAGGGCTGGGGCTGGGACTGGGGCTCAGTGGTTAACTGCCCCTGCCCTCAATCCCAATCCCCAGTGCAAACAAAAGGGTCCTACTCATCCTGCAGCCCACCTGGAGCCCACTGAGCCACTCCCTGTCCTGAGTGCAGCTGCTACAGGGGCTGCAGATGAGAGTGGGGGGATTTTTTATTTTTTTTTTGATACCAGGGATTGAACTCAGGGGACCGCAACCACTGAGCCACATCCCCAACCCTATTTTGTATTTTATTTAGAGACAGGGTCTCTCAGAGTTGCTTAGTGCCTCATCTTTGTTGAGGCTGGCTTTGAACTCCTGATCTTCCTGCCTCAGCCTCCCAAAGCCGCTAGGATTACAGGCGTGTGCCACCATGCCCGGCTTGCAAGCAAAAAAAAAATTTTTTAACTTTTTTAGTTGTAGATGGACACCGAAAACAAAAAATAATAATAATAATACCTTTATTTTATTTTATTTATTTTTATGTGTTGCTGAGGATTGGACCCAGTGCCTCACACATGCCAGGCAAGCGCTCTACCACTGAGCCACACACCTAGCCCCGTGCAAACAATTTTTAACCACAGTTTTGTCATGGGAAATTCGTGGCCAGAAAGCAGGAGATCTGGAAACTTGAACTTTACACATTACACATAAGTGGATAAAATGTACTCATATATGCACACACACACACACACACACACACACACACTCCCACATACACACACCCACACAAACATGTTTTCACACACACACACAAAAAAAAAACCCAGGAAAATGTACCTATACAATGCTCAAATGCTCATAGACACAAATCTTCAATGACACACACACATACATGTTCATCATAATGCATGGTCCCATGTATGCACACACACATGCCCTCCACAACACACATGCACACACACAGACATGGCTCACACATACACAGAGGTTTATGTACGTACAGCTCGACAGATATGCGCACACATCCACACACACATTCATGCTGGCATACACGCCATGCTCACAGTTATGCATAACAGTTGTGCGCGCATGCACACACACACACACACACACACACCCTATGACCTCTCCTGCACACCCACAAACACACCATGTTCACACTCCACCGTATAGCATGCTCACTCACATACCCAGATTCACACACACGTACATTCACACTGACACACAAGCATACACACTTGCTCACTAACTCACATCCATACACATACTCGCACATCTTCACCTATAAATATGTACGTACCCTCTCACACACACACCTACACGAATTCACTTACACAGCACAAACATCTGGGCCATCACAGACACACTCTCGGGTGCACTCTCGCATGTGCCATATATACACACATGCACACATACACACACACACTCTCACACGTGTGCCACATATGCACACCTGTGCTTCTTCCTGAGCTGAGCCTGGCTGGGCCCCTGTGGGCCACTTGAGACCTGTCTCCACAGCCTGCTGCCCAGGTCTGCTCTGGTGAGCAGCAGGGGCTGGTGGCACTGGGAAGGACCAGGTCCTGAGGTTGCATTGGAGGGATGTGCAAGAGGCTGCTCAGGGCACGATGTGGAGCCCAGGAGGGACCTGGAGCTTCCAGAGGGTCCAGCAGCCGCCTCTGAGACCAGAGCCTGGCCAGGTGTGCAAAGAGGCCCACGCTCAGCGCTCCAGCCCGGGATGCTCAGGAGAGGCTGGGCCGGCTCTGCAGGTCTGGCTGGAGGTGTGTCCTGTCTATGCCTCCCCAGGATTATCCCCACGCCCGCCCCTAGACTTGGCCAGGACCAGGGCTGGCTGGATCTGGGAAGGAGGGAGAGCGGGTGCCCCGAGGGCTGGGGCAGGAAGCCAGTCAGCCTCAGCTCCAGTCTCTGGCTGGAACCGCTGTGCTCTGCTCTGCAAGCTTTGCTGCCAGTGTCTCTGGCTGCCTGCTGGTGGCCTGGCCCACCAGGGGACCTCAGCTGGAAGCCTGGGCGTGGTGTGCCACCTGAGGATACTGTACAACTGAGGTCTGACCTTGGTTTCTCCCAGGCCTGCCCCCTTTGTTCGTGGTGGCAGGACATCAGGAATGTGCATGGGAGGACACAAGCTCCCCTTAGTTCCCTGCTGTTCTGTTGATCTGGGCGGCTCAAGGGCCCTTCTACACCCAGGAGCTTGCAGGAAAAAGGTGCCTGTGGAGCTGCAGGTCTTTGCTGGCCCCACCGCACTCCCTAGGCGACAGCCTTCCCCAGGGGCTCAGGCTGGGGAGAATTGATCATCCCAACCAACCTGTACGTGCCCTCAGCCTTCCCAGGACTGGAGGCACCTGTGGGTTTTTTTTTTTTTTTAACAGGGCTTCTGGGGTCCCTGTGATATTGAATGTGGCCTTGGGCTGGCATGGAAATAGGAATGGGTGGATAGGCAAAGTGGGGCATCCTACCCAGGTCTCTTGCCTCCTCCCCTCCACAGGGCACCTGGCTCCTTTCTCCTTCCCTCATTTTTCCACTGGCCAAAGGAAACTGAATCCAAGTCAGCCACCCCCCCCCCTCTCTCTCTCTGGGGATCAAACCCAGGCCCCCACGGAGCCACACACCCAGCCTGCCAATTTTAAAAAAGTTGAACATAAAGACCCACCAATTCCACTCCCAGCTGCCAAGAAAGTGCAAGACACCCACACAGAGAATAACATGAAAACATTCACAGCAGCTTTAGCCACAAAAATCTCTAACTAGTCAGGGATCGTGGCGAATGCCCGGAATCCCCGTGGCTTGGGAGGCTGAGGCAGGAGGATGGCAATTTCAAAGCCAGTTTCAGCAAATTAGTAAAGCTCTAAGCAACTTCGCAAGGCCTTGTCTCTAAATAAAATACAAAAAAGTGCTGGGGATGTGGCTCAGTGGTTAAGCCACCCTGGGTTCAATTCCAAGTACCAAAAAAAAAAAAAAAGCCAATTTAGACAGAGTGACATAGCCGCCCCACACAGTTCTAGAGGAGGCCAAGTAGTGACAGAAAGCTGATCAGAGATGGCCAGGTCCTGAGGCAGATAGAGGAGGTTACTGGAGGGAGGGGTCAGGAAATGTGAGTGCCACATCGCGGTGGGGCTACCTGAGAGAACCCTGGATAAGGCCTGGCGTAGGAGGCACATGGAAACAAATGCATTTTATTGTGTCAATAAAATACTTGAATAAACCTGTTTATGAAAATAGAGCCAGCTCGGCTTGTCCCACCCCCTAGTGGGTGCCAGCAGGAGCAGGAGGCTGGAGCCAGAGGCGCCCTGAGCAAGTGTCCTGCACAAACCACTGGGAAGACCCGCAAGGCCACTGAGATCCAGCCAGAGATTCGGCAGGCCCAGGTGGGGTCAGGTTCAGCAGCTCACCCACGCGGGGCCAGCAGAGCCGTTCCCTTGACGTGTGCGCACTGGGACATGTCTGTGTCCCTGAGCACCTCTGCCCCCTGTGCCTCCTCTCCAGCCCCATCCATCCTCCTGTTAGGAAAGGTCTGTGCATCCTTAGAGGGCTGTTTAAATGTCCCCTCCCCAGCTCCTGGGGACTTTTTATATTTCCTGCTGCTGGAGGGAGACAACTCAGGACTTCCAGCCTGTGTTCTCCCAGGCGGCCCTGGCCAGTGGTCACTCCTGCCCCTGTCGCACCGTACCATACTCCTGACCAACTGTCCCCTTGGCCAGATGGTGACTCCCTGGGACCAAGGTCAGTGCAAAGCACTCAGCACACTCCTAAACACTTCGCCGCGAGGCGGGTTGGCCGCCCTTGGCCCCCATTGGCGATCCAAGAAATCTCCCCAATTTGCGTAGGCGACGTGCGACAGGGCTGGTGTCTCCAGATGTGTGTGTGTGGGGGGGCAGGCTCCTAGCCTGAGCTCCTGGCTCTCGGGTGTGTCCTGAGGTCCCCCCACCTATGCTGAGCACGGCTCTGGGCTGGGAGCCCCCGCCTCCCCGGAGCCCGCCCCCCCCACCCCCCCACCCGCGGCTGAGTGGGACAGAGGCACAGGTGGCTGCCGGAGCCAAGGGCCGCCCTCCACTCTGCATGGCCGTGTTCCAGTTTGGGAGGCCGGTGTCCACCCCTTGCTTTGTCCCCTTCCATTCTGCAGGGACCCAATCCCTACAAGCTTAGCACAGCCCACCTGGAGGATGGAGGTGGCCCAGGAGGTCGGTCACTCTGGATCTGAGAGACGAGTTTGGCCAGTGGATTTGGACTCCTTTGGTGAACTTGGAGTCCGGGCTGTTTTGTGTTTTACTATATAAATCTGGTTAATTTTATCAACGAGGCTTATGTTGGCAGTGGTTGATATTCTTGCTTGAATTTGGCTTTGGAATCCCATGGTCCCCGTACACACATTTGTGTCCCTGTGTCCCTGTCATTTATAAATGGAACGACTTTGTGGCTCCCTGGTGCCTAGAACAATGCTGGAACTGGATAAAAGTTCAGAATAACTTTTGTCCATTTTGTTTTCTGAAACTTGTTTTTTTTTCCCCCCAGTACTAGAGAGAGGACTGGGAGCTTCACATGTGCTAGGCAAGAGCTCTACCCCTGGGCTTCATCCCCAGCCCTTTTTAAAACTTTCTTTTCTTTTTGGTACTGGAGATCGAACCCAGGGGAGTTTAACTACTGAGCTACACCCCAACCCTTTGTATTTTTTCTAATTTTGAAACAGGGTCTCACTAAATTACTGAAGCTGGCCTTGAACTTGTGATCTTCCTGCCTCAGCCTCCAAGTTGTTGGAATTATGGTCATGCGCCACAGTGCCTGAAGGGAAGGGAAACTTGATTTTGAGACAATGAACTTTCCTAATTAGGTTTTATTTGTTATTATTATTATTATTATTATTATTATTATTATTATTATTTTTGGTGCTGGGGATTGAACCCTAGGCAAGCACTCTACCAACTGAGCTATATCCCCAGCCCCAAGGTTTTATTTTTTTAAATCTTAAATGTCTTGTCTGTAGGATACCTCACTGATCATTTCACTTTACCTGGAAACAAAATATAACCTTTTATCTGGGGCCAAATAACCCTTATTTTCTTCTCATTTTCAATTCATTGGTACAGCAGACAAAATTGGGCCATATATTTTATTTCACGGCATACCACCTAAAACAGTAGGACCTAGCATTAGTGCCTATGTTTTACTCTAAGTTTTTATAAGAATTAGAACTGGGCTGGGGTTCTATCCTCAGCACCACATAAAAATAAATAAGTGAAATAAAGGTATTGTGTCCAACTACAGCTAAAAAAAAACAAACAAAAAACAACAACAACAAAAAATTAGAACTAACATCTAAACAGGATGCATCCAAATCATTTGCTGTTTGTAACAATAAGAATGAATCTTAAACATAAACAGGGTTGAAAGAGAAAAAAAAAAAACTTAAGTTCAGAAAAATACAGTGGATTTGTGCTGAAGGAAGTCAGTATTCAGGTTATCTCAATGGGTAGACTGCAAGGGGGATGGGGGCTTCTGCTACGTTGTCATTGTTTAATTTCCGGAACTGGGCTGGATGCGGAAAAATATTTGCTTTGAAAAGGAAAACAAAAAAAAATTTTTTTTGGCAGCACTGGAGACTGAACCAGGGGCCCTCCACTCTTGAGCCACATCCCTAACCCTTTTTATATTTTATTTAGAGACAGGGCCTTGCTAAATTGCTGAGACTGGCTTTGAACTTGTGATCCTCCTGCCTCAGCCTCCCAAGCTGCTGAGATCACAGGTGCGTGTCAATACACCTGCCACTTTGAAAATTTATAGAGCTATTCACTGTTTGCACTCTTTCTTACATGCATGGTGAATAACAAATACACACACACACAACAAACAAAAACCCACAATGAAACCAAATTTTAGTATCTTTTTTTTTTTTTTTAAAGAGAGAGTGAGAGAGGAGAGAGAGAATTTTTAATATTTATTTTTTAGTTCTCTGCGGACACAACATCTTTGTTGGTATGTGGTGCTGAGGATCGAACCCGGGCCGCACGCATGCCAGGAGAGCGCGCTACCGCTTGAGCCACATCCCCAGCCCCTATTTACTTATTTTTATGTAGTGCTGAGGATCGAACCCAGGGCCTCGCATGTGCTAGGCGAGTGCTCTACCACTGAGCCACAACCCCAACCCCTTAGTTTTTAATTCTCTATTGTTGAATGAGGGGTTTCATTTATTTTTTAATTTTTATTTATTTTTTTAATATTTATTTTTTAGTTTTCGGCAGACACAACATCTTTATTTGTTTGTGGTGCTGAGGATCGAACCCAGGCGAGGGCTCTACCGCTTGAGCCACATCCCCAGCCCGGGTTTCATTTATTTTAGTTAATGTTTTAGAACTGTTGTTCTAAAATCTACAAAATTACCTGCATCTGTTTTAATTGATAATTGATGACTTAGGACCCTTCTCAGTATGATTATTTCAGTTTGCTCTGAGATTCTTGTTTAACAGAGAAATACTTACTGGACACAGTGGCACTCACCTCTAATCCTAGCAACTCAGGAGGATGAGGCAGGAGGATCCCAAGTTCAAGGCCAGCCTCAGCAACTTAGTGAGGCCCTAAGCAACTTACTGACACCCTGCCTCAAAATAAAACATAAAAAAGGCTGGGGATGTGGTTCCGTGGTTCAGCACCCCGGGTTCAATCCCCAGTACCTAAATAAATAAATAAATAAATAAAGGCTGGGGATGTGGCTCAGTGCTAAAGCACCCAGTTTCAAAATCCCCAGGACCCTGAAGAGATCAGAATATGCTTCCCCCAAATATGCCAGTTTGCCCTGGGGATTAGCTTGAGCTGAAGGCAACCAAAGAAAAGCAAACACAGAGAAAGCTCTCTGCCTGACCTCTATCCGCCCTGAAGCAGGACATAAATTCATGAACATGTCTGCTCCCCTCCCCCACCAGGAAGGACAAAGGTTTGTCACCAGATGTGACTTTAGGCCCTTATCAGCCTGGAGAGAGAGCAAGAGGTATCCACATAAGTTGTGTGAACTAACCTTTATCTGCCCTCGGGTTCCCATATATTTGCCTTCCCATAATTTGGTGCCCCAAGAGGCTCAAAGTCCTTTTCCTGTCACCTTTCTGAAAATTTATTTGCTTAGTTTTAATTTTTCTTTCCTTCTGTGAAATATGCTATACAAGGCAGAGTTCTAAGTTCTAAGCAAGCTCTTTGAGGGTCACTCTTTTTTTTTTTTTTTTTTAAAGAGAGAGAGAGAGAGAGAGACAGAAAGAGAGAATTTTTAATATTTATTTTAGTTTTCGGCGGACACAACATCTTTGTTGGTATGTGGTGCTGAGGATCGAACCCCAGCCTCACGCATGCCAGGCGAGCGCGCTACCGCTTGAGCCACATCCCCAGCCCAGAGGGCCACTCTTTCCTGGAGTTTTCTCCTGTGCATATGTGAAATACACATGTTAATAAACTTGCTTTTCTCTTATTAATTTGTCTTGTGTTACCGTGGGGTCCCAGCGAAGAACTCAGGAAGGCAGATGGACCATTATTTTTTCCCCTCTACAATATCACTACTACGCAAAGTGATGCATAGATTCAGCACAATCTCTATCAAAATCCCAGTGATTGCCGCGCATGCCTATAATCCTGGCAGCTTGGGAGGCTGAGGCAGGAGGAATGGATCGTGAGTTTGAAGCCAGCCTCAGCAACTTAGTGAGGCCCTAAGCAACTTGGAGAGACCCTGTCTCTAAATAAAATGTAAAAAAAGGGCTAGGGATGTGGCTCAGTGGTTAACCACCCCTGGATTCAATCTCCAGTACCAAAAAATAAAACATAAAAAAATCCCAATGGTGGGGCTAGAGCTATAGCTCAGTGCTAGAGTGACCCTGAGTTCAATATCAGCCCACAAAAAAAAGCAAAAAATATTTGCAATTCATATTTCTAGTAAGAATGTATAAAGTGCAAAAGTCTCTGAGAGAAAGGGAACTCGATTTTCAAAATGGACAAAGAATTTGATGGACATTTCCCCAAAGATATACAATAACCAATAAGCACAGAAAAAGATGTCCCACACCATTAGTCCCCAGGAGAAGGCAAGTCAAAACCTGCTCCTACATGAGACCTATCCCCTTCACCCTGTGTGAGACAGTTACCATTTCGGAAAGAAAACAAAACAGGCAAGGGAAAGTGACCCGTGTGTCAAGGATGTGGGACTCGAGCCCTGGTGACAATGTGAAACAATGCAGCGCTACTGGAAAGCCTGGTGGTTCCCCCAAAAGGTAAATACAGAATTACCATGGAACTCGACAATTCTACGCCTAGGTCACATCCTAAAGAAATGACCACGGGGACTCTGCTGCTCCTGTGTCAACTTTCTCTATTTTTTTTTTTTTTTTTTAGATTTTAATTATTATTGTCCTAACAATCTTTTTTTTTTTTTTTAAAGAGAGAATGAGAGAGGAGAGAGAGAATTTTTTTAATATTTATTTTTTTTTAGTTCTCGGCGGACACAACATCTTTGTTGGTATGTGGTGCTGAGGATCGAACCCGGGCCGCACGCATGCCAGGCGAGCGCGCTACCGCTTGAGCCACATCCCCAGCCCTGTCCTAACAATCTTATAAACAAGACTTTCCTTAGCCGACTATTATAGTGAATGTTTGAGCCTAGATTTATTTATTTATTTATTTTAAGGTCTGATCTTATTTATTTGTTACTGATAAAAATTCTTATTTTTTTTGGGCTGGGGATGTGGCTCAGGCGGTAGCGCGCTTGCCTGGCATGCGTGTGGCCCGGGTTCCATCCTCAGCACCACATACAAAGATGTTGTCTGCCAAAAACTAAAATAAATAAATAAATATTTAAAAATTCTCTCTCTCTCTTTAAAAAAAAAATTCTTATTTTTGACTGGACTCAAACTTAGAAGCAGAAGCTCTCAGAGAAGACAGCCTACGTCTCTTGGTAATCATCTGTTTCTGGTGTTTTTCTTTGGCTTCTTTCATTCTCTTGGCCAAAAGTTTGGCATATTCTGCAGCCTCTTCTTTATTCTTCTTAGTATGCTGTTTCTTCAGAGCAATATGCTGGCGCTTGTGTTGCAGGACACGTGGAGTAACAAGAAGCTGAATCTTTGGTGCTTTGGTCCTGGGTTTTTTACCTTCCTTGTTTAAGGGTTTTCTGACAACCTATTGGCGGACATCATCTTCCTTAGAGAGATTGAAAAGTTTGTGGATTCTACTAGCTCTTTTGGGTCCCAGTCTTCGAGGTACAGTAGTATCAGTAAGTCCAGGAATATCCTTCTCTCCTTTTTTTACAATAACCAAGTTGAGAACGCTCAGATTGGCATCCACAATGCAACCTCGAACAGATTTGCGCTTTCTCTCTCCAGTTCGCCTGGGTCTATAACATGAGTGCCCCTTACTCAGTAGTAGACGAACAGGGACGGCCTTGGGTCAAGACACCCTGCTTCATGGGGAAACCTTGTTTGTCATTCCCACCACTGATTTGGACCACATAACCCTTCCATTCTTCACCCAGAGCATCCGCAGCAACTTCTGTGGCCATACGCTTCTCATAAAAAGTACGAAGTTTGCGTTCATCGTCCACTTCAATGAGTTTCTGACAGCCAGTGGCTGGGAAGGAGATATTCACCTTCATCTTGGAGCAGCTGATGGCCCACAAGAGGGCACGAAAAAGAGGCCCGACTTCCGCTTACTCCAGGTCACATGAGCCAAGATTTAAACCAAGTCTTTTTTTTTTTTTAAGAGAGAGATAGAGAGATTTTTTTTTTTAAATATTTTATTTTTTAGTTCTCGGCGGACACAACATCTTTGTTGGTATGTGGTGCTGAGGATCGAACCCAGGCCGCACGCATGCCAGGCGAGCGTGCTACCGCCTGAGCCACATTCCCAGCCCCGAGATTTTTTTTTTTTTTAAATACTTTTTTTTTTTTTTAAAGAGAAAGAGTGAGAGAGAGAGAATTTTAATATTTATTTTTTAGTTTTCAGCGGACACAACATCTTTGTGGCGCGGAGGATCGAACCCGGGCTGCAGGCATGCCAGGCGAGTGCTCTACCGCTTGAGCCACATCCCCAGCCCCTCATGTGTCAACTTTCAAAGCAGCATGGTTCACAACAGGCAAGAGGCAGAAGCACCTGAAGGGTCTGTCCAGGGATGAATGGGAACTAGATCCAGCATATACACCCAATGGAATATTAGTCACCCCTATAAAGGAATGACATTCTGCTGCACACTAAAACATATGGCATTGCAAACATTAAACTAGCTGGGATAGTGACTCACACCATAGTCCTGGCAACTCTGGAAGCTGAGGCAGGAGGATCACAAGTTCCAGGCTAGCTTGGGCAACTTAGTGAGACCCTGTCTCAGAAGAAAAACTGAAAAGAGTTGGAGATATAGCTCAATGGCAGAGTGCATCTGGCGAGATGGTGCACACCTGTAATCCCAAAGGCTGAGGAGGTTGAGGCAGGAAGATCTAGAGTTCAAAGCCAGGCTCAGCAAAAGTGAGGTGCTAAGTAACTCAGTGAGACCCTGTTCTCTAAATACAATAGAAAATAGGGCTGGGGATGTGGCTCAGTGGGACAGTGCCCCTGAATCCAATCCCTGGTACCCCCCAAAAAACAAACAAACAAAAAAAAAAAAAAAAAAAGGAAAATTTCTTTCCCATGTAAAAGGCTTACACAGGAGAATAAGGAAAAAAAGCCAAGACTTAATTGTGAAAATGCAAAAGATGTGAATGTTGTTTGCAGAAACAGAAATGCAAGTTGCTAATAGAAATATGGAAAGGTGCTCAGCCTGGCTGTGATTCCTGTGCCCTCAGCACAGCCTGAAGTTGCTCTCCACCAGGAGGGCAGGGATGGGGCGTGTCCCTACCCTGTCCAGGGCAAACACACAGTCTGGGTGCATAGAGGTGCATCTCTGCGGGGCAAATTGGCAGTGTGGGTCAAAGTTCCTGCTACCAAAAATATAATAAACACCAGCGGGGCAGGTGATCTATACCTTTGATCTTTTATTTTTTTTATTTTTTATTTTTTTTTAAAGAGAGAGTGAGAGAGGAGAGAGAGAGAGAAAGAGAGAATTTTTAATATTTATTTATTTTTTTTTTTAGTTCTCGGTGGACACAACATCTTTGTTGGTACGTGGTGCTGAGGATGGAACCTGGGCCGCACGCATGCCAGGCGAGCGCGCTACCGCTTGAGCCACATCCCCAGCCCAAACCTTTGATCTTTTAAAGTGAGAATTTTGCAGCTAAGAATTTGCTTTAGCCAGGCCTGGTGGCTCAGGCCTGTAATCCCTGTGACTTCAAGGGCTGAGGTAGGAGGCTCACAAGTTCAAGGCCAGTCCCTGCAATTTATTGAGGGCCTAAGCAACTTGGCAAGACTCTGTCTCATAAGAAAAAGTATACAAAGGGCTGGGGATGTGGCTCAGTGATTAAGTGACCCTGGCACCAATATATATATATATATAAATAAATATATAATCACTGTCACGTCTGCAATCTAATCTTGGCTCCTTATCTCTATACTTCTTTTTTTTTTTTTAACAGGGAGAGAGAGAGAGAGAGAATTTTAATATTTATTTATTTTTTTCATTTTTGGCAGACACAACATCTTTGTTTGTATGTGGTGCTGAGGATCGAACCCGGGCCGCATGCATCCCTCGCAAGCGCGCTACCGCTTGAGCCACATCCCCAGCCCATCTCCATACTTGTTGTGTTGTCCACTGGAGGAGTATACAGAGTGTCAGATTCCCTTATCAGGTCTGCTTGGATGGGATGTAGTCTCCTTTTGTCTTGGTGACATTCAGGCTTTAGGGGCTGGGTGTAACTCCGGTAGAGCTCTTGCCTAGTGTGTAAGGCCCCCAGTGCCGTCCTGAGCAGCACCAAGGAAAACAATCAACAACAACAAACCCAACCCTCCAGTCTGCTCATGCCCAGGATAGATCAGGGACTGGTTTTGCCCTCAGCCTGGGAGCTGGTTTCCAGCACTTCCCACAGGTGGTCAGCCAGGCCAGGAGCATTCCCCTGTGGTCCCCTTCCTCCCTGTGTGAACTCCACTGTGTGAACCCCAAGGCCAGGTCCCTCCCCAGGGTGGCTGATATAATACTTTCTCAGTGCCTGAAAAACAATGGCGACTGTTCTAAGCAAAGCCCTGGGCTAAGTGCACTGGAGTACAGTAGGGTGCTTATTGTTTCCCCCACCCCCAATCCCTTGTTTAAGAAGTCCCTTTTTCTTACCTGAAAACTTTCCCCATGTATCTACCTTATAAATAATAAACACAAGCAGGTTGGATGCTGTATACCTTTGATCCCAGGGACTCCAGAAGCTGAGACTGGAGGATCCCAAGTTCAAGGCCAGCCGGGGCAATGAGCAAGATTGTGTCCAAATAAATCAAAAGTGCTGGGGATGCTGGCTTAGTGGGAGAGCACCCCTGGCTTCAATTCCCAGTCCTGCAATTAATAAATCACAAATAATAAATAAGACAATACAAATATTAATAAACACAAGGTTAAAGGGGTTTAAAAAGGTTGCCATGGAGCAGGGACAAGTGGTACATGTCTATAATCCCAGCGACCTGGGAGGCTGAAGCAGGAGGATCATAAGTTTGAGGCCAGCCTCAGCAATTTAGCCATGTCGTAAACAACTTAGGGAGACCCTGTGTCAAAAAAAATAATAATAAAATAAAAATAAAATAAAAAGAGCTAGGGTAGAGCACCCCTGGTTCAATTCCCTGTACCAAATAAATGAGTAAATAAAATCAAGATGAAAGGTTGCGGGCTGGGGATGTGGCTCAAGCGGTAGCGCGCTCCCCTGGCATGCGTGCGACCCGGGTTTGATCCTCAGCACCACGTACAAACAAAGATGTTGTGTCCACCGATAACTAAAAAATAAAATATTAAAATTCTAAAAAAAAAAAATAGAAAACTGAAAAATAAAAATTAAAATTCTCTCTCTCTTAAAAAAAAGATGACAAGGTTGCTATGATTCACTAGAAAAAGAGGAAAGGTTTAATAAATAACAAAGGTGAGGAGAGTAAAGGGAAAGAGAATCAACAAACTGGACACTAAGAGGAGGAGGAGGAATGCGGATATTTGTTCAGTTCTCAACCCAGATTTTCCTTCTCTTGATCTTAGGAATGATATCTTGCAAGAGTAGAGGTCAAGTGTTTTATTTGGAAAGTTTTTCTTGACTCCATTTTTCTAATCTATGAAAATGAAAATGTTTCCCTGGAAGAACACCATGCAATGTTCTTGACCTAGGCAGCCTCCGGAAAAGATGGCCTGCTGGGATTCCTTATTCCTCGTTGACCAGCAGCATTCTTGATCAGATGATGTAACAAGTCCAACTTTCACCCATGATAAGTATCAGTCTGTGAACGGAAATTCCTGGAGAGAAGCTGTATCTGTGCTGAGGATCTCTGCAGACTCACTTTGATCTTGGATGACTAGGACATCTCAACTGCAGAGCCATGGAATGCTGTGGGTCAAGAACCAAACTTATCTGGGGCTATCTTAGCCCTTTAGGAACCAATTACCTTAACTTGTATCTGGCCTGACATTCTCCTGGCTAACAGATAAAATTCTGGGGATGTGTCTCTCAGCTTAGCAGAACTCTAGCCTCCACCACCTGAAGCCAGAGTGCTGGGTCCCTGAACCCTCCAGAAGAGGCCCCCCTGCCTAGCTGTGGCCCCAATCTGATGCTCCCACCGGTGGAACTGGTAACGTATTCATTGAGCCTTTTCCTGGTTCTGTGACTGTGAAAGCTCATGTGACTTCTTCCACAGTGGAGCATGCCATTCAGGGTAACCTGATGGATTTGTGTTCCTGGGTCTTTCATATTTGGCTCAGGATAAACTATTTTCTTTCTTCCATCCTTTTTTTCTTTTTGCTACTGGGAATTGAATCCAGAGGTAATTTACCACTTTTTTTAAAAAAAAATTTGAGACAGGGCTTTGCTAAGTTGCTGAGAGTCTCACTGAATTGCTGGAGTCCCTGGGACTACAGGCATGGGCCATCATACTGGGCTTCACAATAAGCTCTTTTCTTATTTCCTTAAAGCAGAGTTGTTATTCTCTAGTGACAAAAGAATCATGAGCATTTTATTCATAATTTATGGATTTACTGATACAGGGTATTGAATTCAGGGGTGCTTAACTGCTAAGACATATCCCAGCCTTTTTTGGGGGGCAGGTACCAGGGATTGAACTCAGGGGCACTCCACCACTGAGCCATATCCCCAGCCCTATTTTGTGTTTTATTTACAGACAAGGTCTCACTGAGTTGCTTAGCACCTCGCAGTTGCTTAGACTGGCTTTGAACTCTTGATCCTCCTGTCTCAGCCTTCCAAGCTGCTGGGATTACAGGAGTGCACCACCGCGCCCGGCTTCATATCATATTTTAAAATGATGTTTCAAATGTTGAATAGTATTATCTATTATCCCCATAACACTTAATTGGGACTGAGGGAGTAGCTCAGTGGTACAGTGTTAGCCTAGCATATGGGAGGCCTAGGGTGGGATTCCCAGATCTCAAAAAAGAGTTTTGTTTTTTTTTGCACAGTCTAAAATATATGACAGAGTCACAGAAAATTTATTCAGTTTGGGTCCAAATGAGCGTCTTTAAAAAGTCCACCCGCAATATAATTCTACCTAAGCTTCACAAAGTGGTGCAGGCACTTGGGATTTCCTACCCCAGCTCTCATGGTCACTTGCTATTTGAAAGCAGTGACCAAGGCCAGAATCTGAGTCTCTGAAGATGCGTGTGAGCTGGTGGAAGAGGTCACATTTGGATCACCTCTGGTTCTGCCACAGTCTGTTCGGCTTAGGGCTGCCTCACACAGCACAGAAGATGGGAGATGTCACATCATATGGACACTTCCCTGCAGGACTGCACACATCAGGCTAAACTTCAGAAAAAGAGACTAGCAGGCGGGTGCGGTGGAGCACACCTGTAATCCCAGTGGCTCAGGGGGCAAAACCAGCCTCAGCAAAAGCAAGGTGCTAAGCAACTCAGGGAGACCCTGTCTCTCAACAAAATACATAATAGGGCTGGGGATGGGGCTCAGTGGCCCTGAATTCAATGCCTGGTACAAAGATTGGGCCGGGTGGGGCTCAATGGTGGCGCCTGCCCACTGTGTGTTCAGCTGGGGGTTTGCTCCCCAGCACCTTCCCTGCTTTTCCTGCCCTCTCAGTTGGGTGTACCTGACTTAGAACCTACATCCTGCTGACTCTAGTGTTCAAGGAAGACTCAATATCACACCATTCCTAGACAAAACTATAATTTTTCATCTGTTGTTCAAACCAAAACACAGCAATCTGATTCTAGTTTGGAAAAAACCTGGCTGTATAGAGGGATGTTTTCCAGAGTAGCTTACAGAATGGCCCCAAGAATGTGGCACTTGAACCAGTGAGGTGAGGGAGACATGATCAAGGAGCAGCTACAGTGTTCCGGCAACTGTCCCGGGGAGCCGGGCCTTAATGAAGGCTGAAGAACCCTGGAATTGATGATTGTGCAACATGACTTTGAAGGTTACAAGCTTCAGTGGCAGAGCTTTGAGAAAAAGACATCGTCTCTACAAAGTCAACATTCATTGACACAAAAGGACACCTTTTTCATTATAAGTGATTTAAACCCTGCTAATGTTGATTTAACAGTTTTTGGAATGGCTTCAACCTTAAAGAAGTTGGAAGCCAAGTGGGGTGGTGTAAACCTGTAATCTCAGAGACACGGGAGGTTGGGGAAAGGGAATTGCAAGTTCTAGACCAGCCTCAGCAACTTAGGGAGACCCTCAGCAACTCAGTGAGATCCTGTCTCAAAATTAAAAAGAGCTGGGGGATTGTGGATGTAGCTCAGTTGGTAGAGTGCTTGCCTCACAGGCACAAGGCCTTGGGTTCAATCCCCAGCACCCCGCTCAAAAAAAAAGGACTGGGGACGTGGCTCAGTGATAAAGTGCCTCTAGATTCAATCCCAGTACCAAAAAATACATAAATAAACTGCATAAATAAATAAAGAAGAAATGGAGCTCTTTATGGAGACGCAGAAAAATTCCACTCTGAACAGTTAAGCAAAGTAATTCATGGAAGAAAGAGACTATCTTCTAAGCAAGTTTTCATGACAAAGGTCATCTTAACTAAATGGACTTCTGACTCACTAACTTTCCACACACTCCCAAATGCTACTCTGTAACTCCATCATCTCCTGTGAACTCTCCTTTCACTTGACCTCAACCTGAAGGCACCAATCCAGAAATGATCCTCTCTGTAAAATATACACACTGACATCCGAAAGGGCTGAATGTTTGCATCCAGTAAGCTGGGTGCTCTAACAAATGGAGCTGTACTTCTCAAAAGTTATGTTTTTCCTAGATATGTCAGCTGCATGTAGTACAGTAGCTGCTCCCTTTTTGGAGGCTCCCTTAAAATGTGCATGGTTTCGAGTAGCTTGAATACTATCTAGTTCCAACACACCCTGACATAACCGTGTCTTTGTTCAGTGTATCCACCTTGTATATGCTACCTGCCCTCTGGTCAGCAGTTGTCTCAGTTATCAGATCTTTGGTTGGGAGTCATGGTTTCTCAATAGGCACATTCAAGTAACTCTTATTTCACTTTTTGTCCCCCCTTCAGTACTGAGGATTAAGTACTTTTGTATAGGGCTTTGAGCTTGTTAGGCAAGTTCTCTACTATTGAGCTATATACATTCCCAGCATTTTCCTTTTATTTTGGGACAGGGACTTTTGTGTGTGTGTTTGTGTTTTGTGTGTGTGTGGGGGTTACCAGGGATTGAATTCAGGGGCGCTCCATCACTGGGTCACGTCCTCAGCCCATTTATGCATTTTATTTAGAGACAGGGTCTCACTGAGTTGCTTAGTGCTTCTCATTGCTAAGGCTGTCTTAGATCTGTGATCCTAGTCTCAGCCTCCCCAGTTGCTGGGATTACAGGCCTGAGCCACTGCGCTGGGCTGGGACAGGGTCTCCCTAAGAGGCCAAGCTTGCCCTTGAACTTGCAATCTTCCTGTCTCAGTCACCCAAGTGGTTGGAATTACAGAGGTAAGCCAATGCACTAGGCCTTATTTTATTTTTAACAATGGCGCCCAAGCTCAAGAGCACTCAAGCCGGTAATGTGGATGCACCCAAGAGAAGCCGAAAAGTGCTGCCGCTGAGCGAAAAGGTGAAGGTTCTCGACTTGGTCAGGAAGGAGCAGAAGTCCTACGCGGAGGTGGCCAAGATCTTCGGTAAGAACGAATCCTCCATCCGGGAAATCGTGAAGAAGGAGAAGGAGATCCGGGCTAGCTTCGCCGTGGCCCCCCAGAACGCCAAGGTCACGGCCACCGTGCGGGACAAGTGCTTGGTGAAGATGGAGAAGGCGCTGAGCCTGTGGGTGGAGGACATGAGCAGCCGGCGCGTGGCTGTGGACGGCAGCGCCCTGCGCCAGAAGGCGCTGAGCCTGTACCAGGACCTGAGCCAGGCGTCCCCCCAGAGGCGCGACGGCAGGCTGGAGAGGAGGCAGTTCACGGCCAGCAAGGGCTGGCTGCACAGGTTCAGGAACAGGTTCGGGCTGAAAGGCCCAAAGGGTGTGTCTGCCCAGGAGCAAGCTGCTGGCCCATTCCCTGCAGAGCGGGAAAGGTTGGTTAAGGATAGAGGATGCCACCCAAAGCCAGTCTCCCGCTGTGATGAGAGCAGGCAGAAGAAGGGTGAGTACAGTGCCCCAGGTGTGCTGAGAGGAGTGGCGGGTCCACGTGGCTGCTTGCTGTGGACTGACCCGTGTTAGCCTCCTGCTGTTCCCAGTTCCTGCCTGGAAGTAGGTTTGCTGAGTAGAAGGAATCAGGGGGGCTTGGTACCCGGGGAAGGCAGATGCAGGCCTCTCTGGGGGTCCTGGCGCGCACCCCTGTTGATAAGGGCGACTCTTGTAATGCAAATATGGGATTGAACTAAATATGACAGAATGCATGTGAAGTCTGAGTGCAAAAGTAAAGTTCTTTTTAGGAAAACTTGTAGAAAGGCTCCGAATGGAGTAACAAAATTTTACTCATGAATTAGGCAAGGTCAAAATGACTATGATTGCGAGGGCGGGGGTCCTAAGCAGGTAGATAGCCTCTGCTATCCCAGGGATCTTTAAATTATTCATATTTCAAAGAAATCCAACATGGAGATCCGGAGGTGGCTTCCTGGGTGCGGTCCATGCAAGAGTGGAAAAGGGAACGGCAATCCGCGGACCCAGATCCAAAGGCAGGGTTTGGACCGACATCAAAAGACTGGCTGCTCGGAAAGTTTTCCAGAGAGCCAGCGACAAAGAGGCTGGAAGGCTGGCCGGAGCCTCTGGTCGCCCCCTACCGAGGAGCGGGCTGGAGGGCGGCGGGCGCGTGGGGGGCGCGGAAACACCTCGAGAATCGCTGCATCTAGCGCTGTCCGCGACCGTCTAGTCTTCCAACTCGAGCCAGTTTGTTGTTTAACTTTGGAGTGTAACTTGGGTGAACAGTAAGATCTCACATTTTAAAAATATGCTGAATTCAGAAAAGTTGAGAAACAAAAAATAACGGGGAGGGGGGCGTGGAGCATGAGATTTGAGTTAATTTGCTTTGCTTCTGACCGAACAAACGGGGCCCCAGAGTCAGGTTTTCCGCTCCCATTTTGGCTTTTTTCCTTCCAAACGCTGAGCTATGCAAAGGAAAGGGCTGGGGAGGGGGCAGCTAGAAACTCGAACAGTGTCTTCCCCTCGCCTGCCCCAAGTTGGGGCAAGTCATTCCTAGCAGCCTTTGAGGCAAATTTTGAAAAACGGTAACAGGACTCCTTTGTGTCCCGGAGGGTGGTGCAGGGCGGAGGGGCTCCCTTGGCGGAGCGGAGAGGGCGCAGGCCATCCCGGGGCTCCCCGGCCTATTCCGCGTGCCGGGCTTGCAATCTGCAGGGAATGGCAGTGCAAGAATGAGGTTGGAGCCTTGCTCGGCTGCAGAGGACGGTTGGGGCGCGGCTGTGCGGACGCCCGGGCCACGGCCGGTCTGCATTTCTGTTCCTTCGCCCTAGCTCCCCTCCCCCATCCGGGCGGCCGCGCAGGCCCCAGGTGCAGCCATGTTCTTGCTCCCACCACCCGCGCCTCCATTGACAGCCCTTGCCGGAGAGGGCCGGGCACCGCGGCGCTCGCCTCGTCCTCGGGTTCGGGGCTCCCCTCCGCGGAACCTTCTGGGAGTTGTAGTCCACAAAGCCCGCCGCCGCGTTGGCGGGGACCAATCAGGAACTACAATTCCCGCTGGGCGGTGCTGCGTGCGCGCACGCGCAGCGAGCATTCGAGGAACAAAAAAAAAAAAAAAAAAAAAAAAAAAAGGAGGAGGAGGAGGAGGGTGAGAGAGAAGCTCGGAGAGCAGAGAAAAGGGGCCACCCGGTCGCCCCCCCGCTTCCCCGCACGCGCTCTCCAGCCGGGCTGCCCTCCTGCCGCAGTTACCCCGGCCTTTCCCCTCTGTCCCCCGAGAGCGGAACGAGGCGCTGAGTGAGGCCCTTGCCGGGGCGGCCATGCGGCGGTGACAGGAGCGCGGCCGAGACGCACTGGCCCCTCGCCCTCACCTCCCGCCCGCTCACAGCTCCCTCAGCCGAGGCTGCTCCGCGGCGGCCTCAGCGCGCGCGGCCCCCACTCGCGCCCTTCGTACTCCGGCCCCGCGCTGCCGGGAGGCGGCTGCACTCGGGTGAGTCCCCTCGCCGCACGCCTGGACCCCCGCCCCCGCCTCGGGTGCCATGGCTAGCAGGGCCTTTATTCGAGACTTTACCCCGCTGGGGCCTGCGACTGGGGCGCCGGGGGCGTGCGGCCCGACGGCCTTCGGGGCGCACGGCCGCCCCCCAGCGCGGCAGACCCGGGCCGGACGGCCTCGGTGGCCGTGCGGCGGGGCGTGGGGGGTGGGGCGGCCGCGGTCGCGGGGGACGGCGGTTGCACGCGCGCGCCGGGCCGCCGTGGGGGATGGGCGCGCGCCCGCCGGCGTGGGGGGGCGCCTCGCGCGTGCGGCCCCGCGCGTGAGCGAGCGCGCGGGCCTCACCGCGCTGATTGGCCGACCGGCGGTGCGGGGGCGCGCGCGGTGCCAGGCCCGAGCCGTGGGGTCGCGCCCGTCGGGTGTCTCTGGGGCTCCTGCGCCGGGGCAGCAGACGCGGGGGATTGGCCGGCGGGCGCGGGGGCGGCGCCGCGCTGCCTGGCAACTGCAGCGGGGTCGGGCGCCGCGGGCGGGTTCCCGAGCGGTGGCCCAGCGCGCCGCGCCCCGCCCCGCTCCCAGGTGCAGCCCGCAGTGGGCTTTGTCCCGGGCCGCAGGGCGCGGCGCCCCGGAGGACCCGTCGGATTTTGGGGGGTGGTGGAAATACACACAATGACCGGAAGGAAGACCGCGGCCGAAAGGCCCTGAGCATAAGGCCGCTTGGCTCCGCCAGCACCCGGACGGCGGGGTGCAGAGCGCGGGGCGGAGGAGGAGCGCAGTGCCCTCTGGTCCCTGCACTTTTCTTTGGGAAGTTCTGCCTTTTCTCAAGCCGCCGCCCCCGCGTTCGGCTTTTGAGCTCCTCTGCGGCCGAGAGCTGGACGCGGGGTCCGGTGGAGCGACGCTCCTCCCGAGCGCGACGGGAGCCGCTTCGCAGTGCCACCGCGCTGCAGACAATGGCCGGCCAGGCCCGCAGGGCGCCCGAGTGAGGGAAGTTGGGTTGCAGTGCGGATGCAGGTAGAGTGCCCCGCGAGGCCGGCTCCCGACCTCAGGAGCTGAGTTTTCTTTCTTTTTGCCTTTCGGTGGCGAGCATTGCCTGGGCTCCCGTGCCGCCTGCTTTCACGGTCAGGGTTCGCACCGTTAGGCGACGTTGACTTTGCTTCTGTCGAGGCCGGGAAAACTTCCTTGCCCTCGCTTCTGGGAGGCCTCCTTTCAGTGTCTGGTGAGGACAAGCCGCTGCATCGCGCCCCTGTCCACTCGTCCGCCCCTCCTCCGCGGGGGTCTGGCCCAGCCGCCGGGTGTGCGGTGCCCTTTCGTCTCTCCCTTTCTCCCCCGGTTCTGCCCGAGTGTCTAACGCGTACTTGTAACAACTACAGCTAACGACCTCCTGTGCTAATCATGTTATGTCGTAATAACCCTGAAATTCCACTCTGGATGAGGAGTGGGCCAGGAGAAGTGGCAGTTTGCACTTGCTTGCCCTGCAGGTGAATGCGGCGGGCTGGGCTGCGCGGCGGCTTGCAGGCGGGCTTGGGTGATGCCTGGGAATTCGAGTTTCCACTCGTTACCAGGTGGTGCTGTGGACTGCTTTTCCCGGGATTGCGCTGGGGAACCGTTCACGGTGGTGCAGAGTTAAGTGAGGTAAATCTATTCTAGATGTTTGCTCTTCCTTACTTTAAACTTAGATCTTAACCAAAAATAAGTTGAGCGGCTTACTGTAGATTGCTTGGAAAACTGGTTCAGAGTTAAAGAATTTTTTTGTTAGTCGTGATTACATTAATCTCCAGTTTAAGGAGGAGCTATGGATTCAAGTGCAGAATTAAACTAATTAACCTCCAGTTTCAAAGGGGGGTTATGGATTTAAATGCAGAATTAAATTGGAGATCTAAATAGTTGATTAATTTTCCCACTCATTTTTATTAATTTATCCATGGTACAAGCTTTTTTTTTTTTTGGGTACTGCGGAGGGGACCCCTGAGCCTCCCCCTAAGACATTTGTTTTATTATTTTCTCCCTCTCACCCTCCTCAGAGTCTCAGGTCTGGGTGGCCCTGCAGAGCTTGGCCCTGACACTGGAAGTGTGAAGGGTGTACTTTGATCTTCATTCTCTATTTTTTGTCCTTCTCTCTTTCCTGGTTTCCCTCTTCACCTCTGCCTCAGTTTTCGTGTTTCTTCTTGCAGTCTGTGTCTTAGTGTCCCTTGCCTGTGTCTGGCCCTCTGTGTCTGCTTCCCCCCCCCCCCCACCGCGAGTAAGTAGTAAGAAAGTCTAATACAAGAGAATGTCAGAGTTGCTGGAGGACTGGCTCCGCTGTCCCTGGATTCTAACTTCATTAAGAACTATATACAGGGTTAGGCGCGGGGCGCAGGCCTGGAATCCCAGCTGGGGGATTGCGAGTTCAAAGCCAGCCTCAGCAATTTAGCGAGGCTGCTAAGCAGCTCAGTGAGACCCTGTCTCTAATAAAATACAAAACAGGGCTTGGGATGTGGCTCAGTGGTCTAGTGTCCCTGAGTTCAATCTCCGGTACACCCCCCCCCCCAAAAAAATTTTTTTTCTGACTATATATAGGCTCTCTTTTTTGGGGGATCTTGGGACTAGACCCCATTGTGTTCCACTGCTGAGCTCATACCCAGCCCTTTAATGTTTTTTGAAATTAATTTTTGGTACTAGGGATTGAACCCAGGGGCTCTTTACCCCCAAGTTAAATACTCAGATTTTATTTATTTATTTATTTAATTTTGAAGCAGGATCTCCCTAAGTTGCTGAGGGAGGGCCTTGATAACTGGCTGAGATTGGCTTTGAACTTGTGATCCTCCTACCTTAGCCTCCCAAATTACTTGGATTACTATGTGCCATCACATGTGGTTTGAGCCCTTTGTTTATTTTTCAGCAGTGATTTGCTTAGTTGCCCAGGCTGGCCTCGAACTTGCCATTGTCTTGCTGCAGCCTCCTGAAGTTGTTGGGATTACAGGCATGTTGGTGTAGGTGGCTTTCAAATAATTTTGTTCACTCAAACTGTGTATTACAGGAGGCCAACCTTCAGTTTACAGTAGCTATGAAAATACATGCTGGATACTTTGGCAAATTAAACTTATTGAGGAAGTAAAAATTAGTAGCCAGTAATAACTTCTAATATTGAGTACAGTGTTGATCTCTAATGAAACTCTAAGGACAAGGGCGTAGTTCTTCATGGGCTTCTCCCTTTGTGAATATGACATGTGTACAGTGGCTAAGGAGAACATTTCTGTTGTGGTGGGGACTGAACCCAGGGCGTCACAGATGGTAGGCAAGTGTTCAAACACTGAACTATATTCTCAGCCCTGAAATATTTTTTTTAAATTTAGTTGTAGGGCTGGGGATGTGGCTCAAGTGGTAGCGCGCTCGCTTGGCATGCGTGCGGCCCGGGTTCGATCCTCAGCACCACATACAAACAAAGATGTTATGTCCGCCGAAAACTAAAAAATAAATATTAAAATTCTCAAAAAAAATAAATTTAGTTGTAGATGAACACACAGTATCTTTGAACCCAGTGCCTCACATTCAAGACAAGCACTTTATCACTGAGTTACAGTCTCAGCCCTCTGAAATTATTTTTGAAAGAAGCACAGTATGTGAACATAGTAGGGTATAATTGAGGAAGCAGAGAGTAGTGGAGTGTGATCCTATTTAGGGTAGCTAGTTGAAATGACATCTGGTTAGTTAGGTTAGAGCTGATATATTTGTATAATGGGGACTAATCATGTCTGTTTTGTAAATAGTGAATTTACAATCGAAAACTAGCTTTCTGGAGCTAGTTGCCTAACACATAAGTTCACTCCTATTTTTATCTTACTTTGTCATAAGTCTTAAAGGTAGTGCCTTCTTTCTCCATTGGGAATCTTCATATATTTGAAATAGAAATTAGAGTAAAGGAGTTAGGAATAATTGAAGATTTTTTTGCCCTAATTAAGGAAATAAGAAAAGTTACCTTATTTGTGGTCAGGCCCCACTGTTTTATTAGAAATTTGACAGTTTTGGGCTGGGGATGTGACTCAAGTGGTAGCACTCGACTAGCAAGCGTGAGGCACTGGGTTCGAATCTCGGCACTACATAAAAACAAAGTGAAGGGCTGGGGATGTGGCTCAAGGAGTATCGCGCTTGCCTGGCATGCATGCGGTCTGGGTTTGATCCTCAGCACCACATACAAATAAAGATGTTATGTCCGCTGAAAACTAAAAAATAAAATAAAAAATAAAATAAAAAAAAAACAACAACAAAGTGAAGATATTGTGTCCACTTATAACTGAAAAACAATACTTAAAAAAAAAAAAAGAAATTTGGGGCTGGAGTTGTGACTCAGCGGTAGAGCGCCCGCCTCGCTCGTGTGCGACCCTGGGTTCGATCCTCAGCACCACATAAAAATAAATAAACAAAATAAAGATATTGTGCCCACGTATAACTAAGAAAAAATATATATAAAAAGAAATTTGATAGTTTGATTAATGAAACTGAGAAAATGTTGCTTAATATATTGTTGTAAATAACTTGCTCTATGTGGGTATAGGCCTTACTATTGACTCTCATGTAAATGTGAATAGAGCTTATCTATAGATTGTTCTCAGATCAAAAGTTGTTTTCAATGAGAAAATGAAATATTGGAACTGAACTAGAATGAATAACTGCTCTTGGTTGTAGACTTTTGTAAATTGGTACTGGGGATTGATTCATTGAGCTATATCCCTAGCCCTTTTTAAAAAATTTGAGACAGGGTCTCACTGAGTTGCTGAGGATCTCCCTAAATTGGTGAGAGTGGCCTTGAAATTGTGATATTCTTGCCTCAGCTTCCCAGATCGTTGGGATCACAGGTGTGTATCACCAGGCTGTCTTAGACTTTTTACTTTATTTTTTGCCATGCCTGGGAATGGAACCCAGGGTTTTGCACACGCTAGGCAAGCACTCTACCACTGAGCTACAACCCCCACTCTGGTCTTTTTTTTTTTTTTTTTTTTAAATGTTTTAAGATCCTTTCTTTTTTTTTTTTTTTTTTTAATTTATTTTTTTAGTTCTCGGCGGACACAACATCGTTGTTTGTATGTGGTGCTGAGGATCGAACCCTGGGCCTCACGCATGCCAGGCGAGCGCGCTACCGCTTGAGCCACATCCCCAGCCCCCCACTCTGGTCTTAAGACTTTAAAACACCGAATTACATTTCATTATCTCATTTATGAAATGATTTGACAAAGGAGGATGACAGATGGCCCATATTATGTCTACAAGGGGAAATGGCAGAGAAATTGATCTTACAAGGAGATCTTACAAGGCTTCCTTCCTTCCACCTGTTCTTTCATTGTTTTCTTTCTTCCACTTTTCCTTCTTTCTTTCCTAATAAGCATTTTAAAATGTGCAGTTCAGTAGCGTTAATTCCATTCACACCTCTGTTTCTAGAACTTTTTTATCACCCCAAAAAGAGAACTCCCTGTGCCTATGGAATAAAAATGCCTCATTCCTTTTTCTAGTCCCTGGTAACTGCTAATCTGTTTTCTGTTTTTATGAGTTTGCCTATTTTATTTTTCTCTTTTGCAGAGCCTCATGGTGCTGGGCAAGTGCTCTGCCACTGAGCTACACCCCAGTCCTGCCTATATATTTCTTTTTTGGTCATGAAGATTAAACCTAGGGGTGCTCTATGCTGAGCTACATCTGCAGCCCTTCTTAATTTTTATTTTGAGATCTGTTCTAACTAAGTTACCTAGGTGAGTGTGGAATTTGCCATCCTCCTGCCTCAGCCTCCCCTGGTATTACAGCCATCCTGGCTTAGATATTTCACATAATTGGAATCACAGTAATTGTGCTTTTGTGTCTGGCTTATTTCACTTAACATAATGTTTTTGTTGCTCTAAGTTATAGAATGTTCTAGAACGCCAGTCCTTTTTAAGGCTGAGTAATGTTCTGTTATTGGTCTCTCCCATCTGTGGATGGACACCTGGATTGTTTCCGCCTTCTGGCAGCTGTGCATAAGAATTTTGCATTGTCTGGTGTCATTGGAGTCCTTGTTTTCACTTCTTTCTTACCTACACCTGGGAGCAAGAGTTGCTGTCATTGTGTGTGTGTGTGTGTGTGTGTGTGTGTTTGTGTGTGTTTAAAAGAGAGAATTTTATAATATTTATTTTTTAGTGTTTGGTGGACACAACATCTTTTTTTTTTTTTTTTTTAATGTGGTGCTGAGGGGCTGGGGATGTGGCTCAAGCGGTAGCGCGCTCGCCTGGCATGTGTGCAACCTGGGTTCCATCCTCAGCACCACATACAAACAAAGATGTTGTGCCCACCGAAAAAACTAAACTAAAAAATAAATATTAAAAAAATTCTCTCACTCTCTCTTTTAAAAAAAAAAATAATAATGTGGTGCTGAGGATCATGCCAGGCGAGCATGCTACCACTTGAGCCACATCCCCAGCCCTTGTATGTGTGTTTAACCCCTCTTTGTCGCAGAAGAATATGGATGGCTCTGCACACATCTCTCACTAGCATAGAGAAGCCCTGTGAGACGAGTTTGCGCCTGCCTTTTCCATCATCAACACTTCCACTCCGTTTCTTTTTTCCAAGTGGTCTCTTCTTTTTGCAGTGCTGGGAATTGAACCCAGGCCCTCACACATGCTAATAAACATTAAGTGGTTTCTTGGAGTGATTTTAAAAAAATGTTAAAGCATATATAGTATAAACCTTTTTTTTTTTTTTTTGGTGTTGGGGTTGAGCCCATGGTCTCAAACATGGTAATCTAGAGCTGTACCGTTAAGCTACATCCCCCAACCCCCCCTTTTATTTTCCATACCAGGGATTAAACCCAGGGGTGCTTTACCACTGAGCCACACCTCCAGCCCTTTTTATTATTTTTTGGAATTTTGAGATAGGATCTTGCTGAGTTGCTTAGGGCCTAAGATGCAGAGGCTGGCTTTGAACTTGTGATCCTTCTGCCTCAGCCTCCCAGAGCAGCTGATGTTACAGGTGTGTGTCACCACACTCAGCTTGCTGAGTGTTTTATGAAGCACTTTATCAAGTACCTATCTACCTTCTGGTAACATGCTTATGTGGTAAGGACATAGGTTATGGTCATTTTTAGTAAATTTAGGATTGAAATGGATAGTATTTGGAGACAGGACACCAGTTCTGGCAAAACACCTTTTTCCTATCACTTGCCTTCTGTGAAGAATACATTTTAAAAAATAAAGTGAACTTATACGTGATAGGGACTTGGTTTTCATTTCCTCTTTCAAATGATTTTTAAATCTGGAGTAAGGTCAAAGGGACACATTCTTTGTGTGTTGGCAGAACAAGCTGCTGTACTTGGAATTCTGAACTGTCAGTTTAAAAGTTTAATGAATGCCTAGAAACATTTTCTCTTAAACTTTTGTGCCAGAAAAAGTGGTAGGTTCTCCTGAATGGCTGATGAGATTTTTCTTGTACTTTGTTTTTATTTATTTATGGTACTGGTGATGGAACCCAACCCAGGCCTCCTACATGCTGGACAGGTGCTGTACCAGGGAACTACATCCCCAGCCCGTTTTTTCCCCCTTCCCTTCTCCTCTCCCACCTCGGTCCCTTTCCTCTGCTGATTTTTTATTTTTCAGGAGACACTCCTCCATACCTTTTTGTTCCTCTTTCCTTCCTATCCCCAGACTTCACATGATAGAAAACATGACTTATTTCACTTAACATGTCCTCTCAAGTTTCATCCACTGTGCTGCAAATGATACACTTTCATTCTTTTTTTGGGGGGAGGGGAAAGCCAGGGATCAAACCCTGGGGTGTTGTCACTGAGCCAAATCCCCAGCCCTTTCTAGTTTTTATTTTTGAGACAGGGTCTCACTGAGTTGCTTAGGGCTTCACAAAGCTGCAGAGGCTGGCTTTGAGCTGTGATCCTCCTGCCTCAGCCTCTTGAGTCACTGGGATTATAGGCGTGTGCCACTTGCTCCTGGGCTAATTGTTTTTTGTTTCTGAATCATTGTGTATCTGTACCACATTTTCTTTATGCAATCTTGCATTGATGAACCCTTAGGCTGGTTCCATAGTTTGGTTATTATTGATTGTGCTGCTATAAACAGCGTGTATCTATTGTGTGCATATATCTATTAATATCTATCTATTATTATTATTATTTGGTATCAGGGATTGAACTCAAGAGCCCTCAATCACTGAGCCACATCCCCAGCCCTATTTGTATTTTATTTAGAGCCTGGGTCTCACTGAGTTGCTTAGGGCCTTGCTTTTGCTGTAGCTGGCTTTGAACTACTGGCTTTGATCCTCCTGTCTCAGCTTCCCAAGCTGCTGGGATGTGTGCAACCATGTCTGGCTCTATTATTATTATCATAACTGGGTATTTTAACCTAGTAGTGCTTTACCATTGAAATATACCCCCAGCCCTTTTTATTTTGAGACTTACTGAGTTGCTCAGGGCCTTGCACTTGTGATTCTCCTGCCTCAGCCTCCCAAGTATCTGGGATGACAGGGATGTCCTACCAGTCTCAGCCTAAAAATTTCAGAATCTTGATTTAAAAATCTGTCTTCATCAAAGGGTTTGGCTTAGGGATATCTAATTTTTATTTCAAAGCACTTGCTGTCGTTAAATGTTTATTTTCTAAAGATTAAATGAACTAAAGTGGATTTGTTTGTTCAGTTTATGCTGTCCACCAAAGTGGATATATTAGTGTAAGTAGTGATACTTCCTACCTTCCTATTACACATATGTAAGACAGACTCTCTGAGTGAAATACCAACCTGATTTATTTCCATGTGGGAAGTACCTGTTAACCCTTTGGAGATGAGCTCTTAGGAATGTGGATTCCAATGATCCTCTGGGTTAAATAAGCAAAGAATGTAGAAATCCTGGGAGCTACAGGTCCAGATATGGTCTCTGGTGGACTGAGCTTACACAGTCAGACTCAGAGTGCCCAGAGGTAGCCAGGCTGGGCAGGGTTTGGGAATCAAGTTACAGGTGGATCTTGGTGCACTATTGAGTGCTCAGTTTGGTGAAGTGAAAGTAGTGCATTTAAAGAACTTTTTTGGAAGTCTCTTCCTCAGAGGCAGAAGTGACAGATTTTGATTGATTACAAGGACTAATTTTAAACTAGTCCAAAAATAGAAAAATACTACTTTAAAAGTAACCAGGTATCTGTGGGAGGATGTTGGGAGCTGGAGATGGGAGTGTGGGGCTCGAGTCCCCTGCAGAGGTAGTGATTCTGAGGGTCCTGAGGTTGCTGTTCCAGTGCTCACAGCAGTCTGTGGGGAAGGTGGGCACTGTGTGCATCTCAAGATTGAGGAAAGCAAGGCTGACCGAGCTCAGGGGACAGTTCCCACACAGTGCTAGGCTCCTGTGTGTTTTTATTTTATTTTTTTGGGAGAAGGTACTGGAGATTAAACCCAGGGATGCTTTACCACTGAGCCATATGCCCAACCCTTTCTGTTTTTTATTTTCAGACAGGGCCTCCTCACTAAATTGCTGAACCTGGCTTTGAACTTGCAACCCTCCTGCCTTAGCCTCACTGGGATTACAGGTGTGCACCACTGCACCTGGCTGTAGTTCTTAAAATGCAAGAAAAAAATCCCAGCCCATTTCCCCCTTTTTTATGTAGCCAATACAGATAAAATGTAACCAGTCAAAGCCCTGGGAGCACCTGTTGAGCTGTACCCCCAGCCCTTGGAGGATTTTTTTTTTGCGTGGGAGGGGCGCTACTGGGGATTGATTTCAGGGGCACTCAACCACTGACTACATCCCCAGCCTTATTATGTATTTTATTTAGAGACAGGGTCTCACTGAGTTGCTTAGCGCCTTTCTGTTGCTGAGGCTGGCTTTGAGCTTGCAATCCTCTTGTCTCAGCCTCCAGAGCTGTTGGGATTACAGGTGTGCACCACTGTGTCTGGCTCCTTGGAGAAAATTTTAATTAGCTTGGCACATATGTACTTAGTGTTTTAAAAATTGTTATTTTTTGTGGTGCTAGGAATTGAACCCTGAGCCTAGTGTATCCTGAGCACTTGCTCTCCCACTGAACTACATCCCCTTTCCTTAAAAATTATTTTGAAACTTTTTTAAACTTGCAAAACAGCGACCAGAACAGCAAAGGAATAAAAATTGCCCATACATCCTTGAGAGCTTCCCACTGGGCTTTCCAGATGTCTCTGCACAACAGTGGAGGAGTCCAGGCCAGGAGGGGTCTCCACCCAGCCTTCCTATTTCTCTGTGTGCTTTATTGTTCCTGTGTTTCTTTAGCAGTTCTGCGTACTGAAGTCAGGGGCGTCCATCCACTGCCCTGTCTCCAGTCCTTAATTTTTAAGTTTTGAGACAAGGGTCTCAGTAAGTTGACCTGCGTGGCTTTGAATTTGGGATCTCCTGCATCAGCTTTGAGTAGTACCTTTCGCACCTGGCTGATGTGCCTTCCCCCCCCCCCCCCATTTAGTGGTACCAGGGATTAAACTCGGGGCACTCAGCCACTGAGCCACATCCCCAGCCCTTTTTTCTATCTATCTATCTATCTATCTATCTATCTATCTATCTATCTATCTATCTATTTATTTATTTATTTTTAAAGAGAGAGTGAGAGAGGAAAGAGAGAGAGAATTTTTAATATTTATTTCTTAGCTCTCGGCGGACACAACATCTTTGTTGGTATGTGGTGCTGAGGATCGAACCCGGGCCGCACGCATGCCAGACGAGCGCGCTACCGCCTGAGCCACATTCCCAGCCCAAAATTGTTTCTCATTCGTTTTTGTTTTGTTTTGGTGATGCTGCGGGACTGAACCCAGGACCTTGTGCATGCAAGGCAAGCAACCTACCAACTGAGCCATATCCCCAGCCCTTTTCTATTTATTTTGACACAAGGTCTCACAGTGTTGCTTAGCACCTCATTAAGTTGCTGAGGCTGGCTTTGAACTTGGGATCCTCCTGCCTCAGCCTCCCAAGCCACTGGGATTACAGGTGTGTGCTGTCTTGCCCATCCTGAGGTGCTTTTTTTATTTCTGTTTCTATTTTAGAACAGTTCTTCAGGCTTTGGTTTCATGCTCTGGACCTCTGAAGGCTATTGGGCAGGACTTAATAGATTAGCCCTTAACTTGGATTTGTCCATTTCTTATTCATGATTAGACTCTGTTGAAGCATTTTGGGGTGGGATTATTAGTGTTTTCCTTTGGTCTGGGGTAGGACACAATATCTGCTGTGTGGAGACTTCAGTTAGCTTGGCTCCTCAGTTAAGATAGGGTGTCGTGTTGCCCTTTGTTAATGAGTATTTTGTGTGGTGATACACAAAATGAAATGTCTCTTGTGTTTTTTTCCTTATTAGAATTGAGGAATTCTACTTTTTTTTTCTCTGAGAGCAGGGAATTTGGGGGGATGGTGGTGAAAGTCAGTGCACGGACTTAATGGTTATTATGGTTATTGTCAGAGTCCTAGAGAGCCTTCCTGTTTTTCTGAAACTTAAGTATTGTAGATGATGAGATTTGAAAAAAATGTCTAAAATGGGATTGAATTTTACAACCTGGTTTGGCCTTGAAAGTACTTGAGGAATTGAGCATCTAGTGAGGTAGATCCAGATTCCTTTTATTTATTTTTAATAAAAAGAGTCCCTCAGCCCCCCAGTGTTTGTTTTCATCCGGTAATAAAGGTAATCAAAATGGGTAATCAAAACAGATGTTTTAGAACTGTATTCCCAGCAAAGAACACCTAAAAAAGATGGTAGCTTTCTCTGTAAATTTCTCACTTTATTGATCATTTCTAGTGGTTCCATTCCCAGAACCACTTTGTAACAGTAATATTATCTCCTTTTAACATGATCCGACCTAGTTGTTTTATTGCCTTTAAGAATGAATCTCCCAGCGGCTCAGAAGCGGAGGCAGGAAGATGGTGGGTTCAAAGCCAGCCTCAGCAATTTAGTGAGGTGCTAAGAAATTTAGTGAGCCCCTAAAAAAAAATACAAAATAGGGCTGGGGATGTGACTCAGTGGTGGAGTGCCCCTGAGTTCAATCCCTGGCACCCCTCCCCCCCAAAAAAAATCTCTTCTGCATCATCTAATACAAGGTTCACATATTTATCAAAACCAATAGTACAGGGCTAGGGATGTAGCTCAGTTGGTAGAGTGCTTGCCTCACATGCACAAGGCCCTAGGTTCAAGCCCCAGCACCACACGCACACCCCCAAAATAAAAAACCAGTACTGCACATATCACATTTATGTGGTGCTGAGGTTTGAACCCAGTGCCTTTTGCATGCTGGGTAAGCGCTCTACCACTGAGCCACAACCCCAGCCCCTCTGTCCTCATATTCTATTGCTCATAGAGCCACATCTGAATCTGGGATCTATGTTACAAGTATCTGAAGATGAGGTTGGTGGACTTTCTGGCCTTGGCCACTGTGTGCTGTAGTGGACTCTCACAAGACCACACACACCAACCAGCAAGTTTCCTAAGATAGCACCTTCTAGAATTGATAGATAATGGATTCTGAAGAGTTCTCTGGCTGGGAAGTAGCTCAGTGATAGAGCCCTTGCCTGGTGTGCACAAGGCCCAGGGTTCCATTCCCAGAACCGAAAGAAAGAAAAAGGAATTCTGTGATTTTGGACGATTGCAATATCAAGTTTTTTTTGTTGTTGTTGTTGTTTGTTTGTTTTTGCTGTGGTCCTGGTAGCTGCGCCCAGGATGTGTGTGCTGGCGAGAGCTGGAGCAGAGCTGTAGCCTCATCCTCGTGGTTGTTATTATGGGGAAAGAAAGTCTGTCTTGCACATTGTCAAGCGGATGTCAGTCTTCTGTAAATATGAAGAGAGTAGGTTAATTTCTTTCCTATCACTCAAAAGACAAACCAGTAGGATCAATGCACTACCTTAAACATTTTAAAATTTAAAAAATTGTTTAAAAACATTCTACAAAATTACCAAATGGACACTGAAGAAATGGAAGTATATTAATTAATGTTTTAAGGATGAATAAGTTTCCTTTTGAAAAAAAAAAATTTTGGCCTTTAGTACTTTGTACCTATAAAGGTAGAACATGGAGCTAGTTATTAAGTACCATTAATTTTAGAGGGAAATGTTTTCAACACCCTAAAAGATTGCTAGAATATAGTATTACAGGATAATTTAAACTAATTTTAATGAGCAGGGTACAGTGGTGCTTGTCTATAATCCCAGCTATTACTGAAGCTGAGGTAGGAGGAGGATTACCAGCTCAAAGCCAGCCTCAGTAACTTACCGAATTCCTGTCTCTAAATAAAATATAAATGCTGAGGATGTGGCTCAGAGGTTAAGTGCCCCTGGATTCAATTCCTGGTACTAAAAAACAAACACTCCTCCCAAAAACCCCCACAGATTTTAATGAAACTGAGACCTTTTTAGGATAATGTCAGCTGAGTGGAGTTAGATCCTTTTCATTTTAGGCACCATCTTAGGAAAAAATATGGAGCATTGTAGATGAAGATTAAGATTTTCTTTGGGTGCTCATCATTTTGAAGAAATGACTTTCTTTTATAAATAAAGGTTTAAAATTTTTAAAGCTTAAAATTCCATTTGACTTTACTGTAGAATTAAGTGATATTTGAAGTTATTTTATTCTCACTAATGATGTTTCTGTTAGTGGAGACAATTCAATAATATTTTTGTTGAAACTTGGCTTTAGAGATTCTTAATATAAATTGAATTGGTAAAATTTAAGTTTTATAGTTTTGCAAAACGTAACTAGAGACGAGACCTTGAAGAAGGAAGACAACTTGAGGATACCAGAAAACCAAGGCATTGTGGCCTGCCTTCCATATTGGCCAGGAGGAAGGTATTGCCAGCACAGAAATATCATGCGACATTTTTTTGGAGTAGAAGTCAGAACCTTAAATTTGGATGAGATTTTTCTGGCAGAAATCTCCTCTCCCCATTTTTTTAAACCCTTAAACCTGTTGAATTATTTATGGAATTATGAATATCCTACCAGTCTTTTTTTTATATACTTTTTTAGTTGTTGATGGACCTTTATTTTATTTGTGTATTTATATGTGGTGCTGGGAATCAAATCCAGTGCCTCACACATAGGAGGCAAGCACTCTACCACTAGCTACAACTCCAGACCTCATCACCTGTCTTAAACAGTGTCTTTTGTCTTCCTTCTGTGAACAGTATCTTAGTGGTAGTTATTTTAACTAATTTTGAAGATTTTGTCAGCGTTAATTGAGAAAAGCATCAGGTTCTGATATTGTTCTAGTGCAAAACATTGAATTAGGATATTTATGATTTTTATAGTGTTGAAGTTTCTCCACATTTAAGTAAATATGCAGGATAGATCTTAATTGCTTATAATAAGTAAAAATAACAGAAAACTTAGCAGTCTGCAGAACTTTGTGTAGAAGAAAATGAGCTATTTAAATGTATTTCCTACTAGTTAGAGTGGGTCTTCAGTTTAGGTGGTGAGTATAATATTTTACTAATTTAAATGACTGTTTAAACTCATGGCAGTTTTTATTAAAGGGCATAATGTTGCCTGACAGTTGCCTGTCAGCAGTGTTTTACGACATACATGTTCATATATGTGATTGGGGTGACATTCCTAATTTTGTCTTCGAACCAAATTCCTTTTTCTTAAAAATTCTTTTTAGATAAATATGACTGTAGAGTGTATTTTGGCATATGTACATGGACTATAACTTAGATTCTAAGTTTGTTATCTTTATAAAACATGATTTATATTGATTTATTAAAGCACTCTGCATTGCCCACTGTAATATTTGCCTTATGGACAAAAAGGAAATGAACTTTGTTGCAATCTGATGAGTTGCCATGAATTCAGTATTACATTTCTAGTCACTATAAATTATTCACCTCAGGTTCATTATTTTTTAAAAAACTGACTTTTATTATGGCAATTTGGAAATGGACATAGATTCTGATTCATTTTATAAAATCAAGTATATGTAATGTAGCATGTTAATATGTAACAGTAAGATTTTCTGGACTGGGCTTGCTTATTTATAAAATACTAGAACAAAGAGGTTGGTTTATGATTGTTGTAAATCTGAAATGGAAAAATGTTTGTGGAAAATAATATATGCCAAAGAAATACAACATGAATGTTTAAGGAATTAAAAAAAAAAATCAGTGTCATGGTACCTCCTCATTTACCAGTCTAATGTGAAACTTGTTTTGAGGCAGAAATATATTGAAAATTAGAAGTATTTTATTGAACAGCATGTTCACAAATATTAAGAACCTCAGCTTCTGTTAGTTATGATGGTGTGTGAAAAATCTTCAAGAGTGCTCGCCTTTCACTCATTATAAAATACTTTTTTTTTTGGTGTTGTTCGATATTAACAGCAAGGATTGATAAATTAAAACAGAAGTATAGTCAGACAAAAAAATCTATATGGAATTAATTATGGACTTGTTTTGAGGTACAACAGATCAGATCAGCAAGGACACGATAAACCTAATCCCTGGAATGGATCTCCAATGAGAAACCCAGGAAGGTCTTGGAGAATGGCCGGAGTCTGTTTCAGAGATAGAAGAAGTCACCACATCTATTAAACACTAGCCACCAGCAGAAGATGAAGAATGGCGCGGCCGCAGGCCAACCAGGCTCATCTTTAAAACTCATAAAGGAGAATTAAAATCAAAGCAGGGAAAGAAAACATGGAGTAAAAAATAATGGGTAATGGAAAAATGGAGGCAATTGAATAACCGGGACAGGCGGCGCTGGGACTGAGGGCGCCATCCTGCCCCAAGTCCCAGGGACCCGCGGCCAGCTATGGCCTGGACTTGTTAAATGGAAGATTTCAGAAGGAGTCCGTTGTTAAGTCCGGCCTCTGGTGCAGCAGTGGGTGTTGGGAGGCAGCCCTGGCCCACCTGGGGCGGCGCCACCGCCTGGGCCCCTGTCCAGTGTCACCCAGGTGTCGCCGGCCTTGTGTTCCAGTAAATCTCCTTCACTTTTAACGATGCCGCCCAAGCTCAAGAGCACCCAGGCCGGCAATGAGGAAGCACCCAAGAGGAGCCGAAAAGTGCTGCCGCTGAGCGAAAAGGTGAAGATTCTCCACTTGGTCAGGAAGGAGCAGAAGTCCTACGTGGAGGTGGCCAAGATCTTCGGTAAGAACGAATCCTCCATCCGGGAAATTGTGAAGAAGGAGAAGGAGATCCGGGCTAGCTTCGCCGTGGCCCCCCAGAACGCCAAGGTCACGGCCACCGTGCGGGACAAGTGCTTGGTGAAGATGGAGAAGGCGCTGAGCCTGTACCAGGACCTGAGCCAGGCGTCCCCCCAGAGGCGCGACGGCAGGCTGGAGAGGAGGCAGTTCACGGCCAGCAAGGGCTGGCTGCACAGGTTCAGGAACAGGTTCGGGCTGAAAGGCCCAAAGGGTGTGTCTGCCCAGGAGCAAGCTGCTGGCCTATTCCCCGCAGAGCGGGAAAAGTTGGTTAAGGATAGAGGATGCCACCCAAAGCCAGTCTCCCGCTGTGATGAGAGCAGGCAGTAGAAGGGTGAGTACAGTGCCCCAGGTGTGCTGAGAGGAGTGGCGGGTCCACGTGGCTGCTTGCTGTGGACTGACCGTGTTAGCCTCTTGTTGTTCCCAGTTCCTGCCTCGAAGTAGGTATGCTGAGTAGGAGGAAACAGGGGGGCTTGATGCAGATTCAGGCCTCTCTGGGGGTCCTGGCGCGCACCCCTGTTGATAAGGGGTGACTTATGGTGTTTTTTTTGGGTGCCTATAAACGATTTTTCATCCCTTTTCCTCTTGATAGCAGTGGCCTGCTCTGCCTTCTAGTCCACAGGGCTCTAGCTAGCCTGTCAATCACAGCATATCCTATGTAGTCTTGTAGTGACTAGCTACTGATAATTGGGATTTAGGTAGGCTCAAGACACAAATGTCCAGATCTGTTGTGGAAAATTTAGCAGGAAGATGTAGTAGTCTTTTGCCTGGAATCTCAGTACAGTAAACTTAAAGATGCATGCAGATGTCACATGTCACCACTGGTGACATCTGCAGAAGTGAGGCCCTGTGGGGAAGGAGTGGAGAAGAGTCTAATGATATATTTTTGTTCTTGGATCAAGCTGTGTGTGGGGTCAGTGCAGCCTTTAGATACAATTAAATGAAGTAATAAAATTTCCCTTTTTCACCTGAGTTGGCTTGAAATGGCAATATATAATCCTGTAATCCAAGATTGATAGTTCCAATTCATAGTGTTTTACGGATAAAGAATATGGAAGGCAAGGTTCTCAGAGTTGTTGGGGACAGTCATTCTTACTGAAATAATAACTAAGAATATTCTAAAATTCTAAAACAAAATTTGTGTGAAATTACCAAATAATCGCCAAGACAGGAATTTTGAAGGAAAGGTTGGTAGTAAAAGGAAAATGAGCTGGGTGCTGTGGCACATGCCTGTGACATGGGCGACTTGGTAGGCTGAGGCAGGAGGATTGCAAGTTCAAAGCCAGCCTCAGCAACTTAGCAAAGCCTGGAGCAATTGTGAGATCCTGTCTGAAATAAAAAATAAAAAGAACTGGGGATGTGGTTCAGTAGTTGAGTGACCCCAGGTCCAATCCCTAGTACCAAAAAGTAATAATAAAAAAAAAAGAGAGAAAGGAAAAAATGAAAACATAGCTAAGTGGAAAGCATGTGCTTAGAATGTACAGGACTCTGTCAGTCTCCAATGTGTGTGTGCAGACCCATAAGAGAGAATGGGAATTCAGATAATGGAAACGGGAATTACTTTTACATGTTCAAGTGAACTTGTTTTGAAAGCTTTTTCCGGTAAGAGGCTCAAAGCTTAGAGCCTGCACAAAACTCCTGGGTCAAATAGAAGTATCTTCTCTTCAACCAGATGAGACCCTAGAGAAGCATATCAGCTTCATCCTGTTTGTGGTGTGGGACAGCAGCTCCTGAGTGCCACGGGAGGCTGGGATCATGGTGGTGATTCCAGGTTGGTGGTGGTCCCACACCTGGATGACCTTCTTTCCTTCCAGACATTTTGTTTTTCCTGTGCTGGGGATCAAACCCCGGGCCTCACGTGCATGCCAGGCAGGCATTCTATCACTGAGTTAAAGCCACATATATGTGTGTGTGTGTGCGTGTGTGCGTGTGTGCGTGCGTGTGTGTGTGTGTGTGTGTATGTATTTAGGCACATGGTAATCCACAGGTAATACACGGAATCCACAAGTGCGCACACAACATTTGTGTGTGTGTGTGTGTGTATATATAATTCTTTTTTTAAAATTTAAAATGATCACACAGAATTGAATTGAAAATATAGGCATACATGGGAATAAGTACTGGGAATAAGTACTGGGAACCACCTAAAGCAGCAGAAATGGACCTACAAAGACTTGAGATTTTGGAATTACCGGAGACTATAATTAACCTTATTTATGTTTGAAGAAATGGGACAGGTTTGAAAATCTTAAGGGAGTAGCAAACTATGATATATGATGTGTCAGCAAACAGAAATCTTGTAAATGAAAATTACAAGCAAAATTAAAAACCTAATGGTTGATTTGTAACTACGGAGTAATAAAGATGAAGAAAGAGGGGCTGAGATTGTGGCTCAGTGGTAGAGCGCTCACCTAGTACGTGTGAGGCCCTGGGTTCGATCCTCAGCACCACGTTAAAAAAAAAAAAAAATAAAGATGTTGGGTCCAAGTACAAGTAAAAAAAAATTTTTTTTTCTTAAATAAGATGAAGAGAGAATTAGTGAAATGGAAGTTAGAAGAAACATGGTTCACTGTAGAGAAGAAAACATGAGAGACGGAAGAGGGTAAGAGACTTAAAGGGAGAACTGACATTTAATCGAGTCTCATTGTAGGTCAGGTAGTAGAAAACGGGAGGTCTCTGTAGAGCGGATAGTTGGTGTGCCATACTTGATGAAGGGCAGTAATATTGAATAAGAAGAAATCCACACCTCGACACACAATGCAGCTGTATAAAATCAAACACAACGAAAGCATCTTAAAAATAATAGCAATGAGTTCTATTGTGAAGGCTGAGGCAGAAGGGACTTGTCAGTGGCAACAGTAGAAGCCAGAGCACACCGGCCAGAGACATGGACGACCCACTGTGCTGGGAGGAAGTAGTTGCCAACCAGGTTCCTATTCAAGAAAAGAATCTTTAGCAAATAAAAATAGAGTGTCACCAGGAGGAAATTCTAAAGAATAAGCTTCAGGCAGAAGGGGTATCTGAAATACAAGAAAGAACAAGCAAAGAATGTCATAAATGTTTTAAAATTTTAAATGAAAATCAAATTGTTTAAAGAAACAGTGTTTCATTAAAATACATATACTCAAAACTGAGTAATTGAGTTATATCCACTAATAACTATTAGGATCAAAAGAAGGAACAAGGATTGGAATTTGAGAGTCATCATCAGACATCAGTTTGGTAATGGACTTAGGACCTAAGTAGCAGATGAATTGTCCAAGAAGAAATGCAGGGCTGGGGATGTGGCTCAAGCGGTAGTGCACTCGCCTGTCGTGCGTGTGGCCCGAGTTCGATCCTCAGCACCACATACAAACAAAGATGTTGTGTCTGCTGAAAACTAAAAATAAATAAATAAGTAAATAAATATTTAAAAATTAAAAAAAAGAAGAAATGCAAATATGAAAAAGAGATGTCAGTAGTAATGAGGCATTCATAGTGATTAGGTCATAGCTCTGCAAAATGTTGGGGAGACTGATGGAATCAATATGAACCAATATGTTTAATCATTTCTGCTGGCAATATAAAATTTTTGGCATCTCTTGAATTATGAAGATGTGCATGCTTTTATGTATTGAGAATTTTAAAAATATGGAAATAAAAAGGCCAAGGTAATTTCACTGAGGTGTTCGGAGACTGGTATAGTCCCATTTTGTTAGGTGGTATGGAGATATGTAAGTGGTGCTTTTCTGGGAGGAAGAAATCTACAATCCGGCAGGTAGCAGGTGTAGTGGATCCTGGAGGCCTGCTCCTGACACTGAGAGTGTTTGGGTTCTTTGGGATTTTATTAATTTATATTGAGAATCTGTGTCCCTGGTGTCGCATGTGGATTTCCTCCTTAGCATACTGTGAGACATTTGTTCCTTTTCTCAAGGAGCCTGCCCACCAGGTCTTTTTCCCGTAGGTGCACTCTTGGACCAGGAATCCCTGGAGGTTTTATGGGAAGAATTCACGGGAGCTGGGCTGGACTCTGCTGGCTTGTATGCCCTTGTTTGACTGATCCTTTCACGACAACTGCCAGCACGTTGGCTCTCGGGTCATGAGGATTTTTATAAATGTATTTGATAAAGTTTAATCTCTGTAGTAGTCCAATAGAGCTTCTTGTGGTGACGAGAGTGTTCTATATATAGGTACATGTGGCTTCTGAACACTGAAACTGGCCAGTGCCACTGAGGAACTGAACTGTCATTTAATCTTAATTTAATTACTGAAGTGGCTGTCAGCTGACATGTCTGATAGCTCATCTCTGGACCGGATACTCTGGGTTGTTTGTTGATGACTGATTTTCTGCCTTACATAGTGAGATCACTCCCTCTCCCTCACCACCTCTCCATTATCAAGCTGCGCAGTGGGACAGTGAGTACCTTGTGTTAAGAACTGAGGAGCTGAAAGCCTGATGCTGTGCTTACCTGTGAACCATCTCGGCTCAGTTTCCCTTTCTATATTTATTTATTTTTTGGATCACTTAACCACTGAGCCACATTCCCAGTTACCCCCCTCCGCCCCCCTTTTTAATACATTTTTTTTTTTTTAGTTGTAGTTGAATACAATATATTTTATTTATCTGTGTGGAGCTCAGGATCGAACCCAGGGCCTCGAATGTGCTAGGCGTGCGCTGTACCACTGAGCCACAACCCCAGCCCCCCTTTCTATATTTAAAAGACAGCATTGCCTGGAACTTTCCATCCTCCTGCCTCAAGTCTACCAGTAGCTGGGATCACAGATTACAGGCCACCGTGCCTGGCTGGGATCCATCTTTTTGTATTTAAGGTTTTATGGAGTCCACAACAGTTTCATTGATTTTTTTTTTTCCTTTTTGTTCCAAGGAGTTGTTGATGAAGTTCAGAAATAAAAATCATGCTAGCTGCATTTCTTCTGAGTGCAGAACAAAATGCCCGATTTTTCTTGCTTTAAATTTTTGTTTCATGGCTCTTCTTTGATTTTTGGCAGCCCCAGAGCCTTTAGGTGCTAGGCAGGTACTCTACTGCATCTTAGCCCTTTTTATTTATTTATTTTATTTAGTTCTCGGCGGACACAACATCTTTGTTGGTATGTGGTGCTGAGGCTCGAACCCGGGCCGCACGCCCCCTTTTTATTTATTTTGTTTTGAGACAGGGCCTCACTGAATTGCCCAGTCTGGACTCAAGTTTGCCTCAGTCTCCTGAATTGCTGGGGTTATAGCTGTGTGCCTCCTTGTCTGGTTAGCCTCGTTTTCCACCACTGAGCTACATTCCCAGCCCAGACCTTTCCTTTCCTCCTTTGCTGTGCTAGGGATGGAGCCCAGGCCTTGTGCCTGCTGGGCAGACACTGTGCCACTGAGCCATACCTCAGTCCTTTTTTTTTTTTTTTTTTTAAAGAGAGAATGAGAGAGAGGGGGGGACAGAGAGAGAGAGAATTTTAACATTTATTTATTTTTTCTTAGTTCTCGGCGTACACAACATCTTTGTTGGTATGTGGTGCTGCTGAGGATCGAACCCGGGCCGCACGCATGCTAGGCGAGCGCGCTACCGCTTGAGCCACATCCCCAGCCCCAGTCCTTTTTGTTTTGAGATGGCATCTTTCCAAGTTGCCCAGGCTGGCCTCAAACTTATTTTTTTATTTTTTTTAAAGAGAGAGAGAGAGAGAGAGAGAGAGAATTTTTTTTTTTTTAAGAGTGAGAGAGAGAGAGAGAGAGAGAATTTTTAATATTTATTTTTCAGTTCTTGGCGGACACAACATCTTTGTTGGTATGTGGTGCTGAGGATCGAACCCGGGTCGCACGCATACCAAGCGAGCGCGCTACCGCTTGAGCCACATCCCCAGCCCAGAGAGAGAATTTTTAATATTTATTTTTTTAGTTGTCGGTGGACACAACATCCTTGTTTGTATGTGGCACTGAGGATCAAACCCGGGCTGCACGCATGCCAGGCGAGCGCACCACCACTTGAGCCACATCCCCAGCCCCTGGCCTCAAACTTATGAACTTATAGATGTGTGTGCCACCATGAGGCTTTCCTCTTGTATGTGAAGTCGAGAGAACATTCGTAAAAGGTGAGGGGTGAAAGGAACTTTCCTGGTAAGTGCTCGATCAGGTATTTGTCTAAACAAGAGGCAGTGAGCGCAGCCCCTGCGGTTGAGCTGCAGCTGGTGATGTGGTGAGCTCAGAACCAACTCTATGGCTTTGGTTCTGGGAGGACCAGAGCATTGTGCTTGCCTGCTGTGCCCTCTGGGGAGTCCTGGCTGGCAGATTCTGGGAAAGAGAGAGGGGAAATATAGTTAGCTGCCAGTGCTCCATGCATGGTCCCAACTGAGCCCTCTCCAGGGAGGTGGCCTCTTGGGATCGGCCAAGAGTAGCCCAGTGAGATTCTGTTGTCACCCGGTGCACCATGAGGAGAGTGGACAGCTCTGAGCAACAGGCCGCCTCCCCTGTCCCCACTGAGCTGGCACCTCCAAGATGCTTTCTTTCTTGTTTTGACTTGGCCATCTGGCTCCAGGAGTTCCAGTGATGGAGCTGGACTGCCTGTGTGTGCCCTGAGAGAAGGGAGACAACAGTCGGCAGAAAGTTGTCTGGTTTCATGTGTTGACTCTGGTAGTGGCTCTGTGACTTGGAGAATCACTGCATTTATAAAATGGGAACACATCTCTCTTTTCTCTTGCTGGGAAATTAGAGGAAAAGTGAGAATATGAATAAATATGTGTTTTCAGAAATAATGACAGTATATTCTAACAAGTGTCTTATTGAAAAGTAATAGGCCTTTGTTGTCTGTTTTGACTAAACCATATTTTAATACAACTCACTGAGGCTTCCTTATCCAAGAGAAAAGAAAGTGGCTTTCCGGCATCCAGCACTTGCCTGTCTGAAGCATTGTCTGATTCTCTCTAGTCATCCAGTGCACCCATTTCCAGAAAGCAGAATCTTGTTTTGAAAAACAAAATTACTTCTGTTTGTCCACAGATATGGGGGAATAAGTGTCAGTTGATTTTTATTTGTTTATTTGTTATACTGGGGATTGAACCTACTGGGACTCCACTGCTGAGGTACACCCGCAGTTTTAATTTTTTCTCAAAAGACAGGGTCTTGTTATGCATTCAAAGCTATCCTTGAACTTGAGATCCTCCTGTTTCAGCCTCCCAGGTCACTGGGATTATAGGTGTGTGTCACTGCACCTGATTTTTATTTTAAAGATATATTTCCTAAGTATGTATTCTTCATTATTTGTTGAGGCCTAAAGTCTGGCTTGGCAGTTGCTTCTTTTGGTAACAGCAGACTTTATGGAAACAGTTAGTTCTCGTGGGATGTTTGACATGTTTTTAGGCCAAGGTGTATGCCCGCTCCCAGCTCTTCCAGTGCTTGTCAGGGTCCTCTGAATACTGAGGTTTGGTGTCAGATATTCAGGAGTTTCCAGTGAGCTAATGTACATGCAGAGATGTTTTTAGATTTCCATTATGTTTCTAGTCTTTTAATTTTTCCATCATCCTTGTATATTGTTTTATTTTATTACTTGATCTGGAAAATTGGTTAATTTAATTAAATTGCAAGAAATAGTTTTAACAAGCGTCTAATTTACATACTATTTATAGGAAACCAGATTTTAAAAATTGTTTCAGATTTTGCCTTCGAGTGTATTTATGTAGGTTTTTAATTTTACTTTGGTTAAATATACATATTGTAAAAGTTCGTGTGTTCACTATTAGTGATCGTACAGTTCACTGGCATTGAGTGTATTCATGTTGCTAGGGAGCTGTCACCACTGTCTTATCTCAGAAGCTTTTCATGGGGCTGGGCTGGGGCTCAGTGGTAGAGCACTCTCCCAACATGTGCAGAGCGCTGGTTCCATCCTCAGCACCACACTTAAAAAAAAAAAAAAGCTTTTCATCATTCCGACTGTCGCTCTGCCCCTGTTAATCAATAACTCCCCTTTACTGCCTCTTTCACCTACTGGCACCCACCATTGTTTTGGAGTGGGTTACAGGGAATTGAACCCAGGGGTACTTGACCACTTGAACCGCATCCCAGCCCTATTTTGTATTTTATTTAGAGGCAGGTTCTCACTGAGCTGCTTAGTGTCTCACCATTGCTGAGTCTGGCTTTGAACTCGCCATCTTCTCTGCTTCTGCCTCCTGAGCTACTGGGATCACAGGTGTTCGCCACTGCGCCCAGCTAACCCCCTACCCACCGTTCTTTGAATTTGAGTCTTCCAGTCACCACACATATAGAAGCTGTCCTGTGTCTGACTTAATCTACTCACTAGTGCAGCGCTCCCAGGACTTACTGTGTGGAAGGCTGTGTCAGACTGCCTTTTGAATGCTGAGAGTAGTGCTCCATATCTGCACATGGCACATTTGTTTATTCATCTCTGGATGGACTTCTGGGTTGTTTCACCTTCTGATGGTTGTGAAAATGCTGCTGTGAACGTAGGTGCTGGAGCCCCTGTGTTCAGTTCTTGTGTGTGTATCCAGAAGTGAAGTTGCTGGATGATGTGGTGATCTTCTCCATCTTTGTAGGAACTGCTAAATTGTTTCCCCAGCAGCTATGCACCCTTTACATTGCAAGCAAGATGCATGAAGGTTCCCATTCCTGCATGTCTTTGCAACAGTTAATTTTTTAAAATATGTTGTGTTTATGGTGTTTGACATTTATCAGAGGATTTTTGCTAATACAAAAGTATCAGAAAATGTTTCCTAATGAGAAAAATAATCTTTATGGTAGAAGACACTTAGAGTTCCCTGAGGCCCTGTGGATTCTTTCTTTTTCTAGTAAAAATTTCACCAAACTAGCCACTTCACCCACTCCTGTGCACTGCAGGAGGGGAGGGCAGGACAGAACTTTGTGTCTCTTGCTGTTTGGATCCTGGTAGAGTATCCCGTGTAGGAAGTTTCACCTTCTTTTTTCTCCCACTGGGAGAATTTTAACCAGTTCTGAGCACCTTCTGTTTTTTTTTTGTTGTTGTTGTTTTTGTTTGTTTTAATTAGTTATATGTGACAGTAGAGTGCATTTATGCATTTTGATATTTAAAAATTTTGTTGGTCCTGGGGGATTGAACGCAGAGCCTTGCACATGGAGGCAGGTGTTCTGCCTGTCACTGAGCTGCACCCCAGCCCAGCTGGGCGTCCTCTGGATTTAGTCTGGGTGGGATGCCAAGCTGAGTTCATGGAAATAATTAATGGTAGATGGGATGTGAAGAGGAAGGGTCTCTTTGAGGTAAAAGCTTTGGGGAAAGTAGTTGACTGAAGAAGGGAAACTAAGCAATCGGTGGCCACCTCATGGCTCTGAAGTGTGCTGAGACCCTGGTTTCTGTCACTCACGTCCATATTGCTTCTTTTGCACAGGAATCATGGCCCAGGTAGCGATGTCTACCCTGCCCGTTGAAGATGAGGAGTCTTCGGAGAGCAGGATGGTGGTGACCTTCCTCATGTCTGCACTCGAGTCCATGGTGAGGTGGTCTGTGGTTCTGCCATAGTTGGATAGAATTGGTCTATTGGATAAGGTGGATTTGTTTTCTATAAAACATTAAATTTGGTTTTAAAAATAATAGTTTTTTTTTTACTTGTTAAGCTCTTGAAACCACATTTTATTACTGAGCTTTAGAATGACCTTGAATATTTAATTGTTTACATTTATTGCCAGTTTTTATGGACAATCCATTGTTTTGCAAGTGTTAACTTTGAATTTATTCATAATATTTGAAATTGTTCCAAATAAGTCATGGCGTGTGCTGCTGGTGTTTCATTGCACCTGTGTGTGGGTCACTCGGATCTTGGGCCATAAGGCCCGTAGCTCTTCTCTGTCTCATCATCTTGGTTATTATGCATTTACACAGTTGTTTCTGTTGTACCACTGTCTATTAAATTTTGTACTGTGTGCTGTTTTTTTTTTTTTTTTTTTAGGGTGGTGGTGGTGGTAGTGGTGGTGATGTGGGGATTAAACCCAGGGCCTCATGCATGCTTGCATGCTAGGCAAACACTCTACCACTGAGCCACATTCCCAGCTCATGTGTTAACTCTTTACTCAGGTTTTTTTTCTACCACACACAATTATAATGAAATTTTATATTCTTGCTGGATTTTTATATTTCTAGGACAGTAGATGTACATGTACAATTTATTATGTTTTTATAGGCTTATAGCTGGAGATAAAATATTTGATTCAAAAAACATCAGACTTAGGTATTTCTGACAAACTAGAATGAAGTATTCCAAGCTAGAAGAAGCTGTGCATTTTTTCTGTTTTAAGTGGCTGACCACCACCAGATACCTCACAGGGCTCAGTTGATAGTGTTGGTGTATCATCTTTTTTTTTTTTTTTTTTTTGGTACTGGGGATTGAACTCAGGGGTGCTAAACCACTGAGCCACATCCCAGCCCCTTTTTAAATATGTTATTTAGGGACAGGATCTTGCTGAGTTGCTTAGGGTCTCACTAAGTTGCTAAGGCTGCCTTTGAACTTGTGATTCTACTGCCTCAGCTTCCTGAGCTGTTGTGATTATAGGCTGCGCCATTGCCTCCTGCTGGTGATTCTCTTTTGTTTTCCATTAGGGCATTGTTTTCTTCCTTTACTGTTTTTTTTTTTTTTTTGGTGTGTGTATGTGTATGGCATTAAAGGCAGGGCCTCATGTGTGCTAGGCAAGCACTTTACCACTGGACAGATCCCTAGCCCATTCTGGCTGGAGGTGTATTTTAGTGGTAGAGTACTCACCTAGCATGGGCGATGCCCTAGGACTGATCCCCAGCACCACAAGGAAAAAATTAAAGTTACCTCTTGAAGAAAAGTAAGAATGATGAATGGTCATATGCTGTAACTTCATGAACATCACTCCCCAATTTTTTTTTTTTCTTCTTTGTGGTAAGGTTTTTTTTTCTGGATTTTAACCCTTCATCAGTTCCCTTAAACTACCCCTCCAGGTAAAGCACTCAGTTCTTTATACCCAGCTGTTTTAGTAAGTTCTTTTTTTGGGGGATAGTGGTAGTAAGGATTGGACAGGGACACTTTACCACTGAGCCATATTCCCAGACTTTTTTTTTTTTTTTTAAAACTTTTGAGACCTGGGCTCACTAAGTTGCTTAGGGCGTTGCTAAATTGCTGAGGCTGGCTTTGAATTTGGCAATCCTCCTGCTTCAGCCTCTTCAGCTGCTCTGATTATAGGTGTGTGCCACTGCACACACCTGTAATATTATGTAGAAATTACTTCCACTTAGAAAATTAGAGATTAATTATTGTATAAACCAAAAACAGAAGAAAACTAGTTTTTAATAAATGATACTGAAACAATAAACTATTAGGGAAAAAAGCCTCAGTTTATGGAATCATCATGTTCCAGGGTAAATTCTAGACTGAAAAATAATTACTCTAAGAAAAATTTTGAAATCCTGATCCTGTAGAAAGATGGGCAAAGAAAGGATACGATAGTTTGTAGAAAATTAGACCACAATACTCATTAGTTTTATTACCAACCAGAGGAGTATTGGTTATGATATTAGGATTTTTAGCATAGTTGCACACTGGCATTTGGTAGAATGAGGTGAACCTTCTTAGAAAGCAGATTTCAGTAGATGGTAAGAATCCTGACAGGGTTTATGCTTCCAGTGTTAGTTCTTGCTCTCTTTCATGCCACTGATTCTTTTTTTTTTTTTTTTGGTACCAGGGATTGGACTTGGACACATTACCACTGAGCTATATCCCCAGCCCTATTTTGTGTTTTATTTAGAGATGGGGTCTCACAGAGTTTTCTGTTGCCTTGCTTTTGCTGAGGCTGGTTTTGAACTCATGATCCTTCTTCCTCAGCCTCCCAGCCACCAGGATGACAGGTGTGGGCCACCATGCCCAGCAGTGGCACTGATTCTTGAGAAAATTTTTCAAGTTGCATATGAATGTTTTCTTACCAGATTATTATTGCAGTATTATTTTTAGGAGAGAAAATGGAATCTAGCTGCCTTTTCAGTAATGTTAGCACTAAATGAATCATGATACATCTGTAAAATGGGCTTTTTTTGTGTGCTTTTTGAGACGGATGTTGCTGTGTTGTCCAGGCTGGCCTTGAACACCTGGGCTCAAGTCAAGAGAATCTCTTGCTTCAGCCTCCCAAATTGCCATGATCACAGGTACCACCACTAAATCCTGCGGGTGCATATGAAGTTAGTAGGTAGCATACCCACCTTGCTGTGGTTTCAGTTGCGAATGCACTCCTAAAAATTTCAGGAGGTGAAATTCTGTAGTGCGTGTTAATGGGGTGGGATTTAGAACCCCTGGCTTCCTATTTCAGGGCTGATGTCATTAAATTCTCACAGTTGCATTTAGCTTTAGAGTCCCCTTGCTCATCTCAGCCCTTGACTTGAAAGGATACCCCAGCTCCCAAACTCCTTCAGGGCTATTCCTTCATAGCTCTACCTACTCCTGCCTCTCCTGTACCTCTCAGATGTGATGGAGAGAATTCCCCAGCAAGAATGTATGCAAATCTCTTTTTTAAAAAGAATCTCATCTATAGCAGTTTGCAGAATATTTCTGCTTTTTTCCTTAAAAATTCTTGTGTTTTCTTCTGCTTGGAACTAGTTATGAAAATTACCTACAAAGATAGGTACATTAAAATGGAGACACTTCTGTATGTGATTTTAGAGAGGAATTTCCGAGTCCTGATTATGCATTAAGAGTTTTTAAAATGGTTGTGGTGGCACCTGTAATCCCAGCAACAAGTGAGGCTGAGGCAGGAGGATTGCAAGGTCAAGGCCAGCCTGGGCAACTTGGCAAGGTCCTGTCTCAATATGAAAAATAGAAAAGAAACCTGGGAATTGTAGGTCAGTGATAGGGTACCCTGGGTGCCATCTCCCTCACAGGGCAGAGGACAGTTTCTAGCACGAGGTCCTTGTGTCCAGCCTGCAGACACTGTGCTCCAACAGCTCTTGACGTACAGCGTTCGCTGCTTGTGTTGCAGTGTAAGGAGCTGGCCAAGTCCAAGGCGGAAGTGGCCTGCATCGCGGTATACGAGACAGACGTGTTTGTGGTCGGAACCGAGAGGGGTCGTGCTTTCGTCAACTCCAGAAAGGATTTCCAGAAAGATTTTGTAAAATACTGTAAGCAATGTCTGTTTTTTTTTCTTTAGTATCTTGTAAATTTTAAATATACTTATAGGTAAGACGACATATTTTCTTTCTAATGCAGAAAGAGATTCATACTAAAAAAGCAAAACCAAAAACAAAACCTTCCTGACATGTTTATGGAAACATTTCAAGATGCTCAAACTGAATCACTGACATGTTAATATATTGGTGCAAATACTGAAGAGTTTAAGAAAAATGGTAATTGTTTGATGTACTATGTTCCTAGTGAGGCATTATTCTGGATTGTGAGAACACATTAGAAAGAAGGTGAAGTTCTGAATTGGTTAAGTCTTTTTTTTTTTTAGTGGGTTTTTTTTTTTTTTTTGAGTTTTAGGGGGGGATACAATATCTTTATTTTATATTTATGTGGTGCTGAGGATCGGACCAAGTACTTCATTCATGCGAGTGCTCTGCCACTGAGCCACGATCCTGGCGGTTAAGTCTTATTCTGATAAGAATAAGACTTCCTTCCTCCCTCCTCACCCCACTCCCTAGACCCAGGGCCTGGCTGGTTCCTGGTGAGCTCTGCTGCTCAGCCACCAAGCGTAAGGGGCTTGTTCTGCTCAGCTCTGAGGTTCAGGCCTATGCCAAGATGTGGCCTTCCTTTGGCCCTTCCTGCTGTGGTAAATGCCTGCTGTGTGGGAAACAAGTGTCTCAATGGAGCTGAGCCTGAGCGTGGAGCAGAGTGAAGCCGGGCTCCCCACACTGCCCACGTCCCCTGGTGGGTGCTCCTGACTGTCTTCATGGAGTTTGTCGTCTTTCCCTCAGGGGCCTCAGGGAGCTTGTTTGACCGTGGAGTGAGAACAGTAGCAAAAGTTGTCAGAGGTGTTAATCCTCGAACACTTGCACAGCGTGAGTGTTGTATTAGTGTTCAGCCTGCACCCACTCCGCGTGACAGCGTGTCTTAAACACAGAAGGAGGAGAGGAAAGGAGGGAGTGCTCACAGCCAAGTACAGGCTCTGAGATCCAATCCACAACACCTGTGGAAGATCAGGAATGAATACAAACAGGTTTAATTCGTTGATTTAGGTACTCAATTGCATTTTTAATCCTTTTCAAAAGTCCAAGGAGTGTAGCCCAGTGGTGGAACGGAACACTTGCCTGGTATGTGGGAGGCCCTGGGTTCAATCTCCCATATCATCCCCTCCCTCCAAGAAAGATGTGTCTAGGGCTGGGGATGAGACTCAGTGGTAGAGCTTTCCCCTGGCACGCGTAAGGCCCTGGGTTTGAACCCTGGCAAGCCCTAGGGGGGGAAGCATACAGCCCACCACTGTATGTATTTTCACTCCCAGTTGTAATTCTGATCTATCTATTTTTGACACCAGGGATTGAACTCGGGCAGTAGACCACTGAGCCACATCCCTAGCCCTATTTAGTATTTTATTTAGAGACAAGGGTCTTGCTGAGTTGCTTATTAGCACCTCGTTTTTGCTGATACTGGCTTTGAACTCAAGATCTTCTTGCCTCAGCCTCCTGAGCTGCTAGGATTATAGGCGTGCCACTGTGCCTGGCAGTAGTGATTTATTTTTAAAAATTGTCAATATTTTTTATATTTTGAGAAACATTAAGGGCTCGATTTTATTTATCTATTTAAGTTTGTACTGATGATGCTATTTTGATTGGTGCTCCTCAGCTGCCATCTGCCCATGAGTGCTCTGATCTCACTGCTGATCTCACTGCGGCTGTGCATGTACTCTCTTCCACATACATCCTTATTTGGACGGTGCTTCAGGGGCTAGCTGAGGATTAGGGTTATCTGCAGCCCTTTGGTGTTGACACCACTGAGGACATCCTGGACATCTTTGGTCCCCTCCCTCTCATTTCCTGACTCCAGATCAGAGGATGATAAGGACCCAGGACTATCTTCACCTCCTAATTGCTCCCCAGAATAAAGAGACAGGATGCTATCATGCTTTTTTGAATGTTCTGAAGTAGATGACCCTCTGCTTTGTTTCCCAGTGACATCATTATACTTCTTTTTTTTTTTTTTTTTTTTTTTTGAGACAGTCTCATTAAGTTGCTTAGGGTCTTGCTAACTTTTCAAGGCTGACCTTGAACTTGATCTTCCTGCCTGGGGTTACAGGTATGCCCCAATACACCCATGATCTAACCCCTGCCCTTCCCCAGTGTTTTCTGGTGAATTTTCTTTGGATGTCATTCTTAAGTTCCTAATGCAGGCGGTCTTTTTCAATTTAGGATGGAGTTATGTCCCATTAATCCCATCATAAATTGAATGTATTGTTAAGTCCAAACTGTGTCTGATACTCACTACACACCCAATTAGTCCAGCCTGCCTTAGATATGCCTGGGGCACTTAGCTTGCCCAGGCCACCCCACTGGGCAAAATCCCCTCACACCAAGCCTGTCTTACTCGAAGCGTGATGTATTTATGTCATATATTAAACATTGTTTTGAAAATGAGAACTGGAGTGGTGGTTTGGGTACACTTCCAAGCCCTTAAGAAAGGTGAGGAGTGGATCACCAGGAGTCTGCGTTTGTTTTCATAACTGGGTTTTGCAGATAAGGAGCAACTGAAGTCTTCTGAAACCTAATAAATAGGACAAGGAGTCAGTGTTAGAAATTCTTCAGGAGAGTTGAGTCCCTTTCCTAGTATTTAGAGAAGTGATGTCCAAATAAATATATGTCACATAATTTTAGTTTTCTAGGGGTGACATTAAAATTAAGAACTGAAATTCATTTTAGTGATTTTTTTAAACTAATTTTTTAGTTATAGATGGACACAATACCTTTATTTTATTTATTTTTATGTGGCCAAGGATCAAACCCAGTGCCTCATACATTCTAGGCAAGTGCTCTACCACTGAGCCACACAGCCCCACATTTTTGTGATTTTTTTAAATGTATTTTACTATCTAAAGTATTATTTCAACATGAAGTGGAATCTAGACCTCTTGAGGAGGTGCTCTCACTGCAGCTGAAGGCTGGAGCTGGGGTGCGTGCTGGCAGGCCTGCCTCCCCCGCTGGGCACCAGCCTGAGTCTCTTGAGACCTGCTGTCCTGGCGCTCACCACACAGCCTGGTCTCGCCTGCCACATCCTCAGTGCCACGGTATCTAGTGGACTTGAGTTTGACTTTGCACATCTAGAATTTTTCTTGATGATTTAGATTTTTTAACTAATAAATTATTTATCTTTTTTGTTTAAACCTCTAGTAGCTAATGTGTAGTATTTTTAGTTTACACTTACATCAGAGTTGTTTGCCATTTCATATGAATTTCATGCAAGTCTTCTAGGTTTTTATTTTAAACGTTTCCTCTTTATCCTTGTCTTCATCGTAAATGTTAGAATACAGGAAAAATATTCCTACTAGCAGCCAGATAGTGGGATGAGAGAGTCATGGCCTTCACGTCGCCCATTGTTTTCCAGGTGTTGAAGAAGAAGAAAAGGCAGCCGAGATGCATAAGATGAAGTCCACACCTCAGGCCAGCCGGATGAGTGTGGACGCTGTAGAGATCGAGACGCTCAGGAAAACAGTTGAGGACTATTTCTGCTTTTGCTATGGTAAAAGCCATGCCCCTTGATTTTGTAAGATACATCATGTGGGAGTTTTCTAAATGTTAGATGATGTCCTTGGCTCAGCACTTCTTGCACACATTCTTATAGATTGAACAGGTTGATTCTCAGATACGGGGTGATAGTAGAAACAGCATTTCTTTGCATCTCCATTTCCCTGGGTGTGTAGCGCTGGGGACAGACCGGGCATGCCAGGGAGGTGCCATACGTACCACTGAGTCACATCTCAGCTCTCCATTTTCTTTTTGGTACTGGGGGTTGGACCCAGGGGCACTTACCCACTGAGTCACATCCCCAGCCTTGTTTTTACTTTTTATTTTGAGAAAGGATCTTGCCAAGTTAGTCAGAGCCCCCACTAAGTTGCTGAGGCTGGCTTTGAACTTGTGATCTTTCTGCCTCTGCCTCCCAGGCCGCTGGAACCTCTGTTTCCATTTTCAAGGAACCCAGAATCAAGTGTAGCTTTTAGAGTTGTTCCTTTTTGACAGTAATGCTTATCTCCCCAATTTCCTGCAAAATCGCCTTCTATTAATCGTGTGTTCTGCAAAGCCTGTCAAAGGTGGGGGGGGTTGTCGGCAAAGCTGCTGCAGATTGAGTCTTCAGTCTGGGACTCATCACCGGTCAGCACAGACAGGCTGACAGGCTTATGGAAATAGTGGGATTTGTCAGGTTTTTATGTCCTGAAACTGAGTTACATATGACCAGAATGTGTTAAACCAACATGGACCATCTTATGACAGATATTGCAAGAAATCAGTCATTTTTGCTCTCCTTTTGTGTAAATTTTAGGGTTAAATTTCGACCTTTTGGATCTGTATCATATTTAAAACTAACAGGACTAAGACCCTGTAGTATTTCAAAGTGGTGCTGAGAATGGAACCCAGTTCCCGCCCCTGGTGATAAGCTTTTGATAGTTTCTTACTCTTAGTCATTTAATGATGTTTATTTTCTTTACTCCTTCCTCAGGGAAAGCCTTAGGCAAATCCACGGTGGTGCCTGTCCCGTATGAGAAGATGCTTAGAGACCAGTCGGCTGTGGTAGTGCAGGGCCTTCCAGAGGGAGTCGCCTTCAAACACCCTGAAAATTATGACCTTGCAACTCTGAAATGGATTTTGGAGAACAAAGCAGGGATTTCCTTTATCATCAAGAGGTGATGTGCTTTCCTCCTTCTGGCCCATCAACAGTTTATTCACATAAAGTTGAATATTCACTTCATTTTAATAGTTTTTAAATTGTTTACTGCAGATGTCTATATTTGTGCTTTATAAGCCTCTTGTGTGCTCATACATGGTTTGTGTTTTGTTCTAATGCAGACCCTTCCTAGAGCCAAGGAAACACCTGGGTAAGTGACTGCTTGGTTCACACGACAGTCGACTGGGTCTCTAGGTCCCCTTTGCCAGATCTTGATACATCATGATGCTTTCTCCCTTATTCTCTTTGAGGCTGTGGTTTAGGACACTTGGGAGTGGTGTCTTCTGAGTAAACAGTGAAAGATTCATGAGCTGAAAAAGTAGAGGCTAGTTTTTTATTTTCTGCTCATTGCTATGTGCTGGACCCAGGTTTTATGTTGGCAGTGGGTAAGATTGTCCACTGGATCTGTTCCTCTTGCTCAGAATGTGAGTGGGACTTAAATTTACCTTATGTTCATTGAAATGGCAACGCATCACTGGGCACCAAATTGGACGGCAAGGAAGACACAATTGCATACAGCATTAAAGCTTTTGAGTGCTTGGGATTGGGTTGTAGCTCAGTGTTAGTGTACTTGCCTAGCATGTGTGAGGCACTGGGTTGGATTCTTGGCACCACATATAAATAAATGAAAAAATAAAGATCCATCAACATCTAAAAAGAAAATTAAAAAAAAAAAAAAAAGAAAAAAACAACTTTTGAGTGCTTGTCATCTGCTGGAGGGACACATCCAGGTAGGTGACAATTGTGGTGAGAAATAACATCCCCACCAGGTGCCGGTCTAGAGGAGCATAGCAGAGGCAGGATCCTTCACAGTTCAGCAAGGGCTTCAGTGAGGGCCGGAAGACGTGCCAGGGAGAACGAGAAGGAGTCCAGCAGGACTTCCTTTAGGAGCATGTGGCCATTACTTTTGAAGAGAGAGTCCTCTTGCCTCAGTTTCCTGAGTTTCTGGGATTATAGGCGTGGGCTGTGGGGCCAGTTATTTGAGACTTTTCAAAAGTTAGATAACCTGGGGCTGGGGATGTGGCTCAGGTGGTAGCGTGCTCGCCTAGTATGCATGAGGCACTGGGTTCGATTCTTAGCACCACATAAAAATAAAATAAAGATATTTAAAAAAAAAAAAGATAACCAGTATCACTGGAAAGCTCTAACAGAATGCAAAGAAAGAGTCATGTGTGTACACACTCACACATGTATTTTGTTCTCTGTTATACTATCTTTTAAAATATTTTTATAATGGTGAAAAATGATTAATTTCGCAGTACTAGGGATTGAACCTGGTGGCACCTGACCACTGAGTTCCATCCACAGCCTTTAGTGTTTGTTACTTTGAGACAAGGTCTTGCTGAATTGCCTAGGCTGGCCTTGAACTTATGATCCTCTTACCTCAGCCTCTCCAGTAGCTGGAGTTACGGGTGTGTACTACTGTGTCTGCTATCTTTATTAAGGTGTAGTTGGAAACTCAGTCATTTCAAATGTAGAATTCCATGGTGTTAGTTTGCAGTCTTTAAAATTTTAAAACAGGGATGGGGATGTTGCTCAGTGACTGACCAGTGCTTGGCTACCATGTGTGCGGCCCTAACACCCCAAGAAAAGGAAAACAAAGACAGCGCACACTAGGTTGGGCTTTCAAACCTGTAATTCCAGCTCCTCAGGAGGCCGAGGCCTGGGTGACTGACTAAGTGAAACCCCGTCTTTAAAAAATAAAAAATAGAAAGGGCTGGGGCTGGGGCTCAGAGTGTGCGTGAGTAGAATGGTTGTGCAATATCAACGTATATCCTTTTTTTGGGGGTGTTGGGGGGGTTCTGAGGATTGAACCCAGGCTCTCTCAACACTGAGCCCCACCCCCAGCACTATTTTGTTTTTTATTTAGAGACAGTGTCTCACTGAGCTGCTTAGCACTTTGCTTTTGCTGAGGCTGGTTTTGAACTCACCATCTTCCAGCCTTAATCTCTTGAGCCACTGGGATTACAGGCGGGCGCCACCATGTCCGGCTCAACATATATCCTTTTGAGATGAGCTTTTTCTTTCTTTAAACTGAGTTTAATTACCTTGAGAGTCAGCAGTATATCAACTGAGTATATCAACTGTCCCTTGAATGTAGTAATGAACCTCCTATTTATCCATTCTCTGTTTGAAAGACATTCCAGTTGTTCACACTATTAGCATTGATGCTGCTATAAACATACTGGAGCCCGTTTTATTCTGGACATGTACCTTCATTTCTCTTGTAGAGATATTTGTAGGACTGGAACTGCTGGATCTTAGGGTAAAGTTGCATTTCACTTGCAAGTAAATGCCAAGCTTTTTACCCATGTGGCTTCGCCATTTTACGTTTCTACCAATAGTGTGGACGTGCCAGGCTCCCCATGTCCCTGCTGGCTTGTTTTGTATTTTGGCCGTTCTGATGGGTGTGAAGTACTATCTCATCTTGGCTTTGATTTGCATTTGGTGATGGTGATGGTGGTGGTGGTGAACCCAGAGGCACTCTCCATTACTGTGCTACACTCTCAGCCCTTTTTATATTTTATTTAGAGACAGGATCTTGTTGAGTTGCTTAGGGCCTTGCTAAGTTGCTGAGGCTGGCTTTGAACTCCTGATCCTCCTGCCTCAGCCTCCTGAGCCACTGGCATTACAGGCATGTGCTGCCTGTAAGGTTTTTGGACTGACCTTTAGATCAGTCTTTTTTTCTTTGCCTGGGGATTGAAACTGGGGCCTCACCCATGCCAGGCAAGCACTCTTGTCTTGAGCTGCACTCCAGCCCCAGTCTGTCGACTCTTGGTTTAATGTGTGCATGTGACATGAGGGGGTGGTGATAATCAGTCTTTTTTTGAGTGTATCTAGTTATTTCAGAATAAGTTAGTGGAAAGACTGTCCTTTCTCCCTGGGTTGCCTTGGCAACTTGGTTGGAAGTCAGCTGACCCTGACTCTATTTCTGGGCTTTCTATAGAGAACTGTGCTATATGAGCATCAAGACAATTCACCTCTTCTTTGCAGTCTGAGTGCCTTTATTTCTTACTTATTGCCTTGGCTGGACTCATATCAAACAATAATGGTGACAGTAGAAGTCTTGTTCTTTGTATCAGCAGGAAAGCTGTCAGTTTTTATCATTAGGTTGGCAGTTAACTGGCCTCTCTATTTTTCTGTATGACCTCTTAAGATTGAGAAAGATGAGTTATTGTCATACTTCAGTTAAAAATCAGATTTAAGGGCTGGGGATGTGGCTCAAGCGGTAGCACGCTTGCCTGGCATGCGTGCGGCCCGGGTTCGATCCTCAGCACCACATACCAACAAAGATGTTGTGTCCGCCGAGAACTAAGAAAAAATAAATAAATATTAAAATTCTCTCTCTCTCTCTCTGTCCCTCTCTCTCTCTCACTCTCTCTTTAAAAAAAAAAAAAATCAGATTTAAAATTTTTTGGTTTTGTGGTACTGGCAATTGAATCCAGGGCCTTGGTAATGGTAGGCAAGTGCTATAAATTGAGCAGTACCCCCCACACTTTGTTTTGGTACTTGGGATTGAATGTGTGGTTGCTTAACCACTGAGCCACATCTCCTGCCCTTTTGCATTTTTTATTTAGAGACAGAGTCTCTAAAGTTGCTTAGGGCCTTGCTAAGTTGCTGAGGCTGGCCTCAAACTAATGATCCTCCTGCCTCAGTCTCCCAAACCAGTGGGATTATGGGCATGTGCCACTGCACCTGGCTCAGACCTACTTTTCTTTTTTTTTCCCCAGATGTTTATGTAGCTTTATTTTATTCTTTATTGATGTGGTGCTCAGAATTGAGCCCAGTGCCTTACGCATGCTATGCAAGTGCTCTACCCCAGCTCCAGCCCCTCAGACCCATTCTTAATAACAGTGTACATCATCATCATTCCTTATACACCCACAGGCTTTTCCTGGCCTCCTCAATAAGTGGTGTATTTTAGTATTAACTTCACTGACAAAAATAGGAGTGTTTTCATAAAAAAGAAAGGTGGTGGTGGTTTGGGGTTGCAAGGTGTTAGAGGACTGCCATCTCTATGTTCATATGGAAGCCCACATACACTTTTGTGTTGTTACTGCACTACTTACTAATCCAGCCCTCCCCCAGATTATTCGGTATTTAAAGCCTTTGGAAGTATTAGTCATGTTGCAAGTATAAAAACTCTCAAAGGGTTAGGAGACCTAAATTTAAGTTCTTTCTTGTTCATAGGTGGTCGTGTGATGGTAACAGATGCTGAAAGGTCCCTGTTGTCTCCAGGTGGAAGGTAAAGCATAATTTGGTCATTGCTATTAAACTACTGTACTTGTTGCAGTCACTAGAATATTAAAACAGCTGAAAGTTCAGTATGCAGTCACGTCACCTGGGGATCTTGAGGAAATGCCTCTTTTGACTTGGGAGTTGTGAATCGTAGTGCCACTATGAACACACTCAAGAGGAGTGTATGTAGTTGTCACTACTGCACAGCTTGATCACGTTTCCTCCTCCTTTCAGTTGTGGCCCCATCAAAGTGAAAACGGAGCCCACAGAAGATTCTGGTATGTACTAGTGCTTTTAGAATTAATTATAAAGTAAAGATGAATCTTCCTTAATTTATAAGTTTATATTTGAATGATAAATTACTGTATTTTGATGTGTAATGGGCATTCCCTATAAATATCTTTCAACTGTGACAGTGTTTTTTGATGATGTCCTGTTACACCAAGATCCGCAAAGAACTTGTTAATAGTGGTAGCCAGACGTTCATTGCTTATTACCCATTTGATAATAAAAATTTTATTTTTCAGTGACACAGGCATATAAAATGTCAACTGGTTATACAGTGTTTTTTGTAGAAATCAATATAATACCCTTACTCTCTTTCCTTTGTTCTCCCATTTTATACTTGCAAAAGAACCATTTTTATCTGTAAACTTGGGTATTTACTTGCTTAATTTAAGATACTATGCTTATACTCTTTCAGTGGGTTTTTTTCTTAATGGACACAATACCTTTATTTAAAAAATTTTTTTTTTAGTTGTTAAGAGGTCTTTATTTTATTTATTTATTTATATGTGATGTTGAGGATTGAATCCAGTGCCTCACACATGCCAAGTAAGAGCTCTGCCTCTGAGCCCCAGCCCCAGCCCTGCAAGTATTGTTTTGTAGTTCTATTTTTTTTTTTTTTTGATGGTATGTGGATGGAACTCCGTCTGGGTCTCATGGTTGCTAGGCAGATGCTTTTTTTTTGTTGTTGTTTTTGTTTTTTAAAAATATTTATTTATTTAGTTTTCGGCGGACTCAACATCTTTGAGTGTATGTGGTGCTGAGGATCGAACCCGGGCCGCACGCATGCCAGGCGAGCGCGCTACTGCTTGAGCCACATCCCCAGCCCTAGGCAAATGCTTTTAATTTGAGATGGTTCTTATTGAGTTGCTGGGGCGGATCCTCCTGCCTCAGCCTCCCAAGTAGCTGGGATTACATTTGTTTGCCACCATGCCTGGCTCAAATGTGTTTCATTTTGATGAAATTTATTTTTCAAGTTTTTCTTTCATTCATTGCTTATGTTGTGGCCGTATGCAGAAAATGCTTCCCAGCCTGAGGTCACAAATACTTAAGCTTTGTTCCTTCATGAAGTTTCATCATTTTAGTTTTTATATAAGTCTTGAGATCCAGTGTACATCAGTGGTGGTTGTGGAGGGATTCCTGGTTCTGCATGTGGAGGACCAGCTCCCTGTTAAAAGACCTTCTGTCTCCACGCATCTTGCTCATGCCTTCTCCTTCCCACCCTCCATCGGGTTTCTAGGACTGTGATGCTGGCATTTCCACTCCCACAGCTCTGCCTTTCATGGAGGCTTAAAGTTCGATTTTTTTTATTTACGATGTTAGAGAAATGAAGATGTAAGTATGTTGCTTCTTTGCTTTTCTGGCTTTTTCCATGTGGTTGAGTTGAGTTTTGCAGTTCATGTTTCAGATCCGAGTCTGATCTCCATCATGTTATTATTACCTGCTTTCTTGCCTTGGTCCATTTCTAGGGCAAAGGCATTTTTGATTATTTAAGATGATAGCTCTTCCTGATTTGATTTCAGTTTTGTTGGAACCATGTTTTGTTTTTCTGCATCTGTGCTAATTTTCTTCAATTTCAAAGTCAAGTAACTTCAACTTTTAAATATAATTTTCACTTAGAAACCTAGTGTATCGTCACTGGCAGTGTGGTCTGCACCGTCCATGGCATCTGGGAAGCACCAAAGTGCATGCTCGAGGTTTGCTTATTAAGGAAACTGAGTAGGCTGCCATGGGGTGTGAGTGGGCACAGACTCTTCAGTTGTATAAAGTACAGTCTTCCTGTCTTAGCACAGTAGTGGCCTTCCTGGGTTTGACCCCTTGCAGGTGATGGGAAGCAGTTGTCACTTTTTTCTCAGTCTCTAGTGTTGCAGAGCCTGCCTGTGGATCTTTCACTCTGCTTTCAGATCACTCAACAAATATCTTAAATAGTTAACTTTATATTTAATATTCCATCAGGTGAGGTGTGGCAGACACCTGTAATCCCAGTGGCTCCAGAGGCTAAGGTAGAAGGATCGAAAGTTCAAGGCCAGCCTCAGCAACTTAGCAAGGCTATGTATTAATATAAAAAGGGCTGGGGATGTGTCTCAGTGATAGTGCACCCTTGGGTTCCGCCCCCTCCCCCTTTTTGGTACTGGGGATTGAACCCAGAGGCACCTAACCACTGCACCATACACCCAGTCCTTTTTATTTTTTACTTTGAGACACAACCTCACTTATTTGCCGAGGCTGACTTTGAACTTGCTATACTCCTGCCTTAGCCTCCTGAAGCTCCGACATTGTGTGTGCGCCATCCACCGGGCTTGCGCTTTAATTTTGACTTTTAAGTTGGTGTATCTTCCTGGCACTGGTACCTGGGGCCTTTTTTTAAATTGTAGTGGTGCTGGGGATTGCATCCACACCTGGTGCGTGCTGCACAAGTGTCCCGCTGTGAGCCATTCCCTAGCCCCGATGGCCTCATGGACCATTGCCAGGGTATTGGTGGAAACCTAGAGGCCTGGGGCTGGCATTTGCAACCAGAAGGGCCTGCTTGTTGCAGTGTTGCAGGTGTGTGTGGAGGAGTGAGCTTGACAGAAACAGCAACAGAAGCGGAGCCAGAGGAAAGTCCACATCCCTTCATCCCTTCTCCTCTGGCCTGCCAGCTCCCTGCTGTGTTCCTGTGTGGCAGATGCCTTTGCAGGGCAGGGCACTTTTACACTGTGGTTCCACACACACGGTTAGTTGCCAGCACCGGAGCTGGGAGTTTCCCTTCCCCAGGCCGGACCGGATCTGCCCAGAGGAGAAGGGCGTGGTGACATCGTTCCCTTGGAGGACAGGCTTCTTGAATGAGTGCTCAGTGCTTGAACCTGTTTGAATATGGTTCCTTTTGTCCAGCATTTGCTCTGAGAACCCAGTAAAGTCTGAGCAGGGTGGATGTGCTCCTGTGACTAGGTCCTTCTGGGTGCACTCCAACACGTCACCACAGCTAAAATCTGGGGGTCCCAAAGTACATGTTCCCGTCCAAGAGACTGCTCCTGATTGCCTGCCGTGGCTCCTCGTGTCCCTTTGTCAGTCTTATTTATTTTGAGACTAGGTCTCACTAAGTTGCTGAGGGCCTAGCTAAATTGGCCAGGCTGTCCTTGACACTGGGATCCTGGTGCCTCGACCCGCTGAGTTACTGGGATGACAGGTGTGTGTCACCAGGCCTGGCACACTTGCTTGATGGTTTTAGCAACAGATTTCTTTTGCCTATTTTGGACATTCCTATTAATGGAATGATGAAATATGTAATCTTTGGTCTGGTCCTAAATATGTGCTTTGAATTATGTATCTCAGTTGTAAGTGGACCAATATTCTTCAATTTCAAAGTCAAGAATTCATGGGGAAAAATTACAGAAAAGACTCTCAGAATATTAATAATTGTTAAAACTTTGGTTTGATTTTCTTTTCTACTGTGCTATCTCTTAACCTTTTGTTCTTTCAGAATCGTTGAGTCATATCTGTGTTGTGCGCAGTCTGGCTGACGCCCTGACATTAGCCCTGGAATGTCATTTGCTTTTATAGGCATTTCTCTGGAAATGGCAGCTGTGACGGTCAAGGAGGAGTCAGAAGACCCTGACTACTATCAGTACAACGTCCAAGGTAACGCCCGTGCGCAGCTCTGCTTCCTGGATGTTACTAGTGGTTAAAAATCACAGTTTATTTTGTACTGAAATTTCTTAAAAAAAATTTTTTTTATTGATTGGTGCTTCATTGGCATATGCACTTGTAATTCATCAGCCAGAAAATGGGTTGTAAAATAATCTGTAAGGAAAATTTAATAGCTAATAACATTCTTAAGTGGACGAGCAAAAATTGTGGTAAAGTTAGGGCTCAGTTTGTTTTCAGTGATATTTATAAAATGTGTGGAAAATATTGAAAGTGTGAACTTTTTGTTGGTGTTATGAGGAGCCTCCTCAGAAACCACCTCACTGCAACCAGTTAGTGAGATGTCCATCACCCCTTGAGTTTTGTCCTTCTGTTGTGTCCTTCTGTAATCTGTCCTTTCCCGTCCTCAGGCAGCCATCACGTTTTCTGTCATTCAGTTTATATTTTCTTAGCATTTACACAAATGGCATCTTAAAATACATGGTGCGTGGACTTGCCCCTCCCCGGTGTCACCGGCAGTGCTGTGGGGTCAGATGCCACTGCGCTGCGGAACGTCACACTGCCATGTGCCTGGACCAGCTTGGCATCCTTTTGTCTCTGGGAGACCATTTGGTTTTTCCACTTCGAAGTCACCACAAGTACAGCTGCTGGGAACCTTTGCTTCAGGTCTTGGCTCGGCCTTCCCTGCTCTCCAGCAGATTCCTCGGGATGGGTAGCTGGGTAGCTGGAAAGTATTTTAAGGTTTTCAGCAGGTGCGAGACTCCTCCAGAGTGCTTTGTGGGCTTTACATTCAAGTCAGGAGCATATGGAGTCACAGTCACTGCGAGTCCTTGCCAGCACTTGGGTGGTGCTTGTTAGTGTCGGTCACTTTCAGTGGGTGTGTTACGATTCACCATGTAGTTCTACTTTGTATTTGCCTAATGTGTATTTTATTTAAATGATACATCTTAGTTCTGGAGCATTTATAAAGCATTCAGAATAAATTTAGTATGTGGATATCTGTATGCCTGTATTAGATTGTGTCATGGTGGCAGGCGCTGTGGTGCATACTTGAAATCCCAGCTCCTTGGGAGGCTGAGGCAGGAGGCTTAGGAGTTTGAGGCCAGCCTCAGCAATTTAGGGAGACCCTTTCTCAAAAAATAAAAAGGGCTGGAATGAAGCTCAGAGTGGTAAAATATCCCCGAGTTCAGCCCCCTGTATGCGGGCTAGGGGGAGATCATGTCTTAGTGAATGTCGTTGTTTTTCTTTTCTTTCTTTCTTTTCCTTTTTTTATTGAAATGGTACTAAGGATTGAACCCAGAGCCTCACACATGCTAGGCAGGTGCTCCTCCACTTTACATTTTGTTCTTAACAGTCAGTTCTGAACAGTTTACTGCCATTGGCATTAGGAGTTAACATGGCAACACACTGAGTGAATTCTGACGACTTCTTTATTTCCTTTTTTAAATGGTACTTGTGATTGATCCCAGGGGCATTCTACCACTCATCTGCACCCTCAGCCCTGGATTTTTTTTTTTTAAATAATGAAGTTATTGAATAGAAGCCCTTTGTCATGTGATTAGCAAGTAGTTTAATTGGTGAAATCCAGTTTATTGAAGTATTTTTTCCCTTGAATGAATTGTGCTTAAGTGTCATCTAAGAGATCTTTTTCTAACCTAAAAGTGACAGTGATTTTCTTCTGTTTCGCAAAATTCTGTATTTCTAAATTTAGATGCGTTTCCATTTTTTCAGTGAATTTTTGCACAGTGACATCCCGTGTTTTATGGCACCACCTTTTGAAAAAATTGTCTTCCCCTTGGGTTCTTTTTTGCATCTGTCAGTTTCTAGAGCATATTCTGTTACCCTGATCTACTTGTCCATTCTCTGCTGATGTCATGTTGCCTTTCGAGTTCTGGATGTACAGTGGTTCTTGGAATCAGGTCACAAGCATCCTCCAACTTCATTATTCTTTTTTACAACTATTTTTTAATGTAAATTTAAAAACATTCAGCTGTGAGTTCATTGGCAGAGCCCCTGGGCCTCTTGACGGAGACTGTGCTAAGTCTGGAGTGGTCTGGCTCTAGCCTAGTAACTCTGTGTCTTGCTGTCCGACTCTTCCTTCTGGCCTTTGGTCAGCACTTGGGGTTTTCAGTGTTCAGATCTTGTACGTGGTTTGTAAGATCTATGCTTTTCATGGGCTTTGGTGTTAGCATACAGGGTGCTTTTTAAATTTTTATTTTAACTTCTATTTATTGCTAGTGCATGCGCTTACAGTTTATTTTTACATACTTTCGATCTTGTGATCTGGCTAACTTATTTTAGTAACTTTTTGGTGAAATCTCTGGGATTTTCTTGTGTAGATACTTGCATTCTCTGCGACTTGGGACAGTTTTATTCCTTCTTTTTTTCCGTGTGTTTACCTTTTCCTCTCCTGGGGTTGGAGCAGTGGGGGGGAGCAGTGGCTTGATCTCATCTTGGCAGTTGGAGGAGCAAGTGGCTCAGCTTGAGTGGAGTTCCTCGCAGGTACTTCATCAGGCTGGGAAAGTTCTCGGGTGTTTATATTTTAAGATTTTCAAGAAGCTTAAATGTGATTCCGTGTGATTGAGGTGATTCGATGGTTTTTCCTGTGTGTTAGTTTGTAAATGTTGAACAGCCCCACCTGGCCAAGATGCAGTGTTGGGATCATGGTTGATGCGTGGGCTCACTCTGCGGGTCTTGAGCAGGCCAGGCAAGAGCCCTCCTGCTGAGCACATCCACAGCCCCTTCTGTTTCTTGAGACAGGGTCTTGCTAAGGTGCAGAAGCTGGGCTTAAATGTGCATTATGTGCTCAGCCAGACATTCAGATTTTAGGTCACAGAGTTTGGCAAAACATTCTTTGTGTCGTTCCCCCCCCCCCCCCCCCCATGTTGTGAAGCTCCAGCCGAACTCCGGCTGTCCTCACCTGGAGTTGGTGGTGTCCTCACCTGGAGTGGCTCCTGTCTCTTGAGTCTGAGGCTGTGCAGTGGTGTGTTTGGTCACCTCCTGGCCTCCACGCACATGCTCCAGAGCATCCTCAGTGATTAAAATAAAAAAGGTCTCCACTGTCCTCACGTGGCTCACTGGACGGTGTCACCTCAGCCCTTGGCCCAGAGAAACTCGTTAACGCTCTTTCTCTCCTTAGGGAGCAGCTTTGACTTTCGCTGATGGTATTTCTTGCCTTCTGCAGGTGAATTTTGTTTCTATTTTAGTTTTTAAGGTGAGAGATTAAACTCTTTTTTTAATGCCACCATTGTCCTCACAGCCCCGCTTCAGCTGCCCTGCAGACTCCCTTCCTGTGCCTGGTCCGACCCTGGGCCCACTGGGCCAGTGCTGTGCAGCCGATGGGTACTGCTGCCCCACAGAATTTGATTTGTCATTATTTTCATCCTATTAAAAGTACCTAATTTGCTGTGGCTGCTCCTTGTCCTGTGGGTCACTTAGGAATGACATCCACATGTTTGTGTATTTTTCAGATTTTGTTGGGCCACTCGTGCGGAGGCTTCTGTTATGTCATCTGTGTGAATGCGCTTGCTCTAACTTTGATTTGTGCCCAGAATGCAGTCTTGATGATGCCACCTGTGAGCTGGGGCAGACATGCAGTCCAGCGCGGTCCAGTGCTGTGGGGTTTCCCTGCAGTGACAGGTCGGGTGAGGGTGGGTGAGGACCCAGGTTCCCTGCGTCCTGAGGTTTCAGTCTCCTTCTGTCACTTACTATGAAGAGAGAGTTGGGAGTTTTCCGTTTTCTCTATGGATTTGTATTTTTCTTAGATACTGGAGATTGAATCTAGGGCACTTAACCATTAAGCTATATCCCCAGTCCTTGTTATTTTTTTATTTTGAGACATTGTCTTGCTAAGTTGCTGAGGCTGACCTTGTTATTTTTTTATTTTGAGACATTGTCTTGCTAAGTTGCTGAGGCTGACCTTAAACTTGCCATCCTCATGCCTCAGCCTCCCAAGTCACTCGGATTACAGGCATGTGCCACTGCGCCCGGCAGTAGATTTGCATTTCTGGTTTTGATTTATCAGTTTTCCATCATGGGTTTTGTAGAACTTTGGTCAGTGTTGGGTGTGCTCTGTGGTGGGCCTCCTCCCTGCTGGTGGCCCGAGGCCGTTGTGCATATGTGTAGACTCCCTCCAGTGGGTTATCCTGGCTCTCAGTGAGCTGTGGAACCCTGCTCACCTAGGCCACCAGCCTAGGTTGGTGATGCTGAGGTCTGGGCTGCTCTGTCCTCCAGGAAACCATTCAGCCCTGTTGCGAGAGCTAAGCCTGGACACTCCACATCCTGCTTTTCTCCTGATTCCTCTTCAGCCACTGTTCTGAAAACCAAGGATGGTGCATCCACCATCCTTGTGTGTTTCCACCGTGTGTATGTGTGAGTGTATGTGTGTGCGCGCGCGTGCGTGCATCCTCTTGCTAATCTCTTAAGTTTACCATAGTGGTTGGCCTGTGTGCTGTCAAGATTTTCATTTTTGTTACCAGTAGAGTAGTATTACCATGGTCACTGCTCTGCTGTACTGTGTGCTTTTGTAGGATCACCTTGGTGTTTTCTTGGCAAACCTTTGCTGTCCACCACAATGCCCTAGGAGATGTCTGTGCTCTCTGCAGGTTCTGCAGGCAGCACTCCAGCGTGAGGGTTGGGGGTGCTTCCATTTCTGTGGTGGTTGGTGGGCACCTCTAGCCTTGCAAGGGTAAGAGTGAAGGGTGCTACTGAGCAGCATGGATTTGAAAGTATAACCTTTTATGAAGGTATGCTGGGAGAAGGGCACCGAAACCAGAAATCCTACTTTGGCAATCTCCCACCCCCTCCCTTTTTGTGGGGGTACTGGGGATGGAACCCAGGCGAACGTTACCATTCAGCCACATCCCATCCCTTGTTATTTTTTATTTTTGAGATGGGGGTCTCCCTCAGCTGCTCAGGCTGTCCTTGAATTTGTGATCCTACAGCCTTAGCCTCCCAAACTGCTGGAATTGCAGGTGTGCACCACTGTGCCTGGCTTTAGTTTAGCAATATTAATTTGAAGCAAAAAGGTGGGGATAAAGGGTGATATTATTTAACGTATGAAAGGAAAAAATAAGAAATAAGTCACTACATTGACATTCAAACCATTAATAATTTTTTGGGGGGAGTACTGGAGATTGAAGGGTCTCACCTCACTGAGTTGCTCAGGCTTGCTTTGAATTCACCATCCTCCCGAGCCACTGGAATTACAGCCATGCACTACTGCGCCCCCCCTCTGTGTATCCAATAAGTAAAGTAAAAAATTAATTATGATAATTTTATAAACATGTCTGCATGTAATTACGTGGAAAATATAGCAAGTTGATGAATGCTTACAAATGTGAAATAGATATTTTATCTCTAGCTAATAAAGGTAAGCTAATTGCTATATATAGAAAATTCTGTACCCAGTAAATAATTATTATTTATAAAATGTGGATCATTTATAAAGATAAACTTTGTACTTATCCACAGATGGCCTTAACAGCTTACCTGAACCTGATGCATTCATTAAACTAGAAACCCCAGTGTTGGACAGGAAAGCTCTACTCTGGGACTCCCAGGAGATATGCTGATGACTAAGGATGACCTTCTTAAAAATACTCAGGGCAGGGCTGGGTTCCAGCTCCAAGGTGGAGGCCTGGGCTCCCACCTCCCATCCCTAAATTTGAGGATAGAATCTGGAGAAAGCCACATGGCTGATGTCTTGCCCTGGAGCTACAGTAGTACTTGGAAGTCATTTGCCACACTTGACTGTTATCTCTTGTTTCTCTTTTCCCCTTACCTTCTGTGTTGCAGTTGGAACCCAGGCCTGTGCCTACCTCCCTGTCCTGCCACCCCCACCCCAAGTGTTTCCATCATTCTTTTTTTCTTTTGTCCTGGGATTGAGGTGCCTAACCACTGAGCCACATCCCCAGCCCTTCTTTGTACTTGTTTTTTTTTTTTTTTTTTTTTTAAGGAAGAAGCAGATATTGGCCGGCAAGACTTTTTAGAGAGAAGAGAAGAGAGAGAGAATTTTTTAAAAAATATTTATTTTTTAATTTTCGATGGACACAACATATTTATTTTTATGTGGTGCTGAGGATCGAACCCGGTGCACTGCACATGCCAGGCAAGTGTGCTACCGCTTTAGCCACATCCCCAGACCCCCTTCTTTGTACTTGTGTAGAATCAGGGTCTCACCGCGTTGCTCAGTGCTTTGCTGATCTGCTGAGGCTGGCTTTGAACTCGCCATCTTCTTACCTCAGCCTCCCAGGCTGCTGAGATCACAGCGGGTCCCATTGTGCCTGGCGGTGCACCATTCTTCTTCTTTTTCTTTTCTTTTCTTTTTTAATATTTGTTCTAATTAGTTATACATGATAGCAGACTGTATTTTGATTCATCGTACACAAATCGAGCACAACTTTTCATTTCTCTGGTTCATTCTTCTTTTTTTTTTTTCCCCAATTTCTTTTTAGTTGTCTATGGAAGGTTGTTTTATTAATTTATATGCGGTGCTGGGAATTGAACCCAGTGCCTCACTCATGCTAGTTAGGCACTCTTTTTTTTTTTTTTTTAAAGTGAGAGAGAGGGAGAGAGAGAGAATTTTTAATATTTATTTTTTAGTTCTCGGTGGACACAACATCTTCGTTGGTATGTGGTGCTGAGGATCGAACCCGGGCCGCACGCATGCCAGGCGAGCGCGCTACCACTTGAGCCACATCCCCAGCCCCTAGTTAGGCACTCTTGCCACTGAGCCCCAGCCCCATGAGCATCATTCTTGATGAGAATTCTGTTTTGTATCCAGGTTGCATGACTAGGAAGGGGTGGGTGTGGTGTTTGATCTCAGAGTCTTGATCTTAGTTGAGATTTTATTTCTTGCTATGCTGCAGATGGCTCCCCAGGCCTCTTGCCTGCTGTGCAACACCACACCCCTGAAGTACCCCTCTCAGCCCCACAGTCGTTTTGGTCAGCTTTCTCATGCCTGTGACTTAAAAGACCTGACAAGAACAATTGTAAAGGAGGAAAAGTTTATTTAGGGGCTCACAGTCTCAGAGGTCTCAGTCCGTAGACAGCCAGCTCCCTTCCTCAGAGCTTGTGGTGAGGCAGTGGAGTGAGGCAGCTCACATGATGATCAGACAAGAGAGAGAGACTCCATTCCCAAGTACAAAATATTTAAATATCCCAGAGACTACACCCCCAGTTACCACCTCCTCTAACCACAGCCTGCCTGCCTTCAGCTCGCATTGAGTTAATCCCATCACGGGATCCATGCACTGATTGGTTAGGCTCTCGCAACCCAATCACTTCTCCTTTGAACTTTCTTGCATTGTCACACACTAGCCTTTGGAGGACACCTCCCATCCACACCATAACAGTAGTTTTTCTTTCACGCTATGTCCTTTGCTTGTAATGTGAAGTTTTATGCAACTTTGTGCATTAATAAAGCCTTTCAGATGTCTTAGAATGTTTACCAAATGATAATAAGAGATAGCTGGTTTGTGTACACATCAATGAAAGAATACATTTTATGTTAAGTAGAAATTGGGGGCTAGGGTTGTAGCTCAGTGGTAGAGCGCTTGCCTGGCAGGTGTTGAGGCACTGCATTGAATCATCAGCGCCACATAAAAATAAATAAAATAAAGGTGTTGTCCATCTACAACTAAAGAATATTTTAAAAAAAGAAATAGACATTGAGCCGAGCTAGATGGTGCCAACAGTTTGGGAGGCGAGACAGGAGGATTAGGAGTTCAAAGCCAGCCTCACCAACTTAGTGAGCCCCTAATCAATTTAGTGAGACCCTGCTTCTAAATATAATACCAAAAAGATTTGGAGATGTGGTTCAGTGGTTGAGCCTCCTAGTTTCAATCCCAAGTACCCCCCCCGGCATTCCCAAAAAGTAAGCATTGAAAATATAATCTTTTGTTTCTTTTAAATTGATCACTAAAAAACTTGTTGATAAACAGAAATGTGTCTTCAAAGTCTCTGTAGTGTTTTGTGAAGGCTTCCAAAGTATTTTCTACTGATAATTGGAAGGAACCTTTTTCACTCATGAAGAAGTGTTTATGATGGGGGAGTGGCAGAAGAAGTGCTTATGATGGGGGAGTGGCAGAGGGGGATCTGAATTAATACCTGTTAGCTGTTCATTTATTTCAATGGTTATTTAAGTTCACTGGTAGTTCCATCGTGTTGTGATTCCATGGAAGGTATACCAATTTGGTTTTGCATCTTTCATAAATAATAGAAAAAATAAATATATGTACCAGATAAACCTGCATTTATAATCCATGTGGGGTGGAAGTTACAGTTTACTGTGTTGAATATTTTGCTGTTTAAAAAAAAAACATTCCCACCTCTTCAGACATACCATTGTCATCCAGCCCATGTGTCTGGCCATTTCAGAATCTTTCTTGACTGTCTATGCATGAATCCACCTGGACATGCCCTCCCACCCACTGAGACCACATGTCAACACCGCTCATTGTGTTAGTCGGGTTTTTTTATTTAGTTTTTTTCTGTGTTAGTTTTTTTTTTTTTTTGGATCTTTTTTTTACTTGTAAAAAGGCCATTATTTACCATATCTCACCAAACTCTTTCATCAAAGTGACCCAAAATATATTTTGGGGATTACTTTTGAAGTATTATTTTTGTCCCCAAAGCAGGCCCTTCTGAAACTGATGATGTCGATGAAAAACTGCCCCTTTCGAAGTCTTTGCAAGGTATAAACTTTTCACTTCCATTCTCCCACATCCTGTTGGTATTTGATGTTGCTTTATATTGGACAGACTGTTTTGTTATTTATAACTATATTATTACTTTTCCAAATGGAAAAGGAAAAATGTTTTGGCCTTTTTTTTTTTAAACATATAAATGAACTTCACAAGCAACAATTTTTCAAAACCAATTTTCCCTTTTGTGAATCTAGTAATGAATCTCGAAATGGGTACATGACACACTTTCCTATTTAAGGTAAAGTACACATTTATACCTTATATCAGAATAGTCAGAATAAGGTTGTTATTGTATAAAGTCAGTGATGTAAATATTGATAAGGTCATACTGATACATAGCTTTTGAAAGGATTGTAAAATATCACTCATCCCTGGGTTTATTAATTGATTGCCTTTTTGGAATTGTCGTGTAGTTGTCCCAAGTTGACAATCATAGGCTGTAGTGATGGCTTTTATTTCTGTCTGTCTGGGCTTTGGGAGTTTAAGATTGACTTTGTTAGATGTCCTCTGTTGTGTGAGTGTCACTGTCTAAGATTTAACAGAGCATAGAGGACACGGCCTGGTCTACATAGCCACCACCCTGGCCGGCCTCGCTCTTGACCCATGCTCTCCTTTGACTCCTGGACTCTGCTCCACTGCCTCTCCTCCTTTTGACTTGACCTCTTTGTTTCCTTTGACTTTTGCAGTCAAAGAACTTAAGAGTCCAAAGTCGCAAACGTGAGGGTAAAAGCCAAGCGAAGGAGTGGGTATGAGAGTATTTTATTCAGTTGGAATAGCTGAGTGGTGTAGATTTGCCTGTAGTTGTGAGTTCAGATAAGTTCACGGGATAAAGTAGAAAAGAACCTCAAGATAATTATGGCTTGTTAAAGCCAGAGAAAAAAACCCAGCAGTTTGACTTAGAACGACAGCTTCATGGCCATTGTGAGGCTGCAGTTAATCAAGATGAATGTTTTCCTAGCTGAGGCCTTTGTTTAGTAAGCTCGTGACTGAATTGAGCCACCAGTAGATGGGACAGGTGGATGGCTTGCTCTCTCCCCCTCTGCGACTCGTCTTGCTGGTGTCTTTTGCCCTCACTAGAAGGCAGTACTTCAGCACCTGTCCCTTGCTGGTGGCATAGGTGTTCAGGAGCTGGGGCACTCACCTCGTGGCTCTCTGGCGTCTGAGGTCCTTTCTTTCCTAGGATGAGCCTGTATACCGTGACTGCCTAACCTGACCTGTTGTTTATGTTCCAGTGTTTAGACGCAGGCAGATTATATTACCTGAATTAGAATGCTTTTGAGACTCAAGGTAGTATCTTAAATTTTAACTTCTGAGTTTTCTGAAGTGCAGCTACAGTCAAGTGGTGGGGAAGGCGCTTCCTTAGCCTCTGTGGTAGTGAGTGGAGGGCTGCACACGTGAGGCCAGCCCCGCGCTCAGTCTTTGAGCGAACAGGGTCTCCTGGGTTTGTCTTCCTGTTGCTGTCGTGGGTTGTTGACAGATGGGCACGGGACCTGAAGCCACTGTGCTTCTCAGACCCCAGCACCTACCAGAGATCGTGGTGTACAATCTGGAACAAGTAATGTTAAGCCCCTAAACCCCCTAGCTTCATCTATGTGTTTGTATTTTCCAAAAAAGTTAGCTTCCAAGTAGAAGTGTTGTATGTTTTTCTGAATTAGAGAACATTGTTTGAAATAATTACTAAGAGTTAAGAATGGTTTGTGTGTGTTCATTATGTGTTAAATTGCTTGTGCTGTTACATAGTTCTTGATTCTTCTGTGTGGGTTTTGGTTGGTCTAGTACATATTGTTTATTTTCTTTTTAGGAAGCCATCACTCTTCGGAAGGCAACGAGGGAACAGAAATGGAGGTGCCTGCAGAAGGTTAGGGGAAGGATTTTTAATTTTACTATAGTTGTATGTTGTATTTTATAGATGATACCATCCTTAAAATACTGTCTTGGAGATAAAAAAAGACAATTGTGCCGTCTGCCTTCCCGGCCAGCAGTTTTCTTTTTAGAGACCTAGGACTGGCCGTTCCCGCTCTGTATGGCCAGCAGAGCAGGTGGGCCGGCCGCCCTGTGGTGAGTACTGCTCCTCTCGCCCCGTGTGCATGGGGTGGTGCTGTTCTCTTCTGGTTTTTCTGTGCCATGTTAAAAATTTGTCGAGGGGAAATAGCTTCAAGTATTTTAGAAATAAAATCAGAACTGGCTGTGTCAATATTCATTTTAAAATGTCCTATTGAATACTTCACATTTTACACTTGGGTGACATACTGTAAATATTAATGACGGAGTTTGTCTCTTATTTTTATACCTATGAGTGCCTCCTGAGCCACGTTACCAGTGTCCCAGCTGTATTGGCTTGGAACTGGGGACTCAGCATTGCAGTGTGCTGCAGCTTTTACCTGTAGCCTTAGGGGGGGGTGAGCTGGGGCCAGGTGGGATGGCTTCCTGCAGCTAGACTAAGTGGTTCTCCAGGAGGCTGGTAGGTCGCTCACGGAGGGCGCCTGGTAAAGGTTCAGAGCGCTCTGATCACAGGTCATATTGTGCATTATTTTTTCTCAGATAAAAAGGGAATCTGTTCTGTGGCTTTATGTTTATTTTTAAAAATCAAGAATTTGACCTTTTGCCTTCCTGGAGTGAAGGAGACAACAACTTCAAGTTTCTGAACTGTAGGCCAGTCTTTCCAAATTCAGGCGCAGACTGACAGTTTCTAATTGGAATCCATTCTCTCAGAAGTGTTGATGTGCTAATTTCAAACTCTGTACTGGTTGTTTGGGGGGCAGTCAGCCCATGTTTTGATGACGGAGGTTATTTGATACTCTCTCTGCGTCAAAACTGGTTTTGGAAGGGCAGCCTCCTCGCTGCAGCGACCTGGACAGAGGCTGCGAGGTGCAGGGCTACAGGCAGTAGCGCAGGGCTCACAGGTATGGGACTTGCCCCAGGTGCTAGGCTTTGAAAGACTTTGTTTTGGGGAGATTTTTATCATCATAGTCTACTCTTAGCAGAATTGTATTGAACCTGGGTTCTGGTCTTTACTCCTTTACTAACAAGTAATCATAATCTCTGGCAAATCAATTAATCTCTCACCTCTGCAAAATGAAGGCAAGCTACTGAAAACACCCTATAGCTGAGCTTGTGGCACTAACATTCCAACGACATTTGCTGAATACAATGAGACACTTACTTAGCACTGAAAGTCCTTGCCACAGAGTGAAAGGGTCTAGCCATGTATGCAGCTGCCCCAGTCGTTTCCTTGAGATGAGGGGGTCTCTATCACAAGAGATGGATTGTGGTTTTACTTAACAGTTACAAACCCCCATAGGATGCCTACAAGGAGAGGAGAGATGGAATCTCAAGTGTGAAGCGTTTATTTTTATCCTGGCATTTTCTAGTTATAGCAGGAAAATAAGTGTGAATTTGTTGTAATTTTATGCTTCCAAGAAATATGTTTTTTTCTTTTGAGTTCTTAATTAATGCATATAACTTTGTTTATTTAATAGTTTTAGAGTTTTTCTAGTTTCATTTCTTTTATCCCTATTTATAACCAACAGGGTCAAATATTTTTAACATATGAAATGAATTAAAATGCCAGTTACATTTTATTGTAGGCTGCTTTTGGATATCAAATCAGTAAAATGTTGGAACATATGGAAAATGCTTAATAATGAATGTCATTTTAGAATTTTATTTTTTTCAAGATTCTACTCAACATGTCCCTTCAGAAACAAGTGAGGACCCTGAAGTTGAGGTGACTATTGAAGGTTAGTTGTCTAAAAGCCTTGATTCCAAAGGTTGACTTCTGGTCATAAAATGTGTCACATTCACATTGCTAAGTATGCATTTCATTCATTCTTAAAGGAAACCTGTGAAATGAGTTGATACATATATACGTATATGTATGTGTGTTGGTGTGACCAGGCAGCCCACTTCCAGCCATGCACCCGGTGCTTTGGGAGTTTTGGACAGCAAGAGTTGAGCCGTAGAAGATAGTGTTGGCCCACAGTTGACCAGAGCACACCCTCTGTCCGTGGGAACGAGCACGTTATGGCCAGACTTGGTGCCTATAGAAGCAGCCTGTGACCTGTTGGGTGTGGTAGAGGCACGATAGAGCTGGAACCCTTGATATCTCATTAAGCACAGTGTAGGAGAAGGTACTGAGTCTCCCTTCAGTGTTTGGTTTTGTTTTGGGGGCAAGGGTCTCCCTCTGTGGCCCAGGGTGGCCTGGAGCTGCTGGACTGGCCATGCTCCTGAGGAGCTGGAGCTGAGCATGCCCACCATTCCTGGCCTGTCAGTAGTGTTTTTCTGAGAAGGGGTTTCACTCTGTTCCCATGCTGCTCTTGCTCTCCCGGGCTCCAGCAAGCGCCCCTCCTCAGCTTTGCACCTGGCCCACCCTGCTCTGGCCAGTCAGTAATCTTTAAAGCTGCTGCCTACCCTTTGAAATGCTGCTTAGTGATTTACCTGGGATTTGTTCTTTAAGCTGTTTTTAAGCAATAGCTACAAGTTTATTTGAAAATATCTCTATAGCTGAAGTTGCTTTGAACCTAATTTTTTCTTCAAAGGTAGGCAAAGCACAGATGAGCCAGTTTGTAATGAAGGTGACAGTGTGTCTTTTCATGTTAGATAATTATTAAATGTGGATTGGATCGTTTTCCTTTTAAATAGTGTCTCACAATGCTCACGCACGATCTCCCCCATCAGCGCAACCCTTTCCTCTAGCGCGGTGTCGCAGCTGTGTAGGAGCTGTGCTCACCCCGTTCTGCCCTGGACTCTGGAGCAGGCAGCAGGGCGTGGTTTGTGTGTGATGGTCTGTGTGCGTGTGGTTTTGTGAAAGTACACAGAGGCTGTTTGCATGCATTGTAACAGATTCCCTTCAGGCTCCCCATAGCGCCCACCCCTGGGACCACCCATTTGGGTACTCACCTCTTTCCTCCTAACTGCTGCACGAACTTTTCTTGGCTCAGGGGCTTGGATGTCCCTCCCCTTCCCCGTTGTCCCTGTACCTTGTTGGTGTCACTTGGGAATGGGGGTGTTTGGCCACTCCAGGCTGCTCCAGACGTTTGCTTTTCCTCCTCTAAAGCGTAAGCTGGTTGCAGTTTCTGTCCAGGGTGGGAAATCCTTTCACATTTAACGTGCTGATCTCAGTTGATTACTGTACAGATTTCTTTTCTCATTAACAGAATTTTACTAACCTAAAGGGTACTTTATATTGTTTGTAGTCTCCCATTAAATAATTGAAATATTATTACTTTATAAAGACCTCATTGTCAGAGGAGAAGATTTATAAGAGCATATAAATAGCACAACTTTGTTTTATTTACAGAAATGATAAAAGTGAGTGATTATTAAAATTATACAAGTGAAACCTTGGGTTAAGACTAATAACCAAGTTGATATATCAAAATTTAGAGCATAGACTGTTTCAAAAATTTAGAAAACACTTTTTTAAGACTTCATGAGATGTTATAAAAACCAGGAAATAAATGCTTTAGATTTCAGTTATTTATTTTCAGTTATTTATCAGTCATTTCAACTTTAATCTTTAAGGAGGAGTGATGAATCTCATTTCTTTTAAACTAAACACAGTAAAATAAATCTTATTTACCATCCAAATTTGTAATTGGAGAGTCGAGTTTTACTGTATAGGCTGATTCTTCACATTCAAAAAACCAGTGAAACACAAGGGACATTTTCCTGGTCTCTGTATGCAGTTTCCATGTAAATTCTATGTGGGCTGTTTGTCACATCGCCAGCCATTTTTCAGCCAGCCATTGAGGAAGGTAAAACTTAAGTTTTAATGTTAACAGGGAAGGTCAGATAAGAACTTGCTGTGACATCTGGTTGGTATGTATATTTATTCTTTCTGGAAAGATGACTGCAGAATGGTAGATGCCATTTAATAGCCACAGAAAATTAAATTTGGGGGGCTGGGGTTGTGGCTCAGTAGAGTGCTCACCTGGCATGCGTGAGGCACTGGGTTCCATCCTCAGCACCACATAAAAACAAAAATTAAAGGTATTGTGTCCACCTACAACTAAAAAATATGTATTTAAAAAAGTTAAATTTTGGTCTATCCTTATAATAGGAAAATATGTAGGCTTTGAAATACTGATATGTTTTTCTTTTTAGAAAGAAAAACATATCATATCTAGAGATGGCGCTTCTTACCCTCTGCTCGGTGTGCTCTTTGTGCTGACCCACCCGAATCTGGAGTCAGTGGTAGCCTTGAAAACATGGCAGCTCAAGCTTGGACCCCTGGGGGCAGGATGACTGCAAGCCTCAATTTCATAAGCATCATTGTGATTACTATCAGTTCTGATATCTGTGATATGTGATGAGAAAATCTTAGCATTTAAAAAAAATATTTTTATGTGGTGCTGAGGATGAAACCCAGGGCCTTGAACAGGCTAGGCCAGTGCTCTACTGCTGAGCCACAAGCCCAGACTCAAATTTTATTACTTTTTAGGGCTTGTTACCATATACTTACTTAGGTTCAGCTAATAGAGGGGACTTTTTGGTTTCAAAGGGGTTTCCTTATTGCACAGTTTGTTTTTAATAATCCTGAATCATTCAAGTACGTTCATTTTGCTATGGCCTAATCCAGGTCATGATTTTCTTTCACTGTTTTCTTTAAGTGATTTTAAGTAAATTTATTTTTTTAATTATTTTGCATCTCTCTATGTCAACTTCTCTATGTCAATTATCTTTTAAATTTTTATTTTTAGTCTATTTTAAAGGTGTACGTAAGAGGTAGGGGAGTGGCTCATTGATGGATTACTTGCTTGGCAGGTACAGGGTCCTGGTATTATACTGGTACTGTGTACGTACATCCTTCCGTATGTATTTGATTACATGTCCTACAGTTATTACAATAGCAATCAGAGAATCTGTGATTGAACTTAACATGTGAAAATTTTTGTTCTTTTTATATCTGCTGGACAGTCACTTAATGAAGACCCAATTGTTTATACACAGATGAGTGTTTTACAGAAGCTGCATACAACAAATTGGGTCAATGTTGTATTAGAGTTTTGATATTATGGTGGATTTACAATTGACAGTGGGTATGTGTCATTCTCTGGTAACTTTTTGTGGAATTCATTCTTTGGCAATGTCAAAGAATTAGTGCTGCATATAAATAAGCCCTATACTAGGCATGTTCACTTAAATTTTCCACAAATATTGGGGACCTTGTATGTGCCAAGTAGTGTACTGGGTGCTAAAGATTTAACAGTAGGCAAAAGAGGTGGATCAGTTGACATGCTTTGAAGAGGAATGACGGGACCTGCTGCTTATTTCAAGAAACATAGCCACGGTGTTGAAGGCACGCAGAATAACTTACAGTAGAAAGAGAACTCGTTCAGGGGGCCGTGGCATTCATGCAGGGCACAGAGAGAAGTGCTCCCAGCAAGTGGGGGCAGTGGAAGTAGGAGTGAGTGTGTCTGGGTGGGATTGAAAGCGCGTACCTTGCTAGTTCTAGGTAGGTTGGTTACTGTGCTTCTCGGGAGTGCTACTGGGGTAGATTGCATAGGTCAGCATTTTAAAAGTTTGTGTTGTAAATTTTTATAGCTTTTAAATAGTTGGTGAATACATAATTGTTTATGTAAAAATGTGGATTTTAGGTGAGTTATTTTAAATTGGATGCTTGTGTGAAGAAATGGGATCTGTTTATTTGAACTGTGCAGTGTAATTAGTGGCTCTAACTTTTTCAAAAGACACAGTATACCCATTTTTTTTTTTAACTTTGAACGGACGTAAGTTTGGATGTTAAAAAATTGACAATTTGATTATGATGAAAGTCTACCCTGGATGGCCAGCTTGAGGCCCGCCTCAGCAGTGAAGGATATCCTGTCTCAGAATAAAAAATGACAAGATCTGCGGAGTCCAGTCCAGTGAGAGTGTCCCTGGGTCAAATCCCTAGTATGGGGGGGTGGGGAAGGCCATCAAAGTCCTGTCACACACTGTTTAGCAAGCGCTGGCCAAACATAGACATGGTGGCTGAGCTCCTGCTCTGAACTGAGGTGTGCAAGTGGCTTGTAGAAAGGAAAACAGGTTTCCTCTCGAAATTTCAAGTGAGGGACCCTGTGGTCTGAATTTTCAAAGTATATTTTAAGAGTTAAACTTAAAACTAATACTCAGTATATTTGCCATTATATTTTCACTTAATCTATTTATATCACCTTTGACTATTTGAAATCCTTACAGTAGTTTATAAACTGAGGTGATGTAGACAGTGTGGTCTTACTTTACTGAGGGTTTGTAGTTTTTAAGTTATTTTCAGATTTCTTTCCTTGATTTTCCTTGAAACAGGGTTTCTAAAATGGCTTCACCACAACAAGGTGTTTAGAATGTTGGAAATTATTAATATGTTTTCCTGAAATAAAAGTATCATCCTCAAAAAGCAGTTTCATCTTGCCAGACACACAATTAGGTTCCAGTGGGGTTTTATCTGGTGCCTGTCGGGTTGGTACCATTTTTTTTACTGTAACAGCTGGCAGATACTCTCAGGTGACTTTGGCATTACAGGGAGGCCTGGTGGAAGAGAGCAGGACAGTAGTGTCGTCTGTGTTCCCTGCTGCCTTAGGGCAAGGAGGTGCCAGAATTTTCAGTTCCACTCAAAGGTTCCCCTTCAGATCCAGCACTTGGTTGGGTGCACGTGCATGCCTGTGGCAGGAAGAGCCAAGTTCAAGGCCAGCCTCAGCAACTTGGTGAGACCCTGTCTCAAAATAATAGATAAAAAGAGCTGGGGAATGTGACTCAGTGGTAGAGTGACTCTGTGTTCAATCCTTTTCACCACTGGGGGGAAAAAGCTCTCTCGTGGCAAGAGAGATTTAAAAAGACAGACAGACAGACAGTACTGCAGCTGGCCTATTGCTGTGCCAGGCAACATGGTACATGGAGCTAGATGGGCAGGTTTTTCCTTGCAGTACTGGGGATGGACCCCAGGGGCACTCTGCCCCCAGATACACCCCCAGCCCTTCATACATTTTTTTATTTTAAGACAGGGTCTTATTAAGTGGCCCAGGCTGGCTTCAAACTTGGAATCCTTTTGACTTCAGCCTCCGATGAGTTGATGGGATTTACAGGTGTGTGGCGCTGTGCCCTGCTTCAGATGTGCATTCCTTCCATTTCTGAGAGTTGACCTCGTGGTTAGTTGACAGTAACTACCCCAGAGTGTGGTCCTGGCTGCACACTGTGTGTGTAGTGATGGGATGTGATCAGATCACCCCACGCTCTCTGCACCCATGTAGTTGTGAATCGAGAGCAAGTTCATCTGCCCTAAAGCAGTTTCTTGCCGCATTTGACCGTCTTGTCATTGCTATTGTCTTTTTAAACAGCAATTGTTTTTCACTTTATACATACGATATTTGTTATTAAAATGGTATTTTTCACGATTTACAGATGATGTTTAGATAGAACTTTGAGTGGCATGGGTTGCCTGGGGTTCTTAGGGAGGACTCTGGTATTGCAGACATACTCTTCAGGAAATTAGCATGGGCCTCCAACAGGTATCTCAGCCGTCTGTGTGCAGATCTGATGGCCCATTTATGCATGTGTCCTTTGTTGCGTGAACCAGCATTTGTTTCATAAGTAATATAGCCCTGTTTCTTTCATCCTGTAAATTTTGTGTTTGATATACAGTTAATCCACTCTTCCTTGTTGATACATGCTTGGGTTTTCTATAAACTCAATGTGAGTATTTTTTATTCGAGCCTTATTTTTCCTCCTGCTGTGTTTGGATAAATTAGGTGAGTGTCTCTGTTAGAACTTGTTCTTGAAAAATCTAAGATTCTAGGCAGCCATTTGAAAAATACTTGAGGAGATGGAGAATTTTATAACGTGGCAACTCAGATGGAGCAAACTAAAAACACTAGCGAGGCAGAGGAGCAGGCTGCAGCCGTGCACTCGCCAGAGGAGTGGGAGGTGGCGGCCTGGCCTGGAAAACTGTAGTGGCAGGGGTCCTAGGAGTGGTTCTTCATGCCCCTTGTGCCTTTGGTGCTGAGAGGTTGACAGGCCTGGGCTGTCACTCGTGTACCCTGTTCCTCTAGTAATGACAGTTTTCTTTCTCAAGATGATGATTACTCTCCACCCACCAAGAGACCAAAGAGCAGCGAGCCTCCACAGCCGCCTGTCACAGAGCCTGCAAATGCCGGGAAGCGGAAAGTGAGGGAGTTCAACTTCGGTAGGTTCCCATGGAGCAGGGCCTCTCCAGCTCTGTGCTGTGGTGACAGGTGGAGGCCCTCAGCGGGGACAGCAGTGCTGTAGTCTCTTCTGGAAAGTGGGCCCAGTCAATTGGTTTCGCTGAAGCCTTAGGCATGTAGCTTCTGGCTTTAAGCACAGCGAGCGGACTCTGTTGATGACTTAGCAATTATTTCTCTTAGCATTAAAATCTCCTTTTATTTAAGGACTGTTTGACTTCTTGATTTTCATTTTTGTTTTGTGTGACTTCCACCTGCTAATACACCAGCCCCCAGTCCCCAGTCAGTAGATTAAGGGACTAAATAAAATATCCATGGTGAATTGTATGTGTGAGCTGTTCTTCCAATAAAGAGAATGCTTATCTCATTTATGTTTGAAAACAACATTTTATTCATTCATTCATTTCTCTATCTTTCTATTTATTTATTTGTGGTGCTGGGGATTGAGCCCAGGGCTTTGCCCATGCTGGGGAGGTGCTGGACACCGAGTCACGGCCCCAGCCCTGGAGGCAGTGTCTTTAATATCCTCCCTTGTTAAAGTCACAAGTGCTCGATGGAGATTGAATTTTTGTCTACATAAATTTACTCACGCTTATGTTCCTTAAGATTCTGTGAAGTCGCAGCTAAGCACTTGTCAAATCTTACTTCTGCCCAGCTAGCACCCGCCCTGGAGGATTCCTGAGTCCCCTGGAGGCCCTGCTCTCTTGCCCTTGTCTTGTGGTGTTTAATTGGACTGGTCTTCTGACCACCTCCTTGTCAGAAACTTGAAAGTCTTTAAAACAGGGAGGTAGTCATTGGGAAGGGGTTTGAAAGTAGACTTCAAAAAGTTCCTTATAATCTCCTTTTGAAATCATTCTAAGAACCACAAAAGGGGGAGAAGCCCTGGGAAAGCAGTGCAGCCCGAGGGACTGGTGAGACTCGGGCTCTGGGGTGGACTCAGAGCAGGCGATGTGGGTCATGGAGGGCACAGCGACACCCGCCTCCGCATCTGATACTGACCAGTCCTCTCAATTTTCAGAGAAATGGAATGCGCGAATTACTGATCTACGTAAACAAGTTGAAGAGTTGTTTGAAAGAAAATACGGTATGTCTAAATGGAAGAATTCTTTTAATTCTTGGTTGGAAGTATTTAAACAGTGGAGTTAGTGTTCACCATCGCAGGTTGAGGAGCGCATGGCCAGGGCTGTGCTGGAGCCGTGCCTCCCTCACACACTGTCCCCAACAGGGTCATTTACAGAGGTCACTTTCGGAAGCTGGATAGTGGAAACTTTATTTTTTAATTTCCTTATATGCCTATTAACAATACTTTTAAATGTTGAGTATCCACATTTGGGGATATCTTTACATATCATGACAAAGTCTTGGATTTTAAAAGTTACTTGAAGATGGTTTTCCTGAGCTGGTTCTGGTCTGCTGTGTAATAAGTTCATTATTCATTGAGATGCCTGTATTTTCTGTTGTTGATACATAAATAAGTTTGTTAGATTTCAGAATCTTTACTTCTTTACTTTCCTGCTTTATCCTGTAGTTATTCTATGTAATGGTGAAAGAAAAGCGATTTATTATCACCAGATGGTATATATCAAATGCTCATCTATAAAAAGCAATAATCATTGAAAAATGTCATGTGTTTTATCTTTTCTCCCTAGTCCTGGGGATTGAACCCAGGGTTGTATTCATGCCAGACAAGGACTCTTGCCTCCTATGAGGCAGGCTGCAAAATTCTGTAATACAGTTGGTTTTTTTGTTGTTGTTGTTTTATTTTGAGCAGGGGTCTTATAAAGTTGCCTGGGCTGATCTCAAACTCTTGGGCTCGAGCAATTTTCCTGCCTCCGACTCCCAAGTAGATGGTATTCTCCAGGTGTGCACCGTTGCACCCAGCTCAATATATTGAAATTTAGCTTGCAAATCTATTATAACGTTTTCCTGCATCATTTAATTTCTTATTTCTTTTTTGTCTTGGTAATTGAACCCAGGAGTAATCTACTACAGAGTTATATCCCTAGCCCTTTTTTTTCCTATTTTTAGACAGATCTCTGTTAAGTTGCTGAGGCTGGCTTTGAAGTTGTGATCTTCCTGCTTCAGTCTGCCTACTGAATTTCTTTATGTGAAGTTTTGTAGCATTAGAACTTATATTGCTGTTATTTACCTTAAGAAACTTGAACATAGTTTTTCTTGAATCCAGCAGTGCTTAGCCATGTCCCTGGCCCTTTTTTGTCTTTTTATTTTGAGACAGAGTCTCTATAAGTTGCTGAGAGGTTGGCCCTGACTTTGATCCTCCTGCCTCAGCCTCCTGAGCCACTGGTATTACAGGCGTCCCCCACCGTGCCTGGCTCAACATTTGTTTCTTTTCTTTCTTTCTTTTTTTTTTTTTTTTTTTTGTTGTTGATAGACCCTTTTCTTATTCATTTATTTGATTGCGGTGCTGAGGATCAAACCCAGTGCCTCACACATTGAACCACCATCCCAGCCCCAACATTTGTTTCTTTTTCAGGGTCAACAAACCAATTGCTCAATGAAAATCTAGAATTAAGAGTAAGTTTGCTGGGCTGGGGATGTGGCTCAAGCGGTAGCGTGCTCGCCTGGCATGCATGTGGCCCAGGTTCAATCCTCAGTACCACATACAAAGATGTTGTGTCTGCCAAGAACTAAAAAAAAAAAAAGAATATTAAAAAAACACACACTCTCTCTCTCTCTTAAAAAACAGATATTATAAAAAAAAAAAGTAAGTTTGCTAACTTTTCTGAAATGCTTTCAGTTATTTCCTTAAGGTTCTTTTAGTTTTTCTCCCACTTTGTCAGAGTTTCAAGCCTGTTTTTGTATGTGTTTTTAATTGCTCCATTTCAAAGCAGAATGCACCTGACATACTTTGTGTGGAAGCCATGTGACATAGTGAAGAGACCACAGGCTCTGGGGACAGAGTGCCTGAGTGTGTCTCTGCCCTCTGAACTTTCTGTGAAGGGAGAAGGCACACCTGCCCTGCAGGTCTGAGGCCGCAGAGTTCTGCACATGGCACCTGCCCAGAAGCCCATAACCCTCGTCCTGCCCTGCTCTCAGGCTCGGTTCTGGCTATTCTGGGTAGGATGGCGTAGTGCTGACATGACATTATTGATTTCTGCTCCCATAAAGTGTAGCGGGGTTACGTTTTGAGCTTTTGTTGTGAATATGATTTATTCAGTTATTTTGCATAGAGCAAGGAAAATAATTGTTTACCAAATCTTGTGAAATTGCAATCACAATCTTCACATCTTAAAATTTCAAAGTCACCTTAATGGCAGTTTCTTTAGGGCAGACATTTTCACAGGTCTGTAAATGTGTTTTTTAGATTCAGCATATCAGCAAAGGAGGGGCTGTGCATCTCCCTTGGCACTCATGTGTAACATGGCACTTGAAAGTTAATGTTCAATAAATAGATTTCTGTTCAGAATACCATTGAAAAATGAGACTTAATGGGGAGGGCAAGCTATATCTGATTATTCCTATTTCCCAGGCTTTGGACATTTCATAACTCTTGTATTATTTTACTGTTGAATTATAAGTATTAGCAGAAATTTTTCGTTTCATAAGTTTCCCCTCCTGTTATATAAAAGAAATCCTTTGTGAACCCACAGCATTTAGACCACGTGTGTCTTCTACACGCTGCTGTTGTTCCCGGCACAGCCACCCCAGGAGCGGGTGGTGCTCCTTTCCCTATCACACTCTGCCTCCATTTTCAGCAGAAAGTCTGGCTCCGTCTGCAGTGCCTTAGGTTAGGGTTAGGGGGACAGAATATGGGTTCCTGGGTGTTCTTTTAGTTCTCATGGACTTTTTTTTTTTCTGATTCAGTTTTACTTACAGGAATAAGATAAAATGATAGGCACCCAAGAACAGTGTGTGTTTAATTATTACTTTCTACAGCGTGCTCAGATCCCTGTCTTGTAATGACACGATCCCTTTCTCTTTTTATCGTTAAAGCTCAAGCAATAAAAGCCAAAGGTCCGGTGACGATCCCATACCCTCTTTTCCAGTCTCATGTTGAAGATCTTTATGTAGAGGGACTTCCCGAAGGAATTCCTTTTAGAAGGCCGTCTACGTATGGAATTCCTCGACTCGAGAGGATATTGCTTGCAAAGGAAAGGATTCGTTTTGTGATCAAGAAGTAAGACGTGTGCACTTCACCATTTCTTGCCTTTGTTCTCATTAGGACGTGATCGACACTCATGAGCCACGAGGGTTGTATAAATGTTTGGGTTACTATATGTAATTTTATCTTCCACTTTTAAGTTGGTCTGCATGAAGAATTGCCTCAGTATGCTACAATTGACTTTTGAACTTCAAACACTTGCCTCTACCCAGCGGGCCTATAATTGTCCTTTTCCTTCCATTTTTTGCTAGGTATACTAATGTATGTATTAGTTTTAGTTCTAAAACTTTCAAAGCATATGTGTAAATATATGAGTGTACAATATAAAATAAACAAAATAGTTAGAAGTAAGAATGAAAAGGAAAACTAGGGCTAGGCATGTGGTGGTGCACACCTGGGAGGCTGAGGCAGGAGGATGGCAAGTTTGAGGCTAGCCTGTGAAATTTAGTGAGGCCCTAAGCAACTCAGTGAGATCCTGTCTCAAACAACAAAAAAAAAGGGCTGTGGGTAGAGCTCATGGTAAAGCGCCCTGGTTTTAATCCCTAATAACGAAAAAGAAAAGCTCTAAATTTTTTAGCATTGACTTTAAAAGTGTAGGGTTTTTTTATTTTTATTTTGTTATTTTTTATTTTTTTAATTTTTTAATTGTAGTTGGACATAATACCTTAATTTTATTTATTTATTTTTATGTGGTGCAGAGGCTTGAACCCAGGGCCTCACACATGCTAGGCAAGTGCTTTACCACTCGGCCACAACCCCAGCCCAGTGTAGGGTTTTTTTAATCTCAGAATTTAGTAAATGTTTTGTTTCACAGTTTATTAATATTATTCAGACACTATGAATTTTGCTGACATCATTCTATATGAATTTCTGACATAGTAGAATTTTAGTTACCAGTTGTTAGGTGTTGGGAAGTAGATAGTCTTGAAAATAATATAAAATTAAAGGATCTCAACAGGCGCCGTGGCGCACGCATGTAATCCCAGTGGGTGGGCAGGCTGGGGCAGGAGGATTGTGAGTTCAAAGCCAGCCTCAGCAATGGTGAAATGCTAAGCAACTCAGTAAAAACCTCTCTCTAAATAAAATAGGGTGAGGGACATGGCTTAGTGGTCAGGTGCCCTGAGTTCGACTCTTGGTCGCACCCCCCTCCCCCAAATTAAATAATCTCACCTAAAATTTTTGTAATATGCTTATTAAAATGCCTTTGGCTTGCGAAGGTGCCTGTTTTCCTGAGAGGACACCAGATCCCCAAGGCACCTTAGGAGACTTTACAGTTACCATTCTGTTCACACTGTAGATACCCCAGAAACTTAGGTTTACTGTGCCCCAGAGTCCAGGAGGTCTTTTCTTCTTGACACCAGCCTTCGTGGCATCAGTATGTACTCGGGTTCCCATCTCGCCACCTGCTTCTGGTGGTCCTCACCGCTCACTCTGCCTTTCAGACACGAGCTCCTGAACTCCACGCGGGAAGACCTGCAGCTCGACAAACCCGCGTCCGGAGGTGGGTCTCCAATCTTGGCAACTGCAGAAGGCTGTGTGCCTTGGTCTCTCCTTTGAGCCTCCTGTGGGGAAGGAAGGTACCATGGCCACTGGCAGGGTGCCACCACAGGCACAAGCGTTTCAGAGTCCTCCAGAACCATAGCTCGCTTTCTCAATGGTGGCCCATCGAATAGTGGGGAGGGACATCCCGTTACTGGGTAGACAGAACTGAAGGAACCCTGTGTGTACTACTTTTGAGAGGCAGAGTTTTGCTTCATCACCATTTTTTTAGTTGGACTGGTCTCTCCTGGTCCCAGGGCCCCTCCTTGAAGGGCTGGGTGTGGCGACCGCTCCTGGGCCTGGGGGCTGGCCTTTCAGAGCAGGTGGCTGCAGCCCTGTGAGTGAGTCCTTTTTTGCAGGAAGTACAGTGTATTTCTTTATGTTCTTGTTTGCCTTTGTCTGGAGTGGAGGGGGGCAGGGGTGGAAGATGGAAGCCACACGGCTGGAGCTGGTGTCATGGAAGTATTCTGCCTGTGCGGTCATATCCCTGGACTTTCATTGCAGAATGACTTGCTTGTTCTTGAGTAAACCAGTTTTTTCCTGGCTTTATTGAACCTTGGTTTCATTGGTTCTTTTTTTGCTTAGTTGCATCTCTTTAGTAATGAAGCACTCTGACATCTTAGAAATGGCTGTCACAAAAAGGAAAAAAATGTCATGATCATGATATGTCACAGTCTGAGCCCTTAAAGCCACGAAATTGAGAAAATTTATGTACTTATTCTTACAGTCAAAGAAGAGTGGTATGCCAGAATCACTAAGCTAAGAAAGATGGTAGATCAACTTTTCTGCAAAAAGTTTGGTAAGTCTGTTTTTTTCCAACTGAAGCATATTGTACAATTTTGTTTTTTAATTTTAGGAAAGATGAATCTGACTTACCTACAGATTTTTCATAGCATATTTGAAGATCTTTTTAGTTGTAGATGGACGCAATACCTTTATTTAATGTGGTGCTGGGGGTCAAATCCAATGCCTCACACGTGCAAGATGAGCACTCTAGCACTGAGCCACAACTCCAGCCCTAGGATTTTTTATTTTACTTTAAGGGAAGATAGTAGAGTGATTATAAGTACTTTTTCCTAATGATTTTGTTTGGCTTGTTGTGCTGAGGATCAAGCCCCAGGTCTCTAGCCTGCAAGGCACACATAAAGCCCCATCCCAGCCTGAGTGACTGCTTTATTTGTGCTGGTAATTTGATGAAAGAAATTAAGTCAGGCCAAGAACAAAGAAATGCAGTGAGCCCCTGTGTAAACTACCAGGTGCAGAAAATTCAGTGTCACGTGCAAGGAGGGCCATATGTACTGGTGTTATGTAAATCCTTTGAATTTTTTAGAGCTCTGGACTTGGTTTCAGAGCGGGGATTAGTAAATTCAGTTTTATGCTTTTTAGTTGTAATTTTATGCTATTCAAAAGTAGAGAGAAATAGCACAGTGATCCCCAGATTCCCATTAGTCCAGTCCCACAGATCCTTGAGATTCTGTCACATCTCCTTCTCTTGTCCCAGGTTCCTCTTCTTCTGTCTTTGCATGAATATTACAGAGCAGATCACTGGCATCCTGTCACTTAGCCATTCTGCGTGTGTGCCTGCGCAGCATGGACATTTCCTCATGTCACATCTGACAAAACCAAGAGCTGTTTCAGGCATTGGAATTGCAGGTTGGAGGCCCATCTGAGTGACAGCGAGAGGACAGCTTGGGATGTGGCTCAGTGGTAGAGTGCCCCAGGCCCAGTCCCCGTCCTGCTCCCACCCCCAGATTAAAACAATTTCCTGTGTCAGCTCATCCAATCTTTAATTGAGTTTTTTTATTTATCTGGAAAATAGCTTAAATATTTTTGCTTTGAATTTGGATCTAAACAAGGGTCATGCTTAAACTTGTTTTGTGCCTCTTTTAATCTAAAACAGTCTCAGTTTAGTGTTTTTATTTTTCATCCCATCAGTTCTTAGCTCAAAATTCTTTTCTTTTTTTCTTCCTCCTTTTCTTCAGATTTCCTTACTCTTACGTCTCCACATTCAACTTTCCTTTATGCTTATTGTTGGTCTCGTTAGGGCAGACCTGCAATCCCAGCTGCTGGGAAAGCTGAGAAATGATCACAAGTTGGAGGTTTTGTCTCACAATAAAAATAAAAACCGCTGGGGGTATAGCTCAGTGGTAGAGCACTTGCCTAGTATATGTGAGGGAGGCCCTTGTTTCAGTTCCTGCTAAGACAGAAAATACATATACTTTGGGACTGTGTTAAAATATGACTTCCACACAAACTTAGTTTCCTGCATTGCTTTAATTTTCTCCAGCTGAGGCCTTGGGGAGCACTGAAGCCAAGGCTGTACCGTACCAAAAATTTGAGGCGCATCCTAATGACCTCTATGTGGAAGGGCTACCAGAAAACATTCCTTTTAGAAGTCCCTCTTGGTATGGAATCCCAAGGCTGGAGAAAATCATTCAAGTGGGCAATCGGATAAAATTTGTTATTAAAAGGTAAGATTATCATCTGCAGAAACAGGTTTTTAAAGTGTTTCCTAAGATGCATTTGATGAAGATGGGACGTTGTTTTCCTTTCAGTAGAACTCTTTCTCTATATTTAAAACCAGGAAATGACATTTAGCTTCATCTTTAGCAGGTGTTGGTGCAAGATGTACAGAACTGGGTCTGTCCTGCCCTTGATAGGTGTATGCACACAACAGAGCGCTCAGTGTCCCTGAGCATGGTCAGGGGAGTTGGTGAGGACAGCAGCACCTCCAGGTGCATACAGAATAGAAGAAGGGTGTTTCAGACACCAGACGGCATAAGGAGACGGGAGGTGTCGGCTTGCTTGCATGTCTCTACATGGAGCCGTCCTGCATGGAAGGAGTGACGCCTGGCACCAAGGGCGTGGTGTAGTGGACACTGGGATCCAGACTCAAGCAATAAGCATAGGGAAGCCAACAGATGCAGTGACAGTCAATGAAAGGTCTAGAACAGATTCTTCTTGTCATTGCTTGGGTCTGCACTTTCGAAAGAGAATTCTGGTTTGATAGATGAGGGTTAGTTTGGCTCATCTTTACTCACAGAAGGACTGTGCAATGGTAGACTGTCGCTTGTTGGTAGTTGTGTGTATTTATTGGGACTGAGAGTTAGAAGGCAGAAACTGTTTTGTGGTATAGCTCCTTGAAGATTTAGAAATAGCAGTCTGCCTTGGTTTGGAGGAAAGCAATTATTTTGCACATTTAAGCATAGAGTGCCTTTAAAGACCTCCGTGTAATTCCATGTGAGTGTGTGAAGATTGCTATTTTCAAAATGAACTAATAGCTGGACACAGTGACGCTTGCTTGTAATCCCAGAAGCTCTGGTGGCTGAGGCAAAAGGATCAAGAGTTCAAAGCCAGACTCAGCAATTCAGTGAGACACTGTCTTTAAATAAAATACAAAAAAGGGCTGGGGATGTGGCTCAACAGTCAAGTGCCCCCGAGTTCAATTCCAGTACCAAAAAAAAAAAAAAAAAAAAAAACCAACAACAACAACAAAAAACAAGGCACCCAAATGATTTTATTTCACTGCAAAGACATATTTTAAAATAATTCGCAGTGTACAGCTACCTGAGAAAGATCTTTAAATTGTTCCTAAATGCTCTGTCATAACATGATTCATACTTTGACAGACCAGAACTGCTGACTCATAGTACAACTGAAGTCACTCAGCCAAGAACCAACACTCCAGGTAAGAGAGTGCGGAGTCGGTCCCTCTCCTTCCCTCAGACTCCGTCTAGGAGAGCCTTGGAGCCCTCCTTCCTGCCTCCCTGCCCGCGCCTCTTGTGAAGCTGGGCACAGGCACAGGCAGTGTGGACAGCTGGGCATTGCTGTAGCCTGATGCTGTCTGGCAGCCACCTGTGCATCTGCCTGTGCATTCTGTGCTTCCCTGTAGCCAGATTGGTGTGTTTCCCTCTGTAATCTCCACTCGGAACACAGGTGACACGTGTGTCCTCTGACAGTCTGGGGTCTTTTACACTTGGAGCCTGTCTTGGTTCTAGCTGGCCACAGTGCATCTGTGCAACAGGCCCACGTGGCCAGTAACTTTTCATGTTAGACCAAACGTACACAGAATTGTATCCCACTCCTCGGGCCCTGTTGTTAGTGAGCTCCCCCGGTGCCCGCCCTGTGCAGGGCTGAGGCCAGGCCCCAGTGGAGGAAGTGTGTTTTTCCTTCCCATCTTCTTGTTTATTGTTGCCCAATGTCAGCAAAGGGGATGGTACTTTATAGATCTTTTGTGGTTTGGGGATACCAATTGTCAAGGATCTGTAAATAGCCATGTGCAGTCTTCTGTGGCGTTCCATGTGCCAGGAAAGGAATGTAGACAGCAAGGTAAATCCCAAGTTTGCCTTGGGTGTCCCTGAATTTTCGAAATCATCTTTGTGAATACCAAGGTGACCAGCATGAGAGTCGGGTATATCTTGTACGTGTCCTGATGCAGTACCAAGAAGGGATTTAAGAAAACCATGAGTTTTGAGCGCTCTTACAAGAATAGGTTTTTCGTCATTTACAACATAAATTTAAATTTGAATTCTCCTTCCTGCATCACTTCTCATGTTTGACAAATACAGGAAAGCCTTCTTTTCCTTACTACCCAGGGTTTTTGTTTTTAAACCAAAATTAAGGGCATCAATGGAAACAAATTATCTCCATTCCTGTGTCTACATCTAATCTAATTGATTAGATCTAATTTTTTCCCCCAGTCAAAGAAGATTGGAATGTTAGAATTACCAAGCTACGGAAGCAAGTAGAAGAAATTTTTAATTTGAAATTTGGTAAGTAGAACACATTGGTTATGTCTTCCTGAGCTTAAAAACAAATGAAGGCCATGTTCTGAATGAATTAAAAGTTCAGGACCTACAGAAAGTTCCAGAAGTTTGTGATAGTGTTTATTTCTCCTCTAAACTTGGTACATAAACCAAGCAAATCATTATTTCTTTTGGCTGCAGTGTTCTCGAATGTCACTGTGGGAGAGAAGGGAGGAGTGGGGGAATCTCAGACCCATTGTCTCTACTTCTGATCTGGCTAACACCTGCATGGCAAATAGGTCCCTCATTTGTTTCAACTTAGATTTGTTGACAGCGGTTTCCTGGTGCGCTGTCTTGAAGGATTCTGAGGAGGCTCAGCAAGAAAGAGTGTTCAGTTGATTGGGTCTGTCTGTCATGGAAAAGGAAGTAAGGAATGGGGAGCTAGAGTGTCCTGGGCATTCTTGTCCATAATGTAATGTTGGTGGCTGTGTCCTTGAGGAGGAGCCTTGTGTCCTCTGCCTCTGGCCACTCGGCTGTGAGTGCTGCACAAATGTGACCTGAACTTCTTGTGTGCTTCAGTAGCCAGCTTCCACCTGGAGGACAGTCCTGAGGCGGGAGGTGCCACTGCTGGGCCCAGAGCAAAGAGGCCATTTTGATTGACAGCACAACTGTGGTCCTCCTTTTGATTTAGAGTGTTAAAATGCTTCTCTAGAAAGTACGTAGGTTTTGGGATGATTCTCAGATTTCACAGCATACTAAGCCTATTGCCTTCAGTCTTAAGGGGGATGCGAGTAGATTGTAGGGACATATTTGTGGAGACTTAAATATGTGCAGAACATAGTAAGTCGCCACAAATAAAACAAGGTGAGGTTTTTTTCACCACAAGTAACGTTCTCCTACTCTTTTCAGCTCAAGCTCTTGGACTTACAGAGGCAGTGAAAGTTCCATACCCTGTGTTCGAATCCAACCCAGAGTTCCTCTATGTGGAGGGTTTGCCAGAAGGAATTCCCTTCCGAAGCCCCACCTGGTTTGGAATTCCTCGACTTGAAAGGATTGTCCGTGGGAGCAATAAAATTAAGTTTGTTGTTAAAAAGTAAGTCATTGGCTACCTCAGCCCTTTTTGGAATTGGTGAAGTATTTCTACTTAACTTTTTTTCTTAGAAGTGTGGGACTTTGAAGTCCCTGCTGGGAAAGCCTGGCTCTGGGCTGAAATCCTATCGTTATCCATTTCCTCTGCAAATCTTCTTCTTCTTCTTTTTTTTTTTTTTTGGTACTGAGGATTGAACTCAGGAGCACTTGACCGCTGAGCCACATCCCCACCCCTATTTTTTTTTTTTTTATTTAAGAGAGAGAAACTTTTAATATTTATTTTTTAGTTTTCGGTGGACACAGTATCTTTATTTTATTTTTATGTGGTGTTGAGGATCAAACCCAGCACCCTGTGCATGCCAGGTGAGCACGCTACTGCTTGAGCCACATCCCCAGCCCCTATTTTTGTATTTGAGACAGAGTCTCACTGAGTTGCTTAGGGCTTCACTTTTGTTGAAACTGGCTGTGAACTTTCGATCCTCCTGCTTTCTCTCCTGATCTGCTAGGATTATAGGCGTGCACCTGTCTGCAAATCTTTTTTTTTTTTTTCCTCCTTCTGTTTTGAAAATTGGAGGCCAGCCTTGGGCCTGTGGTTGCTGGGGAGGTGACAGGTGTGTCCCACTGCCTGGTATGGATGCCATATGCTGTGTTGTTCCTGATACATCTTATGATGGCTGAACATTGTTGACCCAAGTTCTTCTTTACCTTCTTGCAGAGCTACAGTGGTTGAAGAAACTAATTTAGTTTTAAATTTTATTTTTCAAAATCACTGATTTTGGGCTGAGGATGTGGCTCAAGCGGTAGCGCACTCGCCTGGCATGCGTGCGGCCTGGGTTCAATCCTCAGCACCACATACCAACAAAGATGTTGTGTCCACCGAGAACTAAAAAATAAATATTAAAAAAAATTCTTTAAAAAAAAAAAAAAAACACTGATTTTTGGGCTGGGGCTGTAGCTTAGTTTATGAGGTGCTTTCGTTGCATGCACAAGGCCCTGTTCAGTCCCCAGCACCACTTACACACTAATACACATACCCAGAACCACTGGTCATGGTCATTTATACTAACTGTGGCCCACCATCCGACTCTGTGTCCTGATTCTGACTTTTCTTTCCAGACCTGAGCTGGTCGTTTCCTACCTGCCTCCTGGAATGGCCGGCAAAGTAAACACTAAAGGTAAGAGGCTTGTGGCTCTTTCCCGCTCTCAGTGCTCTGGAACCTTCCTTGTCAAGTTCCTTATGTCAGACTTGAGCATGCACCATCTTGTGGGGTTTGGTTTCTTTGTCATTTAGGTATTTTATTTAATGTTCCTCTTGTTCTTTCTCTCTCTCTCTCTCTTTTTCTTTTTTCTTTACATTTCATTGAAAATGTCATGTTTGCAATCCTCCTTCATTCGTGTTTCCACAGCTTTGTTGAGACTCAATGGAGGATTACACTACCAGTTTAATTCTTCAGGTTTCTTTGAAAAGAACCAAACTGTATGAATTTTAATACTCTGCTTTTATAAAGCATCCCCTTCTATAATTTTTTTAAACAATATACAAAAGTAATCGTGTCTTATTTTACAGCATTGCAGTCCCCCAAAAGACCACGGAGCCCTGGGAGTAACTCAAAGGTTCCTGAAATTGAGGTCACGGTGGAAGGTAAGGCCATTTCTTGGCAAGTTCTGTTGATTCTGAAGTATACTAGTTATGTGAGTTTGCTAGTTGTAGTTTTATGCAAATGAGTTTTTATAGTGCTGGTCAATTTCAGAATGTTTTTTAATTAAAATAAAAAATGGAGAAAGTAGCACATGGAGTTTTTCCCTTATCTTTTTCACCCTCTTTCTGCCTTTTTTTTTTTTTTTTTTTTTCGGGGAAATTTAGGGATGGTTTAAGTAGTAGAGCTTTGGATTAAAATAGTTTTTACTATGCCCTCAAGTGGCCTTTCTTCTCTCTGCTCCAACTGGGTCTCTTGTCTTCTCATTTCCATGGTGTTAAAATACTCAACAAAGCACTGTACGTCTTCCTCAGCCGCTGCTACGCAGGAGTGTTGCCTGCTGCCTCTGCATTAATGAGAAGGAAATAACTGCATTGGGAGGATTCTTTTTGTCCTGGGATTGATTGATTGATTGATTGATTTTTAGAGAGAGAATTTTTTAATATTTATTTTTTAGTTTTTCAGTGAACACAATATCTTTGTTTGTATGTGGTGCTGAGGATCGAACCCGGGCCGCACGCATGCCAGTCGAGCGCGCTACCGCTTGAGCCACATCCCCAGCCCGGTTTTTATTTTTTTTTGTTGTTTTGTTACCAGGGATTGATCCCAGGGGCATTAACCACTGAGCCACATCCCAGACCTGTTTTGTATTTTATTCAGAGACAGGGTCACACTGAGTTGCTTCACGCTTCACTTTTTGCTGAAGCTGGCTTTGAACTTGTGATCCTCCTGCCTCAGCCTCCTGAGCTGCTGGATTGCAGACGTGTGCCCCTGCACCAGGCCTGAGTTTTCAGTTTTGCATTAAGAAATTGCTGCATGGAGCTGGGGTTTGGCTTAGTGGGAGAGTGCTTGGCTAACATGCTTAAGGCACTGAGTTTGATCCTCAGCACCACATAAATGAAAAATAAAGATATTGTGTCCACTTAAAAAACTAATACAAATAATAATTTTTTTTAAAAAAGTGCTGCTATTTTCGCTGGGATTGTGACTTGGTAGTAGAGTGCTTCCCACATGTGTAGGGCCCTGGGTTTGATCCTCACCACCACATAAAATTACATAACGGTATTTTGTCCATCCACAACTACAGATATTTAAAAAAAGAAAGTGCTGCTATCAAGCGGAGCATGGGTCCCCATTTAGGTCTCCAGCACACTGAGGACCTGTTTTCTCATGTGAAGGACATCAGGCATCCTGCACAGTTCATTCATGTTCGCCATTACCAGATTAAAAATTTGTGTTCACAAATGCCAAGAATCACAAATAGACTCAGTCCTCTTTCTCCCTTTGGATCAATCTGAGGGTGATCTCTCCTGCACACACGACCTTTCTTTCCCTGAAGGAACTAGTGACTGCTTTGAAAGTGCATGTGCTGTTCCTTATTAAAGTGACACACTCGGCCGCCAGGCAGACCTAGGCCTGAGTTCACCACGGCTTGTGTTCTGTGAGCCGTGACAGTGCCTCGGGGAACATGAGTGCACAGGGAGACAGGAGAGGATTATCACCAGGCAGGGCACACAGCAGATCTTCCTTGGAGGGAAGTGCCAATGGCCAGGTCCACAGTCCTGCTCCCTGCTCTGGGAGCATGCGCATGTGCTTTTCCCAGCCATCCTCACTATCTCAGTGCCTGCGGGCCTGCGCCATCTGGCTCCAGGTCACAGCACCGGGGCCTCTGAGGCGACTGGTCCCTGCCATGTACCGGTGATGTGCTGGTGAGGAAGGCCACTGAAAGAGGCTTAGATTAGTGGTTACAGTGAGGAAAAGAGTAGAAACGGAGGAGGACAGGTGAGGTGGTGAGTGCAGCTACAGGCCTGGCGTTCGAGTGGGGACACATCCCTGGGGACAAGGCAAGGTGCTCTACAAGAGCAGAAAGGGCAGAAATATAAATAGCCATGTGTATTTCTCAAGCAATGAGAGATTGAGTCCATGAGCCCTAGGTGAGTTAAAAAGTCTCATTTAAAAACACTGAGAACACCAAGAAAGGCTCAGGACAGGGAGGACAGCTGCCCTCAAGGGCATGTTTCTGTCCCTCTGGCTCCAGTGTAAAGTCACTGGGTGCTGTGCTGGTGTCATGGCTCGAATGGATTAACCTCTGGGTGTTAAATGTAAGTTTGGGAAAAAGTAAATCGGACTGTGGACATGCCCCCGTGTGTAGGCACTGCCTGGGGAGATGGGTTGATTCATAGCCAGGCGCAGAGGCGCACACCTGTAATCCCAGTGGCTCTGCAGGCTGAGGCAGGAGGATCGTGAGTTCAAAGCCAGCCTCAGCACCTTGGCAGGCCCTAAAGAACTCAGTGACATGTTGTCTCTAAAAAAAAAAAAAAAAAAACAAAGGACTGGGGTGTGGCTCAGTGCAAAAGATTGATTTGTAATAGTAGGTAGGCTTCTAGATGTCACTCTGGCGTGTGGTTTTTAGCTTTTGTCTGTTCATCCTGTTGAAACAAAGCTTAATTGTAAACTCTCGGCCAGAAAAATAGAGAAACACAGCTTGTGGAACATGACAGGGGCAGGGCTGAGCCACCCCGGCTCCCAGGGCAGCAGTTTTGTGTCCCTGGCAGGCGGTGTTGACTTCAGCAGCAGCGTTTGTTTTCCTCACATTAAGATGATTCTGAAGGCAGGCTTGTCCCAATGTGCACTCCGTAGCTGGAAGAAGTTAAAGGATTTCTCTGGGATTCAATTGGCCTCCCTTCCTGTGTGCATTAGAACCCTGGTGCTCCTGTCCTCTTGTCTGTATCCATGTAGGACATGTGTGAGGAGCCGAGGGGCCGCATCCACCTAGCCGGCACCCTCCGTCAAGAGCTCCTGGCCGGATGGACATGCTCAGGGTAGTGCAGTGTTGGGCATGGAGACAAGGCTTCTCAGGGGCTCAGGCTGGCTTTGACTGGGACACTCTGCTTCAGCCTGCTGAGTCGCCAGGATTCCCAGCTTGTGCCCTGATGCCCAGCTTCATAACAGATTTTAGCCCGAGTATTATAGTTCAAAGGAAAAAAAAAGAACTGAAAATAATGAAATGAAATATATAGAGATTGAATTCAGACCTGGGATTCTCTGGAGAATTATTTAAACTCAATTTTTCGTGCTCTATAAAACAGGACTAAGCATAGTGTTTAATGCTTCAGGTTTTTAAAAAATTGAGATGGCATTTGTTTGCTGTGAAGTCTCCCTGTTCAGTGGTTCAAGTGGGCCAATTATGTGTCATCTCACTCTGACTCCAGAGCTGGCTCCAGGGGCCTCTGACCACTCCACTGGCTGTCTCTCCTCACTTTCCGCACAGCCGCCAGCCACTGGCTGTTCTTTTATTTTCTATCTGATGTTCCGTGTGGATGGACCTGAGCAGCATGTCTCTGGCCCAGGGTTTGGCCTCCTGTTTGGAGGCTCCTCTGGGCTGGGCTGTCTGCCTGACCTCCATTTTTCTTCCTCCGTTAAAAAAAAAAAAATTGTGGTGATCAATACACAGCACAGAGCTTACCAGTGTGGCCACTTCTCCAAGCGGGTATTTCTGCAGCATTCAGTACGTTCATGTCATTGTGTCGTTGTCGTCATTGCCAGAGCACCTGACCTCACCCAGCTGAACCTTGGCCTGTGACATCAACTCTAACTCTCTGCCTGAGCCCTGACCCTGACAAGGGTTGTGAGCACTGTCTCATCATGGGGAATACTGGGCCGCAAAATGAGTGAAGTCCTGCCATGCGCAGTGACGAGGAGGAGTGGAATTCCTCTTGTTGGGCAAATAGGCCACGTGCAGGAGGGGAGTGCCTCGTGTCCTCGCTGTGTGGAAGGGAGGTGCTGGCCTCCGGCCTCAGTACGGGCATTAAAGTGGTGAGAGGAGACCTGGGTTCTGTGTTCTGTAGCAGGACAGCGTGGCTGTGGGGCAGCTTGAACCAGGCCTCGCACACACTAGGCAAGTGCCCTGCTGCTTGGCCTCCGCCCAGTCCTGTGGGTAACGCTTGGTGAGAAGAATCCAGGGTGTGTTTCAGGATTGTATTTTAGGCTGGGGTATTGGGCCGCACCCCACAGAAGACCCCTGCCCAGGAGCTGGAGGTGCTGTGCCCTGGCTGGGTTTTCCACGCCATGTCCCTGTCATCTGGCTGCACCCCACACACAAATATTATGTCTCAGAAATTCCATAAAAACCAAACATTAATAAAGAATAGCAAATATACAAAATAACTTGCTTTTTTTCAGAACAAGTAAGACTAGACGTGAGAGGTTGGGACCCAAGCAAGAGAGAAAGCGCAGGCAGTGGTGACGCCCATCATGCGCGGCCCTACTGTGCTCCTCTGCCGGCCCCTCTGGCTCTGTGTCTCTGCGAGACATGGCTGGAAAAGTAGTCCCCAGGGACCACGTGGCCAGTACCTGGTTTCGTAGATGACCGTGCTACCCCGCGCAAGTCTGTCCTGCATAGCTGTTCTCCTTGCGGTTTTTCTTTACTCGGTTTCTGTTAACCTATGGTTAACCACGGTCCAAAAATATTAACTGGAAAATTCCAGAAAGAAACAGTTTATAAGTTTAAAAAAAAAGCTGCCATGCACCGAGGTGTACAAAGCCCTATTCTGGTCCTACCATCAGTTCTCTGGTAACGTGGCCAGAGGTAGACAGGCATCCTTAGAAAGTTCTGCATTTTTCAAGGACTTACAGCGTCAGCTGCACCTCTTCTGTGCGCACCTGTGGTACGTGGGGACCCTGCTTCTGTATCTCCTTGGCGCTCCTTGCTGTGTGTTGGTGCCTGGTGGCAGACACTCCTCTAGGGAGTGCCACTGTGTGCGTGCACCACACATAGCCTGTCAGACACTTCACTCCCACTCCTTCCTGAGCTGGGGCTCACACGATCCTCCTGCCTCAGCCTCCTGAGCAGGGACACGTGGGTGAGCTGGGCAGTATCTGAGTAGATGTCTGAGAAGTGCCAGGTGATAGGGAGGGAGCAGAGATGGTCTATGACCAGCAGGCATGGCCATTGTCGTCCAGACTTGGCTGTTTCTGTCACAGGCTAGACTGGACCAGAGGTACTACATAGTAGGATTAATAAGATGCCAGTCATGGTTTTTCTTGACTTTCCTTCAGGCTCTAACAACAATAACCCTCAGACCTCCGCCGTTCGAACTCCCACCCAGACTAATGGCTCCAACGTTCCCTTCAAGCCTCGTGGGAGAGAGTTTTCCTTTGGTAAGTGTGTCGTGGTTTTCTCACTTCACCGCATTACACAAAGGAATGCCTCTTGGTCCAGGTGACCCACTGCTTTTTCTGGTAAGGTGGCACCGACCGTGACGAAGGTTGCCAACTGTCTGACCTATGTGTGAGCTCACACTGCTGATCACCCCCATGTCTAGTCTGGCCTTAAAGGACGCGTGTCAGGCAGCAGGTGAGGCCCTTATGATGGCAGTAGGGCCACACCTTCTCAATTGCTGTGATCTTAAACCGCCTCCAAGTTGAGCAGTGGGAAAGGCTGTTACTTGGCTGTCTGCAGCTAGCTTTCTGGGCCTCCGCTTCTCGGGTGCCATTTGTTAAACAGAGACAGCACTGCCTTCCCACGTTGGAGTTTGTGAGGACCATCAGTGTCAGCTCCTCACCTGTGCTCGATAGACTCTGTATTGGGAATGGGTTCATTTCTTGTTTATTTCAGTGCATGTCATTTCAGCCAGGGTGTCAGTGTTGCAGTCAAACATTTCTGTAGTGTAGCAGGGTGGGTGTGCTGCCAGCCCGGGACGTGTTAGAAACTGAGGACTGTTTACTTTGTGCCTCCTAAAGCTGCACAGTGAAAGGTGAGCAACCCTGTCTGTGACCGTGAATGACACTCTAACCACGTGTTTCTCTGCAGAGGCCTGGAACGCCAAGATCACGGACCTGAAGCAGAAAGTCGAGAATCTTTTCAATGAAAAATGCGGTAGGTTTATTTTGAAACCTTACTGAAATATAAAGTAGCTTTCAATAAATCTAAGACAGGGAGCAGAGTTATTAAGTGTTATTATCTCTGGAAATCTGTGGGGTTTTCAAGTTTCAGTTTCTAACATTTTACTGGGCACCTTGCAACACTTCAAGGGATGCTTTCTAAAACTAAGTTGTGTTTTTGAGTAAAGATGGCTTCAGTGTCTATGAAATGCTCACAGTGCATCCCTAGAGCTGAAGGTGAATAGTGTGCAGGGGGAGAGGCGTGAACTGTCTGTCGTGTGCGTCCCACAGGTGAAGCTCTTGGCCTTAAGCAGGCAGTGAAGGTGCCGTTTGCATTGTTCGAGTCTTTCCCGGAGGACTTCTATGTGGAAGGCCTACCCGAGGGCGTGCCCTTCCGAAGGCCCTCTACCTTTGGCATTCCGAGGCTGGAGAAGATACTGCGCAACAAGGCCAAGATCAAATTCATCATTAAGAAGTAAGCAAGTACAGTGAAGCCAGGGACAGGCACATGGTTTCCCCTTTGTGCTGGGACTCTGATACTAAGGTCAAAATAGTCCTCCAGCCTCCTTTCATTCAGCTTGCCTTTTCCTTAGTGAGTTACCAAGGTACATAGAGGGAGCAGGTCCTCTACCAGAAGGTGCTCACATTCAGGTTTCTATGGGGTGGTGCTGCTAACTCTTACCAGTGGTTCAGTTTTCCAAAGGTCTTTTTTCCCCCTGCAACTTAAACAGTATTTTTAACGTCACCTATGTTTGCCTGACCATATATGAATTAATTAGGCTAATTGAAATAGATGGGAATAATTGGAATTATTGATGTACATTTATATAACAGCCTCCTCAGCAGCTTGAGAGGCTGAGGCAGGAGGATCATTAATTCAAAGCCAGCTTCAGCAAAAGTGAGGCGCTAAGCCACTCAGCAAGACCCTGTCTCTAAATACAATACAAAGTAGGGCTGGGGATGTGGCTCAGTGGTCACGTGCCCCTGAGTTTAGTCCCAAAAATGAAGTCCTACTAGGTACGAGTGTACTTTTGGGCAACGGGGTTTTGCCGTGTCAATCAGAGCTGGCGTTGCCACACTTCATGACTGTTCATTGCCCTTTAGGCCCTGTCCTAGAGGTTTGGCAGTAAGGCTGCTGCTTCCCACGAGGATATGCAGGGCTCAGGTCCAAGGCTTGTCGGTGTCTCTAGGCTGCACACTTGGGACTTTTCCTGTTTTCATTCTCGCATCTTGCCCTGATTCTCTCATGGACATGCCCCCAGCATGGGAAGAATGCAAAGTCAAACTAGGACACTAATGGTTTCGAGCAGAGGGATGGGCGGGTGTCAATTCAGGTGTCATTGGGCTTTTTGAAATGTGTTCTTCATGGAACCACATTGTTTCTGTTTATGGTTAGGAGCAGAACCTGCTTGCACAGGGCTTCTAAAATCTTATTTATTTAATCGTCGGTGATAACTTTTACCCTGGGTTAGCCATGTTTTCTCTCTTGTAGACCAGAGATGTTTGAGACGGCGATCAAGGAGAGTACCTCCTCCTCCAAGAGCCCGCCCAGTGAGTGTCCCCGGGTCGGCCGCAGTACTCTCCCCACAGGGCGGGTATTGGTTTCCGGGTCTTTTGGATCAAGTGCTGAGTGGCAGTGCTCGCAACGAGAACAGGCCTTAGTGGGAATGGTCAAACCTGGGTGGAACCCAGAGTGTGGCTGGAGGGGAGGAAACTTCCCTGAGGCCCGAGGCCCTGTGCCATCTGCTGGAGGGGAGCTCCTCACCTTCAGGTCCCTAGAGAAAACGTTGGTGCTGTTTGTTCTCCTTAATCTCTAATCTTAAATTTTCAACCTAAGGAAAAATAAATTCGTCGCCCAATGTTAACACAACTGCGTCAGGTGTGGAGGATCTGAACATCATTCAAGTGACAATTCCAGGTATCCTTTCTCTGCCTTCATCGTGGTTTGTGGGTCTCTGTGGCTTTTCCGGGTCTCTGAGCACAGGTTACTGGGACTTGTCCTAGTCACTCAGGGAGGTCCCACATCCTACAGGTCGCCCTGTGTCCCCAGGTCCCGCAGAGACCCTCAACCGGTACTGTGCTCTGTGCTTTGCCTGCCTGCCTGCCCCAGCTCCCGCCTCTCAGTCAAAAAATGATCTTCTATTAGATGAAAGTGTACTTTTGGGCCATGTGGCATTGCCATGCATCATGACCACCTGTGGCCCTTCAGGCCATGTCTAGAGGCTTGGCGGTAAGGCTGCTGCTTCCCAAGAGGAGGTCCAGGGCTCGGGTCCCATGGCTTGTTGGTGCTTCTAGGCTACGCTTGGGGCTTTTCCTGTGTCCCTCTGCCCTGCACAGCACTTGTCGTCATTGGAACAGGGATACAGCACTTTCAGTTATTTTCAGTTCGGGTTGTAACTTGTTCACAGGACTGAAATGCTCCAGAGACTAACAGAGCTCCTCGTGATCTACTTGAAATTAAAAGTGCATTTTTAAGTTTTGAGTTTTCTCTGGACTGTTTTCAGATGATGACAATGAGAGACTGTCAAAAGTTGAGAAAGCAAGACAGCTGCGTGAGCAAGTGAACGACCTCTTCAGTCGGAAATTCGGTGGGTTATGTATTGTGAGATAGTTTGCAGTAAACCAGGGATCCCCCTCCCTCCCGACCCCCAGTACTGGAGATTGAACCCCAAGGTGCTCTCCCCTGAGCTACTCCCCAGTCTGGAGGTTGTGTTTTAAGAAGGTCTGTTCAGTAGACCATTGTCATGTAGTCATAACCTCCTGTTGGAAAAGAAGTAAAATTTTAAAAATTTCTTCAATAAGAAAATTTTTATTGTGTTGGTCTATTAATGGTCTGTATCAAAGTTAATAACCCCAAGGCTCCTGTTTGTTTGCTGAATACAGAGAACTTAGTTAGCAGACAGGGTGGCCTTGGCAGCGCGTGCTACTTTGTGCTCTTAAAGTCGGCGTCAGGTATGAGGTCCTCTGCTTCTTGCTGCCTTGTTACAGGCGAAGCTATCGGCATGGGCTTCCCTGTGAAGGTGCCCTACAGGAAGATCACCATCAACCCTGGGTGCGTAGTGGTGGATGGCATGCCCCCCGGGGTGTCCTTCAAAGCCCCCAGCTACCTGGAGATAAGCTCCATGAGGAGGATCTTAGATTCTGCTGAGTTCATCAAGTTCACAGTCATTAGGTAAGTGGGGTTCCTGCTTAGTCACAGGGGCAAGTCTAGAGATGGCCAGGCTGAGACATACCCCTGCCCCATGAGTTGTGTGGGGTCCTGAGTGAGGAGCGACAGGTGTTTGTTTTGTTCAGTGCTGGGCATCAATCCCAGAGCCTCGAGCAGGCGGACCGGTGTCCTTTCCCTGCGCTGGCTTCCTCTCCAGTTCTTAGGCAAGCCATTGGTAGATCACGGGAGGCCTGTAGCCTCCATCCTGCCTGCCAGCTCTGACTGCATGCCCTCTGTCTGCTCTCTGGCTATAGTGGGAAGTGTGCGTAGCTGGCAGGGAGACACTGGGGCCTATGAGGCCTGCAGTGTCACCATCTTGGCGTGTCCTTGTGGGCTTCACGGCACACGGTCTGGGCTCAAACCAGCCATTTGTAGCCACGTCACTTCTGTTTCTCCCCCTGCGAGATGGAGTGATGTCATCCCTTCTAGAGCACCAGCTCCTTGTACCCCACAGTGACCCCCTCCCTCCTATCCACCTCAGCCTATCACTCGCTGCCACTGCCCTGTCTCTGGCAACGCAGGTTCCTCAGGGCAGGCCCCAGGCACCCCGGGCCTTTCTTCCTGCACTCATGTCCTCAGCAGCCAGAGACTGAGCAATGCCTTCCCAGTAGCCATCACTGGGTTCTCTGTTCCTGTCTCTGCTCATATTTTTGCTGTCTCTACTTAAGTGGAGCATTTTATGACAGTGGTGTGTGTTTTCCTGCACACATATGCCTGATACACGTGCGCACGTACATGCTTCTTTTTTGTTTTTTGGTTAAACTAGGCATTGGAACCCAAGGGTGCTTTACCACTGAGCCATGTCCCCTGTCCTTTTTATTTTCTATTTTGAGACAGGGCCTCACGAAGTTACTGAGGCTGGCCTTGAACTTGTGATTCTCCTGCCTCAGCCTCAGGAGTCATTGGCATTGTGCCTGTCACACCCATCTCTTCTAAAAGATTATAAAGTAGTGGATAATTAATGACACAGGTTAAGTGTTAGTTGAATGTACAGGTATTCTTGTACTGTTAAAATGTGATTTGTTTCTCTCTTTAGACCATTTCCCGGACTCGTGATTAATAACCGTGAGTATCTCACAGATTCCGATGGTATGTTGCTGGGATCCCGGAGTTGGTGGTGGGTGGTGGGTGCTCGTTGGGGCGCGTATCTTACTGTTTTAACCCTCTGCAAGCTTGGTCATGAGTGATAGGATAGACCCCATTTTGGATGTTTCAAATTTAAATGACTTATTCATGGTATGTAAACAATTTAAAGTGGGTCAGCGAGCCTGCGTGGTTCGGCTGTGTTGGGCAACCCCATGGTGGGCGCAGAGCTGAGCGGGCACAGCAGGGCGGTGTGGCCCGACTGTTGACTGACTGGCTCCATAAGGAAAGCTTTGCAGCGGAGGCCATACTGGTGCCCGACCCTCAGCTTCTGTGTGTGGTGTCACAGACCACAGGGCAGGATGTCACTGCCGGCATAGGCCACAAACTATGATTTGACTTGCCCACTTGGGCTCGCATGCTGCTCAGTAGACAAATGTGGGTGTCCTCCCAGTGCCCTATGTCCATGTCATCAGGAGTGCTCGGAGCACTGTGGTTCTGCTGGTCTGTTCTGCGCTGTGCTGTTGACTTCATCGCTGCAGGTTGTGAACGTGGTGCCCATTCTTTTCTGAGACCCTTCAGAGTTTCTCCATCTTTACTGATTAGAGTCGCTGTTCTCTCCCGAGCTCCATCTGCTCTGTGTTCACTCGCTAGAAGCCAGCCACCCCAGGGCTACGCTCAATGGGTCCCCGTCACCCGGAAACTGAGCAGCTGGGGCTGTTGCACCTGATTTGCAGAGTGGCCTCCCCTGGTGGGGGCATGGGTTCTGGCTCTTCGCCTTCCCGGTTTTGAGAGTGACTTAGTCATAATGTCCTCCCTGGCTCCTGATGGAAGCCCCAGCTCCTCTCCTGTCAAGGCCCCCTCAGTGTGCCTTCTACTGGGCAGTGTTAGTATGTGGTGATGGCAGTCACTCAGAAGAGGCCACCCTGCCTTCTTGACCTCAGCTCTGGTCACACTGGGACCCTTACCATTTGAGGGAATCCCACAGTGGTTTCCCCTTTGATTCTTTTTATGGATCTCAGTTCATCTGACCCTCATATGATGTTTAGGAGCCAAGGAGCAGCATGTCTCTAGCTGCCTGCCCCAACTGGGTTGAAAGGGCATGGTTCTGAGCTCATCCTCGTACAGCAGTGGGCACTGGAGATCTGTGGTCATTACTGTGACATTCATGGTTTGGTGGAATATACCAGAATCCTTATTCACTGTTCTTTCTCGTCTTGTGGCAGAGTTGTACCCATGGACCCGTCAGATGTGACTGGATGTTACTAAGTTGTTGTCTGAACTCTCTGCTTTTTTTTTTTTTTTTCAGAGTTGGTTGATCAGAACGAGTCAGAAGGCCCTGTGATCCAAGGTAAGAGGAGCCTCGGGACAGAACGTCCCCCGCCCGGGCAGCTCCCTGGAGCTGTGGCCTACTGTCAGTTCTGCAGTGTGACGCAAACACCGTCTGGGTTTTCTGGACACCTGTGTTTGGAAGCCCAGAACATTTTCACAGCTGGGGCTGGGGCTCAGGCTCAGGAACAGAGTGCTCACCAAGTGTGTGTGAAAAACACACACACACACACACACATTCTCTTCTCTCTCTCCTTTCTCTCCTTTCTCTCTTCTCTCTTCTCTCTTCTCTCTTCTCTCTCTCTCTCTCTCTCTCTCTCTCTCTCTCTCTCTCTCTCTCTCTCTTTCTCTCTCCTAATTCAAGCTGTGGGTCCTGACTGAAAACTGTGGGCCACAAATCGTTTGAGCCCACTGTCCTGGGTCAGGTGCAAGGTGTGGGGAGTAGAAGGAAATGTCAGAGTGAAAGACTCGTCTTTTTACTCAGGCTGTCCTGGAGCTTGAGATCCCCTCCCCCAGTCTCCCAAGTCACTGGAGTCACAGGCATGTGCCTCCTACCTTTCTCCTGCTGGCACTTGCTGCAAATCAGTGAGCCAGCTTGTGTTTGGTAGGAGTTGTCTTTTTTAATTTTTCCTCAAAAATGGGGAATGGCTGCTAGTGTTAAGATTGTTGAAAGTAATGAAAAGCTTTTATTGAAGGCAACCCAGGGAAGAATGGATGGAAAACAGAAGGAGCTTCCTGCTCCCTGTTCACAGCCACATCAAGATTGGTGACCAGCTGGGCTCCAGGGCAGGACGCTTACCTAGCAGGTGTGAGGCACTAGGTTCCGTCCTCAGCACCGCATACAAATAAGTACATAAATTAAATACAGGTATTGTGTCCATCTACAACTAGAAATTAAAAAGAATTTTTTTAAAAAAAAGAAGAAGAAGAAGAATCTTGAGTTCAAAGCCATCGTCAGCAGCGGCAAGGCGCTAAGCAATTCATTGAGACCCAGTCTCTAAATAAAATACAAAATAGGGCTGAGCATGTGGCTCAGCAGTTGAGTGCCCCTAAGCTCAATCCCCGGTACCAAAAAAAAAAAAAAAAGATTGTTACTTGGAGCTGGGCGCGGTGGCCCTTCTTTATGATCCCAGCTGCTCAGAAGGCTGAGGCAGAAGGACAACAAGTTCAAGGACAGCTGCAGCAACTTTAGGGAAACCTTAACTCAAAAAATAGGAAGGTCTGGGGATGTAGCCCAGTTGTAGAGCACCCCTAGATTTAATCCACAGTACTGCAAAAATTAGAAAATAAAAATAAAAAAAGATTGTTATTTACTTGTGGGGGCATTGCTCGGGTGTGTGCTTAGCATGTATGAGGCCCTGGGCTCCGTTCCCAACACACTCCCCCTCAAAAAGGGGGCTGGAGTTGTGGCTTGGTTGCAGAGCACTTGCCTAGCATGTGTGAAGCTATGGGTTCAATTCTCAGCACCACATCTAAATAAATGAATAAAATAAAGGTCCATCAACATCTAAAAAAAAATTTAAAAAAAAAAATGCTTCTGAAGGGCTGGGTTGTGGCTCAGCACTTGCCTAGCCTGCGTGAGCCCCTGGGTTCGATTCTCATCACCAGAATCAAATAGATGAATAAAATAAAGATCCATCAACATTTAAAAAAAAAAATTGTTACCGAAGACTTCATTTGTGTGGTTGTATATTCTCACTTATTAACACATCTCAGAAAAGTATGAATTTGAAAATGTTGTTGAATAGTTTTAGGTGGAATCCCCAGACACTGGTTATGGTTTCCACTGGTTATGGTTTCTTCTTGGGCTTGTGGTTTGCTTACAAAGATTAGAAGGTTTCTCCCTTATCTTCCTTCCAGATTCTTAAATAATTGAAAGCATCCTTTGAACACTATTAAAATGTCTTCATGTATTTCTCTTTAGAATCAGCTGAGCCAAGCCAGTTGGAAGTACCAGCAACAGAAGGTAAAAGAGTGTTCGTGGTCCACTTGGGAAAGTCTGAAGATTCTGAAGGCTTTTATTGGGACAGATGATAAATTATTTATGAAACTGTGTGGTGGTTTTGTTCTTTTGTTTGTGAGTGAACTAGAGTCATAGTTTATGCCAGGAGACATTTAGAGCTGACCAATGGCTGCTATTCCTTTGTTTTGCTAGATAACTTTGGTAAATTCTAGAGCAGTTGAATAACTGCTGTGTAACTGAGGTGGTGCTTAATGGTTGTCATTGAGTGCATAGACATAATCAGATGTTTCTCTTTGAAAACACGAGTAACAAGGGCTTGTTGATGTTGCTCAGTGGTAGAGGGTTTACCTAGCATGCAGAGGCCCTGGGTTCAATCCCAAGCCCTGCAAAACAAAGTAGAGAAAACACAAGTAATAAAATATACAATTTAACTCCTGTCAGTTGTGAATGGATGGGTAATTGGCAGGCTTTCATTAGCAGTGATTGATCAGCACCCTTTTATTTTTCCTGATAGAAATTAAGGAGACTGACGGAAACTCTCAGATCAAGCAAGAACCAGATCCCACGTGGTAGACCTCTTCCCTCCCAGGGTGAGTTGCCACTGCGTCCCCTCTGCTGTTCCCTGTCCATTCAGACCAGCTGCATGTCCATCTGCCCATCAGCGTCCTTCCTTCTCCTGGGAGATGGGGCACCACCTTCAGGGATGCAGGGCCATGTGCAAGGTCTGCAGGATTGTTTGAGCTAGGAGCTTAAAGCAGAGGTTTTCCTTGTATCGACATCCCTCTCTGAGTCAAAGAGGTAAAGGATGGATTTACCCCCAGCCACTGGAATTCCTCTGAGGCATTATCACTGGACTTCTGTCCTGTAGTAATAGTCAACCGGGCGCATGGCGCACACCTGTCATCCCCACAGCTCAGGATGCTGAGTTAGGAGGATCTCCAGTTCAAAGCCAGCCTCAGCCACTTATTGAGGCCCTAAGCACCCTAGCAAGACCTCGTCTCTAAATAAAATATAGAAAGAGCTGGGGATGTCGCTCGGTGGTTAAGTGCCCCTGGGTTTAATTCCTGATGCCAAAGAAAATACTAAACAGTTTTTGCAGAGTGTGGCGGAGCCTCAGGTGCATTCTTAGTTCTGCATGTTGAGTTACAAGTCCAGTTTTACTGTTCCAGGTGTAGATTAGACCAAGAGTCAGGAAATTGGGATGGGAGTCTGTCCTCCTGGACCCCTGAACCACCTCTGTCCATGAGCTGGGCTGTGGCTGGTTCTGATGTGCAGACCCTGACTGTGGCTTGTTGAAATTTGTCTTTTGTTGCCAATTCATAGATTTCAGGTCTCATGTCACCTCATAAGTGCATTTCAGTCCAAGTAATTGTAATCAGAAATTGCAGTTCTGTGTTCTAATATGTGTGAATGTGGAATTCCTTTTAATCAGATTAACCTGTCTTCTTGTTTATTCTTTCTCATTTTAGCTTAAGGTATCAGTGGTTGAGAAGAGCTTTTTGGACCTGTTACTGCCCCAAGCTGTGTAATATACTTGTATAACAGAAATACCTTCTATACAAACCTTTTTTTCTACTTTTAGATAGAAATGTCTACTTTTTCAGCAGTTCTGTGAATTGAATTAAGAGCAGAGTGACTGTAGATTTGGAATGGCTGGTTTACTTTGGAATGTATATTAAGGATTTCAGCAATGCTGGGAACACGACAGGGAAATGACAGGGACGACTCTCAGCAGATGTTTGGACGTATCCAGCAGAGCCTTCGGCGTGGTGTGTATTTTCCAGTTGAGAGAAGATATCTCCTACGGGAACATCTCAGCTTCTGCAGCGAAGAAAATTCCTGTGATAGTCAGTTCTTTAGTTTTTCTATTGGAAGAATCATTTAAATGCTCCTTGTTCACCGCTGTCCTTGAAGGCCGAGTGAACAGTAGTCATCTGTATATTTGACTAGACCTTTTCCTAAGCTATCTATCATGGTTCCTGCGTTTTTAACATAATGAAGAGAACCACCGTGTGGACGCCTGACGGTTGGTGAGAGGCCCAGCGTGGGTGGATGGCCTGCAGATCCCTCTTCCACCTCTACGCTTTGTCCAAAGCGTAGCCTGGGAGTCAGGGTTGGGTCTGAGCGCTCAGGCAAGCTACACCTCGGAATCTGTGGTGTGGGCTGTCACCGTCTGTCATTTTCTAATTCTGCGTGGGACACTGAGGCACCAGTGGGCAGCAGGGCCAGCAGGTTGATTGATTCTGCACCCTTGCTATTCTGCGCCATACGTAGGAGAGTCCTGGTGTGTGGGGAGTTCACAGACTGTGGGTCTCGATGCCGGCTGTGGAGCTGGAGGCGGGGAGGCATAGCGCTCTCTTTACTTATCACGATGTTCACATGGAGAATCATATTCACGGTAGCAAAATAGGCATTTTTATGTGTTGCTTATATTTTACCTCAAATTAAATTGTAGATATAGGGTAATAAATAAAATCCATCCATGCCTTTCACTCACCCCTTCATTTCTTTCTGAGGTGTCTTCCTGAGTGTCTGGGAGCCCAGTGGGTGAGGTGGTGGCAGGTGATCTATGGACGAGGGCCAGGTTGGTGCTGCCCAGAGCCTGTGGTACCTGGTGGGTGGACACAGCTGTCCCTCGTGTTCCTGAGGCCTCTATCACACCAGTCCTCCTCCAGTCTCCCTGGGGTGTGCCGGCCGTGGGGGAAGAAGCGTAGTTTAGGTAGATGTGCTCAGTTTCCTTTGGGTTTTTTTGTTTTGTTTTTTGAGGCAGGGTCTCACTGTTGCCTCTGCTGGTCTTGAAATGAACATGCTCTTCCTGCTCCAGCCTCCCAAGTGGTGAGGTTCCGGGTGGAGCCCCTGCGCATTGAGCGCTTTGTAGGCCAGACCCCTCTCTGCAGAGGGAGGGCACTGCCAGCCGCATGGGGAGACCAGCTGCTCTGGGAGGATCTCAGCTTCCTTTAACTTGGCCTTCCCTGTGCCCAGCTCTGCCACCCCGCCCCACAGCAGGGCAGCCTCCCTGTGAGACCAGAGGTCTGCCCCTGTGTGCTTTATGCCCAGGCCCCCTTTAGGGTTTAGTGACAGGTGTCTCCTGAGCGGTCTGCCTAGGCTCAGGCTGCTGCATCTTCAGGTGTGAGGAGCACCTCCAACCTCCTGTATGTTCTGTGACCTGGACAGGCGTGGAGGGGCAGGCTCCCTTCCTGGCCGTCTGTGTGTCCCGGGGTGGCCACCTTACCAGGCTGCCCCTCAGCAGCAACACTGTGCTGGCTTTCTGTTTCCATAACAAAATACTGAAGATGATCAGCTTGGAAGGAGAAGGGTTTATCTGGTGGTTCCAGAGGTTTCCGTCTGACCCAGTTAGTTGCTGCTGGTCAGGCCATGAGGCCGCCCCTGGCTGGTGGGCTGGGGGAGGAAGCTGTCCTCGTGGACTCTGGGAAGCACAAGGGACGGGAAGAGGCAGGGGTCTCAGTATTGCCTAAAGGACACAGCCCCGGTGGCCAACTCCACTCTGGGGCCCCACCTCCTTAAGGACCCACCTCAACAGCACCATGGCCTTCGGGGGCACTTGCCCAAGCCACAGCACATGGCAGAGGGGCCAGGCCTGTTTAAGATGGTGGCAATGAAGCTGTGGCCTACTTGGAGCTCAGCAGCCCCCACAGAGGCCTGGCCCCCCTGTTGAGAATGCCAGTGGGAAGGAGCACGCTTATTTAGGAGGTGGGAGGGTGAGATTTGCCCATTAGCCTTTAGGTCTGAATTTGAAAAAAAAAAAAAACGTGTCTGGGATCTGAGGTAGATCTGACGTGTTCCTGTTTGTGGGACAACGTGATTCCATGGTAGTTCAAGGCGGGATGGGATGACCAGCCAGTGTGGTCAGGTGACTCGGGACCAAGGCTTTGGGACCCTTGCAGACCCCACTCCTGGAGCAGGTCTGTGTCCCTGGACGGTAGGAATTCAGTCCTGTTGGCTAAGTAGGGTAAATCTCACTGCCCCCAACCCCTGGGGGAGAGCCTGAGGGTCAAGCTCTATGCTGGAGTGGCCTTTGCCTAGGGCTTTCAGGGCAGCCAGCCGCCTGGCACCAGAAACAACGGCCCTTGCCCCCAGCCACAGCACACAACTGGCACAAACTGTCCTATGCAGTGAGGTCCAGGGCTCTGGAGGAAGCTGACGCCCCGCCCTACACAGGCCTGAGTCTGGGCCTGCGCAGCCTTGGGGCCCCGGTGGCACTCCTCCTCCATTCCCTTGGGCAGAGGTGCTGGTTCTGGGCCTCCTCAGCCCCCACATCTGCCTCCTGCCCCAGAAGCCAGCAGGTCTGTAGGGGAGGAAGACAGCCAGCCCTGGCCCACCCATGCAGTGCCCAGCCCCAGCCATGTCCACACGGCGACCAGCTCTGGCATCGGATGACTCTTAGTGGGCAGATAATTGTCACCAAGTGTGCACCTCTGGACACTCAGGGTCCAGCACTCACCCCCTGGAAGGGAGCCCCAGTTTCTGGACTTGTGGTGCATGCTTTGAAGATGTCATGTGCTCCCAGGGAGGAGGGGACCCTTCAGGCATCTGTTTCTAGTGGGGACTCCACTGCCCTGCTCCCTGATCCCGGGGTTCGCCTCTGCCCCGGGTTTTATTCATGGCAGGTGCTGTGGGCCTAGCCAGCCTGCTCCTTCCCTCTGCACACTGGCCAAAACCAAGGGCTGTCTGGCTGCCTGAGGCAGCTGTACCTTGCTGGTGGTTTGGTTTTGGGGAAGTCGGTGACACAGGCGGTGACACAACACCTGTTTGTGAAGGTGCTTCCTGCCTCGTTGGTTGCGGAGGAAGAGGGCGGCGTTACTGGGGCTTCTGCTGTGCAGTGGCAGCCCCCCTAGGAGCCAGGACCTAAGTGTGCCACAGACAGGTTTCCAAAAGATCTGGTTGGCAGGACACCCTGGTGTGCGTCTATCAAAGCCACATATGCCCTGCGCCAGCTGCACCCTGGGTCTCCCTGGGTAGTGACAGGCTGCATCCCGTCACTGCTGGCTCTGCACTCTTGGGGACAACTGCAAAAGTGGCCAGCCCGCCCTGAAGACTGGACCCTGGGCTCACTCTCAGCCCCGGGTGGTATCGAGCTGCTGGGCTGGCTGGGAGTGCTGCCACAGGGCAGCGGGAAGGGCAAGGGGAGCCAGGTTTTGGGTGGGGCGGCCTGGAGAGTCCCCATCTCTCCCACAGGTATTTCCAGAGGACAGAAGCGCAGTGGGATAGGCGTGGCCTGGGCAGATCTGCCCCACCGCAGGTGCTGCTGCCCCGCCAGCTGAACCTGAAACGTGCCCGCGTTCTGCAGCAAGACCCCCTGACCCCTGGCCTGGAACTGCCCCTCCCCTTGCGTCCCTGCACCACGGAGGCAGCCCTGGCACCTCACCTTGCTTAGTCCTCACAGGAGCCCAGGAGGTGGGCACAGTTGTCAGTGCCCTTGTACAGTTGGCAAAACTGAGGCCCAGAGGGCTTGAGCAGACTGGTCAGGGACTGTCAGGACCAGCCTTGGGGTTGGAGTGCTCACAGCCCAGCAGTCTGTCCTCCCCACTGGGCCTGTGGGGGGCCTGGGTCCCCCTCCCTCCAGTGCCCCTGAACAGAGACCCAAGGACACCGTGAGCTGTCCTAGAGAAGAGTCCCACGCAGCCTGTGCCTGTGTCCTCTGTGCAGTGGCCAGGTGTCAATCCCTGCTCAGCAGGGCACGTCCCACATGATTGTGCTGAAGGGAAACGGGTCCCTGGGAGGCGGAGACCCTATGAGTAACCTGTAGAAACCTCTTGCCCTTGCGACCTTGGCCCCACAGAGCCAGTGTCCCGGCCAAGCAGTTGGCTCCGGTGCCCCTCCTGCTGCTCTGGGCCTGTCTAGAACTGTTCTGTGGGCTGGTCAAGGGCTGTCCCAGTGACCCGACAAAGGATCAGGATGTCAAGACCCTAAGAAGGGCACCAGAAGGGTCTTAGGCCTCAAAAGAACTGTCCCACCACAAAGATCACCTCCCCTGGCAGAAGATCCCAGAGGGCCCTGCTTGGGCCTGGTTTCCAGACGTGAAGCCCCTTTCCACACTGTCCACTGGCCCAGTCTTGGGGATTTCCTGGGTGAGGAAATGACCAGACCAGCCCATTTGGGGAAAGCCGAGTGACCTGAGGGAAGCCAAGGTCCTTCCTTCCTCCCCTCCCGTCTGGCCTGGTGTGAGAAGTTCCCTCCTTCCTGCAGGCTGGAGGGGAGGGGGCTGTAGGGTTGGAGGACGGGCCTGGGTTCCAGTCCCAGCTCTGCTTGCCAGCTGGGCCACCTTGTGACCCCTCCCCCTTGCTTCTCCCATCTGTGAAGTGCAGCACTAAGGGTCCTGGAGAGAAGCTGTTATCACAGTGCGAAACACTGCACCTGACCCAGAATCCTTCCTGCTGGGGACCTAGGGACTTGGGGAACTCGGGTATTGCTTCATTGCCCAGGTGACAGCTCCCTGGATGTCTGTAGCAGTCATAATTCATACTGCTTAGCTCAACTGCAGTTTTCTACATATTTCACCTTTTTTAAATGACTTTATGTGGTGCAGGGGACGGAGCCCAGGGCCTCACACACTAGGTAAGTGCGCTGCCGCTGAGCCGCGCCCCAGCCCTATTTCACAATTTTTTAAAGTTTTTAAAAATTTTATCTCCTCCCCCACAAAAAGTCTGTATTCATCATCTCCTTCCCTATTTGTTCATCCCTCTTTGTGGGGCAGGGAAGGGGTTCACCCACTGTACTGGGGCTCTGAGCCAGGGTCCGGCATGTCCTCAGTGCACACTGTACCATTGGACTACACCCCCGGCCTTCAGTTCCTTAAAAAAATAATAATCTGGTCACCAAAGTGCTCCATCCGTGCGTTCACATGAATCCCATGTCACCCTGACAAAGGCCTAGGGCCTGCTCATAGAGGTCACTACAAGGTCAAATGTTCTTGGCACTACCTGGCCTGTGCCAGGGGTCACATAGGCACAAGGCCAGGTCTCTGGAGGCTGCAGGAGGGTGGCAGCTGAGCCAGGCCTGGTGTCCCCAGGACCCAAAGGCCTGGCCGGGCAGTTACTCAAGAATAGGAAGCCTGGGAGGGGAAGGAAATGTTGAGGCCAGAGGCCACTTGCAGCAGTCCTGTGCCTAGGTCCTTCTAGGCCATGGCACCTGCGACCAGGGGGGACGTGGAGCTGAGGTGGCAGGAGGAAAGCCACCAGCCTAGGGTCTGCTCAGTCTCACATTTGTTTTCAACCTCTGTTTTTTTTTTGGGGGGGGAAGTAACCAGGGATTGAACTCGGGCACTGACCACAGAGCCATGTCCCCAGCCCTATTTTGCATTTTTATTCAGAGACAGGTTTCACAAAGCTGCTTAGGGCCTCGATATTGCTAAGGCTGGCCTTGAACTCACATCCTCCTCCCTCAGCCTCCCCAGCCCCGGGACTACAGGCGTGGGCCACGGAACCTGTTTTCAACCTCCTACAGAAGGACAGCCGTGACCTTACTCGAAGTTCCTTACGCGAAGTTCAGTCAATGAGTTCACTCAGGGAACCAGGATCCCTCTCAAGGAAGGGCGCATTGTCCAGCCCCTGCTGCTGTCCCCGCCCCAGAGCCAGAGGTCACCTGGCTCTCAGCACCTCAGGCTGGCTTAGGTGGTTTCCAGGCCACGCCTTGAGTGCTGCAGGGGGTGCCTTCGCCTCCTGACCCCCACGTGCTCCAGGAAGCTGCTCTTCCATGTGGCGGGACCTGCCTGCCCAGGTGCCAGGATCCCCGGCACACCCAGAGAAGGGACACAGGAAACTGCTCACAAGGACAGATTCCCTGATCAGAACTTGGGCTTCACTCAGAGCTGCGCCAGACATGTCCCGGCTGTGACAGTCCCGCATGCTCCTCGGGGGACATGTACACATGCACTCCAAGGAGAGGCTCGGTCACTCAGCAGTAGGGGGTCAGAGCCCTTGACTGAGGGGCCAGGGCCTGCCCTCCAGGACGCACGCTCTGGCCAGCAGAGAAGTGAAGTTGGTGACACATCAGGATAGGCACTGGGGACAACAGTAGAGCAGGAAGATGGGGGGCGAAGTGCCCTGTTCTGTGTGACATTATCAAGGAAGGCCTCTCGGTGGAGGTGACATTGGCCAACGTGCAGGAAATGAGGATAGGGTCACAGATGTGGGAAGATGAAACCAGGTTGTCACAGTGCCAGGGCCCTGAGGTGGGAGCAGTGGGTGTCCCCAGGAGACAGGCCCGGGGATGGGCCACATGGGCGCCAGGGCCACCTGTGGGCCTCCCTGGGAGGTCGGGGAGGTCGAGCCATCCTGCTGCGAGTGCCTGGCCCATGCCCTGTGGCTGCCCATCTCTGTCCCCGTCCCCTTACCCCCCTGTCGGAGCTTCAAAAAATTCCCTAGAAACTGAAAGAAGCAGCAAAGCCCTTCCTGCACCCTCCCCGTCCCCGCCCAGTGGGGACAGTCGCCACCAACTTCCTCTTTCCAGCACATTTAAGGCCCAGCCTGGGCGGCTCCTGGGGAGGCCAAGCCTGCACCGCTGCCAGCCATGGGGGACACCTTCATCCGCCACGTTGCCCTCCTGGGCTTCGAGAAGCGCTTCGTCCCCAGCCAGCACTACGTGAGTACCCAGCAGCACTGAGGGTGACCACTTGGTGGGCGGCCGTGGGGGACGGTGATGTCACCTCGCCACACAGGGGCCACCTGGACTGGTGAGGATGGGGTCTCAGGGTCTTGGGCTGGTGGCCATGGTCGGCCAGGTCGCGGTGGATGTGGGCTGTCCTGGCTGCAGACACTCCCGCCCGCCACTGCCCCGCGGCCTGGCACCCAGTGGCCCCCAGCCAGGCTGTCCCAGCTGCTCCTGGTGTCAGTTACATACAGTCTAACTCCTCAAGGCCACACCAACAGGGGGAGCAAAAATGTCCCCATCCTGCCCAGACATGCCACCATGTCACTGGGTCCCCAAGCCCAGAGGAGTCAGGGAGGTCCCCTGCTTAGTAGATTGTGACACTTGTGTCAGTTTAGCACAGGGACCAAGACCACGACTCTTCCTCTCGCACCCTCCTCCTCCCCGGCCTCTGAGCCCAGATTATCTGAGTTACCTCAGGGTGGCCTGAAGGCTCCGTGTTCCATTGCCATGAACTCTAGGTGCCCCGTGTTACATGACTACGGTGGCCGCCAGCCAAAGCCAAGGAATCGGTGTTGACAGGCCCCAGTCCCCAGGCCACAGACTGCACGCAGGTGTCCTCGGTGTTAGGGTCTTCAGGCTCAGCACGACGTCTGTGACCAATCAGCCATCACTTTCTTCTTTAATCTGGATCATTCTTTTGGGGGGTGGGGACCAAACCCTGTGCATCGAGGTGGCCACTCGGCCACTGGAGCAAGATCCCCCGAGCCTTCTTCACGGGTCTTTGTCCTTCTCAACTTTGGCACTTTGGAGAGGGCAGGCCAGGTGCTCTGTGGAATGTCCGCCTGGGTTCATCAAAAGCCTCCATGAGATTGGCTTGGACGGCCTGGGCAGGGGCGTCTTGGAGGCCACTCCAGGCTCCTGCCACCTGGCAGGTGCCTGCAGTTTCAGCTGGTCCCACTTTTGCAGAAGGGACTTTTGGCTCCAGCTCTGGGCTGTCTTCCAAGGTCGTCTGTGGTCGAGCTTCTGTTTTCCCCTTTGTCATTGGTAGCCAACCTCTGGAGAGAGTGTAGGAAATGATGGGACTGTCCTGTTCCCAAGGACCCTTGCCCGAATGACGGGAGCTCTCCTGAGTGTGATTTTATAAACCGCCATTCTGTCTGCACTTGGCTGTCAAGATCTCCCTCCTCATTTGTTTGCTCACTTATGTCCACATGGGCACCTGGGTTCCTGGTTCACCCAGTGGGTTACAACTACTTTCATTACACAAGTCTCCTTTAGTCCTTTGGGATGGGTTCCAGGACCCCCAGGGGACACCTGAAATTTGGGGACAGAACAGAACCTGACGTGTCCTATACGTACATACCTATGATATAAAGCTTGACATGTAAGTTAGGCCCAGTAAGAGATTAACAGTAATGAGTAATAAGATACAACAATTAGCCAGGCCGAGTGGTGCACGCCTGCAGTCTCAGCAACTCCAGAGGCTGAGACAGGAAGATCACAAGTTCAAGGCCAGCTTTGGCAATTTAGCAAGAACCTCTCAAAAAAAAAAAAATTTTTTTTTTTTAAAGCCAGGCATGGGGGGCTGTGGACATCGTGTGTGTGTGTGTGTGTGTGTGTGTGTGTGTGTATTCACAATTTTTGCTTTTTTTTTTTTTTTGCTACTGGGGATTGAACCTAGGGGTGCCTAATCGCTGAGCCGCATCCCCAGCCCCCTTTTTTATATTTTATTTAGAGACAGGTCTTGCTGAGTTTCTTAGGTCCTCACTAAATGAAAGCTGCCATTTCAACCATCTTTAAGGGCACAGTTCCCAGGGTTGAGCGCACTCTCTTGTTCCCTCTCCCCCGGGGCCACCACCCGTCTACAGAGGCTTTCATTGTCTTAGGTTGAACCTCCACACAGTAAAGAGCACCTCCTGGTGTCCCCCTCTGGCCCCACAGCCACCACCTACAGCTTGCTGCCTGCCTTTGGCCACCGTTAGGAACCTGGCGCGAGCGGAAGTGTGCGGTCCTGTCCTCCAGCGCCTGGCTGCCTCCTCTGCATGGCGGCCCCCAGGTCCATCTGCTTTGTGACATGGGTCAGAATTTCCTTTCTTGTCATGGTCGAATAACTTTCCATTATGCACCTGGACCACATTTTGTTTACCCACATACGTATTTTAGACATTTGGGTCCCTTCTATCTCCCTGCTGTTGACATATGAAAGTTCGTGTGCAAACACCCATTGAAGCTGGGTTCAGGGTCGTATTGCTGTGCACCTGTGGTCCCAGCTGCTTGGAGACTGAGGCAGGAGGATTGCTTTTTGGAGTCCAGGAGTTCCAGACCACGCCCGGAGCCTGGGCAACCCAGCCAGACCCAGCTCAAAAATCAATAGCAACAGGGGCTGGGGCTCAGGGGTTGAACACCCCAGGTTCAATCCCTGGTATCAAAACACACACACACACACACACACACACACACACACGTGAATACTTTCCTGTACTGGTTTTATCATCCTGTGTACACTTTTTTTCTTTTCGGTGCCCAGGGATGGAGCCCAGGGCTTCCTGAGGGCTGAACCAGGGCTCCACACCTGAGTGACGCCCCATTCCTGTCTGTTCATTTTATTTTTGGTGCATTTCGAAGTACATCGCAAACACCGTCGGCTTTGTCCTGGATCCCTCAGCACATCACTAACCACAGCTCAGTATTCCAGTTTTTTCTGTTCTGATCCCAAATTTACATCAAGTGAAATCCACCAATCTCCAAGGTGCCTCTGCCGGGTTTGGAGGGGGCTGGTCTCTGTGTGACCCAAACTGCATCCGGGTCCAGAAGGTGCTTCACTCCCCATCTCTCCCTACCCCAACGGCCGTCGCTGTCCTGACTTCCCGCCCTTCCCGGCAGCCCTGCTGATGCAGGACATCCTGGATGTGGGATCAGACAGCCAGCGGTGGCCTTTCGTGCCTGGCACAGTGACTTGCAGACCTCGCCACACTGTGACACGCATCATGGATTTGCTCCTTGGCACACTGGAGAATGTCCTCCTAACATTTTGCAGAGTGTGTTTTTATACTGAATTGTTTTGTGAATGGTTTTATGGAGCTGTAACTCACAGGCACCCAATCCGACGGTTTCAAGTGTGTTCGCAGTTGTGCAATCGTTGCCCAAGTCAACTTGAAACCTCTCCGCCACACCTCCCTCCAGAAGAGTCTGCACCTGTTGGCAGCCACTCCCCCCAGCCCAGCCCCAGCCACCACACACGCCTCTCCTGTCTGTCTCTCTGGATCTGTCTGGTCTGGACATTTCGTAGGAATGTAGTTGTACATCATCTTACTGAGTTCTTCCACGGCTGAGGCACACCCCTGTTCGTTCCCAACTTCGTGTGACACCCACACCAGCTTTAGGGGTGAGGGCCTACTTTTCTCTCTAATTTATACGACGAGGAATCTGAATTAATGTCAGAGACACTATATCTGTTCATTTGTCATTACTAGAACAAAACGCCTGAGGCTGGGTAGTCAGGAAGAAGAGGGATTAGCTGAGCTCTCAGGTGAGGAGGCTGAAAGTCCAAACATCTTGGCGTAGGCTCTGGGGAGGGTGTCATGGCGGATGGCACCACAGTGGTTGCAGCACAAGAGAGAGGAGAGAGGTCATATGGCAGGACAAGAAGCCGGAGAGCTACCTCAGTCTTTCAAGAACTAATCAAAAGGTCCCACAAGAACCATCTTCATCCTTTCCCAGGGCAGCACCCCAGTGCCTACGCCCTCCTATGAGCCTCCACCTCTTAAGGGTCCCACCAGCTCCTGACACCCTCACACTGGGGACTGAGCCCTCGGGGACAGGCCACATCCTAACCCCAATGGGAGCTGCCCATCTTGCCTCACGGGTCAGTAGCTACTTGTCACTGTGACCAAGAGGGAGGAGAGGTTTATCTGGGGCTCCTGGTTTCGGAGGTTCGGTCCCCGATTGGCAGACTCCATGACCCTCGTCCTGGGGTGAGGCAGGCCATCGTGGCAGAAGGATGCGGCAGAGCCAAGCCGCTGCGCTCCTGGCGCTGGGAAGCAGGGTGGAAACCCAAGAGAGCCAGGGACAGGACATGGTCCCCAGGGGCGTGGCCCAGGGACCCACTTCCTGACAGCCTGCAGTTCCCACTAACGGGGGACTCCATCCAGTTGTCGGGTCAGTCCACCGAGGACATCAGGGGCCTCATGATCCAATTGCTCCACCCCAGGACAGTGCTGCATGGGGACCAAGCCTTCTGCCTGAGATTTGGAGGAATATTCTGGAACATTCCCGGTCCCAGCGCTGGAGAGTGACACTCCTCCGTCCACGAGGCTGTGCTTCTGTGGCCCAGGCCCCCCAGGGCGCCCACACCCCAACCTTCAGCTTCCTCCAGGGCTCAGGGCAGCCCCACCCGGGAGGCTGAGTGAGGTGACTGTCCCCGTTGTCCCCGCAGGTGTACATGTTCCTGGTGAAGTGGCAGGACCTGTCCGAGAAGGTGGTGTACCGGCGCTTCACCGAGATCTACGAGTTCCACGTGAGTGTGGGGTGGGCAGGGGACACTGGCCCGCCCGGCTCTGTCCTTGGGAGGGTCCTGCCCACCATCCTGGGGAACAAGGGAACCCTGGTCCCTGACCCACAGTTTAGGGTGTCGTATTTAACTTTCAAGAAATGTCAGCCACCGCGTGTCCCCACTGCGGGGAGCACTCAGCACGGGCGGGTGGGTGGGAGAGAGAAGAAGGAGGGGTGGAGGCCACACGGCCAGGCCAGGTGCCCTGACCGGGGCCAGCGCAGCCGGGGGTGGAGGGAAAGATTCCCTGGTGACCTGGGTGAGGGCAGGCGAGGAGGAGGGATCCAGGCCTGGACGTCCCTGGCCCGAGGGGTCCAAGGGGGCCAGGTCCTCGGCATCTTCCCTTCTTCTTCTAGAAATTGTTAAAAGAAATGTTCCCCATCGAGGCTGGAGAGATCAACCCCGAGAGCAGGATCATCCCCCACCTCCCAGGTGAGGGTGCTGGCCACCGCCCGGCCCCTGCCCCCCTCCACGGCCCCTGCCCGCACTCCCCTTGGACTTGACCTTGTGGGTGCGCTCACGCCTTTGGTCTCTCGCCCCTCCCTCCGGCCAGCTCCCAGGTGGTTTGACGGCCAGCGGGCGGCGGAGAGCCGCCAGGGCACGCTGACCGAGTACTGCAACGCGCTCATGGGGCTGCCCGCCAAGATCTCCCGCTGCCCACACCTCCTGGACTTCTTCAAGGTGCGCCCGGATGACCTCAAGCTCCCCTCGGACAGCCAGTAAGTGGCCACCTCCGCCCACCAGGCAGGAGCGGGAAGGCGGGAGTGGGCCTGGAGGGCAGTGGGGTCTGCCCCATTTTACAGATCAGAAGCTCCAAGCTCAGAGAGGGCAAGTGACCTGTCCCAGTCACACAGCTGGAAAGGAGGAGGCAGGTGCCAACCCAGGTGGTGTCATCTGGCCTGGGACTCCTCTGAGCCCCTGGTGCTGAGGGAAGCCCAAAGTCCTAGGTCTCGTCCTGACCCTGCGGCCTTCTGCCTGTGGACCAGGAGTGGCCCCTCCGCCCTCTGAATGCATCCGTGATGGGGGGTGAGGATGGAGGGATGGGTGTCATGCCAGGTGCAGTGACAGCATATCTCCAGGGTCCTTCAGGGACGCAGGGTGCTGAGCGGGTCTTGGGCTCCTGTACCCAGGCCCTGCATGGAGCCACCTGAGAGGCTGAGTGAGTTCCAAGCAGCCGGGGCGAGGGGCCTCTACCTGTCTCTCTCTGATCACCAAACTCAGGGACGGGCCTGGAGGACAGGTCTGTCCCTAAAGGGAGGCAGAGCCTGATGGCACTGCCCCAGACTGCACTTGTTGACCTTGAACTTGCGGCTTGGTCCAAGGGAGGGCAGCTCCATGGCGGGAGGAGGTGGTAGGAACGAGGAGGCTCTTGAGGCCCCAGGGGAAGGGCACCTGCAGCCACCAGTGTGTGGGGTCACCCAGCCGGGAGAGAAGGGCCTCTACCTCCCTGGGGCTGCGGGGGGCTACCAGCCCTCTGCGTGCCCCTCCCTTGGGCTGACCCAGCAGAAGCCCTGGTGGTTCCCCAAGGCCTCCCTCCCGGATCTAGCCTCTACTGTTCCCTGCATTGACAATTCCCCTCATTTCTTAGCTCCTGGGAAGTCCTCCTGCAGGTCTGCCCAGAGCCTTCCCTTCCCCAGTGGGAGGCCCAGGGTCTGACCCAGACTGTTCTCTTCTTAGGGTGAAGAAGCCAGAGACATACCTGATGCCCAAAGATGGCAAGAGTAACGCTGCAGGTGAGAGGGCAGGGTCAGGAGCGGGGGTCCCTGAGTACTGCCCACGTGGTCAGGGACCCAGAGCTTGGGGCCAGCAGGGGAGACAGCAGCTGGGGAGAGCGGGCTGTGCGGGCTCGTGTTGTCCCAAGGAAGAGTTGGGTCTCCGAGGGACACTGTGCAGGTGGTGGTATATCTCCACCCAGTGGCTGCAGAGCCCTGCACAGCCCCTCCTCCCAGCAGCCTGGGGGACACGTGTGACTGAGTGAATGAACAGGTGTTGGGAGCCAAAGTGGCCTTCAGGGGTGACACAAGGGTGTGACCGTTTCTAGTCTGGATTGTCGAGTGGGGGCGCACGTGACCTCGGGGGTTCAAGGGCAGCCTAGGCAATGTGATGAGATCCCGTCTTGAAAGAAAGAAAAAGAGAAAAGAATACCAGCCAAGTCACCACCTCTGTAGAGACAGGAGGTGGGAACGGCTGTGCCATTGAGTCTGACGTGACTTCAGACTCCTGCCCAGGCCACTTGGGCTCCTGAGCGTGGCCCGGGCAGCTCAGCCTTAGAGCATCCTCAGCCGAGCGAGGCCTCCATGAGGCCTGGAGACCAGTGGTGCCTGTTGGCTGTGACACGAGGCACCGTGGCCTGAGGGACGTGCACAGCAGGAGTGGACTTTCTCCCGGTTCCGAGGCTGGAGGCCCAGGGTCAAGGGGTCGGCAGGCTGGTCTCCTGGAGGCTCTGCGTAGCTTGCTGGGCCCCCTCCAGCCTTCCCTGGGCTCCCTACACATCCGGGCATCTTTCCTTGCAAGGACGCAGGTGGACTGCGGCAGGTCCACCCTGCGGCCTCATTTTAGTTTGGCCCCATGTCCACACATGGCGCATTCTGAGGCCCAGAGTGAGAATTTGGGGGAGGGCTGAGCTCCTAGCAAGCAGCAGGGGGGGCAGCGTCTGGGGCTGGCTGATGTGGGGACTGAAGTCCCTGCAGAGGCACCTGACCTGCAAGGTCCCGGGGGACCCCAGCGGATCCTGGTTCATGCTGGAGAAGGCCATTGGGGGCCACCTCCAGCAGCTGAGAAGGGCCCAGGGGATGGGCCGGTGTCAGGAAGGCGGGTCCCTGGGTGACGCAGGGCTGCCAGGCTCTCTGCCCACCTCCACCCTCCTGGTAGCCTGGCATTGCGGGGTGGGGGGCAGACAGTGCGGCCCTGGTGACCTGTGCGGAGGACACCTTCTCTGCTCCTCACCCCACCCTCCCCTGCCCCAGATATCACGAGCCCCATCATCCTGCAGACGTACCGGGCCATCGCCGACCACGGGAAGAACTCGGCCTCGGAGATGGCCGTAGCCACAGGGGACATCGTGGAGGTCGTGGAGAAGAGCGAGAGCGGTCAGCTCCCCACCCTGCTGCAGGCCTCAGGCCCCGCAGCCACCACCCCACCAAGGCCGGGCAGCCTGGGGCCCCCGGGCCTGGCCCCTGCTATATCCACACACATGTTCCACGGGGGGCCACAGGGGCCGTATATGGGGGACACAGCTCATTTGAAGGGGGCTCAGCGCTGTCACGCGAAGCCTGTGGGCATGGAGGTGACACTGCAGGATCTGTGCACTGGGTGTCTGCGGGTCTGTGTCCTCACCCTGATGGCCGAGGCAGGCTGCATCCCCACCTCTTACCTCCCCATGTCCCTGGCACAGGCTGGTGGTTCTGCCAAATGAAGGCCAAGCGTGGCTGGGTGCCAGCGTCCTTCCTGGAGCCCCTGGACAGTCCCGATGAAGCAGAGGACCCAGAGCCCAACTATGCAGGTGACCGTCAGGCCACGGGACTGCTGGAGGAAGGGGCGGGAGGGCCCGGGTTGTGCAGAGGCCAGGGTGACTGCTTTGGGTTTGGGCCCGATTGCCAGGTGGGCAGAGGCGGAGGCCCATCCTCTGGCTCGGGGCCTCATGGATCATGGTGTCCTTGGCCGAGACAGGGGACCTGGGAGGAGGTCAGCCAGGGTCACAGTGTGGCCGCCTGGGGCTGGCCCAGCAGGAAGACCTGGGCTTGGGGAGGAGAGCTGCCTGCAGGTGGTGCCACCACTGCCCAGAAGTGGAACCGGGCAGCCCAGGGCTGATGGGGCCGGCAGGGGGCTTGGAGGAGCCAGGATGTTCCGTCATGTTTTAAAGCCCAGGAAGCTCACCACCTGATGATGGGTGGGGGTGATTTATGGCTCCTCCTTAAAAACTAGAAAAGGGCCGGATGCAGTGGCGCAGGTCTGTAATCCCAGCGGCTCCGGAGGCTGAGGCAGGAGGATCGTGAGTTCAAAGCCAGCCTCAGCAACTCAGTGAGACCCTGTCTCTAAATACAATACAAAATAGGACTGGGGATGGGGCTCGGTGGTCGAGTGCCCCTGGATTCAATCCCTGGTATCCCCCGCCAAAAAAACACAAAACAACACCTAGCAAAGGCCTGCCGGCCGCAGGTGCCAACCCTGGGCCAGCGCTGTGTGGTTCTGAGTGCCACGGGCATGGGTGCTCCCCTACCCACTTTTCACATCTGGGTGCCTGGCCAGGCCTTGGTAGCTATGAGACTCCTCATCTCTGGTGCGGGTGGTGGTGGGTGGGAGGCAATTCACTGGGCATAGTGGGCAGAGGGCTGAAGGCCAGAGTGGACCTCAGCAGTGGGTGGCAGGAGGCACCTGCAGAGGGAGACCAGGAAGGAGCAGGGTGTAGGAGTGAGGACAGGGATGGTGAGCCTCATGCTGGACGGACCTCACATCATGTCCTGTGGCCCTGTCACCCACCAGGTGAGCCCTACATCACCATCAAAGCCTACACTGCCGTAGAGGAGGACGAGATGTCTCTGTCCCAGGGGGAAACTATCGAGGTCATTCATAAGCTCCTGGACGGCTGGTGGGTGGTCAGGTAGGAGAGCACCTCCCCACTGCAGTGCCTACCTGAGTCAGCTCTGGCCTGGGCATAACCTGCGTGGGCTCTCAGCTGGCTTGGCTGAGTGACTCTGGGTGAGCCACCACCCCTCTCTGGGCTGTTTTCATCACAGTAGCCAGGGCTGGGGGATGAGCTCATCCTGCCTGTCCTGTGGGGTTCACTGTACTGGTCCAAAGGGGTACATGTCCCTTTGTGACTTAGGGTCTTTTCCTGGCTGGTCCACCAGTTTTTCTTCCTCTAGCAGCACAGCTCTTTGTGTCACGTGTGACAAAGGCACAGATGACCAAGTCATTCCTCTTGCTTTGAAGACTTTCATTGGATTCCTCTCCAGGCTTCTCCTAAGGAATGTCAATAGTATTTTTTCTGGTTCTGAGGAAAACAGACTCTCTGGAGCCAGGGGGCCTCCCAGAGCCTGTGTTTTCAGAGCCCTGGGCCACCTGGGCTCAAGGCTGTGGTCACAACACACATCCCAGCCTGGCCCTGGGCTGGGAGCTCGTTTTGAGGCAGCATTTCTCCAGTTAACACCCCAGCTCGCACCCCAGGAGTCTTCCTGTGAGTCTCTCCCCAGCAAGAAGGGTTAGGCTTCACCTGGGTCTTCTGTGCTGTGCAGAGTTTTGCTTTCACTCCCAAATCCAGCATTGGGGGTGGAGAGGAAGCCCTACCAGGAACCTGCAGGAACAGCTGGATAGACCTATGGGGAGAAGCAGGAAAGCCGAGACCCCGCCTCACACCATCACGTTCATTTTGAACGATCACGGGGTTTCACCCAGGGTAAAACCAAAAAGCTGTTTGGAAGAAGGCAGAGAAGAATGTGACTTTCATAGGACACAAAAGGTCATCACCACAAAAGGAAACGCTGACCATACAGTTCTGCAGATGTCCTATAGCGAGCGCCAGACCCTTGGGGGCCCAGCACCCTCCCTTAACGTCGTTCCCCTTCCCCCTTGGAAGAAGAGCTGGAGGGGGCTGCGCAGCGCGGGTGGGGAAACGGGCCAGGACCCTGGGTTGCCCGCAGCCTCCTAAACCGCCTTCCTGGAGCCCCCCCACCTCTGCCCCGGCCTCAAGGGCTGCCTCTGTTGCAGGAAGGAGGATGTCACTGGCTACTTCCCGTCCATGTACCTGCAGAAGTCGGGACAGGACCCGGCCCAGGCCCAGCGCCAGATCAAGGGCCGAGGGGCGCCGCCCCGCAGGTGTGCGTGGGGCTGGGCGGGGCAGGCACCGGGAGGGAACTTGAGGTAGAGGCGACGTCACTGATGTTCACTGGCCTTAGGGGTGGTCGGTGAACACGGGGAAGCCCCGGAGGGCTTCCCGGGGAAGGGGAAGGCCAGCAAGGTGCGTGGGAGGTGGCCTGGGCTCTGCAGCGGGTCAGGGCTAAGTGTTCAAGACCCAGGCAGGTGAATGTCCCGGCCCGAGCCTTGCGGGACCTCCAGCCGCTCCCCGCTCCCTCCAGCCAGTCTTTGGACCCCGGGGCGGGGAGAATCTTTGGACCCCGAGGCGGGGCACTAGGTGTCCCTGGCGGCAGGGACACGGGCGCGGCGGGGCCAGCGTTCTGACGACGCCCCCTCCTGCTGGGCCAGGTCGACCATCCGCAACGCACACAGTATCCACCAGCGGTCGCGGAAGCGCCTCAGCCAGGACTCCTATCGCCGCAACAGCGTCCGTTTCCTGCAGCAGCGTCGCCGCTTGGCGCAACCAGGGCCGCAGAGTGCAGGGAGCCCTCGGGGTGAGTTTGGGGCGGCGCGAGCCATGGGCCGGGGCTAGAGGGCGGAGCGAGCTCTACAGGACGAGGCGGGACTACGGGCTAGGGGCGTGGCCCGAGGGCGCGATAGGCGGGGAGACCCAGGGGGCGGAGCCAAATGGAGTGTGGGGGCGAGAAGGCGGGAGCGGAGGGAGGGCGAAGCCAAGGGCTGGGAGGCAGGGCGGGGCCTCTGACCCGCCTGAGGTCCTCCTGCAGGGGAGAATCCGCAGAGTCAGCGTGCGAAGCCGCAGCCCGCGGTGCCCCCGCGACCCAGCGCCGACCTCATCCTGCACCGCTGCAGCGAGAGCACCAAGAGGAAGCTGGCGTCCGCCGTCTGAGGCGGGGCAGCCGTCCCGTACCCTGTCTGTGTGTGTACATAGCCTGGCTGTCTGCTGGAGCAGCCCCGGCCCCCTCCCCACGTGGCTATCCGCCATCCTGCCATCCTGCATGAATGTTGCTTAGAGTGGACCGAGGCTCCGAAGAGATAGGCTCCGCCCCAAGGGTGTTTCTAGGACGAGGAGAGGAGGCAGTGAGTTCTGCTGGGTGGAAGTTTCAAGAGCCAAGGGCCCATTGCCTTGGCCCTGGCCAAGAACAGGTCTGCAGAAGGCCAAATGCAAGAGGAACCCCGAGTCCCTCGCTGATCTTTTGCCTGTACAGAAACCTCCCGCTCTGACTCTAGTTACACACAGAACAGTCCTGAAGGTGGGTGGATGCAGCCCCGCTTCGAGACAGGATAAGGGTTGCAGTCCAGGGTGAAGTGTGCCTATACAGACCCGGGACACAAAAAAAAAAAAAAAAAAAAAAGGTGATTTAGGAATGGAGGCTCCTCGGATGATTCCCTGAGACCGGTCCCAGTTAAGAGGGTGTAACAGAAGGCTAAATTCATTAATGAACACGGCCTCACCACTTCCCCAAGCACTGCTGCTGGCCCACGGCCTCCAGGTCTCTCCTGGTGGGTCCTTCCCCAAATGCAAAGCCACCGTGGAGCCAAGTGGAGTTGCAAATCTTGCAGAAGATTCTCTTGTCCAGAGGCCATAGGGTGGGTGGAGAGCTGCTCCTCCTACATGGGCAGTGGCTACTTGAGGAGGGGCAAAGCTGGTCCCCTTGGAGATGAGCCTGCACGAAGGACAAATCTTTCTAGAACCATTTGACCATCAAAGGATTGACAGAGGCCTTGGGAAAGCCACCGGAGCCCCTACCTGGTTAGGAATTTTGCAGACCTTATTAGCTGGAAAAGTCTGGCTTCAATCACTATCACACGCGCTGTGGGAGATCCAACAGCAGCCCCAACCCCTGCTTGTTCAGTGGCTCTTATCTTTTTATTAAATATATCTTACTTATTTTCATCCTTTTTAAGTTTCATATTAGACCCCCTAAGTTGAAATCCTGATCAAACATTGACCTCATCTCTTCCATACTTCTGGCCCCCTCCAAGTAACATGTCAGCAGTAGCATTCTGTGTGTGTGGGGTGGTCAGGGAGTCACCCGCAAGCCCGCACCTGCATCCTATAAGGGCCCGCTCCAGTCGGGCCTGCACTGTCTGTCGGCCAACAATTTCCTCAAAGCTGAATGTAGTGTGCTGGGCTCATTTCAGCATCTCTAGTTCTGAGAACAACCTGGCAGGTGGGTATTTTATAGATGAGGGAACTGAAGCTAGGAAATGCAGGCGAGCCAGGCCTTGTGGTGGGCACTGGGCTAGGGAAGCTGGGGGAGGTACACACAGCTGGGGGAGGTGGCCTGGCCCTCATGGCCCTCTGAAGACCCCTAGTCCTAGGGCCTGTGTTGGAGGCGTGACTAGCTCTTTTCTCTGCCCATCCTATTTTCCCCTGAGGACAGGCACTGGGTTCCATTGGGAGCAGGTGCAGTGTGGGGCGTGGTCTCTCCTTCCAGCTCCTGCCTTGTCTCTGTCAAAGCCAGATCTGCACAGCTTCCCCAGGCGGCCATTAGGCTGGGGGCCCCCCTTACTCAAGTGCCTTCCTCCGGATCTGGAGAGTTCTGAGTTTGGGGTCACTAATTCCAATGATTAATAGAGACTCTGGACACAGATGCACGCCAACCTACCTACCTAACTGATTTGAAGGTCAACGCCAGGAGGAAAGTGCTGTAAAGGAAAGGTGGCCACCCGGTTAACAGATGGACCCGGAGGATCGTGGAGAGCTGGATAAAATGCTACCCCAATGTTCAACCTACTGACCTCGGTCTCCCAATTATGGTTATATAAGTGGACACTGTTATTTTTAGAAAATGTTCCCTGAAGTATTTAGGGATAAATGATGTATGTAACCTTTTCTCAAATGGCTTAGTTAAAAATGTGTGTTTGTGCAGGCACAAACTCCTCCTGCTGACAGGCACCGATTGTAGATGAGTGGGAGGGGGAGACCCTGGGCTGAGAGGCTCACTGTGGGCTGCGGCTAATGTGGGTGCAAGAGTGTTCTTCATGCTATTTTTATTTTTGAAACTTTTCCATAAATCTGAAATTATTCAAAATAAAATCCTTTTTTTCTTTTCTCTCTCTTTTTTTTTTTTAAAAAAAAAAAAAAAAAAAAAAACAACCTCCAAAGCTCAGCTTATTTTGCCTTGGCTATGGTGTTACTGGTTTGGACAGTTTCCATTTTAAGCCTGACCTTTCTTGCTTCACAGAGGCAGCGTGCACAGGAGGGCTATACTCTGTAATTAGGTCACCAGCCGTCCTCCTGACGCCTGGGAATGTGTCAGGCCACGTGGGACACATGCAAACAGGCAGGATGACCAGTGGGTGTGCAAGTAGCCTCAGCAGGTCACCCATTCCTCTACCTGTTGACTCTGAGGCTTGAAGATGCCGACCACAATGCCTGGGGGGAAGGGCAGGTCAGGCTCATGGGTGAAGCAGGCCAGGCCAGTGGAGTCACTGAACAGAAATTCAGTAAAACTTGGTTGGCTTTTACTCAACTACAGGGAAGCATAAAATGCCGTACAAACAGGTATGATGCTGCAAATTACACTTCCATTTCAAAGTGGAAAAGAAAAAACCCTGGAATAATCAAAATGCTTAATAGTTCACATCCAGTCCAGGGCCAGGGACATCCTAAGCTTCCTGCCGTGGGGCCTGGCCAGCAGCTGTCCCTTCGTCATGAAGCCACGTGGAGCACGGGGTCCCACTGCGAGCCCTTCAGCTGGGAGCAGTGCTTGGTCTTGCTCAGCTTCATGATGGAGAAGAGCTGCTCGCAGACGTAGGTGCTGCCAAACATGGAGAGGACCCTGGCGCAGTGGCTGCGGTACCTGGGGTAGCTGCTCCAGAGGTGCCTGTAGAACTCGGGGACGCCCACCTCGTCGTACTTGGCCTTCAGCGCCGAGTTGCACTGCAGGTCGATCACCTCCAGCTGCAGCTCCTCGCGCACGCTCTCAATCCCGGTGGAGAACGGGGCGCTGAAGAGCCTCAGCTCGCTCTCGTAGCGCTCGAAGTCGGACAGTCGTTTCTGGAACTCCGTCTTCAGCTCCGCGATCCTGGGGACGTAGTTGAGGCCGTCGCCTTGGTGTCTGGCCACCAACTTCAGCGTGGGGAAATGGGCCAGGTTGTTCCTGGCCAGGTGCGTCTCCCAGAGGCACAGCTTGGCCAGGAAGGCGCGCAGTAGATCGTACATCTGCGTGACGACTTGCGAATGGCCCTGGAGGGAGACGTTCAGGGTGTTCAGGTGCATGGTCACGTCCACCAGGAAGGCCAGGTCCCGGATCCAGTCTTTGGAGCTCAGCTGGGGCACCGGCTTCCCTCGGGAGGACATGAAGGAGTCGATTTCCTCCAGAGACTCAAAGAACCTCTTGAGCACCAGCCCGCGGCTGAGCCACTTAATGCCGGTGTGGTAGAGGAGGCTGCCGTACTGGCTGTCCAGCTCGTAGAGCAGCGTGGTGAACTCGCCGTGGTTCAGCCCCCGGGAGCAGACCCAGTTCACCGAGTCCACCACCACGTCCATGACGTGGTCCATCTTTAGCTTTTGGGCACAGACGGACTCCGGGTGGATGATGCAGCGGATTGATTTCAGATCCGAGCCCTTGCACAGTGTGGCCACCTTGGATTTCAGTTTGGTGACGAGGCCGCTGTTGGCATCGACCATGGCGGGGGTGCCCGTGGAGGCCACGCTCACTAGTTTCGACCAGTCGATATTGAACTTCTTGAGACTCTTCTCCACGCGCGAGAAGACCTCATTGGCGGACTTGGTGCCCGTCATGGGCACCGTATCCAGGAGCTCCTCGGACACGTCGAAGCCCGCGTCCACGCCGCGGATGAAGATGGCCAGCTGGGTGGTGTTGTTGATGTCCGTGATCTCGTCGATGGCCAGGGAGTAGGCCACGAATGAGCGCAGCTTCTCACGCAGCTTCTCCCACAAGCTGCCGGCCACGTCCTCGGCAGGCTGCTCGGTCGCACTGTCGAGGCGCCCTGCGCTGGGCAGCACCTGCTTCTGCTCAGCGGGGCCGGCCTCGGGGGAGCCCAGGAGGTATCTGCGCAGCCCCCTCTTGAGCTCACGGAGCTTTTGGTCACGCATGTGCTCCGTGTACTGGTCGTAGTGCTTGCTGTGGTTGGTCTGGTAGTGTCGCCGCAGGTTGTACTCCTTGGACACCGACATGCTCTGCTTACAGATGAGGCACGTGGGGATGCTCTGCTCCTCCACAAAGAAGTAGGCGCGCTCCCACTTCTCCTGGAACACGCGTCCCTCCTGGTCGATCTTCCGCTTTCCCACTTCCCGGGAGACAGGGGGTGGGGGGAAGAAAACTAGGTCACCCTTTGATTTCGTGGTACCACCGGGATCAAAGCACGATGGTGAACCGAGGGACACAGGGGCTGGGGCAGGAATGGCCCCTGCAGAGGGGACGTGCACACTGTTGCCCAGTGGACATGCCCTCTGTGGCCGGAGGGTCACGTCTCAAGAAAACCTGGGGATGGATTTTTGTGAGACTTTCTTTGTGTGTGGCGTTAAGGATGAAATACGGTTCCACCCGCGCTGCACCATGACCTATAACTTCCATTTTAAAAGGTAGATGTGCCTGGGGCTGGGGCAGGGGCAGGGGCAGGGGCTGGGACTGGGGCTGGGGCAGGGGCTGGGGTGAGACTGGGCCTGGGCAGGGGCTGGGGCAGGGTCAGGGTCAGGGGCTGGGCTGGGCTGGGGAGGGCTCGCCTGGCATGTGAGACACTGGGCTGGTTCCTAAGCACCGGGTGAAAATAAACAAAGGCAGGCTGCCCATGAGTAAATACAAAACAAAACATAAAAAGGCATATGGGCCAACAAACGGGAGCTGGGGCAGAGCTGTGGAAGAGGGCAGGCTTAGCACGTCTGAGACCCTGGGTTCACTCCCCAGCACCACACACACAAAATCTTTGTTCAGAGCATAGCTGTGTTTGCTACACCTGCTTCAAACAGGATGAACTGGAGTATTATGTCTACATTTTAACCTTTTTGTAGTGCTGGAGATTGAACCAAGGATGATTTACCATTGAGCTGCGTCCCTAGTTCTTTTTATTTTGAGACAGGGTCCTGCTAAGTTGCGAAGGGATCTTGCTAAATTGCTAAGGCTGACCTCAAATTTGCAATCCTCCTGCTCACCCTCTCAAATTGCTGGGATCACAGGTGTGCCCCACGACAAATGGCCCATTTTTTTTTTTTTAAATACAAGGTTTTGCTAGATTGCTAAGCCTGACCTTGATCTTGTGATCCTCCTGCTACAGCCTCCCAAGTAGCTGGGATTAGGGGCACGTGCCACTGTGCCTTCTTGTTTGCATTTCAACATATGCTTTCTCATTTGAACCCCAAGAGAACTTTGAAGTAAGGAGCAGTGAGTGCAGAAGGCAGATTACCAGACGGCCCCAGACCTGCAGGGCTCATGCATGTACACCTGTTCCCTGTGTCGGTGTTTAGATCTAGGAGCCTGGCCCTGGCCAGGTCAGCAAGGTGCTTCCAGAGGGCACAAGGGAAGCGTTCACTGACGGAAGCCCAGAAAGTTACAGGACAGAAATCAAGTGTTGGTGGCTTGGGGCTGGGGACGGAGAGGGGAAATGACTGAAAGTGGGAGGGACGCATGTGCGGGGGGATGGGGGGACGTTCTGATGTTGGGTGTGGTGACCTTCGCACAACTCTGGAGATGCACCCAAAGTGGTGGAGCCTCGCCTCTGAATGCTCCCGTGGGAGAGCAGCAGCAGCTCAGCTGTCAACGTGAGGGATGAAGGAATTCCCTTAATACAAGTGGATTTTGGGGTGGTGCTGGGGTCTGAAGCCAGGGGCTTGCACAGCCTGGGAAGGTGCTTGACCACTGAGTCCACCTGATGAAGTGTAAATGGTTCCTCAGTAAAGCGAGGACATCTTTTGGCTGCCAGATGAGTTTAAGGAATAGGAACATTTAAACACACGGCCTAGTTTGCAAATTTTAAATCAGGAGGCTCCCTAGTGACTGGAGAGCTCGGGAATATCACCACACCTCCTGCTTGATCACTCTATAGGACACTGACTTCCTTGCCAGGGCTGCAGGGGACATTAAAAATATTTAGCAAGTAGGACTGGGGTCTGTGTGCCACGCCCCGTGCTGCAAACACATAAAAAAATTTAAGCACTAGCGTCTAGAAGCTTGTGCCAGGAAAAGTGAAGTATAACCCGAGGCTCTAGCCTCCAAAAGCAAAGGCCCCGCGTGAGTCTCTGCCACCCAGCCAGGGCACCCCGGTGCGGCATGTCCCCTCATGTAGACACTCACCATTGCTGAGCTCGAGGCCTGGAAGCGGTCTGGGGAGGGAGGGAGGGAGGGAGGGAGGGAGGGAGAGAGAGAGAGAGAGAGAGAGAGAGAGAGAGAGAGAGAGAGAGAGTTAGTGAAGGCCACGGAGCTCACAGTCCCCCATTAGAGTGCAGGCCGGGCAGAGGGCAGGAAGCTGAGGTGGGCTGCAGGCCAGGGCAGCGAGGCTGGCACGAGCTCACACCTCAAAGAGCAGGTGGCAAGATGCCAGCCTGGCCTGGAATCCCAGCAGCCCCCAGGCCACCCTCGGACAGAGCTCCCTGGGCTGCCCCTTGGGTTCCGCAGTCCCTGCCACGCTGGAGACTTCACTCACCTAATGACTGTGAATTTGATGAAGTCTGCAGCCTCCAAGATCCTTCTCATGGAGGTGATCTCTAGGTAGCCGGGGGCTTTGAACACCACACCTGGGGGCATGCCGTCGATCACCACGCAGCCCGGGTTGAAGGTGATTTTCCTGTAGGGAACTTTCACAGGGAAGTCCACGCCAATCGCTTCACCTGGGACGCGATGAGCAACATAAAAAGCTGAGCCTCACCTACTCTTCCCAAACCATGTTTACTCTCTTTTTTTTTGGTGGGGGGTACTGGGGATTGAATGTGGAGGCACTCCATCACCAAGCTGCATCCCCAGTACTTTTTTTTTAAAAAAAATATTTATTATTTATTTATTTATTTTTAGATGTAGATGGACACAACACAATGCCTTTATGTGCTGCCGAGAATCGAACCCGGGTCCTCTAGGCGAGTGCTCAATCACTGAGCCACAATCCCAGCCCTAGAACTTTTTATTTACTTTTTTAGACAAGATCTAAATTGCTGAGGCTGGCCTCCAACTTGCAATCCTCCCGCCGCAGCCTCTCCTGTTGCTGGGATTACAGGCATATGCCAAGGTGCTTGGCACCATCCTTTATCTTTAATGTCAGGATTTAAAACTCATCCTCCTCGAATGAGACCCTGGGTGACTAGCTATTGCTACTTTATTCTCTAGCGGTACATGGAAAAGCTCTTTGGTTACAAATACACACTGACAGGCTGGGATGTAGCTCGATGCACAGTGTGCACAGGTCCCTGTTCCCAATCCCCAGCACACAAAAAAGACACTGTCAACAACAAAAGAGAATACTGACTGATTCCGATCACAGCTTTTTCACAGATCAATTTCTTATAAGACATTCTTTTAAAAAGAAGCATTTCAAGCATATAAATAGTCGATACAAAAACTTACCAAATTTTCGGCTAAAGAGGTCATTGACTTGCTCTCGTAGCTGTTTAGTCTTTTCAATGTTTGATAATTTTTCTTTCTCGTTATCTAAAAATAATTAAGTACATAAATAAGCCAGGGTTATTAGTGTATTTTTCCCCCAAGAAAGCTGCTGAGAAAATGCCCATTAGCACTTCACCTGATTTATTGATCAGTTTACTTTCATAAGTAATCAGGCATTTTGGAAATTTATAAATAAAGTAATTATGGACAATAGAGAATTTTCCAGACTATAATTCTGTATAAATACACTCCATACTACTTTTAGGGAACATTTTCAATATCACACAAGACAAGGATGTGAACTCTAACACTCTTCAATAATTAGAAATCTTAATTAGTAGAAATTGTAGCCAAAGCAATACAACAAGAAAAAGGAATGAGATAGTAGGACTAGAAGGAACTATTTCTCAATATGTTAACATTTTATTCTATTTGATTTTGAATAACTAAAGCAATCAAATGGTTTAAATTGTATGCTATTTTAAAACAGCATATAGAAATCCCTACCTCAGCTCTCAGTTTCTTACCCTAGAGGAACTATCTTATTAGATTCTTTGCTATCTTTCCAGATACATCTTACAACACATTTAGAACAAAAGATTATTTAATGATGGGCAGTAAATAAATTACACCTCTGTGGCCAATTCCAATTCAATGACAGCTGGTACTTGAAGTTCCTACCCTACCCAGGCGAAACTATAGTCCCAGTAATCATGATAATAGGAGTGCACTTGGTGTGTGGTGACCTGCACTATTTTATATTCCTGAATTGTTGTTCCTTAGAGGTCAGAGTGAACTAATAAGCAAAAATCAACAGCTCCAAAAGACCAACCTGTGTCATAAAATAGTGGAGACAGAATGGAAGGTACAGTACAAATTATGATAAAGTGAGATCAATGTCCTTACCTGGAATTGCCACCTGTACAATCTTAAGATCTTCAACACCAGCTGCAGAATTTGTAATACTGAATGAATTTGTGTTTCCTTAAAAAAGAAATCATAAAAAATAATGCCATTTTGACTCTTTTTTAATATACTTTTTTAAAGTTGTAGATGGAATGGACACAATAGCCTTATTTTATTTATTTATTTGATGTGGTGCTGAAGTTTGAACCCAGTGCCTCAAGGCAGCAGGTGCCCCATCACTGAGCCACAACTCCAGCCCAACAAGGACTCCCTGAGCTGACCGCTCACCTGCCTTAGAGGCTAGTTTACAACTCATCGGGCTCCACAGACCATGAGTCACCAGCATGATCCTTGTCAGACAGAGGACAAAAGCCCACGTACAGATGGACTTCCCAGTGCTCCAACCCTCCACAGACGTATGCTCAATAGCGGCTAAGTTATTCAGCAAATAACTCATGGCTAATTCTTATTAAAAAAAAAACAAAAACAAAAAACTGCAAGCACCTCCTGTCTGTCTAGCACGTGCTGAGGCCTGTGCTCGCTGTACAGCTGCGATGCTCCCGAGGGCCAAAGCCTAGCACACAGCCCCCTTGGAGAATGTTTCCACGGGCCTCCACTTAAGTTAGTGCTGGGAGCTGCGATGCAGCTCAGTGGTCAGCACTTGCTTAGCAAGCGCAAAGCCCTGGGTTCCGCCCCCATCAAGTGCAAAGAAATGAAAAATAATGAATAAATACGTAAGTGTGGGACTTGGATCTTGACATTCAATTTTGTTCCTTCCGTTCTTAAAAGTACATTGAGGAAAACACCCATGTGTCCACCAAAAGGTGTGGGGGCCAACTGTGATGTTTCAGCCTTAAAAAGGAAAGAAGCTAAAAAAATAAAATAAAAAGGTGGGGGAGGGAAAAAGTTTGACACATGGTACCACGTGGATGAACCCTGAGGACAGACATTAGTGACAGCAGACAGACACGCTGCTTAGTCACATTTACATGGGAAATCTAGGACAGCCCGGTTCAGAGCAAGGGAACCCGAGCTGGAGGCCAGGAGGGGCTGGCCAGGGGAATGGGCAGCTGCTTCATGGCGTGTCTTGGGGTGATGGACAGGTTCCCCTTCTTCCTTTTGAGGTGCTGGGGTGAAACCCAGGGCGTTGAGCATGGTGAGGGCAGCGGATCTCAAGGCACCGGTGGGTAGGAAGGGTCACGTGGACACCTTGCAGTGCCTGAGACTGGGCCCCTGATGCTCTGGGTCACCAGCCGACTGACTCGGGCCCAATGCACTAGCAGCACAGTCCCGGAGTGGAAACCACAGGGGTCCCGGTGGCTGGGATAGGAAGCAGCCCCCATGCTCTGGAGGAATCTGACCCCGAGACACTCGGCCCAACCCCCGCCCTCTCGCCTGCACCTGGCCCCCAGCCGTCCTCCCTGCCCAGGGCTGGTGCCACTGTGCGTGGCCTGGCTGTGCTGCCCACAGTGCCCGGGGGCTCCGGGTGGGCTGCCTGGACACGCCCCGTCTCGGTGTCCTCCAGTCTTCCCTGGAAGCCCTTTGGGAAGAATGAAGACCACGTGTGGCCATGACGAGTCTTCTCACCTTCGACCTTCACGTGGCCTTTGGGGTCCTCGTTTGTGTCTGCACAGACCAGTTGGGCAGACTCTGGAAAGGAAAATGTCTAAAATGACCTTCACTATTTAGTGACCTCCAGGTGTCCCCATGGTCCCGGCTCCCTGAGCAACATGGGGCTGATCCCGGCATCTAGAGTGTCTTTTCCATGCATCGTCCACACGGGGAGATGGAACTGTCCAGGGGACAGTATAGGATCCCCTCCTAAGGGCTCATCTTATAAAGGGACTGTCCCCTCAGTCCTCCTGAGCAGAAGACGGATAAAATCCTTACCTGGCTAGACATTAGACACTAGCTCCCCAAACTCAGGCTCTTCTAGCAGGACTGGCCTAAAATTATACTAATTCTTACTAAAGACAGAAAGGCTAGCATTCAACACAAATGCCATGGGCTTGGCACTGTACTGTAGGTATGTAGCACGTCACCTCTGAGGGAAATTCATGAAGGGACCTGGGACCTCTCTGGGGAAGGAGGAGGGGGAGGGAGGAGAGGAGGGAGGACTTTAAAAAAAAAGAAAATGCTCCATTTTTCTAACCTTCCATTGGTAATTCCGTTTCCATTTCTTCATTGCTTGTGTTAGAACAGTCTCCTTCTGAAAGGAAAAAGAAAACTATGACCAAGGGAGAGATGCGAATTTAAAAAGAAGCCATGGGCCAGGTGGGGTGGTGCATGCTGGTGATCCCAGAGGCTTGGGAGGCTGAGGCAGGAGGATCACAAGTTCAAGGCCAGCCTCAGCAACTTAGTGAGACTTGTCTCCAAATTAAAAAAAAAAAAAAGAGCTGGGGATGTGACTCAGTGGTAAAGTGTCCTGGGGTTCAATCCAAAAAACAAAAAACAAAAAAAAAAGAGAGAGAGAGAGGATTGAGTGGTGAAGTGGGAAGTATTTTGGAACACAGAGAATATTTCACAATGAGCTCAAGCGAAACGCCCTGAGGCACCTCCACGCTGTACACTTAGGGGAAATCAGGCCCATCTTTGAAGTCAGGCTATTCACCCGCGTGGCTGCATGCTGGGTCAGCAAACACGGGCCTCCACTCCTCTGCCTGCCGTTCAGAGGGGGCGATTACGATTCACCACCTCACACAGCGGTCGGTACCTGGCACGTGGTGCTGGCAGTAGCAGGGGTCCTCCGACTCCTTCTTGACGGACACAGCTTCTGTCTTCAGGGAAATCCCTGTGAGTGCAAGGAGACCTAAGGTTAGGTGGGGGTCAAGGCCACCGGGTAACTCCACACTGTGGGGGACTCGCGGGAGGGCACTTGTCCAGCACACAGCATCATTTGTTGGGCCTTCAGTTTTGAAGGCTCCTGGTGCTGAGGAACTTTGTGTTTTTCTCGTGTTAACCTGTCTTCTGTTACTGAAGCTTCGCCATGAACCTAGCGACGGGAAGGTGTTTCTTCCTTTGCTGGCATTTTAGCCTGAATGGTTTTCATTTCAAATATGCACAGTATTTGTAATTAACTTTTTAAAATTTTTTAGATGTTGATGGACCTTTATTTTACTCATTTATTTACCCAGGGCCTCACCGGTGCTAACAAGTGCTCTGCCACTGAGCCACGACCCTGGCCCCGGTAGTAAACTTTTTAAAGTTCCAATTTATCAGACACTTTTATTAGACAATTCTAATAAAAGCAATCAATAAACCTGTGTGTTCTAGCTCTGCTGCCAAGAAAAATTCCTTTCTAATTGACCCAGAGCACTGAAACTGACTTCACAGTGAGTGTCTGAGATGCTGATAGGAACAAGCTCATTCAGCCAAGAGAGGAAGGGAAGGGAGGAGGGCAGGAGGGAGGGGAATGCAAAACTGTAGCTGCCAAAGCCTTTGCACAAATATCCCAGAGGGAAAGACTGAGGCCTGCTCTCGGATCCACTCTCGCTGCACCGTGGAACCCTCAGTGGAAAGTCACATGATACTGACAAGGAACAGAATTTGCTCAGTCGAACCACATCTCCAAGGAGAGGCCTCGACCAAGGAGGCCCACGTCCAGGCAGGTGGGGAGGAGGAGGCAGCAGAGTTGGGGCCAGGGTCCCTCAGGGCCTGGGGAGACGCTGACTGTGGGGAGCAGGGTCTGAGACTGGGGTCTCGGATGACCTCGTGCCTGTGGCATGCTTGGTGCCCGGGAAAGTCCCTATGCAAGGATGCAGGGTGCCGAGCTGCTGTGGCCATGGCCAGCAGGAGGAGGCTCTGGCTGGAGTCTCATCAGCGGGACCTTGATCTCAGGCTCAGCTCCTGGGAACGGAGGGACTTCCTGCTCGTCAACCACAGTGCTTCACCAGCTCCCTGCTCCTGAACCTGCCCGCGTGGCAGTAACTCCAACAATGGGCTTCCTTGAGAGGCGCACAAGCTCTGGACATTGCACACTGCGACTGTCCACGCAGATGGGACAAGCTGCCCACTGATGCTAGCTCTGTAGCTTTCGTGACGCTAGACAGTCAGTCTTCCAGCTGATGGTGAGACACACATGTCGGCTGGTGTCACCCTGAGGCTGGCTTCTCCAGCAGCGCAGCGCTCAGCTCCGCCTGAGCCCAGCTGTCATCTGCGCCTCAGAGTCTCATTTCCTCGTCCCCCTTCTCACCTTGCTAGAAGCTGCTAGTGGCCACGTTGTTCGCCGCAGCCGACAGGCCCCACTCCCACTGCGGGTCCTCCTGGATCTCACAGGAGCCTGTCCCACTCTGAGGTTGGGACTGGCTGAGTGCTGCCCAGCCACTGTGCTCGCCTGTGTCCCTCCATGTCCCTCTGCTGACTTCACCCAGAGCCCCTGTTGCGCTTGGGTCTCCAATGTCCTCCAAAGCCCAGTGTCAAAGGCTTGGCCTGAGAGGAGCCACTGGAGATGGAGGCCCTGGAGCCACCTGGGAGGCCTTTGGATGCCTGCGGTGCCCCAGGAGGCCGTGGGCTGGGCTCTGTCCTCCTCCAGTTCCCTGCTTCCTGGCCACAGGACGAGCCACGTCTCCCCACCACACTCCACGCTGGGCCACCTTGCCACAGGCCCAAGAAATGGGGCCAAGGGATCATGAATCCAAATCCTCAGAACTGTGCACCCATTAAGTCTCTTCTCAGGAACTGATGGTCTCAGGCCTCTGTCATGACAAAGGCTCTCACAGCCACCAGCGGGACGTCCCCCACGCCTGTTTCCAGACCCAGGTGAAGAGGGAGCTCAGCCCAGGCTACGTGTGGACAGGACACGAGGGCCCCCTCATGGAGAAAGGACGCTTGGTGACGACAGCCGGGGAGCCTGGCCAGGGATGCTGGCCACTGTGTCCCTCTCAGGGACACACCTGTCCTCTGGGGGAGGCTGGAGTGCTGACTTCTCATTTAGAACCACTGAGGCCTCCATTCTCCTGCTTTCTCCTCCTCCCCCTCCTTTATTTATCTTTTTATTTTGCGGGGAGCACAAGGGTTTGAACCCAGGGCACTGGACCACTGAGCCACACCCTAGGCCTTTTTACATTTTATTTAGAGACAGGGTCTCACTGAGTTGCTTGGGATTTCACTAAATTGCCGAGGCTGGCTTTGAACTGGTGATCCTCCTGCCTCGGCCTCCCGAGCCCCTGGGATGACAGGCATGCGTCACCAGGCCTGGCCCTTTTTGAGATTTTGGTCTAAGTTTTCTGACTCCCATGTTTAAGGCATTCCATGCTTTCCCACCCTTGGACTGAACACTGGGTTCTTAACAAGTGTCCCTTCTGTCTTTCACATGTTCCTGTAACTCGTGCTGACTGTCTTTTCCTGAGGAGCTGGGGGCATCTCCTCGTCCATCAGAGGGGCTTTGCCACTCTACACACAGGCACTAGAACGTTCCGTGCTCCTGCGTCACAGAAAACTTGAGAGGCAGACAAGATGCTTCCAGAAATGGAGGCTGCTCCCCGGTCGGTCAGGCTGGGGTTCCCAGCGCCCGCTCAGGGCTCCCCTCACTCCCCACTCAGGCTTCATCTAAGTAGAGACAAAATAAGACTCTGTCCCCAGACACACCTGCTCAAGGACACCTGAGTGGCTACGTCTACTGACCTTGAAGGCGCTCTTCCAGATATTTGGGTCAAATATGATCACAGGTTAAACATCCAACTCTGAAAAGCTCCAGAATCCAGAGGATTTTGAGCGCTGACATGAGCTCCCTGGTGGCAGATTCCACACGCAACCCCACGTGATGGCAACACGCGAAACACAGGCGTGCCGAAGACACCATGTAAAACCACCTCGGCTACGCGCAAAGATGTTCCTAAAACGGAAGCGCCTTTCCTGTTTCACCTCCGCTCCTGTCCCTGAGATGTCTCTTCTCTGTCTCAGCTTGCGTGCGTGTACACACACACACACAGACACACACACAAACACAGACACACAAACACACACAGACACACAAACACACACACAAACACACACACAGACATACACACATATTCTAAAATCCCACAAAATCTAACGTTGGAAACATCTGTGGTCCCAGCATGTCCAGTAAGGGACACTCCACCTGGATCCTTCAAACTGGGCCTCGGTCGAGGCTGATGAGTGTCCAGCCCCCTCCTCTTTTTAAAGTAAAACCAAAGAGAGTCCAGTGGTCACACCTGATTCTGAAGACCTACCAGAATCGTCCATGGGTTCGGTTTTCACGCTGATGGCACCACAGCTGAAAGGAGAAGGGGTCTGGTCAAGACAGGCCACGTGAGGACTGGCCACAGGCTCCTAGGCCTGCAGAGCCCTAGCACCCTGGATCCCTAGCCCCCAGGTCCAACCGACCCTGAATGCGAATTGCCTTAACACAAACGTGCTAGTGACCTGCTGCAGAGTCAGAGGTGCCTGTTACCTAGCCTGGATGAAACCACTCAGAATACAACTAGCAACACAGCCCTTCGTATTGGACTGGAAATGTTATGACTTCTAAAAAGTTACCACTTTGTGGCTGGATATGGATGCCATTTGTCCCTTACCTTTCCTTTGGTGACAGTACTGCTCTCTCAGAGTCTGCTACCGTCCCATGAGCACCTGTGCAAGAATACAAAGACCTGCTGGTCCCTCTCAGCCCTGGAACTGTGACCAGGGTTCAGAGCTCTGTCACCTGGGCTGGGTGGGGCTCAGTGGTAGGCGCTTGCCTTGCATGTGTAGGGCACTGGGTTCGATCCTTAGCACCACATAAAGTAAAATAAAGGCATGTGTTGGGCTGGGGATGTGGCTCAAGCGGTAGCGCGCTTGCCTGGCGTGCGTGTGGCCCGGGTTCGATCCTCAGCACCACATACCAACAAAGATGTTGTGTCCGCCGAATACTAAAAAATAAATATTAAAATTCTCTCTCTCTCTCTAAAAAAAAAAAAAAAAAAGACACGGGGCTGAGGCTGGGCTGAGTGAAGAGCACTTGCCTAGAAAGTGTGAGGCCCTGGGTTCGATCCTCAGCACCACATAAAGAAAATAAAACAAAATAAACGTCTGTGTACATCTACAACTAAAAGAAATTTAAAAAATATATTGTGTCCTAAAAATATTTAAAAAACCCAAAAAACAAAAAAACAAAACACAAAAAACAGTCCTATCAATGAAAGCAAATGCAGGAGAACAGAACACTCCTGGCTCAAGTCATCGTGGGAGGGCAGCGGGGAAGGAGGCCCCCTCGGGTCAGACCCTGTATCCAGGACCACGGACTTGGGCAGAGGCTCTGGGGCGAGAGGGACAGATGGGCTGGCCCCACCCTCCGCCACTGGGTGCTCGGACAAGGCCCTGAACTTCCCCTTTGCCTCCTGGGGAAAATGGTGGTTGTGGAGGCTGATCACATTCAGCCCTCGAGGCCACGGGCTCCAGACCCATCGCTGTGGATTCGGCAGCAGACAGGCCCAGACTTGGGTCGTCACAGCAGAGCCACCACCTGCACTGCCCAGGGTGGCCGTGAGCACCAGGGGGTTCTCTGCAGACACTGCCTGGGAAAGAGCTGAGCTTCTGCAGGGCTTCTCTGGCAGAGGGTCCGGGCACCGTCCCTCACGGACCCCAGGGCACCCTATGTACGTGAAGGGACTTACAGTGCCCAGCCACTAAGCTCTGGTATTGTCCTGCAATGAAGATCCGAGCTGCCCGGGAGGCTGGTCACCTGGTCACCTGCCACCCCTCGTCCAGCCCTATTCTAGCACGAGCCAGCAGGACGCACGATGGCCCCGACATGCTGTCCGTGGCTCAGGGGAGGCGAGCCAACCTGGCTGGCCTGTCCTGCCTTGGTGGAGGCTGTGTGGCGCCCTTTTCAGTCCTGGTCCTCCGTGACGGCCCCAGGTCAAGGGCTTTGACTACGCCCTGGAAGGACAGCGTGAGGAACTGGGAGGTGGCCAAGTACAGCCTGGAGCTGCTCCGGCACATGGTCCCCTGCTCAGCCTGAGGCCGAGGAGCCGTGCGGGGCCTGGTGCCAGTGGGTGCTGGGCACACACACAGTTTTCTGGCTGGTCTGTGGGTGGCTTCCCTGAGAACTGACCTGTGCAGCCCCGGCTTAGCGCAGGGGCCAGGGCCAGGGCCAGCTCCTCTCCAGCCCCTCCCGGGCCCGGGCCCCCTGCAGCCGTCCTGACAGCACAGAGGCCGTCCCTGGCTCAGCTAGGTGGTTGCACTCCTCTAGACCACAGCAGCACACCTAGGTCCCCTCTGGAAGCCAGCAGTGCCAACATCCCAATATGGGGGTGCCTGCGCCACACGCTTCCATGGACAGGGAAGAGGTGGCCTTACTGCCCTCTGGGGAGGCAAGCGGGGGCCTGGGGGCAGGGTCACAGCTCTCCTGGGTGCACATGTCCTTCCCTATGCTCAAGTCCCTAAAGACGGCGCCCTGACCCTGCTTGCCGAGGAGGAAGCACAAGATGTGCCCAGGTGCGAGTTTTAAGGAGAAGCAGAAGGTGCTCGGCCGGTCAGTGCAGCCAAGCCGAGGGACAGTAGCTGTCACTTACCCAGCTGGCTCTCAGGACCTAGGAAAGGTCTGCAAGAAAACCAACACCGGTTACCCGACCGCAGCACACCAGCACGTCGCACCGCGGACGGTCCCCTCGTCAGGGCCACAGGACACTCAACAGCCAGTCAGCGAAGCCATCCAGGCAGCTCTAAGCGCACCGCGGGGAGGGCACGGGCGGGTCACCTGTGTATGATGAACGAGATCCCCGCTCTGTCCTCCAGGATGCGCTTGAGGGTGGCGAGGTCGTAATTCTCGGGGTGCTGAAAGGCGAGCCCCTCTGGGAGGCCCTGCACCTCCACAGCCGCCTGGTCGCGCAGCATCTGCTCATAGGGGACGGGCACCATCGCCGTGGTCCCCAGCGCCTTCCCTAGAGGGCAAGCCGTGGACGGTGTGAGGACGCTACCCGCGGCTGGACTTGGTGTAACCAGTGAGCCCAGTTGGTGGCGCTGGCTTTGATCACACATCAAAAGCAGAAAGCCCCTGTCCCTCTCCCTCCTGCGGGCTTTACCCTCAGCCTTCACCTCTGGGAGGCGCCCAGCTGGGGTGGTGTCGGACTCCGAAGGGGCGGTGAGCCCCCAGGCATGAAGCCCCATTTCTCAGAGAGATGTCACCTGAGACTCCTCATAGAGGGATGTCACCTGGAGGACCCCAAAGTTGAATGTCCAGACCCCTGCAGGGGACGGACATGCTGAGGTCTTTGGAGGAGGAACGAGGTCCTGGGGTGCTGGGGGTCATGGAGGTGAGCTGCGGGGGCGCCTGCCGAGGGTTCTGCCTGTGTACTGGGGGCTGAGCCCAGGGCCTCCTGCAGGCACTGCTGGGCTGTCCTAAGGTCCCTGGGGGGCACGGGAGGTACAGAGACAGCTGAGGGGAGAGGGGCCCTGGACCCAGTCTTGCTGGGGGCTCTGCGAGGGGACCAGGGCAGGAAGCCCGGTCAGCACAGAGGGGCTGGATTGAGACAGATGCTGCCGAAGGACACTCAGCCTGGACCTGATTAGAAAGTGGGTTTAAAATGCCCACAACGCCCTGGGAGCCATGCTGGTGGCTGTCACACCCTGTCCCTTAGTGACCAGAGGGCTCGTGCTCGAGGCGGGCTTTACCGTAACAGAGGCAGAAGTGGTCCCCAACTGCTTTCCTGAGCGTCTCTGCTTCTCCTGGGGACGCCTGTGGCCCGTGGGCAGGACGGGGGGGCTTCGCCTCACTCGGCTCCTCCATGAGGCCTGCCGCAGACCACGGGCAAGGTCAGCGCACGGGCCACCGGCTCCCTGCCGTGGGCCCCACTGCACCCACCCCACAGTCCCCACTGTGCCCACCCCACAGTCCCCACTGTGCCCACCCCACAGTCCCCACTGTGCCCACCTACAGTCCCCACTGCGCCCACCTACAGTCCACCCTGTGGGTGTTCAAAGAAAGCTGGAAAGGAACAAACAAAACCAGGAAAGAAAGAAAAGAGCGAGCCGGGTGCAGAAATGCACACCTGCAATCACAGGGACTGGGAGGCTGAGGCAGGAGGATCCCAAGTTCAAGACCAGCCTCAGCAACTCAGTGAGACCCTCCCTCAAAAAATAAAAAGGGCTGGGATGTGGCTTGGAGTTAAGAGTCCCTGGGTTCAATCCTTGGTACCAAAACAAAACAAAACAAAACAAAACTAGTGTAGACTTTTATGAACAGGACACAGCGCACGCTGCAATGAATCTGCTGATACAGAGACCTGTCAATAGTCCAACCTGGAAAGACAGACTAGAGTTTGAAGACATTTTCATCCCAGAAATTCGTTTACCATGCTGTGGAAAGTGGCGATCACTGTGAGGCAGACCACCCCTCTGAACATCTGGGCCTCCAGCATGGCCGCTCCACAAGTTTACAGCTGGTTGTTTTAATCAAGATGAAGTCAGGGGGTAGAAACTGCGAAATCATTTGGGCAGGGAAAGCTTAAAAGGATGATCAACTAGTGATAAGAAATCAGTGCCAAGGGGTGACAAGAGTGAGGGACAGTCATGGCAGCTGAGGGCGCAGCTGGGAAGCTGCCTGGGCAGCTCTGTGCTGCAGGGATTCGCGGGGAGGCAAACTCTGGAGTGCCTGGGGATCCTAGACGTGCGGGGGGCCGGCTGGGAACCCGCAGAAGCTGCAGGAAGGCCCCGCGGAGCCCCGGGAGGGGAGTGCCACCGGGCATCCCAGATGCTAGCGTCACTGTGCACCTTGTAATCCCAGCTGCTGGAGAGGCCGAGGCAGGAGGAGCACAAGTTTGAGGCCAGTCTCAGCAACCTAGTGAGACCCTATCTCAAAGAATAAAAAGGGCTGGGAGGTGTGGCTCAGCGACTAAGCATTCCTGGGTTCAATCCCTGGTACCAAACCAAACCAAACCAAAAGGAAGTTATTCCAGTGCAAGAAGTATCAAAATTCTCAGTATTTGGGACACCTATTGTACCCCTACCTCTATGTGGTGGAGTACAGAACAATTGGAGGACCCCACCCCAGTAATGAAGCTCCTTCCTTGGGACAGAAGTGAAAGAAGGGATTATGTGCTCAGAGTTCTGGTCTGTCTGGGGTCTGCCTGAGGCACTGGTTTCCGTCCCACTTGATTTATACTAATGACATTTGCACCAGAGTTTGAAGCCACTGAAAACAGAATATGCAGAATGTTAAAGCAGCAGTTCCACCATCTGGTGACAGGGAGAGCAAGGTCAAATAAGGCTTGAGAGGTCCTGGAACCTCCAGCCAGGCTAACTGGTGAGGCCTTCCCTACACAAAGTCCACATGCAAAGACTGAAACAAGTTGATGTTTTTTAAATGTCTAAACACCAGAACAACAAGAAATAACTGATAAGCTTTACAAAGAAACAAGGAAACATGGCCCAAAATAATGACATAAAATTTCAGAATTAGATCCAAAAGAAATGCAGATCTACGAGCTGCCTGACAAAGAAATGAGAATAATTATCATAATGATGCTCAATGAGCTAAGAGTACAGATAAACAATTAAACAGAAACAGGTAAACAATGCATGAAAAAAATAGAACACCAAGAAAGAGAATTTATAAAAAGAATCAAACACAAACTCTAGAGTTAAAAAATACAGTAACTGAACTGAATAATTCATCAGAAGTATTCAACAGCAGACTCGACTGGTCCAAAGAAACAAGGGGGAACATGAAGGAGACAGGCTGTTGGAAATCATTGAGTAACAGAGCAAAAGAAGGAAGGAAAGGAAAGGGAGATTAAGGGGGTTGAGAAATTCTATTAAGCAGACCAGCACATGCACAATGGGAATTCCAAAAGAAGAAAAGGACAGAGTTTATTTTTTTATTTTTTAAATTCTTTTTTTAAGAGAGAGGGGGGGGGGGAAGAGAGAGAGAGAGAGAGAGAGAGAGAGAGAGAGAGAGAGAGAGAGAGAGAATTTATTTATTTATTTATTTTAGTTATCGGCGGACACAACATCTTTGTTTGTATGTGGTGCTGAGGATCGAACCCGGGCCGCACGCATGCCAGGCGAGCGCGCTATCGCTTCAGCCACATCCCCAGCCCCAAAAAGGACAGAGTTTATTTGAAGAAATAATGGCCCCAAGCTTCCCAAATCTGAGGAGGAAAATCAGATATTTTTTTTTTTCAAATTCAAGAAGCTCCATGAACTCCAGTGGGGATGAACCCAAGAGCCCCGCCCGGGTGCACTGGAGAGCCCTGCCTGAACTCAAAGCCAAGGAGAGGGTGGGGGCAGGAGAGGAAGGCGGTTTAGCACACACAGGAGATTCCATAAGACCAGCAGCAGCTTCTCAGCAGGAATTCTGCAGGCCAACAAGAACAGGCTGATGTTTTCAAAGTGCTAAAAGAAGAAGAAAAAAATAAACTGCCAACCAAAAACCTAGTATTTGGAAAAACTACCCTTCAAAAGTTAGGGTTCTACCTAGTGTATGATTCTGTTGTATGAGATGTCAAAATAGCAGAACTCACAGGAATGGGGAGCGGGCTGGGAGCCGGCAGGCCTGGGGGCCTAGGAAGAGGGGTAGTTTACTGGGTATGAGGTTCAGACTTGCAAGATTCAGAGATCAGAGATCTGTTTCACAACAATGGAAACATGCGTGATCCTGAGTAGCTGGATTGTAGGTAGGCGCCGCACACCCAGGTTAGAGATTTTAATCCTCCCTTGGTCAGAAACAGAATAAGTAGGCAAAAACCAGAAAGAGTGCAGAACAATATTCGACAACTGACCTGTTTGGCCCATTAACTGCACAAGCCAATGTTCTTTAAAGTGCACATGAAATGTCTGCCAATACAAATGATATGCTGAGCCAGACCTCAGGTTTTGATAAATTCAAAAGAACTGAAATCACCTGAAGCACCTTTTTAGACTACAGTGGAATGTAATTAGAAATCAATACTGAAGAAAGGCCCCGCGTAGTCAGAACTGAAGCAAAATGCTTCTAGGTCAAGTCAAAAAGGAAGACTCCTCTTGCCCAAGGCCTGTGCGGGCTATGGATTTTGGGTTCCCCTTGTGTGAAGTGTACCAGTTGAGAAACACGGCGAAAATCACAGACCCAGAAAGTAATTCTCAAAAAGTGGGGGCAGGACGGCTTTAGGACCTAGCGTCCTGCTTCAAACTGGAAGGAGAGAGAGAAGAGCCTGCATTTGCTTTATTTATACAAGGGGGCTTCAAGGGATTTTCACAGAATATTCTTTTGCCAAATAAGATAGAAGGAGGGCCGTCCACGTCCAGCAGTAACACCGGGGTCCAGAGCTAAGAGCAGCCTCTCTAGCCGAGGGAAGACTGAGGTCACCATGTGCTCTGCATGATCCATTAAGTGAAAGAAGCCACAAAATGACCTGCAATGCCTGACCAAGATCTCCCAGGCCCTGAGGCCGAGTAGAGGTTTCCAGTAGCTCAGGGGTGCCCCCACCCCCAGACTGTGAAGGTCAGAAAATATTTTTAGCTACCTGATCACGAAAACCTATCCCAAGTGGAAGGCAGCTAAAACATTGCCTCGAGGGAAAATCCTAACTTTAAACACATGAAATGGGAAAAAAGTCAGTGACCTAAGCTACCAAACCAAGAAAAGAAAAGCAATTGAACCCAATAAAAAATACAGTATGTCAGTAACAAAGAGGAGAATAGACATAACAGGGAATAGAGAAATAAACAAGCCAAACATTAGCTATTGGAGAGCCAGGTGGTTAGATCTTTTGCAAGATGTATTTAGGAAAAAAAGGGAAACAAATTATTAATATCGAGACAAAAGTGGAAATATTGATATGTATCTCCAACATACAGGCATTAAAACAAGACAGCAGAGATATTACGAAACACGGAGACACAACACAGACGGGATGTCTTAGATGAATAGATAAGTGTTTTGCAGTAAAATCGTACACACATACCCCTGGCCAACCTTTGGAGGCAGCTATATGAACTACACAGATGTGCAAACACACACACTCACCCTTATGACCTCTGACAAAACTGATGAATATTTTTCCTTTTTGTGCACCAGGGATTGAATCCAGGGGTGCTTAGCCACTGAGCCACATCCTCGGCCCTTATTTCACTTTTTATTTTGAGATAGCGACTTGGTAAGTTGCTTAGGGCCTTACCAAATTGCTGAGGCTGGCTTTGAGCTCACCGTCCTCCTGCCTCAGCCTCCCGAGCCACGGGGATTACAGGCGTGCGCCACCACACCTGGGTTTTTCCTTTTTTGATTCCAAGGAATACCGACCTGCCAACTCGACCCTCCTTCCTCCTAGAGATGGCCACAGCACAGGTGTCAGCTCTCACACCTGAAGTCATCCTGACAGGGGCCACAAGTGCTCACTAATTCCCCAGGCACTTGAATACGCCGTGGCCTGCTCAAGGCCCGCCCTGAAAGTCCCAAAGAGCCGATGCGGTGGCGCATACCTGTAATCAAAGTGATCCAGGAGGCTGAGGCAGGAGGGTTGCAAGTTCCACGCCAGCCTCGGCAACTTAGCAAGACCCCATCTCAAATAAAACAAATAAAAGGGCTGGGGGAGTGGCTCCGTGGTAGCGCAGCCCTGGGTCCGTCCCGAGCACCACAACACTACACAACACAACATCACATGACACAACACTACACGACACAACGTGACACAACACGACAACAAACATGCTTAGGACAACACGTGAAGCTCAGAAGATCGTAAGACACAGCCTGGCCCCCACGCATGTTCAGGTCTGGGAAACACGAGGGGGAGCGTGAACACCTACAGTATCTGGCGAAGTCCTTCTGCAGATCCTTCCTGGTGTTGACGAAGGCGCATCCCCTCTCGGTGCCCACCACGAACACGTCTGTCTCGTACACGGCGATGCAGGCCACCTCCACCTTGGACTTGGCCAGCTCCTTACACTGCAAGAGAAGCAGCGAATGGCGTTGTCCAGACACGGGCAGATCTGGAGTTCAGGAGAGGAACCAAAAGTAGGTAAAGGAAGGGGTATCTGAGCCAGGCGTGGTGCCCACTCCTGTGACTCCAGAGGCTCGGGAGGCTGAGGCAGGAGGATCGTCAGTTCTAAGCCAGCCTCAGCAACAGTGAGGCCCTAAGCAACTCAGGGAGACCCTGTCTCTAAATAAAACACAAATAGGGCTGGGGGTGTGGCTCAGTGGCCAAGTGTCCCCGAGTTCAACCCCTGGTCACTGCCTCCCCCCAAGAGGAATATCTGTTTGGAAAGAGAAAAATCACCATGAAAAAAATTATGCAGCAAATACCATGTCATGAAAGCCGGAAAGGAAGCTACATTAAGGTGCTACGCGTCCCTCCGTCAGGGCTTCTCCTGACCCTCTGGACGCAGACTCTTGCTTTAACAACAATTTCACAACATCATTTTGCATGGACGGTGGAGAGAGCACCTACTATTCCAACATGGCCCAACACGCTAATCATTCACAACCGAGACGCCAGGTGTGAGAATTCAGACAGACACGCTCGATGTTTGGGGCAGTGCTGCAGGTTCCTGTCCCAACAGACACAAGAATCCCCAGAGATTCTACAGATCCTCCACCTGCAGATGCTTTATCTTAGTGGTTGTAGAATCTTCTGGGCCAGCTTTGGCCTCTGTGCATCGGAAACCTCCTTTATCCTCTACACTCCATACCCTGTAGCTGGGCATGGTGGTACACACCCAAAATCCTAGCAACTCGGGTGGGAGGCCAAGGCAAGAGGATCTCAAGTTGGAGGCCAGCCTCAGCAACTTAGGGAAACACTATCTCAAAATAAAACACTAATAGGGCTGGGTGGGGATGTAGCACAGTGGTAGAGCAACCCTGGGTTCAATCCCTGGTACAGACACATCGAAGTACATGGAAGAAAAATCACCTGTAAACCCTTTACCAAGAGGAGCCACCACACACACCTGGGAACATGCACACATGCAGAGATGTGTGTTTGTTTTGAGATGGGACCACACTGTGTTGCCCAGGCTGGTCAAGAACAGCGTACACATGTTTAAAAACAAAATCGGGATTGTACTACTGAACATAGGCTGGTGTTCTGATTTATTACCTTGACAGTATTTTTTTAATATTTAGTTTTTAGTTTTAGGTGGACACAATATTTCATTTTTATGTGGTGCTGAGGATCGAACCCAGTGCCCTGTGCATGCTAGGTGCGCGCTACCACTTGAGCCACATCCCCAGCCAACGTTAATTTTTGAGCATTTCTCAAAATACAACTAAATGATCCTGAAAAAAATGACCTTTAAGTGAATACATGATATTCTACGCCACACATACCCTGGCTTAGCAGTAACATCATCCAGGGGTTTTGTTCCTATTATAAATAACAGCGGACCAAGGGCCGTGACGGTAAATACTCTGGGCATGTTTGGTCATTTCCAGGAGACAGACTCTCCCCGGCGGGACACCTGCACACAAAGAGTGTAAATTCTTTTTAGGTTCTTGAAACACAGTGCTGACAGCACTCTGGAGAGTGACTCCTGCCAACACTGGGGAGAGGCTGCGTTAGTCAGCTCTGCTGTCACTCCGACCAGATCACTGATAAGGGCGGTGGAGAGGAGGAGCTCTCGGGCCTTGGCAACCAGGGGGCAGAGAGCTCTGCTCCCAGGGACAAAATATAGACCACAAAGCCAGCGGCCCTCCACCCCCCCATGACCTCCTCCCTGTCTCTGCCTCCTATAGTTACCACCCTAAGAAACCCCCAAGGTGGACAGTGGCTTTGTCTACTGAATAGGTCACATCTCTTGTGACCTGATCATTTCACCTCTGAACGTTCTGTTTTTGGGGTGAGGGGGTACCAGGGATTGAACTCAGGGGCAATGACCACTGAGCAACGCCCCCAGCTCTATTTTGTAATTTATTTGGGTGGGGGGGACTCACTGAGTTGCTTAGGGCCTCGATTTTGCTGAGACTGGCTTTGAACTCACCATCCTCCTGCCTCAGCCTCCTGAGCTGCTGGGATCACAGGTGTGTGCCACCGCACCCGGCTGAACATTCTTACACCGGCTCACATCTGAGCTTCTGGAGGGTGCCTCACATCCCAATCACAGACCTGCCACCTTGCAGTCACCAGCACTGAGATCCGGTACTTGTGGGCCAAGAACAGAACATGGAAAGAGAAGACCAGCAGCTTCCGTGGAGAAAGGTGCAGGCAGACAGATGGACGGGAGCCCTGGGAGGTGCGCAGACATCCCTGCCCCATCTCCCAGCGTCAGGATGGTGTGGGGGCGGCTTTGGGTCCTGTCTTCTCTCCAGCTGGTCAGAGGCAGGGCCCTCCTCTCCTGCAAAGCTGGGCAGGACCAGCCTCCTGATCCCCAGGGCACGACCTGTGCCCACCGTGTAGGTGTGGCCTGGTGGAAACGACCCTAGGTTAGGTGAGTGCAGGGCAGCTCTGACTCACGGCCGGGGGCGGGGCTGGGGCCACAGGCTAGGGATCTGCTGTCCAGGGTTGCTTGGCCAAGCGCAGGCCAGTGTGTGGCTCGGAGGCCTGAGAGCTGGACAGCCCGCGTGTGGAGGCCAGCCTGGGTCTGGAGGCTTGAAGACCAGGAGTGCCTAGGGCAGGGGCCAATGCACAACTGCCCCTCCTGGGAGTGGACTTTGTGCCTAGGAAGAGGACGTCCTGGAGATGGACGAGGTGACCGCATGGTGGAGGCCCCAAAGCCGCTGAGCTGCAGCCTTAAAATGGCAACTTGTGTGTATGTCTGTTATCCAATGTTAGGATGAACTACAGAATCACCAACAGTGGCCTCTGCAGTTTCCGTCACCCCAGCCACCCAGTCCCCACATGAACTGCGGCCAGTCTGCCCCCGGCCTCTTGGCCCCTGGACTTCCTTCACCCAACTTCCCAGGGCTTCGCATCACACACCCAGAGCTTGGCGATTGGCCACCACGCACCTCCCAAGCCTGTCCTGACCACTTCCCTCGCTCTGCTGCAGCTGGCTGACCTTCTCCATGTCCTTTCCAGCTCGGGCCTTGGGTGGCCGTCCCCTGATCTGCCCCTCCCTGGCTGCCCCTCCCCTGAGCTTGTCCCTGCCTCTCCTGGGTCACACACACACACAGAGCTGGATCACTGTCCCCTTCCCACACAGAAGCCAAGATCTGGGAGGGCCTCGCCGTCCTCTCAAGTGCTGCAGGACCATCCCTGCGGGGGCCTGGCCAGGGCAGCGGAGCCCGGGACGGGAGCAGGGGCCAGTCCTGCTGGGTGCCTGTCGGGCACCTCTGGCCCTCTGGGAACAGGGCCCAGGAGCTCGCTCCTCGGGTGTCAAATAAGCCCTCGGCCAATCCCGAGGGTCCCCACTCCAGATCCTTAACTGGTCACATCTGTGAAGTGCCTGTGGCCAGGGGAGGGGACATTCATGGGACCTGGCGACGAGCACCTGGTGGTTATCTCTGGGGCCACAGGTCAGTCCACTGAAGGTTGCTTCTGAGGCCTTACATTTGATTTTAGCAGATTAAAGATGACGGGTCTGGGTGTGTGTGTGTGTGTGTGTGTGTGTGTGTGTGTGAGTGCGCACACCTGTGGACATGGGAGTTCCATATTTGGTATTTTGCCAACTGACCCACCGATGTCCCTAATGGATAATGAAAGTGTATGTACATCCATTAAAGTCAGCATTTTTATTCTGTTTTCTGAACTCAGTATTTTGGCCCAGGATCCAGTCCAGGCCACACTTCCTGTCTGGCCGTCCCCTCTCAGCCCCCTGGGACCTGGGCAGCTCTCTTCTCTCCGTCTGTCCTGAGGACCCCGGGACTCTGTGGGACGCCCCTCGGTCGGGCTGGTCAGAGGCCTCCTGGTCAGGTCCCTGCTGCTGCAGAAACCACGGCAGTGCTTCTCCCCTTAGGTGCACCAGCTCAGGAGGCAGCTGGTGTCCCTGTCCCTCTGTCCCAGCACTGCAGACCTCTGACCCCTGCCTAGGTGGTGGCTGTCAGGTTTCTCAACTGTGAGCTCCTGACGCTGCCTTTTAAATCAGTGTCTCTGTCAGACACGGAGGTTTATAAATTCCTCATCCAATTTTAACCACCCAGGCAAAGTTATGTCGTATTTATTTATTTTGCAATACTGGGGATTGAATCCAGGGGCGCTCTGCCACTGAGACACACCCCCAGCTTTCTTTATTTCTTATTTTGAGACAGGGTCCCCCTAAATTGCTGAGGCTGGCCTTAAACTTCTGATTCTCCTGCCTCAGCCTCCCAAGTCGCTGGGATGACAGGCATGTGCCATGGCACTTGGCATCAATTTTGCTCTGAATTTAGACAAGAAAAATATTTTTCAAAAGATAACAAAGAAGCCTGGTACGGTGGCGCACACCTATGATCCCAGGGTTCAGGAGGCTGAGGAAGGAGATTGTGAGCTCAAATCCAACCTCAGCAACTTAGTGAGGTACTTTGCATCTCACCAAGACACTGTCTCTAAATAAAATATTAAAGAAAGGGTGGAGATGTGGCTCAGTGGTTAAGAATCCCTGGGTCCAATCCTCAGAACCAAAATACAAAAAAAGTCAACAAAAGTACATCTCCCGTCCAGAAAGCCCACACGTATACCATCACACCCACGTTCACAAATCGCAATCTGACAGCCTGCCGTCCTCTGCGGAGAACAGCCTTTCACACACAAAATGTAAAACACTGGGTCAGAATTCCGTCTTCAGAAGTTGGCTGGATTATACTTTTCAGCAAAAGAGACAGAAACGGGTCAACATCAAAAGTGACACGGGCCGGGTTGGTGTACAACTGTGATCCCAGGGGCTGGGGAGGCTGAGGCAGGAGGATCGCAAGTTCAAAGCCAGCCTCAGCAACAGCAAAGTGCTAAGCAGCTCAGTGAGACCCTGTCTTTAAATAAGATACAAAATAGGGCTGGGGGTGGGGCTCAGTAGCTGAGTGCCCCCGAGTTCAATCCTTGGTACCCCCCTGAAAAAATAAATGACAGGAAAGTGCCCCTCAATTCTGTGTCAATAAGGACCCACTAAGGGACGTGGCAGAAACACAGACCACCTCACCATGGACTCGAGTGCAGACATGAGGAAGGTCACCACCATCCTGCTCTCCGAAGACTCCTCATCTTCAACGGGCAGGGTAGACATCGCTACCTGGGCCATGATTCCTGTGCAAAAGAAACAACAAGGACGTGAGTGACAAAAACCAGGGACTCAGCACACTTCAGAGCCATGAGGCGGCCACCAAGATGGCCCAAACCATCCTTCTGCACTGAGAAACTCACCCTTGAAGAACACAGAGAGCCTGGCTGAGACCCTGAATGGGAAGGCTCCTAGGGAGCACCTGATACCTGTTCCAGGGACTGCATTTTTCTTCTATGATCCTTAATTGTTCAGAGAGGTTTTTCTAGCCCTTTATCAGCAGATACAACTTGTCATCATTGTGCATTTTTCCAGATAAACTAGTTAAACTAGTTCTGAAATCTGTTAACCACCTGTATTAGGTCGTTTCCTGTTACTATAACAAAATAACTGAGGCTGGATATTTCATTTTTTAAAAAAAGAGGTTTATTGAGTTCATATTTTTGGAGGTTGAAAGTCCACGATCAGGTGGCCCCATCGCTTCAGTCTCTGGTGAGGGCCTCATGGCGAATGGTAATCACAATGGTGGGAGCATAAGCAGAGGATTGAGTGGGGAGACAGGAAGTGGGAAGCAGGGAGAGGGTGGCCTTGCTCCTTTAATAACCACCTGTTTTGTAGGAACCAAGTGAGTTCCTGAGAACACAACAGGAGTCCTCCTGAGGGCAGCGCCCTGCAGACCTCCCACCTCCACTACAGCCCCCTCCTAGGGTCCCACCACCACGGGCAGCCCGGCCTCGGGGGGGCGGGGGGGGGGGTCTTGGGGGCAAGACACACCCTGCTCAGCACCAGTGCAGGCTGCTGAGCTGCCTTTGCCAGACACCTGTCCCTGCTGGGCGGCTGGAGAGGCATCTGGCTCTTCTCTAAGACCTTTGCTGGATTTTTGATTGGGAGTTTAATTTTCTGTCTGTTTTTGGTGCTGGATGGAAGCCAGGCTTTGGGCATGCTGAGCACGCACCCCCCCCCCAAAGAGCCGCACCCCAGCCTCTTTTGGACTGGTGTCACTGACAGAAGCGCCCCTAGAGTTCACCTGCAAGGTGACTCGGACACTTTTCAGGCTACCTGGAACCTCGTCACATACTTGGCTGGTGGCCTCGCAGGTCCTGGGCTGCTAGACGCCACAGCCTGACCACCAGTTGTTGCCGATGTGAGCCTGCGTCCACGGCAGCCCCACAGCCAGCCCTGCTACCACACTGACCCAGCGGGGTCTCCCACTCCTCATCCGGGCAGGGTGTCAGGAGCTGTAGTACGTGAAGCCGGGAGGACTGAGACCATCAAGGGAATGGCATGTCCCAGGCCCCACCCACCCTGCCCTGAGTAAGCTGTGCCTGAGGCTGAAGGTGGGAACCGCCCACAGGGTGGACATAGCCATTTCTCCTGCCTCTGCAGGTGACCATGGCTTAACAGCTGCGTGGTGGGGCGCCTGTCGAACTCTGGACAATTCTTTCCATAAAGTCTCAGCAAAGCCTTCCTCTGAGACACAGAGGGAAGCTGCTTGATGGACACCTGCTGGCAGCAGAGGAAGGACCCCACTTTCTGCTAATGATACCACAGCAATCCCTAAGAGGACTGTGGCTGGGCTCAGTGTAAGAGCACCTCCCAGCAGGTGCAAGGCCCTGGGTTCCAACCCCAGCAGGCAAGCAACATATAGTCATGGTGGCACAAGCTCATCCCAGTGTCTCAGGAGGCTGAGGCAGGAGGCTCTCAAGTTGGAGGCCAATCTCAACAACTTAGTGAGATCCTCAACAGTTCATTGAGATCCTGTCTCATATAAAAAGGACTGAGGGTGCTGCTCAGTGGAAAAGTGCCCCTGGTTTCAGTATCCAGTAGCAAAAATAAAAATCCTTGAAAGAGAGAGAGAGAGAGAGAGAGAGAGAGAGAGAAAAGCCGAGGGCTAGGGGTGTGGCTCAGTGGTAGAGGTCTTGCCTGGCACGCACCAGGCCCTGGGTTCCAACCCCAGTACCACAAAACAAACCATGCAAGGTGGCACACACCTGCAGGCCCAGCACTGAGAAGCCAAGGGAGGAGGACTGCAAGTTCAAGTTCAAGACCAGTTTGGGCAACTTGGTGAGACCCTGTCTCAAAAATCAAATAAAAAAGGGCTGGGTCACTTTATCAGTGAAAAAGTACCCCAGGTTCAATCCCAGCAGGGCAGTAAATAAATAAGTAACAAGTGTGCTCTAATCCCTGGGGTTTACTGCAGCCTTAGCAGAGCCACAAGTGGAGGGAAGCCCATTTCTTCTGTTCTGATGAGGCACACGCCAGGCCTGACAGAGCTCGGAGACAATGACATGATTGAAGGGAGCTAATGCCCGTCCCAAGAACATTCTCCCAAGAAGCAGTCCCCACATTCTAATCAGGCTAAAAACTACAGGGAATGAGTCTGTACTCCAGCATAAAATCTGCTGGAGGCTACGGTGGTGACCTCCTTTCCTATCACCTCTAAGGTACCAGTGCATTTATTTAGATCACAGATTTTATATAGTAATTAACTTCTGCTTTTTTAAAAATATTTTTTAGTTGTTGATGGATCTTTATTTGGTGTATATGTATATGGTGCTGAGAAGTGAACCCAGTGCCTCTTGCATACTAGGCAAGCGCTCTACCACTGAGCCCTAGCCCAACTTCTGCTCTTCTAAAACTGGAAATGTAAACTAAAACTAAATAAAAATAAAAATAAACAGAACCCAAACTCGCCAGCTGCCTGGACGTCCCAGCTGTCCCAGGACTCCCTCTTCCTCTGTGCGATACTTCACTGGAGCAAAGCAAACCTCCAGAACAGGGTCAGCCCTCCGCAGCATGGGGGTCAAATCCGGAGGCCGCCTGGTTCTGTGAATAAAATGTCACTAGAACACGGCCACACTCACTCCTTTGCGTCTTGTTCACGGCTGCCTTCCTGCAGCCATGTGTCAAGGACCCCACGGCCCGAGGTTAAAAGTACTGACAGTTCACACAAACTGAGTTTGTCACTTACACCTGGAAGGTCATCTGCTCCATCTAGTAAATCTCTGAGATCTTGAAAGAGAAGCCTGGTTGAGTCTTTAACATTTATTTCAATGTTTTCTTTTCCAAAGCTCCATTCTTCGGGTTTCTGAGGGCTTGGTCTTAGCTACCAAGTTCTGGAGGTGCCTTCTCCCACTCAGCTCAGGTCTACAGGGTATGAAGCTACAAACTCAAGTGCACCTGTTCACCACTCGATTAAAATGTACCAAGCACCGGCTGGGTGACAACTTACACTGGGGGCACGAAGGGGACTCAAGACACAAAGGAGGATAGAATCCAACTCCTGTGCTCTCGAGCAAGGCAGGCTGCATACCCAGGGCAGAAACACAGGCAACAGAGGCAAGAGAGAGCGGGACACCCCGTCCAGGGCACATGGGGAGAGTGAGCAACTGTGGGGGGCGAGGGAAATGAAGGCACCTTCCAAGCTCTGCAGCCCGAGGAGGGAAGGGAATTTGCAGGCTGAGGCCCTGGGCTCAGGGCAGCAGACCTCAGGGGATAAGCAACACACAGGAAGGGCAGGCAGGGTGCAGCTCAGCAGGGAAGTGCTTGCTGGGCCTGCGCAAGGCCCTGGGTTCAATCCCAGCACTTAGGGGAAAAAAATCAGGAAGGCCGGAAGAACCAGGATGCACTCTGAATTGTTTATCACTGCAAATCACCACCAAGAAAAAAGGAAAAAGTCTGCTCAAGTCGTTCAGCTGCAGCTGTGAGCTGTCTCCAACTGGCCAATTTCCAATTTCATACCCAGACATCTGTTTAACTTTAAAATTATCAGCACAAAAATAAAACATCTTTTTTTTTCCTTAAAACACACAAAGGTCGACTCACATGCTTTTATAGAATGGCTATTATCAAAAAGACAAAAATAGCCAGGCTTGTAATCCCAGCTACTTGGGAGGCTGAGGCAGGACTGAAAGTTGGAGGTCAGCTTGGGCAAAGGAGGAAGAAGCGCTCCCAAAATAAAATTACAAAGAAAGGGCTGGGAGTGGCGCTCAGTGGTGGAGCGTTTGCTTAGCACGTGTGAGGCACTGGGTTCCATCCCAGGACACACATACGTTTTAAAAAAGAAGAAAAATGTACAATGCTGGTAGGAATTCCAAAAGAGGGGAACTCATACACTGTTGGTGGGATTGTGAAGTAGTACAGCCACTGTGGGAAACAGTATGGAGGCTCCCCCCAAATCTGGAAACAGAAACCAGGTATGGTCCATGTGCTCCAGCAATCCTACTGCTTGGTGCACATCCGAAAGATCAGAATCTGCACTTGTATTGCAATTCTACAGCACCGCTGGCAATAACTGGAATAAGGAACGCTTCCAGATGTGGAACAGGAGATGGTGGATAAAGGAAATGGGGCACATATACACACTGGAATATTATTCAGTCATGAGGAAGGACGTTCCGTCACTTGCAGCAGCATGGGTGGAATTGGAAGACTATGTTAAGTGAAATGGGCCAGGCACGGAAAGGAATGTTCTTATATTTCACAGTAGATAGCAGAGGCTGGCACGAGTGTGGGAGGAGGGACAGAGGGACGGCCAACAGTAGGTAATGCTCTGTAGCACAGAAGCTTAATTGCGGTTGACAACAGTTGTGTATTTTAAAACAGCAGAGAATCCCGAATGTTCCTAATACAGAAATGATAAGTACTTGGGGTGATGTCAATCACCCTGATCTGGTCATCACCACACTCTGCAGACACCTATGAAGAGGTCACACTGTACCCCTAAACAAATACAATTATGCGTCAATTAAGAACAGGGCTGGGGATACAGCGCAGATGGTAGAGCGCCTGCCCCGCAGGCACAGGCCTTGGTTCCATCCCCAGCACCACAAAACGAACACAAAGGACAAACAGCATGGGCTTGGAGCAGACAACACAGCCCCGGAGGCTTCTGTCCCCCTGGAACTCGAAGCCGGAACCGCGACGGGTCGCACTCCTGGCTTGAGCCTTTCCCTCCCCCGTCGCCCGGCGCGCAGCAGACCCAGACAAAACCACCCGGGAGCGAGTGACGTCGGGGGCGGAGCCCGAGCAACGACGGCGGCCCCGCCTCCCCATCCGGCCAATCAGGCGCGTCGGCACGCAGCGCAGGCGCCCCTCGTACGCCAGGCGGAGCGTGACCTCGCGCGCACCGCGGGCAGGCGAGTCTCTACCCCCACCCCCGCCCTCGCCCAGCCAATCAGAGGGGAGAGGGCCGCGCGCTGCGTGCGTGCGTGCGTGCGGCCGCGTCCCCGCCGCAGGGCTCCCGCCCCACCCCCACTCCCGGCCTGCCCGCGGGGATGGGGTTCGGGGCGCGCCTGGGGGCCAGGGCGGCCGAGGGCTCGCGCCCGCCGTGCGCTGGCCTCCCCCGCCTTCGGGAGCGGCACTGAGGCGGGCGCGCGCTCCGCGGCGGCGGCGAGGCCAGATACGCACCTGGGGACGCGGGCTGCGCGCTGCCGCGGGGTCCTGGACCGGGGGCGGCGGCCGGCAGGCGTGCGGGCGGCGGCCCTGGCTCGCGCTGCTGTGCGCGTCCGTTCCCTTCCCCGCGCCCCTTTTTGTTTGCGTCCGGAGGCGGCCTTGCGCGCGTGTCCGCAGCGCCCCAAGTGGGCGGCGCCGCTTCCGGTGCTCGCGTTCCGCCAGCTGCCCGACCGCGCTGCCTGGCGCCCGGCCGCAAGCCCCGAGGAAGGCCGCCGGTGGTCGGTCTCGGCCCGGGCGTGCCCACCAGGCCTCGGCCGCCCGCCAGGCCCCTCCGCCCGACGTCGCAGTCGCGGCGTTCGGATTAGGTTGCGGTCCCCGAGGGTCGGCGGGCCGTTTACCCGTTGCCTAGATGTAACGTCGCGCCTCCTTGACACTTTCAGGAAACCTCACGATGCGTGATAGCTGAACGGAACTGTCCCCCCCAAACGAGAGATGGGGTCTTCCTGTGCGGCTCCGGTGGCCTCAAGCCATCCTCCCGCCGCAGCCTGCCGAGGGGCCAGGACCGCAGGCGTCCCCCCAGGCCAAGCGACGACGCTCCTCCTGTACTTCCTCCTGTCCTCGTCCCTGGCGGCAGCTGCCCAGGTCCACGTGCACGTGCTAAGGTGCATGTTTCTTTTGCAAAGAGACAGGGGCTCCCGCATTGCTAGCATTTCTTTCTAATGGCTGTGGAGGATTTATTTACTAGAAGATGCCCCCCCCCAAAAAAAAAGTTATTTCAAAGCAAAGACAACAACCCAGCAATTTGTTGGGAAGGTGTCTGCTCTTTATGCATTTTAACAAGAGCTGTTTGCAAAGCTTTTATTAGTTACAGTCCATCCTGATTCACAGCTGTTCCCTGAAGTCCCGGGACCCTTGCTCCTAGAGTTCTGGGCGTCAGATCTGGATGGGGCCTTTCTGTGAACCTGCTAATACATGTGTTTGTGGGTTTCTATGGAAGGACTCTAGTTGATGTGCATTGTTGACCCTGAACTTAGAGCCCAAAGCACTGTAATTCATGCCACATCCAGCCCATCTCTTTCTCCGTAGTCGCAGCAAAGCCCTGAAATCTGTCTGTCTCTGTCACACACACATACACACAAGAAAAGTATGTGGGGAAATGTAACATTAACTAGACCAAGAAGCAAATCTTGTTTGTAGTTTAGAGGAAGACAGAGCCTCGCCTCTGTGACCTCTGCTGCGCACCTGCAAGGTGAGCACCTCACCCCTGGGCAGTCTTCGAATGCCTGGGGAAGCACCAATAAACTGTAGGCAAGGGCTGGGGATGTAGCTCAACCAGTAGCGCGCTCGCCTGGCATGCGTGCGGCCCAGGTTCGATCCTCAGCACCACATACCAAAGGGTTCGATCCTCAGCACCACATACCAACAAAGATGTTGTGTCCGCTGATAACTAAAAAATAAATATTAAAAATTCTCTCTCTCCTCTCTCACTCTCTCTTTAAAAAAAAAATAAACTGTAGGCAAATCCATCAATGCAGAATTCAGGAATAATGAGGATTAACTGTATTGCCAAAAATTATGAGAGGACAGAACTCTTATATTTATCTACTTAGACCTGGACGTCATGGCCTAATCTGCCTTAAAATCTACACCATAACCCATTCATTAAAAAGAAAAAAAAAACAAAACATGTTTCCTGAGTGGTTTGAATCTCTAATTGGTGCCAGGAAGGTAGTGTCTTTCTCATGAGCTCACTCGAGTTAATCCCCACCACTTGGGTAACAGTCTCCCAGGGTCACGAGGGCCACCTATTGTAAATCCTGTAGTCTGAGTCTTCTGTGAGTCACTTTGTCTGTTGTGTAACCCATGGCTCCAGCTCCATCCTCTCTGGAATGCTTGTGGCTTTCTTTTGTTTTGTTTTGTTTTTTGGTGCCTCGTTGCCGCCTCCTCCAGAGGGGAGAAATGCTGTGTGCTCGCGTGGAGAAGGGATGGAGGTGCAGAAAAGGGGGTGACTCCCTCCATCAAGACCCTGTAGAAGGACATTTGCATTGGTCCATTTTCTGTTGTGCTGGTCAGCTCCTCATCACTCTAACCAAAATACCTGATAAGAGCAACTTAAATGGAGAAAAGTTTATTTGGCTCATGGTTTCGGAGGTTTAGTCCCCAGCTCTCTGTGTCTGTGACTGAGCAGAACATCGTGGTGCAAGGGTGTTATGGGGGAGCGGGAGTGCTGCTGGCCTTGTGGCAGCCGGGAGCAGAGAGACAGGAGGGGGCTGCAGGGAAGATGTGCCCCTACTGGGCAGCCCCCGAGACCCTCCCCTCCAGCACCCCACCTGCCTACAGTTACTGCAGTCAATTCATTAAAACTAGGATGGGTGGTCAGGCCACAGCTCTCAGTCCAGTGACTTCACCTCTGAACACTTCTGCATTAACAGAGGAGCTCTGGGGAGGCGCCTCCTGTCCAAACCATCACACGTGCGTGGAGGAATTTACAAAGAAAAAGGTTATTTTGACTCATATTTATGGTCCAAGGAGAGGGCTCACATCTGGGAATGGCTTTCTTTCTTTCTTTTTTTCTTTTTTTTTTTTTTGTACCAGGACTGCACTCAGGGGCTCTCAACCACTGAGCCATATCCCCAGCCCTATTTTTTGTATTTTATTAGAGACAGGGTCTCACTGAGTTGTTTGGCACCTCGCTGTTGCTGACACTGCTTTTGAACTCTTGGTCCTCCTGTCTCAGCCTCCCGAGCTGCTGGAGTTACAGGTGTGGGCCACCATGCCCAGCTGGCGATGGCTTTCTTAATGGCAGAGTCCCAAGGTGGAGCAGATCATCCTGTTTCAAGAGACAGAGTGCATGAATGTCTCTCTTCTAGTCTCTCTCCCTCTTCTTAGGAAGCCACCAGTATTTAGTCCAGGGGCTCCACCCTAGTGACATCATCTAGCCCTCCCCAAAGCCCCACCTCAGATCAAGTTTCCTCTTTTTTTTTTTTTGGTAACAGGGATTGAATTCAGGGGCTCTCTACCACTGAGCCACATTCCCAGCCCTTTTTTAATATTTTATTTAGAGACAGGGTCTCCCTGAGTTGCTTAGGGCCTTGCTAAGTTGCTGAGACTAGTCTTGAACTGTGATCCTCCTGCCTCAGCCTCCCGAGTCCCTGGGATTACAGGTGTGTGCCACCGTGCTTGGCAACCACTGCTATTTTTAATGAGCGTAAATGGTTTTTAAATAACAAAATAAAACATTTGTCTAAAAAAAAGTATTGTGATTTGATTTTTACCTCATTATATAAGTTTTTAAGACTTTTCATAAAGTACATATTTATATCAATATGTATGTAACTAATGTATGTTTTTTCATGCTCACAAATTTCACTCATATGAATATGTAATCAAAATAATTTGGAGATCACTGCCCTGAAAAGTTGGGATCTCAAAAAGTATGTTCTCAACAGTGCACAATATCTATCCACACGCAGAGGGCTGGCTCCGTTCAGTGACAGAAGCCAGCGGTAATGATAGAGAGTACCACCTTCATGGATAGGAAGACTTGCCATTGTAAATGTCACTTCTCCTCATTGATTTCTCTGAATTAGCTCATTAATTTAATGCAGTTTCACTCAAAATCCCAGTGGGATTTTTTATGCTGCCTGACAAGGCAATTTTTATAATTTATATAGCAGTAAATGTTATGAATCGCAAAGTCAATTTTGTAAAAAGAACAGGGAAGAAAAGAAAATTGATTGAACAAAAATCAGAGCAGATCGTGAAGCCACCACAGGTGAGACATTGTCACAGCAGAGCAAGAACAGGGCAGGAGGAGCAAGGAGCTTCCAGAAACCGACCTGAGAATTTACGAAAATTTATCATATGTTCTAAAAAGAGTTTTCTAAAAACAACATTTCCAATCCTCAGATAATGTCTGTGCAAGCCAAAAAATTATTTAAGGATAATCAGCAATTTCTCTGGAAAAAAAATACCTATAAATATGTAGTCTGGCTTCAACCACTCAAAAATCAACTTAAATATAAAACCGAAAGAGTTAATATAAAATGAATATAAAACAAAAAGAAAAGAGTTACATTAAATGTTTTACATTGTATAAAACACTATACCTTGGGTAAAGATAGTATTCCTAAACAAGGCAGAATACAGAAGTTCCTTGTGCTCCACATGTGTAATAAGAATTGTAATGCCTTCCGCTGTCATATGTAAATTAAAAAACAAACAAACAAAAAAACCCAGAAGTTCCAATAGATATGATTAGTAAAACAGACTACATCAAAATAAATTTTTTTGCAGGGGGCGAGATTACTGGAGATTGAACTACTCAGGGGCCCTCCACCACTGAGCCACATCCCCAGCCCTATTTTGTATTTTATTTAGAGACAGGGTCTCACTGAGTTGCTTAGCACCTCGTCATTGCTGAGGCTGGCTTTGAACTTGTAATCCTCCTGCCTCAGCCTCCTGAGCCACTAGGATTATAGGTGTGTCCCACTGTGCCCTGAAAATCTTATTGTATTGATGTATTTCATGTAAAACAAATTGAAGGTGTCTATTAAGAATTTCCAAAACTAACCTTTTCTATGAACCTGAATTATTATTTATCAACATCAACTCAAGAGATGTTCTCACAGAGATGCACAGGGAATCAGGTTCAAGCACATTCATTGTGAGGCTGGGGCTGCAGCTCTGGGGCAGAGGCTTGCCTGGCATGCACAAGGTCCTGGGTTTAATGCCAGCACAGAAAAAACAAAAACAAAACTGCTGTATTGGACATTTATCATAAATTCAGACAAACTTTTTTTTTTTTTTTGGTACCTGGGGTTGAATTCAGGGGCATCTGACCACTGAGTCACATCCCCAGCGTATTTTTTGTATTTTATTTAGAGACAGGGTCTCACCAAATTGCTTAGTGCCTCACTGTTGCTGAAGCTGGCTTTGAACTTCTGATCCTCCGAGCCACTGGGATTACAGGGTGCGCCTTAGCGCCTGGCTCCTCAGACAACCTCTGGAATTATCAATAAATATGTAGCCTGGCCTCACACCACTCACACACAAACCAAACGTTCACCAAAAGAATGGCTAAATGAGACGCGGTTAGCTCAGGGCTAAGGGTGCAGCTCAGTCCTAAAATGCGTGCCTCGCATGTGCAAGACCCTGGGTTCCCCAGTACCCCTCGTCCCTCAAAAAAGTGGTTAATTAATTAATTAACTTACATTAATGTGCAAAAATGTGAGAGCTGGGGACAGGTCCAAAGGAACAGTTAGGGAATTTGGAGTTAAAAGAAACTGCAATATGGGATACATATTAAAACATTTTCTTTAAACACACGACAAAAATAATATTTTTCCATGGTAATGCATATGTGGAGTTACATGGGTAAAGGGGCTTTTGGTCTTACCCATATATATTTTTTTAAACAAAGGAACTGTTAGTTTACCAGTGGTATAATTAAAGTTAATGAATAAAAAGTAAAACATGGGGATACAGCTCAGTTGGTAGAGTGCTCGCCTCGCATGCACAAGGCCCTGGGTTCAGTTCCCAGTAAACCATAAAAACACGTGAGGTTAATTAAGTTCCCTCTTTGGGAGACTAAAGAATTTCAACTGCCTCAAAATATCAGACAGCCAGACAGAGTGGTAGGAGCCTTTGGTCCTAGCTGTTTGGGAGGCTGAGGCAGGGGGATTCCTTGAGGCCAGGAGCTGGAGACCAGCCTTGGGCAACATCAGGAGACCCCATCTCAACAAAGCAAAGCAAAACAGATCACAAATACGAATAAAATAAATTAAAAAATAGAAAATGTACAAGAAAAAGTCCCTTCGGTGTGGGAGGTAAAATTTAGCTTGGGTGACATTAGCTGACATTTCAAAATCTGATGTTTTGCTGTGGAATCAACTTTTCCAAGCAAAATTTTAGACAAAAATGGAAGTCCTGCTCCCATAGAGCGTCTATAAAGCCAACAAGAGTTTTAAATTTATTTATTTATTTAGACGTACCGGGGATCAACCGACTAAGTTTCAATAGTAAATATAAAATCCGGGCTGTGATTACCAATCTCAACTGGCCCCAGACTTTTGATCCTTCCCACAGATTTCGCGGGCACACACTGCCACCTGGTGGCTGGGGCTCACATTGCAGCTTGTCCTTTAGACCTCAAATCTTAATAAACCAAGGATTTCTTGTTTGGATATTCCTTAAAAACAAAATGTTTTAGAAATTTGGAAGTCTTACCTAGGGCTGTTGCTTCTAAATTTTGACAAAGATTTTTCAAAAAGCTTACTATTTTCCATCATTTTCAGTTTTGTGAATGAACAGACATTTAAGACCAAATGCATCAGAAAAAACATAAGCACAGATAAAAGGACAGTCCTGCTCCCAAAGGACCATGAAGAATTGCCCAGGCATAGTGGTGCCGCCTGTAATCCCAGCTCCTCGGGAGGTTGAGGCAGGAGGATCACAAGTTGGAGACCAGCCTCAATAACTTAGTGAGACCCTAGCTGGGTGTGGTGGTGCCTGAAATCCCAGCAGCTCGGGAGGCTGAGGCAGGAGGATCACAGTTCAAAGCCAGCCTCAGCAACAGTGAGGCGCTAAGCAACTCAGTGAGACCCTGTCTCTAAATAAAATACCAAATAGGGCTGCGGATGGGGCTCAGTGGTCCAGTGCCCCTGAATTCAATCCCTGGTACCAAAAAAGACAAAAACAAAACCCCAAACAAACTTAGTGAGGCCCTAAGCAACTTAGTGAGACCCTGCTTCAAAAATTAGGAGTGGGGATGTGGCTCAGTGGATAAGTGCCCCTGGGCCCTGGGGTCAATACCCAGTACTGAAAAAATCACGGGTTGGAGGGCTCTACGGGAGAGGCTCGCCTGGTGTTCCAACATACACTTAATAAACATGTATGTTCCATAGCCATATTCACAGTCTCCCTTACCCACATGTCCCAGAGCCAGGGACCAGGTCCTGCCTACAGTCTTGAGAGGTGGGTCACGTTCTGAGAAAGAATTGATTCTGTTGTGGTGGCACCAAAGCAGGTACTTGGATAAAGCCAGAGTCACAGCCCGCTGTGCGCCAAAAGGGCTTTCAGCACCCTTACCCTCTAATGAGACTTCTTTCGCAGAAGAGACTTTTTTTTTTTTTTGCTACGGGTGACTGAACCCAGGGGTGCTTAATTAACTACGGAGCTAAATCCCCAGTCTTTTAAAAAATGTTTTGAGACAGGTCCTCTCTAAGTTGCTGAGGCTGACTTTGAACTTGCCATCCTCCTGCCTCGGCCTCCCGAGTGAGTCCCTGGGATCACAGGCGCGCGCCACTGCGCCCGGCTCGGCTGAGCTTTCTATCTTGCATTAACAGTGAAAACCGTGACGCTTGTCCCCGCTGGCATGTCACCTGAGGTCTGAGCCCCGCTGAGGTGGCTCATGCTTCACAGGAGGGGTACAAGGAGCATCCCCGCACAGGGAAATCCTTTTAACTGGCCTTGGGAGCACATTGACCCTGGGTGAATTCCAGGACCAGCAACAGACAGAAAGCGAGATAAGGGCTGGGCGCGGTGGCGCAGCGCGCATCAGGACCCGCCGGCCTCCGCCCCGCCGGCCTCCAGTCTCGGACTCCAGGCTGCGCCGCCGCGGCCCGCGCAGCCGGTGCAGTTTTTCAGCTTCTCATTTTAAAGATGAGAGCCTGAGAAGAGCGACGGGAGTGGGCCCAGCTGCAAGGAACCAGCTGAGAAAGGACAAGGGGTAGGGAGCCCAGGAGGCTAGGACGGGCAGCTCGGAGCAGTACGAGACGGATAAGTGGCCCTGGGCCCCTGGGTTCAAGAACTGGTCCGCTTCGCCGCCTTCCGCCAGCAGCAAACATGGCGGCGGCCGCTTCCGCCCACACGGGAAATCAGGGGTGACGCAAGATGGCGGCGCCCGGCGGCGGCTGAGGCGTGAAGCGAAGCATGGCGTCGGCGGCGCTGGCTCGGCTGGGGCGGCGGCTGACGGGCCCGGGGCAGGGGCGCGGGCACTGGACGGCGGCCGGGCGCTCCCGGAGCCGGCGCGAGGCGGCCGAGGCCGAGGCCGAGGCGCCGGTGCTGCAGTATGTGGGAGAGCGCGCGGCCCGAGCGGACCGCGTCTTCGTGTGGGGCTTCAGCTTCTCGGGGGCGCTAGGCGTGCCCAGCTTCGTGCTGCCCAGAGTCGCGCCTGCCACGCGTGCCCGCCCGCCGCGCCGGAGGGTGCAGCCGCTGCCCTACCGCTTGGAGCTGCCGCAGAGGGTGCGCTGGGCGCCCGGGGAGTGAGGCGGGTTGGCGGGGGCAGGAGAGGGAGGCTGGGGAGGGAGGTAGGAAAGGGAAGGAGAGGCCGAGGAGGAGGAGGGAGAGGGAGGCCGAGGAGGAGGGAGAGGGAGACTGGGGAGGGAGGAAGAACTGGAGGGGGGGGGCCGGGGAGGAGGAGGAAAAGGGAGGCTGGGGAGGGAGGAAGGACCGGAGGGGGAGTCGGGGGAGAAGGAGTGAGGAAGGGAGGAGGCCGGGGAGGGAGGAAGGAGGGGAGAGGGAGGTCGGGGAGGACTGGGAGGCCTGCAGCACGGATTGCTGGGGGCAGGCTGGGGACTCCTTAGGGACAAGGCATTAAGAAGGAGCGAGCCCAGCGGGACGGTGGAATGACTGACCTGGGAAGGAGGCAGGTCCTAGATTTGGAGGGGTGGCAGCCAGAGGACCCTGAAGCTGACATGAGGTTGGGACTGTCTGTGTGGCTGTGGAGGCCCTGGTAGGCCATGAAAAGGAGGCACCTTGTCCAGTTGGGCTTCTGACTTCTCTGCCAAGTCCGCCAGTGATCTCTGGACCAGAAACGGGGGACAGAGAAAGGGAGACTTCTGTTCCAACCCGGTGAAAAGCAAGGGGCTGGGGATGGGAGCTGAGCCAAGCTCGGACTGGCTGGAACCTGCAGTCCTCCTGCCTCAGCCTCCCCACTTGACCCCCTGGCGGATTGGCCGTGTTGAGTCCCCAGTCCTGGGCCCTGGGCACGTTACCGCAGGGTTCTCCTGGCTTCTCCTAGGTAGCGCTTGTTTTCTGGGCAGTGTCTTGAGGAGCGATGTTTTCCATCTTGATGAATTTCCTCAACCCGTTTTTCTGCTGTAGGTTGTGCTTTAGTGGCTCATCCAAGGGATCTGCCAGACCCAAGTTTGCACCCTTGTTCACTGGGTGGCTTTGGCTCTTGTATTTAAGTCTCTGAGCCCCTGTGAGCTGGTTTGGGCCTGTGGGGTGAGGCAGGGTCCGAGGTCTGTTGTCCAAGCAACCATACCTGCCCTTCCCTTGGTGGGACATGGGGTGACCTAAAGGCAAGGATCGACTTCTGGACTCCCAGCTGTCTTCATGAAGCTGTGTCCACCCTCACGTCAGAATGACCCGTCTTGGTCACTGTCTGGATGGCTATGGCTTGTGGTGAGCTTTGCAGTCAGGAGGCCGCCCTCAGACTCTTTGGAGGTGGGAGCTCTGCCCAGCCCTGTCCTCCCCGTGTGTGGGGGACAGGACGGAGCTTAGGGCCACCCTACCACTGACTTGTACCCTCTGCCCTTCTGAGGCAGGTTCTCACTAGGCTCCTGAGGCTGGCCTTGGACTTGTGATCCTCCTGCCTCAGCCCCCGAGTAGCTGAGGTTATAGCATGTGCCACCGTGCCTGGTTCTTGTCCTTTTTAAACAATGGTCTGCCTCCTCTGGGTCCTTTGAATTTTAGGCTTGGCTTGTCCATTTCTGCAAAAATCCCTTCTGGGGTTCTTAGGTATTTTTATGGTGCTTGGGGTTGAACTGGGCCTCGTGCCTGCTGGGCAGGTGCTGACCCGGGGCTCCAGCCAGCCCTGTGTGTCTTGCTGTGCTGGGGATGGGACCCGGACACTCGACCCTGGGCCACATCCCTCCACAGCCTTCTCACTGGGGCTTGAGGGGGTTCAGTGTGCAGAGTTGCCATGGAAACTGTTGTGCTCCTCCCCTCAGTGGGCGGGACTGTCTCCCATTTGTTTGGATCTTGTCTTCTCTGTCCCTGTGACACCCTGGGGCAGCCTCCCCTCTGCTCATCTGGGGTCGCAGCACAGCCTGGGGCGAGGGGCACCTCCAGGGGCCTAACCCCAAGGGCCTGGGTCACCCGCGTGCCCCATGGTTGAGGAGGTGCTGTCGCTGCGGGACCCCAGTTGCCGTGGCACCTGTCTTCAGGGCCACCCAGCGGACGCCTGCTTCCGGAGTCCCTGGAGAGGCAGTGTCCCTCCGGCCACACAGATGGCAGGCTGGGCCGAGAGCAGGCCGAGGCCCCTAATGGCCTTGGGTGGGATGAGAGTCCTGGTTTGTGGGTGACTCGGGGGTGAACGAGGTGCACTGCTGGTCACATGGGTGTGTCACCACTCTGCGCTCGGGGCTTCTTTCAGATCTCCTCTGCGGCCTGTGGCTATGGATTCACACTGCTGTCCTCCAGGACCAAGGACATCACCAAGGTGTGGGGCATGGGGCTCAACAAGGACTCCCAGCTCGGGTTTCAGAGGAGCCGGAGGGACAAAGGTGCGGGGCCGCAGGAGCCTGCGCTGGCGTGGGCACCTCCGGCCGGAGTGGGACTGAGAGGCTGGCTCGTGACCCCGGCCAGCTGGAGCTCACCCTGGTCAGCAGCAGCGGGGACCCTCGGCAGCAGGGTGGGCACCGGGGTGGGCAGTGGCTGCTCCCGCTTGGCCCCGGGTGCCCGTGCCTGGACGTGGCCTGGGAGGAGACCAGTGGGCCCTCCAGACCCCGGGCTTGTCCCTGCGTTTGGGGCTTCAGATGTAAAGGGTCAGGAACGGCCGACGAGGACGTTTAGGAAGCAGGCCTTGTCACGAGAGCCACAGGAACCAAGGTGGCTGTGAGCTGAGGTGCCACTACAGAGCAGTTTTACTCTTAAGACAGGAGCCATCAGCCCGACGCCAGCGGGCAGGCCTCCCACGTCCCGAGTCCCTGTCCACCTACACAGCAGGCTGCCTCCCGTGTCCCCGTCCACCTGCAGTCTGTTTCTGCCTGGGTCAGAGCGCACTTGTTTTGTCTTGGCCTGTTTTAGGCTCTGTATCAGAGAAGCCTGGCGTCAGGGTCGGGCCTCATTGGCCCTGAGAGGCCGCCCTCCATGTTTCTGGCCCACTAGGCCTTGAGCGGCGCTGGGGGGACCCCAGGCCTGGCGCATGCAGAGCAGGTGCCACCCTGAGCCTCCCCTCCCTGAGTTTCCCTTAGCGGATCACTGACTTGTCCAGACCGGCCGCAGCCTCTGGAGCCCCAGGAGATTCCCAAGGAGGCCCAGTGTGCGGTTCAGTGACCACTGGGTTCCTGGCCCCGACGGGCACCGGGAGCTTCCCCCCTGACTCTGTGGGGAACGGGGTGGATGGCGGTTCCTGCTGCCGGAGGTGGCCTTGGCCGCTGCCTCGCTCTGACCTGCGGTCCTCTGCAGCCAGGGGCTACGAGTACGTCCTGGAGCCGTCGCCCGTCCCGCTGCCCCTGGACAGGCCTCAGGAGACCCGGGTGCTGCAGGTGTCCTGTGGCAGGGCGCACTCCCTGGTCCTGACGGACAGTGAGGGAGGTGAGTGCCCTCCCTGCGGGAGGGCCATTGGTGGGCTTGCTGACTCCTCGGGAGGTCTCTGCACTGGGCTGTGTGCACACAAAGGGTCTGTTTGCTCGCACCTCCCCTAGTGTGGCCTCTCAGGCCGAGGTCCTTGTGCCTGAGGTCCCTCTGCAGAGGGCTTGTGTCCAGGGAGAGGCAGCAAAGCCGCTTTGTTCCCGCTTCTCCTCCTGGCCAAGGTGCCTGATGGGGGAAGGCAGAAGTGGCCTCAGGAGGCCCTCACCAGGGCCTTTGGTGTCCGTGCAGCCTGGCCACAGGCACAGGGACGGGGACTTGCCCACACTGTGGAATTCCCAGGAGGTGGGACCAGGGCACGGGGACCCAGAAGGCCTGAGGTGTCCCTGGAGGCGGGTGTTGCAGGAGGGAGCCCCGTGGCAGTCGGGATGGGCAGCTGTGGGGGACGGCTCCGGAGACCCTGGTGGCCCTGGTCTGCTGGGATCCCATGAGCCTGCGCGGTGGATTGTGGACTGGGTCGGCTGTGTCCCTTCCAGTGTTCAGCATGGGGAACAACTCGTATGGGCAGTGTGGCCGGAAGGTCGTGGAGAATGAAGTGTACAGGTGCGTGCCGAGCTCTGCCCCCAGACCTGAGTGGCCGCAGGGTGAGAGCCGGGGCTCCGTACCCCTGGGGGAATCCCTGGGGCGGTTCTGCTGGGGGTGGGCTCAGACATGAGCTTGGGGGTGAGGGGTGAGCCTTGGTCGTCATGTGTACAAACCTTTGAACTAATTTTTTGGGGAGTACCGGGGATTGAACTCAGGGGCACTGACCACTGAGCCCCATCCCCAGCCCTGTTTTGAATTTTATTAGAGACAGGGTCTCACGGAGTTGCTCAGCACCTGGCTAAGTTGCTGAGGCTGGATTTGAACTCCTGATTCTCCTGCCTCAGCCTCCCGAGCCTCTAGGATCACAGGCGTGCACCACTGCGCCCGGCTGAATTAATTTTTATAACCTTTTTACTTTAAATGAAGGGGAATTATTTAAGTTAACCACGTTTTCAAATTGGTTAACTTAAAAAGTTCACCTTCATTTCAGTTTTTTCATTTTGTATTAAAAAAGAAAAAATTCCACTAGTTCCTTGCTTGATGCTGGTGGCCTGAGTGCTAGTCTCTGTCCTCATACAAAAGTCATGTCGAGGTCTGGGCTGTGACTCAGGGGCAGAGCGTTGTCCAGCACAGGTGAGGCATTGGGTTTGATCCTCAGCACCACATAAAAAAATAAGTAAAATTAAATTATTGTCCAACAACTAAGAATATTTAAAAAACCTCACATCAAGCTGGTGCGGTGGCCACGCCTGTAACCCCAGCTGTGTGGGAGGCTGAGGCAGGAGGAGCGCAAGCTGGAGGCCAGCCTTGGCGACCTAGCGATACCTGGTTTCCGAATAAATAACTAAATGAAGGGGCTCAGTGGCAGAGTGCCCCTGGGTCAGTCCCCAGTACCGCGGGGAGGAAGAGACGCCTTGAGTTTCACTGTGTGGGTTGTCCCCCCAGGCCTGCTGTACTCTGAGGTGGCCCTGTGCACATGGGGTTGGGCTACCGGCTAGGGTTAAGGGCCCGGCTTGTGCAGGGCTGATGGCCACGTCTCCTCTTCTTGGCTCTAGTGAAAGTCACAAGATCCACAGGATGCAGGACTTTGATGGGCAGGTGGTCCAGGTAAGAGACGGGCTCCTCCTGTCCCCGGATGCTTTGGAAGGATCGACACTGGGCGGGGTGCTGGCAGGCGGTTAGGGGAACTTCCTGAAGGGTCAGGTTACTCTGGTCAGGACTCCTGGCCCGCGCTGGAGACCAGGTTCCTTCTGAACCCTGGAAGGGGGGTCTAGAAGAGTTGGGGCGGGGGTGAGGCTCCCTTGGAGACCAGGCTGCCTGCCCAGCTGCGTCCACCTGGAGTGGGGGCCTGTGGGGTGGTACCCAGGCACCCGATGGCCACTTAGGATAAACACTTAGCCTCGGGTATTCCTGCTGAGGCTGGGGTGCTGCCCAGCAGGAGGGGAGGGGCATCCTGGAGGCCCAAGCAGGCCTGGGGTGTGGCTGGTGGTCATTGCTGTGCTCGCGGTAGTGTGCTCTGCAGCGGTCAGGAGGGCAGGCGGGAGTGGATGACGCACGGTCTGGGCACTGGTGGGGAGTGGAGCCCTGAGGGCCTTGTCCTTGGGCAGTGGGCTGTAAGGTTTTCAGCAGGGCAGGGGTGCGTGGTGTGTGCCAGGCCCAGGTCCATGTCCAGCATCTCCAAAGGAATGTGTTCCAGGGGAGGTGGCTGCCGAGTTGTGACCTTCCAGAAAGACGACTTAGCCCTGGTGGGAAGTAGAGGGGAGAGGCGTGGAGGCCAGGAGGGGAGTCTGGGAGGGTGGGGTCATAGACTCCCAGGGCAGCCAGGCTTCGGGGTCAGGAGAGGAGCAGGGAGGGCACCCTGGGATCCAGAGTGACTGGCCAGCAGAATGGGGGACGTGGGGGCTTGGTCAGGGGTCATGGGAGAGGCAGAGCCTCCTGCGCAGCCCCAGGTGCCTGTGGGCTCAAGTCCCCATCCTCCACCCATGGATGAGTGGCTTCGGGTGTCACCAGACCTCCTGAGTCTGTCCTGGGTGGTCCTGCTGTGGCCTGCTTCTCCTGAGGCAGTTAGAGACCAGGTCTGGAGACCAGCGTGGGGTGGCAGTGGGCCTTGGGAATAGAGCAGCCAGGTGTGGGGAGAGGGAGAGGCAGGAGGCCCAGGACAGACTCGGGCTCCAGCGGTGAAAGGGACGAAGGGGACTGGGGCTGAGGCTGAGGCTGAGCTGGAGCTGGCCAGGGTGGGGCGTGGTGGTGGTTAGGGGGGCGCAGGGGTAGGGTGAGGGTGGGCCCTCCCTCCCTGGCCCCCTCCCTGGCCCCTCTCCCTGTCCCCCCTCGCCCCCTCCCTCATCCCCTCCCTGCCCCCCCCCCTCCTGGCCCCCTCCTGGCCTCAGGAGCTGCTGCTCTGGCTGCGAGGAGGGGAGAGCAGGCCTGGGAACTCCCTGAGAGAGGGTCTCCTCTGCCCACTGGTGTCCTCCAGGTGGTCTGCGGACAGGATCACAGCCTGTTCCTCACGGATCGAGGCGAGGTCTACTCCTGTGGATGGGGCGCCGATGGGCAGACAGGTGCGTGATGAGAGGCCGTGGTGTGGCCCTGGGGGCCAGGACCGCCTCCCACTGGGCCCCATCTCCCTTGCTCCTGGGGAGTGCTGTCCTCTGCACTTGCCTGTGACCCCCTTTCCGCTGCCTATGACCATGGACATGCAGCCTGACCCCCACTGTTGGTCCTGCTCTTGCCCTGCAGGGCGACTTGCTCCTGTGGCCCCGACTTGTGTGTGGAGGCTCCCTTCCTTAGGTGTTTAGTAATGTTAATTTTTCTAAATTTCCTTTTTCATGTTTTTGCTTTACTAGGATCTAACCCAGGGTCCTTTACCACGGGCCAATTTCAGCCTCTGCTCTTACGTATATCTGTGTGTGTATCTGGGGCACCAGGCATTGAACCCAGGGCCACCGAACCACCGAGCCCTTTTTCTTTTCTTTACGTCTTATTAGAGACAGGGTCTTGCTGAGTTGCTTAGGGCTTCCCTAAGTCGGCTGGCTCCGACTCCCCATCCTCCTGCCTCAGCCCCCTGAGTCGCTGGGATCACAGGCATGGGCCACTTGCCCCGTGCTTATCTTACAAAGTTTCTAACTTGATTCTGACCTAAAAAATTCCAGGGTCCCTAAAAACATGCCTTTTGGGTCTTAAGAATATGCCATTTGTGGGGCTGGGGTTGTGGCTCAGTGGTAGAGTGCTGGCCTCCTACGTGTGAGGCACCAGGTTCCATTCCCAGCACTTCATATAGATAAGCAAATAAAATAAAGTTCCATCAACTGAAAAATATTAAAAAGAAATTAAAAAAAGAAGACTAGCTGTGTGTGACGAGTCCTCCCTCGTGGGAGCAGGGGTGCGGCCAGCAGGGCAGGCCAGGCTTTCTGTGCGGGTGCTGTTGGGGCCAGCATTGTGCTTGGCGTGGCGCGAGCCTGCGGGAAGGGCGAGTAACTGAAGGTGCGCATTTCCCCTGCCAGGTCTCGGTCACTACGATGTCACCAGCGTGCCCACCAAGCTGGGAGGGGACCTTGCCGGAGTGAAGGTCGTGCAGGTCGCCACCTACGGGGACTGCTGCCTGGCCGTGTCAGCAGACGGAGGCCTCTTTGGTTGGGGGAACTCGGAGTACCTGCAGCTGGCCTCTGTCACCGAGTCCACTCAGGTGCGTGTGGGGAGGTGGGGAACGCGGGCCTGCGGGGGCCTGGGGAGCGGGCTCTGGGGCTTGCAGGGGCCTGGGGAGTGGGCTCTGGGGCCTGCGGGGGCCTGGGGAGTGGGATTGGGGGCCAGGGGTGCTGTCAGGGCTTCAGGTCCCCCTTCCCAGAGGGTCTGAAGCAGGCTGCGGAGTCTCTGTGATGTCCTGTGTGCTGTGGCAGTAGCATGACACAGACCCTGAGCTAAGACTGCGTGGCCCACCAGGCCAGCAGCATCTCTGGGGCTCTGTCCCGGCCCCCAACCCCGCCCTGTGAAGGGGGCCGCAAGCCGCAGATGCAGGGTCTTGGGGGAGACTGTCCATGGAGCAGAAGGTGGAGGCTGGCCTGGTCTTTCCACCTCGTGCCTGTGCGGCCATCACCAGCCAATGGCCATTCTGGGGAGGGTGATGTGCATGCCACGCCCACCTGTAGAGCACGTGCGGGTGGTGGGTGTTCACAGGCTGCGCCACCCGAGTCTGGTTCAGGACAGGAGGGGCCCCACCCCAGTTTCCGCGTCCCCGCCCTGGGATATGCTCTGAGGGGGACCTAGGTACCTGCTCATTCCCGGGGGGTCAGTGTGTGTCTTCCAGAGACACCGCGTTCCCTGATGCGATGGAATTGTTGGTGACACTCAGGGTTTTGTTTACTTTCACTTATTTTTCATGGTCCTGGGGATGGAACCTGGGGGCGCCACCCGTGGAGCCGCATCCCAGCCTTTGTCACTTTCCATTTTGCCACGGGGTCCCGCTGAGTGCCGAGGCTTCCTTGGAACTGGTGACTCTCCCACCTCAGCCTTCTGAGTGCTGGGTGACAGGGTGACCACCGCGCCTGGCTGCAGAGGCTGTAACAGACCTGAGTGAGGCCATGCAGAGGTCAGCCGATGGGGGGCTGCCTCCTCAGCGTCCCGCCTGGTGGCCAGCAGAGGCTGCTGTGGACTCTGAGTGCCCCGGCACCCAACAGGGGAGGAGGCCAGTCGTTTAGAGGCGCATTATCTGTGGGAGGTGGACGGCGGGCAGGGGCTCGAGGGAGTGCTGCTCCTCCCTATGCCGACCTCCTGTGGGGACAGTTGCATGAGCCACCGTTGGCCATGATTATCTGACACTGACCCCGAATCAGAGAACTAAGCAACACAAGGGACCGTGGCTGGGTGCCAGGTGGCCAGCTGCGTCCCTGACTGTCCAGGGCTGTGTTGCCCTGGGCTCTGCTGCTGGCCTCCTTGCTGTGCCGGGGGGAGGCAGGGCCCTGCTGGACGGAGCCCAGCGCTGTGCTGGCTCTTGGCCCGGCAAGATCCAGTGCCTGGCTGCCTCCGTCCCTCCTCTCGGGCTGCTCTGGGGTGGCTCACTGTGGAGCTGGCCTTGTCAGGAGGGTGCTGACCAGGCGGTGTCCTGTGACTTCCTCTTGGAAGTGCCGCTCCCTGTACTGGGTGGCCTCACTCAGGGAAGGGGTCCTCAGGGGCTGGAACAGCAGGAGACCTGGTCACCAAGCCGCCTTACAAGTGGCTGAGACAACTTATTTGTCACGGCCCCCGAGGGGCTGCCCTGGGGCTGGCTCCCCTCGACCTCAGTGCACCTGCTGGATCCTGTCCACTCTGTGCCTGTCCTCCCTCCCTCCCTCCTTCCCTCTGGCCTGCCCTTCCCAGGGGGCCTCTCAGCCATGCTTGCATCCTGTCCCCACGTCTTTGTCCCCGAGTTCTCAACCTTGTCCCCAAGTTCTCGACCCAGTCCATTATAGTCTGCCTCTGCCTGTCAGCTTGTCCATGGCTCCCGTGAGGGCCACCAGCGACCTCCCTGGGGCCAGAGGCACTAGGAGGGCACTGGACAGCCTTTTCCCGCCTCATCTCTGACCTTGGCCATGGCGCTGCTGGGACGCACTCCTTCCTGGCTGTCCTCGTGCGAGGTGTGGGCGCCCCTCCTGGCCTCTGCATCTCCACTAGAAGATCTCTCCTGTGGCTTCAGTGTCTTTCTGCCGCTCACCTGCCCCTGACCCCGGGCTCCTGAGTGCTACTCTCCCTGGCCTCCCCAGGGCTCCCTGGGCTCCTCCAGCGCTGCCTGTTCACTCTCCAGAGGACGGCCTGTGCAGAGTGCCTCTCCTCGGCCACCCGTGCCACTCACGGCCGTGGGCCCTTTGTTCTGGCCTCCTGTGAGCTCCTCGAGTGGCTTCACGCCCGGCTGTCCTCTCTTGCCTCAGGTGGACGCCCTGCTCCCCGCTTCACCCTGGCCTGATTGGTTCCTGCCTCTCCTCATGCCTCAGGCACGGACGCCCCCCCTGGCTGCCTCTCCCCCGCCTGCACGGCTCTGCCACTCAGACCCCTGGATCCCCCTTGCGTTTTGCTCGTGAGGTCTGAGGTTGACCTTGACTGCTGCCCCTGGGCCAGCCAGTGCTCTTTGAGGGTGGGCTGGTCCTGTAGCCCCTGTGCATCCAGGTCCCTAGGTCCCGGCTTCGTGCCTGTGCGGTGCTCAGGAGATGGCCCTGGAGTAGACAGAGAGCTCATGTGGCCCTGCCCACGGCCCACTCCCCACGTAGCCTGTCCTACTTGGAGCCCTTTCTCGCTGCAGGTGAACGTCCCTCGGTGCCTACCCTTCTCAGGAGTGGGGACTGTGAAGCAGGCGGCCTGCGGGGGCACCGGCTGTGCCTTATTGAACGGTGAGACCCTTTGGGTAGTCATTGGGGACTGGTGGGCATGTTCACCAGGCTGTCAGGTTCACGTGGCCATTGGATAATCCGCTGTACCGAGCCTGGTGAATTTCGTGACACATGTGGCCAGAGAGCAGCTCAGCCTGTCACTCCAGCAGACCTCGAGGGTGCAGGGTCCCTGTTCCCTCAGCCCGGCCAGATCCCCTCTCCAGCCAGGAAGTAAATACAGAGTGGGCACTACCACTGTGTGCCCTGTAAAGGAGTGTGTGGCACACTGAGTTCCCTGCCCTGCGAGTGTGTGGCACACCAGGGTCCGTGCCCTGCGAGTGAGCACGTGGCACACAAGGTCTGTGCCCTGAGAGTGAGCGTGTGGCACACCGGGTCCATGCGAGTGTGTGGCACACCGAGATCTGTGCCCTGCGAGTGAGTGTGTCGCACACCGAGGTCTGTGCCCTGAGAGTGAGTGTGTGGCACACCGAGGAGCACCAACCTTGGCATGGGTATCAGGGCTGGAACCTGGGGCCTCGCTTGTGCCGTGCGCTCCCCGAGCTGCACCCCAGCTGCAGGCCTGAGGGGCGCTTGCTTGGCCTGAGCCATCGGTTCTCAGCGTCCGGGGAGAAAATCAAGAACGTGGTGTCAGAAAACCATATCCAGGCAGAAGCAGGAGCATCCCAGGCTCAAGGCAGCCTCAGCAACTTTGCAAGACCACAGGGGACCTGGAGAGTGCCCATCTCAGGGGACGTGGCTCCGTGGGGGCGCACCCCTGGGTTTGATTCCTGGTACCAACGAAAACGTTTTTTCCTTAAAGTTTAAGGGTCTGGCCAGGAACTGTCTGTGTTATGTGTCTGCTCAGCGAGGACCTGGGTCCCTTAGTAGGGACAGCTGTCTCCAAGCTTCAGGAGGCCATGTGGGCTTCCTGGGTCATTTAGGGGCTGCCCCCGCCCAGGTTGCCGCATGACGTGGGCTCTGGGCTCCGAGGGTGGCCAGCAGCTGGGCGGACGCCGAGGCAGGAACTGAAGCCAGGACAGGAGGAGTGTTTTCAACCTTTTCTTGCCACCAGGGAGGCGACCCCTGTCCCTGTGGGCATAGTGAGCAGGGTGTGCGGGAGCCTCGGCTGGGTGGCCTGCTGACCCCGACCTGCTGTGCGCAGGGGAAGGACACGTGTTTGTCTGGGGCTACGGAATCCTTGGCAAAGGACCCAGCCTCGTGGAAAGTGCCCTTCCGGAGAGGATCCCGCCCACGCTCTTCGGCCTGACCGAGTTCAACCCGGACATCCAGGTCTCCCTCATCCGCTGTGGGCTCAGCCACTTTGCTGCCCTTTCTAGTAAGTGGCCGGCTGGCAGGACCCAGGTGCTCCCCCGCATGCTCCCTTCCCTCTGTGAACCCATGGTGCCTTGGTGGGCTGACCAGGACGGGCTGACTGGGACGGGCTGACCGGGGTGGGCTGACCGGGAACAGCTAGCAGCCGTCCGTGGCTTGCGGGTGAACAACCTCGTCTCTTCCTCCCCTGGAACTGGGCTCGGTTTCTGTGGTTTGTGGTGAGGCTGATGTTTGGGTGACTCTCGAGGGCACCAGTTGGCTGTGCGAGAAGCCCTGACAGAGGTGGGTGAGTCCATGGAGAGTGTGGGTGGGCCACCCCCGCAGGCCAAGACCCTGCTCGGTCCCGGGCACGCAGTGGCCAGAGGCAGTTTGGAGACCCCTGTGGTTTCTGGAGGTGGAGCGCTCCTTGCTCCAAAGTGCTGGGGGCCATCACAGGATGGCCTGGCCAGATGACAAGCTGTCGGAGACGAGTTGTCCCACGGGCCTCCCGGCTGGCACGGCCCGTGGCCTCTGGGTGCCCCGGTTGTGGGTTTCCCTGGGCAGTACGACTGCACCAGGCGGCTCACTTGTCGATGACCCCTGTGTTCAGTCCTCTCCTGGGAAAGGCCTCTTTTCCTCAGGGAGGTACCATCAGGGTGCTTCATGCTGAGCTGCACCCCGTCCTTTGGGTTTTTATTTAGAGGCAGGGGGTCTCACTACGTCGCTGCGGACTTACTAAGTGGCTGAGGCTGGCCTTGGACTTGTGCTCTTCCTGCTCAGCCTCCCGAGCCACAAGACCCCAGGCCTGGGCAGTTTCCTTTGTCCTTTCTTTGCTCCCAGTGGCAGCATGACCTGAGAGTGGCCGTGAGCATGAGTGCTGGGCAGGACAGGTGGCTCCCGGTGCCATGCAGAGCTTGGCAGAAGGCGGGTCCCTGAGACCCTGGCGGGGCACACGCAGGGAACGGCCTGAGCCCGACTGTGGCAGCCCTCGCGGGAGCTCCACCAGCCCCTTATGAGGCCAGGCCCTGGTGACCGCCTGCTCCTTCCGGGCCTCTCCACTGTCCTCACCATTACCCTGGGGGACCAGGTGTCCACCACATGGATTTGGGGGACAGACTGTATTTGAGCAGTACACGGGTCCCTTCCGTGGACTGCGTCCGTGTCCTTTGTGGCCTCTGTGGTTGCGGTCATGGGTGGGTTGGGCTGTTTAGTTCTAGCTCTTCATCTAGGTCGGGTCCCATCACTGTGTCCTGTCACCGCCCTGTCCCCAGCTCACAGCACATGGGCCCAGGCCTGGCTCAGGCAGGCCCCGGGGGACTCAGAAAGAGCAGCCTCTCTGTGGCTTAGGAAGCCAGGAGTGGCCTGAGTGTGTGGCAGGGTCACCAGGGCCCGGCAGGGCTGGGCAGGGCCACGTACCCCTCAGACTCACCTCCCGGGGGTCGGACGGCAGGATGAGGTAGGTGCCTAAGACACTGGCTTCTCCCTTCCCAGGAAGCACTGAGGGAAGGAGGTGGGGACAGGCCATCTGTGCCTGATTGCAGAAGGTCTGTCCTCAAGGCCGGGCTCCTGGGACGGGCTCTTTGTCAGCTCCCGCCAAGCTGCTGTCCTCTTCCCCCAGACAAGGGCGAGCTGTTCGTGTGGGGCAAGAACCTCCGTGGGTGCCTGGGGATCGGCCGCCTGGACGACCAGTACTTCCCCTGGAGGGTAAGGCCGGGTGGGGACGCGGGGATGCGGGGAGCAGCCTCGGTGCCACCGGTGCCTGGTGCCTGCCCAGCATGCAGAGGGGCTGGGCCTGGGGCGGGGCCCGGCTGGGCTGGGGGCTGTCCCCCCTGCTGCAGTGAAGGGGTAGCTGGGGCCAGGCCAGGTTCCCGGATTTCAGGGCTCGCTGTCCTCGGCTCCCTTGAGGTCAGCTCTCTGTGGGGGCCTGGTGAGGGCGCGGCTGGAGGGAGTGGCCCTGCGGGTGTTCCTGTCCCTGCAAGAATCTCTGTCAGAGCCTGTCCTGGGCAGGGGTGCTACCAGGCCTGGAGCAGGTCCTCACCTGTGGCCCCGGGAGTGCGCTCTAGGTGGCCCAAGAGGGTCAACGGCCTGTCCACAGCTGCTGGGGGCATCCAGGCTCTGTAGTGGGGACACAGCAGGCAGGAGGTGTTTTCAAATCTTAAGGGGTGGGAGTCCTTTTTCAATTGTAGCTTGTCTCATTGTGGCTCACGGCCAGCTTAGGAGGTGTCCTCGAAAGTCACTACAGCCACGCTGTGGAGGGCGGCCTCCTGGGCCACCCCGCATCCGTGCAGTGGCCTGTGTTGGTGTCTCCCGTTCCCTCTGGGAGTCTCTGCAGAGCTGTGTGCGTGTGTGCATATGTGTGTGTGCATGTGTGCGTGCGTGTGTGCATGTGTGCACGTGTGTTGCGTGTGTACCCTGAAGGTACCTGTGAGTAGGACAGCCTGTGTCTGCAGTGGGGTCGCTGGGTGGAGTGGCCGGTGGGGCTGCCCCAGACTGGACTCACAGGGTAGGAGCGAGGGCCTCTTGAGCTGCTCTGATAGGACAGACATGACACCGGCCTGAGGGCCGCGGCCTCTGGGATGCACATGTGCAGGACACGTCTCGCTTCCCCAGAGGTGTCCCAGGTGTGGACGTGAGCTGCGATGGCCGCCCTTGTGGGCAGGGTGCAGTGAGGGAGTGGCCTCCCGAGAAGTTGGCAAGGCTGGTGGCCCTGCGGCCGCTGCCTGCAATGAAGGGTGTCTTGCTCTTGTTTCTTCAGGTGACGATGCCCGGTGAGCCCGTGGACATGGCCTGTGGTGTGGACCACATGGTGACCCTGGCCAAGTCGTTCATCTGACCTCCTGCCTGATCCTCCCAGGGCTGTTGGAGGCAGCCCAGCAGGGTGGGGACACAGTGCCTGGTAGGGCTCTTGAATGATGTTGGAGGGACAGAACCACTGCCCTCTGTAGGCCACGCTCCCGAGGGGTCCTGGCCAGGGTGTGGGACGACTGTTGGCACACCCACCTGTTCAGGGCTCCGGGGCCCGGTTGGCCCAGGACGGCTGTCCAGGGAGGCTCAGCGTCAGGATGTGTCTGGTCTCAGGCGGTGGCCTGCCAGGACACAGCGACCAGGGGGCTCTGGGTGTGTCCTAGTGACCCAGGTGAGCCTCGGTTAGGTCGTGAGCCAGGCGGGCTCCTGTGAAACTTGTGCTGGATGACCCCGTGCACACAGCCACCTGCCCGCCGCCACGCTGAGCCCGAGGACAGTGAGCAGCCTCCAAGACCCCGCGGGCTCCTCGCTGAGCGGCCTGCCCTCCCGCCGCCCTGTCCTGCCGCCGCGCTCACCACTTGCTGGAGGAGGCTTGGGGGGCTCAGCCTGGCTGGGGGCCAGTGGACGAGGATCTGAAGTCATGGCCATGTCCGCGCTGGTCACTGTTGGCCTTTTCCCTTAGAACAGTATTTACAGATATTTTTGGAATAAAGTCTATTTTCTGCCTCTTGAGGTCTCCTAGGGGTCTCTTACCACCAAGAGGTCAGCGGTGACGAGCAGGACTTGGGTCAAGAGGCAGATGGAAGCCAGCAGATGGGCCTGTGGATGGCCCTGCCTGGGACATTCCGAGCCAGTCCTGCTCCCAGGTCCTGGGGCCGTGGTCAGGTGGGGACCCACCACCCGTGACGCCCGGCTGCTGCCGTAACTCGCTGCGCAGATACTTGTGGCGAGTCCTCTGTGACCCGGCCATTGTGCTCTGGGACACGTGCCGATGGGAGCCCTACCTTGAGAGGGGACCAGGGACGGGAGCAGCTGGGAGGAGGGAACGGGTGGGAGGGTTGCAGGTGGAAGTGGAGTGTCACTGTCACTGTCACCAGGCAGCTTATTCCTGGTGTCACCCAGGGTCCGTGAGAACCAGCTGGTTAGTGTGTGGGGAGTGCCCAGTGCAGCTTCAGGGACCTCCTTGGCCGAGCTGCCCCTGCTGTCTGGGGACTGGGAAGCCTGTGGTAGTGGTGTGACTCTCTGCGCTGACGCCCTGCTGGACTGACTCAGGTTGCTGCAGTGACAGGCAGGCGCCCCATGGTGACACAGGCTGGCCGCACATCTGGAGGGCAGGGCCTGGAGGGTCCCAAGGGTGGCCAGGTGAGCGCTAGAGTCAGGAAGGCTCCTGAGCGTGACCTCGGCTGCAGCCCCGGTGTGCGGTGGCCCCCCGGGTCTCCTGAGCCCAAGGTGTCAGGGTCTCTGCGGGCAGCCCTGCCCTGGTGGGTTGGGGCTCCTCTGCCACGAGCCAGGCCCTGACCCGCCGTCGTCTGCCCGGCTCTGGCGTTGCCCTCCCTCCCAGCCCCTCCCACACTGGAGGCACCCTCCGCCATGCCCCTGGGCGGTTGCTGTGATCTCCTTTGTTCCTGCTACAACCTCCTGTCAGTGAGCAAGGGAAGGATACTGGGGGACCCGGAGGTCAGTGAGCAAGGGAAGGACACCTGGGGGACCCGGAGGTCAGTGAGCAAGGGAAGGACACCTGGGGGACCCAGCCACGTGCCGGCCCTGTGCCCTCTGGCCACTCTAGGGCCAGACTGTCCTTCCTTTGTGGCCAGCAGCCAGCGGGGAGCTGGAATGGGGGCTGCAGTGTGTCCTGCTTCAGCTGCTCAGGGCCACTGTCATCCCTCCTGGGCAGAATGGCTCCTGGGCGTCTGGTCTCCCCCTCAGGCCAGTGCTGTGCTGGCCCTGCTCCACGGGGTTCCTGGGCGACACTGAAATCAGCTCACAGAGCCCCTCCCGCAGGGGCCAGGGGCAGCCTCCTCTTGTGTCTGGAGTGTCGCTGGCTGTGTGTGTTCTGCTTTGGGTCCTGGGGTTGAACCCGTCCCCAGGTCCCAGCTTCCCCCCCGCAGCCCCATGTGACAGGCCCTTTCGGATGGCCTTGGGGGACCACCCAGCACTGGCAAGGCCCTGAGGCGGCCCTCTGTGCCAGGAGCATGCCCTGCCCAGGACCCCACGTTGCCCCCTCCTCTCGAGGTGCGTTTCCCAGCCCCCTCGGTGACTGTGCTGCACCCATGAAGGAACTCCAGTCTGGGCCCTGCTGCTCAGGGGCTGGCAGGGGTGCTTAAAAAGGGCTGGGTGTAGCTCAGTGGCAAAGTGTCCCTGGGTTCAGTCCCCAGTCCCGCCCTTGCACAAAGATTCCAGACTCCTTACAAGCTGGCTTAACGGGATCAGCAGCGGCCAAGTGGACTCTGCTGGGGACAGCACTGGAGCTCCCTGGCCACACCCCTCTTGGTCCGGGCGCACCAACGTGCCCGCTCAGCTGTCTGGTTGGGGTCATGTTTTTGGCCGGGAGACTGACCCTGGGCTGCTTCACCACCAGCACATCCACAGCCCTTTTTATTTTATTTTTGTAATCTTGAGACAGGGCCTTACTAAGTTGCAGAGGCTGGCCTTGAATTCGGCATCCTCCTGCCTTAGCCTCCTGAGTTGCTGGGATTATGGGGTGCGCCATGGCACCTGGCTCAGTAGTCAGGTTTAAAAGGGTGAGCCCAGACCCTTGGTCGCCTCTGACCAGGCCTTGGGCATCCTGCTGGTAAGGCACAGTCCAGGTGTCCCTGGTGGGGGACACTCCTGGTGACCATCGAGGGTCCTGCTGGGGCTCTGGTAGAGAGTATGGCAGCCAATGCCAGGAATCCAGCAGAGCTCACCTGGAACCTCGCCCATCTTCGAAGGGCCCTCATTGTGTCCCCTTTGGTGACAACTGGACAAGGTGAGGTTGATGGTTACAAGCTAGTTCTAGAGCTGCAGCAGCCAGACCTCAACCCAGTGGGAGGACCCCCAAGGTGAAGTCGATGGATGCCCCGCGTGCTCCCGAGCGCCTGCCCAGGGGTGGGCGGCCGCCCGTCTTGGGAGCCCACACGCTGGGTGGCTGGCCTCTGACCAGGCCTCCTGCCCTGGGAGCGGCCATGGGAACGGTGTGCACAGCAGTGCCCTGGGGTGCCTCGGGCACAGTGTGCCCATGAGCCCTGGGTGCTCACCCCTGCCACGCGCTGGCACCAGACCATCTGGTGACAGGACATCTGGGAGCTCCTCTGTCGTTTGTCTCTTAGTGGAGAGTTGGGTCCCCCCCAGCTGTGGTGACATGGACAGTGCCATGCACCCCTGTCTGTGTCACAGTGGTTGAGCGCTCAGCACCTGTTTTGGGCATTTTTTCCCAGTGTCAGGGATGGCACCCAGGGCCTTGTGCCTGCCTGGCAAGGGACCTGCCACTCAGCCACCCCCCCACCCTGCCCATTGGGTCACACAGGTTTCGTGTGACCTGTTTCCCACTCTGGTGCACCAAGAGGGCAACTGCTGGGCCCCTCGTCTGTCCCTGAAGTTTTGACATCTGCCTTTGGGGTCCACAGCGCTCCGGCCCCCCCTGACTGCAGCCCTGGCTGTCCCGACGGCTGGCTGGAGACTGCCAGCCCCTGCCTCCACGCCAGGCCCCATGGTGACCAGGAGGTGCACAGGACACGGGGGAGCTCCCGGCACGGCTTCCCGTGGGCGGAGATGCCCCTGGACAGCTGCTGGCTGCGTCCCCTGTAGTCGGTGGAGTCCTGGGGACCGTCTAAGACGTGATGTCCCTCCACCAACCGCTGTAGGGCTCCTCCATCTTTCCGTCCCGTTCTGCGCTGCCCTCCCCTCGCTGTGTCCCTAACAGGACAACCCTGCTTTCTAGACCGTCCCTATGCCGCATGTCCAGGCCTGCTGCTCTCCCTACACAGCCCTTTGTTGAGATGTGGCCACATAAGGCCATGTAACAGCAAAAGATCCAGACGACGCCCTCCTGCTGTGGCCTCGGCTTCCTGTTTCTGAGCTTTAAACACTGTGTTGAAACCAAGGCCGGCAGATCTGGTCTCTGGTTGGTTCCAGCACAGGGTCTCTTGACCACTGAGCCACGTCCCCAGCCCTGTTTTGTATTCTACTTAGAGATAGGGTCTCACTGAGTTGCTTAGCGCCTCGCTATTGCCGAGGCTGGCTTTGAACTTCGCCATCCTCCTGCCTTGGCCTCCGAGCCCCTGGGATGACAGGCGTGGGCCACCGTGCCTGGCCTCCCCAGGGATTCTGACCTGTGGCTGAGCCCCTGCCAAGGAGCAGCCAAGGCGCCATCCCAGAGTTCACCCCACCCAGGGAGGGAAGCACAAATAATGGTTCTGAGCGGCTGGCTGGACGCCCGCTGGTCTTCTGCCTCCAGAACAGGCCCTGCCACCCCTGACCTGCATTGGGAAGGGCCAGGAGATGACCTTGAGCCAGTCAGAGCCTGTCTCCTGAGAAATGAGGCAGGACGCCGGACCTGGACATCCCACTTTCCCCCTCATCCGTCTCAGCAACCTGGAACCCACTGTTCTGCACAGAAGCCTGAGGTGGTCAGCTGGCTGGGTCACCCCCTGGATTCCAGTCTCGGCCTCGCCCAGCCTCTCTGTCTCCCCACCCCCCACTTCTTCCCCCAGCCCTGGCTCCCTCTGCTTCTCAGCCTCTGCGCTCTGGTCCATCTTCCTGGGTCCCTCTGGTCCATCTTCCTGGGTCCCTCTGGTCCATCTTCCTGGGTCCCTCTGGTCCATCTTCCTGGGTCCCTCTGGTCCATCTTCCTGGGTCCCTCTGGTCCATCTTCCTGGGTCCCTCTGGTCCAACCAGGCTCCTCCCCGTGCCCTGGCTTCTTGAGGTCTGTCCCCCACTGCTGGGCAGGCGCAGAGCACCCCCTTGTGGTCTGTCCTGGCTCTGCACTCCCTCTGGTGGCTGGTGCCCATGGCTTCAGGCCCAGGTGTGGAGGCCATGGTGGGTCCCTGGGTCCCCAGAACCCAGCACAGTGGGCTGAGTGTGCGGTGGGAAGTGGGAGCTAAGCTCTGGGAGCCTTGGGGCTGTTTAGAAGGCTTTGAAGTGATTGAGTCCCCATGGGTGTCTCGTCCTTGCTGGGCCACCTCCAGGGCTGACCTTGTCTGCAGACCCCAGAAGGGAATCTCCCCATGGAGCCGGGCGCACCTGGTGTGGGCTGGTTGGTGCTCACTCGGCTGTCTGCCCCCATCTCCTGCAGCGAGGGGGCCTGGAGTGAGCCCCAGCCTAGCTCCACCTGGCCCCATGGAGGAGAGCAGAGAGGAGCAGGGCCAAGGGCATTCAAGGTCAGAACCTGCAGCCAAACCCATCTTCTCTTCTTTTTTCCTTTTTTTGGTTAAGGTCTTGCTGTGTTGCCCAGGCTGGCCTCCATCTCACGATCCTCCTGTCTCAGCCTCCACAGGAGCTAGGACTACGGGTGCTGGCCACCACACTGGCTCCAGCCCTGCTTTTTGCCCGGGCAGCCCTATGGCGCCAACCTAGGAGGGCAGGAGCCAAAGGCCCGAGAGCCTGTGGGAGGGGTGCCTGGGTAGCTCTGCAGGCACCCGTCCTGGAGCCGAGCCCAGAGCAGGCTTCATGCTCGGGGCAGAAGCTCCATGGCCAGGAGGGAACGGCGGGAACCTGGCTGGCCTGCAGGATGGCCCCAGGAGTCCCCTGCCCCGGGCCTCCAGCTCCTGTGCATTTCCTCCCTTGACTCAGAGCTGGACTGTGGCCATAGTGTGGTGGCCGCAGCGTGGTGAAGGCAGGGTGTGTCGCCTCTGCGTGGCCCTGGACTCTCCTGCTTGGAAGGCCACTCGAGCCGCCCTGGGAGCCCACGTGCTGAACCGAGGCCCTGCCAACAGCCAGGCCCGGGATAAACCCCCGTGGCAGCAGTGCCCCCCTCAGTGGAGGGGTCCCCAGTGTGGTGATGTGGGGAGGCTGCAGCGGAAGGAGGAGCCCCAGCGGAAGGAGGTTGGGTCGCAGGCGCTGTCCCGATAAAGTGCACTTCTCAGGACCCTTGTTAGTTTAGCCACTTTGCTTCTGCCTGGCCCTTGAGTCCCTCTGGCTTCCTGTCCTGCCACGATTGCTCCCGCTTGCACGTGCCATGTGGTGATGTAGCCAGAAGGCCCTCACCAGAGCCAAGCAGATGGGTTGTCCATTCTTAGGCTTGCAGTCTTCAAAATTGTAACTCATGAAAATTCTTTTATTTGTAAAGCACTTAGCCTCAGGTATTTTGTTACAGCAACAGAAAACAGACTAAGACACCAAGACTGGAGGTAACTGCTGTCTCACAGGGACTCAGCCAGCACTGCTGAGCCAAGTACCTTCAGATTCCTGACCCAGAAACCATGATGTATCTTCTTCTGTTTTGGGACAACTTGTCATGGTCATCAGGTAACTAATACACGCTGGGGCAGTTTCTCAGAGTTGGGGTGTAATACCCAAAGGGTTGTTCTGCCCTCTAGCCCGACTGTGTCCCCTGACCCAATATGGAGAAAGGGGAAGAGATGAGACACGGACCTGGACGTCGTTTTTTCCCTTCATTTAATTAACACTTTACAAAGTACAAAATATACTGTCTTTTGGGGAACATTAGGTACTCTTTTCTCTCCGCCATACAGTACATGAATCTCGAGGGTTTTGTGTTTCTTTGACAAAGAAAGTAAGCGTGAGACCCCGGGGCTGGGGCGGGGCTTCCAGTTCTCCCCTCCGCCCAGGCCTCTGGGTGGACAAAGTGCCACTGCTGGTAACCCGGGCACAACAGGCCAGGTGCAGCCCAGAAGGGGCTGTGGGCAGGATGCCCAGCCCCCTAGCGAGGCTCCCCGGTGAGGCCCGGGGCGGAGGCCCAGGGTGGAGGCCAGCAGCGCCCCCCCCCCACGCCCACTCGCCCACCTCAAGGTAACGGAAATGGTTTGGCATAGCGCAGGAGGGCCGGGTCCTCTGCGGGCAGCCCCTGCCATGTGACGCCTGCTCTTCCTGGGTGTCTTCTGAACGCACGGAAACCAAGGCAGGGAGGAGGCCACTATCCGGATGTCTCCGTGTGGCCTTCCGGCACCCCTGTCCTCACCGGGCCTCGAACCTCACTGGACCCTCTCCTAGGACGAGCCCCATGGTGAGGGGCAATACCCCTGCCTCCCTGTGGACACCGTCTGCAGGTCCTGATGACGCAGGGTCCAGTTCAGGCCAGCTGCACGGATGGCCTGAGGGACGCCCGGTTCCCTGCAGAGTGGTCTCAATACCAGGGCCAGGGAGTCCTGCTTCCGCTCCCGCCCGGAGCTTGGGCCTGTGGGGGGCTGCTGCCCTCCTGCCTCTGCACACGCGGCCCTGGGCAGGGACGCTCCGGGCCGGTACTGACCGAGCCAGAGCCTGGCCGGGACCTGGGCCCCGCCCACGGGCGCACAAGGCTCCCACGCGACACGCCCACACACATGCACCAAGGGTCACACACAGGACAGTCCCCACAAGCCACCAGCTGCCCCGCCAGGCTGCTCAGGGGACTCCAGTGCAGGCACACCTGGTGCCCTGGCCCAGGACAAGCCACAGCCTTGGCTGGTGACTCCGCCTTTGCCTTCCCAGGGACAGCAGCCCTTGTAGGAAGGCCACCCCTCGGCCTCCTCCCCGCCGGTGGAAAGAGGTCACAGGGACGTCACTTCTAACTTGAAAGTGGAAGAAGAGCTGGATGAGCCTCCGAGGCAGGAGAGGTCATCTGGCAGCCAGGGGCCCGCCCCCCCCCCCCGCCTGTCTTCACGCCACCGGCAGCCACCCTGGCTATCTCCCCTCCAGGCTGCCCCTTTGGATGGAGCCTGCTGTCCCTCCAGGCTGAGCCTACTCCCGCCACAGCACCCTGACACCTGCAGGGGCCCCAGGGCAGCCTCTGCGTGGGTGCCAGGTGCCCTGTGTGCCCACCTGCCCGCTGTGGGCACTGTTGCATGTGGCCCCTCTTCCCACCCCCCTCTGGGCCTCACCATGCGAGGGCCCTCCACCCCTGGCCACTGGGCAAGGGTGCTCCATGCTCCCCAAGAGTCCTTCAGACCTTGTCCCCATGTCCAATCTAGAGGCTCAGAAGGACCCAGGTGGTCCTGGACTCCTAACGGTTGCCTGGGGAATGCGGTCAGCAGGGGCTGGTGGCTCAGTGCCCTGGCCCTCCCTGCCTTCCCCGAGTCCTCTCTCCTGACCCCCAGGTATCCTCTGATGCCCCCAACATGGCAGTGTGGGGTCAGCTCTTTCCCTTCCCACCAGGGTCGCCTGCTGGGAATTGGGGGTTTGGGAGCCCTGGGTCCCTGAATTTGGGACAGGGCTGTTACAGGGTCACCTCTCCAGTTCTGCAAAGGCGAGCAGAGGTCAGGACAGTGGGCAGGCAGCGCCTCTCAGGGGGCTGGAGACCCCCATGGAGGAAGGGGAGGGCTGGCCGCGCCTATTGTCCGCAGGGCCAGGATGGGGCTGGGGGCAAAGGGGCTTTGTGGAAAGTGGGGCAGCCCCATGTTGGGGACTGAGCTGGAGGGCGTTCTGTCCCCAGGGGAGGTGGCCCCTGCTCCTTCACGGTCTGTGGTTCAGGGATCAGGCAGGGGTGAGCCAAGGCCAGCGGCATTGGGCAGCACTGGGCACTAGGTGGCCTCCTGGGGCACAGACACTCGTGGAGCCCGGGTGGTGGGTCTGGGCCCGTTCACCTGCTGCGTGGCCGCCTTGCCTGGGTGGCCGGGCTGCGTTCCTAGAGCCTCATGGGCTGGAGCTAAGCGGACCTGGTACTGACCAGCAGGCTCCTCAGGCTGCCCGAGGCTGGGCCAGAGGAGGCTGGCAGTGGGCAGGGAGCCCGGGCATGTGGGCCCCACAGAAACGCATGGCCCTCCAGGTGGGGTCTGGAGAGACCTCACACCAGCAGAACAGGAGACGGTGGTGGCCATGGGAAAGGACAAGGGCAGACGGGACAGACGGTCACCGGGAATGGCACCCATCCACCAGAGCAAGAGACCGCTTCACACCCTCGTCACACACGGACACAAGCAGGACTATGGGGGACAAGGGGCCACTGCGGCCAGGCAGCAGGGCTCCTGGGAGGTGGCTGGAGGGTACTGCCTTCGCCCCTCCCTGGACACAAGGCCGTCCGTGCTTCTCTGGGACAGAAGGGGCCGGTTCCCAGGGGACACCTGGGAGAAGAACCTGAGATTGCTAAACTTGAATCAGGCAGCCGCCTGCACGAGGGCCGTCCAGAGAGGGACCCAGGAAGGCGCAGTGTGACCCGTCCACTGGCCTCCGTCTTCAGGGTGACACTGGGGAGGGGCCATTCTCTTAAAAAGCAAGGAATCCAACTCCTCTCTGCCTCTGGACCTGTGTCCCCGGAGCCAATCAGGGTGTCCAGGACCCTTGGCTGTGGGATTTGGGTCAGGGACCACTAGAGACCACGGCCACCCCCGCAGCCGTCCCTGGCTCTGCCGGCTGCTGGTTCTGTCTTTCTGCTGACGGCCACTCCCTGTCGCACTGCCCTATGTACTGGGGTTAAGATACACGGAGGCTCAGGCGGCAGGGTGGGGCCCTCGTGACCGTGCCCACGGCCGCACAGAGAACCTGTTACAGGATATTGCTGCAGTCTATGTGCCACGCACAGTCCGGACCTCTACCGACACAACACAGGTATCTATAGGGGGGACACGGACGGTCCTGGGCCCGGCCACACACCCGCACGCAGGAGGGTCCAGGAAGCAGACAGGCAGGGGAGTGCACCACGGAGAACCAGGCTTCCAGGGACAGGAGGGGACTCAGGCCTTGACCCTGGCCCTGACGCCTGGCCGCCTCCCTCTTGGGACCAGCCGTTTACAAGATTTGGTTGTTTTGTGCAAAATGACTTAACTTCAAAAAACAGAGTGTTTCTAATCGTGTGCTGGCCCCGCCCTGGGCGTCCACCCGGGTTCCCGAACTTCCTCCATGATTGGGGGTGGGTTCTGGGATCACAGAAGCAGGGAGCAGGGTCCACACAACCCCTCGTCGGGACACGCTGACGTCCCCGCTCCTGGCCTGCTTGGGAACAGCACTGACAGCCCAGCCCCAGCGAGCCCGGGGTCCTGCTGGCCCTGCCCCTGGGACGCGGCTGCCTCCACCGCCTCCCACCTCCCAGGGGCCCTCGGGTCCCCCTGCCCCCTGGATGCCCAGACAGAGCTGCGCTGGCTGGAGGCCCTGATGGGCGCCATGGGGCGCGGTGTCTTGAACCAGAGCCCAGCTCCCGCTCAGCAGGCAGCGCCTGGCATTCACCCTGTCCCTGGCCTCGGACCCGACAGGACGCACACAGGCCCCGTCTCTGGACGGACACTGCACGACAGCAGCCCGGGCGCAAATACGTTAAATAAAACTAAAACAAAGCACGGCTTCTCTATTAAGGCTCAGTTGCGTTGCCTCCCGGGTCAAGTACTTAGGACGCCGCCATCCACCCAGGGGCGGGCGGGCAGCCAGGCCCCCAGGAGTGGGCAGGGGAGCAGGGAGGACACCGGGAGCCCTGTGCTGGTCTAGTCGGCTGCTGGGGAGGTGGGCGACTCCGGGAGCCCCAGGCCCCACCTGCCCAGGCCGGGTGCAGGGAGGGCAGGGCGGCGGCTGGTGGTCTCGGGGACCCCTCCTCCCCAGGAGGGAGTGCTTGTGGGGCCGGGGCCCCTCTTGGCAGTCGCGCTGGGCGTTGGGCGCAGGCCCTGTGTTGGCAGGCGGGTCCGGGCGGCTCGGGTGCCCCCAGGCTCGGCCTGCTCCTGCCCGAGCCTCTCCGGCCGCTGGGCCACAGGCGTCCATCTGAGGGAACCAGCCCTGAGCTCACGACCAGGGACCAGCGGCCAGGACACCTGTCCCTGTCCCCCGGGGTCTCCCCGAGCTGCGCACACTCAGCCGCGCTCCCCCGCCCCCACGGCGACTCTGGGGATGGGACACCCGCACCCCCTAGGACACGCTGGCTTCCTCGGGCGCCTGCCCCAGGCCCTGTGAGGCCACACGCGCAGTGCAGTGGGTCACGTCCAGGTCCCTGGGCCTCAGAAACCATTTTCTGGGGTGGGGCTGAGGGCAGGAGGCCGGTCATTCCTGGCAGGGCTGGGGGCTCCGGGAGGCAGGAAGGGTGGGCAATGGGGGTGTCCAGAGGCCCCGTGCTCAGGGTCCAGGCCGACTTTCCAGTCCGTGGAGAAATACTGCAGAACAATCTTCAGGGAGGGGCTGGCTGGCCCGGCGGCCGCAGGGCAGGAGCCCTTAGTGCTTCTCCGCCTGACTGACCTTCAGGGCGCTGATGACCCCAGTGATGTTCTCTTCTGGAACCTGCAGGCCACAAGCAAAGGCCTGAGGTTCCAGGAACCTGCCCCCCACCCCCCGCCGGCCCTGGTCCTGGGGCCCCCTCTCACCAGCGCGTGGTCGAACTTGAAGGTGCTGATGTAGTAGGCAGGGATGTCCGCCGCGGCCAGGGGCTCGGAGATCTGGGCCACGATGCCACATTCATCTGGGGAGAAGGCCCATGCTCAGCCTCCAGGAGGCCACTGCAGGGAGGCTCCAGCCCACGCCCTGGGGCCCGGGCTCCGAGCGCCTCCACCAAGGGGCTCCCTCCCCATGGCCGGTTCTGCCTGCTCTGACCACCCAGTCCATGCTGAGCCGCCCCCGCCACCGTCTTCCCAGCCAGGCCGCGAGCTCTCTGCAGACACCCCGGGGCGACCACGGCCTCGTCCTCTCCTCGACTCTGTTCCCACCATGATGTGAGGATCCCACCCGAGGACCCCCTATCGGAGGCCTCCAGGACCCGGGGCCGCTCTCCCGGACAATCCCCGAGAACCCCGCTGTGGTCAACCTGGGCAGCCTGCCTTCTTCAGCAGGTGGGGGCAGGTCTGGCCACAAGGTCCCCACGGATCCTGAAGCCCCTGTCTGGGAACGGACCTGGGACCCACCCCTGTGCCCCTGGCCACGTCCCTGACTCTGCATCCTCAGCTCATGCCTGACTGGGGCAGGAGGGGCCGGGCAAGTCCCCTGCGTTCTGCTTGATCTGCGCAGGTGGGGGGCTCCTGCTAAACCCAGAGCCCCTGGCCCCTGTGCAGGCCTCGGCCCGTGTGTCTGGTGACCGTCCACTCCTCCTGCGGTGCAGCCTGGCCGGGTCCTGAGACACCTTCAGCTGCAGACACAGCGCCTCCTATCAACAGCGGGCAGTGGATTAAGGCCCAGGGGGGTTCTTTTTGGTGCTGGGGACTGAACCCAGGAGTGCTTTGCCACCGAGCCACGTCCCTAGACAGGGCCTGGCTAAGTGGCTGAGGCTGGCCTTGAACGTGTCAACCTCCTGCCTCAGCCTCCCGAGTTGCTGGGATCACGGGCATGTGCCACCACCCTAGGCTTAGCTCCTTCTGAACTGTGGGCCGTGATGTAGCCGGGAAGGCTGGTGACCAGCGTGTACACGTGGCACAGACCACGGAAAGGCCGAGGCTCCGGAGGCAGGAGGAGCGTGGTCTTGTGGAGCCTGTCCAGCCATGTGTTGGTGACCACGGCTCCAGATGGCTCCTGCAGCTGGGCCAGAGCGCAGAGACCACAGGTGGGGGGCACCGCCAGCTCATGGCCGCAGGGGACCAGCCTTGACACCAGACCAAGGGCCCTCACAGCTTGCCCTCCATAGGGGGCAGCAGCACATGGGCGGGGAGGTGGCCAGCGTCCTGGAGAAGCCCCGGCAGGGGGCAGGACAGGGTGCTGTGTTCAGCTGTCCAGCCCGGTCGCCAGAGGCTCTCCACACCCTGCCCGCGGCACGGGAGGCGCAGAGCCAGGAAGTGGGTGGAGGGCGAGGAGGAGGGTGGCTGGCAGAGCCGGAGCTGGGCCTCGCGGCCCCGTGGCCCCATCCACACTTGGCTGTTCCTTTGGGTGGCCCAGGGCGGGGCAAGGAGAGGGCCACAAGGAACCCCAGCTCTGGCCCTCGCGTCACATCACCACCCAGCAGCCACACCACGGCTCGGACCAGAGGTGGTGGCCGGGGACTGGCCGGAGCAGGGGCAGTTCCCAGCCTCCCACCACCCACCCCCACCCACCCCCAGGACCCTGTGTGAGCCCGGCAGTGCCCGCCCCGCCCCGTGCCGCCCGAGAGGCTCACCGAATCCCAGGGGCTGCCCTCCGATGCGCACCATCTTCCAGAGCTCCCCGGAGGCGCTTGTGAAGAGCAGGTTACTAGGAAACCTAGGGGACAGGAGGCCGGCGGGCATCACTGGCTCAGACCTTCCCTGCCCACTGGCAGCCATAAGGTAGGGGCAGGGCAGGGCAGGCGGGGACAGTCCCCCCAGGGTCCTCGACCTGTTGCTCGCGCCCTCCTCCTTTTTTGGGGGGGGGGTCGTGCAGGGTGGACGAGGGTGGAGCAGAGGCACCGCCGCGGCTCAGGTCCCCACTGTGGCGCCTGCCAGGCACCTGGGACGAGGGGCTGCCCCTGGAGGCTGCAGCAGGGACAGCGGGAGCCCCCGTGCTGACCGTCTGCCCCGGCCCGCTCACCTCTGCTGGGTCTGCACGTCCATCACGAGGGAGATGTAGCCCTCGATGAGGGAGAAGGAGAAGAAGCGGATGTGGCCCCCGTCGTCACCGGCAGCCATGGGGTCCTTCACTCTGGGGACGGGGAGCTGTGAGGGGAGTCCTGCTGCCCCCCACCTACCCAGCAGCCCCCGCCCAGGTGGGAGGAGCTCAGCCTGGGAAACTGGGGGCCCCACACTCCCATCCTTCCTCACATCTGCCCGGGCCTGGGAGGGCCCCGCTGCATTCACAGAGGCGGGCACCTCACTGCACAGTGCTGGAGGCCAGCCGGCCCTCGACACGGGCAACGGGTGTCCTGCGTAGGCTTCTCTGCCCGTGTCACAGGCTGCCCAGGGCACAGGCCAGGGCCACTGCCAACCCACCAGACCCTGCCCCACCTGCCTTGACCTGAGCAAAACACTCTGAGGAAGGATGGAGAGTCTCGCCCACGTTCTCGGCCCGCCCTGCTGTGGCGCCCCCCACTGGGCACCTTGGACAACCCACGCCCTTGCGCCACAGCCTCCCGGAACTCTGTGTCTCCCATGGTCTGCCAGCAGCGCGCCCTGGGGACCTACCCGTTGGAGTAGAACATGACGTCCATGAGGAGGGTGGCCACGGTGGGCAGCGTGTCGGGGTCCAGGCTGGTGACGCAGAACCTGTTGCTTGGGCTGGTCAGCGGGTGGATGACCGGCCTCTGGACTGTGAGGACACCAAGACATGATGCTAAGGCGTATGGACGGTGGGGGCTCAGGGAGAGGGCAGCTGCTCTGGGAGGCCCTGCAACCTCTCCAGCCTCCACCACCACCCGAGCTGCCAGTTCTCCATGCTTGACCCTGGCCCCAAGGCCTTTGCACATGCTTCTCCAGCTGTGGAATGGCCGTCCCAACCTTCACGCTGGCTCAGCTTTCCTTTGTGCCCAAGCCTCTGCCCCACAGTTCTGGACCCAGGGAAGTCCCTCTGATACCCTAGGCCAGGGTAGAAGTGGCCTTTGGCCACCTTGCTTGCATCCAGGGCCACCACCTCTGCTAGACCTCAGCAGCAAGGTCTGACCACGACCGGCCCACGTCACGCCTGGCGCCCACGGAAGCCCATGCGCTCTGAGTGGGGCTGGTGGGAGGTAGGACTGGGACATCCCCAGGCACAGCCCCGGCCGGACTCACCCATCTTGGGCTTCACGAAGCCATTGGTGATGCCGAGGTCGTCGGCGGCCACAGTCTCGCCATTGACCACCCGCAGGATAGTGAATTCGGTGGACAGGGTGTGGGTGACGAAGGGAAGGTCTCGCTCGCGCACCTGGGGATGGGAGGCGGGGCCCTGAGTCCCTGGAAGCCCAGGGCGGTGGGCCTGGGGCCGAGACCCTGCCCCAGAGCCAGCTCCCTCCCTCTCCGGGTGGCCTCTGGGGGGGGACCTGGAGGGGACGGGGGGTGGGCTGCACCAGGTCCTGGGGCGTGGGCAGCTGCCTGTGGCTGCCCGGGAGGCCTGGCCGCGGCTCACCAGGATGAAGTCCGTCTGGTAGGTGGACAGCATGAACACGGAGATGTTCTGGTCGGCCAGCGGGGCGATGACGGACTTGGCGATCTTGGTCACTCCGATGGGCTGGGAGCTGGAGAAGCTGCCGCCACCAGACACCACATTCAGAGCCAGCCAGGTGGCATCTGCCACACTCAGGTGCTCCGAGGAGGGCAGCTCTGTGGGGACAGAGGGCAGCCTGTGACCCTGGGCCTCCACACCCCCCTCTGGGCCTTGGCCAGCTCTGTCCCCCTCTGGGCCTCCCCACTGGTCAACAGAATGGGATGTGCCTCTGAGGTCCCTCCAGGGAGGACCGGGCAGCTCTGCGGGCAAGAGGTCATCTGTGGGCACCCTGGTTTCCTTGGCTGTCACGTGGGCAGGGACACCTCGGCCTTCCCCTAGTTCTCTGTCCTGCCAGGTGCTGTCACACCATCTTCTCTGTCTCCAGGGTAATTCGCCCAGGTTTTCAAACTGGGTTCCAGGGGGCCTTGCAATGGACCCTGGGCAGGTGGGGGCCTGGCGCAGGGCGGGCGGGGGTCCTGCAGGCTACCCCTGCTGCCAGGCCTCCCCTGGGCTCCCCGGGAAGAGCACGCAGCCCCGGGAGGGCTCAGGGTGACTCTGGCATGGGCAGGGGGACAGCTCTGACAGCAGGAGTCACCACGTCCATGTGTCTAGCCTGCGGAGACCCGGATTCCAGATGCCAGGGCCACCCTGCTGGTCCTGCAGACAGCACCCAGAGACCCTGCACATGGGGTGTGGGCACAGGCGTTGTCTCCAGGACACAGACTCACAGGCCCTGGGATCAGAGGGGGGACAGGTCATTCTCACTGGACATCCCCCAATGCAGAAGCTCTGCGAGGGTCGGGGACTTGTCCAAGGTCACCAAGGTGGGGACGAACAGCACCAGGCCTCACACTTGGGCCTGGGCACCTGTGAGAAGAAGGACCAGGTCCCCAGGAAGATGGGGCTCAGAGACTGGCCAGTGAAGGGGGCTGTGCTGGGCTCAGGCAAGAGGCCCGCCAGTCCAGCTCTGGTTGCTATGGTGACCACAGCCCAGGAGCCCCCCTGGTCCTGCTGGCTGGGAAGGGCCAGTGGCCAGCCTCTGTGGGGAGGAGCGCAGGGGCTTGGCGGTGGCCTACAGGGCCCTCTGTCCTGGGAGGGACACCTCACCTGCTCTCTAGGACCAGAGCCAGAGCCTCATCTAAGGGTGGGACCCCGAGGGGCCTGAACCTGGCCACGGAGGCACTTGGTGTGGGTACCGGGGGCCCCTTGCCATCTCAGCCGTGCACAAGGACAAAGGCCTGAGACCTGGGCTGCTCTGACGCTGGCCCACAGCTGGCCCTCTGCTCCTGGGCCAACCCCGACTTTCCTGCTGGGGGCGAGTCACCGACAGATGCCATGTCAACATATTTGATGGAGTCAAAAAGTGTCCCTCTCCGCGAGCACAGGGCACTCAGGGCCTTCCTGGGACAATCCTGGTGTGGCTCTTCACACCTCAAGGCCGTGTCCATGCTGGCCAGTCCCTCTATGGTTGTCGTGTCAGTTCCAAGCCCCAGACTGACCAGCTGCTCCGTCTCCTTCCAAGTGGAAACCAAGGTCCACAGGAGTGCTGCCCAGGGCTGACCGGAGTTTTCTGTGGCCATACCTCCTGAGCCTGGCAGGCTGGGGTCAGGGGCAGGGTGACGTCCAAGGCCACACCACTCTGGGTCTGGCAGTTGACCCAGGCCACCTCCTCTGAATTCTCCACCCACAGGGAGGGCAGGGGGAACGTCACCCTCTGCTTACGGGTGAGCTGATGGCCCCGAGAAGCCGCTCCTTCCCGGTATCACAGAACAGGCCAGAGGCAGGCTGACCGGCCGCAGGTCACGGCACAGGTGAGGGGGTCCCCCCAGGCACCGAGGACAGCCCTCCCTGCCCACCATGGCTGCCAGCCTGCGGTGGGGGCTGAGCTCCAGAACTGAGGGGGAGGTCAGCTCTGACACCTGTGGATGGACCCTCCCCAGGCCTGCACGGCCCGTCCACGCTCAGCCAGCGACCACTCACAGCTGGATGTCTCCCCGTACCCCAGGGTGCCGGTGGCAGGGCGACGACCCAGGCCATGGGCTTGGACCGTGTGGCCCTGGCTGCCCTCCCCACAGAGGCCCCCAGAGGCTGCTGCTTCCTAGACGGGGAGGACATGTCATCTGCGGGGATGCTGCTGTCACTGAGGTGCCACTAGTCTCCTGGGCCTGAAGGAATCGCGGGGGGGGGGTGTCTCTAGGGGAAGTCCAAGCCAGAGACAGCTAGAAATGGGGACACAGGGTTCGGGGTGACGTCCGGCAGCCCACAGGGGGACACTGCCCGGAAGAGCTCACACCAAGCCAGCAGCTGCCATCTGGGAGGCCTGCCAACGGGCGGGCACTGCCCACCTTGCTCTCGGCCTCGGCCCAGGTGACACCACTGAGCTCCTTCAGGTGACAGGCACAGAGACCCTGGGCAGGGGCAGATCCTCCTGGGTCCCCTCCTTACCCTGGGCCAAGCCTCAGGGCGCCCACGGTGTCACTCTGGGGCCTTGGGGATAAGCCTCAGGAAGGTGGGCCACAGCCAGCCCGGCCTCCCGCGGGGAGCAGACCATTCCAAGGCCAAGTGCATTCTTCCTGCTGCTGCCGGTCATCCAGGACCCCAAAGTAACCTCCCGGGGCCAAGGCCTCTCCCCGTCTTGCACTGGCCCCGGGACCATGGCTTGGAGTGTAGGGTGCACCCTGAGGTCAGGCGGGTGGGCTGAATCCAGCTGTGTGACATGGCCAGGTCCCCGCCCCGGGTTCCTTTGTGTTCAACGTGAGGGGCTGAGGGCAGAGGGCACCGAGAGTCCCTCAGCTGATCTAAGTGCCACCACCCCAGGGCTCAGCCAGCGCCACAGAGCTTCTGCCCGCCTTGCTGGTTCCGGTGCCCGGGTGCCTTCAGGGTCTCGAGGGCTCACTCTGTGGGGTGCGGATCGCGGGCAGGAGCACGCGGCCCAGAGGGCTTCCAACGGACACCGGGCAGAGCGCCACGCGTGGGTCAAAACATGTATTTTTCAGCTACCAAACGTCTCTTTAGAAACCGAGAAAACCCGAGCGTCACATTCATGTCAGAGGTGACGTTCTGACATCTCGGTGGGGGTCCCTAGCCCTGTGCTCAGGGTGACCTGCCTGGTGTCCTAGGGCTCAGTGTTTATGGAGGAGAGGGAGGACCCGTCCTCGGAGGTGAGCAGCGAGTCCCGCCTCGGGGAGGCTGCGCGGCTGTCCCCACGGTGGGCCTGACCTCTCTGCAAGTCTGAGCCCTGACCCTGGGGCCACTCCAGCCAGCACCGCATGGTGACAGAGGACGAGTGAGGGTGCGGGCGGCTCAGGGACGGCCGTCCATAAAGCCACCCTGGGGAGGCCTGCAGGGGAGCGGGTGGGTGGGAACTGGGTGTCACGGTCCTCAGGTCCACCCCTCCTGTCCCTCGCTGCCCTCCAGCCGCTGCCCACTCTGGGCAGCGCAGCCTCAGCTCCAGGCCAAGCTGCTCTGTTAAAGGCTGGGGTATGGGACGCGTGTGGGGGTGCACGATGCCTGGGCCGCCTGCGTGCGGGGACAGCGGGAAGAACGTGCCCCGAGGCTGGGCCTCTACCTTAACCAGGACACCAGCTCCTCCACTGTGCTGGACGGGGGCGGGCAGGCGAAGGTGACTCCCTGCTGGGGGACCCCTCTGTCCCTTGGCTCACGGAGATGACAAGCTGCATGCTGAGCCGGGAAGGAGACGGCAGGAGCCAAGGCTCTGCTGCGGACGGGGCAGGTGCACAACAGATAGCGCCCAGGGACCCTGCGGGCCGCGGGCTAGGGGGCGGTCACTGGCTCCAGGCTGCTGGGCAGCTCGTCCCCGGTCAGAAGCACAGCAGAGCCTGGGCGAGCCCGGCTGGGTGGGAGGCAGGAGTCATGGCTGCCGTTGATTTTTGAGGTGCTGGGTGGAACCCAAGGTCTTGCTCCCGCTAAGCAGCATCCTCCCACGAGGCCGCACCCGACCCGCGAGTGACTCCTTGAGCCAGGTTCTCCCTCTGCTGCCCAGGCTGGCCTCAGACTCCTGAGGCTCAAGCGATCCTCTAGCCTCAGCCTCCCGAGTAGCTGGGATTACGGTTGTGTGCCACCGCGTCCGGCAGGAGTTCAAGCTCAGTGTCCTCCTTCCTCCTACTTTTGTCTGACCTCCACCCCCTGACCACTCCCTGGCCATGTGTGCTACGGGTCACGTGGACACCACTGCTCGGTGATGGGTGAGGCCAGCTCGGCACCTGGCCCCGCAGACCCGGCCTAGGGGTGCCCCCAGCCGGGGCTGCTTCTGCTCTAGTGGTCCCTGAGGACGCGCAGCACGAGGCCAGCGCCCGCTGGACACAGAGAAGATGAGGTGCACACAGCTCACCCGCCGTTTGCCACCTAGCCCACACGCGCCCACCTGAGCCAGGAGCCCCTAGTGACGTCCAGGTCACAAAGACGTCCACTGGTTCCCGCTGCCACCATCTGAGCCCCTCCTGGGGGCTCAGCGACCTGCGTACTGCGACCTGCAGACGGCGGCTGGCTTCTGCCGAGACAGCTGTCGGTCACCAGATGCCCCGGCCAACGGCAGGAGGGGCCAAGGTGGCCCTGGGTGACAAGCAAAGCTCTCGGAGCTGGGGGTGCCCCGCTCTGGCTCTCGGCAGCACAGCGGGGCCACCACTGCCCCTGGTCCCCCAGGGCGGCCACAGGCCAGAACCCTCACCCACAGACACTCCCCTCAGTCCTTCCAGAACCTTCCACTGCACCCAGGAACACCGGCCACCCCTGCCCCCAGGTGCTCTGGAGCCTCGGTCTGTAGGTGCCACACTGCCCCATGGCTGCCCCCCGGGACCCCAGGGAAGCTCACCTGAGCGATGGGCTGGCCCGGGTGGCTTCCCAGCTCTCGGTGGCGGTCACTGGGCGCCTGTTCCTCATACTTCCCCACCGGTGGCTCCTTGGTGACGGTGCCAGGGACATTTATGACTTAAACACACCCAGTGTCTTTTCTCAGGTGGTCACGGACACCCTCGCGGCCCAGCCATTGTGGCCTGGACAGGAGGCCATCACCAGAACTCAGCTGGGGACGCAGGGCTGGCCCTTCCCGGCCCCCAAGGGGCTCGCCTCGCCGCGTGCCCTCTGTCCTGCCTTCTCTGGGAGAGGACTGAGCCCAGGCCCCATGTCGTCCCTGCTCTGCTCTGGCCACCGGGATGGGCCCGGGGCCCGCAAGGCTGCTCAGCCCCTGGGTCAGTTCTGGGGTCGAACCCAGGGCCGCAGAGGAGTGAGGCCAGGCCTAGAGGACCTGCGCCCGGGCCTCTGGGGCACCCTCATGGCTCTGGGGAGAGGCCGTGGTGGAGGAGCTGCGGGGCTCCCTCCCCAGGCAGTGAGGAGCCTCAGAGGGGCCTGAGGCCTCAGTGTGGACACAGCCCTGGACACCTGCAGGAGGCCTCTCAGCAAGCGCACCCCAGGGGCGACTGGGGCACTCGGCCAGCTGCAGGGTCCCACCGACTCACACGACTCCCCCCTCCCCTTCCCTGGCCTCCCAGCCCTCCAGGGCCAGCAAAAGTGCCCCCTCCTCCAGACGTCCTCCCTGACCGTGTGGGTCCACTGGAAGCAGCCTTCCTAGCCCCCAGAAAGGGCCAGGGAAGACGCTGCTCTCCCACACCCCAGCGAGCTCGGGCAGGGGCTCCTGCTGGCCAGGCGGAGAGGTCAGGGAAAGCCTCCAGGCGAACGCAGACCCGGACACCCTCTCCTCCTCCGCGCAGGCCGCCAGCATCACGAGGACCCTTTCCCGGGCACAGGGGCGCACACCTGTGATCCCAGCTATTTCGGAGGCCGAGACTGGAGGATCTCAAGTTCAAGGCCAGCCGCAGCAACTCAGTGAGGCCCTAAGCAACTCAGCAAGAGCCTGTCTCAAGATAAAAAATAAAAAGGGCTGGGACGTGGCTCAGTGGTCAAGCACCCCTGGGTTCAGTGCCCAGCGCCGAGGGCCAGGGAATCCTCTGATGGCTCAGAATAAAGGCCCCCCACTCCCCTGGCCCCAGCCTTCCTGGCCTCAGCTGTCCCTCTCTTCTTCCTGCCAGGTTCCCGGGGGCTGCTGGCCAGCCGTCTCTGGAAGCCCAGGATTCTGTCTGGAGAGCCGCTCCGAGTGGCACCCCTGCAGGGCTCACTGTGGACTGCTCCCTCCAGGAAGCCCTCTGGGACTGCATCCTTGCCAGCTGGGCTGGGTGCCCCTGCCCTCTGACGCAATAATCGGTTGGCTGTTCCTAAGTCTCTTAGAGGCCGAGGCTGGACCCCTTACCTCTCCTCTGCCCAGGGCTTGGCCCATGGAAGCATCCAGACTCAGCCGTGAGGCCCTGGGCAAGCTGTGACATTCCGGGCCTTGGTGCCCTCCTCCACGCAGCTGGGTGACAAGAGCCATTCCCGGCGTCTGCAGAGGGCAGCGTGCCAGGCTGGAGAGAGGCGGACGTCTGGGGACGTCACTCCCGGTTCTGACTCCACTGAGGCGGGAAGCACCTCCCCGGCTGCTCAGGTCAGCACTGCGTCTGCTGGACGCCAAGGCGCTCGACGCTTAGCGCAAAACGGGCTTGGGTTGGGGACTCTGCCCAGCGGCAGGCTGGCCCAGTCACCCTGGTCTTGGGGACCGTGGGCCCTGCTGGCTGCCCCACTGGGGACGTGCGCTGTGTCCACTTACGACGGGGTTCTGGGGCGGCCCCTTCGGCGGGGTCGAGTACCCGGGTGTGACTTTCCTCCTCCAGATCCCGGGCCCCTCCTGTGGTCCCCTGCACAGGGACCCCTGTGGGGAGTTCTTGTGGCTCAGGGACTCTGTGCACTTGGCCGGCGGCCTGTGGAGCTGGGCTGGACCTTCCCTTCCCTGGTCTGGTCCAGGGCTGGGTGCAGCAGCTGTCAGTAAACGCTGCCTCTATCTTGTGAGGCCAGCGGCCCCGGGTGAGCAGCGCCTTGGCCACAGGACATCTTCTCGGCCACAGATGGTCCTTGGAATGTGGCCCCGGGGGAGGAGCCTCCCTGTCTCCCTGCTCCTCCGGCCTCTCACCCCCACTGCCTGGCCCCATCTTGGGGGTGGACTAAAATGACCATCTACTCCAGGGAGCCGAGGCCCCGCCACTTCCCTCTGCCTCTGGGGTGCTGCGAGCTGCAGCTCTGGGTAGAAAGGTCCGTGAGCGGCGGAAGAAATGGGACTGTGGGGGTCCACGTAGACAACGGAACATTACTCGGTCATGAAGAAGAATGAAATCATGGCATTTGCTGGTAAATGGATGGATCTGGAGACGACCGTGCAGGCGTGGCACTGACAGACAGGTTCATTTTGTCACGCTAAGTGAATAAGCCAAGCCCCCCCAAACCAAAGGCCAAACGTTCTCTCTGATATGCGGGTGCTAATCCACAACCGTGGTGAAGGGGAAAGAAGTTCACTGGATTAGACAAAGGGGAGGGGGGTGGGACTGGGAAAGATGGTGGATGAACTGGACACCACTTTCCTGTGTTCCAACGTGACCGGTGACACTCCACGTCACTACAACCACAGGGTGGGATCCTGATTAGAATATGTCACACTCCACGTGTGCACAATACGTTAGGCACACTCCACGGTCATGTCACGTGAATCAATTAAACAAATGAGAACGCGTCTGAGCTGCCGGGCACGGCATTCCCAGGGCACGGGGTCCCCAGGGCGTGCTCTGTGGTCAACCCGGGAGCTCCTGTTTCCTCTGCTCGGAAACAACGACCGCGTGAGTGGGCGGCGGGTGCCCGCCGTGCCCTCTGCACACACACACACGCCCCTCTCTGCGGAGCAGGAGGCCCTGGCCCTGCCCTGGCCACGCACTGCCCCCTGCAGGTGGCCAGGGACACTGCGCCTGAGATGGGGAAGTGGGCCGGGTTCCCTGCCCTGGCTTCCAGACTCTGAAGGACCCAGCGGGGGAAATGGCCTGTCCCCTCCTGTGACCGTCACCCTCTCATCAGTGGCGCGAGGCTGCACTGCTGCCCCGAGGCCCTACCAGATGGCCACGCAGCCAGCTTCCCACGGGCGCCCTTTCTGGTGCCGTTCTGGGGCCCGGCTGAGTGGCCTCGTGTGCTGAGGTGGGTTCCTCAGTCCACCCGGGGGTCAGCAGGGGCTGACCACAGGGCCTGGCGCCAGAGGCAACTTCTCTCCAGTCTGAGAGCAGCCACCTGGGCCCGGACATGGGAGGCGAGGCCACTCGTCCCTCTGGGCCAGCCTGCGGACTCTCGGACGTCCACTGGCCACGTTTCCTGCAGCGTCCACGGGCCTGGGGGACCGGGCCCTCGCCTTGCTGCTGGGCTGCACCGGCCCCTCCGCAGCGTGGGGGTGAGTAGCTGGGGGTCCCTTCAGGGGTCCAGCCCCCGCCCGTGGGAAGGCAGGGCTGCCCTCTGCCTGTCCCTGCAGGGTGGAAGGTGACAACGTGAACCTGTCCGTCGTTGTCCCGCCTGCAGCCGGGAGCTGGGCGCAGCCTGGGCTTTCAGACCACACAGCTCGAGGGACCTGGGGACAGGAGTGGGGACCGGGCGTCCTGGGGAGGGGCGAGCCCTGGAATCCAACTGAGTGACAGGCACACACCGCACAACGGTCACCCGGGGCTGGGGTGCCACTCGGGCGAGGTGCCTGCGGGGGCTTCAGGACACAGCGACACCCCTCTCAAAGGACGGAAATGACGACGACGGGGGACGGAGGGCGTCCTCCACGGAGCCAGGTCACGCTCACCAGGGCCACGCTGCTCCTCCCCCCAGGCCCCCGACCTCAGGGCCCCTCAGGGCCTCCCGCTGGCCACAGGGGCAGGGGACGGGGTGGGCGGCCACTCACCCAGGAAGCCCTCCTCATCCACGATGATGGTGTAGTCCTCCGGCGTCTCCGTCAGACTGAAGAACTTGCACCTGGGGACAGACAGGGACACGGTGGTCAGTCCTGGCTGGACCCAGTGGGGCACGACCCCGTTTCCCCAGAGCCCCGACCCTGGGCTGTGGGGACTTGCGCCCTCCATGTCCCCACCGACCCCCAGTCCTGGCTGGGGAGGTCACAGAGAGGCCTAGAGATGCTGAATGTCCCCTGGCCTCCCCGGTCCTTGAGGACCCGAGCCAGACCCTGTGGTCCTCTGGTGGCTCCTGGAGGCCCAGCGGTCCAGCCGCCAGGCCGCCACCTGCTCAGGACAGAAGCTCCGCACCAGGACGTGGGCACGTGTCTCCTGGCCGCCTCTCGTGGCCCGAGCTGCAGAGGCCCCGCGACCCTCCTTCTACGCGACGTGCAGGAGGGCTAGTGACCCTGCGCCCCTGTGGGGTCACACACCGGGAGTCTGTCCTCGTGACTTCTGGAAGAGGACAGGCCAGCGAGCCTTCGTGGGGCCGGGACGGCTCCATTGCTCCAGGGTGGCCGCTGGCAAGACCCTGTCGTCCATCAGGTCAAAGGAGGCCCTGAGCCACGCCCGGGAACCCTCCCCACGCCTGGGGAGGCCGGGCGGAGCCTCCACTCCCCTGAAGCAGCCTCCCCCAGGGCCAGGCCAATCGCCGTGGCTGCCTGGACAGGTGGCAGCCCTCACGGCTCCTGGACAACAGCCAGGGGTCACAGTTGTAAGTGGCCACCAGGGGCCCAGCCTGGCGCCTCCCGGGGACCCCACATGCTCCCAGGAGCCTCCCGCCGTCCCAGAGCCCCAGGAAGGAGAAGGGACCCCGTGATTGCTCCTGTCACCCTCGTGGCTGAGGGACAGTCCAGAAAAAGGCCATGCAGATGGCCCCGCGGGACACAGACTGCAGCAGAAGGCCACCGGGCCCCTGCGCTCAGGGTTGAATAAAGAAGTCACTGGATAAGCCGACCCGGGCGGTGCCCGCGGCCTGCCTGCTGTGGGACACCCGCCTCAGGGACAGGTGGCAGCCCTGGAGGGCAGAGCAGTGGAGGGACCTGCTCGCATCACCCAGGTGACCAGACTCGGCTCTCAGACGGGCTCTCCACGTCCCCGTGACCCTGGGTCCCCGAGCTCTGCTCCCCTGGTGCCTCCCCTGGTGTGGCTCTGGCTGGCGGCTGTATCGGCCTCCTGCCCCGTCCTGGCCCCGTCCTGGCCCCGTCCTGGCCCCGTCCTGCTCCATCCTGGCCCTGTCCTGGCCCCGTCCTCCCCCGGCTCCTGGCCCCCGTCCATGCTCCGCCCGCCTCCAGGGTTGGCAAGGGCTGCTTCCACTGACCGGCACGTCCTCCTCTCCTCCTTGGCTGCCGACTCCCTGCCCAGCCTCCGGGAACAGTCCCAGCCTCTCCTCAGGGAAATCCCTTCCCAGTCAGTGCCAGCCACTTTCTCCCTCAGCTACCCGAGAGTGGTCCTCCTGGAGGCCAAAGACTCAGGCTCTCACCCCTGTCCTGGAGGGGACGTCTAGGGCACTATGGATGGCTTAGAGTAGCTTCCCAACTCTAAGAGAGTTCATTCTCCTCACGGTCTATATGAAATACGCCCTGACAGCTGGGCAGTACACAACCCGGGCAACTGCACATAACAGTCCCGAGTGCCATCCACAACTTATTACAGACACTTTGTAGGAGAAGGGGGGGTCTGCTTCTCCCAGGAGGCTGTAAGCTCTCAGAGGCTAGGGCAGTGGGTCCTCTGGATGCACATCCAGAACCCACCCCTGGCTGGTATAAAATCAGCACTTGGTGACTGCTGAGCTAAGGGTCACACACTGCTGGTTTTTTTTTTTTTGGTACTGGAGATTGAACCCAGGTCCCTCGACCACTGAGCCCCTTCCCCAGCCCTATTTTGGGTTTTATTTAGAGACAGGGTCTCACTGAGTTGCTTAGCACCTCACCATTGCTGAGGCTGGCTCTGAACTTTCGATCCTCCTGCCTCAGCCTCCTGAGCTGCGGGGATCCCAGGCGTGCCCGGCCCACACCTACCTTGGCAGCCGGAGAAGCCGTGGCCTGCACCAGCGCTGCCCGCCCCCGGGTGGCACTGTCTGCATGGACCCCTCTCCTCTGGGGGAGGCCACGGTCTCCAGTCCCTACTCTGCCCTCTCTCAAGCCACGGCTGGACGCACAGCCCAGTGTGGGTGGCCACGGGTCCCTGACTACAGAGAGCTGAGGGGCGAGACCTGTCACCAGGCCTGGCGCTCGGTGCTGCAGGAGACCTGCCTCATCCTGCACCACGAGGGACAGGCCCAGGGTGGCCCAGCTGCTGTCCAGCTCCAGCCCAGGCAGTGCCCAGCCTTCAGGGACCCTGCCAGCCCCCCAGCAGGCAGACCTCCAGCCCTGGCCACCGGGGGGAGCCAGACAGATCATCCCAGAACCAGCCAGTCTGACCGGAAAACTCTCAAGAACAGGAAATCCCCTGACCGGTGCTGATCTAGTCCCAAGAAACTGGACTGGACGAGTGACCGACCTGTTCCCACACAACTGGACAGGGGGCGCAGCCCGACTCTGGAGGGGAGGGCACTGTCATGTCTCAGGGGAGAGTGTCCTTAGTGTTAGGCAGTACACACCCTGTGCAACTGTGTGTGACGGTCACTTGGCAAGTTCTGCAGAAGCAGTCAGGTCGACGCGAACCCAAGAGCCCCGAGCAACGAGAGGGAGACCACGGTGACGGCAGCTGTGGCTCACTGTGGTTCAGGGCACACCCCAAGAATCAGGGTCCCCTGCTCAGGAGCACCACAGCACCCTGGGGTTCTAGGAAGAGAACACGGGTCCTAGGGGAGGGCAGGTCGCTCAAGGAAGCCCAGGTCTGTTCAGGGCATCGCAGTCAACACAGAGCATGCCCAGGGGGGCCGAAGGGACCCTGTACTGTGTCCCCACCAGCCTGGGGGAGGCTCCAGTCACACCATGGACTCTCTGAAGGGACCATGGGACGCCAGCTGTGTGACTTCAGGCACGTTTCCTGCCCTCTCCTCTCCCTGGCTCCAGGGGGTGAGGGCTGTGCCGCGTGCTCCTGCCTGACCACAGGCTGGGAGCAACAGGCCCAAAGGACCATGGACCGAACCTCTGAAAACACAAGTCCCAACAGACCTTCCCTCTTTTTAAGCTGATGGTCTCAGGTGTTTCGTAACAGTAACAGAAGCTGACCCCACAGCTGGCTTGGAGGTGGAGTCGTCCACTCTAAGCCCTGGGTAGGCGAGCTGCAGATTCCAGGGAGGACGGACGGGTTAAGCCACCTCCATGCCTGGGGGACAAGGGTTTTTAATTCTCTTCTTTTTCATGCTAGGGATGGAACCCAGGGCCTCGCGGATGTGATGAAACACTGCACCACTGAGCACCCACCACCCTCCATTCCTTAAACACCCACCTCTCCCGAGCTGCCCCGAGCTGCCCCGAGCACACCCTTCAGCTGCAAGGTGTCTGTTCACCTTCCATCTGCCCCCAGGTGGCCGGGGATAGGACAGGGACGCCCCTTTACAACAGAACAGGAACCGAGCCAAACCCGCATCCGGAGCACGACCCCGGCTGGTCCCTGGCTCCCGACAGCTGCGGCCGAGACCTCAGGAAGTCGCCGGCCTCTCGGCAGGACTGAGCGGGGCTGGGCAGGTGGCCTGAGAGCACCTCAGGGCTTGAAGCCCCCCCCCCCAATGCTGCAAAGAGCAGGGCTCAGGGAGGGTGGCGGGTGGAGCCCAGGGCCTGGAGTGTCCCTGCGCCCCTGGGGGGTCTCGGCCTGATGCAGAGTCGGGGCTTCTTACCAAGCGCGGCCCCTGCAGTCTGAAGGAGGGCTTCAGCCACATCTCTGCAGCCACCAGGGAGGGACCAGCTGAGCCTGCTCCGGGGACACACTGCCCCTGCTGGCCACTCAGGCCGCCAGGTCGCTGGGGCGCAGAGGGGCCCTGACTGGCCATGACCACGGGGCCTCCTGTGCCAGGCAGAGTCTGGCGGGTGGCAGGCGGGCTCTGCTCTCGGCGGGCGCAGCCCCTCCCCACCGCCTCCCGCGTCCCTGACGCCTCATCTCAGCACCTGGCCGCGGGGGGGCGCAGGGGGCAGCTCGAGCCGTGGCCGAGCCCTGCCCGGCTTTTGCCAGCCAAAGGGTGGACCCGACGGGCACTGCCTTCTCTGTAAGGTGGAAGACAGACCCTGCTGTGTCACGGAGGCCATTGGGGGATCAATGAAGGCACGTGGCCACCTGGGGAGACCTGCAGGGGCAGGACCGGGGATGGCAGAAGGGACAGGAAGATCTGGAAACGCCTGGGGACCCAGCTGGCCCACTCCCACCTGCGGGGGCCCCGGGTCTCTGGTGGTGTCTCTGGTGCCAGGTGCTCGCTGACTTGGGGGCTCCCAGGCCACGCGCCATCCCCCTCCCCATGAGCGCCCGCTCCTGCCGGCGGTCACCTCCCTGTGAGGAGCTCCGTCACCGTGCGGAGGTCATAGTTCCAGGGCTGCCTTAGCCACGGCCACCTGCTCCTGGGAGACGGCCTCTCCTCTCTCAGCCAGGTCCCCAGTGCCCCGACGCCACACAGCACCTGGCACAGGGTCCGTTACACAACGAAGGCGTAGAATGGCCGTCCCCTGGGGGACTGGTCACGGGACCCTCGTGGACACCCAAGTCCTCCGACGCTCAAGAGCCCTCCACAGAGTGGCTTGGCACCCGTGGCGAGTCTGCGCCTATCTCGCTTCACGCCGTCTCTGGACACCCGAGGACATCCCCTGGGCGCACGGTGGCACACGGTGGCCTCCTCACTCGCATGACACCCACAGCACTAGGTGCACAGCAGGTTCAGGTCTTGCTCTGGGGACTTCTGGGTCCCTCCCTGCCCCGTTCCTGCCACAGATGGGCACACGGACAGTAGCTTCGGCGGCCAACCCCAACCTTGCCTCCGATGGGGGCTCCGTGAGCCTCCATCCAGGGGCGTCCACCCTCTCACTGACGTATCGGGAGGCAGGAGGAGGACGGTCCCAACGGCCTGTTCTCAGTGACGACCACCTGGCTGCAGGCCAGAGGCCCACGGCAGGAGAGGTGAACGACGGCAGAGGGACATCACTACCCAGGTGACAGGGAGGCCGCCTCAGCAGCATCCCGCGAGGACAGGGGACCGTCCCCAGGGTTCTGTGCACACGGAGCCTGCAGGGTTAAGGCAGCTGAAAAACGCCCCTGAGGGTCCCTCTAGTCGCTGTCCCTGAGGGACTGAGATCACAGTCACCCTGGGCGGGAGGTGACCACAGGGCCCTGGACACCGGCTGGTGATGGGCAGGCTGCCGAGTGGACCCTCCCTCCTCTCTGGCCCCGCAGCCACTGATCGTACCCCTAACACCTGCCCTTAGGTGAAGGACCAAGAGGCCGTGCAAGGACCCCAGCTGGAACCACGGCCTGCCTGGACCCCTGGGGAGCCTGGAGGGGCAGGAGGTGGCCCTGGGGTCTGGCAGAGGGTGGGGAGGGCTGGGCCACAGAACCAGGGCTGCTGCCGGCTGCAGAGGAGACAAGGCACCGGCCACCAGAGGGCAGGCCAGAGGGACAGGGTGAGGAGGACCCCGGGCGGACAAGGCCACAGCCCCCACCCAGGCCCCCGGGGTCTGGGTCACTCTGTCCAGCCGGGGCTGGGCAGTGACGTGGGCGTTCACTGTGGCTCCACAGATGGACCTCCAGCCCCTAACTTGGTCCCCTGGACCAGTGTCCAGCCCCGACGTGGCTCTGGTGGAGGGCCTCAGTCTTGGTGCCAGCCCAGCCTGTGCCCATTCTCCAAGAGGGGCATGTCCCTCCCTCAAGGGAGCTGGTCCTGTCAACAGGACCACCAGGTGGCCGTGGCGGCCACCTCTGGTCTCCTCCCGACACTGGGAGCCCATCCACTGCCCAAGTCCTGTAACCAGAACACATAAGCTGGACACCTGGTCTAAAGCCTCCTGTGCCCAAGCCCCCAAAGTCCCCTGAGTGTGTCACTGCAAGGCCTCAGGGCCCAGTGGGGACACCGCCTGGAGGTGTTGTCCTGTTGCCTGGCGATCCAGGGCCCCGGCCACCCAACCCCTCTGTCTCTGGGGCAGGGTGTCCTTGGCAGCCCCACGGCTGACCCCATCCTCAGATGCCCCTGAAGAAATGACCTCCAGCCTGGCAACGCCCTGGACACGACTCTGGCCACCCTCCCCCGGGCCTCTCCTGTCCCCGGCTGGCTGGCCCAGGGCCCCGGGCTCCCTAAGGAGCCGGAGAGGGCCGTCCTCAGATGTCCAAGGGCCATGTCCCCGCCCTGTCCTGGCCTCAGGAAGCCGGGTCCTCACAGGGCCTTCCTTCCTGTCCTGCCCTCGCCTCTCTGAGGCCACTGTCACCTCAGCTTCTCTCACAGGCTCAAGTTTCCTCCCGCCCTGTGGCCCTCTGCCGGCCCAGCACTGCCCTGGCTGCTCCACCAGCCAGACCTGGGGGCAGGACCCCGGCCGGCGGCTGGTCCTTGCTGCCATGGCTCTGCTTCCTGCAGGGACTCCTCCAGCGGTGGCCGCTCTGGAGGGCACCCAGGCCTGCCTGGCCCCACAGCCTCCACTCTCCCTCCAGGGCCAGCCTCCCCTTCCTCCCAGCCCTGCTACGAGATGGGAACTGCTTCTCCCCATTCCCTAGACAAGGACACCGAGGCCCAGGGAGACTGAGTGACCAGACAGGTCCAGCTGCAGCGGGCCCCAGGGGTGGCCTGTTCCTGTCCCCAGAGGATGAGGTGGAGCCACAGGCCCACGGCCACCCTAGAATCCGGTCCTCCCTCCCTGGGGTTGGATCAGGGCCCACGGCCAGGGCAGAGCCAAGGCCTGGGACTGCCCTGTGCAGGCCTGGAAGCTGAGTCACCTCCAAGAAGCACAGTGCCATCTGCAGGCGCTCTGGCCGCTGGGCGGCACCAGAAACCCGATCTGTTTACTCCGAGTTCCCGACTCTGCAGGGCAGGCCCTAGGCGGCCTCCCCTGGGCACCGGGGCCATGAGCCCCGTCCAGCCCGAGCCCCGGCCAGCAACACCCCTTCATCAGGAGTGGAGCAGGGGGCAGCTGAAGGGGAGCTGGTCAGGCCAGGCCCACAGCTGAGACTTGGGGTTTATGGACCAGATAAAATCAGCAGGGCCAGGGAGAGGCAGGGCTGGGAGGCTGCACTCAGACCCCAGGAGACCAGTGTCCCCTCCGTGAGGTGGCCCTTCCTTCCCGGGGCAGCTGATTCTAGACGCTCTACCAACGAGGCCTCCTGTAAGGGGACACCTGGCTCATCTTCATTCTGTCCTTCGGGGCCCCCGATGCTCGCCTGAACGTGGGTGTCGCAGCTGGGAGGGTGGCCGAGAGCTCGGCAGGGCCACTCCTGGGGTGGCCCCTCACTCTGCTCCCCGCCTGGGATGTTCCACCCTGCGCTCCTCAAACTTCACGTTTCAGGTGGACCCTGCCGTGGGCCGCCCTCTGTTCCATGGGAAGCCCTCTAGTGCCACCCATGCCTCCCCTCCTGATGGCCAGCGCCTGCTCAGTGAGTGGGATGCGCAGAACCAGAGCCCGTTCTGCTGGTCTACTGCCCCTGTCCCGATACTGGGTGCTCACGTGGGTGGGGACCAAGGCTGCTTCACCACTGCCACCCCCACTCACAGCTCCAAGTGTCCAGAGGGCTGCGGCAACATCCCACCGAGTCCGCCACGTGAGGAGGGCAGAATCGAAAAGCTTGTAAATCTCAGGTTGCACGACATTCTGAGTAGCATGATGCTATCTCACGCTGTCCCCCTGTATCCTACCCTGGATGTGAATCGTCCCGTCCAGTGTATCCGTGCTGTCTATACAACCCGCCCGGTAGTCACCTGGCTAGTCTTAGTGGCAGTCTGTGTTATCAGATACACTGTTGTCCTTGTTACAGTTCAAGTAACCCCTATGTTACTCACTAATGGTTTTGAAGAACTCCAGGAGCGACGCTGGCAATTTTATTACAGTCTATTACTATATTTGTTTACTTTTATTAGTGGTTATTGTCGTCTGCTGCTAACTTATAAATAAAACTTTATCATATCTAAGAAAACTGTGTCCATTTAAATTGGTTCTCTCTATGGTTTCAAGCATCCAATGAGGGGGCCTGGAACTCGTCCCCCATGGACGTGTGGGGGCTGTGGTGTGGAGGATTTGGCAGAGTCAGGCAGGTGCCTTCACGGGTCCCCGGAGCCTGTGGGTTCCACTGCCCCCAACTCAGCAAGCCTGGTGAGGTCTTGTTGGTGGTCAAGGCAGACCCGGGCGCGGGTGCGAGTCACCGAGGTGTGGCTGGGAGCCACATTAAGCCTGGGGAAAGGACTCCGGTGGAATCGCACACAGGCCAGGGTGGGGGAGGAGAGACGGGCCTTGTTCTCTGGCAGGTCTTGTCTGTGTGCTGGCTCCCTGTGCTGAGCCCTGGACCACCCACCATGTCACCTGCCTGTCCCCCCGGGAATGAAGATGAAGGCTGCAGGGTCACGGTCCCCGGGTCTTCCTCCTCCTCTCGGGGCTCCTCTGGGCCTCAGCCAGACACGTCGAGCAGTCCCCTGCCGGTAGCCATGAGGCTCGGGCTCCAGGGTGGGCCTTGAGGGTCCCCAGAAGCCAAGGCTGAGGGCAGAGGGGCCTGGAGGTGACCCGGGCTGGAGAAGGAAGGACTGCGCCATCACCATGCCGTGCCCGGTGCTGACCCCGGGTGGTGCTCTTCGTCGCAGGTGAGAAACGTTTCCAAGGTGCTGGCACCCGAGCCTGGGTCCTGGGTGCCCGCGGTCCCCTGCACTGACACGGAGTCGTCTTCCCTACATGACACATCCTGCAAGTCCTGGTGTGACACTGCACTGTAGGGGACCAGAACCAACCCGGGTTCCACGTGGACTCCACACCTCTTCCAGGGACTTCAGCCTCCCGGGATCTGGTACCCTGCGGGTCCTGGGACCAACTCCCCAGGGACACTAGGAAGGTCTATAATTTTTTTTAAATCCAAAATTCATCTTTAAAAACCGGGCCATAACTTATTAGAATAAAGAGGACAGGGTCTGGGAGGACGACCTGGAGTCCTGGTGCAGAAACATGCCAACGTCAGCCCCGGCCCGGGAAGATGTGGGGCGCGGACACCATTGCAGGGGGCCAGCCTCTCACCCCTCTCCCATCGACCGGAGGTGACCGCTGCTCTGCTGTCTCCACAGATTCTCTTTTTTTAAATTTTTAAGCTTTGTTCTGATTGGTTGTACGTGACGGCAGAAGGCACTTGGCTATCACACGGGTGGAGCAGGGTCTCTCCTTCTCCTGGTCGCACTTGATATAGAATCCCACGGGTTGTGCAGTCACCAGCAGAGTGTGGAAGCCCTTCACTCCCCTCGGCCTGATCCAGAGCAGCTCTATTCTTTCCTAGTGCCCTCCACCATTGTGAATTAGCGTCCTCATATCTGGCCTTTGGTTTTTTAGTTACTTTGTTTAGCAAAATATTCTCCAGCTCCATCCATTTACCAGCAATTGCTAGCACTTCATTCTTCTTTAAGGCTGAGTAATATTCCAGTGTGTGTGTGTGTGTGTGTGTGTGTGTGTGTAATATATCCATTCACCCACCTAGGTTGGCTCCACAATCCTATGGGTATATACCGAGGAGAGGGACAGCTGGGTCAAATGGTGATTCCATTCCCAGATTTCCAAGGAATCTCCAAACTGCTTTCCATATTGGCTGCACCAATTTTCAGTCCCACCAGCAGTGTATGGTGTACCCTTTTCCCCACATCCTCGCCAACACTTATTGTTGTTGGTCTTCATGATAGCTGCCATTCTGACTGGAGTGAGATGATAGAGTGGTTCTGATTGGCTTTTCTCTGATCGCTAGCGGTGATGAGCATTTTTTCATGTCTTTGTTGACCGACTCTGTCCTGTGAAGGTCTTTTCCCACTCCAGGGCCACGGCGTCACACAGGTGAGCTCCTGTTTCTGGCCTCTCCTGCTCAGTGCGCCGCTTCCGAGGCGCTCCTCTCATTCTGTGCCACTTGCCGCTGTCCTTGATGCTGGACACGCCCCTCCACACCGTCACCATAGGTGCACCTGTTTGTCCTTCCTTTGGTGGCCTGCAGTTTGGGACCATCATGAGGAAAACCACTGCGATGACCTTAACCCCCTCGGCTGTTTCCTTCGCCCCAAATTCCCGTAATTCCACCGGAGTGGCCCATGCTCACTGCAGAACTGTGTGCCGCCCGGGGCTTCGCAGGCCACCGGAGCCCCGTCCCCTTCCAGGGGAGCCGGGAAGCAGCCCTTGGGCTGGGCTGGGCTGGGCCAACAAGCTGGGGAGAGAGCTGTGGTTCCAGTGTCCCCTCCGAGAGAGACGCTGACATGGGGGACCTTCACGAGGTGACAGGTCACGAGGTGACAAGTCACTAGGGCTCTGTCCCTTGCACGGATTAATGCCTTTACCTCAGGGGGCTGTTCCTGACAAAAGGGGTGAGCGGCCCAGCTTCCCCTGCGGCAGACTAGAGCTGGCCACATTCTCAGGCAGCGCCCATGACTGCCCTCGGGCCTCCCAGACTCCAGCCTTCAGCCCCAAGGCCTCCCAGCCTCCCAGCCTCCAGCCCTGAACCCAAGAAACTCCCTCGGTGTGTACACTCCTCATCTGAGGCACGAAGACAGAGGGCTGGGGGGGGGACGGCCAGCTGCCCTGGGACAGTGTCCAGGGAAGGGCTCAGAGGGGGGACTGGAAGCCCAGGCCTGAACCAAGAGGCCCCCAGAGCGGCACCTGGTAGAAGAGGGTCCCTGAGCCAAGGACGAGGACTCCTCTGCCATGGTGAGTCAGGGCGTTGGGCCCCGCGGACAAGGAGCGCGGGCTACACTGTGTCCTGTGATGTAGAGTGGAGAGGCTCCAAGGAACAAAACCATTCACACACATCCAGGGACAAGCAATTACTGTCCCGTCAAGGCAGCCACCAGGGACATTGTCACTCCAACAAATAGAGTCAGAGCAGGATTAACAACTGCCACGGATCACGATGGCAAGTGCGTCACTGTGCACCTGAGCACGCTGGAGCGCGGGATGAGACCTGCGTGTGTGTGGCTGGTGCTGCTGGGGACTGAACCCGGGGACTGAACCCAGGGCCTCGAGTATACCCCGAGCTCCACCCTGCCCTTTTTATTGTCTTATTTCGAGACAAGGCCTGGCTACGTTGCGGAGGCTGCCTTAAACCTGTCATCCTCCCGCCTCAGCCTTCGAGCGCTGGGATTTCAGGCGTGTGCCTTGGCGCCCAGCCTGACCTGTACTTTGTAAGCAGCTCACCCTGGCTGTGTGGAGGAGTTGCCCCTGGCCGCGGAGGACACGCTGTTCTGACTCTGGGCAGCCCTCTCTGCTCCTGCCTGGGCCCATCTTCTTTAGGCTGGGCACTGGTCAGGGCTCTCCAGGGCCAGAGCCCACGGGATGGATGATCAACAGAGCTGCTGACTGAGCTGAGGGGGTTTGTGAAGGGAACTGGCTCCCGGGTTGGTGGCCCCGAGGGTTCCCTCGGCGAGCTTCTGCAGGATGAGGACCCAGGGAAGCTGCAGGTGGAACTTCAGTCCAGGCTGAAGGCTGAGGACCTGGGGCCACTGGCGTGAGTCCTGAAGTCCAAGGGCCAGGTAGCCTGGAGCTCCGTCACCAAGGGTGGAGAGTCCCACTCCAGGACAGGGGGGCTGTGGCTGCACCTGCTCTCTGTCCTCTGCTCCCTCCAGGCCTCGGCTGACTGGAGGGGGGTGGCCATGCCGAGATGGACATTCCTGCACAGTCTGCTGATGTGAACGCCCTGACACGCCCGAAAAACGGGGCTAGCCCGACACCCGCGATCCCCACCACGGGCCCCACCCACTGCCTCGCAGGACCAGCAATGGAGGCCCACGTCTGGTCACGGAGGCCCAAGTCTGGTCACGTCGGAGGGACCCCTCCTGAGAGGACCTCAGGAGCAGCACGAGAAGCTGTCACCGTCACTTGCACAGTCCCAGTGTCTGCCAGGGTTGGGAGGCCAACGTGTCCTTCCTGGAAGGACCCAGTCCGCGAAGAACTTGAGGATGGTCAGAGCAGGGCGTAGCGCTCACTGCAGGGACAGACGGGATAAGGGACATTCCAGGCCCACGACACACTCTGTCCCCCAAACACCGGGAAGACTCTTCCCCTCCACCAAGGAACCCCGGGCCTCCAGTCCCTTCCCTCCCTGCCCTCCTGGGACACTGTAGCAGGGACACGTTTTCCTGTACCCGAGAAGTCAGCCAGTACCAGCCTCAGCTGGGGGACACTGGGAGGGGAAGGGACGGCGGTGCCTGGGGAGCCCCCGTCCCAGCCGGGACAGCCACTGTGCGGGCCTGGACCGCAGGACCGTCCCATGATGTTTCACAAAAGATGGAGGCGGTTCTGTGGTCGCCCTCAGGTTCAAATGCTGATGAGGTTTTAAACCCACTGGGTGGATCCGGGGACACGCGGCCTCCTGGTGCCCCGCTTTCCTTCCCTGGACCCCAGAGGGGCTCCGCTGGTTTTAGGAGCAACTTCCTGGGGGCGAAGCAGCTGTGTGACTGCTTAGGGGACAGCGTCAGCCACACCAGGGGACCTAAGCCGCGGCCTGCAGAATCCTGTGTTGCCTGCTGGTGGGGGTCAGGAAGGGGCTGACCGGAAAGACTTCAGTGGCCCGTGCCTGCCTGTCTGCACCGCAGGTGGACGAGGCCAGCCGCCAGCTAGGACCTGCGGGGCTACTTCCGGAACCCTCTGGCAGGCAAGCCAGGAGCCTGGGCAGCAGCGTCCAGCAGTGTCCATGCCCGGGCAAGCTGCACCCCTGGAAGCAGCTTCCCAGGAGCCTGGGAAGAGGGGGAGTGTCCCTGCCGCTCCCAGCAAGCCCGGGCTTGTCCTATGTTCCAGGCCACTTCTGTGGCAGGACAGTGTCCAGCTCTGGGCTGGCTGGGGATGCAGGTGTGGTGATGAGAGGCGGCGGGATGGGAAGGCACCTGGAGGTGGGGCGCTGGGTGGGGGTGGACAGCCAGCCCGAGGGCCAGGGCTTCACACGGCGGCCTGCTGGCAACTCCTGTGGGCACAGGCCACCAGGCCACCTCGCCACCCCGCGCCTGACGGCTCTGCCCAAAGGAGCCCAGGTGCACCCGTGGGCCCCTGCCCCACCCATCCCTGAGCCCGGACAGCTCAAGTGGACCTTCTGGAAGGTCACGTGTGCACTCACACTGCCCAGTAAGAGTGCTGGCTGCTGAGGCGGAGCCAGCGTGGCCAGGGAAGCGAGTCTGAAATCTTGATTAATTCAAATACGAACAGCGGCCCGTGACTCGAGGCTGCCAGGGTGGACAGTGCGGATCTAGAACTTTCCAACCCACGGTTCCAGCTTAGGCAGCCCCCGTCTGAGTCGAAGCCCAGATGTCCCTGCCCCCACCACTGTGGTGTCAAGAGAGCACAGGTGACAAGAGAAGCCGGGTCCTGTCCCAAGCCATCGCCAGCAGCTCCAGATCCCTTGCCATGGCCACAGGTCCCTCCTCACAGAGCAAAGTCCCCAACAACAGACACCACCGTGGGTGGACACCACCGCCAGGCCCCGGGCCCCACGTGGACCAGGGCCTTGGAGAGTCCCTTCCTCTTTTGATCCTAATCCGTGAAAGAAAAATGCTGGTTTTTATTTGGGCTCAGTCCAGCCCGCAGTGGACAAGTACTGGGCATTTATTTAATTTTGAGGTACTGGTGCCGGGGAGGAAATCCAGGGCCTTGTGCACACCAGGCGAGGGCCTGCCCCTGAGCCAGTGTGGTGGCACCCGGCCCGAGCACGCGGTGTTGGTGACGGGGTAGGCGAGGCTCGCTAGCCCCCAGTGACCAAGGTCCTGTTACAGGCCTCAGGGCCAGGCCTCCTGTCACCGCTGGCCTGGTGCCTCCTCCTCTTCCTCAAGTCCCCGGGGCTGGGCCCCAGCTGCCCCCGCCTCCCAGGCCACAGTGGGCTCCTGGCAGCAGGGCTCTGCTTACTGGCCAGGGGAGGTCACCCGCTGGCCTGGGGTGAAGCTATGGCTGAGACCCACTGTCCTGTGGACCAGGACTCCTGGCCACGGTGGCCTCAGCTGCCTGGAGCAGGGGACTCACACCTAAAGTCAACACGGCCGCCTGCTGGCTGAGTCTGCGTCTCATGACCCATTGTCCCCTCCAGCACCTCCCAGCTGGCTTACACCTATTGTCCCCTCGAGCTGCCCGAGCAGCCTGGTGGAGCTCCAGCGGCTGAGGAGCCCTGCCCGCAGGGAGGAGGCCCAGGAGGCCAGACAGTAAGTCCGTCTTATGAAGTGTCCCCTGCCCGTGGCCAGCACCCCGGGCCTCACCCAGGGCCACCACGTTCCCCAGACAGGAAAGGCGAGAGGAAGGGAAACGCAGGGGCAGATGAAGTCACCAGCCTAGGACCACAGATGAGATTCTGCCAGCCCGGCCAAGCCGGTGTCACTGTCCCTTTTACAGATGAAGAAACCGAGGCCTGAGAGCCCAACTCTCTGCGAAGGGCCACAAGCTGCCTGGCAGGAAGGACATACCTCGTGTGACTGGCCAGCGGGAAGGGTCAGTGAATCTCCTGGCCCCTGCTGGGCAGGCAAGGGTGTCCTTCTCACCCCCACGGGAGGTGGGGGACCTCAGGGTAAGGCACCCTTGGCAGCACTGGGTCAGAGCGGACAGGAGGCCGGGTGGAGTGGAGGCCACAGTACCCCTCAGCCCACTGTGACCTGAGACGGGAGCCACACGGTTACCAGTCCCCTCCTCTCACACCTATGTCCAGCCCCGAGTGGCCACAGGGGCTTCCCTGGTGCTGCACCTGTCCCTCCTCTGAACTGACACTGCCCTCCTGTGTGGCTTCAAGCCTGGCTCTACCTCCTTGGCCCTGGACACCGTCCCCGCGCCACCTAGACCTCCTCCTAGAAGCCTCTTCACCTCCTGCCACATCCTGAGGCCTGGGGAGCTGCCCTCCTCTCAGGCAGCAGGGTCCAGGCCCCACGGACACCAGCGCCCAGCACAGGGTGGGCATCCAGACAGGCCTGCACCAGGGGAAGGTCAGACAGAAAGACGGAGCTCCGCCCCGGGCAGCCGGCCTGCCCAGCCACCGACCACAGGCCCGGCCCAGCCCAGCCCAGGTGATGGACCAGCCCAGGTGATGGACAGCCTGGTAGGCCAGGCCATGCCGGGGCCTGACCTTGGGCACTCTCTGACCTGTCCCCACCCTCTGTGGGAGAGGGGACAAGGCTGATGTGGATGTGTGTAGCAGGCCTGGAGGGACTTGGGGACCTTTGTCCCAGCCAGGAGTCAGGGTCCCATCTCTTGGGAACAGTGCTCCTCCAGGTGGTGACCAAGGGGCTATGACGGCCAGCTCTGGTCTCTGTCCCCCCGTAGGGCGAGGGGCACGGGGCTCCTAAGGCAGACTGTTCCTCCTCTTGCCAGGTGCACGGCCGGTCCCTCCCCTTGGGGCCCCAGCTCCCGTCTGTGCAGTGGGGAGGTGACGTGGCACCTCAGCTGAGAACCTGTCTGAAGCGCCTGGCACGGGCTGGCCTGTGGCCTGGCACGGGCTGAGCCACCCTCACAGCGAGGACCAGGGAGGGCAGGGGGTTCAGGGACGCTGAGGCTTTGCTCCCGGGATCTGCAGTCAGGGTGCCTCCCTGAGGGGGGAGATGGTGGCCATTCTCTGTCACCGGCACTTCAGCTCTCCGTGGCTGAGCCCCAGGTCCGACTGGGGCTGGTGACCTGGGCTCCCGTTCCCACCTGGTTCCCCAGTGTGGCCAACTCACCCTGCTGGCCTGAGGTCACGCTGCCTCACTCACCTCCTCGCGGGGCCCCGGACTGTGCCACTCCCCAGGCTCCAGGGTCTTGGAGTGGGGCAGCCGCCCTCCCGCCTGGGGCCACTCATTTCTATGGGCTTGGGGCAAGGGCCCAGTCTGAGGGCCCCGAGGGCCCACTGTGTGAGGGTCTGCGTCCCCTTCCAGCGCCCTCCTTGGTCCTCGGGACGTCCATTGTGGATGAGGGCTGGGTTGCCTGTCCCGCGAGCCAGCCCTGTGCAGGTGCCTAGAGGGGACAGTCCCCAAGCTTCAGGGCCACAGGTTTCCTTGTAAGTGGGCCCCTGTGCCTCTGGGAGCTGCATTAGGGGGTTCCCCCTCTGGGGAGGGGTGGTGGCAGGTGACACTGCCAGTGTATAAGGGCACCGCAGGGGGAGAAGAGGCAGAAACAAGAAGGCCGGGGAGGCTAAGGGTGGAGGGCAGGGCCATGGGGTCCCACAGGAGTCTAGTCCCCAGACTGTGGGCCCTCAGTTGGGAAGGCTCCCAGGCCCCATGGGCTTCCAAGTTCCTGGTGGTCCTGGCTTAGCGCATGGGCTGTGAGCCAGAGATGTGGGTTCAAATCCACACTCCTTGGGCACGTGGGACTCTGTGGAAAACGGGATGCTGAGTTCCTCAAAATTTAAACAGAATTACCACACGTGACCCAGCAGTGCCATGTGCATGTGTGCAAGAGAAAGACAAGGTGTGTCCACCCAAAAACCTGTCCATGGCCATTCACAGCACAACAGCTCACAGGCGGAAACAATCTAAATGTCCACCAGTGGATAAGCAGAACGTGGTATATCCACGTAATGGAGTAGTATGTAACTATAAAAAGTACTGCCACATGCCACAACATGGACAAACTTTGAGGACACCCTGCCAAGGGAAAGAGGTCAGCCACAAAAGACCACATCTGATAAAGTTCCACCCACGTGAAGTTTCCAGAATGGGCGAGCCCAGAGAGACAGGAAGTGGATGGGCGCTGCTGGGTTGGAGAGAGGAGACGGGGAATGGCTGCTCCCTGGGTATGTTCCTTTTTGGGTGGTGAGAATGTTCTGGTATTAGACATGGAGCTGGTTGTGCAGCACTGACTTCTGGGAGCCACGAGTCAGACTTGAGAGGCAGGGGACGCGGTGGCACCTCGTAAAGCTGTTACAGGAACGTCTTCCCTCCTCTTACTGGGTTCTGGGATCTCGGACAAGTTGCCAAAGCATGTGGTGCCTCAGTTTCCCTGAGGCGACGCAGGGCGGGTCACCGTGTGTACTTGGCACGCCCAGGGCACTGGCCTCACCGGGCAACCCCTGGCTCCATCTGCGGTGGCCACTCGGCCCTTTGGCTCTGCCCGCCTGCCAGGCTCCCTTTTCCACTGTTCTCAAAATCGAGGTAAAGTGTGTGGAGCAGAGATACCCGCCATCGTGAGGACCCCGCCATCGTGACCACCCTGAGGGATGTGAAGCTCTTCACACCGCTGGGCAGCTGTGGCTGCCATGTCTCTGAGGCTCTTCCGTCTTAGGAAACTGAAGCTCCACGCAGCTCTGCGACCCGGGCACCGCCACCTGCTTCCGTTTCTGTGGATCCGACCGCTCTGAGGCCCCCACACCCGTGGAACCGGGCATCGCGTCCTTCGGTGCCTGGCACAGTGTCCTCAGGGATTGTTCCGACGTAGCCCAGGTCAGCAGGTCCTCTTCAAGGCTGGATGATCCTCGGGTGCACGGGGACCGCCCGCTGAGGATCCGCTCGTCGCCGAGGGATGGCGGGGAGCGTTGGCTCTGGCTGCTGTGCGTGTCCTGCCAGGGCGTGGGTGTGCCCGGGGCTCTCGAGGCTGTCTCCTGGTTTGGGGTCACGTTCATGCGTGGAAGGAGCTGCTAGACCCCACGGCGGTCTACCCTCAGCTTCGTGGGGAGCTGTCGTGCTGTTATCGCGGCGGGTGGGCCTGTCACGCCCCCCGCCCTGCTCCCACCCGCTCCCCACCGGCACAGGCTATTGTGTCGGGCAGCAGTTGTCCTGACCCGGGAGGAGGCTCCCGCCTCTGTGCTGGCCGTTACCTTTCCCCTGCATCTTCATGGCCAGCCCCTGCTTGTCACCTGGGAAGTTCACAGACCACTGCAGGTGGCCCAGAGGTCCAGCAGTAACCAGCTGCTTCCCACCCCTGGTACCTGCTGCTGCAGTGACGTCAGGGCACTTGGCCACTGCCCGAGGTTCCCTGATCTGTCCACTATCTTAGGCAAGAAGAAGACAAGCCCTGTAAACTCAGGAACTGTGACCTGGTTCCTTTTGGTATCCACTGGGGCCAGGACAGTGCCTGGTCCTTGTGTCTCAGCAAACCTCAGATGAAGGGCGAGGCTGGCAGGGCCAGGACGTCCCCCCGAGCATGTCTAGACCCAGAGCTCTTATGGGTCTCAAAGTGTCGACAGCTGCAAGTTGCAGCCCTTCCATGCGGCAGCAGAAGCCAGGGCAGCCCCTCGACAGTGGGGGGAGGAAAATGCAGGAACCACTGTCCTCTGGGGCCACCAATACAGTGGCGAGGAACCCGTGCACCTCAGCCCTGGGATGCACCCACAAAATGGCATTCAATAGCCGCACAGTGGGTACACCTGGATCCTAGCGCTCAGGAGGCCAAGGCAGGAGGACCCAAGTGAGGCCCTTAGCAGCTCAGTGAGACCCTGTCTCTAAATAAAATTCAAAATAGGGCTGGGGGTGGGGCTCAGTGGTCGAGGGCCCCTGGGTTCATCCCTGGTACCACCCCCCAAAAACTGGTGTTCAATGAACACCCATTTAAAAAATTAATTTCTGGGCTGAGGATGTGGCTCAAGCGGTAGCGCGCTCGCCTGGCATGCGTGCGGCCCGGGTTCGATCCTCAGCACCACATACAAACAAAGATGTTGTGTCTGCCGAAAACTGGAAAATAAATATTAAAAAGTTCTCTCTCTCTCTCTTTTAAAATAAAATTCTCTCTCTCTAAAAAAATAAAATAAAAAATTAATTTCTTATTTTTAAAAAAAATGATGGTAAAACGCACAGGCGCAAATCCCCTTGCTGTTGAGGCGTCCAGCGCTGTGGACCCAGAAGTCTGCACTGCCAAGGAACGTCACTACCGCTGTCTCCAGGCCCCTCCTGCCAGGCACTGCTGCAGGCCCACACAGCTGGACGGTGGCCCCGAAGTCCCGTCTCTGCACTCGGACTCCTCGGGCCCTCGTGGTAGGTGTGGGAGGTGCAGGTGTGTCCTGGCCCTCGTGGGTCAGGTAGGCTTCACTTCACATGGTGCCCCCTCCTCACCCTGTGCCAGAACAGACTCCCTCGGTGCCCAAGTTGTGGCACACGGACAGGTTGCTGGACACGAGGGCCATTCTGTCTCTTGGTCCCCGTGACTAAAGTAATGCTGATAACGGGGCTGCAGAACAGGACCCGCGGGGCCAGTGAGCCCAGGGCTCAGGCCTGCCCAGTGTCAGCTGGAGGACGAGCGTGACTGCCGAGGCCCGTGTCTCCTCCAACACAAACTGAGTGGCCACAGAGATGGGTGGGAAGTTTCTGTGGGCCTCGGCGGCCCATCTTCTGTGCCAAGGTGTGGTGCTGGGCCACCGCAGAAGGTTGGCCTGGGGACATCAAGAAGCTGACTGCTCTGGTGCTAAAGAAACCAGCAAAAGAGACCTCGCAGCCTTTATGGTGACCGCTCTCGACCCCTGGGAGATGATACCACGGAACACCAGTCCTGGGGCCTGGACAGGAACCTGGGGTGAGGATGGAATGGGACTAGCTGTCCCAGCCTACATTCTGAGCATTGTGGTCCCCGCCCCAGGATGGCTTCCCTGGAGTAAGTGACTCTCTTTTTTTTTTTTTTTTTAATATTTATTTTTTAGTTCTTGGAGGATACAACATCTTCATTTTTTATTTTTATGTGGTGCTGAGGATTGAACCCAGTGCCCTGCACATGCCAGGTGAGGATGCTACCACTTGAGCCACATCCCCAGCCCCAGAGTAGGTGACTCTTTAAGTGTCAGGATTCCAGGGGACCAGGGGGATGGATGGTGGGGCCAGGACACGTTCTGGCTTGCCCTGTTGTCCATCTGGGGCAGTTATTGTTACTGTCTGCTGCTCTTGAAATGGCCCCATTTGAAAGAGGAATGACACAGTCACTTCCTGAGTTATCTACTGCGACATAACAAACTGTCCTGAATCTCAGTGCTGGAAACTACAGGTTTTTTAATCTCTCAGTTCCTAGGCGTTAGGAGTTTGGGCGTGACTCAGTGGGGCAGTTCTGGTCTAGGATCCCTCTGGAGGTTACAGTCAAGGCCGATGGGGCTGTGTGATCCACTGAGGGCCTGCCTGGGGCAGCAGCCTGGGCCTCTCTCCACAGGGCTGCTTGAGCATCCTCACAGCATGGCAGCTGCTTCCCACAGGACAAGGGACAGAGAGACAGAGAGCACCAGGCAGAGCCACCGGGGACTGTGGGTATCACTCTGCCACCTTCTCCTGTTGTAAGAGTCACTGAGGCAGACATTTAAGGTGGGAGGGGAAAAGGAGGGGTCTAACTTTAAAGGGAACATTGGCAGAATTTGGGGTATTTTAAAACTCCCACGGTTGTCCTAAAATGAGGCACGTTCTGGGGGAGGGGCAGGATAAGGCCAGAGAGGACAGAAGACATCACGTCAAGAACATTCACATGCCACGCAGGGCTGCAACCCAGGAGCAGGGGTGGCCTGAGGACGGGAGCAAGACAGCGATGCGGCCAGGGAGCTGGATGGAGGACAGAAGCCCGATCCCGCACCACCTCCATGTGGGCTGCCCTGCCCTGCCGGGCCCTGCCCTCAGAGTGCCTCCCCGGGTGTCTGCTCCCCTCCCCTGGTGGGATCACACGTCTTCTCTGTCCCCTGGACAGGAACTCATTCTGCACACAGCAAGCAGCCACCTGCGGGTCTCTTCCTGAACGAACATTCCATCTGCACCAACCCTGGGCTGGCCACCTGTCCCCCACAGGTCCCTTCTTTCCAGCGTCCAGACCTTTGCTCACGATGCTCTTCCCATCACAAGGATCCGGTGGGCTGACCAGACAGCTACCCCATGTGGGACCAGCCTCATGCTCTCCCATCTGCACCCCTGCCTGGGCCCTCCTAGCCCACCCCTCCAACCCCCTGCAGGCCTGTCTCCCTTCACCCCAGCACCCTGATGTCTTCCCATCCCAACGCGAGCTCGGCTCAGTTGGCGCCACCTCCTCTAGGAAGCCTTTCCTGCTGGCAGCGCTGAGGTCCCAGAGCATTTTGGTGCCCCTCTGCTTAAAAATGAGCCTGTCCTCCCAGGGAAGTGGCAGAATGTCTACCTCCTAGAATCAGAACGTGGCATCAGCTCTGCCCCCCAGACTGGCGCCAGCCAGCTGAGCCGGGACGTTTCTCTCTGGGCCATCTCTTACTGGAGCACACAGCAGCAGGTGCCACCTCATGCGGTCGATGGGCTGCACCTCATGAAGTCCTCGGGGCACGGTCACCATCCCTGTGCTATAGGTAGCTGAACACACAGAGAGGACGGGTAACTTGCTCAAGGTGCAGTGCCGGGATGCGGCAGCGCTGGTTCCCCGGAAGTCTCCCTGGAGCCCAAATCCCTGTCAGCTCGTCTTTCCCTCAACAGCCATCAAACGGTGGCTGGTGGCCTTGGCCTGTGCACCTGGGGAAGCAGGGAGCATCTGGGCAAACTCTCCGCAGCTTTCAGCTTCTCTCCCATGAAGTAGTAGTAGTAGCCAGCGCTCACTCTGGCTTGAGGGCACAATGGGGCGCAGGAGCCACAGGGGGCACAGGCTCAGGCGCAACAGACAGGAGCCCATGCGAGGGGCTCGGAGGGCACAGCTCCCTGCACAGCTGCCCACCTGCCTTTCCTGCCAATCAAGTGTGACACACTTTCTAGGATGGGACTGGAGATGACAGCCTCCCCAGCCGCACTGCCGGGGCTTCTCCACAACGCTCCGTCAAGAGGCTCCTGGACGGGAGTCCAGTCCACTCTGCTTGGACGCTGGGCCGAATGGTCCTGGGGCAGGTCCTGAGCCAGGCTTCCTTCCCGGGTTCAAGTCCCAGTCCTGCCACATCTGGGTGCCCTTGGGCCCTTGACTCTCTTGGCTTCCTCATCTGTAAAGTGGGGCCCCCACTCTGTGGGCTGCTGTAAAAATTAAAGGAGCAACAGAGTAGCGCCCAGCTGAACTAAGTGCCTGTCATTGCTGTGTCTTGTCACCTGTCCCCACACCTGCCTCACAGGGTGCAGAGAGCACCTCCAACTCCAGAGAGCCTTACTCCACATGAAGACTGAGTGGGCCTGGCATCCAGGCTGAACATCTCCAGTCCCTCCAGCGGGTCCCCAGGCTCTGAGGCCCTCCCTGTGGTGGCTGGACTTGCAGGCCTGGGTGAGGCTGGGGTCCAGGAAGCGAGGCAGAGGGGCGGCACTGTGGGCCCACCTTGGTCAGGAGCTCGCATGCCGTCGAGTGTGGAGGCTTCTCTGTGCCAGCACTCGGTCTCAGCCTCAATGGGACGGGGTCTCTGTCACAGGGGCACACACAGCCCGCCTCAGCCACAGCCACAGCCACAGCCAAGAGGTTCCCAGGGGCAGCCCCCCCTTCAGCAGGGAACCCTGATTGGCCCACGATGGTCTCATTCCCTGTGCCAGTGATTGGCTGTGGCGAGTTCACATGACCTGGTTCCAACCAATGAGCAAGGAAGCCTGGGCAGGACGGGGGCCCCTGGAGAGGTTTTCTCAGGGGCAGCAGCTCTTGCCCTGGTGGGGCTTCCTCCCGATGGTCCCTGAGGCCACAGGCTGCTCCAGTTGTGACCCCAGAGCTCGGCTGTCATGTCAAGGTTGGCCAAGTGGAGAGGTGGGAAGATCCAAGCCACGGCCCTCAGGACAGCCTGGCTCTTGGTGCCTCATCTGTCACTCGAGGTTCCAACTTCTTTTTAGGTCAGTCCAGCCAGGGCCTGCTGCAGTCCAGGGCCTCCCACTGAGGTTCTGAGACTGCCTTTCATCTTCCAGAGATGGAGCCGGGTCCACGGTGTGCAGGGGACCTCCTAGAGGAAGGGGCTACCAGGGATCTGAAGGACGAGCAGGCAGGCTGAGGGGGTGCGCAAGGAGCACAGTTCCCGGCAGAGGAGGCAGATGGGATGGAGGCCTGAAGGCCGCAGAGGTTGGACTCTGTGGATCCATGGCTCTGAGCACAATCGTGGGGCTGGAGAGCCCAGCAGGGAGGGCCACAGAGGGCCACTGAGGGCGAGGGGGCCATCTGGGGACGGCTCTGCTTTCCCTCCCCTGGTCTCCGCCCCTAACTTCAGGCCAAGAGTGAGTGCACCCAGCGACCATGACCGTGGGCCAGCTGTCCAGAGTGGGGCAGGGCGGGGAGTGCTCCCGAGGTGACCTGCCTCCAGGGGGCTTCCAGCCCTGGGCACTCATAAGAATGACTCCGGCAAATACTTGGCTGAGACCAGGGTCCCTCAGTGTGGGCTGGAATCCCCCAGGCACTCACTAAGTGCCCACAAAGCCTGGTGCCTGGGCAGTGGAGGAGGGCCAGGTTCAAATCCCACCTCTGCTTCTCCCCAGCCCTGAGACCTTGAGCAGTGGTTCTCCTCCCGACCTAGTGTCCTCACCTCCGTGGACGGCACAGCAAAGTGGGTAGCCCCCATCATCGCCCACCACGGAGGGGGAGTGGACAATGAGGCACTTTCCTGGGATGCAGGGTCATCATCTCAGGGGGAGGATAAGACAACCAGGCGACACATGCCCAGGGCTGGAGCTGGGGAGCGAGGCAGGGGCAAGAGAGGTCCTGCGTCTACCTGCAGGTGACGAGACCAGCCCTGTGGGCGCTGGGGCTAGGAAACAGAGGAGGGTCAGCTCCTCAAGTCTGCACTCCTTAATCTTTCAAAACTGTGCACTGCAAACAGAGGGACTGGCCATCACTGCCTGGGTGCCACCTGCAACTTTCAATTATGAAAACTTTGCGCTTGAGCCACCTGGATGCAGGTTGAGTCCTGGGCTCTATGGCTTGTTATGTGACCTTGGGTGAGTTACGTAATTACGTAACTTTGAGCCCCAGGTCCCTTCTTTGAAAAGGAGGTATCACACCTCTTTCACCGACTGTCCTGCCCTGGACACACTGGACCAAACCCTTTGCCACCTGGCTAATCTCAATAGCTCCTCCCAACCCTGCTAGGCCCCGCCCCCAAGCCCACTCTACTGCAGGGCCTAGTTCTTTCTTTGAACCAGGCTCTGGGTCTTGCAGAGGCAGGGGCAGGATAGCTCAGCATCTCAAGGACCCAGCTGTACCCCAGCACAAAGTGGGGTCCCCCATGCCGTTTTCCTCCCCACTGGGCAGACTCCAGAGGGGGGAGGGCTCAGGAAGGTGACAGTGTGCTAGATCTTAAGGATTGAAACAGGAAGAGAAGAAAGATGTTCAGGTGTGAAGCATGGAAGTGTGAAGGGAAAGGAGGTGAATTGTGGGTCACTGGAGTATTTGCTGGGGGGTGGCTAAAGTCAAGGATTGAAGATCCAGATTCCCAAAGGCCTTGAGTGCCACGCTGAGGGTTTGATCCTATAGAGAGTGACTGAAAATTTTTCTTTTCTTTTTCTTTTTTGCAGTACTGGGGATCAAACCCATGGGTGATTACCACTGAGACACATCCTAGCACTTGTCTTTTTTTTTTTTTTTTATTCTCAGACAAGACAGGGTCTTGCTTGCTAAGTTGCTGAGGCTGGCCTTGAATTTGCTATCCTCCTGCTTGGGTCTCCAGTAGCGGGATTACAGGTGTGTGCCACGGCTCCTAGCTTGAAAAATTTTAAACATGCAGCTCAGAGATCTCAGTGGATGCTGTACTAATTCGGGCTAAAAAGGTTTTGAGGAGTGGGGTGGTGACAGGGTTCTGGGCCACTGTGTGGGGACAGGCACTGTGGGAAGACTCACAGGGAACAAAAGTACTACCTGGGTGGCTGATCACTGAAAACGGTTCAATTAATAGGTCCACATCCCAGCACCCCTTTTACACTCACTAAGAAGCCATTTAAAGAGCCCTCCAGAGCAGCTCTGTGGAAACTAGTGGACCCAGAGAGACAAAGCGAGAGCCAAAGAGAAAGAACTGGCCTCGGCCACTCGGGCAGTGAGGGCTGGCCACAAGCTTGAAGCCACGCCTGGGTTCAGAGTGCGAGCGTTGGCAGGTCCTCAGTCATTTGACAAGTGTGCTCAGCACCTTCTAGAGCCAGACCCGGGAGACCAGAAGATGACCTTTGACCTCTGAGTCATCTAGAGACCAGACCCTTCACCTGGGCCTCCTCTGCCTGCCTGCCTCTGGAAGGCAGAGGGAGAAGGGAGACTCAGGGAGGGAAGGTCTCCTTGTGGTCAGACAGGCCAGTGAGGCTCACCCTGGGCAAGGCCTATTTTTGAGTCCTCCAAACTGGACCCCGTGTGGGGGAGTGATGGACGGGGCCAGTCCCTCCACAAAGGGAAAGGGACAGGAGGGAGCCCACCTTTTGTTGCTCCCAAGTGCCCCTCCTCCCAGCACCCAGGCCTGGATACCATCCCCCCCTTAGAATGGTGGCCAGGAAATCAGCCAGGAGGCTACTGGGGTGCGGGGGTGCGGGGGGGGGGGGGCAGACAGACGACGACATGGGGTTTGGGGAAGGAGTTGAAAAAACAAAGATTTCTTGGACCTTCAAGACTGGCCAGGAGTGGGGGACACAGGGCAGGTAGATGCTGGATCCAAACAGCCAAAGGGGGCTTTGTGTGCTGGGGGTGTGTGTGGAGTCTGAGCTGCAGGCTTTTGTTTTCAAATGACCTGTTTAATGATTACCTTTTGCAATCAAAGAAGCCAGCGCTCTCCACAGGCAAAGGGCTCCCAAACCTCAGACCCCACCAAGGAGGCAGCCCAGCAGAAAGTAAACAGGGCCCCGGGCAGATCTGGCTCTGTCTCCCAAACAATGGCCGGCCTGGGCTCCGGGCTCAGTCACATCAAAGTGAGATTTTCAAGCAAGAACTTTAACAGGCAAATAACAGGCTTGGAATGAATTATTTCCCTGTGTCCCCTGAGCTCAGTGCCAAAGGGGACAGCCGGGGGAGGGGGATGCAGGGGGGGGGAGCTGTCATTTCAACTTAACCTTGACCTGTAACATATTCATTCATTTTGCAGAGAGGGAGAACCATCTCTGGCCCCAAACCCCTCCCCTGCCCAAACAACAAACAAACAAACAAAACAGCAACAACTTCATTATCCCTTTTAACTGTCACAATGGTAGGCAAACAAGGGACTTAAGTTACAGCAGCTAGCTGGCACTCCACCGGGCTCAGACTCCTAGGGGGAAAAAAAACCAAAAACCAAGAAACAACAGAAAAACAAAAACCCTGATCCGAAGCCCTGTGGGGGCTCACCAAGCCAACCCTCGGCCAGCCGTGGAGAATCGGTCTTCCCATTTCCTCCTTATACCTCCCAGGCCTTCAACTGTCTTCCCTCTGCAGCCTCCAAGCCCAGCCTCGAGGCTGATCCATAAACACGCCAGCTCCTCCCCTTTCACGGCTCGACCCCCCACTTCTCTGGACCCCAAGGAGAAAGGATCGCCGCGACCCTCGCCGGCAGCCCCTCCCCGGCCCTGCCCCCCCGGCGCGCGACCCTCGCCGGCACCTGGGGACGAGCGTCCACTAAGGATTTCTCGGTTTTCTGCCCCGGTGGCCGCGCTCGGCGCACGCCTCCCCGGCCGCGGCGACAGGGGCCGGGCCCGGGCCGAGCCGGTCCCCCGGCCGCGTCCCCACACCTGTTTTCCATTCATTCGTTCGTGCGCTCGCTCATTCATTCCGCCCGGTCCCTGCGTCCCTGGGCCCGGGTCTCGGAGAGGGGGCCGCGGCCGGGGACGACAGCGGCGGGGACCCGCGGGGACCCACGGGGCCGGCGGGCGGGCGCCGGCGGGGGGGCGCTCGGGGCCGAAGTTGTTTTGCAGCGCGGCGGCGAGGACAGCGCCGGGAGCGCCCCTTTGTCTGTCCCCGGCCGGCGCCGCGTCCCCGCGCGCTCACCTGGTCTTGGAGGACAGGAAGGCAAGTTTGATGAGGCCGTAGGTGAAGAGCGGGATACTCTCCTTGGCGACGCTGGCAACTTGCAGCCGGTGCTCCAGGATGTGGAGTTCCATCGTCCGCCCGCGCTCCGCGGCGGCTCATCGGCGGGGGGCGAGCCGCGGCCCCCGCCCCCTCCGCGCCCAGCCGGCACCGAGCCGCCGCGGGCAGCCGGCCCGGGGACCGCGAGCTCGGCGCCGGGCCCGGCCGCGTCCCGGGCAGGGAGGCCGCCAAGTTGCGAGGGGCCGCGAGCGGCGGCGGCGGCGGCGGGCGAAGGAGGCAGCGCCGGCAGAGCGGCCGAGCGGCGGAGCGGCGGGGCAGCGGCGCGCGGCGCCCGGCGCAGGCAGCAGCTGGTGCTCGCTGTAACAAACAACTTGCCACTCAAACGCCGGTCCGCTGCGCGTGCGCCGCCGCGCGCGGCCTGCCGGGACTTGTAGTCCTCGCTCCGTGGCTGCGGCTGTCTGGGGCTGGGCGGCTGCGCCACCGGTGCACGGGAAATGCAGCAGCGCGGGGTCCCCTAGGGCCGCAGCGGAGGCCGAGGGGAGCCACCCGGCTTTTGGAGCCCTCCCGAGCCTGGGTGTACGCTCTGTCACTCACTCGGGCTCTGGGCTAAAGCGCTTTGGGGTACCCAGCGAGTGTCCCCCAAACAACTCCAGCGCCTAGTGGAGGCCCGAGTCTGGGAGGCGAGAGGTTTAGAGAAATCGGTAATTACAGTGCAGGGAAGTCCAACGGAAGGAGGGTGTGGAGCACAGAGAGGTGGTCGTGGGGTCTCAGAGGGCAGCCCCGGCAGAGGACAGCCAGGCTGGGTTTTGAAGGGTGAATGGGAGCGCGCAGGAAGCGGGTGGGGGCGCGCGGGTGGAGGGCAGCGGCCTTGCAGGCAGAAGGAACAGCGTGTCCAAAGGCACGGGAGCGTGAAAGCCCCCACGACGCTGTGTTTGGCTTTGTTGCAGCGGAAAATCTGAGGTAGGAGAGGCGAGAGATAAGGCAGGCACAGTAACCAGGACTCGGGTCGGGAGGGTCATGTGTGCAGAGCTAATGAGGTGGCCATTTATCCCGCGGGAGAAGGGGTGATGGCGACCACGAACGCTGAGTGGGGGAAAAAAAACATGAACCACATCGGAAGTGCTTCCAACCCCAGGGCCAGTGCGCTGGACCCTATCCCGCAACATTCCCCGCGGCATGGCCGATTTTGAAATTTCCTAGGTTAAAGTTACTGGTGCTTTGCCCTTTGGCACAGTAGTTTGGGGACATGATGGGTCAGGTCCACTGGCTGGGGCAGGCTGGGAGCTTTTTGAGGAAAATCTGGGCTATTCTCTTCCACACTCCCAAGCCTCTTCTGCTTAGATAGGAACATATCAGGTGGTTTCTACTCCACAAAATGTATGAACCAAGCCTGTGGTCTGGGATAGATCTCTGGGCATGTCTATTTTCACTAAGGAATTTATCAATCCCTAATACAAAATTCATTTATTTGTCCGTTTACTGATTTATTTATTGACTTGTCTGGCTCCCCCCCTTACCCCAAATCTCAACTCCATAGACAGTGATTTTGGTCCTCTGCTGTGTTCTCCTTATCAGCCATAGCCACCCTCCACGAGAGGCACTCGTTCAATATTCGGGGAATGCATCCATCCATGCTTTAGAATGTATAGATTCTGGAAGGACCAAATAGAAACTCCAGACCAGTCACAGACAGATGTGTGCAGCAGTTGGGTGTTAGTCCGTCAGAATGTTATAGGAGAAAAGAAGCCTGTCTGAAGTCACAGCATTTGAGGCCTGAAGGAGAAGGAGAAGAAGAAGTCAAACCCAGGTGACGAAACCAAAAAACAAGGCTACAGGCAAAAAGTGGCCAGTTTTCTGACCTCTGCCCAAGTCAGTACTTTCCAGACTGCAGGCTACAACCCAGGAATGGACCAGCAGTAAAACAAATGCAAAAAAGCACAGAGCATTGCATATAAGGAAATGGGACTATTCTCTTTTCTGTGTCTCAAGAGACTTTTGTTTGGACCCTGGGGGAGTGTGTGCGCATGCTTGTGGGTGTATGTCTGAACTCGGGTGTCTACTGAATTGTGATATAAAGGTATTTCATGAGTCTGGGTCAAAAATATTTGAAAACACTGTGGGCTTTATCAGTAGGTAGCAACTCAGTGCCTCAGAGAGTTTGCAAATTTAGACCCTACTGCTTTGACTTGCAGAATTGCACTCATGGAGTTGTATCGGGTGGTTAAGGTTTCTCTGAAACTAGTTACTGAAATTAATATTCAGATTTTAAAGGAACTGTCTTTCAGGTTCCTAAGTCCTGAGAGTGGGTTCAGGCTGGGATTAAGTGAGGCCTGTGGGGTGCCCTGGGCCCTGCGAGTGCTGGGTAGCTGACATCCCAGAATTCCCTTCTCTCTTGGTCCCCTCTTCTGGTCCTTCTCTGGTTTCTGGATTTCTAACTGGTTTTTTCTCTGCCAAACTCCAAGATGAATGAAAGCCCACCTGGTGTTCCTTCCCATGTTATATAGTTACGGCTCCAGATCCGTCCTCCCACACTGATTCTGCTTTTAACCTTGTGGCTTTCATGGGTTTGGCCAATGAAATATCAGAATATGTGCTTGGAAGTCCTGTGCCTTGGAACATGCCCTCTTGAAATGCTGTCCTGAGACCCATATGCTGTCAAGAAGTCTGGGTGGAAGGCCATGTAGAGAAGGAAAGTAGGTCAAAGGGACCCAGCTGGACCCAGCCCCTGCCAACAGCTAGCACCAACTGTCAGACATGTGAGCGAGGCCATCTTGGACTTTCCAGCTGGCAACTGCACGGACGCACCCTGCTGTCTTGGGCCATTTTCTGTTGCTGTATCAAAATACGTGAAGCTAGGTCACGTATAGAGAAAAGAGGTTCATCTAGCTCACAGTTTTGGAAGCTGAAAGTCCAAGATTGAGCAGCCTGCTTGGTTTGGCCTCTGCTGAGGGCCTCTTGGAGAGGCATACCAGTCCCAGTCCCAGCTCAGTCCTACCAGGCTCTAGTCACACGGCATGGCAATGGAAGGGGTAGGTATAGAAGAGATCAGATGGTGAGACAGGAAGCCAGAGACAGGGAGGAACCATCTTGCTCTTTTATGACAACTCGGTCAGTCAACAAACTGAGCACCTTCAGAGCAGCTTGGTGGTGGCGGTGAGGGTATCCGGAGTCCCCTGCTACCTCTTGCTTCCTGGGGCCCCGAGTCTATTCAGTCTTCAGGTCTTAATGACTTATCCACTGTCCATCTCTGGTCTGTCTCTCCACCTGGACCACCGCAGCCCCATATCAGGGCATAATTCTCCTGTCCTAGATGGTTACAGTGGCCTCCAAGTGCCGGCTCCATCTCCTTTGTGTCACCAGGGTAGCTCTTGAATACTGTGGCCCACCCACAACTCTCTGCCTGTTTCCCCAGGAGACAAAACATCATCTCAAGGAAACCAAGCTCAACACAGCACAGTGGCATGTGCCTGTAATCCCGTTGGCTCAGGAGGCTGGGGCAGGAGGATTGCCAGTTTGAGGCCAGCCTGGGCAACTTAGGGAGACCCTGTCTGTCTCAAAATTTTAAAAAGTGCTGGGGATGTGTGTGCACCTCCGTGGTGGAGTGCCACAGGGTTCAATCCCCAGCACCACAAACACAAACTAAAACCAAGCCCAGATCCTCCCAGGTTGGTTGTGTCAAAAGAAGAGGCTTCCTGGCTCCTAGAGCCACCCCCTCCAATATGGTAGCCGTTACACAAATAAGGCTGCTGAGTGCCTCAGATATAGCTTGTGCCATGAGCAATGGACATTTAAACTTTGCTTCATTTTTTATTAACTTATGTTAGAACCTGATGTAAAATTCAGGTACCAGAAAATGTCCAAGTGTGTTTGGAAGGAAGCCACCAAATGTCCTGGTTTTCCTGGGACCTGTCTGCAGTGGTCACCCAGCACTTAATAGTGGTGATTCCCACGCATGAAACCTGTCTTTGCAAGGTGGTGGCTTCCTCAGCACCCCCCTGGGGCTGAGATGCAGGACTCAGGGGAGTGAACGCAGGGTGTGTGTGGCCCCAGAGTGCTGGGCTTCCAGAGGAGGCAGCAAGAATTCTCTGTGGTGACTATTGCCAAGTAACACGCAGCCCACGTGTAGAGGAGTCAAGTGACATTTTTTAAAAAAAGAATTCACTCATGAATTCTGCAGGTCGTGGGTTCAGAGAGGGCCCCGTGGGGACAGTTTGTCTTGGCCCCCATGGTGGGTGGCTGGCCTTTGCCTGGTGAGATGTGAAGGCTGGGGGAGGTTTGAACACTGGGACTGGAATCATCTGGAGACTTCTCTGCTTGTGTGACTAGAGCCTGGTAGGACTGAGCTGGGACTGGGACTGGTGTGCCTCTCCATGTGGCCTGGGCTTCTCGTGGTGGCTGGATGCCAAAGCCGGCACCGCAAAGAGGGTCCAGGAGCAAGGGTTCCAAGTGGGCCAGCTGTGAGAACCACAGGGCCTTTTATGACCTAACCTCAGAAATCCCAAGGGCGTGGCTTCCATGGTAATCTCTTGGTGAGAGTGGTCACGTGCCTAGCTTGTGTCAAGGAGTGGGGTCATGGCCTCCATCCCCTGACAGAGGCGTGGCAAAATCCCCTTTGGAACTGTTGGGAGCTGTTGGGAGCAGTGACTCTTGTAGCCAGTTCTGGAAGTCATGTGCAGGCCTTAGAAGGTGGGGCCTGTTGAAGCTGAGGAACTTCCTTTTCTCATCAGACCAGAGCTGCCCTGTGCTGGGTGAGGGTCTGGAAGTGTAAGCCAGGACCCGTTCCTCCAGCCTCCCCGAGATTTGCTCTCCACTTAGACTTTCTAAAGGAAGCTTTTCGTCTTGAGATGACTGTGGCTCCCAGGCAGCCGGCCCTGGATCCTGCGCCCAGTTTTGCTGGGGTGACCACTTGTAAGACCAGAGTCTAACCTCGCAACCTGCATGTTTTCTTGGGTTACCATTCACTGAGCTTTTTCATATTTTTGTCAGTTCTGTAATTGTGAGTTCGTACGTGCTTAGTTCTTCGCCATTTACCTCCACTGTTTTAAAAACATGCTCTTCATCCGGGAAGTTTTCCATTTACAGAGAGGTTGTGAAGAGTCCCAGAGACCCTGCCCTCAGTTTTCCCTATAATTAACATCCGACAGTATTCCACGATGGGTTCCATTTGAGGAGCTAAAATCGATGCGTTGTTATTAACTGAAGGGCATGCTTTATCCGCGTCCCTTAGTTTTTAATCTAACGTCCTTTGGCTGTCCCCTGATCCCACCCATGACACCCGGTGTCATTTCGTTGTCACATCTCCTCGGGCTTCTCTTTGGCCGTGATGGTTAATTCAATATTTTAAAAAGAAATTCCTTTTCTGTGTAAACGGAAGAGAGTGGAGTCTGTTGCTTGTAACTAAGGTCCGTAATGGAAGCACTTGGCATTCAGAGCTCGCCTGTGGCCTGGGCTCTGTTTACACTCCGTCCATCTGCCGTCCCCTCCCCCAGCCAGAAGGTCCCCTCCTCTGCCTCGCCCCTCCCCCCCACTGCACAGGCTGGAAGACCCGTTTGCACTTCACCGTGTCCCCTGGGAAGCCTTCTGTGTCCTTCTCTGCATGACCGTGCTCTGCAAGCCAGGGCTGTGTGACCGCTCGTGAAGAATGTGGTCTCTGATGGCAGACTCCACTCATCTGAGCTCTGGCTCCGTCTCCTTCCAGCCCTGTGGTCTGGGGCAGGTTGTTGGGTGTCTCTGGGTGCCCGTTGCCCTCTGTGCAAAGTAGGATCAGGAGAGTTCCTCGATCCTGGGTTGTCACCGGGACTGCACGTAACCCTGGGAATCACGCACGCCATGCAGGACCCCGAGGAGGGCCGAGGCATGTCAGCTGAGACCTTCCCATCGCCAGGCGCAGGAGCCTTTCCTGCCGTCATCTGTAGGGTTGGAGTTGCCTGACTCCAGGGGATGCCACAGTGCCCCTTCATCTCCACTCGCTGGTTTGCTCCGGGAGGGGGCAGAGCCACCTCCTGTTGATCTCTGGGTTCTTGAAGTTGACCCGACGGTCCAAGTGGGCTCCAGTCTCCTAAGTGGATCACCCACACCATCTCTCATAAGTTCCTGCCACCTGGGTCCACGTGAGGGTCTTCTTTCAGAGTCCCGTGCTGGGGAAGCTTTGCTTCCTCGGAGGCTAAGTTTTCTCCTTGGGGACAGTTAGGACAACACATCTCCAGGAGTCTGTTCTCCGAGCCCACGGGGGATGCAGGAAGGCTCTGATGTCTGGAGCCATTGCTTAGGTGTCCGACGCGGCTCGCTGCTTGCAAGCTGAGTGAACTCCAGGTTGTCTGCTCCTCTGGGCCTGGTTTCCTCCCCTGTCAGATTGGCCTGACATTTGGGACTGGCTGCAAAAGGAAACCTGAGGGACCTCTTTGGAAAGTTATTAAGGATTTCAAAATGGCCACAGGAGAGCGCTGTAAGGTGAGTGACTGGCCGGGTCACCTGCCTGGGAGGTGCTGGGTTTGTCTGACTTGCATGGGGGGCGGGGCTGGATCCCAGCGCCTAGTTCACAGATATGGCCTCAGTGAACGCTTATGGAATGGAGAGATGAGTGGAGGTGGCAGAAGGGGGACAGGGGTGGAACGGGGGGAGGACGCCCATCTCTACATCTCTCCTCTCTGAGACCCATTTTCTCCACCCCTGGGTGACCTTGAACCCTCCTTCCAGGTCTACAGTTTCGCATCCCTATTGCTCAAAACTAATCTGAGCTCCATTCTGGGGATTTGCCTTTGGAATCAGATATACTTTATTTTGACTTTTCTTCACCTCTTGTGCAAATTTACAAAACAGACAGAACAGAACAGAAAGGCCGGTGAGTTCTGCTGGTGTGGGAGAGCTGGACTGCGTTGGCATGTGGCACCAGGTCAGGGCGGAGGTGTGTGGCCATCCTGGTGAAACACAAGTGTAGGTGGACACCTTTTGGACGGAGTCTGCCGTCCTGGGTGAGAAGGTCGCTCTGGGAGGCGGGAGGAAGGGCTGGAGCCGAGAGGTCCTGCTGGGGCTCTAGGAGAGCAAGATTGACAGTTCAGCTGGGGCCGGGGATGGTCCAGAAGCCCGCAAAGACAGATGCGGGCTCTGAAGACATCGACAAGGTGCTGTGAGGTCAGCTGGACGGAGGAGGCCACATTGGAGCTGAGACCCCCTGCAGAGGTTTAGAAGAAGAGTCTGCAGGTAGACAGAGTGGTGAGCCCCGGACCCCCTTCTGAGGTAGTGAGCTCCCCGTGGCCCAGAGGATGCCACGGAAGCTGAATGGTGGCCAGCAAGCAGAGTGGGTCTCCAGTGGGAGGGGGATTTGCCAAGTTGGGGGATGGAGCGAAGTTGTGTGTCCTTAGGGTCTAGTTTGGGCTTTGCCTGGGATTGAAGATCCCCAGATTCCCGGGCTCCTGGGAAGGGCTGGGTGCTGGGTGAGGAGGCATCGGCTGATCAGGTGGGCACAGAAGAGGAGAGGAGGGTCAGGAGGACTCTGTGTGGCCAAGGGGTGTCTTTTTCTGGGGCTCAGTTTTTTCTGGGTCCTCCTCTAGTCTGTTGATGAGCTCCTTCCCTGGGTTTGGTCAATGCTGAGCACCACGGGAGTCCTGGTCTTCAGCAGAGGGGAGACCAGCTGAATGGGTGCCCCATGGTCCCCTCGGAGGGAGCCCAGGCCTCAGCCACCTCCCCTCCCCACACTTTTCTCCAGGGCCGCAGAAAGAAGTCATTTCTCTGATGACACCCCTTTGCATCCCCCTCGGGGAAGGATTACTGTTCTCAAAGTGCAGTGGACTGGATTCGGGTCAACAGGCCCGGCCTAATCCACACCAGAGGGGCGTGTCCAGGGGCTTCTCCTTGCTGCCCACTTATGCAGCGTCACATCTGATCCCCTGGAGGGTGGGATTCACACACCCTTCCTGCAGATGTGGAAACCAGAGCTGGGGGCTAGAGGAAGAGGGGCCGGTGCACACAGGTCTGCCCTCGGGTCTCCCAAAGGCCCGTTCCAGAGCCACGCCGTGGACGCACTGAAGGAGCACCGGGAGGAATCCAACCTGAGCACTGTGCGGTGAGCGCCAGAGCCCCAGCCTCCTTCTTGGGCCATCCCTGGGCTGGGTTATGGCAGGACAAGGGGCCACCATGTTCCCTTTCTCTTGCCCTCTCTGCCTGTGGCCTTACCTGCCTCATGCTGTGACCTCAGCCTGTGACCTTCTGCCCTGTCCCCTTCCTTTTGGTCATCATCTATAACCGAGGGTTAAGACTGCAAAACTTCTAAGGACCAAAATGTTGACACGGTGGGTGACAGGGGCTGTGGGGCTCCACGCCACTCTCTGGGACCCCGTGCCTCAGTCCTGGGGTTGTCGTAAGGATGTGAGGTGATAGGCCAAGTACAGGCCTGGCCAGTGGGAAGAGCCCCACAGAGGTGACTGCTGTTGTAGTTACTTTGCCTGTTGCAGAGGCTGACTCCAATCTGGGAGAGGGCAGGGCCGAGACTCCAAGGGAGTGATTCTGGGTAAACTGGGCTTCGATTTTGTGGTCAGTACCACGCAGGTCTCTGCATGTCTGCCCACCAGGAAGGTGGTAAGATGCTGGTCATTGAAATCATCAGGACAGGAGAATCAGAAAGGAGTCCTGTGAGCTTGTCAGCCAGGGAGAGCAGGACCGGGGTGACCGGGGTGACGTATAACGGTCTCCGTCCACTTTGTGCCACTCTAGTAAAACGCGTGAGGCTGGCACCTTATAAAGAAAACAGGTTTCTGTTGGCTCATGGTTTGGGAGGCTGAGGAGTCCAAGGGCAGGTTGCCTCCTCTGGCGAGGGCTCATACTGCACCCTGTCACCTGTGAGAGCGGCCGGGGTGGGTGTGGAGAGGCCCCACTTCATAACAACCCACCTTGAAGGCTCCCAGTCTACCTCCTCTGGATCAGTCCAGAAGGATCTTTCAAGAAAAGTATTGATTTCTCTCAAATGTTTTTTTTTTTTTTTTTTTTTTGAGGGGGGCATAACATTCAAACCAAAGCTGTGGTTCCCCCCCCCAAATGTTAGTTTTTTAGTTTAGTCTATTTTTTTTTTTGGTGCTGGGGATGGGCCCCGGGGCCTGGCAAGCGCTGTACCCCTGAGCCGCATTCCCAGCCCCTAGGCTACTCACTGGAGGCTTGTGGAAGGACTTTGGTGACCGGCCACTGGGGAGTCTCCTGAGGCTCCGACAACCCCAGGTCAACGCGTCTCGGGGACCTTCTGGGGGGGGTGGTCTCTGCAGAGGAAAGTGACTCAGGGCATCTTTTGGGGGTTGAAAAGGTGATTTTTTTTTCTAGTCTCTCAAAATCCTTTGTGACGAGGTAGACAACCTCTGCCTGGTGCAGCTGGGATCGTTCAGGGGACAAAGCCACCTCATGGTGAAGAGGGACGTTCCTCCCGGCCACGGGGAACATTCCAGGATGGGGTGGCGGTCAGTACCACGGCCGGCCGTCCCAGACTCCTTATTCTACTCCCCAGTGACATCTCTGTTCCACTTGCAGACCCAGGGAGCCAGTCGGTGACGTGCTCGCCCCAGGCCCTGGGGTCGGAAGGCTGGGTCAGGCGCAGGTGGCCCTGTCATCGTGACCTTGTCTCGCCTGTCACCCTTGCAAGCTGACCCCGGTGGGGGGAGGGCACCTCGTGGGGCCACCTCCTTCCCTTCCGTTTTGCCCCCCACCTCGAGTCCCGGTCCCCGCAATTCTCCCTGAGGCCTGGAGCAGGTGGGAAGAGAAAAGTCCTTCCAAGAGACCAAGGGAGACTCTTCAGTGTCCAAAGATGTCCCAGCGAGGCTCCTCTTCAGAGACTGGGCCTTTGATCTGAGCCACTCTCAGCCCGAGGACACTCCCCAGGGGCCGGTCTCCCTCTGCTTGTGACCTTAAAGGAACACCGCTGTGGGGCAGGACACAGCTCTGGCTTCTCCCCCGATCCCTCAAAATCCAGGTGGCAGCTTGTCCGCAGGACGGCGTGCTGGGGACCGGAGGACGGAGCTTTGGGCTGGCCATCCTGCAGGAAGGACGGTGGCCCCCCCCAGGAGCAGGAGTGCCTACCACGGGAATGGTCTCAAGGGCAGAGCGCTCCTTCCCCAAGGTCACGCCCCACCTCAGGCCGGCACAGCAGCACGAGGAGGGGTGAGAGGTCCACCCTCCTGGCCCCCACTCAGGACACCTGAAGGGACTGTCCCCACTCTAGTTCTGCTTCTGGGGTCCGTGGAGACCCACCTCCCCTGCTCCCTCTGGCTTCCTGTCCTGCTGCTCCCGGGACCACGTCCCTGCCCTTCCCCCGCTCCTGCTCGCCACCTCCTCCTTCTTTTTTAATTAAAAACATCTTAATTGATTCATGTGTGAATATTTATGGGGGACGATGTGATAACGCACTGCGTGTGGACGATGTGTGGCGATAAAACAGGGTCATCAGCTTTCTGTCGGCTTAATGATTGTGTGTGTGCGCGTGTGTACGTGCGTGTGCGTGTGCATGTGTGTGTACATGTGTGTGTGCGTGTGTACGTGCGTGTGCGTGTGCATGTGTGTACATGTGTGTGCGTGTGTGCGTGTGTATGTGCGTGTGCATGTGTGTGTGTGCATGTGTGTGCGTGTGCTGGAGACTTTTGAACGCCTCTTTTCTAGGTTTTTTTATAAAATGCAGTTGCCCGTGGCCTTTACCGTCTGTTTGGATCTCGGTGTCCGTCCTCCCACCTCCCTCTCTGCCCCTGCCCAGCCTCTAGTGACCACAATTCCACACTGTCCTGCCACAGAATGATGCTTTCCACTTCCACGTGAGAACAGCAAGTATTCGTCTTTCTCTGCTGGGCTTATTTCACTCAGTGTCCTCAAATCCTACCTGTGTTGTCTCCATGATGGGATTTCTTTCTTTCTTGTCGGTCCTCGGGGTTGAACCCAGGGACGTTTTGCCACATCCCCAGCCCCTCTTTTTATCTTGAGACAGGGCCTTGCTAAGTTGCTTCAGACCTTACTAAGTTTTGAGGCTGGCCTTGAACTTGGGATCCTCGTGCCTCAGCCTTTCAGACTGGGATGGGATGATAACTCATTGTAGTTTTGATTGGCATTTTCCCTGGCTAATAATATTGAGCACTTTTTCTACATATTTCTTGGCTATTTGTGTATGTCTTCTTTTGAGAAATTTATAGTCAGATCATCTGCCCATTTATTATTATCATCATCATCATCATCATCATCATCATCAGTGCTGGGGATTGAACCCAGGCCTTGGACATGCTAGGCAATTGTTCTACCATTGAGCTGCATTCCCAGCCTCTCTTTATGTATTAAAAAATCATATTATTATTATTTCTATTTTTTTGCTTTTAGGTTCCTTTTATATTCTAGATATTAATCTCTTGTCTGAATAATAGCTTTCAAATAATTTCTCCCATTCTGCTATTTTCTCTTTATTCTGATGATCATTTCACTTCTTGGTAAATACTCTAAGCGGAATCCATCTCACTCCCTGCTTTGTGGGGACAGGTGTTAATGACAATCACATCAACTTAGAACGGCTGAAATATTTTTAAAAAATTTGAATAATTTTATCTGTCTAGATTCTCCTTCTTTTTCTCCCCAGCAGTCAAAGTCCTATCGTGTTCTTAGGGTTTGGAACTTTATGAACCAGGAATAGATTCACACCTACATGGTCAAAATTGCAAAAGCAACTCAATAGAGAAAGGTAGCCATTGCAATAAATGGTGCTGGAATGACTGACATTAAAAAGGGGGGAAAAAAAGAAATAAATAAGGAAAAAAGAACGTTGATCTCCTAATCCTCACAATTTATACAAACAATTACCTCAAATGGATCCCAGACTTAAGTGCAAACCCTAAGATTAAAATACTTCCAGAAGGAAAGGAGAAAAATTTTTGTGACTTTAGATCTGGCAAAAGTTTCTTATATATAGCATCATCTATATCCATGAGCTATAAATGCAAAAAATATGCTAAATCAGATTTTGTCAAAATGAAAAACATCTTGTGAAAATAGAAAGACAAGCTGCAGATTGGGAGAAAATATTTGCAAAACACATATGTGATAAAGGATTTGTATCCAAAATATAAAGAAGAATCTGGAAAACTTAATAATAAGAAACAAATAATCCTAAATTAGAAATGGAGAACGGACCAAAGAACTCTATAACTAAGAAGACGCATGGAAGGGGCAAACGAACACAGGAAAGGTTGCTTAGCATCGTGACTTTATTATTAGAGAAATGCAAACTGAAACCACAGTCAGACGCCACTAGATACCCTCTACAGTGACTTAAAAAACAAACTTGACAATATCAAGTGCTAGGGAACATGCAGAGCCAAGTAGCACTCCCCTACAGGGCCCAGACAATTTGGAAAATGCTTTGGTATTTCTGATAAAAGTAAACATACATTTAACCCATGACTTTGCAATTCCACTTCTATAAGTTTACCCAGGAGAAAGGAAGATTTGAATTTATAGAGAAAGGTAAACAGTAGCCCACAAATGTTTACAGCAGATGAAGCTACTTGATTATATATGTATATTATGTATAGTTGAACATAATACAACTAGTGAGTGGAAAGATTAGCATTCGTACGTCCATATAATGGAATACTATTCAGCCATTAAAAATGAATGACTCTCAAAGCCACTATGCTAAATGGCAGAAGAGACTCAAGAGGCCATGCGTGGTATGATTATGCACGCTATGGTGGAGATGGGGGAGAAACTGACTACAAAGAGGCACCAGGGACTTGGGTTGGGCGATGGAACCGTTCTGCATGGATTGTAATGATGACTGCACAATATACATTTGCCAAAACTTAGAGAACTGGACCCTACGGTGGGTACATTTTACTCTCTGCCAATTACACCTCAAAAAGCCAGACCTTAAAAAAATGGAATCACAACATGTTGTCTGACTGCCATCATCACATCCTTCTGCTGTGGGCTTTGGGGGCTCACCATGAAGCTTTCAAAGGTTCAAGTTTGATACTGTGTGGAGGACAAGTATCATTATGGGGTGGAGCCCTGGTTCATGCATTTCAAGCTGCTACAACTGTATACATTGTATCTTAACCTGCTCCTCCAGTCTCCTGCTGGACTGTTCCCTCCTGTTCCTTGCTATTTTAAACAAGGCTGCAATAAACAGACTGGCGACCTGTTCTACCCGACCATCGCTGGGATTTCTCTGGTGGGTATTTAACTGAGGCTGGAGCAGAGATGGAGACGGCTTGCTTGCTCTGCCAGCCCGTGAGCATCTCGGCTGCACATCCTGTCCACTGTGGGTACCAGCAGGCGGGTTGATCCCGCGGATGGCTGGAAGAGTCTGGTTCATGGCTGTTCTGTTTTGTGACTTCCTGGTTAGCTGTGAAGTTGGGTCCCAACCCTATGTTTGTTGGTCATTTGGGTCTTTCCTTGCAGAGGCAACCTGTTCCTCTTCTTGCCTGATTTTTTTCCCTTCCTCTTTTGAGTTATGTATTTTCTTTGATTTTTATGAGCTCCCTCCTCCCCTCCTCTGCTTCTGAATTATTGGGCTCTTGATAGAGATTTGTAGCTTTACTGTGATTGGATTTATCAGGTGTTTTTTTTTTCTTTACAATTTGTTCTTTTACTATTATTTATTTATTTTTGTCACATTTCCCCCCTGTGGTTCTGGGGACCAAACCCAGTGTACTTTTGTGTCCTAAGAAATCCTTTTTTTTTTTTTTTTTTTTTTTTGCTACAAGGTCATAAAGTAAATTTCCCTATGAACTTTTAAAATTGCTGAGGCTGACCTCTAATTTGCAATCCTCCTACCTTAACCTCCTGAGCTGCTGGGATTACAGGCACGAACTGTGCCTGTTGAAAGTATATTGCTTCTTTTCAAATACTTAACTCTTTATGCAGAACTGATCTTTCTGAATGATGTACATTTTATTTTTCCATATGTGTAGTTCCATATCATTTATTGAAAAATCCCATCCTTTCTCCACTGACTTATATGAGCTTGAATCTGTTTGGGGTTCTATTCTATTTTTATTGGTCTACTGATCTTTCTTATATCTATGGTATACTTCTTATTTTTATTGTAAATCTTTATCCAGTAAAATCTGTCTGGCCTTATTCTTGGCTCTTTGTTCTTCTAAATAAATCTTAGAGGCAGTTCATCAAGTTCCCAAAAGAGACCTTTGGAGTTTTAAAAAATTCTATTTAATTTGTAGACAAACTTGGATAGAACTGGCACTTTGGTCACATCAGAGTCTCCTGTCCCTGGCATCTCTTTATTGACTCAGAGGGTTTTCTGAATCTTTCAGAGTATTTTGTCAATTGCATTAGAAAAGCCTGTGTAACTTCTGCTGGTTTCACATTAAGCACCTTATTGTTTTAAATTTGATATTCTTACTTTTGCTATGGCGAATGGAATTAAAAAGAAAACGCCGCATGCTGTAGTTATTAGTGGTGCACAGGGATGCCATTGCTTTTTACCTGCCAGTCTGTGTACAGCTGTCTTGCTGGTGACAAGTTTGTGTGTAGATTCTCTCAGATTTTCTGTGTAGACAAATATACTTTCAACAGGCGCAGTGGCACATACCTGTAATCCCAGCAGCTCAGGAGGTTAAGGCAGGAGGATTGCAAATTAGAGGCCAGCCTCAGCCATTTAGCCAGACCCTAGGCAGCTCAGTAAGACCCTGTCTCAAAAAATAAAAAGGGCTGGGGATGTGGTTCAGTGGTTAAGCACCCCTGGGTTCAATTCCTGGTACCAAAATAACCAAACAATTACCCCCCAAAAACAAAACAAACAAACAAACAAACAAACAAACAACAAAAACATACAGGGAATTTTATCTTCTCTGTGCTCAGTGTCTTTCTTGCCTTATTTCGTTGGTGAGGTGCTTTGGTCTAATACTAAAAGGCGTGGATTCTCTTGCTGACTCTGAGTTTAATGAGTTGCCTCTACATTTTATTCTAGAATATAATATTTGCAGTGAGCTCTGAACAAATACCCTTTATCACGGGAAGGACATTCTTCTCTATTTCTAGATTGCTCTTTCTCCCTTTAACGGTGTAAATGAGGGTAACATTTTATCAAATGCTTTTCCTGTAGCTAAGACGGAGAGAGCAGAGAGCCCTGTGGTTCCAGCCGCCCAGTGGCCTTGTTTCAGTGTGGCTGCCCCAACAAACAGGCCCAGTGTCGCTCAGAGAAGTGCAAACGTCTGTTGAGGTGGCTGTCACCCAGGTCCCCTCTGTCCTTCTCTGCCCAGTCACCCTGGTCTACCTCCATCACGCCTGCATCCAGCCAGCAGAATTGAGGGAGGGAAGGGAAACTCACTCTAAAGCCTGGAGGATTACGCTCACACCTGTGTCTCTCGTCTGGCTGCGGGGTGACTGGGTGGCCACCCCCCCCCCAGGGTCTATTGCTTTGTGGGTAAGAAGAAAATGAAAACTGCAGACAACAGCAACGGTTGCCATAAGCTTTTAAAACATTTTTCCTTCTTATTTTTTTCTTTTCTAACTTGTTATTCGGATCCATCTTTATTATTTCCATCTTTGAATATTCTATCTCCTTTTTATAGCTCCAATATTTGATCATGTAACTCATGTTTAATTCATTGAGCTCTCTCTTGCTTTTTCAATACATGCGTGAAAGGGCTACACATTGACCTCTAAAAACGGTGCTGGCTGCATCACACAGGACCGCGCCGACTCTCATTTAGTTATAAAAATCATACTTGCAATTCCAAGTATGATTTCCTCTTCACCTGGGAGCTATTCAGGATGAAGTTTTAGGTTTCCAAACTTTGAAGAAAAAAACCAATTTTCTATTGTTGAGATCCATTTTAATTCAATCGTGGTCAGAGAACCTGGTCTGTAGGATACACACTTTTGAACTTTGTCACACCTCCCTCTGTGACCTAATGCATGATTTATTTTATAGGTCTTTAATGTATATGTGAAGATGATGAGTATTCTTAATTTTCAGGATAGCACATCGTATATATGATAACATGTATTAATTGTGAAGTTCATATGACATATTACTATTTAAAATGCATTTAGATTTACTATACTATCTCCTTGTATGTTTTTTATTCACATTATTTTTTTCTCCTTCCTTTTATCTTCTCTGTCTTCTGTCAGCTCTGGATATATTTACACACACTTTTTTTTTTTTAATATATTGGGGATTAAACCATGGGTGCTTACCACTGAGCCACATCCCCAGCTCTTCCCCCTTTAAAATATATTTTATTTAGAGACATGCTGTCACTAAGTCATTTTACGGCCTCACTAAGTTATTTTAGGGCCTCACTAAATTGCTGAGGCTGGCTTTGAACTTGCGATCCTCTTGCCTCAGCCTCCCGAGCTGCTGGGATTACAGGTGTGCACCACCACATCAGGCTACACACGTATTTTGAAATATACTTAACCTTTGCTGGTTTGGAAGATTTAGATCATATCTCTCTTATTTTGTGGGTATGCCTTATTTTGGATGACTTTTAAGATTTCCGTTTTGCCCTGGATTTGACATGGTTGAGCAGTGATGGGCCTTACATTCATGTGACAGCGCTCTCTGTTCTAGGGCCACTTGGAGGGAGGACTCTTGGAGGGAGGACTCCCATCTCTCTGGATCTTGGAGACACTTGCTGGCTCTCCTCCTCCTGTTGCTGCCGACCTTCCTCCTTCCTGTTGATCTGGAACCCGTGTTACCGTGATGGGGACCCCCACCCTCCCCCCTTCTCCTCCTTGTGCTCTTGCATAGTTCATCACTCAGCCCTTGAAGTGCCTCTTGTAGGTCAGGACCTCTCTGGCACAGAAAGGGTCCATCTGAATGGGGTCCACGGGGGTTTCTCTCGGGGACTGACGTCAGCCTGGCGTTCTGAAGCATGGTGAGAGGGGTGAGGGAGTCTGGGGCTCAGCTGCCACTTGGAGGGGGGAGGTTGGGGCGCAAATCCTTGTCTCGCTTATCCTTGTCCAGTGCGATGGCCCTGCTCAGGACTGCCCCTCTTGGGCCAGGTCAGGTGGACTCCTGGGGACTCTTTTCAGTCGGAGACCTGGAGAAGCCTGTGACCTGCACCTCTGACTTCCCCTTTGACCCGTGTTGAGCGGATCCTTCTGGGTTTCTGCTGCAGCCGTGATGAATGCTGTGGTTACACCTCAGTTCCCAGCCCTGCCCGGGTGCCCAGGTCCATCCTGACCCCTCTCCCAGGGCTGGACCCTGACTCCGTATCCTCAGGTCCTTCTCTAGCCTGGACAGGCCGCCCAGAGTACAGTCCAGCCGCTCTGCTCCCTGGAGACTGCTGCTGGGTGCAGCTCCCACCTGTCCACCTGCTGTCACCTCCAGCCCACTGCCGCCAGGCTCCTGCATCCCTGCAACCCCACCCTGACCCCAGGCGGGACAGTGGAGGTGGCCAGTGGTGGCCCGACAGCTGTCAGGTTTCTCTTTTTCCCACAGCCTGGTTGGGTCCCTCCCAGGATCCCCAGTGAGGCAGCCTAGAGCCCCAGGTGGCGGGGGGACAGGAGCCATGCCCAGCAAGTGCCAGGAGGTGGCTGAGCTTAAACCGTGGGGACTTCCAGGACACTGCAGGTGGCAGGGCCCCGAGTTGTCCCACCTGTGGGCTGGAGTGGCTCCGTCAGTGCTCAAAGTTGCCATTCTCATCAGTCATTGGTAAGGGTGACCCCAGGAGTGGGAGGCCTTAGTTCTGGGGTGCTTGTTCCTAGTCTGCAGCTCTGCTCTGCTCTGGTGCCCAGGACGGGGGCCCTCAGCCAACAGCTGCGGAGGCTACTGGCAGCTGTGAGGCTGGCCTGGAGGGTGGCCCAGGCTCCCGTTGTCGTGACCCAGACGCTGGTGCTCCGTTTGCAAAGCAGGGACACTGCTCCAGGCCGATAGCGTAGCCTGGGGGCCCTACAGTTTTGGGGAGCAGGGACCTCCTCGAGGTGAGGCTGGGGGTCCCGGGCACTGTGCAAATGAGCCCCAGATACCTGCAGCCGTGGGCCAGCGCTGACCCACCTCGTTTGGCACCCCCCGTCCTCCCAGCTCTGGCCACTGGTTCCTGCTGATGTGACGTTCTGGTTCTAAAAACAGACATGTAACACCTCGGGCAGATTCGCGGTCGCCTGCCAGCGGCTGTCTGGCACATTCAGGGCCTCTGCCTCTCGCTCGGCTTCCCAGGGCCCGGGCACAGTGAGGGCAGGTCCCCAGGCTGCTCCAGATGGGGCAGAATGTCCCCACCCCCCACCCTGCAGCCGAGGGAGGCTCCTGGGGTCACACCTGGGGTCACAGCTGTTTGTCCTGGAGCTCGGATGACAGATCCCTGGGCCACCTCTGCCATCGTCACCTCTTTCCTCCCACGACTGTCTCAGGAGACAACCTAGAACTGCTGAGGCTGGGGGCTTCCTGTCCAGGGATGCGGGGACCCCTGGCAGCCAGGAGGACACGGGGCCCAGGAATGTCACCCACAAACCGTGAAGCTGGGCAGCAGGCCAGGAGTGGCTCTCGATGGGGAAGCTCAGGCGATGCTGTCCTTGGCTCTCAAGGGTGCCCTGCCACCGGGCCACTCTGTCCCTGGTGCTCTGGGTCCTTTGCAGCTGGGGTCACTGAGGCCTTTCTGCTGGGGGTGCTGCACCAGCCCTGGCCTGGGTGGAGCGCTGGGCAGCAGCCTCAGCTCCCCGAGGAGCCGGTGCTGGTCCTGGTCTCCTGACCTCAGGTGCAGTGGCCAGTGGGCCTGCGGGGTCCTGGCACCCGTGAGCCACCCTTCCCCTGGCGGCCTGGGGACCAGCTCTGGCCTTAGCTTGCCCTTTGGTGGTCTGGCTTCCCCCGGTGCTGCTGCCCTCCTGCCATCTGGGAGACTTGGCGGGCTCCCTTCCCCGTGGCCACTTGCTCGGAGCCTCTACCCCTGACCCTCAGGTTCCTTAGCTGATGCTAGTGTGGCCCCCGCAGAGATGAGGGGGTGCCCGGGAGGCCTACAGGCCTCTGACTCGGGCCCTGCGGGGACAAATGCTCAGTGGGAGGTGTCGGCAGCTGTCCCCACTGTTAGTCCCAGACTTCTCTGTCTGTCCAGCTCCCCCTGCCTTGGAGAGGCCGCTGCTGTGACCCCCACGTTTAGACTCCTGAGAGCGGCGCTGCCCCATCGAGCTGCGGGTAGTGAGGGGGACGCTCTCTGCTCTGCTGTCCGCTAGGCTGGCCACGCGAGCTTGGTGGCCAGGCCCCCCGGCCAGGGGTGACTGGGTGGCTGTAACGGAAGATCTCAGATGGGGTGACGGCAAAAACACACATTTGTTCTTAGGTTCCTGGAGGTTGGGGTGCCAGGGCCCAGGTGCCAGCAGACCCAGAGTCTGAAGAGGGCTTTGATTCTTGGTCTGCAGGTGGCCAGCATCTCGCTGTGTCCTCACGTGGTCAGGGAGAGAGGAGAACAAGCCCTCTGTGTCACAGGATGTCATTCCTACGATGGGAATCCACCCTCACGGCCTCAGCCAGGCCTCAGCGTCTCCCTGGGCACACGGGCGACCTGTGCACCTGGACCCTCTCAGGCGACCTGTGCACCTGGACCCTCTCAGGCGACCTGTGCACCTGGACCCTCTCAGGCGACCTGTGCACCTGGACTCTCCTGCATCGGAGACTTGGTCTTCAGTGTGGTCTGTTCAAAGTTGGTAGAGACTTTCAGAGGCGGGGCCTCGTGAAGGCCTCAGATCATGGGGGGCAGGACTTTGAAGGGGCCCTGGGACCCCGAGTCCCATCTCTTCCTTCCCCTTGGCTCCCAGCCCGCTCAACAACCGTGCTGTCCTGCCTCACCCCCATCCCAGGGACAGTGGGGCCAAGCTCCATGGACTGAAACCTCTGAAACCGTGAGCCCAGGTCCACCTTTCCTCTGCAGTACTGTAGCTTAGTACTTCAGGATGTCAATTTTGGGGAGATGCAGTTGAGCCCCTAAAAGTCTCAAATCGATGGGTGTCCATGCACCTCTCTAAAACCAGTTAAGTGACATGGGACTTCAGCTACCGGGTCTGCAGCTCTCCATGGTCACGAGTGGTAGCACCTGCCCTGAAGGGTTTTGTGGCCACACAGGGGTGAGCCCATCTGGCTTTGCTTTCTGCTTGATAACTAACACTTAATCAAGAACAAAAGGAATTTTTATCTAAATTCTTCCATAGTTCTTTGCTCTGGAGAGACTCCCCTCTTTTTAAATCTTTCTAGTGATTCATTTTAATCAACATTTTGTTTTACAAAACACCTGGGTTTTTGAATGATTCTTTTTTTTTTTTTTTGGTAAGAGTATTTTTATTTTTTAAAAGTTTTTTTCTATTTAGTTATACATAAAGAATGCATTTCGACTCATTGTCTGCAAATGGAGCACAACTTTTCATTTCTCTGGTTGTGCACGATGCAGCGTCCGTCACACCATGTGTGCAGTCACACCTGTCCCTGGGGTAATGACATCCATCTCATTCCGCCATCTTTCCTGCCCCCTGCCCCCCATTAGGGAGCAGCACCCACTTATCAGGGAGAACATTTGGCCCTTGTTTTTTTGTTTTTTTTTAGGATTCGTCTTTTTAGTATGGTAGCAGGAGTAGGGCAATGACGTTGTCCTGTTTAAGCTAACTTAATGCTGCAGGAAAATGTCTGATTTTTAAACTATAAGCAAGATGAGGCTACATAGTAATGAACAGTAAAATGGGTAAATAGGACATTTTTCATCTGTGGCCGTTCATTATTTTGCTTTTTGGAAATTGACCGCTTTGAGTTTCAACTGTTCTGGTCGAGCTAGTCCTCTAGTTGCTGAACTAAGTGACTCTGAAGAATCCAGGTGACCACAGCCCTTGAGGGCTCCTCAGGGAAGTCTTCTTTGAAGGTGGGGACCTGCTCATAGCCCCACAGCACGGGTTCCACCTGTGCCCACCGCCTGGTGTCCTCCCGACCTCCCCACCTCCAACACGGCCTGACCATAGGAGATGTCAGCGGATGCATCAGTGTGAGGATCACCGTCTGCTTGTTTAGGGCAACTGGCCGTGAGGATGTCCAGCTGCTTGGAGCCACGGCTAAAGCCCTCACCTGTCGGTCCTGGGAGCAGGTGGCTCATGATCACGCCCACTGGGGACACCTACGGCAGCCCCTCCGCCATTGTTATTGAGAGTCTCTTTATCTCTTTGGGTGCAAAAGAGCTTCCAGCACACGGCCCGATGGTCCCCAGGCATTCGAGCACTTGACAGCTCCCTGGGTTGATGGTGGACTTTACCATTTCCATATGCACGACCGATCGCCTGCTTAGTTACTTATTTATTTTTATCATGGTAAAGAATACGTAATGTGACAACATTTTATGTGTACATAGGGTGTTCTTAACTCTATGTGCATTGCTGTAAAAACGATGGGGCTTTAGGATTTTTTTTTTCCCCCTGGTGCTGGGGATGGGGGTCAGGGCCTTGTGCAGCTAGGAAAGGGTTGACCACTGAACTACACCCTCAGCCTGTGACCTCTGGAACTTAGAAAGAAGAGATTGAATTGATGAATAGATCATATAGCTTTATGGGGTACAATATTCTGCTTTGATATATGTATCCAATGCACCAAGAGGAAGTAGACTGGACTAGCATTCCATCACCACGCTCGTTAATTCTGTGGGGAGAATACTTACAATCTACTTCTGCGGCAGTTTTGAAATATGTGATATATTATTGTTAACCCTGCTCACCATGTTGTGCAAAAGGTCCCCAGAAGTTATTCCTCCTGTCAGTGGAAACTTCATACCCTTTGGCCAACATCGCCCCGTGCAGCCCACCCCAGGCTTGGGCTCTGGGAGTCCGCAGTATACTCTCCACCTCCAAGTTCAATGCGTTTGGACCCCATGTGTAACAGCGAAGGCACGGCCTGTCCCCTGGGCCTGGGTCATCCCACTTAGCATGTCCTCCATTCTCACCTACACTGCCGACACACATGCAGAGTGCTTTTCTTCTGTAGAGACTGACCAGATCCCCCATGTCTATGTATGCCATGTTTTCTTTCTCCACTCATTATTGATGGACGTCCAGGTTGCTTCCGTCTCTCAGCTACTGTGAATAATGCTGAGGTCAACCCAGGAGCACAGAGATCTCTTCCACACACTGGTGTCATTTCCTTGTAGATTGAACTGGGGGCACTCCACCACTGAGCCATACCCCCAACCCTATTTTGTATTTTATTTAGAGACAGGGTGTCACTGAGTTTCTTAGGGCTTTGCCGTTGCCGAGGCTGGCTTTGAACTTGCAATCCTCCTGCCTCAGCCTCCTGAGCCGCTGGGATTATAGGTGTGAGCCACAGCACCCAACTAGGACCCATTTTTAAGCAGTCAATTTGTGATAAACATTAAATATAAAATCAAGCTCCAAATTTTAACCATGGGGGTATCCCAGAGCTGTGTGTATGGATGATGTCACTGCAGGTGAACTAAACCCACTGAGAGTTTGTGTTGGTTGTGTTAGACCAGAACTGTGGCCCAGAGGTCACTGACAATGAGTGACCTGGCAGCTGGCACTCTCGGTGCCTGCATGGGACAGGTATGTGCTAGAACTGGAGATATTAAGTTCTAGTATGTGTTTATTAAGTGCATAACACCAAGAAGGCCTGAGGTACTGTTGCTCAGATCTGCAGGTTCTGCGGCTGTGGATTCTACCAACTGCAGATCAAAAACATTTTTAAACCCAGTTGCATCTGCACTGAACATGAACAGGCCCCTTTGTTGTCCTTATTCCCTAAACAATACCTGTAACAACTATTTACAGAGCATTTACATTGTATCAGGTATCATAAGTCACCAAGAGAGGATTAAAGTACACTGGAGGAAGTGCCTGCATCCGGCCTTTGGTGTCCATGGAGCCCTGGACTAATCCCCAGTGGATATGAGGGATGACTGCATAGGTTCTGATGTCAGTGGCTCTGTGTATACATTTAGTTCTATTGCAACAAAGTAGCTTGTACATTTTAACATTTAAAACCAAACATCTTCTTCTTTTCTAGCGAAAGCAAAAGAAAAATATCCCTCCTGCCTTTTTTTTTTTTTTTTTTTAACTGGGATCTCACTATGCTGCCCAGGCTGGTATTGAACTCCTGGGGTCCAGATGTCCTCCTGCCTCAGCCTCCCTGGCAGCTGGAACTCTCGGTGCCTGCGCTGTGGCCACTGCACCTGGCTAAACGTCTTCCATAATGGAAAACAATTTTTTAAACATTCATAAAAGTTGAGAGAAGAGCACAATGAACCCCCAAAGGCCCATTATCCAGCTTAAATACCGGGGAGCACTTTGCCAAGCACTTCATCTATGTCCCTCCACCGACATTTCTTGGCTGGGACGGTTTAAAGCAAATTGCAGACGTATCATAAGAAGAAAATTTAAAAATAAAACAGTACGACAATGACAATATGGAATGCCATTTCCAAATGATCTCCTTTGTGTTCTGCTGGGCTCCCACCAGCGATGGGGCTCTGTCTCCCTTAGAAGGTGGTCTTTCCCTTTCATCCCAGGGCTGGGGATGAAGCCCAGGGCCCCAGGCTTGTTAAGCAAGTGCCCAGACTCAGAGCCCCACCCTGAGCCCCGAGGATTTTAAAGTGGCAGTTCAACTTGCAAAGGGCATCTTTTGAACCTCACCCATTCTGTGCTGTCCAAAGACCCACTTAACCTTCCCACCCATCTCCACTCTTCTTCTTTGATCGTCTCTAATCCGGCTTTTGTCCTTGCTTTGGGTTTGTGCGTGTTCGCCTGCTGTCTGTGTGCTCATGGATGCAGACACAGGGGAAGAAGGAGCTGGAATTCTGCCTGCGTCCACTCCCGGAGGCCTGGCCACCTCCAGGGGACCAGCAGGGTGATCAGGGGAGTGGAAATTGTCTCTCCCAGCTCCTAAGAAGAGTGTGGGTTCTGTAAAGTTTTTTTGTTGAGGGAGGAAGGGATTGAAAAAAAGAAAATGGGCCAGAAAATACATCCCCCTTCCAAATAAAATGAAAATCAGGATATAAAGAGAGCACCAGGTACCTAACCAAAAGGAACAGTCCACGCCCACTGCCAGACGAAATTGGGAAGGTTGATTAGAAAGGAAAGATTGGAGCTGGGCACGCCTGGAATCCCAGCAGCTCTGGAGGCTGAGTCAGGAGGATCGAGAGTTCAAAATCAGCCTCAGCAACTACTGTTCTTATTTTGCTCACGACTGGGTAGGTCAGGGATTGGAGGAGGGCTGGGCTGGGCCTCTCTTGCTTGGCCTCTCCCCTCCACATCAACTTGGGGTTGACATGGGCTGGGAAGGGGTCATCCAAGATGGTGCACCCACACAGCTGGCAGTGGATGCTGAATGGCTGTAGGCTGCTACGGATGACCTCTCCAGTGTGCCAGTCTCCGTGGGGCCAGTTTTTGCCTAGTAGATGGTTTCCCTGGGGTTGAATGTCCATGAAAGCCAGGAGGAAGCTGCATGGCCTTTTCTGACTCAACCTTGGAGGGTCACAGTGACTTCCACCACGCTCTATTGGCGGACCCCATTTCCTGGTGGGGGAGGCATCAAAGCATAGGGGACGGGAGAGGTCATCATGGCCATCTTTGGAAAATGCAATACGTCTCACTTCCCACAGCAGCTCTGCAGTGGACGTGGCCAGATGTCATCTCTTCTGGCCTGTCCTGACGTGTCTGTACCTGCTTTGGTGGCACTGGCCGGAGAAATCTTTGGCTTCTTCATGTTGCCTCCTGATGGCTTTCTTCACCCCCCAACTGGGCGTTTGGCTAAGTTCTTCCCCGATTTCCATTGGTTTGAGTGGCTTTGTTCTCTGGTGAGGACTCCCTGGCCATCCTACAACATGGCGGACGGCATCCCATAAGGAGAGGGGAAGCGAGAGACCAGGGAAGGGGCCAGACTTGCTCCTTTACAACAACCAGATCTTGCAGGAACTCATCCTCGCCTGCGAGACCTAACCTGCCCATGAGAACAGCATGAGTCCCTTTAGAAGGCCCCAAGGCCTGTCAAGGTCACCACCTTGCAACACCAACCCTTTGACAATTGTGAATTTTGGTGGGGACGAACCACACTAACCACAGGCGTCATGATGTATAATTATTATTATTTTTAATTTTACTTTACTTTTTTTTAGTTGGTCACAATACCTTTATTTATTTATTTTTATGTGGTGCTGAGATTCAACCCAGGGCCTCGCACGTGCTAGGTGAGCGCTCTACCACTGAGCCACAACCCCAGCCCCAATGTGTGATTTATTTTTATATAGTTTTGGAGGATTTGATTTGCTCATATTTTGTTGAGGATCCTTGCATTTGTGTTTATGAGATGGGTGGCTTCTACTTTGTCTTTCTTGCTTTTCTTGGCTTGTTTGATTTGGTATTAGGGGAGTGCTGCCCTCATAAAGAGTATTTCCTCTGCTTCTGTTTCCTCGAAGAGATGGTAGAGAATTGGCATCATCTCCTCCTTCAATGTTTGTGGCTCCATCTGAGTCCACTGTGCTCTGTTTTAGAACATTATTAATTATTGGTGAATCTCTTGAGCAGGGGCGTATTCAGATGATCTGTCCCTCCTTATGCAAGTTTGGAGACTCTCAGGGAATCTGCCCACTTCATCGGTGACACCAGATCTGGGGGCATGGCAGTCTGGCTGGGCACAATTCAGGAGCCACTTGTCAAAAGAAACTAACTTTATTTTTAGAACTACAAACGAAAAAAACCCAGCTCCTCAGAAAAAAACCCTCAGAGCCCAACTGCCACCACTGGCTTCCCACAAGCCTCTCACCCCCACACCAGCCTCTCCACCTCCCACAATCCTCCTGCTCTTGAGGCTGATTGGCTGGGTCATGTGGGCAGAGCCAAAGAAGTCCCCCAATGAGCAGCTCCGAGGTCTGAAAGGGCAGGGAAACAGCCCAATGAACATCACCGCAGAGGAGCCAATCAGCTAGATGTTGCTGGGGCCGCTGTGAGCCAATCATCAGCCGGCAGCTGGAAGTTTGCTGGGGCCCCTTTGGCTGTGGCTCTCAACATCTCCCCCTCTGTGTTTAAACAACAAGCATGTGGCTTAGGGACCGTGCCTGCCTTAGGTTGTCCAATACTACATATGGTCCTTACCCGTCTTCGGATGAGCTGACCTCAGGGCGTCAGCTTCCTGTCTTAGGTTGGTACCATTGTAATTGGATCTTACCCGTCATTGACTACCGGTCCAGAATACAGTCACATCTGTGGAGAGGTCTTTGTACCAGGGGGGGGGGAGGGGTGAGGTTCTTTGCCTCACTTCTGTTGGCCCCCAAATTTTAGCTGAACGATCATGACAAGCAGAAGGGAGTAAGATACACCAAGCCAATTGATGGCTCTTGTTGGAAAAATTGTACCACCGATGACATCATCAGCAAAAATACCCCAACACTACCACAAGTCACTGCACCAACAGATAGTTCACAATGCATACAAGTGAGTTCACAATGCATACAAGTGAGTTCACAATGCATAGAAGTGACACATAGTCTAGGTAAGTTCTGCAAGCAGTTCAGTGATGGCTATTGCAGAAGCTGTAGATTAGTTTTATCTTTGTCTTCACCGGCACTGGGATGAAGATAGGAATTCTGGCAATAATGGCTAAAGAAAAAATTATGTAACATTCCAGAAGGCACTAAAAGAAAACAATTTTCTTAACAATTTACATTATCTTGAAGAGAATTATTAAATATAATGAAAAGGAAAGGTGAAAGTAAACAAACAGATCTGTTAACCTCCTTTTTTGTTTACATAGTAAAATAATTCTTAACAGTTATTTACCCAATTTAAATTAAACCATTTAAATCACGTGAATAAAAAAAATATTTGGATCCATTTTTTCATGAGCGCTCATCATATATGATATATGGATATATGTACATTCAAACATATAACACAAGTGTGCACACATAATATAATACATACAACACATAACATAATAGTAAAGGCCTTATAACTTTTTACAGGTGAAATCTCCATTGCAATGTTTAAAAACTCTATAGTCAAAAAAAAAATAGAATTGATCAGCAAAACATTAACCTAGGTCTGTATGAGCTCAAAAAACAAAATAGAACTTCATGATATGGGAAAGGGCAATAATAAAATAGATATTGAAAAAAGCATCCTGGTTCTGTCGCAGATGTAAGGATAGCCAAATTGGAGTTTTGGATATCAGCTGTTATGGATTTGAGCCAAATAATCTTCTTTTTGGTCTGTAGAAATTGCTTTAGTTAATCTCTCTGGAATCCAAATCCGCTGCTGTTCTCCCTGTGGAAACACACAAACAGGCCCCCGACTCCAGACAATCACTGGGTCAGGACTTTAGTTAATCTCTCCGGAATCCAAATTGGCTGCTGTTCTTCCTGTGGAAACACACAAACAGGCCCCCGACTCCAGACAATCACTGGGTCAGGACCTTGGTTAATCTCTCTGGAATCCAAATCGGCTGCTCTTCCTGTGGAAACACACAAACAGACCCCCGACTCCAGACAATTACTGGGTCAGGACCTTTCCACTGTCCTGTTAGAATATCTTTCCCAAGTACCTTGGGCTTATGTACATTTTTTGGACACATATGCCTTTCTGCAGCACTAAGTCCTGATGAATCCAAATTTAAAAAGTTTAGAGTAAAAATGGTTATTTTAGGTTTATCTTTGGGAAATATATACCCCTTCCCAATTTCGTCTTTTTGCTTTAATAAGTACATTTTAATAGTTTGATGAGCTCTTTCAACTATGCCTTGTCCCTGTGGATTGTATGGGATTCCTGTTATATGAGTAATGCCAAATGATGAGCAAAATTGTTTAAAAGAGGTAGAAGTATAACCAGGGGCATTATCTGTTTTTAACTGTTTTGGAATGCCCACAGTGGCAAAATTTTATAAGCAATGAGCTATAACATCTTTAGTTTTTTCTCTGGCATGAAGGGAGCCCATCAAAAATCCAGAAGAAGTATCAACTCTAACATGCAAATATTTTAATTTTCCAAATTCTGGCGAGTGTGTGACATCCATCTGCCAAATATGGTTAGGTATCAATCCTCTAGAATTGACTCCAAGATTAACTTGTGGTAAAAAGGTCACACAATTTTGACATTGTTTTATTATTTGTCTAGCTTGTTCCTTAGTTATTTTAAAACGCTTTTGTAAAGTATTAGCATTGACATGGAACCTTTTATGAAAATTTATAGCTTCTTCTAGTGTAGAGAAAATATATATGTCATGTGTAGTTTTATCTGCTAAATCATTGCCCAAACTAAGGGCTCCAGGCAATCCTGTATGTGCCCTGATATGTCCTATAAAGAATGGATCTTTTCTGTCCCAGATTAGACTTTGTATAGTGGAAAGCAAAGAGAAAACAGTAGAGGAAGGGGAAATCCTACCAGCATCTTCAAGGGATACTATACCATTAACTATATACTGACTATCGGAAAATAAATTAAATACAGAATCCTTAAACATCACAAAAGCTTGTAATACTGCATTAAGCTGTACCTTTTGAGCTGATTGTTTGGGTACTAAAAATGTAAATCTCTTTTACTTGAATCTTTTCCTCTGTCTGACTAGTTCGAGAGACCTTCTCTTTTACTTGAATCAATATGTCTTCTCCTTCCTCTACCATTGTCTGAACTGAAGGCTTTGGACTAAGCAAACACGATACTAACGTCCACAATGGCAATGTGCCAACTGGCAGAGTTCCTGGGCTTTTCTTTTCTCTTCTTTTTAAATCTTTACCATGATGGTTCCATTGTGATATATTTAACAACTTCTCCTTAAAAAGCCATGGGCTACATTTTTGTATTATATCAACGTATGCCCTGACTGCTCTTGATTTTACTGGGAAGCCTCCTTTCTCTAACAATTTACTTAACACTCTTTCAGTTTTTTTTTTTTTACTAATTTCTGATCCCATATTTCTACTATAATACAACCCAACAAGATGACGCCAACAAAACCAAGACAGAATGAAATAAAAATGGAACAACACAAAATCATTATAGCCTTTCTATCCTCCTGACATGTGCATCCGTCCTTTCTCCCTATCTGTTCCTCAGACATAAATAGTTTTTCCTCAGATGTGAGCGGTTTTTCTTCCGTCTCACTCATCTCCAGGGACAGGCAACTTAAAACAAAAGTGAAGCAAAACAAAAGAGGAATCTTAAAATGGCTACCCATCCTCTCGCCCTGCCCTCAGGGGCGAGCAGTTTACTTACCCTCAGTCGCTTCCTGTGGGAGCCACCAAATGCCGCAGTCTGGCTGGGCACAATTCAGGAGCCACTTGTCAAAAGAAACTAACTTTATTTTTAGAACCACACACAGCCAAACAAAACAGCTCCTCAGGAAAAACCCTCAGAGCCTAACTGCCACCACTGGCTTCCCACAAGCCTCTCACCCCCACACCAGCCTCTCCACCTCCCACAATCCTCCTGTTCTTGAGGCCGATTGGCTGGGTCGCTTGGGCAGAGCCAAAGAAGTCCCCCAATGAGCAGCTCCGTGGTCTGAAAGGGCAGGGAAACAGCCCAATGAACATCACCGCAGAGGAGCCAATCAGCTAGATGTTGCTGGGGCTGCTGTGAGCCAATCATGAGCTGGCAGTCTGAAGGGAGGGGAATCAGCCCAATGAACATCACTGCAGAGGAGCCAATCAGCTAGATGTTGCTGGGGCCGCTGTGAGCCAATCATCAGCCGGCAGCTGGAAGTTTGCTGGCAGCTGGAAGTTTGCTGGGGCCCCTTTGGCTGTGGCTCTCAACACACATGTCCTTTTAGTTCCCATTCCGTGCCCCTGGGACGGGTACTTGGCCTCTTTCACTGCTGATACTGGGACTCTGTGTCTTCTTGCTTTTTGACTTAGCTCACCTGGCCAGAGCTTTATCAATTTTGTTTTCATTTCAGAGAAACAACTTTTGATCTCATTGATGTTTCTCTGTTGATTTTGTTTTCCATTTAATTTTTGCTACCCCAATTTTTATTATTATTTTTTCTTCTGTTCCCTTTGCGTTTAATTTATCCTTCTTTCTCTAATTTACTAAGTGAAAGCATACACGATTAGTTTTAGATCTTTTTTCTTTCCTAATATATGCATTTAATACTACAAATTTCCCTGTAAGTACTTCTTTTACTGCATCCCACAAATTTCGATAGTTTTCATTGGCATTTAGCCCATATATAAAAATAAAAACATTATATATACATATAATATATATATATGTGTGTGTGTGTGTGTGTGTTTACATATATGCATATGTAAATTTAGTGCTAGAGATTGAACCCAGGGGTACTTTACCACTGAGTTACATCTTGACCTCTTTTTATTTTATTTTAAGATAGGGCCTGGCCAAGTTGTTGAGGCTGCCCTTGAACTTGTGATCCTCCTGCCTCAGCCTCCAGAGTCACTGGGATTTTAATGACTATAGTCATGCCTGGCTTAGCTCAAAATATTTTCAAATTTTTTTTTTAAGACTTCTTCTTTGACCTGTGTGTTATTTTTTTTGAAGTGTGTGTTTTTTGTTTTTTTGTTTTTTGTTTTGTTCTGTTGGGGGTTTCTAACTGTCTTTTTGCTATAGTTTCTAGTTTCACTTTATGGTGGTCTGGGAGCATACTTTGTCAAGTGTGTTTCCTGGCTTGGGGTGTGTCCTGGCTTGCTGAACACGTGGTGTGAGCTTGAGAAGAACATGTGGTCCCCTTCTGTTGGATGGAGTGTTTTGTGATAGCCATTAGATCCAGCTAATTCACAGAGCTGCTCGGTCTGAGCCTGTTGTTTTCCTGCCTCAGCCTTTTTGCTGAGGAGGAGAAGCTAGTTTCCTGGTGCCACGTTCCCAGTGGGTTTCCTGCTCCACACCCTTCCGCCATGATGGTCTGCCTCACCGCCAGCCCTAAGGAATGGAGCCGGCCTTCAATGGACTGAGACCTCTGAACCATGAGTCTCAAATTTGACTTTTCCTTCTCCAATTGTTCTTATCAGGTCTTTCAGTCACAGCAGCAAAAAAGCTGACCTCAACAGCAATATTCAAGTGCTTATATATGTGTATCTCACATTTTGCTTATTTCTTTGCCACTGAGGGACCCTTGATTTGCTTTTACCTGTTGGCTATGGTGAGTGAGTTGATATGAACCTGGGGGTACAGATATCTTCAGGAGCCTGCCCTCTGTTACTTGGGCATCTATCCAGAATGGAAAGGAGTTATCTGATCACACAGTGATCTGTCTCTAACGTTTTGAAGACTGTCCTTCTGTTTCCCGGACTATTTTACATTCCCACCAACAAGGTGCCAGGGTCCTAATTTCGCCACATCTCTGCCAACACTTGGTTGACAGGAGCTCTCCGGATGGCCATGGCCATGAGGTGGTGTCTCATTGTGACTTTGAAGGCATTTGCTAACCAAGAGTTTATATCTTGATCACTGAGTGTCTTCCTTGGAGAATTGTCTGTCCCAAGCCCTTTGCCCATTTAAAATCAGATGATTCGTTTCTTTGTGGTCAGTTACAGGAGTTCTTTATGTATTTTTAATATCCATCCTAATATGATGTGCTCTGCAAATATTCTCTCCTATTCTGTTGGTGGCACTTTCATTGTGTTGGTTGTGATCTTGGCTACACAGGCGAACTTTTAAAAAATTATAAGATCTTTTTTTTTTTTTTAAACAGACATCGATTCATTCACATATCATGTAATTCGCCTATTTAAAGTGTACAAGGCTGCTGGCTTTGAATGTGGTCAAGGAGTTGTGTGACCATGTCCACGGTCTATCTTAGGACATTGTCATCACCCAAGAGAGAACTTCTGTGGCCACTGGTAGCGATGCCCACTGAACATTGTCATCTTGATGTGGTCCAGTTTATCTTTTGCATTTTCTTGTGCTCTTGGTATCATGTTCCAGAAGGGATCGCCAAATCCAACATAAGGAATCTTCCCCGCTATGATCTGGAGTTTTCTAGTTTGGGTCTGGCACTGAGGGCTGTGGACCCTATTGAGTTCATTTTTATTTGTTCTAAGGCAAGGGTCTGCTTCATCCTTTTGCATGTGGACATGGAATTTCCACAAGGCCATGTTTGAAGACTGTAAAATGTCCAGCTCCTGTATAAGGTCAGGGCTCTTTTCCGGGCACTCTCTCCCCGTTCGGCTGGTCCACGGTCCGTCTTTATGCCATCACCATGCCGTCTCGATGGCTGGTGACCTGTCCTGCGTTTCCAGTTCACCCCGTGGGGGGATTTCCAGGCTTGATTTTCTCTTTCGAGATCAGTTTGGCGATGGCGAGTCCCCTGAGATCCCACGTGAATTTTCGGATAGTGTTTTCTATTTCTGTAACCGATACCATCAAGACCTGGGTAGAGAATATACGGACAATGCGGATCACCCCGGGTAGTCCTTCTTTTACTTTAAAAAACAATGATAAAAAAATTTTTTTTGATGGACACAGAGTGTTTGTGGACATTCTATGAAGCAAAATAAATCAGGCACAGAAAGACCGACATTGCACGATCTCACTTACAAGCAGAATCTAAAAATGTGGGTCTTGCAGAAGTTGAGAGTAGAATAGTGGTTACCGGGGGTGGGGGGTGGGGTGGGGAGGGGAAGAGGTCAACCCATGCAGATCCCCTTTCACCTATGCCTTTCTTCTTCTTCTTTTCTTTTTCAGTACTGGGGTCGGGGCCCAGGGTCTCACACAGGCAAGGAAAGCCCTTTACCGCTGAGCCACGCTCCCAGCTCCTAGTGTGTGTCTTCATGGTTAAAGTGGGTTTCTTTTAGAGTCGGTCTGTATTTAGAATGCACCTGCAGCCTCTGTTTTTAATTGGAGAATTGAGATCCCGGATGTGGAAAGCGATCAGTGACGTCATGGCATTAATGTCTACCATATTTGCATTGTTTTCTACTCCTTTGTTGGCCTCTTCTTTCTTTGTCCTCGTGGTGGGGAAGGGCAGGAAGAAGGTGGGCACTGCCCAGGCCACACAGGACCCTGGGAACTGTGTCTCCACTCTGCTTGAGATCCCACCTCTACGAAGGAAGTTGGGTGCACACGTGTCTTTTGCATTCAATATTTTCTTTGATCCTTACGCGTTCCGGCGGGAGGGGGGAGACCAGTGCTGTCCTCGCTTGAAAGGTGAGCACGCGGAGGCTGGAGAAGCTGCCCAGCACTGTGCACACTGTATGTCTAAAGAAGATTCCAAATAGGAATAAAAAATTTTCCCAGTCTCTTAATTTGCAGTAGAGTCCTGGGAGTTATCAGTTGTTGACTTTTGTTTTTTAACAGGTGAAATATCCCACAGCTGGGTAAAATGATGTTTGCAGATCCTTCCTAATGTCCTTGAGCTCACATACAATTGGCTGTCCGCTAAGTTGACTTGGGAGGTGAGAGATTGGCAAGGCGGGTTCTGGAGGTCTGATGGTGCCTGATGTTTGGCTCTCAGGAGTATTGGGGCTCCCGAAAGCTCAGCAGCCCTTGGAGGCCAGGCCTGTCACAGGCTCTGCCCAGTCTCCTGAGAGGGAGGAGTGGAATAAAGGGCACAGGTGACTTCAGATGAAGAAAGGACGCAGGTGACATTCGAGGCTGGGGAAGACCAGGAAGCAACTGTCTCTGGAGCCCGAGGAAGAACCAGCCTGCTGACCTCTCGACATGGTGAGCTGGTGAGATGAACTTGGGACAGTGACCTCCGGTGCTGTTGGGTGATAAATTTGAATGTGCATATTGTTTTGTATTGAGGTCAATTTTAAAGACCATGGAAGTCATTTTAGAGTTGCACGGTTTAGCGAGTACATTCATCATATTGTGCAATCACAATAGATAAAACAATCCCACATTATATCATCATTTATGAAATACAGACTCCTCTTTTATTCGTTCCTTTATCAGCTGACGGATGTCAGGGCTGGTTCCACGTTTTGGCTATTGTCCGAGCGAACACGAGGGGACAAGTGTTTTTTGAATATGTTTTCAATTCTAACTGGTGTTGCCGAGGCCACCGACTTGGTCAGCAGTTGTCACAGCAGCAGTGGGAAACTCATTCAGGCACTGAACTGAGCAGGGAGGCCACCGGCCAGGCTGGACGTGAGGCTGGGCTCTGGGTCTCCTGACGGCTCCGAGCTGACTGGGCTGGGAGAGCCCTGTTCCCCAGCAGGCTGGCCCTGGTCCTCCCAGGAAGGTGGAGCCTGAGACTCACAGAAGAGAAACCCAGCCCAGGGGGCAGGGAGAGCTGGGGGCTGGCCGTGGCCTGCTGAGGGCCCTCCCTGCCCTGGCTTTCCCTGGCCTCTGTGGGGCTGCCTTCACAGGCCCTCAGCAGCCTCCAGCCCGTGGGGCTCTCCTTTGTGGTCAGCCAGGGGTCAGTCTGCTTTCCTGCAGGTCGGAGCCTGAAGGCCTGATCTGTCCCCCTTCCAACTAGGCCTGACAGAGCCCAGCGCACCACTGACCAGGCCCCTTTCCCAGCAGAAGGCACGGATTTTACCTCATGGGTCAAAGACCTTGACCTCGTCTTGGTTTTTTTCAAAGACATGGCAGCATGGACGCTGACCCGTGCCTGGCCGGGGGTAGGCTTTCCCTGCCCGCCCCCATTGCAGCCTCTCTCCTCACTACACGGCCTCCCCCCCCCCCCCCCCGGGGCAGCGCAGACCCTGCACAGCTCGTTAACCTACTTTTCTTTCCAGAGCCACGAAACCAGCTTGGCGATTCTGCCCTCACGGCTCATCACCCTAGCACGTCACCCCAGCACGTCACCTGAGCTTGTCACCCCAGCTTGTCACCCCAGCACATCATCCCAGCACGTCACCTCAGCTCGTCACCCGAGCTTGTCACTCCAGCACATCACTCCAGCTCGTCACCCCAGCATGTCACCCCACATGTCACCCCGGCACACTACAATCCTCTGTCTTCCCGCAGGACTCCCCCACCATGCTCCTTGTCTCTGAGGCCCAGGATCCCAGGATCCATAATGGTTCAAAATTCTCTCTGGCATTGAAGGAGGACCTTCTTCTCTCGCGTGTGAATCCAAGACTCTTGAATTCAAAACAAAAGTCAGGTTCAAACCCAGCTCTGGTGTGACCTCGGGGAGCGTTTTGCTACTGACTGCTGCTTCAGCGAACCACCCCAAGACTTAGTGGCATAAAGTGGGCCACCCCAAACTTATGACTACCTGATTTCTATCGGTCAGGGCCTCTGGAAGTGCTTAGCTGGGCAGTTCTGCTGGAGATGGCTCTTCCTGTTGCAGGCAGGTGCTGTGTGGGGTGAGGGTCCCAGGGGGCTGAAACTATGCAGTGGGGAACTGAGTGACTACAGGGACCGGGGGATGGCTTTGTGGAGCGTCAGGGCACAGGGCATCATGTGGGGAGACAGGGAACTCACCAACAGGATGCCCGAGGGAACCCATCAGCCCACCAATCACACGTGAGAATAACAGGCTCCTGACAGCAGGACCCTGGTGGCCCCTTAGAGGCCCCGCCTCTTTTTAAAATTTTGTTCCCAGGGATTGAACTCAGGGGACCTTGACCACTGAGCCCCATACCCAGCCCTATTTTGTATTTTATTTGGAGACAGGGCCTCAATGAGTTGCTTAGGGCCTCACTTTCACTGAGGCTGGCTTTGACCTTGGGATCCTCCTGCCTCAGCCTCCCCAGCCCCTGGGATTCCAGGCTGGCGCCATGGCCCTAGCAAGGCCCCACCTCTTACTGTCCCTTAATGAGCAGTAAATGCCAACATCTGTCAGCATCTGGCTCCTTGAATTTCCATCTTCCCCTCTGGCCACTTCCCTTTCCCAGACTGAGCTTCAAGAGACTCTGTCCTGTCCTCTGGCTGGTCACCTGGTCTTTCACGTCCAGGGGACTCTGCACACAAAGGTCCTATGCCCGAGAAGCACAGCCTTCTCTCTCGGCCTTGGGGAATTCAGGGTCATCCTCTCAGGCCCCCTCCAGGAAGCCCTCCCTTCCCTCCCTAGCGCCGCCCCTGCCCCAGGGTCACCAGGACCAGGAGGGTCTGTTTCCTTCACCCCTCAGCCCTTCCCAGCCTCCCTAGCCCCCAAATCCCAAAGCCAAAATGCTCCAGAATCTGAGACTTTCTGAGGACCCATGTGACATCAGGTGTGGACAATGCCACTCCTGATGGCAGGTGAGGGTCACGGTCTAAATGCAGACACTGAAAATACTGTGTAAGATCATCCTCAGCCTGCGTGGGTGAGCGGGCTGCGGAACATGAATGAATGCTGTACTGGGACTTGGGCCCCAAGACATTCCACTGCCTATAAGTAAATATTTCAAAATCCAAAAAAGATCTGCAATCAGAGCCACTTCTGGACCCAACTATTTGGAATAAGAAATAATTAGTTAAAACTCTTTACTCCATGGGATGATTATCATCCTCATCCAAAGACACTTAAACCAGAAAAGAAAAAGCATCAACATTGCCCTAATCCTACCCCATGCCCCAATCCCTCCCCATGTCCCAGTCCCCCCCCATGCCATATCCCTCCCCAGGCCCCAATCCTTCCTCATGCCCCAATCCCACCCCATGCCATATCCCCCCCAGGCCCCAATCCCTTCCCAGGCCTCAGTCCCTCCCCAGGCCCCAATCCCTCCCAAGGCCCCAATCCCTCTCCAGGCCCCAGTCCCTCCCCAGGCCCCAATCCCTCCCCAGGCCCCAATCCCTCCCCAGGCCCCAGTCCCTCCCCATACCCCAATCCCACCCCAGGCCCAGTCCCTAACCAGGCGCCAGTCCCTCCCCAGGCCTCAGTCCCTCCCCAGGCCCCAATCGCTCCCCATACCCCAATTCCACCCCAGGCCCCAGTCCCTCCCCATACCCCAATCCCACCCCAGGCCCCAGTCCCTCCCCATACCCCAATCCCACCCCAGGCCCCAGTCCCTCCCCAGGCCGCAATCCCATCCCAGACCCCAGTCCCTCCCCATACCCCAATCCCACCCCAGGCCCCAGTCCCTCCCCAGGCCCCGATCCCTCCCCAGGCCCCAATCCTTCCCCAGGCCCCAATCCCACCCCAGGCCCCAATCCTTCCCCAGGCCCCAATCCCATCCCAGGCCCCAGTCCGTCCCCATGCCCCAGTCCGTCCCCAGGCCCCAGGCCCTCCCCAGGCCCCAATCCCACCCCAGGCCCCAGGCCCTCCCCAGGCCCCAATCCCACCCCAGGCCCCAGTCCCTCCCCAGGCCCCAATCCCTCCCCATGCCCAGAGATACCAATGCTTATGTTCACATTTTGAAGTATATTCTTTTGCATTTTTCTGTCTCCTCCCACCACACTCTTTCTAAAACCCTATAAAGTAGATTTGACTTGATCTGGAAGCTTTCTTTCGTAGTCTGTTCTCATTTGGCTGTATGTAAAGAGAGGGTTCTTTAAGCCCTTAACTGGCTCTTCTGACATTTCTTGTTATTTTCCTTGCTTTTCTCTTTCCCTATGGGGTATATGCCCCCTTAGCCTCTTCTTTTCCTGGTGTCTTATCGCTGTGCGCCGTAGCAGCTTGTCACACACACACATGGAATCTGAGGTGCTCCGTTTCCATCCTGGGCCCCCTCCCTCCCCTCCCTTCCCCATCCCCCTTTCCCTGCTGGCCTTCCTGGCACTCACTGATAAGTTTAATGGGTGCTTTATAGATATGCATAAAGGTGGGACCCACTGTGGCGTAGTTATACCAGCACACGCCTGACGCTGTCAAGTCCACCCTGCATGCCCCCATCTCCCGTCCCTCCCCCCTCCCTCTCAATCTCCTTCTGCTCAGCTGACCTTCCCTGTGTTCACGATCCCCGTCCTGCTCTTCTTGAGGTGTAGCTTCTGCCTACCAGGGAGAGCATTTGGCCTCTGACGCCCTGAGCCTGGCTTGTTTCACTTAGTGTGATGATCTCTAGTTCCCTCCATTTACCAGCAAACGCCATGGTGATTTCATCCTTCTTTATGGCTGAGTAGAACTCCATGGTGTAGATATACCACCTTCCTTCCCTCCTTCCTTCCTCTCTCTCTCACACTCTCTCTCTCTTTGTGAGTGTAAGAGAAGAATTTATTGAAGAATACACCCAGGACCAGACCTCCTGAGGTGCACGAGAGGACCCCCCCAGCAGGTCTTCTCCTATATCACACTTTCTTCATCCACTCATCTGTGGATTGTGCCCTTGTACATTTTATTGACTTTCGGTGCTGGGGTTGGCACCCCGCGCCTTGTGGGTGGTGAGTGGGCCCTCTGCGCTGGGCCACACCCAGGCCCTGTTCTGTGTCTGTCATTGACATACCCGCTGGTGGGACTCTACAGTGTGGCCTCTGTGGTTTTAGAATCCTGGTTGGCTTGTCTCCCTTCAAAGTCCCAAGTGAAGCTCATCTATGGACTGTAATAACAGAAGGGCTTTATTTCCTTCCTCCTCTGTTATCACCCAGCTTTTTTGATTGAACCCAGGTTCTAAAATGAATAAGAAAACCAGATCCAGTCACCCCGTCTGTATTTCCCTACTCAAGGATCTTGAAATGCATGCTGTTTTCGTCACCGCATGGACGGGGCCTCTCGGGGTCCCAGGTCTCCTCTCTGTGGCTCCTGCTTGGGCTCTTCAGCTTCTTTTACATCATATTGTGCCTTTGATGGACAGAGGGTGCCCGTGGGCGGTTTTGCTCAGCAGAGGTCTCTCTGGGACTCCTGTCTCTTTTTCTTTCCTCCCCTGAACCTCAGTTTCCTGGTGTGGGCGCTGGGTGTGTGGTATATGCTCCCCTGGTCAGGAGAGTGAGCTTGTCTCCTCAGGCAGTCCCTTCCAGCCTGCTTCCCAGCGTCCCTCACTTGCTCTCTTCTCCCTCCCTCCCTCCTTCTTTCCTCCCTCCCTCCCTTCCTTCTGCAGGAAGAGGCCCTAGAATTTCTCTCCGTAAATTTCCTCAGACATCTTTCTGTGGCTACTGAACTCTTGATATTTTTCAAACAGTCCAGGAAAAGTCACTCTGAGCTCCGTGGCACAAGGGAACAGAGATGTGAAAAACCAAATGAAAATGGCTCAAAACAGGACAAGAGTCCCCAGAGGTACCCAGCTGCCTGCCGAGGCCTGAGCCAGCCGCCATGTCTGACCCGGGGGTGGGCTGCTCCTTCTCTTTCTGAGGTCAAGGAAGGGGCTCCGGGGAGCTTGACCTGGGGGAACTGGGTGACTGGCCCTCGGGCACTGAGCAGGACTGACGGACTCCAGTTCCAGCCCCTGTCCCAGGTCTGGACGGACCTGTGCTCACAGTGGGCAGAGGTGGGTTATGTGGGGACTTACTCCAGGCAATGGGGCGTGTCTTGGGGGTGGTACTTGTTCCCATAACAAACCACCATCGACTTGGTGGCTTCAAGCAACAGAAATGTACTCTGTCACAGCTCCTACAGCTGGGAGCCCAAAGCCAGGGCCAGCAGGGCCAGCAGGGCCAGCAGGGTCAGCAGGGCCAGCAGGGTCAGCAGAAGGCTCCACAGGGGGAACCTTTGCCTCTTCCTTCCTTCTGGTGGCAGCTGGAAATCCTCAACGTCCCTTGGCTTGTGGCTCATCACCCCAGTCTCTGCCTCGATGGTCCCCTGGTGTTCTCCCTGAGTTCATCTGGCCTCCTCTCCTCTTCTTACAAGGACACTGGACTTAGGGTCCACCCCCCACCCAGCGTGACCTCAGTGAACTCAATCACATCTACAAAGACACTATTTCCAAACACGGTCACGGTCACAGGTACCAGGAGTCAGGGCCGCTGCGTGGTTTACTGGGGAATGTGACTCTACGCACCGCGGGGACCGTCTCAGAGCCGTCTCCACTGTGGAGGGCGACGCGGGTTTAGTGCTTTTCTGACGGGGACCCCAGAGCGGTCAGGTCTACCCCAGAAGGCAGGTGAGTCTGAGCAGAGGAGGCTTTGGGAAGCCACCTCCCGGGGCGCAGCCACCCTGAGCTATTGTGCATGATTTGTGCGGGGACCCTGAGCCCTGTGCACGTTCCAGAGTCCGGGGGCCGCACCCTGCTCCTCAGCCTCCCCCAGCTCCCGGGCAACCTTCCAGCCCTGAGGCCGCCCCACGCCTGGATAAGGGAGCCTTGGTGAATAGTAATCGGGGGCATTATTAACAGTAATCACTGTGTCGTACACTAGACTCCTTAGAACTGGAGGTTTGTGTCCTTTGTGAAGTTTATACCATCACCTCTCCATGGCACCCCTCCCTGAGTTTCTGCCAACACCCTTCGATTTGCTTTTGTGAGTTAGCCTGTCTATCTATCTATCTATCTATCTATCTATCTATCTATCTATCACCAGGGATTGAACCCAGGGGTGCTTAACCCCTGAGCCACATCCCCAGCCCTTTTCATTTTTTAAATTTTGAGACGGGGTCTCATTAAATTGTTTAGGGCCTCACTAAGTTGCTGAGACTGGCTTCAAACTTGTGATCCTCCTGCCTCAGCCTCCTGAGATTGCTGGCATGGGGCACTGCGGCCGGCCATGAGATGGTTTGAAAGAGTCCACGTACAAGAGAGATCTTGCGGTGTTTGTCATCCTGTGCCTGGCTTGTTTCACTTAGCATAGTACACGTCATGTTTTCTTTATCTGTTCATCTGCTGTTGGAGATGGGTTGTTCCCGTGTCTCGCCTACTGAGACTGGTACAATGGATGCAGAGGGCAGATGTCTCTTTGAGATCCTGATTTTTCCTTCCTGGGGGTAGGTGCCCAGAAGTGGGGTGGCTGGATCACATGGTGGCTCTATTGGAAGGTTTCTGAGGAACCGTCGTTGAGTTCTCTGGAATGGCTGAACAATCTCCATCCCAGCAGCCGAGAACAAGGTCACTTCCCCACACCCCCCTCAACAGTCGTCTCTCATCTTTTTGACAGCATCCATCCTACCAGGTGCGAGGCGCTGTCTGGTGGTTCTGATTTGCACTCCCCTGATGGCTGGTGACGCTGAGCCAGTGACATCTTCCCATTGGGCCCTTCAGGAACCTTCTGTTGGGAAGTGTCTCTTCAGATCATTTGCTCATCTTTAAACAGGTTTGTTTGTTCTCTGCTTTTGCTAAGGAGTTGGGTTCCTTATGCACTCTGAGTAGCAACCTCTCCTCCAATGAATAGTGTGTGAACGTCTCCTCCCGTTCTACGGTTGCCGGTAGCTCGTGATGGCTTCCTTTGTGATGCTAAAGCTTCCTCCTTTAATACTACGACCCCGTTTCCTATTTTTGCTTTTCTTGTTTTGGAGTGTCAGCTTCCTAAAGACCCTCTTTCTGGTCCCCAATCTTGCTCTTACTCCTCCGATCTCTTCTTTGAAGGGCTACAGATCTCCCCACGGTTCTTTGGCCCTGAAATTGGAGCCTCCTCCTCTGGATGCCCCCAGACTTCCCAGGGCCAGATGTTCTTGTTTTATGACAGTGATTTTCTCCGGCAGCCAGTTTCTGTTGCCTTGCTTGAGGACCCTAGGAGGTCACTTGATTCAACTCCCTTGGCCGGTTGGATTCTTCCTTAGAAGGATGCTGCTCCACATTTGCCTGCCCTGTTCTGCGGGTGGCCACCCTGGGCATCGGGCCATCATAGTCACGTGGGGGCCACTGATGCCTATGGAAAAAGCCTTCCTGTTTGGATCCCTCTTTTCAAGAGGACTCTTGGTGGCTTGGCTTGAGACCTTTTGTGGGAGATGCTAGATCCTTGAAGAGAGCTAGTTTGGTTTTAACTTATACCCGTTTGTTTCTGTCTCAGACCCTGGCATGAGTCTGGGGACGTGGGGCGGGGGGACAGATTTAGCCAATAGATTGTGGTACACTCAGAAGTAACACATATGTTGCTGTCTAAGGCTTTGTTGTTGGGACAAAGGAGCATCCATTGTCTTTCCTCCTGGTGTGGATTGTCCCCTGGGAGGGATTTTTGGGCCCTCGCTTTCCGTTACACGTGAGAGCTTGGAGGGCACTGTGGCTTCTAACAGGCTCACTTGGTTTTCCCACCAAAATAGATCTCAGAGCAGAGAATTTGCCTCCTGAGGGAATTGAGTGGTTCGTGGGGTGCATTATCTGAAATGGTCTAGCACAAGAGGGACATTTATTGGGTGTTTGGTGTTTTATGCAAAAGAAACCACAGACATTTTCCATGTTACCCGACGCTCTCTCCAGCCTTGCTTTGTAAAGAAATGCTATTTAAATGCTGCTACTGGAAGTGTGGCCCACCAACCGGGAGCCTGGGCACATTTGGGAGCTTGTTAAAAACGCAGAATCTCCCACCCTGCCCCAGCCTTGGCCTCGGGACAGGCTCAGCTCTGGGTCCGGCTGGCTTCTTTCCCCTGGGGGAGGGGCTTTTGCAGGGAGGGATCCTGTGGCCTATCCTGTCAGTTAACAGATGTCCCTGCCCTTGTGACTCTGAGAAGCACTTAGGAGTGACTCTTCCCTGAGTGTGATTGGGAGGGGGTACCCTCTTGACCTGGGGGGTACCAGGTTCCTGGGCTTCCCGTGTCCCAGTGGGGGAGACAGTGGCCTAGTGAAGGTGGCCACTATTTCCTGCTGGGAAGTGGGTCACCTTCTTCTGACTGGCCTTTCGGGTGGGTGGATCAAGCACTGGAAACCCTAGCAGTTGCGACACTGCGCCTCACCAGGTGTCGGGCTCCGAGTGCTCGACCCAGTGGCTCTTTTCATCCTCACACCCAGCCCATCTTACGGGAGAGGACACTGATGTCTGCAGAGATCAATCACCTGCCAGGTCACAGAGCTAGAGATGACAGAGCCACACCTAGATTCAGGGAGGCCTGGCCATGGGGAGTCACCTGATCCTGAAGTCCAGCCGAGGGGCACTTAGAGATGGCCCAGGCAAGTCCTTCAGCCTGGCACTGCGGCCAGCAGCACCCACATCCCCCAGGAACCGGTCAGTAATCCAGATCCCAGTGACCTTGGTCTCTGGGGGTGGGTCTGCATTTTAACGAGTCCTCCAGGGAATTCCGATGCTGGCTGAGGCTTGAGAATCACGGGTCTAGCCCACGGCTTTCGTTTTATATCTTGGGAAACCAGGATCCCAAGCCCAGGAGGGGCCTCCTCACAGATGGAAGACCCCACAACACTCATCCCCTGGCCCCTGCTTCTCCACAAACACACCTGAGCTCACCATGTTCACGCTGGGGTCTGAACAGGTCAGATCCAAGAGGGTCTTTGTTGAGAGCCACAGCCGAAGGGGTCCCAGCAAACTTCCAGCTGCCAGCAAACTTTCAGACTGCCAGCTGATGATTGGCTCATAGCAGCCCCAGTAACATCTAGCTGATTGGCTCCTCTGTGGTGATGCTCATTGGGCTGTTTCCCTGCCCTTTCAGACCACGGAGCTGCTCATTGGGGGACTTCTTTGGCTCCGCCCACGCGACCCAGCCAATCGGCCTCAAGAGCAGGAGGATTGTGGGAGGTGGAGAGGCTGGTGTGGGGGTGAGAGGCTTGTGGGAAGCCGGTGGTGGCAGTTGGGCTCTGAGGGTTTTTCCTGAGGAGCTGTTTTGTTTGGCTGTGTGTGGTTCTAAAAATAAAGTTAGTTTCTTTTGACAAGTGGCTCCTGAATTGTGCCCAGCCAGACTGCGGCAGGTCTTCACTCCTCCAGGGAGTCCCCTGTGAGGGTATGGGCCTGTGGCCTGCACATTTGTTCTTCACACTGTGACAGTTCCTAGGATCCTTGGAATCTGCAACGAGCTGTCATTGTGTATGCTAATGAGTTGACCATGGCTGGCAACCCCTAATGGCTTTCAGTGGGAAAGACAAGTCAGGAGAGGAGAGGGGCTATCGGGCGAGCTGATCATCCATGGCCGAGGACGGAATCAATGCAGACTCCGTGAAACCCAAAAGGAGCTTCTGGAAGCGGAACTCGGGATGGTTCCTGGAGGGTGGGTGCGCCCCTTCCTCTGTACCCCTGGTAGCAGCCTTTATAACAGGCCAGCAGAGGCGAGTTGGCGCTTTGCTGAGTTCTGCGGGCAGCTTGAGCAAATCCATGCCCCCTGAGGAGGGGCTCTGGGACCCCTGGTCTCCAGCGGGTCAGAAGCACAGGCAGAACCACCCAGGGCCAGGCCAGGGACTGAGCCCTCTGCCCGTGGGAGCTGACCGCCTGGGGAGACAACGTCAGAGCTGGATTGGACTCGGGGGCCCCCTGCTTGCCTGCCGTGGGGAGAAGCCCTGCAGCTTTGGAGGTGATGCGAGTCGCACAGACAAGCTGTGAGGCACCGAGGACCGGTTTGCTTTTCCCACAGCGAGGGCTTGAGGAGGTAGAAAGCGGCCATTTCCCAGTCATGCCACACACTGTCTCTTGCAGGAGCTCTGCCCCTCCCGAGGCTCCTTCTAGAACAATCTTTCCCTGTGAGGTGGGAAAGCCCCTGGTCGGGGGTCAGGTTTGGGTTCTCACCTTGGCTTCCTGGTTCGGGAGCTTAGAGACAGGTCACCTGAATCTCATGGGCCTTGACCCCTGGATTAGGATTGGGGTGTTCTTCACCTGCCTGGTGCATCCCGGTGCTGACGGAGTGAATGCTGCCCAGCACAGAGCTGATCCACGGACACCGGCTCCTCCCTCCTTGCTAGGGCAGACCTGCCTTCTCTGACCAGATCTTCTTTTTTTTTTTTTTTCTCTTTTCTTTCCTTCTCTCTCTCTCTCTTTCTTTCTCTCTCTCTCTTTTTTTTTTCTTGGTACTGGAGATTGAACTCAGGGGCACTGACCACTGAGCCCCATCCCCAGCCCTATTTTGAACTTTATTTAGAGACAGGGTCTCACTGAGTTGCTTAGGGCCTCACTTATGCTGAGGCTGGCTTTGAACTCCTGATCCTCCTGCCTCAGCCTCCCGAGCTGCTGGGATTTCTGTGCCACCACCGTGCCCGGCTCTGACCAGTTCTGGAAGGAGAGAAAAGAGAAGTCTGAATTCCCTGCCTGGGAGGTGGGTCCTGAGCAAGAGAAGACCAGGCAGTGGCCGCCGTGGGCACAAGCAGGCCTTGCGGAAAGGATTTCCAGCAGCTGATGAGCAGAAGGTGAGGTCAACAGAGAGGAGGGCCAGGGGTCCATCCACCTGCCACCGTCCTGCAGGGACCAGTCCTGCAGCTTGGCCTTTTCCTCCCAGGAAAATGCGTGCTTGCTTTTATCTTCCCAAAGTGTGGGTTTGGGGAAGCACGTGGAGACCCTGGACACACGCACCTTGGCTACTGCTCTGGCTGCGGAAGCCACTGTGTTTGGCTGACCTTGGGGACCATGTGACCCTTGTGCAGAGCTCCTTGTGGGAGTGGGGGCTACTGCTGCTATTTTGTGGAGGGGAGAAGGGAAGACCCTCAGGGTGAGCGGTGTGCTCGTGGGGGCACAGTGACAAGGACGATTCTGTCCTGCTGGAAGGTGGAGATTTTCTGAGAGCAGGAGATGGTCCCGTCGAGGCCCGAACCTCAGAGCACAGCCCAGGGATGGTGGGGGCGGGGTCTCTTGCTTGGCTTCCAGCTTCCCCTCTGAGATGCTGCTGAGCTCAACAGGGAGGAGCCTTGAGGGTCCGTCTGCTTTCCGGTTTCCCCACATCCCCACTGCCTGCTCATATAATTTCCTTGGCTCTGGTGTATCCTTGGCCACCACTTCTGATACCCAATACGTCCCTGCCTGGCGATAGCAAGACTTAGCAGGATGAACAGAGCCCTTAGAGGCAGGCAGACTAGGTTGGAATCTTGGCTCCCCACTTCACTAGCTGTGTGACATTGGGAAAGTCACTTAACCTCTCTGATCTTCAGGTCCTGATCTGCACAATTGGGAACAAGGGTAGGTAAGAATTGTTGTGTGGATTAGAGGGGACAGTGTATGCAAACCCTTGGCGCAAGGTCTGGCACGTGGTGACGGAGGTAAGGGTGAGGGTGAGGGATAGGTGTGGTGATTCCAGGCCCTGGTCCCAGCTTGACCCTCTGGTGGGGCCTTATCCAGGGACGTGCCCCCACTCGACTTCCCTCCTCATGTCCAGCTTCTGGGCCATCCTGCCTCTGTGCCCCATCCTGCACCCCCTTTCCCTGGCACGATCCTGTCCAGCAACCTGCCTGGCCTAGAGGTCGCATCCCTGACTTATTTTCCCTGGGGAGGCAAGGCTCATCTGGGGTCTTTGAAGAGGGAGACGCTGGGGGAGATGAAGCCCGCAGGACAGCGAGGGGACAGACGCAGGGCCAGGAAAACAGGGACATAGGCTTACGTGGGCACACCTTTTTACGTGGGCACACCCCTTTACGAGGGCACTGGGCACACCCCCGCTAGTGTGGGCCCACAGCCCCTTCCTTACGCGGACACACACCCCCTTCGTGGGCACAACCCCTTTACGTGGGCACACTCTCCTTATGCAGGCACTCACCCCCTTACGTAGGCACACCCCCATTCAGGTGCACACTCCTTTACGTGGGAACACCCCCCCATGTGGGCACACACCCCTTTCGTGGGCACACCCCCCTTACGCGGGCACACCCCCCTTACATGGGCACACCCCCATTCAGGCGCACACCCAGACACATGCCCACACACACAGGACAGACACTCGCAGAGACAGAGAAGAGACCACTTTTGCGGAGTTTGCCCATAATTTTGCAACCAGAAAATTGAGAAAGATGACTGTTCTAATTCCGGCCTCCGTGTGAGCATTTGTCGTGAATTGCCTGGCGACAGGCTGGGACGGTGGCGCGCATCAGTGAGTCCAATGTTTAGAGCTTCCAAAGATCCTAATGTGGCCCTGGGGATGGAAGGGGCGGGGGAGCGGCCATGAGCTGGAACCCCGGCCTGGGAGGGGGACTGAGAGGACCTGGGTCAGCTGGTGGACAGACAGGGCCGGGGCCAATGGCAGGCTGTTGCTGGGGAAACGCGGCTCCACGCCATCACTGGGACTGGGAGGCGCACAGCCAGCTGCCCGCCCTCTGTCTCATTCTCAGCCTCCCCAGGGTCCAGGCCCCCTCTTTTTCTCTGTGTCCTTCATGAAGAGGAGCCACCCCTCTGACGAGGGACATGAGACGGCACTGGCCAGAGGAGGACGTGGGTCTGCGATGGGGACAGGACTGAGCCAGGAAGGCAAACGCAGCAGATTTTTATGACCACGCGCGCCCCTCCGGGGTGAATTCAGCATCACCCCATCCTAGGTGGGTGGCCAGTTCTGTCCAGCATTTCCCAGGACCTTTGCCAGGGGCCCAGTGCCAGGTGACCCTGGGCGAGATCGGGAGCAGCCCATTGGCCACGAGCTGCCCATCTGATCTGCCCTGCGCGGCAGGCCGACCCCACTGGGCTTTGGCAGCCGCGTTTCCCCAGCTGACGCACGGGCCCGTGCTCCCGGGCCAAGCTTGCAACATCTTTCCACCATAAAACCTCGATGGAGGTTAATTGCCTGCATCGCTCTGCAATTGAACAGGCCCATAAAATCTTTATTAGGTGCCAGCGCAGGGGCTGAGCCGGTGGCCAGTTGCTTGGCTTTGGTGCCAGCTCACAGTCGGGCGAGGGTCCTCAGGAGGGGCACGGAGCGGAGGGTTTCGGGTGGAGCATTCCATGCACTCTTTGGGAGCTGTTCCAAAGGGTTTAGAGCAGACTCCGCCCATCCGTCGGGGACCTTGCTGGTGGTTCTGGAGGCTGCCAGAGCCTCACTGCCTGTCCACAGTGTTTCAGAGAGTTTGTCAAACCGCCTGCTGTGTCCCTGCGTCTTCAGGGTGAGCGCTGCTGACGAAGGCATTACAGCAGCCTTGACCTTCTGTGGCTTAGACAGCACCGGTCGACTCCTCCCTGGGTTCTCGATCCTTGTGCCAGGACGGCAGGAGCCTGTCTCTGCGCCATACAGTCCCCAGGGATCCATCCAGGCTGAAGGAGACTTGGGTATGTGTCACCTCTGAGGTCCCCGTGGGAGGGGAAGACAGGCAGGACCAGGCTTCCACCTGGAAGTGACACATGCCACTATGTCTCTTAATTTGTTGCTCAAAAACTAGTGGCATGGTTTCAGGGGAGGCTGAGAGCTGCAGGGACTCGGGGGGTGTGTTCGGTGAGTCCTGACTTCTCTGGGCACCAGCTGTCCCCGCTTTGTGTGTCCTGAGAGGTGGCAGCAGGTGGTCATGGTGGGCCCCCTGTTCTTTGGTATGGTGCTGGGGTGTGTGTCCACGGTTGGCCTGCAGGGTCAGCCACCTTTGGAAGGGAATGATGGGTGTTGATACAAGAGCAGACCCGGCGGCTCCCTGGGGAGTCACTGCTCTCAGGCGACTCCACCAGACCCATCCTCCCTGTGCCGTCCCCAGGTGGGACGTCAGACTCACTGGGGAAACTCTGCTGCCTGTGGCACCTGAGCCTGGAGACTGGAGGGGGCTGCATGGTGCAGACCAGGGAGGAGCCGTCCGTGAATCCGAGAGCCAGCTCTGCAAGATTTCTAGGGAGTGACGGCGCAGCCTGTCCCTGCAAACCATGAGGGGAAGACTTTTTTCTTTTTTTTGGTTCTGATTGATGGCGGGGGGGGGGGGGGGGGGGGCGGCATTTTATCACTGTGCCACACCCCCAGCCCTCTTCACTTTTTATTTAGACACAGGGTCTCACTAAACTGATTAGGACATTGCTGGCCTTGAACTTGGGATCCTCCTGCCTCGGCCTCATGGGTGGCTGGGATCGCAGGCGTGCCCCACGGTGGCCGCTTTACAAAGCACTTTTGAGGACGTTGTTTGGCTTTGCCCGGGTGCCTGCTGTTTTCCGGGGCCTCAGTTGCTCTCAGAGGCAGTACCTAAATCCTGGTTCTCATCACGAGGGCAATCGTGTGGCCCACGTTTCACAGGCGAGGCAGGGTGAAGTGGGAAGCCGAAATCCGTGACACCAGTGACCTCGCTGGGTCTTTTGTCTCCCAACTCTGTGTCCAGGAGACTCTCCATCGTGGCCACCTCTGATCTGGTTCCCGCTTCCAAGGGTAACTCGCCTGCCCTTTCCTGGATAAGGGCCTTGCCCCCTGCTCCCCTGATTCGCATTCCCCTCCAGCTCATCTTGGTCCGATGGGGTGAGGTAATGAGGAGGGAGGGGACACTCAGGGTCTCTTCTTACATACCACTGCTGGAATGTCCTACGGGCTCCCCTTCTACTTCATCAAAGCAAACTGAAGTGTAGAAATCATCTAATTCGGACATTGCTCAGCAGAGGACCTAGTATGAGGACACAAGTCATAACCGGAGACAGGGTCGACTCAGACATTTATTGTGACAGGCTTTAAACAGAGAGTGACAAAGTCCTTGGTCATAAAAAAAATAATAATAATCAGACTGTACATCTTGTGCTAAAAATGCCCGTCGACTACAGTGAGAACCAAACTGAAGAGCCGGATTCTGCTGGAAGGAGATTTTGTGCAGAGGAGGCCACCGGGGTCTGTTCATATTGTTCATTAAGTTGGAGCCAGGAGGTTCCTTGGTGCCCAGGTCCTCGTGAACGGCAGCTTGGCTGGGTTCGCAGACTGACTGGGAGCCTCGGGCTTGGAACAAGGGCCAGTCATCTGGTTCAAATACAGTGAGACACCAGGCTGCCACACATAAAGCTGTTCTCTGTCCGTGAATGTTGTCTGATCATCGGGCAGCCCTGGAATTCTCTGAGTCCGTTCTGGTTCCGAGGTCTGCCTGGTTCTAGAATCACGAATGAGAGCAATTCAAGGTCTTCAAACGAAATTGGTTGCGATTTTTGTCTTTCGATATCTAGAACAGATAAAGCCATTCTCTAGTGGTAGGGACCAGATCTGTGGAGGCTTCTGGGGGAGAGGTTATAGGCCTGGGAATGTTCTGGATCTTGGTAGAGAGGCAGACCACGTGGGGATTTTGCTGGTCAAAATGGATTTAGATAATCTGAGTAAGACCTCTGCATTCGGCTGTAAGAAAATGATCTCTGAAAAATAGAAGTCAACCGACTGATAGAACATTCTGGAAGATGGAAGGTAGTGAGGTGACTCAAGAGTTGCTATTCTAACTTGTGCAAAGTGCTGTTAGGTTTTCGTCACTGTGAACAAAATCCCTGATAAAAACAACTCAAAGGAGAAAAGGTCTATTTTGGCTCAGGGTTTCAGAGCTTCCGTCCAGGGGTGGCTGGCTTCACTGTTTCTGGGCTGAGGTGAGGCAGAGCATCATGGTGGCAGGGCGTGGCCAAGGAAAGCTGTTCAGCCCATGGCAGCAGACAGAGTGATAGGAAGGGACTGAGGACAAGATATACCCTCAGTGACCCGCTTCCCCCAGCCAGGCCCTGCCCCTTACAGTCCACCAGATTTTGGATCCATTGATGGGTGGATCCACTGAGGAGGATGGAGCCCTCGGGAGCCGGTCGCTCCCCAGCCTCACCTCGGCACACTGCTGCCCTGGGGTCCAAGCCTTCAGACCCCCACAGCCCTACAAGGAAGATCCCCATAATCCTATAAGGAAGACTCCCCATAACCCTACGTGGAAGACCCTATAACCCTACAAGGAAGACCCCCATAACCCCGACCTTAAGCCCTCCTAGTCCTGGTCTACCTTAGGACTAACCCTGACCATGGCCTTGAACCTCGCCCAGGTCCTAACCTTAACTTAGCACTCGCCTCACTCCAGCCCTACTCCTGCTATCTCTTCCCTCACCCCAAACCCAATTCCAACCCTAAAAACAACCCCAACTCTAACCCTGAATTCACCACCTAGCCTAACCCTGGCCCTGAAGATAATGTCAAGTTCCCAGTGAAGCTGACCCTAAACTGCCCTATATTATTCTGCTGCCCCAGGCCCAGTGAGGTCAGAGGGGTTGGAAACCATGGGGTGGGTGGGGGGCAAAATCTCAGCATCAGCTCCAGAGGAGACCTGGGCGTCAATCACTGCCTTCCACAAGAAAACCGATGTCTAACCCAGAGTCTAAATGCAATCCAAATGCGATAAGTGACACTTTGGAAATGGAGGCCAGGGTCACAAACGTCAGGGCTGTTGGGACATTCCTCAAAGATCCCCATTTGACAGATGGGAGATAGGGAACCTGTTATGGATACGAGGTACCCCACAGAAGCTCATCTGTGAGACATGCAGACATCTGGGTTAGGAGACCTTAACCTAACTGGTGGATTAATCCACTCCTATGGATTAGCTGGGAGGTAACTGTAGGCAGGTGGGGTGTGGCCGGAGGAGGTGGGTTTGTGAGATGTGACTTTGGGGTATACATTTGTGGCTGGTGAGCAGAGCTCTCTGCTTCCTGATGGCTCTGTCCTGGCTGCTTTCCTTCTCCATGCCCTTCCGCCATGATGCTCCGCTTCACCTTGGGCCCGGAGCTGTGGAGCTGGGCAACCACAGACTGAACCGCTGGAATCATGAGCCCAACAAACCTTTCTTGCTCTAATTATTCTCGTGAGGTCTTTTGGTCACAGCCATGTAAGAGCTGACAGTGCCAGAGAGGGGTAGTGAGGTGCCCGAGGTCTAGGGAGGGGGCCACAGTCCCATCTGTGTTCTCCCAGCAACACCAGCTCTGGCCTTGGTCAGTGGCACAGCAGGACCTGTGTCAGTGAGCAGTTAAGATCTTCAGACCAAATGGGCTGTGAATTTGTTTTGTGATACTATTAACTTCTAGGAAGGGTAAAACCAATCTCTAGTGACAGCGATCAGACTGTGGGGGCTGCAGGGGGTAATAGTTATAGATCACATTTGAGGTGAGAGAATGCTTTTTGGAGTCCTGGTGGAGATACAGATGATGCTGGCTTTGTTGGAGGGTTTGTGCGAGGCTCTGAGATGTGCATCCTGAAGAGCAGCTGCCATGCTGTGAGGAAGCCCACAGGCACAGGAAGGCCCTGGGATGTGCATCCTGAAGAGCAGTCGCCATGTTGTGAGGAAGCCCACAGGCACAGGAAGGCCCTGGGATGTACATCCTGAAGAGCAGTCGCCATGTTGTGAGGAAGCCCACAGGCACAGGAAGACTTCACACAGGTTTTTGGGGCAGAGCCCAGTCGAGTACCCAGCTGGCAGCCAGTGCCAACAATAGATATAGGTACATCAGCCTCTGGAGGAGTCCAGCCCCAGCCTTCAAGTAGCCCAACAGACCAATGGAGCAGAAATTAGGTATTCTGACCAAACCCAGTTGCCAATCCATGAGAAGTAACAAGAAGAAATTATTCTAGCACAAAGTTTGGTTCGAGATGCAGCAGGCTCCTCCTGTGAATCACCCACAGGGCCTGGCTCAGGGAGCCAGCTTCTCTTTGTTTCCTTTTCCCGAATCCCATCCAGCTCCCAGCTTTGTTCTTAGGGGCCCACAGATTTCTACCTTGTCATGTCATTTTAAACCCAAGAGAGCACAGCAGGCTCCTCGGGTCGGGTCCCTGGAATCTGTAGTTTTTCCAAGCTGTGGCTCCACCCTGACCACAAGGGGACGCCTTTGTCCATTTTTTATTACTGTCGTGCAAATGCCTGGGTACGTGTGAAGAAAAGAGGTGTTTTTGCTTCCAGTTTTAGAGGCGGCAAGTCCAAACAGCATGGCGCAGGCTCTGGTGAGGGCCCTTGGCTCTGTCACTTCATGGAACATGGCCTTGTAGTGGGAGTGCACGCAGCAAGGAGAACCTGTTGCAAACCTGGGGAAACCCAGGGGCAGCTGGGAGGGGCCCAAAATGACCCTTTGGAAGACCCCTCCTCTTAAAAGTGCCACCACCTCTCACATTGCCCCCCTGGGGACCAACTCCCAATGCATGAACCATGGGCAATGCTCAAGCCACACCCAAAGCACAGCAGTGGGGTGGGCTTCAGCTCCACGTGTCCAGAGGTCTCACGTGTTCCTTATGCTGCAGGACAGGAGAAAGGACACTAGTCCCCAGCCACAGCTTCTGAGCATCTTCCTGATGGCAAGCCTCCTCGTCCTTGGCTCTGCACATCCCTGAGATGCCGAAGTCCTAAAGCTTCTGTAAACACCTCCCTGAGAGAACTGAGCCAGCGAACACCCCGAGTAAAGCAAGAATGTCACAGGAAATGGGGACTCGCATGCCAGAGACTCACACCTGGCTCTGGGCACATGTGGTGAATTCCGAGTGCTAAGCACAGCGATGGGGCTGTAGTTATTTAAGTCCCGGCAATCACCAGGCGAGGCTCAGCTTCCGCCAGATTTGAGAGGGACACAGGTGGCCCGTCTTTCAGGCTGGCTGCTTGCCTACTTTGCCTTTTAATGGGACGTTACTTGAAGTGTGTTTATAATTCTTTAGTTATAAAATTTTATTTTTGCATCAAAACAAAAAACACAGCCACGAAAAGAAAACCCACTGTAAGCCTTGCTGCACAAGAGGAATTTGGTTTTTAAATGAAGGTGGTGGTCCCCAGGCAAACATTTTCATGCAGTCTGGTGGGGGGTACCCTCTGCTCACCACAGCAGGCTGGAGAATCTCTGGCTAGAGGAATTGCTTGGTACCTTGCTGTGTCAGTCAGCTTTCCAGAGCTGTAACAGAATGCCTGAGGCAGGCTACTAATCAAGGAAGGAAAGGGTTATTTTGGTTCATGGTTCTGGAGGATCAAGTCTCAGATCAGGCAGCGCCATGGATTTGGATACGACATGATGAAAGTGTGTGTGGGACTGGGACTGCACATGTCTCAGTCTCTCCGACAGCTGGCAGGGCGCCGGTGCTACTTTATTTAAAAGGATTCCAGGGGAGAAGCGAGGGTTGAGGGATTGCACAGACGGCCAGGGCACAGGAAGGAAAGAGGCACAGACAGAACTCGGGTCCTTTGTGTTTGAAACCAAGCTCTTTCCCTTCCCACGGCACCTTGGTGCGTTTCAGGTGCTTCGAATGAAATCGCATGCAATATTTAAAAATAGCTTTCTTTCTCCTTTGGAACACTTTCCTTAGGTCAAAATCCTAGAAGCTGGGCTGCTGTGTGAAGATGTGAGCATGTCTGGGTTGAGATGCCTTCTCCAGCGCCTTGCATGGGGGCAGTTCGAAGCTGTCCTGTTGTCACCCTCCCAACAAGCCAGGGGACAGCACCTTTTTCTGCACTAATATCCCTGGGGACGATGACAGATGACAATTGCTCAGCTCATTTCTCAATGTGGTTTAAATTTGCATTTCTTTGGTAACTGTGAGGTCGAACCCTTTTAAAGGAGCCATTTCCAGTTGTCCTGTGAATTGTGGCTCCTCTTTGAGCAGCTCACGTCTCCAGTGTTTGCCACCTTCCCCCTCCAAACACACGTTTGCCTTTTCTGAGACTCGGAGATGAACATGTCGTGCTTGAGCGGTGCTTTCCCCCAGTAGGTTCCTTTTAGTTCCAATTGTAGTACTTTCGGGACTTTTCTGTGTTTTCAACTGAAGATCTCATTTGTGATTTCTTGCATTTCTTCAAAGCTTGGAAAGTCAAAGGCCATGCATCCAAGAATCCAGAATAACTCCATTTTATTATCTGACGTCCATCACATGACTTTTTTGTATTTAGCTCCTATAACATAAAGGGAGGACAAATACTGTATTTCTGGCTAGGTTTTAAGTATTTTAAGAAGGGTATATTATTATTTACGTGATACTAAATGCATAACAAATACCATGTAAATTTCCAATATCATGCCAATCAAAATCTCCAATGACATTTTTTGTGGATTTTTTTTTTTTTTGTCAAAAGGATGTTAAGCTGGCACACACCTGTGATCTCAGTGACTTGGGAGGCTGGGGCAGGAGGATCACAAGTTTGAGGACAGCCTGAATAACTTAATGTGACTCTGTTTCAAAATAAAAAACAAAAATGGGCTGGGATGTAGCTCTGTAGTTATGTCCCTGTGGGTTCAATGCCCAGTACCCAACCAAACCAACCAAACAAACCCCCAAAACCCCAAACCAAAAACCATCAACCAATCCACAACCAACCCATTAAATTTAAACTTTACCTGCAAGAATGTGGGGGATCCTACTCTGGATCCTGGCAAAGTGTCACTCCATTCTGAAACAGAACCACACATCCTGTTCCCAGGTGCTGTGCCTGCCTCTTGTGGGGGAATATGCATATGCGTGGACACTAGGCCGAGGGTGTGGCTGGCTTGGCCAATGGTATGTCAGTGGACAGGTAAACAGAGGCTTTACCAGGCACTGTGGTCCTAACAGCCCCTGGCATCTGCTTCTCTTTTGTGAGGACAGCATTTCTCAGATACAGCTGATTTGTTCAGTTGTAAGTCACTGAGATGTGGGGCTGTTTGTTATTGCAGCACAAACTAGTAAAAGCTGACTACTACACTGAATAAAAAGTCTTGAAGATAAAATAATATTTTAAGAAAATAAGGTAATTGGAGATGGGAAATATATTAGACCCAATAGCTAAGACTCAAATTATAGGGCTGGGGTTGTGGCTCAGTGGTAGAGCACTTACTTAGCATGCATGAGGCACTGGGCTCGATCCTCAGCACCACATAAAAATAAATAAAATAAAGATATTGTGTCCATCTACAATTAAGAAATATTTTTTAAAAACTTAGAGGTGAAATTAGGAATGTGGAATAATATGTACATATTTGTAACATCTATAAAAATAACTGAAAAAAACTTTGAGATGAGTAACATGGGGTTTTATCATTAACACCTTAGGAGGTTTGGAATTGTCTCAGGATAATGCTTAGCACATGGTACTCAGGACATATTTATGGCATCACTAGTCATGCTCAGTAAATATATTTTAAACAAAAACTAGAGTTTTTTTTTCTACCTTTCTTAGGAAAAGGTTTAACCTTTGAAAGCACTTAATGTCTCCCCAGAGAGGACAATTAAAATTATTTTCTACATACTTCCTTTCCTCTGGTGTTTTCCAAGGGACTTTAGGTGATTCATTTTGTCCAGAAAATAGCATCAAGTTCAAAGTCAGGGCCTGTATCAGTCAGCGCTGGGTGGCTATAACAAAACACTGGAGGCAACTAAGAGCTGGTTTATTTAGATCACTGCTTGGGAGGCTCACATCTAACTATTACTGTGTTAGTAGTTTGGGCCTCTGGTGGGGGGCTCTAGGTGGCACTGGCAGGAAGTGTGTGTAGGAGTGAGCAGCCACATCTTAAACCAGGAGGCAGAGAAAGAGGAGAAGGCTCACCATCTCCTTCAAAGACACCGCCCCCAATGACCTAAGGCCCTCTCAATAGGCCCCACCTCTTAAAGGTCCACGCCACCTCCCAACACTGCCAAGCTGGGGATCAAGCCACTGATTCAAATGATTGCGCAGCCATTTTCCTCTTAAGTAATCCAGTTTTGTTACACTTGGCTGACATACCCAACTTTTCAGCATTTCAAGCAGAAAGGCATTTAGCACAAGTAACTAAGTGCTTACAAAACTGTTGGAAGGATTGGAAGAAAGGAATCCAGGGAGCTGTCATTGCAGCTGTGACAGCTTAAAGGTCAGACAACTGCTGCTGTCCTGGGTCGTGGAGCTGCAGGGGGCATCAGCGACCAACTGCTGAGGTCACAGCCATGAGCAGGTGACTCGAGGGTGACTCGGGGAGTCCAGGCATTACAAACCTTCCTGTCAGCCGGAGTGCGAATGTCAGGCTGTTGGAGCCTCCCTCTGCCTCTCTTCCGCCTTCCAGATCTTTCCTGATCTCATACATCATGTTTCATTAGCTGAACATGAAATGCATACAGAACCTTAGCAGCAAAAGGACCTTGGCAAGCAGATTTTAGCCTTCTGTCCCTGTGCGTGGGGGGCGGGAGGGATGCAGAATAAAGGAGGTTGGAGATGGACACGCAGGGCAAATGCAAACCCCCAAGTGCACTCTAAGCCACCACAGCCCTAGCGTCTCTCTTCTGGCCCCCAGGACAGCCCTGACCCGCAGGAGGCCGGCTGGGCCAGGGGGAAGTTGGGCAGGTCTGTGTCTCCCTCTGCAAATACCACTTTCATGTTTTCTATTCTGGAAGCAGCGGCACAGACGCACACCCTTATTAAGGGACTCGTGGTGGACACTGGCGCCAACCTCATGGGTTGGACTTGGAGCTGTCCTCACCGTGCTAGTTTGCCAGGGCCACCGTGACGAAGAGCCAGGGGCCGGATGGCCTGATCAGTGAGCTGGAGGCTGGAGCCTGAGTTCTGGGTGGCTTCTCCCCAGATGGCTTTGCTGGCTCGTCACCGCTGTCCTTCTCCCGGGTCTCCGCGTTGTCTTCTGTGGGCCTCCCGCTGTGAGCTACAAGGAGTTGACATGGGCAGGGTCTCCACCAAAGCTTGACCCCACCTCCTCCTGTGGCCTATGCATTAGTGGCATCAGCCTGTCGGGATCAGAGGTGATTTATGTAAACTCCTTGGCACGGACCATTGGCCCGTCGGATCTGCAGGTTCCGCACCTGAGGATTCAATCAAACCTGGATCGAACAAAGCAAATCATTTTCTGTCTTCTTTTTTGGTGCTGAGGATGGATCCCTGGTGTCTGAGGATTTACCGCACCAGGGCCCCCGTGGTTGGTGGCTGGCCAACCCTGGTGGTTAAATACCTCGAATCCTCCTCTGGGAAAAAGGCACAATTTATTGTCATCTTACAGATGAAGGAAGTGAGGGCTCAGAGAAGTTGAGTGACTGGCCTAAGATCACACAGGCAGAAGTAGAAGGGCCAGGACCAGAATTCAGGTAACCTGGTCCCAGGGCCAGTGCTGTTCCCCATTGTACCACCCAGACCCAGAAGAGGGACTCCATTCAGAGGAGCCACAGGTGGAGGCCAGTGGGTTGGGCTTTGAAGCACCTAGGACTGTTCTCAGTTTGGATCAGGGAAGGTCCAACTGTCCCTGAAGGCTGCGGGATCCTGCGACGTCCCCCTGTGGAGGAGCCGCTGTGTGCTCAGTCCCTGCTCGGAGACCTCGAGGGCTGCTGTCCAGCCTGAAGTCTGGGCTGGGGACTTGGACTCCTGGGCTGTCTCTGCTACTCTTTGTCCCTCCCTGGGAACTTGTCACTCCTGGGGAGCAGGCCCTGTGCCTCGGCCTGTGGGACGGTGGCAGGTTCGGCCTCCTCCTGGGGAAGGCCAGCTCCGGCTGGGCTCTGCTGAGGGGCTCCGGGGGCCGCCTCTGGCCTGGGATGTGGTCTGGGCCTCACGGTCGGGGCGTCTGTGAGCCCTACAGGGGGGTGGTGGCTTCAGGCTGGTGCTGGGTCCTGACAGTGCCAGGCCCTGGGTGACTCACGGGCCGGCTGGTCTCGCCACTGGTCCCGTTGCTCTTCCTTGGGTCTTGCCAACCTTGGATCTGGACTCTGCTGGGCTTTCGGTTGTTGACCGAGAAACTCAAAGAGGTTAAGGCCCAAGTGGGATCACATTGGTCTGGGAAGAGCAGAATCTCACGACGGGAATTCACAAGCCGTGGTGAGTTACGTGTGCTCAGAGCGGCCGGGGCCAGGGCTGGGGCCAGTTTTGAAAGGCAACAAATCAGGATGATTTCACAAGAAATTTTGACCACAGGGAGTAATAACAAGGGTGATGTCAGCCCAGGGCTGAAGGGACAGTTGTCTGTAGCAGAGTCTCTGGTGCAGTTACCGTTCGGCAATCGTGTGTGAGAACCCCCCACGGCGTCTCCCTGGCTTTATTTGTTTGATGGGGTGAACGTCAGTGACGCCATTTTGATCTTGACTATTTCCATGGGGCCAGACTTCTCCAGTGGCCGGAGTGGGAAGCTGAGTGGCTGCGCTGGGCTCCGGACTGTGGGTGGGGCTACCTGGGTGGCTCTGGGTGCAGATGGGTGCACAGGTCCTTCCCGTCCTTGGGTGAGCTGGCCCCTGGTCTGTCTCTGAGCTGCGGCAGGGACTTGGCTCTCTGGGCTGGGCTGTTTGGGTGCCTGAGCTGGGATGGGCTCTCTTCTGGACAGCGATGGCTTCTGGGCTCTGAGTGAGCTCCCCGCTGAACCGGGAGGTGCTTTTCCTGGACCAAGACTCGGTTCCAGAGTTTCAGGTTCACACACCATGTCCTGGGGGAGTGGACATGTTCTCACTTGGCCTACGATGTCCTGTGAGATCAGGGACCATCCCACATGTGCCCCTTCCCAGATGGGCTGCCCAGATCCCTGACGGGACAGTGGGGCAGTGGCAGGGCTCCATGTCATTCTTCCTGCCCAGGGTGGGGCCGCAGGTGGCAGCTGGCATCTTGGGTGACTTTTGCTTGTGACAAGGGGTGTGTGTGAGGAGCCCTGAGCACTGGGGTCCAGGTCTCCAGGGACTGATGAGCCCCTTCCAGGCTGGCCCGGGAGCTGCTGTGACTGGGGCAGAGCAAGTCCCTGTGTGAGAGGCCACCCAGAGCCACTGTGTCCTCCCCAGTGGTCAGAGGCTGTGCCCACTCACATGTGGTGGCAAGGAGCAGCTTATGCTGAGGAAGATGTAGAGGTGACACAGACCTTGGTGCCACTTGCTATCTTCAGACACGAGGAGTCCCCAGAGCTCAGGGGTGAGGCAGGAGTGTTCAGGGTGAGACGATCAGACCCGACCCCCCAGCAGTGGATTAATCCATCTGATGGACCAGGCAGTCGGAAGGACTAGTACAGGGCGGTGACTGTGGGCGGGCGGGCTGTGGCTGGTGGAGTAGGTCACAGGGTCGAGCCTTTGGGTGGCATGTTTTGTCCCTGGAGAACTGGGTCGCTCTCTGGCTGTCAGGGGCTGAGAGCTGCCCTCTCCTGCCAGGCTCCTCCGCCGTGATGTCCTGCCTCATCCTGGGCCCAGAGCTATGGAGTCCCCGGACCACAGACGGAGCCTTGGAACCCAGGAGCCAAGGTAACCTGTTCTTCCTCCAGGTGGTTCTGGTCAGGTCACAGTGACAAAACCACCCAGGCTTTCTGTCACAGTACGGGTATCCCACCCACCAGAACAAGGTACCGCGGTCCCTGCGGGTGACAGCCCAACATGAGAACCCGCCTGGAGCAGCCCCCAGGCTCAGCCCCCCGGGTCCCCTCAGGGAGCCAGTCTCTCTGAACATAGTGAACCATCGAGAACGGGATTTTAAGATGGCTTGTGCCCTGCGTGGCCTCTGGGTTCAGGCCCAAGACACGATGCACAGGGCCCTGGAAACAGACAGGGTGAGAGCAGGTGGGTGACCAAAACCCCGGGAGGGCTCAGAGAGCACCAGGCACTCACCTGAGCCTGCCCAGTGAGACCCCCTCAGGTGCTGTGTGGTTTCCGACAGTTCCCGGGGCAGGTGGAGCCGAGGGGTTCATGGTCCTGAAGACTTAAGCTGGTGGACAAGTCGAGCCTTTGCCAGGAAGGCCGGTTGTTCTTATTTCCAGGACCAGGTTTTTAACTTTTTTTTTTTTTTTTTTAAATCAGGGATTGATCCCAGTGGTGCTTAACCACAGAGCCGCATCCTCAGCCCCCTTATGAGAGGGGGTCTCACTAAGTTGCTTAGAGTCTTGCTAAGTTGCTGAGGCTGGCCTCCAACTTGCAATCCTCCTGCCTCAGCCTCCCAAGTTGCTGGCCAGCCTGGCAACTTAGTGAGACCCTGTTTTAAAATAAAAAATGAAAAGGGCTGGAGATGCACCTGGTGAACTTTAGCCGTTTTAATGCAGCTAGAATCTTGTGTGACCTCATCACCATCCAACTCAGGGCTTTTTTTTTTTTTTTTTTTTACAAATCTGCAACTGTGCTCCCACCAAGCCCACCCACCGCTCCCGCTCCCTCTGCCCCTGACCACCCCGTTCCCTTTTCTTTCTGTCTCTGTGATTTTGACTTCTTGAAGAGCCGCATCTGAGTGGATCATCAGCCTTTGTGTTTTGTCTGACTTTATTCTTTGGACAAAGACTGACAGATGATGTTCTGCAGCTCCGCGGATTTTATTATATCCTAAAGTATTTTTCCCCACAGAAAGAAAAACATGTTTGAAAAGAAAACTCTTTGATTTGGGTTTTGAAAAGATCACTGCAGGATGGAGGAGGAAATGCCACCGGCGCAGGGAAGAGCTGGCCCCGGGCCTGTGGCCGCAGAGCCCACCTTGGGCCGGGAGGCAGGCGGGTCAGCAGGGGCGGAGGAGCTGCCGAGCAGGAGAGCTGGCATTCAACTGCGGGCGATGGAGCTGAGTGCAGCCTCCCCTCGCCTGGGGGGGGGGAGGCCCGAGTCTCCTGGCAGCCTCCAGAGCCGGCAGAGCAGAGGACGAGGCGGAAGAGCAGCCCCTGGGCAGCCCTGGGCAGTGGGGCACCTGCGTGTGGACTCTTCTGCCAGCTGTTGCAGATGGCAGATGCTGTGACCTTGGAGACATTCCAGGGTGGCTGGGACACATGGGAGCCAAGCACCTGATAGCCCAGGGGACTATACAGTCACAGGGAGGTCATTGGCCAGCGGCTGTCCTCCTCCACTCGGGACGGGCGGGCACGGCTCTCAGCATTGTGTTCGCTCCAGGCACATCACACCCCCCCACTCCTCAAGTCTTCTTCTCCATTCCCCTGGGACTGGGGACTGAGCCCAGGGCCGCTCTGCCCGAGCCGCATCGCCAGCCCTTTTCATTTTTTAAGACAGGGTCTCGCTAAGTTGCCAGGCTGGCCTTGAACTTGAAACCTCCTGCCTCAGCCTCCTAAGCTGTTGCTGAGCCACCAGGCTGCGGTCTTTGCCATGGCGTCCCCGCTGTCTGCGGCGTGGGCACCGCCAGGCTCGTGGAGGGGGACGTGAACGTGGGCGTTGGAGCTGCAGGGCCAGGCTGTGCCACACCTGGCTCTCCTGGCCCCGGGGGCATCACAGGGCTCACTCAGGGCTCACTCACCCGCTGCCAGACAGGCGGGTGCCAGGCCCATGGCACCTGCCGCCCGAGACACCCAGAGTGGGGACTTTGCAGTGCTGTCTTTGAGCTTCCTGGCAGAGGTAGCAGTGGGGACAGGCACCGCTCTCCTGTAGCCCCTCCAGCACCAGGTGTTCCTGAAGCCCCCCCCCCCAGGCCATCTGAACCACGAGGTCATGGGGTGCTGGGCGGGACTTCTGGGTGCTGGGTGGGCCCTGAAGAGCCTGGTGCAGAGGCCCCATGTCCTGCTAGAGCTGCAGGACCTGCTGTTCCCGGGCAGGCAGGAGCCATGGGCTGGGGCTGTGCTGAGATGGGCCTCCCAGCTGTGTGATGGTGACAAGGAGGGACATCCCTCTGTCCTGGGAACTCCATGCTCATGGGCATTGTTGCTGCCCTGCTGGGGCCTGACCAGGGCTTCCCCGTCTCCTGCCTTGGAGGATGCAGGGCAGCCAGAGAGAAATCACAGCTGTTCTCCAGGGCCCCAGGGAGAGGAGTGTCAATCACAGCTGGCAGGTGCCTTGTGTTCCCCTCCCCCACAGCTTGGCTCCAACGCCTCCCTACCCAGTCGCCCCCAGCCTGTCAGCCATTGCAGGATGACACGTGGTTATAGCCCCTGCCCCATCTTACCAATAACAAAATTGGGCTCAGAGAGGTTGATACACTCATCCAAGGTCACCCAGGGGGCTAGCGGCACCGCTGGACCCAGAATAGAACCAAAGTTAGAACTAAATGACAGTTTGGGACTGGCTTATGACACTGGTCCTGGTCATGTGGCAAGCTGGGCAGGAAGAGGTCACCGTCCCACTGACAGAGGGGAGGGGCGGTGAGGAGGGGTGAACCGGGTCTCCCCCTCCACCTGGCTTTGCCAGCCTGACCATCCACATGGTGCTGGTCCTGCAGTCCCTGGGGGGCACCCAGCCAGGAGGTAGACACCCAGGGCCTGGCCAGACCATGCACAATAACTGAAATCATTTCACATTGTCTTTGTTACAACAGCATAAACAATGCAATAACAGTGGAATCCAGCGATAATATGAAGTGTATTGTGCCAGTCTGGGAGCCAGGACTAAGTCAAGGCCAGCTGTGGATGTCCAGCCACACACTGGTGGCTGAAGGTCCATGTCTTCCTGTTGACCTCGGGAGGGCTGCTGCAGACACACTGCCCTCGGCCCCTGCACCTGCGGCCATGCTTACCAACAGGACACCCTCGGGAGAGAGAAGTGCACTTACCAGGACATTCAGCCCTGACCCAACGTGTCACTTAACCGATGGGTGGAATTCCCAGGCTCAGGTTGTCCCCAGTACCATCCGCCCGGGAGGCTTTCTGTCCCCGTGGCCTAGTATTCACTCTGCGGTCCCAGCTGCAGTGGCCGTCTCTCCTCAGCAGCTCCCCTCTCCACCTAGATGCTCTGAAGATGCACAAAGAGTTGTCCTGTGGGTCCCTGTCAGCTGTTTTCTTCTTCCCTTTATTTATGTTTTCTGTGCCGGGGATGGAACCCAGGGGCGCTCAACCCTGAGCCATAGCCTGGCCCTTTTGATATTTTATTTAGAGAGAGAATCTTCCTGAGTTGCTTAGGGCCTTGCAAGTTGCCGAGGCTGGCTTTGAACTTGTGATCCTCCTACCTCAGCCTCCTGAGCTGCTGGGATTATAGGAGTGCACCGAGGTGCCCGGCTTGCCTGCTGTTTTCGAAAGCTGAGTGTGCGTTCTCGGTGGAGTGAATCCTGAGGTCTGTATCTTTTGCTTGAATTTTTGAAAAAAACAAAACAAAACAAAACAAAACCTAATCGCAAAGATTAAAACCTGAGCGATTGTACTGCTTGTCTTGACTTCTGTGTCCTCTCATGGACAGAGAGCTCTGCCCTGGGCCCCTGGGCTGGGATCCTGCAGGGAATGGTCCTGTAGCTGGGTGGTGGGTGTCTGAGATGGGGCAGGCGTGACGGGTGCCGTCCCCCCTCACTGGGGTGAGTCCTCCTGGACATGTAGGTGTTGATTGTGCAATTCTCCCTGGGTCTGATCCACCCAATTCAGAGGCCATTTTAGAGCCCCTGGGAGGTGGAGGAGTGGCCTGTGGGTGCACAGCTGGTCCATTCACCCTGGGGCTTGGCCTGTCTCCATTTTGTTAGTGGGGTAACAAGGGGCTGGGCTCACGTCTTAACAAGGTGTTTTCAACACCTGTCCAGAAATTGGGCGTGGTCTATTTTGGGGCAGTGGCACCTGCTGGTGTGTAATTCAGAGAGCTGTCTCTGGGCCTGGGGGCCTCTGTCTAGAGAGCTCCCCAGGTGGCCCGTCCACCTGCAGCCTCAGGTCCCTGCTGTTCACCCCTGTGAGCACTAGGTGGCAGTGGTGTCCTGCTAATAACCCAGAGGCGCCCCGACAGCTGGGCAGAGCAGAGGCCACCGTTCATTCTAGGTCACCCCAGGGCTCTGCTCTGTGGGTGGAAGGGGCGACGCTGCGGGACTCTCCTATGACTCTGAGCAGGGACGAACTGTACTTTCTCACATTGTGCAGACAGCTGGGGCCAGCCCCCCACTTTGGAGGCCCACAGTGTCCACTCTGCCCCTCTCCAGGTCTGTGGGCTCTGGTGACAGGGAAGGAGCCGTGCTCCAGGTGGACAGCTTCCCACATTCTGCCACCCCATCCCAGTTCCCTGTGGCCCTGTCACCATGGGAAAGGACACAAGAGGGGATGAGCCAGGGCTTGCTCAGAGGTACCCAGGGGAGTGGCCCCCACACCCATGACTACAGTTTTCACTTGGAACATCCCTTGAAGGCCCAAGTGGCACAGGCTTGGTCACTGGCCACGGCACTACTGGGAGGTCACTGGACCTCTGAGATGCGGGGCACAGTGGAGGGAAGTTAGGGCCATGGGCATGCCTGGGGCAGGACAGCAGGAAGCCAGCCCCTCTTCTCTCCTCTTCCTGGCTGCTGCAAAGTGGGTGACTGCTCCCTCCTGTGCCCCCGTCAAGGGGCATGGTCTCTGCCACAGGCCCAAGGTGACAGAGCCAGCTCACCATGGACTGGAACCTCTGAAATTGGGAGCCCAGACAGACATGTCCTCCCTGTAAGTTGTTTGTCTTAGGTGTTTTGTTACAGTCACCAGTGAATCACATCCCCAGCTCTTTTTATTTATTTTTTTATTTTGAGGCAGGGTCTCACTGAGTTGCTGAGGCTGGCCTCAAACTCACTATCCTCCTGCCTCAGTCTCCTGAGTCGCTGGGATTACAGATGTGCAATCCCCACTATGCCTGGCCAGTGGGAGGCCATTGGGTCACTGGGGGAGTGTCCTTGAGAGGAGAGGTGGGCCCTGTCCTCCCTGTGTCCTGGTCCACCATGAGTGCCGGCTTTTGCCATCTGCTCCCAACCCACTACTAAGCGAGAGTCTGTCCGACTGTGACCGAACCTCTAACACCAGGAGCCCAAAGAGCCGGTTTCCCTGTAGGAGCTAATTAGCTCAGGGAGGTTATTATAGAGACCGAAAGTCGATAAGCTTGGGGGTCCCGCCCAGCAGGACTCCCAAAGTGAGCCCTGTAGCTGGGCCAGGGGTGGGGTCCAGGGATGGGTGCGCTTCTGACAGCCACCAGGTGTCCCTCTTGGTTCATGGAAACATCGTGGGGCTCTTGGGCTCCAGCTCCGGAGCCTGAGCCTGGCCGTCCCCAGGGGCCTGCCGGGTCCCATGGGGCTGCTCTGCAGCAGGCACCTTGTGGGTGCGGTTCTGGTGTTCTCACGATGGCCTGGGCGGCCCTGCTCTCTGCTTGGCCAGCTTTGCGGGTCAGCTTGGTCCTGCGTCAGTGGGGTCTGGGCAGCTGGCCTGAACCCTGGCTTCAGGATTGGGGTGGGCCAGGTGTGAGCAGGAGCGGCACATCGTCAAGGCTGGTCCCAGAAGCGGGTGGGACAGTTGTCGTCTGAACATCACAAAGCTGCAGGGGCTGCAGGGGCACCTCCGGCCTGTGGGGAACATGAACTGCGGAAAGCAAAGGTCTTTCTGGTACACGGACGACCAAAAATATATAAAAGACTGACCCGCAGAGGGAAGCAGGGCTGTGGTTTTCAGTGTCACTGAGACGGGGTGTCCCTCTGTGCCACCTGGAGCTCGGCCCCGCCCAGCCCTTCTCTCCACCCCACCATCCTCACCAGGATGGCCAGTGGGAGGGAGCTGGAGACCCCGGCCTGCCACCCCCGCCTCTTCTCTCCCCTGCCTCTCTCTGCCGCTGCCCAGCTCTGGGCCAGGACGGGGACGTGGTGCTGTCCCCTTCTGCTCTAGAAGGACTGGGCTCTGCCCCTGCTGGACAGACGGCCCAGCGGACGGTGCATATTCAGCCAACATGACTCTGGCCAGGGGACCCAGCCGCACGGACTTGGGCAGCTGTGGAGCTGCAGCCAGTGGGCGCCAGTCCTTCTCCAGATCTCGCCTGCTCTATTTGTCGCTCCGACAGTAGGAAGATGGGGAGCATTTTCAAGAACCTGCGTCTGTGCAGAACAGGAGCCATGTCTTCCTGGCCGTTTCCCCCTGAGCGTCACAGCTGCCATTCACATGGCCTTTACCCAAGTCATCTGCAGACCGCTGGAGGGAGTGCCCAGGCCACATGCAAACACGCCCGTTCTGCCGTAGGGACAGGGGCACCAGAGGACTTGGGGACGTGTGGGGGAGGGGTCCTGAAATCAACACCCCCAGAACATGGAGGGGCCACCACGTGTCCCACGGGTTGGTGAAGGACCAGCATGTTTCAGGTGGTCCTGTGCTGGGGGACCTGATGGGGAAGGTGTTCCGGGGAGAATGGGGAGGGGAGGCCCGGGCTCCCGAGACGGGGGCAGGAGGGGGTGAGGTTCCCCGTGGGACCTGGGGGAGGAGCCTGGTCATGTGGGGACCTGGGGGAGCAGGAGGGACACATGTGCAAAGCCCCGAGGTGGGAGGAGCCTGGTGGATGGGGGCAGGGCTAGGAGGCGGCACGGGCTGACTGTGCGTGCGCAGGGCACATGGATGTGTGACACCGTTGAGGTTTACTTCCTACCCTTGTCCCCTCTGAGCCTCCGTCCTACCCCTGACCCCTGTTCCGAGCCTCTGTCCTACCCTGTCCCACTCTGAGCCTCTGTCCTACTCTATCCCCTCTGAGCCTCTGTCCTACCCTGTCCCTACTCTGAGCCTCTGTCCTACCCCTTCCCGCTCTGAGCCTCTGTCCTACCCTGTCCCCCTCTGAGCCTCTGTCCTACCCCTTCCCGCTCTGAGCCTCTGTCCTACCCTGTCCCCCTCTGAGCCTCTGTCTTACCCTGTCCCCCCTGAGCCCCCTGACTCAACAGCACAGCCCACCCCTGGCTAGAGGACCCTGCTTTCCTGCCGGCTCGGCCCACTCTTGTCTGCATCTTGGGAGGGTCTGGTGTTTCTGGGACCCTCTGGCTGCCTGCACCGTGGGTTTCTGACTGGCCTGGGGCTGGGAGCTGCGGGGCTGGGAGCTGCGGGGCTGGGGCGAGGCCTGGTGCTGGGCTGGGCTGGGCTTTCCCTCGGGCCTGGCCTGGTTTCCCACAGGGAGCCTTTTGTCCTCTCTGTGACCTTGACCAGTTGGTGCCTTTATTTTCTGCAGTCTTTGTGGGCAGGTGGCTGACCCCTGGGGAGGGGTCAGGGGAGGTGGACGTGTGTGCACGTGTGTTGTACACGGACAACGTGGCCCTTGGCCTGTGGGCGCACGTGTGTGAGTCTATATATGACGTGGTGCACAGTGTGGCCCTGTGTCCTCGTAAGGTTGTGTGCACATGTGCGTGTGACGTGGGGGTGGAGTGGGCCTCCTGCAGGGCACAGGGAGCTCAGGGCACCTGCAAACTCACCCAAGTGCCCAGGACCGTCTCCAGGTGGAGTCTGTCCCTTGCATCTCCCCAGGGCTTCAGTTGGCTGATGGCCGCCTCCGGGTCTTACTCCGTAGGAAAGATGAAGCATGGACTCTGAGACTGGACACTTGGAGGGCACCGTTTTGGGAAGCGGAGGAGCATTGTGTGCCTGGGCGAGGGAAGGGCAGTCGCCATCCTGGGGCCTGCTCTTCCCAGGATCCCCCTGCTGCTGCCTGGTGTCTGCCCTCCAGCTCTGGGGCCCTAGGTGGCCCAGGGTGTGCACAGCGGGGGCCCTGGGTGCAGAGACTCCTGAGACAAGGCTCCAGGAAGCAGCCAGAGCCGTTTCACAGTAGGGACGACCATCACCTGTGGGTGGCAGGGCTCTGCGTGTGGCTCAGAGCTTGCAAACACCATGGGCGGAGGCCACCCGTCCCCAGGGAAATCAGGACACGGCTAAGCCAGTTTTCTGCAGACCCCATTCACAGTCTGCCTGAGGTGGGGAGTGCCGACCTCTCACTTGGGGTGACTGAATGTCACCTATCTGCTTCCCTTTATGGCGACTGTGACTTTTGCCACTGTGGCCTTCATGGGTGGCACTTCCTCTCCCAACCACCTGCTCTGCAGTTACCTCAATCGGTGATGGAGGTGAGGGCCCGGAGCTCCAGGGCTGCTGTTCCTGTTGTGTGTGCCCCCCGGGGGGCGGAGGGGACCCCAGCGTCTGTCCCCCTGGAGGGGCTGCCTGCACTGAAGCTCCTGATCTATAAAGCTGCTGTCACCATGGGGTTGGACCACAAGTCGGTCACGTGGGCCTCGTGACAAGTAAGGGACTTAGTGCGGGAAAGGACATGGCCATTGTCATCCACAGACAGAAGGCTTTGGGGTGGAGAGAGAGAGAGAGAGAGAGAGAGAGAGAGAGAGAGAGAGAGAGAGAGAGAGAGAGAGAGAGAAAGGAGAGCACAGAGAGAGAGACAGAGAGAGAGACAGAGAGAGAGACAGAGAGAGAGAGACGGACAGAGGGAGGGGGTCAGGGATCCCTAGAGGGAAAATAAAAGCAGAAGAGAAAGGGAGAGGTGAGGGTCAGGGGTTGTGGTCTCTGGGAAAGGCCGGGGCCTGATGTGACGGCCGCCTCGTGGTGGCTTGACTGTCATCTCCCGGCTTTAGGATGTGCCCAAGTCAGCCACTCAGTAGAGACTGAACTTTGGATTTCGTCTTTTCCTGGGCTGGGACACAGGCACACCCTCTCACGTCCCGTGAGATCAACGTAGGACATGTGTCGGGAGGTGACCTCCTCCTACGTCAAGGGCAGGACACTGCAGAGTGGACTGCGAGTGTCCTAGTGGCCGTGCCTGCGGGTGGGAGGATTTAGGTCCCCTGCGAGGACACTCAGCAGGGGCCAGGCTCAGCCCCTGCCTCTGGGTTTGGAGCCGGTTCTGCTGTCTGCTGTGCTGGCCACCCCACGTGACCTCCCGGCTGACAGCTTCTTTCCTTCAGTGGCAGAGGCCACACTGGGCTGTCTCAGGGCTACAGGTGGTGGCCAGCGTGGACCCAGCCATGAGGACAGAGGCGGCGGCTGGACTGTCCCCAAAGAGCAGGGACCCCAGGGAGCGACCCCCACCACGTGGAGCCCCCGGGGTTCAGTGGGGCGTGTCCACAGGGCCGGGAAGGCCTGAGCTCGTGGGCCAGGCTTCTTTTATTTTGTCAGAAGCAACTTTATTGAGATGAATTTCCTGCCACTTGGAGTGGAGTCGTCCGGTGGCGTCTGGGGCAGGTGGAGCCGATGGAGCCGCAGTCCGACTTCTGACTCCGGCTTTGTGGTGGCGAACATGGGCCTCTGTTCTGTTCCTCGCTCTCAGCATGACGTTCCCTGGATTTTATGAGACACTCAAGGCTGTGGTCTAGCAAAGGCTTCGTGCTGACGTCTGCCCAGCCGTGGGCTCTCTGGGCGGGGAAGGCCAAGCCATGACAGGGCCAAGCCATGACAGGGACCGGGGAGGGTGGTCAGTGAATTTCCAGCTTACTGTGGGTTTCCCGAGGCAGCCCATCATGAGAGGTGGGCGTCTGCATGGTGACAGCCCTGTGCGCAGATCAGCACAATCTGTTTTAAAACATCCCTGTCACTCCCCCAAAGCCACCTCCTGCCCCTCTCATTCTCCTTCTGCCCACATTCTCCCAGCCCATGTCACCACTGAGCATCTGCTTTCTTACCTTATGGTTTCCTGGCCAGGACATCCCACCATGACACGGGGTGACGGAGTGCGCGGTGTCTGGCTTCTCTAATGGAGCAGAATTTCCCAGGCTCACCATGTTGCATCAGAGTGTCCTTCCTTTTCATGGTTGAGTAATATTCCACTACAGAAGGTGCCATTTATCCACTGATGGGCATTGGGGTTGCTTCTTCCTCTTGGCTGTAGGGAACGTGCTCTGCTTGTTGGAGGTGGCCCTGGGGTGGCCTGCTGGCACCCATAGGCTCATCTTTCACGTCACCACATTTACACACTGCTTCTCCTTGAGCCTTGATTGACAGGGCTTTGTGTGCAGCCTGTTAATTTGCCCAGGGAGGTTAATCATAGCCACAGGAGGGTTTGCCCTCAGCCGAGCCTCTGGTTGGCCCACCTGACTTTAGGGACAGCAGGCCCTGTTGTGCCCAGCCACACAGGATTCCCTCCTGGCTCTGGGCACCCAGTTCCATTCCATTAGTGCCTCCCACCCTGCTCCGGCCCCGCTGTGTGTGAAGGAGGGGGCTGCAGCTGGGTCAGGGAATCCCAGGGACCACGGCGCGAGCAGCAGGGACGTCCACTGATCGTGTGCACCCAGGAGTTGGCAGCTCGGCAATTCCAGGGTTCATGCGGAAGGTGGACACCCGTCAGGGAGAGAGGCCCTTCTGTCCACCCACCCCTTGGTGTGTTGGCCCTTTACCCTCCATTGTGCCCAGGAAAGGGGAGAGTTTCTCGCTAACATGCCGTCTGTCCTGGTTCCTGGACACGATACCCGAGGCCAGGCACTTTATAGAGGACGGACTTTTGTTTGGCTCCTGGTTCTGGCGGCTGCTCAGCGTCTGGTGCGGTGGCTTCTCTGTTGGGCTCCAGGTCTGAGCAGGGCCTCTGCAGTGGACAGGGGGAGAGGGCAAGTGCCCTGTAGCCCTGCCAGGTCCCGAGGCACTGTCTGTGTCCCTCCCTCAGTGCACACAGCTCGCCTCTCCCATGCAGCTGGCGAGTCCTGGCGTGTTACCCAGCTTCCCATCACTGTGGCCAAGAGCAACCAGAGGGGACGGGCAGCTCCCGGGGGCCCTGGGTCCTTCCCAAGACCCTCCTGGAAGCAGAGGCCGAGTGGCCCCGTTGCTCCGTCCCCGCTCTCAGCTCCTGGCCCTGCACACGGCAGGCGTCCTGGTCTGCTCAGGCTGCCCTGGTCCCCACCCCCAGGAGGTCTCCCCCAGGGACTCCTCGTCCTCACCCGATGGAGGCTGGGAGTCCGAGATCTGGGGGGTCCGTCTGTTCTCCCCCAGTCTCTGGCCTTGCAGATGGCTGTGTCCTTGCTGCGTCCTTACCTTGCTGTCCTAGGTCACCTGCTGTCCCTTGTGTGTCTGAGTCTCCTCTTCTTCTTTTTTTAAAAAATATATATTTAGTCGTAGATGGACACGAGACCTTTATTTCTTTCATTTGTCTCTACACGGTGCTGGGGATGGAACCCAGGGCCTCACACGGGCCAGGCAAACGCTCACCTCTGAGCCCCCGCCCAGCCCTGAGGCCCCTCTGCTAACGGGTGGACTAGGCACCTCACCCAGGGCTGCCCTTTGGCTTCATACCTCCGAACGCCATGCCAAGGCCCTGGGGTCAGTGCTTCAGTTCTGCTGGGTGGGGTGGGGCGTCAGGGAGTGAGTGAAGAACGCAGAGGACCCTCCGACTCAGATGGGCACTACTGGCTGATGATATGATTCTGTGCCTGGGAGACCCTGAAAGTTCCACCAGGAAACTTCTAGAACTAGTAAATGAACTCAGCAAAGTAGCAGGACATAAAATCAACACCCATAAATCAAAGGCATTTGTGTGTATCAGCGACAAATCCTCAGAATGGGAAACGAGGAAAACTACCCCATTTACAATAGCCTAAAAAAAATACTTGGGAATGAGAATTAATATTATCAAAATGACCGTACTTCCAAAAGCAGTACACAGATTTAATGCAATTCTGATCAAAATCCCAAATGGCATTCCTCGTGGAAATAGAAAAAGCAATCATGAAATTCATCTGGAAAAGTAAGAGACCTGGAATAGCTAAAGCAATCCTTAGCAGGAAGAGTGAAGCAGGTGGCATCGCTATACCAGACCTTAAACTATACTACAGAGCAATCGTAACAGAAACAGCATGGTATTGGCACCAAAACCCACTGATACACCAGTGGTGCAGAATAGAGGACACAGAGATATACCCACAAAACTACGATTATCTTGTATTAGACAAAGGTGCCAAAAACACGCATTGGAGAAAAGATAGCCTCTTCAACAAATAGTGCTGGGAAAACTGGAAATCCATATGCAACAAGATGAAATTAAACCCCTATCTGTCACCATGCACAAAACTCAACTCAAAATGGATCAAGGACCTAGGAATTAAACCAGAGACCCTGCATCTAATACAACAAAAAGTAGGCCCTAATCTCCATCATGTGGGATTAGGCCCCAACTTCCTTAATAAGACTCCTGTGGCACAAGATTTAAAACCAAGAATCAATAAATGGGATGGACTCTAACTAAAAAGCTTCTTCTCAGCAAAAGAAACAATCTGTGAAGTGAACAGAGAGTCTACAGAATGGGAACAAATCTTTACCCCTCACACATCAGATAGAGCACTAATCACTAGGGTATATATAATCAGTCAAAAAGCTAACCACCAGGGGCTGGGGATGTGGCTCAAGCCGTAATGCGCTCACCTGGTATGTGTGGGGCGCTGGGTTCGATCCTCAGCACCACATAAAGATGTGTCCATCAAAAACTAAAAAATATTAAAAAAAACCCCTAAACACCAAAAATACAAATAATCCAATCAATAAATGGGCCAAGGAACTGAAGAGACACTTCTCAGAAGATGATGAATAATCAATCAACAAATACATGAAAAAAATGTTCATCATCTCTCACAATTAGAGAAATGCAAATCAAAACCACTCTAATATTTCATCTCACTCCAGTCAGAATATCAGCTATTATGAAGACATCAACAATAAGTGTTGGTGAGGATGTGGGGAAAAGGTACACCCATTCATTGCTGGTGGGACTGCAAATCGGTGCAGCCAATATGGAAAGCAGTACGGAGATTCCTTGGAAATCTGGGAATGGAACCACCATTTGACCCAGCTATCCCTCTCCTCGGACTATATCCAAAGGACTTAAAAACAGCATACTTGGGCTGGGGATGTGGCTCAGGCGGTAGCGCGCTCGTCTGGCATGCGTGCGGCCCGGGTTCGATCCCCAGCACCACATACCAACAAAGATGTTGTGTCCGCCGAGAACTAAAAAAAAAATAAAATATTAAAAAAAAAAAAAAGAACCACCAGAAAAAAAAAATAAAAAATAAAAACAGCATACTACAGGGACACAGCCACATCAATGTTTATAGCAGCACAATTCACAATAGCTAAACTGTGGAGCCAACCTAGATGCCCTTCAGTGGATGAATGGATAAAAAAAAATGTGGCATTTATACACAATGGAATATTACTCAGCAATAAAAGAGAATAAAATCATGGCATTTTCAGGTAAATGGATGGAGTTAGAGAAGATATGCTAAGTGAAGTCAGCCAATCCCCCAAAACAAATGCTGAATGTTTCCTCTGATATAAGGAGGCTGACTCATAGTGGGGTAGGGAGTGGGAGCAAGGGAGGAATAGAGGAACTCTAGATAGGGCAGAGGGGTGGGAGGGAAGGGAGGGGGCAGGCGGTAATTAATGATGGTGGAATGTGATGGACATTACTATCCAAGGTACAGGTATGAAGACACAGATTGGTGTGAATACACTGTGGGTACAACCAGGGATGTGAACAACTGTGCTCTGTATGCATAATAAGGATTGTAATGCATTCCGCTGTCATATTTATATACTAAATAAAAAATAAAGACTCAGAGGCACTTTAGAGGCGGAGCAGGGTCTTGGAGCGTGGAGGGTGCAAGCCAGTGGGGCCCGGGCGTCTCTGGGTGGACAGGAGGCACTGGGCCGTGGCAGCCCGAGGTAGCCCGAGGTGGCTCTCCGTGGTCCTGCTCGCGGGGGGCTCTTTGCTGTGGCTCCTTCTGTCGGACGTGCACCCCACCGAGAGCAGGAGATGGAGCAGCTGATGCTGTCGGTGGGAAGGCTGCGCCCCGCCGCGCGCCCTGGTACCTGTCAATGCCGATGACACGTGAGCCCTGGCGGTGACATTGATTCCTCTTGAGAAAGGGGACAGGGGAGGGGATCACAGCCGTGGCTTCCCTTTTGCTAGGAGTGACAGGGTACAGGGCGGATTGGGCTTAATCCTCAGCGGCAGGCAGGAAGGGCACGTTCCTTAAGAAGCTTATCAGGGGCCCAAGCGAGCGGGCGGCAGTAGGTCTGCCTCTGCAGCTGCGTCTTTTTTATCTATTCCTTTCCTTAAAAAATAAAAAACAAAAAAACGGATGGGAAAGGGTTTCTTTTACTTCATGGAACGATGTTTCCACTGAGATGAGAAATTGAAAGAGGAGGCTGAGCCCGGAGGCCGGTCGGGAGAGGCGCCTGCAGTCTGTGCAGTAACTCCAGCCTCAATGGTCCCCCTCTGGGGCCGGAAAATGGCTCTCAGTGATCCCTGCTCCAAACCCTTGTATAATGTGGGAAGCCACAGCGGTGTCTCGGGAGGGAGGCCTTTCTGATAAAGCTGGTGGCCAAGGACGAGGCTGCTGAGGAGAAACCGCCTGGTCACTTCCCAGGTGTCGCCCAGGACTCTGCAGGTGCGCACAGCCGGTCACGGAAGTGGACCCTGCGTGGGCTCACGGGGGACTGGCTGTTTCTTTTGGACACCGTAGGATGTGGAAGAACTGTGGATGGCCGTGGAGGTGACGAGGGACTTGGGGCACTTGAAGCCCCTGTGTGCCAGGGGACTGAATCAACGGACTCAGCAGGAGATGGCGGAAAGAAGGCCGAATCAGCTGAGGGGCAGCACAGACCCGAGAAAGGCCAAAGGGGAGGACTATTTGCTGGACAGAGAGGCCTCGGGGAGACCATCCAGGCCCTGGAGTTGCTGATGGGAGGAAGCCATAAGCAGGTCTGCCATGTATGGTTGTGTGGTTTGTGCACTGAACCAAGGCAACAGGTGCAAAGAGTGGACGAGGCTTGCTGGCCAGGCTGTGTGCTGTGACATGGGCTTGCTTCTACCCAGAGAAAAGGAGACGTTTTTCTTTGTATGGAGGTGATTTTTGTCCCCAGACTATGTATACATACAGCTCAGTCGGCCAAGGGACTTTGTGCAGAATCTGGGGCAGACCAGACAAAGAAAGCACTTGAGCTCTGGGCATGGAGCGAGAGATGGCCACATCCCACGTCCACACAGTGCCTCGCTCCTCTGAGGTGGCAACAGCCCTCCTCCTTGAGTGGACACCAAGGCTGCCCTGAAGGGAGCCGTGAGATTGGGTTTCAGGGCTCCTGTCTTCTGGGGTACCCCCCCAGGGTACTGCCCCAGGCGATGCCGTGGGTCAGGTTGGGGAGCCCTGGCTGGAGGTGTGTGCAGGCCCCCGCAGGTGGCAGGAGGCGGCTGAAAGCAGAGCCTCGGCAGCCTGTAAAGGTGTCCCAGGAGAGGTGACTATACTAGGACACAGGAGGCAAAGGACTTCAGAGGACTCCTTCCTGCCCTCTGCCCCACGACCCCCACTCACCGTTCCCAGACATGGTTCAACACAGGGTCCCGTGGACCCGCCGTCCCGCAGAGCCCGCTAGAGACCCATTATGTTTTATCCTGAACCACCCTGCAGTGCTGGCCACAGGGACAGGCAGAGGAAGGGGCTGGCTCGCCCAGGACTGCGTGCCCAGCTGGGACCTGGACCCCAGGCCTCTCAGAGCCACTCTGCCGGGCACCACTGCAGCTACTGTCCCTGCTCCCCTTTCCCCGTCCTGTGCTCTGAGCAACTGATGGGAAGTCGGCCTCCTCCCTCCTCGCAGGGTCCTAACGACCTGCAGGAAGCAAAGTGGCCCCAGGAGCGCTCTGCTCACAGGAAGCGTCTTTCTTGTGGATTCTGCCGTTAACACTTCACGGGGGTTGGCTCTGGGGGATCTGTCAGGAGCGGGTCTTCCTTGGAATCCATCTTCCAAGGCGAGGGCTGTGGCTGGCTGGGCCTGGACCTGTCTGGGCCACACCCTCGCTCCACGGAGCTATGGTCTGCAGATTGCTAAGGACGTGCAGAAAGAGGAGGCAGGTGTCAGGGGGACTTGTCCACTGGGGAAAGGTAAAGGGGCCCGAGGTTCTCCCTCAGTGACCAGCCTGGTCCTGGTCACATCTCTTCTCGTCTTTCTGTTTCTGGGGAGGCCGAGGTGGGGGAGCAGGTGCAGGGGAGGCCCTGGGGGAGGAGGCTCTGAACATCTTTGACTGGGGCTTTCTCCTCTGTGGCCTGGATGTGCCCACCTCATGCTCTTTGCTCCCGACGCTGCCCCTGGGCTGGGCTGCCCACTCTCCACTCAGTCTGACACCAGCTGGAATTAGGGTTAGTGGACCCCAATAGTAAAGGGCTCACGAGGTGCCCCTGCCCCCGCCCAGCCCTGGGGTGGCCCCCCGCTGCTCAGACTCCTGCCTGGTGAGCTACCTGGCCAGCTACTGGCTCAGGGGCTCCCGTCCTTCCCCAAGGCTTGGACGTTTGCCAACACAGCTTGCAGAACTCAGGACGACCGACAACCACAGTTTGATCATGGAGCACACAACTCCCCAAAGGCCAGCAAGGTGTGGGGAGGGCACAGAGCTTCGTGTCCCCTCCCAGCTCAGAAGGGCTTCCTATGGACGTCAAAGGACGCCCCTCTCTCTCCAGGTCCTTGGGGTTTTTGAAGCTCTATGACAGGACCCAGGACAAGCACCAAGCCCATGTTCTGTTGGGCCAGGTTCTTCCTTGCAAGGTGGTGACTTGTTCCCAGAGGACGCTCATCTTCATTGTCACCCACTCATGGAGACCCACAGGTGTGGCTTTCCAGACAGCGGGGGCATGAAATCCCTGATGTGGCCTTACCAGGTGGGCATTACATGCATTTTATAGGGAGGGGACCTGAGGCACAGTGACTTTCTCAAGGTCACATAACCGATGACAGATGAAGCTGAGTGGGGCTATTTGAGTTCAGAGCCCAAATTCTTCACCCCTGTACATCCTGCTTCCTGTTTCAAGGTGACTGGAGCCCTTCAGATGGACTCTGGATTCTTCACATGGGTTTTCCTGATTCACCTCCAGAGCTGCCAAGCAGGGATGAAGCAGGACTGGAGATACGAGCAAGGACACCTCTCCAGGTTGGGTACAGAGAGCTCCTGGCTCCTCAGGGTGTTGGTGGGTGAGGAAGCAAATCCCGTGTTAAGGAAGGGGGAAACAGAGGCACATAGGGTGCTAGTATTTGTCGGGGTTTTTAGCCCGTTTCCAGGACGAGCCAAGAAAGGTAAAGGTCGACTGGCCGCCCACCCCAGCCCTCCCTCGCTGGAGGACAATCAGATGCGCCAGGGAGATGACTCAAAGCAGGATCTCGCTTATTGAGGAAGCACACACAGCTGATGTACTGCATAGAAGCCAATCAGGATAAAGGTCAGAGGGGTGGAGCGAGTTCACGTGTACACCCATCCCATAGTCCGTCAGGGAAGGCATGAGCTGTCCAGGAGGGCCGAAGAGTCCCGGACCTATCCTGGAGGTGGTCCGCCTTTTCCGTCACCACCCACAGCACCGCCTCCTGGCTGATGGCCAGGAGCCATCCCAGCCACATGTGCGGCCCCAAGACAGGAAGTGGGCAGCAAGTCATGCCCTCCAGGTGTTGAGCAGCCGGGTTGGGATTTGTCTGTGTGGACTGTCTTGCTTTCCAGTCTTTTTTTTCTTATATTTATTTTTTAGTTATAACTAGACACAACATCTTTATTTTATTTATTCGTTTTTATGAGGTGCTGAGGACTGAACCCAGGGCCTCACACGTGCTAGACGAGCGCTCTACCACTGAGCCACAACCCCAGCCTCTTGCTTTCCAGTCTTGAGAGTGTACACACGAGGTCAAGGAAAACTCCTCAGTTTTCACCCCTGTCCAGGGGGACCACTGGTGCCCACCACACAGGCTCATGGACGATATTAAGAGTCAAGGCAGAGCCCCGAGGGTGTTTCTGAGAAAGGCTGGCCACCCCCTCTTACCCCCACCATTAACTGCCCACACAGGACCCGACAGGCTCTGATTCCTGAGCCTCCCCCACAGAAGTCCTGGAACCCCAAGCCTGTGTTGCCCTCCCCGTCTATGGAGAGAGGGCCTTTCTGTTAACTCTGACAAATAACCTCTGTGCATCTCTGCCTGGTCTCTCATTTCTCACTTACCTGTCTCTTGCTCCTTGCTTTCCCTTCAGCGCCCATCTCCTCTACTTCTGGGCTGCTGCGTTTGGACCGTGGGCTGTCTGAGCTGATGGACAGGTGCCGGCACACACTGAGTGTCTTGAATCGGTGGCATTGCACTGAGAGTTCTCAGAAGATCACCGCCCCTGTCCTTGAGATGGCTCAAGCAAACCCATAAGCCCTTCATGGCCCAACAGGTTTTAGAGCCCAGCTGCACCCAGGCCTGGTGAGCATGTCCCGTCTTGCCTGCTGTCTGTGGTCGATTGGTAGTGGCTGACTAGGGCACTGTGCTGAGTGTGGTTCTGAGGCCAGCCCTTGGATCAGAGGGAAGGCTTCCTGGGATGGATTAGTGATGTCTGCCTTGGGCATAGCTGTAGATATGATGACCAGAGGGCAGCATTCATCATCCCACAAAACACGTTATGGATCTAGATGGAACAGGTCACTGAGAGGCTTGAAGTCAGATTAGAAAAAAACACAAAAGGAAAAATGCTGCCCGAACAGCTGGAAAGGGGCAGGACAGCCAGCTCCACAGCAGCCAGGAGGGCAGGGCTCCGTCTCCCGTAACCACGGGGCTCCGCACTCCTCTGACGGCACAGAGCCATGGGCCCAGAGAAGTCCAGGGCCACCTCCTAAATGTTAAATGAGCACAGGGGTGGATTTGTTCATGTGGATCGGGCCGTATTTCATGGATGTGGACACAATTGTGCCTTGGTTAGTGAGGGAGACGCCTTCTGAGGCCACTTTGTCACTGAACCTCACAGATGGTACCTACACAAACCTAGAAGGCAGAGCCCACTCCACTCCTGGGCCACACGGTGCAACTATTTAAAATTAAGTATTATTCCTATTATTACTTTACTTTTCAAACACACACACACACACACACACGCACACACGCACGCACGCACGCACGCACGCGCACACACACGCGCGCGCATGCGCGCGCTCTTCAGCCCACGTGACCTGACATCGCCACCTTCCACCTCCATGTCTTGGCCCACTGGAATGCCTCCAGGAGACGCACACGGGGCTGTCACTCCTGTGGTGACAACACATTCTTATGCACCTCTTGAAGGACCTGCCTTTTAAAAGAGTTGTCCTTTTAAAAACATAAGGAGGAGAATGCTTTAAAATGACGATAAAAACCTAGCCCGGCAGATACCCAGCAGCCGTCCGTGATCTGACCAGGTTACGTACTGTACACCACTGCAGGTGATATGTCACGTGGGACTGCCTGGTTATGTGACCTGCAGCTCAGCAGGTGTGCTTATGCCAATGTCACCACAGACGTCAGTGGCATGTTGCCCTGTGATGCCATAATGGTCACGACAGCCCCAGATGGCAGAAAGTTGCAGTTCCATTATAATCTCTCTCTCTTTTTTTTTGGAGGGGGCTACTGGGGACTCAACCACTGAGCCACATCCCCAGTCCTATTCAGAGACAGGGTCTCACTGAGTGGCTAAGCACTTCGCCATTTTTGAGGCTGGCTTTGAACTCATGATCCTCCTGTTTCTGTTTCCTGAGCCCCTGGGATTACAGGCATGAGCCACTGTGCACAAATCTCCACTATAATCTTGAGGGACCACGGCTGCGGATGTGGCTCGGTGTGGACTAACACTTCATTTTGTGGTGCAGGACTGGATGTAATTTTGAACTTGCCTCCAGGGAGGACAGAGTGGTAGGTGACCAGTCAATAGTCTTGCTAAGAACAAGAGAGGTCAGAAACACCACCACCACCATGTCTGTAGCCTCGGGAGAGGAGGTGGAGGTGAGCAGATGATGGATGATCAGCAGCAGGCTTCTCTCTGGGCCAGTTCTGATTCATGCAAGAGGCTGGTGGAGGTGACAAGCTAAGGCCCAGCTCCCTCCTCTATCTACAAAGCCATTTCTTCCCAGATCCAAGGGATAGTGACTTGCCTGGGATTTTCCCAGTGACAGCACCTAGTAGGCTCACAGCACCTGATGAAATCCTGGAGTTCAGACCCATGTCTGCTGGGGTCTTTTTATTTTTTTTCGATTTTACTTCTCTTCAAACTTTGGAATTTTTTTTTCCTGAAAAAAGTGCTTTGTGTGATCTGATTTTTTTTAAATAGTTAAAATGTATTAAAGATTCATGTTGTTTAGAACTAGAGTATTTTGAAAATTTCACAACATCCCCAGGAGATAATTGGTGTCTCTCCAGGGAATCTTCGGGCGGAGGCTGGGAATGATGGTGTAAATCACTTGAGCGCCAGCAGCAGTTTTAATTAAGTTTTTCCAAAATCAGATGCTTATTTCACTGAAATATGCTGGGCTTTGTTGACAAGTGACACATAGCATTTCATTGTCTAGTTTTTTTTAAAACAACCAAAAACATCCTTGTGGGGACCTGGACTCCATATTAATTAATCTACAGTCAGTCAGAGCCTGGTTCTCAGCCTTCAGGGGATTCAGAGAAGGCGAGCGCTGACCTTGGCCTCCAGGAGAGTCAGGGAGCAAGAGGCTCCTCACTTTTGACAGGCTGATGCTGTCTGTGCTGGCTCTTACAGATGTCATGGCCTTGCTGGGTGCCTCTGCCCCGGAAGGGAGGCACCACTATCCCCATCTTGTAGATGAAGAGACTGAGGCTCCAGAATCCCCAGAAATCAGGATGCTCTCACACAGCTTGTAAACTCCACAGTGGGCACCAAACCTGCTTCTTCTTGCTTCCTGGGACATCCTTGTCCCATAGTCCCATGGCCACTCTGGGTTGTGCAGGGTTTCCAATCCAAGAGGAGAGGACAGGCTCTATAGGGCAGAAATAAGCAGTGATGGCCCTGGATTATAAAGGGACTTGATCCCCTAATTTCGGGAGCTGTGCTGGGCTCGGATCCCCACAGGGAAGGGGAAGGGAAGCCACCACTCCGCTTAAACTGGGAAGGTAAAGTTCAGGAAAGGGAAGGAAATGAGGCAGGAGCGGCCACTTTTGCTGTCCTCTCTCTTTTGCTGGCTGGTTAGCTAGGAAGGCACTGGGGAGGGATTCTGGACCGACCTTAGCCTTGACCTTGGCAGGATGGCAGCTAGGCCCCTTCTCATCTCTGGATCTCTGGAGTGGGGTCTGGCGGGGGCTGCTTCACGCCGCGTGGGCTCCTGGAGAGGACGGGCCACCTCCTCCTTAGGTCAGCCCCGCCCTCACGAGTCACACACCTGGAAACTGCCCAGGACCCGCAGGAGGGGACGGCGGTCCTGCTCCTGGTTTCATCACTGGCTTCTTGGGTCTCCAAAGGCCACTCCAACACCGGGCTCCTCCGTAGGTTCCCGTGGGACTAAACCCCTCGCCCTCCACCGCCTCCCGGTGCCAGCCACGCGGGAACACGTGATCCAAGTTCAGCCAATCACGGCGCTCCCTCCCTCCCTCCTCAGCAGTGATTGGCCCAGGAAGAGCCAATCAGGGTGCTCCCTGCAGACGGAGCTCCCCGCTGGCTGAGCAGCCTGCAGACTGAGCTCCCGAACTCCCCGCTGGCTGAGCGCCCTGGCCGGTTCTCTTTCCCTCTCTTTTTCGGGAGTTGTTCACGTGGGATGAAGGTACTGTCACTTCATCGTCCCTGCCCAAATGGAAAAAGTGAGTCTGTATAGTAGGAGACACACAGACCTGGAGATTGGGGACCCAGAGGCTTCAGCCCAATACTTTGAGCTCATTGACCTTGGTCCCTGAAGTCAGTGGCAGCCTTTCATGGCCCCATCCCCTGTCCTAGGAAATGAAGTCCTCACCGGCCACAGGAGGAGCCTCCTTTCCCCATTCTCTCACCTCCACCTCGCGGGGTCCTGCACTCTAAGGGGCTTCTAGATATTTCTGTCAGCCCTTCCCACAGAGCTGGCTTAGGGCTGTCTTGCCACAAAGCATCGTTCAAGCCCCTCCTACGTGTCCCCTTCGTCCGTCCTGCCTTGGAAACTCAATTTCCAACTGACTACGCTGCAGGGTGGGATCTTAAGAGCTGGCTTGCTGCAGGACCTGAGTTCTTGGCCCTGGGGAATGGATTAGTGCCATTATTGTGGGAGTGGGTTAATTACCGTGGGAGTGGGCTCCTGATCAAAGGGTAAGTTGGTCCCTGCCCCTCCACCGCTCTCAGGCCCCGTGGTCTGTCATCAGTGGGGCTCGCAACCTTGGACTTCCCAGCCTTCAGCACTGGAGGAAACAGACTCCTGTTCTTTATAAATTACCCAGTCGAAGGCGTTCTGTTAGGGCAAAGTGGGCCGGGAGCCCCCAGATGTTCATAGCAAAAGTGCTGATAATGGAACAGCTTTCCAAGAGGAAAAGAGCCTCCATTTCCCAGAAAGGGTTGGGGAGGGCTGCATGCTGACGGGGCGAGGGAGGTAAATTACCGTGTGCTTTCTGCAGAGCCCGGGCTGGGCTGTGAAGAGGGCCGCCTGCCTCCCTGGTGCTGCTCTCCCGAGCTGGAGGCTCTTCCAGCAGGGCCGGCTTCCAGGCAGGCGACAGTCAGATGCAAATCATTTCTGTCCCCCGCCTCGGCAGTGCCTGGCGCCTGCTGGCGTCGGAGCACAGCCGCTGTTTCTCTGGGAGACCTCTGCTCAGCACAGCCAGGGCCTGTACTGTTGTCATTAGGAGGTATAAAATCCTAATTTATATTGCTGGGAGGGTAATTTATACACTAATGTAAATTTCTTTTACTGCTGATTTTTGAGCAACCGATGTGCAATTATTTCCGGCTCCCCTTCCAAGGCAATTCTAGAACGACGGCTGCTAATACCTTAATATTCTTTATGATTGCCAGAGATGATATTTTTCCCGGATCAAATGTATCCAGTGGGGTTTGACATAATTGGGTTAAAGATTTCTCTCTCCGTGGCTATGAGACGCGTTAGGCTCATCCGGGCTGGGGCGGATGATGGCGACTGTCTTTTGTTTCTATTTTGTTGCTGCTTCGGGCTGGCCCCCTCTCCTTTATTGAGTTGTAGGTCTTTCCCGCATGCCTACTGTGTGCTCAGCTCCAAAGGGTGCTTGTTACATGGAGAAGAAAGCAAATTGTATAAAAGGCCCCCTGAGAAGTACCTCTTGGAGGAAAATAGTTTTTGCCTTAGGAATAATACATGGGGGCATGGTGGGCTGGCTGGCTTTGTCCCCTGAACATGAAACTTGAATGGAGGACACTTGAGAGGCTGTTTCTACCTCTATAGAGCAAGAGACGATGCATCTCTCTCCCTGACCTTGCTATGAGCAGGTGAGAGCTGGCCAGAGAGGGCCATGGGCCCTGAGCAGTCATCTCCAAGCTGTGCTCTGTCATGCTCCACATCCTGCCCCCCTTCCAAATAATTGGCACCAGTCCTCAGGCCAGGCTGTGGGATGTCCTTAACCCCACAGTGATGATTCGGTCATGGGGCAGAGCCCTCACAAACAGGGTTAGTGACCTTACAGAGAGGCCCCAGAGAGACCCCAGCCCTCCCATCACACAAGGTGAGGGATGCTATATTGAAGGAGCAGGCCCTCGAGGGACAGTGAATCTGTCAGCACCTTGGCTGTAAATTTCCCGTACTCCAGAAATGTGAGAAAGAGATAAATTTTCTGTGACATGTAAGCTCAGGGACAGTGGCTGGATTTGACCCTCAATGTAACAGCTGTTATGAAGAAAGCTAGAAGAGGAGACGCCACCTCCAAGCTTGCGTTCCTCATGTGAGGGCTGCCACAGTCCGACCACAACCAAAAAACCTGATTAAAAAAGTGGGCAAAGAAATTAGAAATGAAAAGACATTTCGCCAAAGAAGATGCTCACATGGCCGGCAGAAACCCAGAGACAGACCCAGCCCACTAATCAGAAGGGACATGCCAATCAAAACTGCCCTGCAGAACTACCTCCCGCCCTGTAGGTTGGTCACCATCTACACGCGAGGTACAGTGGTCGGACATGCAGGATCTGGGAGCTTCAGGAACCACTGGTGGGGATATAAGATGGTGCAGCTGTTTTGGAAAACAATATGGCAGATCCTCAAAAAAATTAAAGGTAGAATTGCCACGTGGTTTTGTGCCCTAAGCAGAAAGCAAGGTATCAAAGGTAGATCACAGCAGCACTGTTCACAGCGGCTAAAACATAAGGCAACCTGCGTCCTTGGATAGAGGGACATGAGCAAAGTGTGGTGGGTGCGTATAGTGGTTGTTCTGAGTAGAGATCAGGGGTCCAGTGGCTGTGTGGGGCCCTGATTAGTTCCCTGGTTCTGTTTAGAGTGCAGAGGAAAAGATTCTGAACTATGTGGTAGACGTGAGACCAAAGGGCTTTAAAATCAAAGTCCCTTCCATTTTCTATTGATGATAATATTATGAAATGAGATGGTATTTCCCCTGATTTAGCAGACCTTTGCTGATGAATTTTCCCTAGAAGTCTGAACAGTGGAGGGGGACGGAGACCAAGCCCCTTGTGTCTGCATGCAAGCTCTGTGGACACACCCGCCTTCCTCTGGAGGGCTCTCAGGTCTGAGATGATGGACAGCGGGGACACCCAATCACAGTCCTCCCTGGCTCACTGGGCCCTAGGAGGGAGACTTCATCTAGCCTCTGATAAGACTATAACCAAGTGGCACGTGTGAATAGTTCTCCAAGCTAAAGAGCAAGATAAGGAATTACACGAAGCATTTATGCTTCCATTTTCTTTCCTCAACTAGAATCCAGGGCGTCCTGCAGCCCCAAAGGCTTTGGGTACCAAGGCTGGGGAGCTTCGGTACCCACCCAAGCACCTCCCTTCCTGTAAGAAAACCGATGCTTCATGTCCAAGCCCCCAAGGGCAGAGATGCAGGGTTCTCCAAGTGTCTCTGGCACTAGCAGAGGCTGTTGTCCCCGTTTGGTGGATTAGGAGACTGAAGCCCCATCAGGTTGGTTGGGTTGCCAGGGTCACGTGTCTGTGAGCTGAGTGCTGACCGCTGTCTGTCCCCAGAGCTTGCATTTCACGGCCTTCTAACAGAACTGCTGCATGAAGTACCCAACTCGGGCTTTTCCATTCTATACTTGAGGGTGGTTTATTAGGGCTTAAAAATGAACAGAGAGTTACAATAAATCACACAGCCTGCCTAAGTCAGAGATGGCCACTCACGCAGCCAGAGGCTCAGCCCGCGGTCCTTGGGATTGTGCCACAGTAGCTCTGGGGCAGGGCAAGAGAGGTTGGGGTGTGTCACAGGTGTGGACCTGGGTGGACACAGGAAGGGAGGGTATGGGTCTCAGTGGAGGAGGCTGGCCTCATGGCCTCCCTCCCTCCATGGAGGCCCCTGTCCGTTTCCCAGCCCCAGCTCAGGGTTATGGGGACCTGAAATGCTCTGGACCCATGTCCCTTCTGCCAGGGGTCCCCCTCCCAGGCTACTGTCCTGCTTTTGAAGAGCAGGGCACCTACCCCGGAGTACCTCTGTGTGCTCATCCCTGGTCCCAGGGCTGTCCCATAGTCCAGTGTGGGAGTCAATACGAGGCTCAAAGCAATCCATTCTGCGGTATAGACAAGGTGCTCTACTGAGGAAGATTCTGGAGACGCTCTGAGGGGGGCCTATCCCTGTGTCTTGCTCCGTTGTGTGACTTTTGTTTTCTCTGAGCCTTGGCTGCCAAGTGGGAATCAATATCTTGATAATACACAAAATGAATCAGTGAACGTCCACAGGTCACCTAATGCAGCTCCGAGCATGGGATCTGCACCTTGAGCCTTTTGCAGGGGCCATTTTTATGATGCAGGCGGGAAGCACAGGTGGACGTTTCCCAGCCTCCCTTACAGGTGGTGCGACCGTGCTGCAGCCAGTGATGTGGGGCGGGACCAATGAGTGCCCATCAGCTCCTCTCCTAACCCTTGGCTTCTGACATTCTACTGGAGAGAATTTTGTCACACAGTCATAACCAACTGCAAAGGGGCAGTTGTAATTCACCTAAAGGGGACAGTAGATTTTGGTGCATATTAAGCAGTCTCACCACACACTCTTCAAAGAAATGGGTATGTGCTTGCTTTGCTTTTTCTCCCTCCGCTTTGACCCAGATGCAGATATAATGGCAGGAGCTGCGGTAGCTGTTTTGGACCCAGAGAGAGAAGCTGCATGTTGAGGGTGGCAGAATTGCTTTTCTAGCCCTGAGCTGTCTCAGGATTTTTGGTAGAGATGACTGATGCTTCTAATTTGCTTGATCATGCATTGGTGGGCCTTTTTGTTATGGCAGATTGGACTGCTCTGGACAGACGTATTAAGACCAGGAGCTCATACTTAGTCACCTTCTTACTCGAGGTGCCCCCAGAGCTGGGAGGATACCCCGTCTCCAACATGAAGGGAGTCCCAACCTCATGCCAGATCCTCTTCATGGTCTCTCCTGGGAACCTGGGGCAGCTCCTCCTCCATGACTTTCCTGAAGTCACAGATAAAGCCACCAGGAGGACAGAACGGCACGCCAGGGGCTCTTCTCAGTACGCGACCTGCGCCTGGTGTCCATCCTGCATGATGGTGCAGAGCTGTAACCTCACAAGTGGGTTAATCCGTTTAATCCACTTAATGGATTAATTATTTGTATGGACTGCTAGGTGTGCAGGTAGCTGGAGGAATTAGGTCATTATGGGTGCACCCCTGGGGACTCTATCTTGTTCCTGGCTCCTTCTCCCCGCCCCCTCCTTTTTCTTCTTCTCCTTCTCTCCCTTCCTCTTTCTTCCACCACGATGAGCTTCATCTCACTCCCACACCAACAGATCCACCCACCACTGACTGGCCTCTGAACCTGGGAGCCCCAAACAAGCTTCTCCTCATTGTTCTTGTGAGGCATTTTGGTCACCACCATGAACAGCTGACTGACACATCCATGTTGTCACCAAGGACAGAATTTCATCCTCCTTATTCACTTTGGGTTGGCAGTTTGGCCCTCCATGTCCGTCCCTGGAGGAATTTGCTTGGAGTGGGGTCACTCCTGGTGGGTGCTGTTCTTGTGGGAAGTTCAGGGACGTAGGAGCCAGAGGTGGGCCTGGGGTTTGGGCATCTCCAGGGCTGCTCCCATCTGTGTGTGGGTTCTCCTCCTGTCGACCTATGACTAGGGCCAGTGGCTTTCTCAGAGACCCGAGACGATCAGGGTGGACGGTGGAGTGAACCAGGACTCACGCTGCCCCGAGACGTCACCCACCAGTGACTTCCTTACAGTCTCAGCCACCAACTCTGCGCAGTCCTCACTGGGCTTCCTGCAGGCTGGGCCTCTGGTCAGACACAGTAGCTGGCCGAGGAGTACTGGTGGCCCCTCTGTCCACCAGAGAGGCTGCGTGACCTGTGACTGCAAGGCTCTGCCTTGGGGCGCATCTAAGGAGCAAGCAGCTTTCCTGTCAGTCTTTGTGGACTGTGTCCCTTAGCTGCCCTGGGTGACCCTGCACGCCAGTTGCACTGAGGGCTTCCTTTGACCACCCAGTGGCTCTCACAGGACACGAGTCTTGCTTTTGGACGAGGCCCTCCTCCCTCCTGCCACTGGAGCCCGTCAAACCCTTGGGCTGGTGGAGCCAGCCTGGCCCGACCTCCCCACATCTCTGTCCTTGCTCAGTGGACTCTGAGCCTCCGAAGGCCAGTGGCCTCAGGCTGCCCACCTCGTCCCTTTAGCACCTCCGGAGCGGGTCTGAGGCCACTCACGACTCAGCCACAAGGCACCACGATGCCGTGCTCAGTGCCAGTCTCTCTTAATTAGCTCTAATGACTCTGTCATCATAAATGGACTGACATCAAAGCCTTCAGGTTCCTTCAGGCAGCTGGCAGTCGCCGGCCTCATTAATCTTGCCGAGTGCGTCCACTGAGGCTCGCCGGCTTCCGCATGCAGGGTCTGGCCTGCTCCAACGCCATCTCCGCCTCTCCTCTGTCCCCAGCTCTGCAGCGGGGGGTGACCAGGAGCCCTGGAGCTTGCCAGACTCACAATTCTTGTCCCCTTGTCTGAAGTCTGCCCACAGGAGGCCAGGAGGGCTGGCTTCAGGCTGTGGTGACATCACCGAGTGCAGGCCAGGAGCAGAGGTCATCCTGATTCCCTGGGCGCTGGGTGGCCCTCCTCAGCACTGACTCTCAGGCCCTCTCCCTGCTCCCTCCAGGCTGCTCCTCCACCTGGCTGGGCCTCCACCTCCACCTCACCTTCCTCTTTACAGGGTTTTTGCTATCAGGGCCAGGTCAGGCAGTGAGGTGGCAGCTCTGGAACCAGGGTGACTGGGCATCGTGCCCGTGGCGGGAGATGGAGGCAGTGTAGAGGAGAGGCCGGGACCAGCTGGGCAGAGGGGGCCTGAGGCCGGGCTGGGGATCCCCACTCAGCCTCCACCTGCGGGACAAGCTGAGGCTGGAGGAAGTGTGGGCGGGGACTCTTGTGTCCACATGTGCAATGGTGTCCACGTGTGTCTGTGTGAGCACAAGTGTGTGTGTTGTGTTGTGTATGTGGAGTGTGAGTGTGCATGCTTGTATGTGAGCGCCATTTCTCAGGTTCCTGATCCAGGAGAATGGGGGAGGCCCCGCAGGGGCTCTGCTGTGTCCTGGTGTGGGGGTGGAGGTCCTCAGGGAAGGGCTGCTCCTTGGCCCTGTCCTTGGGCCAGCATCCTAGGCCCTGCTCCTGGCCTGGCCCTGCAGAGGACAGCGCCCCCTTATGGCCAGCCGGGGACCTCCAAGGTGAACAGATGGCCTTTGTTCCTGTGCACGCTGCTTGGTGGCAGGTGTTCATAAACTGAGAGACCTGGGCTCCAGTCTTGGGGAGAAAACCCTGGGCGGCTGGGGGCAGTGGCATGGGGTCAGGGTGTCCCCTCCAGGGCCCGCTCTCTGGAACTCCCTCCCTGCCTGCCTCCGGATCCTCTGTGGGCTCGGGCAGTGGCTGACAGTGGATTACGGCCTGTGAGGGATGACATAATTCAGGGCCCCTCAGGAGAGATGCTATCAGGGGCCCCCTCCTTAAAAAAAAAAAAAGAAAAAATATATAATATACTGGTTGAACAGGGCTATCCTTCTTCCTGGAAGAGCAGTTATTAATCTCTTCCTAGTACATTTTCATATCATTTTGGACATTTATTTCTAGGCTGTGATATTATAAAACCAGGCTCGGGTGTCAGTTTTGATGCGGTGGAACATGCCGGAACATGAAGAGGCGTAATTACCGCGCGGCCACTGGAATTGCTAACGAGAGCCTGACATTTCCAAATCCGACCCAGTTCTCAGTGATCTGGAAGCCAGCCCCGCGGCTCCCCGGCTGCATGTCAATGAGGCCACTGGGCTCGGAGGCCGGAGGGAGGGCGGGCAGGCTGGGCCACGAAGGAATGTCCTCTGGGCTGAGCCCCGTGGGGAGTGCGGGGCATCAGGGGGGTGCAGGGATGGACTCAGCCTCCACGCCGCCTTTTGTCACAAAGGAGAGGGGTCTGTCTTGGGCTTTGGAGCCTTCATTTTTTTATAGTTGTCCCTTCTTATCTGTGAGGATGATGCTCTCAGACCCCTCAGGGATGGCTGAGCCTGGGGTGCATCAACCCTGTGGCTTTCCTGGACACACACCCACAAAAATATCCAATGCACAGCTTAGACCCAGGACGGCACTGAGGGCGAAGGTCAACCGAGAGGATCACAACCGTGTCCTCCAATAGAGTGGGGCGGTCTCTGCCAGGGTCTCCTCGTCCGCCTCCTGAGGCACTCACAGGTCGGACCCCATTGGACTCCGGAGGATCAGGTGGTTAACCGAGGTCAACTGAAATACTGGCTGTGGGGACAGACGGACCGAGGTCGGCCCCGTGGGTCAGCTCCACACGTCTCTGTGGCAGTCCTACCGCGGGGCCTGGTGCTGGGCAGGGGCAGAGGGCGCGACGGCAGTTCCTCTGGGGACAACCGCCTGCTCCGCTGCCCCTCCTCTAGGCCCCCAGCCGCTGTCCCAGAAGCTCCTGGGACTTGTCAGCGACGCAGACTCCTGGGCCGTGACCCAGACCTGGGGACCGACCTGGGGGGGCTGTTTAAGGAGCCCTCCTGGGGACTCCGGTGGCCTGTCATTCCAGGATTTTTGCCTCCTACCTTGTTTCTTCTGTCCTAGGTGGGGAGTGCCACCTGTCCCTCTGTCCGCCTGTCCCTCTGTCCTGCTGGCCCTCCTGCAGTTTTTGAGCCAGCATGTCCTCCCCCACCCTTTTCTGACCCACTGGCACCCACTTAGCATGCCCAGGCTGCGGGCTGGGCAGGGGAGAAGTCCCGGGTGCAGGCTGCTCACCCCCAGCCCGCGGGAGGGTGTCTGGCCAAGCCTTCCCTCCTCCACCCACCCCCTTCCAGGGTCCCCCAGGGCCTTTCTCACCCCATGCTCCCCCACCTGAAATTTCACTTCTTTCCTAAACCTCTGGGGTGACCTCTGTCCCCTGCCTCACCGAAGGGCCTGCTCCCAGGCACCCTCCCCGGCTTCCCACTGGCTCCAGAGACACGTCTAACTCCTTCTCTGTCAATGCTACTCTTCTGTCCCCCACCCTGGGGGCCAGAACCCACCTTCACCTGCTGGCCACTGTCCCCCCTGGCCAGGAGTCCTGCATTTGCCAAAGACGGCCACAGCAGTGCTCCTGCTTCCACCCGCTCAACCCGCCAGATCCTTGCCAACCCCCGTCTAGAGACACCTATGCCCCACCTCACCCTGAGGCGTGCCCAGGTGACCGCCCAGGTAAGAGTGGGGAGTGGCAGTGCTGAGTCCAGGGCCAGGTCACAAGTGAGGGCAACACACCCTGGTTCTGTTCCCACCCGTGCAGGGCCCCCGTGGACAGGCCGACCCAGGGCCCTCTGCAGGGTGTGCAGAAGACCTTCTGGGGGAGAGCGGGTGCTGTCTGAGCAGATGCGGGAGAGGAGGTGACTACTCATTTGAAACTGTGACCAACTGGAGGGAATTCTTTGGTTTAATGTCGGCAGAGAATCATCAAAATGTTCGATCCTATCTGTAGAATGAGCTCCATCATGTTACGCAGCGTGGGGGTTGGGGTGGGGGACAGGGAGCAGTGGGGTCCCTGGGTGGCTGAGTGTGTCCGGAGGAGGGACCTGGGGGCTGGAGCTGTGGACTGGGGCACTAATGCTGTGGCCTGTGCGGTTGTGGCCTTTGCTGAGACCCCGGGCCCTCTCCTTCCTCCCTGACCCGGGATCAGGAGCTTTCCATTCCCAGCATGTGAAGAGATGCCGGGGACCTCGCAGGCTGTTTTGAGCCAAGAGTCACCTGGCTCTTGGGAGTGAACTCTGTGGGAGTGGACACTCCTGCCAGGCCTGGCTAGGCCCTGGGCGGTTGGGCAGACCCACAGCTGCCTCGGAGCCATGAGGCCCCAGAAGGCCATGGCAGCCCCACATGGCCCTGCCCAGGCACCATTGCAAGTGCGAGCCTCTCTCAGGAACAGAAATGACCCCAAAATGTGAACACGGGCAACATAGTTCCAGTCCCTTGCAGCAGGTGACAGGAGCTCCTGACCTTTCCTGTCTGCCCCTCATCCTCCTGTCCAGCCCACTTCCCGTTGTCTGTTCCACTCTTCTGTAGCCAGGCTCTCTGGCACTTTTAGCTCCCTCCCTGCCTCAGGGCCTTTGCACATACCTCCCTGCTCAGGAGACCTCTGCCCCAGGTCTTTGCCCCTTCATCTCCTCCTCTCCACTCAGGCTTAAGCTTCTGCTTCTGGGCAGAAAGTTCTCCTGGCCCATGGCCTTCCATTCCTCCCTTTTCATTGCCCTTGTAGTCATCCGATGTCAAGTATTTATTTATTTATGCTTTTGTTTCACTGAAATAAAACCTTTCCATTGGCAGAGAGTCTGATTCATCCCGGAATTCCCAGCTCCAGGGCAGAGGAAGCTCAATCATCAGTTGCTGAATCAATCAATCCCCTGCCTCTTTCCACTCCCCAAGAGAGTGGCCCCTGCCGTTCCTAGCGCCCACTGCACTCTGTCCCCGGTGACCCCTGCATTCCCCTGAAGGCTTGACCTGCTGGACAGTGACGGTGGCAGCCCTGGGCACAGCATTTAAGGAGCCCAGAACCACAAGCCAGGAAAGGGCCCGAACCGTCTGGGAGGCTGTGTCTTGGCTGGGCTTTTCCTAGCGGGACAGCCCCTCTCAGCGGCCTGGTGCTCCTGTGGGAAGCGCAGAGGCAGCGGCACAGTGGCGGGCGGGCAGGTAACAAGGTGACCCTCTCGTGTTAAGGAACGAGGGGGGCGCTCATCTGGCTTTCGGATACACGGCGGCCTTAAGAAGGCGCTGGTCCTGGTGGTCCATGGGGCCAAGGAAGAGAGGCCACACAGAGGAGGTGGGGAACGGAATTAGAGGGGACGCACTGGAGGGCCCGGCTGCCGCGGGGCGGGGCTTGGCGCTTCCCACACCTGCGTGTCCGTTGGCCACTGGCCTTGGCTCGCTGCTCAGGCGCCTTGGTGAGGGGGCTGAGGCCCGGCTGGGCCAATGCCCCTCCGCTGCAGAGCTGGCCAGCCAGGGAAATGGCCTGGGTGCCATGTCACGAGTCTGGCACACAGCGGGTGCTCTTTAGGGATTGACTGAAGGGCTCTTCTCGTGCGCCCTTGATGTCCCTTAGATTTTCTCCCCCAGCTTTTGAGCTTCATATTCAAGATGGGACATCAGGCTCTTGGCCTCAGGCCAACGGCTCCTCCCCAGGTACAGTTTTGAGCTGGGATGGAGGGAGTCCCCCATGCCACCTCCCCTGTGCCAGTGCACTGGGCACAGCCACCCACCCCACAGGCATGGCCCACCCTGCTCACATTTCTGCCTTTGGAGTTACGCTAAATGTCACGGGAAGCGGTGTGCAGTTGAGAACATAACGGTTGGCAGGGATTTGGACAAGACACCAACAACTGCCCTCTTGGAGAAATCCATAGCTCGTGGGTGTCGCAAAACAGGCCATTTTGCTACAAAGAAATCAAATCCAGTTCTTTCTTTCCCTAGAAGGTTCATGCTGGAAGGCAGAGCAGCAATAACCAATCCACCAGAAAAGACTTCTTTCTCTGTATCTCTCTCCCTTGGTCTTTATCCGTCCGTCTGTCCCTCTATCCACCTGTGCGTCTCTCTACCTACGCATCCCTGGCCTAACAGAGGAGTAAAGGTGAAGAGAAACCTCACCGAGGCCTGAGTTCCCCAAGGCCGACTCTGGCTGTGTGACCACTGCCAGATCTCCAGACCCACTTGCCAAGCCAGGGCTCGTCTTCCCATGTACAAAGTGGTGAAACTGGACCAGATGACCCCACGGGTCCATTTGACCTTGAGTGTCCTAGGAGTCTATGCCACCTCCTGGATGATGGGCCCTGGTGGAGGTTCCAGGTCCCTTTCCTGCCTGCAAACCTGTTTTGCAGCTACAGATGGTCCCTGGGGCAGCAGGGGAGCTGGGAGCCAGGGGGCCGAGGGGAGCCAGGCAGCAGGGCGGGGCTTCCCGGGGCTGCGGCTCCTCTGACATCTGCTGTTTTCCACTCCAGTGAGACAGAGGCTCCAGATGGGCCTGTAGGCCATTCTCGCTGTGCTGGGACGCGTGGCGGCTGGCGGCCTTTCATCTGAGACCTTTGGGACAGCAGCACATGCCAATTGCGGGAACCAGGGGCCAGGAGTCTACCAGAGGCCCCCGTGCCAAGCACCCCCTTGAGCAGGAGACTCTCGTTCCCCGAGCTGCTTCCCTTACTTCAGAGAGGTGCATGCCCTTGGCCTTGCAGAGGGAGGAGTGGCTGGCTTGGTGGCCTGGGCATGGCCCGGCTCCCAGCCAAGGGGAAGGGCCGTTTTCTTGGGTTAGGGGGCTCTTTGGAGTCTGTGACTGCCCAGCTAAGCTGGAATCGTGTCCTGGGTCCCCCTTCATTCTGGCCAGCCTGGGCCTTGCGGTCATCAAATGTGACACTTGGAGGGTGGTCACATGGCACCAGCTGTGTTCTTGATTCTCTTGGAAGCCAGTGTGGGGCCTGGGCCATGATGCAGCTCGGGTGCCCATCCCTCGCCAGCTCACCGGCTTCTCTGCCTCCCAGCCAGGGGTGCATCTGGCTCTTTGAGGGACCCCAGCTGCTCCTGCACATCAGCCCTGTCATGGAAGGTGGGGACTTGCAGACACTGAGACCAGGGCAGCTCCGGCGCTTCCCTACGGATCACAGGCTGCTTCACTCTCCCTTCCTGGCACCTGCCCCGTGGACTTCAGGCTCTGGAACCAGACGCAGGGGCACCAGCCCCACACGGGCCGAGCCAACGATTCCCACTATGGCACAGGGTGACGCCCACATTGAGTCACTGCGCACAGCTTAGTGCTGGTGCTCTGATCCACTATGGGAGCTGAGAGGGAAGGAGCAAGAGAAGGAAGTGGTGGGGTTAGGATGATGGAGACTTAGTGAGACTGGAGCTGGAGCGAGCCGCCGTGCAGGCTGTGTGGGCCGTGGAGGACGGGTGGCCGTGTGGCCGTGGGAAGGAAGGCCAGGCAAGGTGGGGCGCAGGAGCCCAGCCAGCTGTGCAGGCCAAGGCAGGCGCTGGTGCCGGGAGAAGTTGGAGATGGAAACAAATTGTAGTTGGTCTGAGAAGGTCACGACTGGACCCAAGCCTCTCCCAGCCCTAGGCAGGGGTTCTCCACTGTGAAGCATCATGGGGACCTTGTAAAAACACGGGTGCCCAGGCCCATGCTGGGGATGCCAGGACATGGGATCTCGGGAGATGGGGCAGGCGCTGGCTTCCTGAAGTGTCCCCCACGTGATCCGAATGCGTGGCCAGGCAGGAGGTGGCTGCACCTGGTGGAGCACGTACCCCGGGTGACGCCCATGGGCGCCCTGTGTAAATCCCTCCCCGAGGGCTGGTGAGACCTGTAACCTGCTTCTTGCCAGCAGCGTGTGGCGAGGATGGTGGCTGCCACCTCCTGGACACTGCGTCAGCTTTTTGTTGCTGTGACCAAAATACATGACAAGAACACCTTAGAGGAGCAGGTTCAGTCCATGGCCAAGTGGTCACTGTTCTGGGCCTGAGGTGGGCAGAGCATCATGGTGGGAAGGTCTGGTGGAGGTGGGCAGTGAGCTCACGGCATCCAGGCAGGAAGGAGAGGGACAGGGAGAGGGAGAGGGAGCAGGCCACTGGCAGAATATGATTCCCCAAGGGCACACCCCAGCGACCCACTTCCTCCAGCCAGACCCCACCTGCCCACAGTTCCCACCTAGTCGTCCATTCAGATGGTCAGTCCATCAGTGGGTCAGTCCCTGATGAGGTCGGAGCTCTCACAACCTGACCACTAACCTCTGGCCACTCCTGCATGGTCACAGGAGCTTTGGGAGGCCACCCCGGATCTAAACTGTAACAAGTAAGTTGAGAGAGTGGGGGTGGGGACTGGCAGGTAGACACCTCGGCTCCCTGTCCCCATAGACAATCCTTGGCATGCTGGGCATTTCTCAGAGGACCAAATGGACAGTGTGTCTGTGCGGGACAGGATGTGTTCAGCTGGGCTGGAGGCGGGGCTCTGAGTTCTCTGAGGGACACTGGAGCACGTGCTGCCTCTCAGGCGGCACAGTGTGGTGGCCCTGCTCATGCAAACCTCTTGGGTCCTCCTGTCTTCTAATCTCACCTCCTATGGCCTGTCCTTGCTTCCTGGGTCACCTTGGCCAGCTCCTGAGGCTCTGCTTGTTGGGAGAGCCAGACTCTCTGGAGGCCCCATAGGAGAGGCCGCCATGGCCAGAGGATGGGCCTCCATAGGAGTTGCTCCCTCTGGGCCACGTGTCCAGTCCACATCCCAGGGAGACTATGAAGGTTGGCTGTTCTGGAGTGTGCAGAGAGGACAGTGGGGACAGAGTCACAGATGAGCACCTCTGACTCCCCGTTGGCCACGTCACCCTACGGCTTACTCCACAAAGTGGTGAGGGGACCCTGCCCGTTCTGCAGCCACGGCCTCCCCTCCCTTGGCCTCTTCTCCCTGACAGTTTGTTCGCTTTGGCCCCCTCAGGCTGTGCAGTCACTGAACCATCACAAGATTTATATTTTGTGGCCAAGAACACCGATTTGGGGTCTTGGGGACAGCCCTGGATCGTGGCCCTGCTCTCTGCTGAAGGAAAGTGTGGTAGAGGAGAGAGATATCAGACTCCTGATGCTCTGACTCTGCCGCTTATTAGCTGTGTGTTTTTGGGAAACACATACTACCTCTCTGGGTTTTGAGCCCTTCATCCTAAACATGGGGATAATATTTACCTTACAGGTGCTTTGAAGGTTCTGTGACCACCTGGCTGTCAAAGTGTTTTGAAAACACTTGTCCAGAGACAGGAGGGCACAGCATGGCCTCAGACACCAGACTCTCCACTCCTGAGTTCCAGATGACTTTTACGGATTCTCCCAGGGGAACAGCTTCAGAGGAGAAGCTAGTTTTCAATGAGATGGAGGACGAAGGAGATGGGGAATGGCTGACCCCTAGGTGGTTGGTGTGAGGCAGCCCCCAGCAAGAGTCCATGGGCAGACAGGGACTGGGACCTTGGGCACTTGGCGTCCCCCAGGATGATAATGCTGGGGGATGAGACGGGAGGTCCTGCTGCAAAGTCAGTGTCAGGAACAAGGCTGCTGCTGGGGTCACCATATGGGAGGAGGGAGGCCCAGGGTGACGAGGACAGATGACACACAGGGATCCACTGGAGTGGCTGGGGCAGAGGCCAGGGGGACACCTACAAAGAGAAACCTCGGAGGAGCAGGTCCAGCAACGCCTGGGCAGGGCTTCCAGGCAGGGACTCCGCAGGACAAGGTGCAGGGGTGGGGTCAGTTCTCTGCCACTCGCTGCCCCTCGAGAGCAGAGACCTTGCCGAGGGGTCAGGGGCTCTGGGGAGCACACCCTCGGGTCATGTCTGGAGAAGGGGAGAAGGAGAGGGGTTAGTTGAGGGTGGTGACTGGGATCTCCAAGGGTGAGAGCCAAAGAGAGGGTTCAGGGTGAAGTCCAGAGATGGAGTCGGCTGGGTCCACCTCCTCAGGGGAGGAAAGACTTATTCTGGCTCACGGTTTCCAAGGTTCAGTCCGCAGTCACTTGACCCCATCGCTACAGCCCGTGGTGAGGAGAACAAGATGGCAGAAGGAGGTGGTGGGGCAAAATGCTCACCTCGTGGCATGACAGCCAGAAATCAGGGGTGGGGGGAGAGGGAGAGGGAGAGAGGGCAAGACAGAGTCCCCAAGGGCATGCCCCCGAGGACCCACCTCCTCCAAATAGATCCTAGCTCCACAGTACCCACCGCCTTCCAGCAGTGGGTACGAATTGGCTATGAATCCCTCAATGGATCAATCCACTGATGAGTCAGAGCCCTCAGGACCCAATCCCCCCCAAAGCGCCACCTCTGAACCTTGCTGTGTTGGGCACCAAGCCTCCCCCACGTGAGCCCTGGGGACCTTCCCGATGCAGGCCACAAGACCCCTTTGTCTTCCTTGTCCCACTGCGGCATGAGCTCCTTCTCCTCAAGACACCGCCTCCTCCGCTTCTGTGATGTCCTCTCTGGGGTCGGCTGAGCCACGCTTGCTCTTCCACGGGCCCCTCCTGGGCAGCTCCCTGGCCTCAGCACCACATCTGCAACCTGCTCTTGTTTCCTCCTCGTGCCCGTCTGCCCTGGGTGGTCAAGTGTGTTCCAATCATCAAGGTTGTTTCGGCTCTGCATTCGGCCTTCATCGGCAAGTGCATGCAGCCGTGACGTGGCCACTCGTCATTCTTCTCTCAGGATCTGATCTTTAGGCCAGCACTGTCCCTGTGCCTTTTAAGTTGATCTACAAAGTCCCTCAAGCAGGTGCGTGGCCCCTTCGTACCTGTGGATGCTGCTTCTGTGGATTCAACCAACTGTGGGTTGAAAATGTTTAAAAATACTGTAGCCCTTGAGGGTACGGGGGTCCACGGCACCACTGTTACGGCTACTAGTTGGGGAAATCGAGGTCTATTACTTGTCCCCTAGAGTTGAGTCCCTGGTCCTTGCCTCTTCAGATCTCTGAGTCCTTCTGTCTCCACCTATGCCACCTGTGGTCAGGCCCTTGGTGTCTCCCCTCTTGACAGCTTCTGACTGCTTCTTCCTAACACCCCCCCGTCTCCGGCTGCGGGTGCCTGGTGAGCCTCCTCCCCACCTGCAGTGGCCTTTGTAAAACTCAACGCTGCTAGGCCTGCCCGCCCAGGGCTGGAATGTGAGATGAAGGCCTTTCCCGTCTTTGGCGCTCGTCCTCGCAGGCCACGTGGTCCACGAAGCACTGCTGGCTTGAGCTTCGCGGTGAGGCCACCTACCAGCCACCTTTGCTGGGGACTCCTCTGAGAGGAGGTGGGGGCTCCTGTCCAGAGCAGGCCTAGGCCCTCCTGGCCCCGGGCGTACCTGGAGCAGACCCCACCCCCTGGAGTCCAGACACGAGTCTTCTGCAGTGACTCACACTTGGCTGGGATTAAAACTGTCCTACATCTTTATCCCTGGTCCCCGCTGAGCAGCAGGTCTGGTTTCAAGGAGGGTGCTCCAGGTCACACTTCTCACAGAAACAGAGGGGTCAGTGTGCACATGGCCAGGCGAGGCCATTCAGCCTTGGATGGGGAGGTCATGGTCTGGGGCAACGTGACGTGATGGTCCTCCAATGCTGGTTGGTTCACGTGCCCTGTGGTTCCTGCTAGGACTTGGGACCTGGCAGGGGAGGTGGCTGGGGACAAGGCAGGCTGGCCATTACATGTCAGAGAATGAGCAGGCCAGACCCCAGGCCGATAGGCAAGTCCTGGGGAGCTGGACTTTGTGGAGCATTCCTGGTGAAACTAGAACAGCATGTGTCCTTGGAAGCAGCACGAGGCAGCCACTAGTCCCTGGCATTTGCTCAGAGGTCGAGGGACCAGGTGGCTTTGTTCCATTTAGTGGATGGCCTGTGCTGACAGTGCTTACGGCAATGAGCTGGCCCAGGCCGGCTGTAAATCACAGGGTAGGACCGTCCCAGGAGAGACAGAGCTTCAGCTTTCTGCCAAGAGTCAGTAAATGTCTTCCAGAAACTTCAGGCTCTGAAAAGTGGTCACGTGGCTTCCTCCCCAGTCCACGGGGGAACTCGGAGCAAGAGGAGCAGAGAAGACGCCGTTTCATCTTTTGGGAGGAGCATGGTCCTAAGAACCAGATCCTTCAACATGTTCAAACCCTTGAGCCCCTGGATGGTTCCAGGGGTGTGTCTCCAAGAAGTCATCAGAAAAGAACGGTTGACATTTACGCACATACCTGCTGACCCAGTTTTTCTTTTTTAAAAATTTTTCAGTTGTAAATGGATCTTTTATTTTATTTATGTATTTATATGCGGTGCTGAGGCTTGAACCCAGGACCTCACACATGCTAGGCAAGTGCTCAACCACTGAGCCCCAGCCCCAGCCCCCTGACCCAGGGTTTTTATAATAGCAAAACAAAGTACCCAAGCAACACATGTGCGTGCATTCTCTCTCACTCACACACACACACACACACACACACACACACACACACACACCCCTTAAATGTCCAATGATCAGGACTAAGTTAATTTAGGTACACTCTCATTGAACTGTTCAGTCATTTAAAAAGCATATTTTCTCCAAATTTGACAGACTTAGAAAAAGCTTATACCACAATATTAATCAGATGAAGCAAAAATAGATGAAAAGAAGAAAAATTGAGAAGAAATATCCCCATGTATTAATAATCCCCCTGAGAAATGGGGTTTTGAGTGATTTCTACATTATTCTTTATGCTTTTACATGCGTCCAGATATTTCCACCTGCACATGCTGAGGTGGTGGCCCATTAAAAAAGAGCATTTGAGACAAGAAAAGCCACAGCAGGGTGGTCTGTCCATGGCGTGGGGTTTAGGAGACGAGACTTGCTGTATGGGTCCCGTGTGTACTAAACCCTTTTGGGGGACAAGAGGCAGGTGGACGGGGCCGAGGGCCAGGAGGCTCATGCAGATGGCCTGGCAGAAGCCCATGTTACTACCACTGTCTCTGGACATTTAAATGGGATCAGGGTGTGAGGTGTAACCCAGGGCCAAGTCAGCACTGTCCAAAGGGGACAGAGGGGCTCCACGTGCCCCCCTCGTGCCCGTGCCTGCTGGGCTCAGCAGCTGAAGCACAGGGAGAAGGGCACCGCTCCAGCCAGGAATCAGTCTCATCTTGGTGGACTCCTCCCCGACGCAGTTGTATGAATGTCCCAGGAAAGCTGTCCTCGTCCACAGGGCTCTGTTCAGGTCGCCCTGTCTGACAGGCTGCTGAAAAGGTTCCTCGGTGGCCCTCTTTCCTGGGAGCCTGACGCCGCAGCCAACTGCTCTTACTGGAATTCGGACCTCCCCCTGGGATGCTCTTGATGAAAGCCCCTCCGTGGTCTCCACTGCTTTCAAGATTAGATCAAAACCCTTAGGCTGGTTTCCAAAGGGCTCCCCACTCTGCCTGTGACCCTTTCCCAGTCTCGCCTCTCCATTCTTGGCCTATGTCCCTTGCTCCTTGCCTCTCGAGCCTACTCACTGATCCCTGAAATTGCCAGACTGTTGCTGGGTCCCCAGGCTCCCCCCGCCACTACCTTCCTGTTCCCTACCAGGCAGAGAGCATCCAGCGCCCCTGCATTTCCTTAGAACCCTGTGACCCTCCCATCTCGTCCCCTGGGAGGGTGCGGATCTCCATTAGAGCAAGCGCGTCCCTGCAAGGGCCAATTCCCTTTGCCTTCTACAGACTGCGGCCTGGTGCCCAGCACATGCTGGGTGCTTATAACTGTTGAGTGGATGAATGAAGGAAAGGAGAGCAGGACCATGCGCCATCATACAGGAGACTCCTTTAGCCAGCTCCAGGATCAGGTGAACTTCCAGCAACAACTCGTACCAGTTGTCAGCTGCTTCCCTACCTGCTCGGTTTAGAAGGGATCTGAGGGTGCTTCTCAGGTAGGGAGGAAAGCTCAGCTATTTCAATTACTACTGTAGTGTAACAAATCACCTCCAAATCTAAAAGCTTAATGATGATAAATATTGATCTTGCTCATGCAGGACGTTGTGGAGATGGCTTATGTACGCATCTACTGGTGGAGGAACTGGGTGACCAGCAGGAGATCCACTTGTAAGAGGGTGCGCTCGTGTGGCTGACAAGCTGGTACTGGCTGGCTGTCGGCTGGGAACTGCTAATGTGGTCACCGGGAGCCTTGGTTTCTCTCCGTATGGGCATCTCGATGTGCTCTTGGACTTTCTCCCAGGTGATGGCTGGGTTCCTACGTATTTCTAGGTTCTGGATGGGAGCCACTGCAGCCACATTTTACTGATCAGCAAACTATCATAAAACCAGCTCAGACCCCAAGAGAAAGGACTTACCTTCTACCTCTCAGTGGGAGAAGCAGCAAAAGATTTGCTTTAGGCGACAGAGGAGGATGGAAGTGGCACAAATGATGCTTATTTTCCAGTTTTATTTTAACCAACAGAAGTAATCCCACATGGGACCCATGGATGAAGCTGGGATTGCAGAAAAGTCCTAAAACCCAATTGCTGGATCTGGTGCTTGGAACAAGCTTCCTGGGAAGACAGGCAGCTTCCCACCAGGAGAGGTGTTCCAACGTGTTTGGCAACCACTTTTAGAGCTGTTATGGAGACAGCCAAGGGTCGGGATTGGGTAGAGGCAGCAGAAACATATTCCACTTATTGATCATCTCACCGAGATCGTATATTGTCACAGCATTAGCCTGCTCTTCCCGACGCCAACCATCAGGCTCTGGGATCGAGGAAGCTGGTGGTGGGTGGTAATGAAGATGAGGGGGCTGATGCTGGTGGAGATGCTCATGAGGGTGACGGTGGTGACAGTGATGGGGGTGACGATGTCAGTCAATGGCGATGGTGATGATGTCAATGGCGAAGTTGGTGACGCTGTCAATGATGATGGTGGTGATGATGTCAACAGTGATGGTGGAGATGCTGATGAGGGTGACAGTGTGGCATGAAGATGGTGCTGCTGACGATGTTACTGATCCCAGGTATGTCACGTGCTCTATGTTAACTCCTTTAGTCCTTATGACGGTCCTACAGGTTAAGGGTCATTATGATGCTTATTTAAAGGGTCAACAAACGGAGGCAGAGGCAGGTCACAGACAGGGTCAGCTGGTGGTTGGTGGAGCTGGCTGGCCAGCAGGTGGATATGCTGGGAAGACTTCCTGCCCTGCACAGGATGTTCCTACGGTCCCTGTACTTCATTCTGTCCTCATGACCCTGCTCCGATCTCCCTCCATCAGGACCCTGCCCAGCGAGTGTCTGGCCTGAATGCAGAGGCACCAGGGTCAGGCCTGGTGTGGAGAGGACCTTTCAGGCCTCCTCGGACCTTCCCATGAAGGCAGCTGGCTCATGTGGCTTCCAGGGCCTCTCCTTTCGCTCTGCGTCCACATGGCTAACTGCAGGAAGAGCAAGGACTCTGGCACCAGAGGGCGTCTCCAACTGCCCCCTCGACCCACGTGTCACCTGAAAGCCTGAGCGATGCCCATTCCAACCAACATGTCAGAAAACACTGCAGAAGTCAACCTACGCGGCTGCATGTGCACGCAGTGACAGGCACCTGTTTAATCACACAGCTTGATAGTTTGACCACAGACGTGTGGGTCTTGGTAGCCGAGTCGCCATCAGGACACGGACTGTTTCCATTGCTCTCCAGCTTTCACCTGCCCCCAGCCTCGGGCAGGGGCTGCTCTGCTCCTCCTCCCTGCTGCCGCCTCACGTCAGGGACTCACGGTTCACCTCCTTCTCACCTGGCTTCTGTAGCGCAGCACAAAGATCTGGGGATTCTTCTGTGCTGTGGGTGGTCAGGAGTTTGCTCCTTATTTCTAGTAGTAAACGCAGTCGGGCCGTGTGCCACTCACCTGCCCACGGCACCTGGGTTGGAACAGCAGGTTTGAGGACACACATAGGCAGCATTTCAGGTGTAGGGGATGGGCAGATGGCAGGGGGCTGTGGCCTGCTGAGGTCTGTCCCCCGAAGCTCAAGCTCACGTCCAGCTTCAATTCTTCCCTGTGGGGGCTTCAGCAGGAGGGGCCCTTGGGAGGCGACCAGGTCATGGGTGCTCCGCCCTCATGGAGGGACTAGTGCCTTTCTCAAGTGACTGAGTTGAGACTGGGTGAGGTCTTATAGGAGTGAGCTGGGTCTCATGGGACTGAGTTACTTCAAGAGCAAATTGCTACACAGCAAAGTCACTGAACATGCATCTCTTCTTCTGTCTCCAAATGTTTCCCCATCATGAGTCGATGCAACCGGAGGCCCTTACCAAAAGCCGAGCAGATGCTGGTGCCATGTTCTCAGACATCCAGCCTCCAGAACTTTGAGACATACGAAAACCTTTTTTCATTGTAACCTACACAGCCTCAAGGATTTTGTTTTAGCAACGAAAATGGAGAAAGACACAGGATGCTAGAATAAAATAGAGAATGATTTTTCTGAGAGTCCTAAGACAGGACACACCACCTTGGGAGGGAGTGAGTTCCCAGGCCCAGAGATGGGAAACAACTGGCAGGGATGTTATTTAAAAAAATTCCAGCATCAGATGAGGAAGTGTCTTAAAAACCCCTCCTGGGCAGAGGTCAGCAGGGTTATAGCTGGTCAGGGTGCTAATACTTGTGCCTACGTGTGAACTCTCTTCTGCACAAACCTTGCTGGCCCTGGAGCTTGATCTTGATGCAACACAACCACAATAGCTGTGCTTTGCTTGATATCAGGTCCCACTGCTGGGGGGCATTTCCTCTCTTCAAGGGACCATGACTGTTTTAAACTGTATTTGATGTGAGCACCTTAAGCAATAGCTGGTTTTTGAAAACTTGCAGGATCTAGACTTCTTTGGTTCTCCAGCTGGAGTGTCCATCAGGATCACAGAATCCTGTTGACACAGAGCCCGGAGTGTCTGTGACTCCAGGATGTTCCCTCCCCAGGCTCCAAGGAGGCGTTGCTGAGGCTGGTTGGGGCCACTTGTCCACTGCTGGGGACGGGAATTCACATCCCAGGCCCATCTGAGCTGCCTCTGAGCGTTTCCATCTTTCCTTTTTAGAATCCACCAAATCTCTGTGCTGTGGTTGGAATCCATCCATATGCTGCTCGACTTCTGTTTTTAATAATGACTCTGGGAAACAGAAATGTATCTCGTTGTGGAAAATGTTACCTCCATATCAAACAAATACCGAGCACCAGAGCGCTTGAGTTACGCTCTCATCTTTCCATTTATTAAAAACAGCACTAAATGATTTGATTTATTAGCGGCAGTCTGGAGAGGGGGAGGAGACCCAGAGAAAACCCACAAATGTGTGGCACCCGGTGTTCCAGCGTGTGCGGAGCGAGTGCGGGAATTTTTCCTTTTCTTCTCTTTGATGGACGGGTCGTAATTGTACTTCTTAATGGGGTTCAGGGTGATATTTCAACACACGTGGACGGCCTGCTCTGATCAAATCTGAGTAATTAGCGTTTGCTCTCCTTTTCAGGTTTTTTTTTTTGTGTGTGTGTGTGTGTGCCTGGAGGCTTTAAGCTTCTTTCTTTTGGATCTTCATAAAATACATGCTGTTATGGGGATTCTTCTGTGCTGTGGGTGGTCAGGAGTTTGCTCCTTATTTCTAGTAGTAAACGCAGTCGGGCCGTGTGCCACTCACCTGCCCACGGCACCTGGGTTGGAACAGCAGGTTTGAGGACACACATAGGCAGCATTTCAGGTGTAGGGGATGGGCAGATGGCAGGGGGCTATTCCTCTTTTACCTGGTGGATTGTCCTCGGTTCCTAGAATTCCCACGTGGGAATCAGGACCAGTCTCCAGGGTCTCCTTTGCATGAGGCAGGAAGGTCGGTGGTTCCTGGGAAGGAGCCCCTAAGAGGCTTTTCAAAACGGTGCGGCGGGTGCGGTGCCCGACTTCCGCCAGAGGATGGCACTGTGGGTGTTTGCAAGAGGCAGCGGAGTCCTTCTGAAAGCAATTTCCAAATGGCAGTAACAGCTGCACTTCCAACCCTGCAGGGAGCCGGGAGCCTTGGAAAATGTTAACCCCTGAGTGGTGGGAAGCAGGGACTCTGGGGCAGCCTGGGGGGCTCTTGACCTGGAGGCAGGGCAGGGGCCAGACGGAATGAGACAAGGGAACCGCAGGGCCACCAAGGTGCCTGTGGGATCCTGGCCGGGAGGCTCCCTGGGTGGGAGGTGGGTCTGCAGAGCCCAGGTCCCCGGGAGAGCAGGCAGTGGTGGTGGGGTCTGCCTGGTCTCTCCTTCTGTGCCTCTCGGGCCAGCGAAAGATGCGCCTGCCTCTCCCTGAGGGTGGGGCGCTGGACACAAGGAGAGATTTTTCGAATAAGAACATGAGTGACTGGTTTCATTTTTTGCAAAAGCGGGGTGGGGGGGGGAGAAAAGAAAAAGGAGATTCTCCCTAGTTTCTCTTGGGTGTGACTGTGGTTACCGCTATCTTTGAGATACCAGCCTTTGCCTGTGTGCGAAGGGCTCCCTCTCCGTGTCCCTGTCCATCTCAGACCCTCCTCATTCCCTAGATCCTTAGGGAACCCTTCCTCTTAGTAACCCACCTCCATCTCATTCCCCTTGGATTAGGAGGATTCAGGGACATGTCCCTCCTCCCAACTAGAGGGGGTTATTCGAGAGTGTCACTTATGTCACCTGAGCAATCTTATAGCCGTGTGGCACTTAGTCCTCACCGGGCTCTCCAAGGAGGGTGTCATGGAAAATGATCCTTTCCCAAGATGACTCCAATATGTGCCTCATGCCAGGCTCTTCTTGTGATGTGAGATGTTGACAGTCATCCACCAGGAGGTGGGGTCTCTGTCCCTTGAAACAGGGTGGACCTTCCATGGCTTAGTGGAATGTTGCCGAGTGATGTAGGTGACCTCCAGGTGGGTGGTCCAAGGCCATAAACAGCCTCCCCTTCCCACCTTCTGCTCTTCCTTCCTTTCCCGGGGGACCTGGCATGCCAGGCTTGGGAACCCCAAAGTCCTGTGCAGAAGAGGTTGGCCAGAAGACCCCACACAGAGCCAGAGTGCTGGAGAAGCCCAGCTGCCCTGCTCAGCTGTTGGGTCTCCCAGTCAGGCCCCAGCTCCCGGGGACAGGGACAGACCATCGGACAGTCTGTCTTGCCCTGCCTCATGGGATCTGTACACTGTCCGATGGGTCTTAACCACGAAGTGCTGTGCAGATTCATGGCACAGCCGTGGTTACTGATCACGTCACTGCCCGCTGCCTGTCCTGCGCTGTGACTTACACCTGCAGAGTATTTTCCTTCCCCTGATGTTCCTTTTAGTTGTCAGATTGGAGCTGGGTTCTGTTAGGGTTTATGGAAGGCTGGAGGTGTCTCTGGTTTTGTTCATACATCAGCAAAAGAGGGACCCGGGGTCGGGGTGACTTGGGTACCAGCAGATGACAGTAGAGCTTAGCGTCTGGAATCCAGGGCAGCTTACAATTGCGTTCTTAGACTAGTGGCCTCGTGAACATCGGCCAGGGCCCAGACCCTCCGCAGGCTGCCTAGCCCTGAAAACTGACCAGCAACTGGCTCATGAGGAGTGCATCCTGTTGGCACGGTAACGAGGGGTTAATGGATGTCTTCACAGTGGGCCACGTTAGAGGCCCCAGGAGCAGGGAAAGCAGGGGAAATGGAGTGCCCCACGATGTCACCTCTATTTCATTAGTGTCATTGCTGTTCATTTGCCTTGGCCACCCACGCTCCTCTCAGGAGCCTCCAAGGCCACGTAATCTGGTGGCCTGGCAACCTCAGGATGGTCCCGTCAGTGAGTGCTCTTGCTGGAGTTGAGTTTGGATGCCCCACATTTCCTGTTTGGGGACCACACACACTCAGTGGGTCTGGATAACCAGCCAGCAGGTGTCCCTTCTCCGAGACCAACAGAGAAGTCTCAGGATGAGCTTGGGGGCTGTTGACAGGGACACTCCCTGACGGCAGTCTTGATTCCCATGTTGATCTCAGCACTGTTGAGACGATGTCATGGGCACTTGGCCAATGCCACAGCCACGGGGAGCTTTGTGGCAAGAAGTCCTGGGTATAGATTCCTGGAGAAGTCTCCTCCCCAAGCCCACTGTGGAACCCACTTCTGGGGGGAGCTGAGAAGATGAGGTTAAGTTCCATAGAGAAACAATGAATCTCGTGGCATCTTCTGGGGTTCATGGTGATGGTACCTGCAGGTAACCATGACCTCGTTTGTACAATGACAACATGTGGGTGTCATTTCTGGAGGCTGAAATGCCTGTGACTTGTGTTGATCGTGACCTTGGGCTGTTTGGAAGTCCCATGGTGCTAGGATGTGTGGTCCCTTTAATGTTCCGCTCCCTGGAGGTGGTGATGTTCATATGATGCTGGTGGCAAATGCTCTGGTTCATGCTCAGTATTAGCACCATCAGGACAGCCAGCCCCCTTCCATTCTGGACAGTTCTACCCTGTGCCTCTCAGGCTTTAGGGAGCGTCTCGGTTCCTGGGATCTTGCTTTGTTGCAGATTCTGTTTCAGCCATGCTGGTGGAGGGTGGTGGGAGGTTCTGCATTTGCGATGAGCTCCCTGGGAGGCCGGTATTGCTGGTCCATGGACCACATTCTGAGAAGCCAGCCTTGTCCAGGCCTGTGCTACCCAGTGGAAATCTCTGCAATGACAGGAACATTCTGCTTTTGCATTGTCCAAGATGGTAGCCACTGGGCACATGAGGCTGATGAGCACTTGGTATGTCTTTGATTTTAGCTGATCTAAACAGCCACATCGTTGCTCACTAGATAGGATACCCTTTAAACTGTGCGAGTTTTCCTTAAATGCTAGCGTGTATCCGAATCCCGTGAGAGGTTTGCTAAAACACAGATTCCTGCACATTACCTGCCACGAGTCTGGATTGGGGTCTGGGAATTTGCATCTCTTATGAGTTCCCTGGTGGTCCCGAAGCTGTGTGTTTGGGGGCCACACTTTGAGAACCTCGTCATCTGATAACCATCCCCATTTCTGAAAGACCCTGCCTCGGTCCGTTTTTTGTTGCTGAAACAGAATACCCGAGATTGAGTCATCCATAGAGGAAAGAAGTTGATTTGAGCTTGTGGCTTTGGAGGTGAGAAAGCCTAAGAGCCTAGTGCAGTGTCTGCTTGGACTCTGCTGAGGGCCTCGGGTGCATGGTGTAAAGCAGAAGGGCAAGCAGGCAGATGCAGAGGAGGGAGCACTCTCTAGTCACCATTCCAAACAGCAAGAATCCATCCAGCTCCCCCAGCCCCACCTCTCAGCACTGCTGGGGAAATCGAGGCCCAGCCTGGTCAACTGTGAAAGGTGCTGCTTACCCCTAGCTCTAGAACCCTGGGTCCCGATTCCTAGGGCAGGGGCCTCTGCTCCACTCTGCCTGTGTGCAAGGACTGGGGCTTGTGGTAGGAGCTGACTTCAGGGAAGGCTTCTCTTCAGGGAGACGATGGGGTCCTTGATGCCCAATTCTTCTGGAAGCCAACTTGGCCCAGTCCTTCCTCACCACCCAGAGGCTCCTGCCCCTCTGATTATTTAATTCTCCTCCTTTCCTATCTCTGACAGTGACTTGATCAATAGTGAGCAGCTTAGGTTAAAAAAAATAAAAGAAAGAAAAAGCCACTGGAGAGGATCAAATCATGGGTAGAAATACTGTTTTGAGGGCCTTACGCACATATTTCAATAATCTATGCCGTGGCTGGTCCCTGCACAGAGCGTGCGAGGACAGATGGACCATGGTGACATAAAATTGCTGCCATTTATCAAGCACCCGCTGTGAGCCAGACACGGGATCAGGTCCTTTCTATTCCCGATCTCATTAAACCGTCACAGAAAGCCTAGGTGGTGGATGTTATTATTACCAGTTTTCAGATGGGAAAGTGAAGCCAGCCAGACACTGAGTGGAAGGCTGGAGGTTTGTATACCATCCCTCCGACACCCAATTCTGGGTATTTCTCTTTGGGAGGTGCTGTGAGCTCCCCGGCCCTGCTTTGGTGGGACTGATGCTTGTGAGAGGTGCTGTCCTCAATGGGGCCACCTGCCCGAATCAGCTGTGTCTGCTCAGTGTCCAGGACTGAAGGCAGGACTCCTGCAGAGGGCCTAACCCTAACCCTAACCCTAACCCCAGCCTGATCCTGAGCCAGTGAACCAGGGGAGGCGAACGTCAGAAGGATTTTGATTTTAAGTAACCGAAACCTGAATTAAAAGAAAAGAACATAGCTGTTGTCTCCTGCTCCAGGGAAATATGAGGGACATCAGTGTGGTCTTCAGGTATTGCTAGAACCTGGGTTTCACTGTCATCAGAGAGTTATGTACATTTTCTGGCTCTTTTTCTCTGAGTGGGCTTCATTCTCGGACAGACTCCCGTATGCTGGGGAGGATGGACACCAATAGCTTTTGACTCTCACTGTCCTCAGAGGGTGCAACTCCAAAGAAGAGAGAGCACCACCCCCCCAACCCCTAGCTCCAGCCAAAATCCCAGGGATGACTCCCATTGGCTCACCTTTGCTCATGTGACCTTCCCTGCTGACCAATCACTGATGCAAGGAGGAGGGACCAGTCTAATGATACAGAGCTGAGCGCTGTACCTACCCCTGAAGATGGAATGAGAGCCATGGCACCTGGGTGTTTCTTTGAAAGCACAATATATTCTATTATCAGAAGAAAGCGCAGTCAAAACAAAACGAAACAAAAAGTCCCCCCAGACCCTATCGCTACCACCATCTGCTAAATTGGTCTAGACAGTAAATTGAAGGCCCTGCTAATGGAGTAGCCTGAAATTAGCTTGTTCCATGCACTGTGTTAATTCTGAACCACTCCTTGGTCATCAGCTCCCTATTTAACCCTGTTGCAACTCCTCAAAGTTCATAAGTTGTGCTGTAACTTCCAGTGAGATGGTACTTGGAGCTGGGACCTCTGGGAGGTAATTAGGTTGAGGTGAGGTCATTGGGTGGAACTGCCCGTGTTGGTATTGGCATCCTGATAAGAAAAGGAGGAGAGCAGAACTCTCTCCCTCCGCCACGTGAGGGTACAGTGAGAACATGGCCACCCACAATCCAGAAGAGGATGTTTGCTGGAACCCAACCAAGCTGGCACTCTGACCTTGAACTTCTCGGCCTCCAGAGTGCCTGCTGTTTAGCCTCCCAGTTTGGCAATTGATGACCGACCCAGCACTGGCATTTTATCCTGGCAGCCCAAGCTCTGACAAGCCCCCCAATCGCACCGGGCATCCTCTGGCTTCCCACACGGGTCTCACCAGGTGGCGCGGAGCTCTCCACACCCCGTGGAGCTGGCCTCCTGGCCTCCCACTTCTCAAGGTGCCCTTGGTGATGCAGCTCTCCCAAGACCCCACTTTCCCCATGTTCGTCTAACAAGTGAGACCCCTTCCAACTACGGCTTTTTATCAGGAAGCAGGTCATTTGGAGGAACGTGACCTTCACATTGCAAAGTTCCTGGGTAACAACTGGGTGATTGTAAACGTGTCTGTGTTGTTCAGAGGCAGAAACTGTCTGCTTGGGTCTGGAAGATCCAGGACTTTGGCAATAAATTCATTGGTTCAGTCATTTGTTTGTTTTCCCCAGCAGAGATTGTCCCCGAGCTCCACCGGCTGGCAGATGGCCTGGCCCCACTGGGGAAAAGCCAGTCTTCACCGAGACCTTTGTCTCCAAGCCCTGGCTGCTCCACCCTTGAGACCACCCTCAGACAAGCTTCCTGAATCCTGGCTTTCTTCTGTCTGCCCGGTGATGAGCCTGGCTCTGGTTTCATGTGTCCTGCTACCAAAGTGTCCTGACTTGGGACAGGGATGATTAGCACTTTGTCAGTCTGCTGGGACCAAAATTGGTACAAGAACAATGCAGAGGAGGAAACATTGATTTGGGGCTCACAGTTTCAGAGGGCCAACTCCATTGCTCGGGGCCTGGAGAGAGGCAGAGCATCATGGCGGAAGGGTGTGGTGGAGGAGGGCTCCTTAGCTCCTGGAAGCTGGGAAGGAGGGCAGGGGAAGGAGCTGGGGACAGGTATAGTGACCAAGTCCATGTTCTTGGTGACCTACCTCCTGCAGCCATGTCCCCCACCTGCCTACATTTAACATCCAGTAATCTATTTGAATGATCAATCCATCCAATGGATTAATCCACTGATGAAGTCAGAAATCCATTCAAACAATCAATTCATCAAATGGATTAATCCACTTGTGAGGTCAGAGCTCTCACAATCCAATCACTGCCTAAAATACCCACCTCTGAACCTTGATGCCGTGGGGACCACCCTTGAGCTTTTGGGGGGGACATTCCACATGTAAACCATAACAGCCCCCCAGGGGATGCCAAGCGGGGGAGCGAGCGCTCCCCACAACAGGCTCTTGACAAGGAGCAGAAGGCCCACGAGAGAGGCGGTGGGTCAGCCTGTGATGGGCAGCTGCTGTCCTGTGAAGGGCCCTGGCTTCCATCCCTGTACCCCAAACACGGAGAGGCCAGGTGAGCTGGGACAGGCTCCTTAGAGAAGCTGCTGCTTGTGGATTTTGAAGACATGTGGCGTGTGAGGGGGAGTCCCTTCCAGTGAGTGCACCCCTGGCCTCAGCCCTCCCTGGTCGGCAGTGCTGGGAGCCTGCCCCTCAAGGCCACCTGCCTGCCGTCCCTTGGCTTTGGTTCTCCTCATCCTCTTATTCAAAATTTGCCGGCGACCATTATGTGCCAGAGGCTGGACCTGAACCCAGGTCTGCCTGATTCTCAAGCCAAAGGCGCTTCCAGCACACGGGGTGGGAAGGTAACGGCGACCCAGGACGGGGAGGGCTGGGGAGCATCCTCAGTTGCTGGGTGGGACGGGGGAAGGAAGCCCCAAGAGAAGGCCCCGAGGTGGCCGGCGGGACCCTCAGGGTGGCCCCCGTAGGTAGGTTCCGAAGGGGGCCTGGGGTCAGGGACTTTGGATTTGACATCGCAGGCCCTAGGGAGCCCGGGGGACTTCCTGTCGGGGAGCGAGTGCTGGTCACTCGTGGCGTTTGAGAAGAATTATTTATGGCACCGGCACAAGGTGGCATTTGAAGGAGAGGAGGAGGTGGGAGGGCCCTAGAAGCCATTCCCCAGGCCTCTCCATTTCCCCCAGCCTGGCCTTGCCGCCCGTGGAACGTGGCTTTGTCCCCTGGCCTCCTGGTGGGTCTCCAGGAGAGGCCCAGGCCCAGGAGGCCCTGAAGGCAGCCTTTGAGGCTCCCCTGGCCGAGGGGCCTCAGGGGCGGTGACACCTGGCTCTCTGCTCCGAGCCTCCCGGGGAGCAGGAGCCGCCCGCACCGTCTGGCTACCGCTTCTGCACGAGTATTTATGAGCTGCGAGACTCGAGATCATAAGGCTCCCATATTTTTCTCTTTTTAAAGGCCAATAACTTAAGAAAATGTTTTTGCCAGAAGAGAAACTTCAAAGATCCCGGAGAATAACACGCTGGGAATGATTGAAAGGTGGCCCCGCGCACATCTTGAATTTCAGCACAAAAGAATGTGCCCGGGCCAGGCGGGCCTCTCCACAGTTTAAGCTTCTCTTTGTTTTTCTCCATCGTTTGCAATCAGATGCAGAAGGGAGGCTGTTAGGCATTTGGCCGCGGCCATCTGGAGGGCAGGCTGGCCAGATTCTTTTTCATCCCGAGGAGAAGGCTCCCAGAGCTATTGAAAACATCTCCTCACTTTAAAAAGCAAAAATGTAAAATCTCCAGGCTGCTGTTGAGGGGCGAGGCGGCCCCCTGATCTTTTTTTTTTACTGAGCATGTGGAAGTTATTGAAGGCAATTATCTAGCACCATAGAGAGTGGACACCCCGGGAGCCTGGACCTGCAGATACTAGACGGGCTGACTCTGGCCAAGTTGTTTAAAGTGGCTGAGCCTCAGCTTATCACTCATTCTTTGGGATAATATGGGCCTAGGCTGTTTCACTGGGCTGTTGAGAAGATCAAATGAGATCATGTTGACATTCCTTTGGGTGTGTTCTGTGTCCACCCTCATTCTTGCTTTAGAGATAAGATTTCTGATTTTCTCATTACTTACTTTCAAGGGAGAAGAAGGGCCCATCTGTGGATGAGAGCTGGGCATCTGTAGACAGAGACTGAATGACCAGAGTGCTTACCTGTGCTCTGCTCCTAATGGAGCAGCTGCCTGATGGGTCCAGGAGGCCCTAGTGGACCACAACACATGGCTGGCTGAGGGAGCCTTGGTGTAGGGTCTGTAGCCTGTCACACAGCTGTGGCTGAGTGTCTTAGTCCCTTTTCTGTTGCTATAACAGAACACTTGAGACTGGGTAATTTATAAAGAAAAATGATTGCTTGGCTCAGGTTCTGGAAGTCCTAGAGCGTATGGTGCCAGCATTTGCTCAGCTGCTGCTGAGAGCCCTGCATGGTGGAAAGCAGCGGTGAGTGAGGGTGAGGTCCCGAGACCAGAGGGAACAGGAGAAGGTCTAGGAAGCTGACCTCCCTCAGCCCCTGCCTCTGAAAGCCCCCACCTCCTCCCACACGGTTACCATGACAACTAAATTTCAACCACTGCTTCAGAGGGACCAACCATCTTCCAACCTGAGAGGACAGTGAGGCTCCCCTGTGCCCCTGTGGTTAGGAGGTGACAGGCCGTTGTCCCGCATGAATGCAGCGGCTGTTTAGATTTCCAACTGCCTGGTGCCCTCTGAGTGGCCGGGTGGGACAGAGATATGCGTGTTTTAGGGCTCGACATCGGACCAAAATGAAAACGAGATCCAGGATCGATTATCCACCTGGAAAGGCTTGTTACGAGCCCTTGCCCCCTTCCTTGGCCGCGTCTACTTTCCAGAAAGAAACTGCACCCGTCCTGCCAATGAGAAAGGGGAGTTGGGTCCACATGACGTGCGCTACCAGGGAATGCGCACGTGAAGCTGGTGACTGTGGTGGAAGCAGAGAGTCCCCATTAGCTGGGAGGATATTAAGGAGAAGGGGCCAGGGAAGGGATCCCTGGGTGCCAAGTGGGTTTTGCACCTGAATGGCACTCTCTACTTCCTGAACCCTAACCCTAACCCTAACCACTAACAGCAACCCTAACCCTAACCCTAACCCTAACCCTAACCCTAACCACTAACAGTAACCCCAAACCCTAACCCTAGCCCTAGCCCTAACCCTAACCCTATCCCTAGCCCTAATCCCTAACCCTATCCCTAGCCCTAACCCAAACCCCAATTCCTAATCCTAACCCTAACTTTAGGCTTAACCCTAACCCTAGACCTAACCCTAGCACTAACCCTAACCCCAACCCCTAAAGCTAACCCCAACCCCTAAACCTAGCCCCAACCCTAACCCTAATCCTAGCCCTAGCCCTGACTCTAACCCCAATTCCTAACCCTATCCCTAACCCTAACCCTATCCCTAGCCCTAACCCAAACCCCAACTCCTAATCCTAACCCTAACCTTAGGCCTAACCCTAACCCTAGTCCTAACCCTAGCACCAACCCTAACCCCAGCCCCTAAACCTAACCCCAACCTCTAAATCTAGCCCCAACCCTAGCCCCAACCCTAGCCCTAGCCCTAGCCCTAGCCCTAGCCCTGACCCTTCACTCCGGGGCTCGGCCCTGCAGTTCTAAGTCAGTGTATGCTGGCCCAGGTCTTGTGTCCAGTGGTCTGTGCCCAAGGGGCCTGATGTTCTTTATTTGGTCCTTCCTCACCCCTGCACCATGAGCTCCGTGAGCCACTCACTTGCTTGACTGTGGGAGGGGCACGTCCTCCCCAGAGCTGGCCAGCTTGTGGCCATTCTGTGGCTTGTGGCCCCTGAATTTGGCTCAGATGCTGTTGAGACTGGAGATGCCACATGGGCACTAGGAGAGCTGGGAGTGTTTGGTGCTTGTGTGACGAATCTTTCCAGCTGGGGTGACGAGTCTCCAGCTGGTGTGACGGTGACGCAGGAGGCAGGGGACGGAGACTGTGGCATCTCAGCCAGCTCAGGAAGCCACAGCAGGACACCCCAGACTGGGGGAGGAGACCTCGAGCTCTGGAGGCTGGACCTCTGTGGCCAGGGTGCCTCCCCCACCTGGGCCTGGTGAGGGCTCGCTGGCCTGAGGATGGGGCTTGGCAGGGGGAGCCCCTACAGTCCAGAACTCTCTAGAACAAGGACAGGCTCATTGGAAGCACCAAGAAGGGTGAGGTTCCAGGTACCCAGAAGTCTTTGCTGACCAGGGGTCAGTCCTGGGGTGGGCGAGGACCCAGGCTGCCCCGTATGAGCGCAGCCCTCATGCCCTCCTTATAAGAAGGACTCCTAGATGTGCATTCCAAGGTGCATAACGGTTGTACAAGTGTCTCAGACACCTGAAATGAACATTAGTTATTCCGTTTAGGTTTTGCAGGAACCAGTTTGGGGCAAGTCATTTCACTGCTCTGGGCTCAGGTGACCCCTCTGCCTAGTGGGGAGATGGCTGGGTCCTGGCCAGTGGCCAGTTGCAGTGACCCCGTCAGTTGCCAAGGCGCTTCCCCGCCGTGTGGCTCTACCTCCTCTGCTCACCAGAGCTCTGTGGGCTGCCAACGTCCTGTACTTGCGGAAGGTGCAGACCCGGGACTCAGGGACAGTCAGCCGTGTCTCCAGGACGAGAGGTGAGTGAGTTCGGGGCTCCGAGCTGGAACAGAGAGCCTCTGGATGATCGCGGCCTCGCTGCCTCTCCAGACACGAAGACTCGACGTACACCCGGCGTCCAGAAGCCCTGACCTCTGTGCTGTCAACCAGGGCCACATCCCCGCCACCCAGTGCTCTGCAGAGGTGGGGGCTGGGCTTCTGCTCTGGGCTTGCTCTAAGGGAGGCCAAGGGCACGGAGGCCCAGCTCCCCGCTGCCCGGGACTCTGGGGAGAGGCACAGGAGACCTGGTCCTCAGCGTCCCCCTTATGGGGCCTCCGCCTCTAACTGCTGGGGTCTTGGGCCACCTGGAGGCAGCCTGGTGTGTCATCTTTGCTTCTGATGCTTTTGATGCACCTGTGGGTGTGCACACACACGCATGCACACTCACACCCGCGTGGCCTTGTCTCTTGCTGCTGCGGCAGCCTCGAGCCCCTCCTGGTGGCGGCACGTGTGAGCGGGAGCTTTGATGAAGGAGTTCCGTGCAGTGGTGACAAGATTGATTTCCAATTTCCTGCAGAATGACTCTGTCATCGCTGGTGACTCAGGCGGTGGAGCTCACGTGGCAGGCCTGCCTGGGGTGACAGATCATACTGACGGCTTCCCCGACACGCAGGGGACATTGTGACAAGACGAGGAAGAAGGCATCTTCAAGGGATTTTGCGTGGGGCGTGGGCAGGAGATAGCAGCTGCCCAGGGCTTCAGGCCCCGCAGGGGTCGTGTTTGGAGCAGGACACGACTTTGCCACATGAGGGAGGCCAGAGTGGGTTCTGGCTCCCCGTGGCTGCCCGGGAAAGCCTCTGTCCCCCTCCAGGGACTGTTTGGTGGGGCTCAGCATGAGCACAGTCAAAGGCTCGGCCAAAGGATAGAGGGGATCAGTTTCCAGTTGTCTCCTCACACAATTCTCCTGGGTGGCATCCAGGAGGCAAGACAAGGTTTGCAACAGTGTGGATTTCAGGGAGGCCATCGGGGCCAGTGGAACACGCCTGGGAGGACTGAGTGGGCTTTGGTTTTCTTTTCCCCCCTGCTTACCTGCTGTGTGACCTTGGGCTCCTCCTTGAACCTCTCTGAGCTTCAGTTGATTTGTTTGTTAATGGACACATCATATTATTTTGTGGGTTTCTGGGGAAGTGGGTGACATGACATAATATGTAGGGGCTCAAAATTAGTTGATGGAGACTCTTTTCTCATTGGATTCTTCTCTTTGTTGAACAACAGCCCACGAGCACTCAGTGGGTCCCTGCCTGGTGTTGGAGATAACAGAGGTGCCCCTGTCTGTTTGTACTGCTGTAACAAAATGCCACAGGCTGTGATTCATAAAGAACAGAAATTCACCAGCTCCAGGTCTGGAGGCTGGAAGTCCAGGGTCAAGGCCTGGGCAGCGTGGTGCCGGGCGAGGGCCCAGCGGCTGCTCCATAGGTAGCTCCTTGCTGCCGTCTGGCTGCCGTTTTGGAAGCATCCTCTGGGGCACTGGACAGAAGGTGAGGGCAGGAGAGTGCTCCCTTCACCCTGAGTGCCCTTGCAGGGTGGGGGGTCCCCTTCACGATGGCAGAGCCCTCTGACTTGGTCACTTCCCCGAGGCCCCACCTCCTGATCTACCACAGGGGGGACTGGGGTTCAGCTCCTGAACTCTGGAGGAGCATCTGTCAGACCACAGCTGGAGGCGCTGGAGAGACGGGCGGCCCAGGGAGTCAGCATGGTCCTCAGCAGCGGGCGGCTCTTCCCTGCATCCTGGCCAGCCGGGAGCGCTGCTCTGGACCCCCACGCCTTGAGTTCCCTGTCCCTGCACTGACCCACTCTGGGTTCTGCTGGCTGGGCCCCGGCGTGGAGGGCACTTGGAAGGGAGGGAGGACGCTGCTCGCTGAGCGTGGTGTCTGCAGCATCTGGTGCACAGTCCAGGACACAGCGGGGCTGCCAGGGTGTGGCCAAGGCCCCCTGCTTGAATTCATCCCTGACCTGGGTGCTCCTGAGCCCCCCAACTCGATGGGATCCTGCTGTCCACCCATGCAAGCCTGGGGTCACTCACCCTGGTGCCCATGTTTGTTTCTTTGTAAAATAAAGTTAGTCCCTGATGTATTTATCAATGTTATCAATTTGATAATCATCAATATTATTAACTATTGATGATGATCAATATGATTAGAGGATTGATTGACTTAAGTAATGTATAGGAAATAATTAATAAAGCATGAAAAAGGGAGAAGAAAACCAGTGTTCTACCTGCTGGCGGCAGGTAAAGGAGGGTGGTCTTCTGTGGTCACGGGCTCTTGGTTGCTGTGACCCAGATACCCGACATAAACAACTGGGAGGGGCAAAGATTTATTGGGGCTCTTGGTTCCAGAGGACTCAGTCCGTGGTTGTCTGGCTGCATTCCTTTGGGCCTGACGTGAAGCAGAGCGTCACGGTGGTGCTCAGTCACGCAGCTGGGAAGGAGGGAGGGGGAGGGAGCGAGAGCCAGCAGATAAACCTTCCAGGGCACCCCAGGTGACGTCCTTCAGCTAGGTCCCACCTACCCACAGTCCATTCTGCTATCAGTGGGTGACTCCATCAAGTGGATGAGGTCAGAGCCCCATGGTCCACTCATTGCCCAATAGCCCCACCTCTGCACCTGGCTGCCTTGGGGACCAGGCCGTCCACACGTGAGATTTGGGGGGAAGTTCCACACTCACAACCTTCTCCTTTCAGAAGGTTCAACTCACACGCTATTCTATCCTTCCTCGGGGCTCCAGGGTGGCAGTGTGTTCTCAGCCTTCACCCACTCATCAGTTTTTGTCCCCGGGCTGTGGGGCTGGCACGTGGCCAGAAGGACTCCGTTTCCAGAGGCTGCATTTTGAAAGGGACCGTGCTGTGCCTCCCTGAGGCTCCGAGCCATGCTGGGCACAGCTATGCGGGGACCAGCAGGCCCTGGGTGCAGTGACGCAGGAACAGACCTGATCCAGCAATCCTCAGGGTGACCCTGGGAGGTGGCGTCACCATCTCTAGTTTGCAGAAGGGGAAACCGAGACGCAGAGGTGGAGTGACTTGCCCAGGTCACATGTGCACAGCAGGGCCGAAGGTTGGACTGGGGCCGGGGAACGCTCTGCCCTGGGCCAGCGCCGATGCTGGGTGGGTGGGACGCGCCTGCACTGGACCCTCTGACCCTCTGTGGGGTGGCCTATGGACCCCCAGCTGACTCTCATTGCCTGTGCAAGTGCGTCACCAAAGCCTTTTGCAGCGATGGCCGCAGCAGCTGGAGACCCAGGAGGGACCATGCGGGGGCCCGTGTGCAAGGTGAAGGGGACACTGTGCCCACAGGCAGAGGCCGGCACTCAGCCTCCACTGTGTCTGTCAGAACCTCGTGGAGCCGCCTGCTGAACCCTGCTGAGCTCGCCCCAGGCGATGGCATTGGTGGCCTCTCCAACATCCAATCTCAGCACCATTGTCCTGGGCAGACTGGCGCATGGGCTCGCCCTGCTTTTTCCCTGGTGGGACGGCCCCTCTTGCCCCTGAGTGCCCTGTCCACTGCTGTGCTGGTCAGCACTAGCCGGGCACTGCTCCAGACCTGCTCGCCATCCCGCCTTGGGTCCTGGGAGCTGGGAGGCCGCCTCCATCAGAGGCCCCGCAGTGAACCGTCTCCTGCCCCCCCCCCCACCATCAGCGTCATTTGCTAAGTTGCCTTGAAGGGTGTTGCTCCCCAACAAAGAGGAAAGACACCTCACGGGCCATGATGCCCTGCTGCAGGCCGAGCCCTGCCCCTCCCCACGGCCTGCTGTGGAGTCACCCCTCCTGACGGGCACGCACCTCCGGGGGGAGGCCCAGGGACGTAGAAGTCAGCAAGTGCAGGGCTCCGAGGCTCCAATTAGGCTCATCTTTAATGGTGGCACTTGAGACTCTGGGAATGGGGCAGTCAGGGAGGGAAACAGGAAGCCTTGGACCACCGGTGGCTCCAGGGGGACCTTGGCCTTCAGTTTCTCAGGGGCTGGGAGGGCAAGCTTGTGGAGGGTCCCCCCTCCCCTCTGGAAGCCCTGGCAGCTGTCCTGCTTGGGGCCCTCGGTGCCCTCTGCCCAGCTGGCAGGCTCCGTCCTGAGAGCCGCAGGCTCCACCGTGGCCCCCTCCGTGCCTCCCCTAATGCCAGGCCTGCAAGGAGTGGTCATCAGGAGCTGGGGGCTGGGGGTCAGTGGAGTTCCTTCCTTTTCTGGGAGAAGTCAGAGATTTGAAGGGGACCTGCACAGACGGTTCAGACAAGTGGATCTTTATTTATTTACTTTTGGTACCAGGGACTGAACTCAGGGGCCTCCACCACTGAGCCACGTCCCAGCCCTATTTGGTATTTTATTAGAGACAGAGACTCCCTGAATTGTGTAGTGCCTTGCCTTTGCTGAGGCTGGCTTTGAACTCTCCATCCTCCTGCCTCAGCCTCCCCATCTGCTGGGATTATAGGTGTGCACACTGCCCCCGGCTGACAAAGGAATTTTTAATTGCTGACTTCTTAAAAAAGGATGTGGGTGGTTTAAGGAAAAAATAATGTGAGGCTACCTGAAGACAGGACCAAAGGAAGGTGTCAGACTGTGTGTGCATGTGTGTGTGTGTGTGTGTGTGTGTGTGTGTGTGTGTGTGCGCGCATGCGTGTGAGATCTCCAGGTGGATGGGTACCTACCCACCTGACTCAAATCTGGGAGGGCAGCTAACCAAAATCAAAATTGATGGATCAATTAATCATCAATTTATCAGTTCGTTGATCGACGATAATGAATCCCCTGTCCTTGTCGCCCGTCGTGTGGACATGGATCTTACTGACACTGATCAGGTGGGTTTATAATTGCTGTTTTAAGTAGTGACCAGAACTGTTCGTCACTCAGAGGGTGCAGCTATATTAAAACAATCAGGAGATCATGACCCAGAGCTCATGTGTCCTTTATTATCATTAAGAATGAAAGTGTAGGTCATCTTAGACGTAAGTGACGGGGACACTTTATCCAGAAGGCTGGGACCCAGGGGGTCCGCCTTCTATGTGACCTTGGGTGGTGACTTTGTTGTTTTGAGTCTCATTTTGCACCTGTGAAATGGGTACAAGAAAGACAGAGGTCACTAGGCGAGGTGGACGAGGTGCCAACACAGGAGAGGACACAAAGGCCCTCCTCAAACGGTGGCTGTGTCTCTCTGTCGTTTCAGTAGGATTAGTGAGAGCCACAGAAGGGTCCCTCTGGGCTCTGTTAACCAGGGGCAGGCGTGACCTTCCTACAGCACGGCTCGTCACACCAAGCCGATTAGTGGAGCCAGGGACGGCTCTGAGGCCCCTTCTCTATCCAGTGTGCCCAGAAATCCTTAGAGGCCGGCACTTCTCAGGGAGAACACGCTTTCTCCGAAGGCCCGCTGTCAATCTGCTTTCCTGGGGAATTCGGCCTTCCGTGGGGAGGTGTCATTTGCAGGGACGTTTGGTGTGACCATAGTCGTGCTAAACCCCATGCCTGCAGCCTGGGTCCCTGTCCCTGTCCCTGTCGTGCTTGCTGGGGACCCCCTGTGATTCCCAGCTAATCAGCCGGCCTGGAGGAGAGGGAGGGGTCTTTGAAGTAAAAGGCCCTTGAACAATGGCGTGATCCCCCTGCACAACCGTTTGCTCCGGGGTTCGTGGACCCCCGCGATAACGGCCCCGTAAGTAGCCAGGCTTTGCTTAGTAAGTGATCACTGGGAACAGGAAGCCACGAGGCGCGGGCGCGTTGACAGAAGAGGACACCCTCCTCCTGCCCTTCCTCCGACCACCCCGCCCCCTCCCCCCCAATCCCCAGCCCCGCAGCAGAGACCCTGCGTGGGCCCCACGGTGTCCTCTGACCTTCTTGGAGAGCTTCTGGCACTCAAAGGCAATTTTGAGAAACGCCGCTGGAGAGTTTGCCGAGAAATTCATTTCCCATAAGGACAGCAGGACCTTGAGGCTGTGTCATTAATGTAATGAAGGCTGGAAGTCTCCCACTCGGGAGGTCCTCCTGCAGCCCGCCCTCCCCCACGCTTCAGGCCCAGCTGGGCCTCCCCCTTCCTCCGCCCCTCCCAGGCTCCCTGTGAGATCCTGCCATTGGCCCTGGGCCCTGCAGCTGGCCCCCAGCCTCCACTCGAGAGCGAGTTAATTGAGATACATATTACAGTATTAACTTTTAAAATATCGCATTAGCGCTCCATTAGGATAAATGAGGTGCGTAGAAGAACCGCAACAGAGCATTAATCTCGGCCTCCACTTAGCGCGTTCATTATGTCCAGATGAGATCCCCAGAGTCAAATGGGAGGGGAGGACAGAGGTGGAGGTGACAGAGCAGAGGGGGCAGGGAAGAGAGGAGCCTTGGGTGGCAGGGGCCTGGGCCATCCACCTTCTCCTGGGTTCTTCCCAGTTTCCTCTGGGACCCTTTCAGGCACCCTGGCGCAGGGCCAGTGACAATCGTGCCTAATTATAGCTCCCGTCTCCTGAGCTTCTAGAGAGGACGTGTCCTTTGCAAACCTTCTCATTTCAGCCTCATCCCAGCGTCAGGAAAAGGGGGACGGCGGGGGGGGGGGTTGGGAAGGAAAGCCCGAGGTCTCCAAAGACATCTTCCACCTGGGGAGGGACTCCAAACCCAGGCTTGCTGCCAGGATCTGAGGCCCCAGGGTCTAGCCCGGCCGCCTGTGGTCACGCCGTGCACAAGCACCTGTGTGAGGTGAATATTTCTAGGAAGGGCTTTGGGGACTTTATTTTTGGGCTTCGTCCGGGGTTGGACATTGTGGCCAGGTAGCTCACTGGCTGCAGTCAAGGACTCTCGAGTGAGATGGTCACTTCTTGTGAAAACAGAAGGCCCATGGAGGCAGGAATGTTGATGCTGGGGATCCATCTCTGGGTGACATATGACTCCATTAAAAGAGGCAGCAGGCGGGCTGGGGCGTAGCTCAGTGGCAGAGCACTTGCCTAGTATGCGGAAGGCCCTGGGTTCCATCCCCAGGACTGCAAAGAGTCCAGAAGCTTGGCCTGGTGGTGCACGCCTGTGATCCCAGCAGCTCGGGAGGCCGAGGCTGGAGGATCTCAAGTTCAGAGCCAGCCTCAGTAATGGCAAGGCGCTAAGTAACTCAGGGAGACCCTGTCTGTAAATAAAATACAAAATATGGCTGGGGACGTGGCTCAGTGGTTGAGTGCCCCTGAGTGCAATCCCTGGCACCCCACGGCCCTGCCCCACAGACGAGGCCTGTATGCGGGCCAGAGGCCGATTCCTGAGGAGAGGAGGTGAAGGTGTCATTTCTCCCCTGGCTCTCGGCTGCCTGGGATTTAAATCTAATTTGCTGTGACACCTTCCATAAATTCATCTCCCTAGGATTTCATTTCTCATCTGCAAAGTGGGTCTGGTCACCTATTTGGCAGGATCCACGAGATGGTCCAGGTTCGTGTGCTTGGCACAGTGCCCACGCGCAGCCCAGGAACAGCAGCTGCTCTCTACCTATGGTCATTCTCACCGAGAGAGAGAGCTGAGCGTCTGTCTGGCACGAGACCCTCCCAGGTTCTGCGGGTGGAAAGAGAAAGTCACGACAAATATAGTGGTGACTCTAGAACTGGGCAGCAGCCCCGACCAAAGATGGTTCATGAGGCCACGCACCGCCAGCCACTTGGGCAGGTGTGCCTGTGGCCACAGGACAGGAAGTGACATCGAGGAGGGGAAGTGATGTGCAGCATTCTGATTGGCCACTGCCTCGTCTGTCTGTCTGTCTTGAGCACGGTTTGACTCGCGTAGTTCTGACCCACGGTGGGTTGAAGCCACACACGTGGAGCCCACAGGGGGAGAAGGTCAGGCAGGCTTCCTGGAGGAGGGTCCTGAGCTGTCCTGGGGGCTGGAGCTGCTCTGGGGTGTCAGGTTCTGGTTGAGGGCCGCAAGATCAGGACGGCTGCAGAGGGAGCTGGGGGGCCAGGCTGGCTGGGGGCAGTGTGAGTGTCCCATGTGAGCAGCAGGTGCAGAGCCTCGGGGAGTGGCAGGCGCTGGCCCTCCTTGTGGTGGCCCAGAGAGATGCAGGTTTCAGAGGTGACGGACGCCCCCAGGGGGTTTTGGAAGGCTGACCTTGTGGGGTTGTGCAGGACACAGGCATGGGCGGGTGGTGTCTGGAAGCCGCTGTGGGCTGAGTGCCCAGAGCCAGCGTGCCCTCTAGTGTCACAGAGCCACCCCCAGCTCTCGTCTGAGCCGAGCCTGGGCGAGGACAGCCCTGCCTTGTTGCCTACTGGTGGTCACTCACACAAAGTCACCCGTTGTGCCCTGTCGTGAGTCATTCTCAGAGGCTTTTGTGCCAGCGAGTAGAATATTTTATCTGGGTCCCAAGGAACCTGGGGACCCCTTGGAAGCAGGAGGTGGCTTTGAGTTTATAGTCAGTGAGATCCTCAAGCTCTCGAGTTGGTGGATCCAGGCAGAAGCTGTGGCCTGTGGACTCCGCGGGCAGAGTCCTTGTGGTGCAGATGAACTCTCAGCAAGAAGCCGTGCGAGTGAGCCTGGCTGGGCACTCGGCCTGTGCCAGCCTCGTGCTCAGGGCAAGGCAAAAGAGAGAAGAATGGGTCTGGAAAACAGGGCACTGGGGTCCAAGGACCGTCGTGGTCACAGATGCCCTGGGTGACCTTGGGAAGTCAGGATTCAAAGATGTTGAGCCCTGCTGGGCACTTCCACGTGATATGCATTCTTAATTCTTTATCCACCCAGGAAGCAATTTATTAATGAGAAACTCAGGGACCTGCTTCCCAGACACTTTCAATGAATATCTGAATGTCCAGCTGCTGAGACAGATATCAGTGGACAGTCCTCAGTGACGAGCCCTGCTCAGAGGGCCTCCTCAGCTGGTTAAGTCCATCCCTGGTGACCTACTTCCAGTGAGATCAAGATGGGGATGCCCAGAACAAGCCATCTGAGTCCAATTCAGGGCAATTTTGAAAGGTTCGTCATCCCTTTGTCAGAGTATCCACTCTGTGTACGCTACCTTCCTGTCAGTCACCCCACAGTGCTAATGCCAAGTCACAATGCCTGTGTCGTTTATTCACCTCCCTTCAACTCACCACATAGGTGCTGTATCATCTCAGATCGTGACAAGAAGGGTAAATACAGCATAATAAGACATTTTGAGAGCCAGAGACCCCATTCACATCACTTTTATTAGAGAACATTGTCATAATTGTTCTATTTTATTATTAGTTATTGCTGTTGGTCTCTTACTGTGTGTGTTACAAGTTAAACTTTATCGTAGGCACATATAGGGGAAAAAAAAAGCCTGTATATACCACAGGATATACAGGCTTTGGTCACAGCTACAGCATTGACTGGTGTCTTCAAGTGTCTCCCCTGAGCATAAGAGGGAACTACTGTGCGCTGAACTACAACTTAGAACCTGCTTCCTGGCGGGTCCAACCTCTCACAAGCCGCAAGAAAACTCCAGAGGCTGGAGTTGGTCATCAGCTCTCTGGGCCCCAGGGTCTTCATCTGCAAACGGAAACTAGTGCATTCCATCAGCAGTTCCCAAAGAGTGGCCCAGGGAACCCCGAGGGTGCCTGAGACGCTGTCAGGACGTACACAGAGTCAAACCACCTCAACGAGCGTTCTAGCACGTTATTGACTGTGTTCACTGAGTTCACGTTTGTACCTCACGATTCAGACGAGGGTGCTTACTCGGCATCTGACTGCACAGGTCTCACTGCGTTCTTTACCACCAGGCGCCAGTAGGGAATGAACAGGCCAGTTTCACTGTGTCCCGAGGAGGCCGTTCAGTTTACTGACTTGATTAATCTTGACCTTGGGGAACATGTGCACCTACTCTTCAGAGTGACCAAACGCCCACTGAAGCAAGCAGTCACGTTGAGGAGCCACACAGGTGTGGTGGCTTGAGCTGTGGCTAAACTAGAAAAAAAGATTTTTTTTTTTTTTTTTTCGAATTTGCGGAACCCATTTTAAATGGAAAGAGCAACTGCCGGAGAAGTTGTGGCACCATTTCCTTGGAAATGAGCAGCGTGATCTGTCACTTCAGGTACAACCATCCACAGGATTCCTCACCAATGCTAATATTCAGGCTTTTCAGGGATTATCAGGCTTTTGGGAAACTTGTATCGGCTGCCACGAGATTGGCAGCTTCTCCACACGGAACAGCTTTTCTGACGAGACCGGCGATGAGATTAACAAATATGGTTTTTGGGTAACCGTATTCTTTAACCACAGGGTGGTCAATATTTGGAAGACCAAAGCGCCACAGTACAGATTCCTGGTCCGAGAGCAGATACGGTCAGCGCGCAGGACGGGTCAGTGGACTTCCGTGCCAAGCCCACGTGTGTTTGGCCGCCCTCAATGCCTCCCGCCTTTACCAAGGACCCCACGTCCCCTTCTGCGGTGGTGACAGAGCATCTGCATTGGTCTGCCAAGGCCCGTGGGAAGAAGGGAAGAAGTCTCCAGAGTGGTGGACACGGGCTGTGCCCAGGTGTCCTGGAGCAGAGAGGAGTGTCCCCACGGAGCCCCGCCCAACTGCAGGTCCAAAATAAGTGGCGGCAGGGGTTCAGGGAGAGGCGACGCCGGGGGTGAGGAGCTGGTGTCTGCCACCTCCCTGGCGGATGTGTTCCTGGAGAAGCCCATCCTGGAGGATGCACCGTGTCCCAACACTCCACTCTGCTCAGCAGGTGTCTCCCATTTGGAGATGAGCTCAGACGTCCCTTCCCGCCTAAGAACTGCACACCTGGCTGACACTCTCGGCTGAGTGATGTCTTCCTCATTAGCCCAGTAAGTAGTAGGAACAATCCATAATCACCAGATCCATCACGGAGATGTACGACTGCCATTTGTGAACGAGGAGATTTATGGCACGAAGTTTACCTCCGCAGTGTCCTTTCTAATAAGGCAAAGGAGAGCGGCGACGCGCGAGTTTTATGTGCTTTGTGAGACTCGAGTCTGGGTTTCAGGGGAATCTCGGTGTCTGTGCTCAGCTTGTAGAGAAGAGGCTGTTTGCCACGTCCAGCCGGGTCCTGGCTGGGGAGCCGAGGGCAGCTGGCTGAGGGGAGGTGACCAGGAAGGTCACAGGTGAGGGCTGTTCAAGGGTCTTCAGTTACTATGATCCCCCAGAAGACTCAGAGCTGGGGTGTTAGGGTTGCAGGGGTCCCATGTGCTGCCTCCAAGGAGATCCTGGGCAGGAGGCCCTGGGACTTGGCCAAGCACAGCTGGAAGCCTCTGCTATGGTGAAGGGCCTCAGAGCCGAGCGCGGCTGAGCTCACACTATTCCCCCTGGGAAGGACGGAGCTGGACTCCTGAGCTCAAGGTTCCCAGGGGCTTCTGATCTCGTGTGGGTTACTTAAATTCGTTGAACCTCAATTTTCATCTGGGGAATGGGCGCATCGCAAGTGCCGAGCAACAAGATGAAGCCAAGAAGAATCCTATCGACCTGGGCTTCCCCGATGCTTGGAGGCCGACCCCTCCACAGACCTCGTGGCATCTTAGCCGACTCTCTCTCTGGACCCCTCACTCTTCCTTCTCCCGGCCTCATGGTCATGCCCGTGGGTGGCTGCCCCTTGGCTCTGTTGACCAGCGTGCGGAGCAGTCGGCAGGTGGCCAGGTGGGTCGGTGTCCAGCAGTGTCCCGACTCCTAGGTCGTTTTGTGGGTGTGTTTGTTTGACTCGGGATCCAGTTAATTCCCAGTCACATGTGTTGCTGCTGTGGCTTGGTGGGGTCCCCTAAGTTCATGTCCTGGAAACTTAGCCCCAAATTCCTGGGTCAACGGCTTTTGGAGGCGGGTCCTTTGGGAGGTGATTGGGATTGGATGAGGTCCTGAGGCCAGGGGCCCCTAAGATAGGATGATTGGCTGCTACCAGTTGGATCTGAAATGTCCCCAAAGGACCATGGGTTAAGCAGGCTTGCTCCCCAGAGCAGTGGTTTTGGGAGGTGGTAGAGACTTTGAGAGTTGGAGCCTGCTGGGGGATCTGGCCATTGAGGTGTGCCCTTGAGGGAGGTATTTGGGCCTTGGTCCCTTTCTCCTCTTCTTTCCGTGTGCCACCACAGGAGGAGCAGGTTTGTGCTCCCACCATGATGTGTTGCACCCCCATCAGGATCTGAAAAGCAGCAGGTCCAACCAACGTAAGATTGAGACCTCTGAAACTGTGAACCAAAACTAACCCTTCCTGGTTATCAGTTGTTACCTCAAGTATTTTGTTACAGTAACCGAAAGCTGACTAATGCAGTGGCTTTTTTAAAAAGAGAGTCCAAGTCAGGCATGTAATCCCAGCAGCTTGGGTGGCTGAGATAGGAGAATCACAAGTTCAAAGCCAGCCTCAGTAACTTAGCAAGGCTCTAAGCAATTTAGGAAGACCCTGTCTCAAAAGAAAAAATAAAAAAGGCTGAGGATGTGGCTCAGTGGCTAAGCACCCCTGGGTTCAATCCCTGGTCTTAAGCCAGCGTGCCTGCTCTATGTTGCCGTGTGCTGCTCTTTGCTATGATGTGATGCAGCAAGAAGCACCCCCACCCCCCAGGGGCCCCACAGACACTGCACCAAGACGCTGCTCTTGGGCTTCCCAGCCTCCAAAACCATGAGCAAAATAAACCTCTATTTTTTATAAATGACTCAGTCTCAAGTGTTTGGTTATAGTAGCAGAAAATGGACTGAGACAGTTATTGTAAATCATAGTTTCTCTCCCACTTCCTTTTGGTTTTCCTTGCAATTTATTTGTTGGAGAAAATGGATCATGGGTGCCCTGTCATTTCTCATATTGTGTTTTCTTGTCAGTTTTCACTGTTCAACATCCTACACTGAAGCAGAATTGAACAAGGGTTTTCAGTGGAGATACACGTGTTTCCCCACGTGTAGCGTCCGGACTCCTCCGTCTGATGGCACTGGGCCGAGACCTTCTGGTCTGGAGCAGTTTATCACACTGCTCTGAGCCTTGGCTTCTCATCTGTATGATGGGCTCATTGCAAGTGCTGAACATCAAGATGAAACAAAATAAAACCTTCTTCCAGCTGCTTGGGCCAAACACATCAGAGTTGATCTTTACTTCTCTCTCATGCACCCAGGTTAGAGGTAGCTCAGGGCTGCAGGATTTGGTCAGGCATCTCCTTAAACATAGGCAATCCCTAAATAATTGGAAGAGCCAACATCTATTGATCTTGCGCTCTCTATCAGGCAGTGTCAGGCTCCAACTCTCAAAGTTTCTACCACCTCCCCAAACCACTGCTCTGGGGAGCAAGCCTGCTTAACCCATGGTCCTTTGGGGACATTTCTCTATCAGGCAGTGTAGCCCATAACTCCTTTCAGCCTGGTAAGCGCCCCCTGAGCTGGGGGTTAGGAATCACACTCTCATTTTTACAAACCAGGAAAAATTAAGTGCTGTGCCCAAGGTTGCACACCAGAGTGGCGGTGTCTGGATTTGAACCCAGGCTGTCAGAGGGCTGCTGAGCCCTCCTGGGCAGCTCCATCCCCAGAGAGCTGTTAAACATCTTGAATTCCAGACCCCACCCCACCCAGCTGGAGTCAGAATGCCCAGGGATTGGAGGCTTCGGCACGTCTCAACGTCACCGAGCTGGCCGTGAGCAGGACCCGTGTCCACGACTGCGCTCCCAGAGTCCGCTGGCCCTCAGGTCTCTGCTCTTAGGTGTCCTTGGATGCTGCTCTTCTTTTACAGAGTGGCGCTAAAAGATGCCTGTGCATCCGTGACTGCAGGCAGCTCTTGGCTCTTCCAAGTGACCTGGGAGCCCGAGGTCAGGCTGAGTGGCCAGGGCTGTGGCCACTTTGTCAGCGGCAACATAAAGACTCATCACAAGCCTTGGCGGGGCCTGTCACATCCGGAATGAAATACATACGCCTGTCAGTCACCTTTATGTGCTTCTCGGGCCAGTAGAGGTGACAAATGTGCAGGCTTTGAACCATCCAAAGAGCGCTTTCTCAGCTGTCAGCAACTGAGCGCACCAACCACCAGATTCATAGTGACCCATAGATCCTGTCACTCACAGCAGTTCCTCACCCGTCCCGGAGATTGACAGCCCTGTCTTGTCAGTTTGTCAAATTGGATGACCGTCTCCCCAGACTGGGCTCTGTGTGGACAAGAGCAGCTGTCACAGAAAACTTGTTGCCTGGGATGAGCTGGCGGCAGCTCACAGCAGCTATGCATCAGGAGAGCAGGGCGCGGGGCGCCCTGCATGGTTAATACCAGAAGGCTCTCACATCGCGGCTTGTCAGTCTCCTCAAAGCCACTCCATGATCATCCAAGTTTGCATGCTGACATACAAAGCCGGAGTCTGCAACAGGAGAGGGGAATTACACTGACCTCAGTAAGCAGCACACAATGGAGAAATAGCAAACTTTCAAGATTGGTTGCTAACAGACAGAAAAAAAAGAAGAGTTGAATTTGGAGGCTGGGTCACTCCATTTTTCATTACTATAATGAAATGCCAGAGGCAGGCTAACTTTAAAATGAAAAGAGGTTTTTTTTTTTTTTTTGTTTAGCTCACAATTTCAGAGACTGCATATCCAACCAGCACAGTGCCAGCTCTGGCAAGTGCCCCATGCCATATGGAAATGGCAGGAGCTTGTGTGGAAGGAGACTTCGCATTCCAAAATGGGAAGCCAGAGAGAGAGACAGAGAGATGGGTCCCACAGTCCCTTCTGAGGACAAGTCTCAGTTGAACTAAGGACCTCTCACTGGGCCCCACTTCTGAAAGAATGTCAGAAATCTGCATACAGGTGTCACATTTTGCTTGGGAAGCATTTATCATGCAAATGTATGGATCTTTGGATGCACTGGGTTGTGGTGTAAGGTGTATTATTTTTATGGTAAGAAATGATCAAGAAATCTTGAAAACCAGTGTCCTCAGGAATTCATGGGGAGGGGAGGGGATCCTGCTCGTTTGTCCTCACGGGCAGATAGGAAGAGCTACAGCTTTGGGTTTTAACCATGCTCCAGGCATTGCTCTGAGCACTCGAGAAACAGCAAGTCATTTTGTCCTGATGACCACCCTGTGAAGCAGAGGGCTTGGTACCCACCCCCGTCTTGGATGAGGAAACCGAGGCCTAAGGAGAAGAACCGTGGAGCCCAGCGCCGACCCTCAAGGATGCCCACAGCCTCTGGCCCTTCCATAATGGTCTCCACTTGCTAAAGTCTACACTGAAGGTGGCTGATCCTCCTGCTCCCCAGACAGTGCTCGGCTCTCCTATGTGCCTGCTGGTCAGGGAGTGGAGTCGTCCACCTCCAGCAGGGGAGGACTGTGGGCGGCCATCATGCTTCTGATTTTGCTCATCCCGGCTGGGTGCTAGAGCCGAGTGATCCTCATCTGCTGAGCGATTCCAGGAAGGCCTCACTGGGGTCTGATGAGCCTTCGGGAGCTGCAGGGAACCCTCTCCAATTCCACTGGCCCCTCCTTGGGGGGTGTGTGCATTTGGAGGTGTGGCCTTTGCCAGTGGAGCCCCGTGTGGCCTACCAGAGGGTGGCTCTGACTGGACTGTCCTGGGCCTTCCTCACGGTCTGCCTCTGGAGATGAGGGGAAACACAGAGACAGGCTTCCATCACCACAGGGAGATCAGCAGGTCCGTAGTTGGAGCGTCAGAATCCCCTAGAAGGCCCGTGCAGACACAGTGCTCATCCCCACCGAGGCTCTGACTCCGCAGGACCAGGGAATCCACAGCTTTTACACGTTGCCAGGCGGTTCTGCTGGGCCGCCCCCAGGACTGCACCCTGGGGACCTCTGACCAGGGTCCAGCAGCCCCCCGCCCGCCAGGTGGTTTCCTGGCGGCACCCAGGTCTTGCCCGTGTGGATGCATGGGAGGGATGGATTCCCGAAGAGAGAAGATAATCAGGAGAGAAACAGAAATGAGGCGTCGTACAGGTCGGGAGCCTGGAGTCCCAGGTCCAGGTTGGCTTCCCTGGGGCCTCTGTCCGGGGCCTGCAGACGGCTGTCCTCCCCTGGCTGCCTGGGTGTCTGTGCCCAAACCTCCTCTCCTCACAAGGTATCGGTCATGTCGGGGGGGCCTACCGACACGGCCCTGGTTTCTTTCTGCACGGTGTCTCCGGACAGTCGTCACACTTTGAGGCGCGGAGGTTGGGACTCCACACGGGCGTCTCGAAGGACACACTGAAGGCCGTGACCTGGTGCCTGGGGTCTAGTGAGGTTCAGGCTCGGTAGGAAAACATCTTGGAACCCAGCAGGTCAGGACTCAGGCGTCTCCCCTCCCTCCTAGAACATGGGGTAAGAGCGTCAGTCAGCTTCTCACGGCTGTGACCAAAATTCCTGATGAGAACTTAGAGGAGGAAAAGCTTATTTTTGGCTCACAGTTTCAGAGGTTCAGTTTACGGCTGGCCAACTCCATGGCTCTGGGCCCAAGGGGAGGCAGAGCATCATGGCAGAGGAGAGTCGCTCAGCCACGAGGCTGCTGGGGAGGGAGGGGGTGAGAGAGAGAGAGAGAGAGAGAGAGAGAGAGAGAGAGAGAGAGAGAGGAAGGGAGGGAGAGAGAGAGATAGAGAGTGGGAGGGGAGAGAGGGAGGGAGGGAGGGACGGAGGGAGGGGAAGGGAGGGAGAGAGGGAGAGAGAGGGAGGGAGGGAGAGAGAGAGAGAGGGAGGGAGGGAGAGAGACAGAAAAGGAGACAGAGAGAGGGAGGGAGAGAGAGAGGGGGGAGAGAGAGAGGAAGAGGGGGGGAGAGAGAGGGAGGGAGAGAGAAAGATAGAGAGGGGGGAGAGAGAGAGAGGGAGGAAGGGAGGGAGGGGAAGGGAGGGAGAGAGGGAGAGAGGGGGAGGGAGGGAGGGAGAGGAAGGGAGGGAGAGAGGGAGAGAGAGGGAGGGAGGGAGAGAGAAAGATAGAGAGGGGGGAGAGAGAGAGGGAGGAGGGAGGGAGGGGAGGGGAGGGAGAGAGGGAGAGAGAGGGAGGGAGGGAGGGAGAGGAAGGGAGGGAGAGAGGGAGAGAGGGAGGGAGGGAGAGAGAGACATAGAGAGAGAGGGAGGGAGGGAGAGAGAAAGAGAGAAAAGGAGACAGAGAGAGGGAGGGAGAGAGAGATAGAGAGAGGGAGGGAGAGAGAGATAGAGAGAGGGGGGAGAGAGAGAAGGAGAGAGAGAGAGAGAGAGAGAGAGAGAGAGAGAGAGAGAGAGAGAGAGAGGGAGAAGGAGGTGTTAGAGACAAAATACCATCCCCAAGGGCACGTCCCCAGTGACCCTCCTCCTCCAGCCACAGCACCTGCTGACCATTACCACCCAGCAACCCATCCAGATGACTCTCCACCCAGGAGGTCACAGCTCTCCTAACCTGGCCACCTCTCCTCTGAACACCCCTGCGTTGTCTCACACACGAGCTTCTCCAGAGACACCTCACACCAAACCTCAACACGCTCAAGTCACTCAGGTCACCCCTGCTCTTCGAATGTCCTCAGCTTAAACGACGGGTGGGTCGCTGACCTGGCAGGTGTCTTGTGGCCCTGTGGGAAAAACAGGGAGGACAGCGGCGACGTTGACCCAAAGCCCTGAACTCCCCGAGCGGCCATCAGACCTCCACTGGGTGAGAGGCCGATGTCCACTGAGCAGCTTCCCCTCTCCCCTGCTTCCCCAGGTGCCACCCGGGCTTCTCAGGAGAATGCAGATGACGAGGACAGAAAACGAGGGAGGGTCCCTCCCGCGGCAGGTGCCTGGCAAGGGCGGCTCTTTCTGCGCTGGGCATTTGGAGGCAGCCCCTCCGGTCCTCCTGGAGGCCCGCTGATCCCCTAATCAGGGAATTTGGAGGCCACTTCCAGTGTGCGAGTGGCTGGATGGTTATTTTTCTTCCCTAACTAGTAGCAGGTGTTTGGCTGTGTCCATTAAAAGTCATTCTGTGTTCCCCCGACAAATGAGTTTTTTATTTAGTGGCGTAGGATCAATAATGCGGCATCTCATGCGAACTATTAAAATGGAAAATGTCTGTTGGGCTGACAATCGTGTTATCGATACGTACTGAGCAATAAATTATGTGAAACAAAATGGAACAGCCGGCCTTATAAAAGGCTTATCTGGGGCACGCTGGCTCTGTGACAGCCGCAGCCGCAACTTGCCGAGCGAGGCTGCCTTTGGAAAGTGCTGGACGGATCCTGGGCCCTCGATGGGGGACGTGGCTGCGGCTGCCTGGGCCCTTCAGAGCCTGTTTGGAGTAAGAACTTCTCTTTCCTTCTCAGGCAGGGCCGATGGAGCCATCAGGGCCATCTTGGGCATCTCAGGCCTTCCACGCGGTCTGCTACCTACCCAGCTCCTAACCCGCAGGCTGCTCTCCCGTTTCAATGGACAACAGAGGACGGCTTGTCTAGGATTCTCCTTTGGACCCAGTTACCCTGGCCTCCGCCCGCTGCGTCGTAACCCCAAGTGATCTTCCTGATCCTCAGTCACGGTCATCTCCCCCGAAATACTCCCACCAACTGAAGGGGTTTCTGCTCTGACCATCTTTATTTCCTCTGGACCTTGCCCTGGGGCCACTGCTCCTGGGGAGTGCATCACAAAGCCTGCTGGGACTTCTTAACAGCAGCGTGGGGGGCAGGCAAGGCAGACACGGCACCTGACATGGCTGTCGGGCTGCCCCCAGGGGAAGTGGACGTCAGTGACCCTGACTCGCTGACAGTGGGACTTGAGTTGAACGGGGTGGGCGAGCCTCCGGGAAGTGGGCTGTAGGGGCCCCAGCCCCATCAGGGACGGTCCACTCTTTCTCAGCGGGAGGGACTTCAGTCCTGCTGAGGCTTGAATCTGGGCTGGCCCTTAGTGACTTCCTAAGACAGTAGAATGCATCAGAGTAGCTTTGGGGGTTTCTGAGGCTAGGTCCCAAGAAGCCTGGTGGTCGTTTGGAGTACCTCTTCTTAGGACTCAGATGCCAGGCTACGATGAGCCCGAGCTAAACGCAGAAGCCACACGCAGGTACCCTGCTCCATTTGATCTCCCAGTCCATAGCCAGCATCAGTGGCCAGCCAGGAGCACAGGTCAGCTCAGACACCGAACCCAGGTGGGTGCTCAGGTCCTGGGAGCTGCTCTGAATACAACCCCAGAGACGCCCTGCCAGAGACCCGACCGTTGATCCCACCCGTGCAACAGAACCAGGAGACTGGACAGAAGGGGCCGTCACAAGCCCCTGAGGCTTGGGATGGTTGGTTATGTAGTGAGCAATTGATGCCCATAGTGGCCAATATTGTCACAGGAGTTACAATTTAGGATGATATCTGCTAACTGGATGAAAGAGAACAAGAGGGAATTCAAAAGAAAAGGTGACATTGTGGATACTGGTTTGCTTGCTGCTGAAATCCTGGTTGATCCAGAGTGGCCTTGATTGACGTCCATGGGATGAAGCTGGCACACAGTGACCTCAACTGACTCTCGCTGTTCCCTGGAGTCACTTCTAAGCCCCCGTGCCATGCTCTTGGCTGAGAGGAAGGTCAGAATCCTCTGGGTCCATCATCCTGAGTCCATCCGGGTCCATCATCTCTGCGGCAAGGCTACCCTGGAGCAGCCTGTTCCCAGGCCTGCCGGGCAGCCCACCCCAGACAGCACCCTGTTCGTTCCCGACAGAGACTGACCGGTCAACCCAGAGGAACTCCTGGTCTCGGGGATCTCAGCTAAGCTCCTGATACGCCCTCCGGAGAGTTCCGCAGGGTTCAGTAGAGCACCTTCCCCAGCGGGGTGGGGGCTCTTGCTTACCCTCTGCAGAGAGCAACCACCTGAGGAACTTGAAAGAAGTCCCACACTGTCGGGAATGACGTCACCAGCGCTGCCTGGCGGTCATTCCCCCACGGCCTACCTGCTTTTCTCCCACCTCTCCCGACACCCACGTCACCCTCATCAGCCAGGGACTGACTGACACCCATGCAGCACTGGGCTTCATGTCTCCCCTCCATCCCCACGTGTTGAAAGGGATAATTGGGAGGTAATTATGTGACCGCGCAGTTTGTAGTTAACCTTCTACTTTGGCTTTTAGTGTGCGTCGTGTCTTTGCTCCGGGAGGACATTAAGGGTAATTATGGGCAATTCACTGCCAGATCCAGAAAAGGGTTGTGCGGCGGGCACAGGAGCCTGCCAGGAAGGAGGGGGCGGGCGAAGCTGGCCTTGAAGAGCATCCAAAACTGTAAATGAATTAAGGTCAACCTGACATGAACTTTGGCCAAGAAGAGCGAGGAAATTTGAGTCCATCAAAGTCCTGTCTTGAGAATGTCCGTCTTGTAACAGACCCAGAGGAACTGTCGCATGGTCATTTATTCAGCCGCTAGAGCCCGCGCTCCTTCTCTCTGCCGAGCCTCGGGTTGGGGGCAGGCTCTGCTAACAAGGTTCGTGGGCACCTGTCACTGGCTGACATGTGTCAAGCCACCTCCACGAAAGAATCTCTAAGACAGGCCCCTGGTTCTGGCGTGATGTATCTTAACCTTAACAACATTTAAGAAATAAAACTTAAGTCATCTCCCGGATGGGTATTTAGGAGAAATCAATTATTTCCTGCAATCGTGGATAAACCCCTAGAAAAATGAGCATTTATGTGCAATTCCGCTTTCTCCCATCTCCAGTGCAATGAAAGAGAAAGAAAATCTCCAGCCGGGTGCAGGGGTGCACACCTGTCATCCAGTGTCTCGGGAGGCTGAGGAAGAGGATTGCGAGTTCAAAGCCAGCCTCAGCAACTTAGTGAGGCGCTAGGCAACTCAGTGAGACCCTGTCTCTAGATAAAATATAAAAAGGGGCTGGGGATGGGGCTCAGTGGATAAGCACCCCGGGGTTCAATCCCTAATTACCACCCACCCCCCCCAAAAAAAGGAAAATTAAAAATTTCTGGCTGCCCACAGGCAAACGGAGAATGGATATTTCTCTGTGGATCAGCGAGGTTCATGAGGTTCTCTTCCGTGGTTTGCCGTCACCCCTTGTAGATCAAGCTGAGAGGTCCCTTGGGCCCTTGACCCCAGGAGGGCCGCGGGGTGAGCAGGCAGAGGGCATTGACTGCTCTGTTCCAGGGTTCCAGACGCTATTGATGAGGATTAATGATCCTGTAAATAGGTGTTTAAAATAAATAAAGAGACGCAAACAGGGATTAGGGAGAAAATACAGTGGGTTAATAAACGAGGTGTTCCGCTGCAAGTTCCCACAAGATTATTTTAGCAATTAGTGGGACGCGTTTTGTCACAAACAAAATAAATCTGCAATCAGAAAATAATTTGCAATCAACTTTGAAAGTGAAATTGCATGTTCCCGTCAGTCGAAGGCGTTTTGAGAATTAAAGGATCACGTCAAGAGTGATGCTTTCCGGAGGTAAATGGTTAGAACCGATGGTTCTCTTGGTCATTAGTCAACCGTGAGCGTCCACCAGGGAGCAATACCACAGAAAGCTTTTCCTGGGAAGGAGCCATCCACCTGCCCAAGAGCAGAAACACCACGGGGCCAGAGGTGGAGGTCCCTTCCTGGAACTCAGCAAATGCACAGGAAAAGTGCCAGGCAAGGTGCTGAGGGGGCTGTGGCCCTCCAGTGGACGTGACCTCCGGCCACACCGCATGCGTTGCTCCTTGTGACTAACAAAGGCCTCAGTCATTTCCAGGGAGCATGGTCTTCATGCATTCATAGATTTCTTTGGAGACCAAAACAAGGGTGGAAAGTGGTTTCTGCAGATGATCAGTCCTTCAAGCAATTAGCGGTCCACCCGGAGAAACCGTAGGCGAGTTATCAACAATTTGCTTCATTTTTACTACGGACTGTGAAGACTCAATTCAGAGGGAACTTAACGAGCACATTTCAAAGCAGGGACTTTCTCTTTTTAAATCTGGCAATAAAACAGAAAATGCAAATCCAAAAGGACACACGGGCTCCCAGGGATGCAAATTTTCCCTCCAAGGAAGGGCCCAATTTGTGTCCCAAAGGCAAGAAGATTCAAAGGCGGCTCTCAGTAGAGCTCCATCTCACGACTGGTGGCTACCAGCATTTTCTGGCCTAATTTTTTCTCTTAAATACTTATAAAACTTTTGCTTAGGCTGCACGGATCCAAGAAATAAAATAGAATTATCTTAATAAAGAAAATGTTGGGACATGTCACTGTGATTTAGAAAGCCCATTTCATGGTGTGGGTTGGAACGAGAAATAATCAATTTGCAAAGTCCTTGATCTCTGGCTGCTCTGCATTGAGGGTGTTGGAATATTAAATATAATAGCATTTCACGTCCATTATCCTTGGGTTCGTCCAGAGCCTTGTCTTCATGGCACGAACCGTGTCCAGGCTGCCGATGATTAAAGCACAAAAAATCGCAACCGAAAGGGGGTAATGGTGGGAAGCTATTTACCTTGGATCTCACCTCTTTCTCTTCTCATTTTCAAAGAGCTAGACTTCCTCGTTCTCGCCGTTCACAAACTTTATTACTTTGTCAATTGTGAATTTATGTTCTACCCAAAGTCAATAAAAGCAAACTTGTCCCACGGAACTCGAGAACTAATTCCTCTCATTGAACTCTGTCTCGGTAGCCAGAGTCTACAGCAATTTATTATCTATTTCAAAATAAGTAGGAGGGAAGAGTTAGAAGGCTCCCGACACATAGAAATGATGAATGTTGAAGGAGGTGGAAATGCTAATTACTCTGATTTGATCATTACCTATGGCAGGCATATATTAAATGACCACACAATGCCCCATAAATAAGTGCGAATATTGAATGTCCATTAAGGGGAAAAAGGGCAGGTCCGTTCATGCTCACACAGTTCCATGGTGGGTGCTTATTATAGTTTGGTCCCAGAATGTCTCTGAAAGGCTCATGTGTTGAAGGCTTAGTGTCCCCAACTCTGGTGCCCTAGGGAGGTGGCAGTCCCTCATTGGAGGAGGGAGTTTGCTGGGTCATGTCCTTGAAGGGTGCATCTTGTCCCTGATCCCTTCCCTCTCTCTTTCTTTCCTTCTGCTTTCTGTCATGAGCTGAGCTGCTTCCCTCCCCCACCCCCTTCCGCCATGATGTTCTGCCTCATCTCAGGCTCAGAGCCATGGCATTGGCCGACCATGAACTGGCACCTCTCTAACTGTGAGCCCAAATCAGTCTTTGTTCCTTGAACTCGTTTTCCTTGGGTAGTTTGTCACAGCAAGGGAAAGCTGACTAACTAACACAACTAACACAGTGTTTTTCTTGATCCTGCCTCCTTTGGGTGTCCCAGGGGAGGATGGGCAGAGCAATGCCACTGGGAACCACCCACATCGCTATTGGACCAGACCCAGGGTGGTGTTTAAGGGGCCGGTGTTGAGCTCCCTCTCTGGCTTTGTGTGTCCCATGAACCTGTGAGTGACAGCTCATCCTTGTCTAGGGGGTCATCTTCCAGTACTGCTGGGACACCAGGATCCCCTAATGGTTTCTTTTCACTGCAGGGGACCTACCTAATACTGCTAGAACCGCCACTCCAAACCTCTGGCCGATTTCTGGGCACTTCCCTTTCCATCCTCGCGCTTGGTTCTTGGATGAAGCCACCATATTGTCCCCTGGGACCATCCTCTGGTTTCCCTAGAGGATGCTCTGTGTGTACAGAAACGCCTTCCCTAGAGACACGGGCAGAGCAGCACCCACAGAGGGACCAGAAGCCCACACAGGTGAGACCACCATGTGGAGTCCCTGGCCTGGAGCGACTGGGAACCTGGGGGATGCAGCCTCCCAGCCGGTTCTGCCCACCATAGTTGGAGCTGCTGCTGAACCTCTCTGGGTGAGGGACTGGCAGAGCCAGGGCTGTGACCCAGCCACGTCTGCCTCCCTGAGCCCCCCTGCATCTCCAGCTGCTGACGAGTGATGTTCAGAGTCCATCTCCCAGGCTCCGTCTGTCTTTCAGAGCCTGTGAGTCTGTCATTTCAGCTGCCCCCGACACTGGCTGATCTCCAAACCTGCCCCCAAGCTGCTTCCTCCCCCTAGGTGTCCCCCACTCCTGGCCTGTTGAACTCGCATCCACCGTAGATCAAACACTTTGATGAATCCTTTCTCGGTCTCCCTGCTGAATGCTCTGATTCCCAACACACCTGTCTATTTTCCAGGCATCTCTTTGTTATTGATTTTTGCAATTTGCAGACGGTTCCGGGGCTGCTGCCTCACGGCCTCCCTGTGGCCGGTATTGGTACACGTCTGTGGGTTCCCTTGGGTGTGGTGGTCTGTACGTGCGCTTTTCACCAAGTGGGCTATTTGTCTGGCTCAAGTCTGACGTGTGTGTAGATTGTTCATCAAGTTCTGAAAGAGGTGTGTGAGTGTGTTCCCAAATGGTGGTGGATTTCTTAGCTTCCATTTGTAGTTCTATGAAAATTTTCTTTTATACCCATTTATTTATTTTTTGGACTTTCCAGCAAGAAGACCGTCTCCGTATGAAGCGCCTAGGCTTTGGGCCTCCAGAATATGAAGCAAAGGATCCGTCCTGTGTAGTAGCCTGCTTCCGGTGTTTCGTGATAGTCATGGTGAGTCCCAGCACTTGTGACTTTCCCTGGGTCAGGCTCGGTCTCATGGCTCTGCCTGTGTTCAGGGGCTGGGGAATGTATGGCAGCTCACGACCACCTGGTGACCACCAAAAGTTCTGCCCGGGCAGAAGAGAGACTCAACATTGGCTTCCCTCAGAAGCTATTAAATTAAATTTATAATTCAGAATGACTTACTTGTGTGCCTTACTTTTGATTTTAATGAAAGACGCACTTGCCTGTGGAGGTTACCTACATTAGAGCTCACTTCTAGACCCTCCTCTGGCCTGTGAACCCATGGGTTCCAACCAAGAAGGACGGGGAATTCTAATTTGAATCACCCCGAAGGTCCACAGTTAGAAAGAGCCAGCTTCTCATGAAGAGAGTCCACCTTACCTTTTGACCCCATCCCTACCAGGGACCATCATAGTCTTTGGTGAAGGTGCAGATGGCCTCGTCTTCCTGGGTCCAGGTGTGTGGCCACCACTCCTGTGGACTGCACTCCTAATGAGGGCGGCGGCCCTCTAGGTGGGCAAGGGAAACCGCTGTGGGAACAGGAGGTCTCCTGACTTCTCTCAGGTCCCCTCCTGTCTGGAAGGAGACTCTGAAACCGTTTTCAGTTCTGAGACCAGATCTTGGCTTCCATATTCTCTCTCTGCCTACCCACCCCCCGCCATCATGTTGGGGAATTTGGAGGAATTTACAAATATTCATTGCTATGGTTTAAATATCCCCCCAAAACTCATATTGAATTTTGGTTTTTTTTTTTTTTGGAAATAGGTTTTTAAAAGACCTTGGAGTAGCACATGATCATTTACGTATTTCATGTTGGAATTTAACTGTGGTTGTGACAATATTAAAGGGTGGGACATTTAGAGGTGGCTGGGTCATGAGGCTCTGTCCACATGAATGGATTCGTGCCAATATCTTGGGAGGGGGTTAGTTTTCAGGAGGATGCTCCTGAGAAAAGAGTCAGTCTGGCTCCTGTGGGCACTTCCTGTTCACTCTTCGTCTCCCGCTAGCCCTTCCGCCACGTGATGACAGCCTGTCACTCCCGACCAGAGCCAGTACCATGTTCTGAGACTCTCCAGCCTCAGAACCATGAGCCAAATGAACTCTACTGACTGTAATTCACTCAGTCTCAGGTGTTTTGTTCTAGAAACCTGAAACAAACCAAGATATTTTCAGACATAAATATTTAGCAGGACGGAAGCCAAGGTTCCTCACTGGTAAGTTTAAAATTGTCCCCAGGTGATTCTCATGGCTGTCCATGTTTGGGAGACTGAGTCTACGCCACTTGTGCCCCAAACAATATCGCTAGAAAGTGAGGAAGGGAAGATCTGAACGCAAAGGAGGTGGAATTTGAATTGTGTCCTGAAGTGGTAGGGTTTCAGTTGACTATTGACCCCAAATTGCCATGTCCCAAGCCACAGAAGTCGCTAGTGAAGGCAAACAGTTAGTCTCATAGATCTGTGGGTCAGCTTGGGGCTGGGTGATGTAGACTGAGCCTCGCTGGGCTCCTGGGGCGTCCCTGGGTGGGCTGGGGGCTGAACGGTGGAGGCTGAGCTCAAGAGACTCTACTTTCCTGGGCCCAGTAGGTTGACTGGGACCTGTTCCTTTTATATTGATGACAAAGACCCAGGAAGACAAGAGCAGATTCACGAGGTGTCTCGCGTCCTTGGCTTGGAGCTGGACGCAACATCTTCTACCGCGTTCTTTTGACCAAGGCAAGTCCGATGGCCAAAACCAACATCAGGATAGGGAAAGGTGCTGGCCATTTCCGTGGGGGAACAGTGCAAGTCACGTGGGGAGGAATGTGGCTGCAGATGAGGAGGGGCTGGTGCCCAGGCAGCTGGCATCTGCAGCGGCTTTCCAAGAAGCTCAGAGGTGGAGGGCGTGGGCACAGGCCAGGCCAGGCAGGGGGGACATGTGGAGCGGGCATCGTGCGGACCACCCCTCTAGAACGGCTTTCCTGTATTCGACGCAGTCTCTGTCACCACCTTGCTAAATAGGTCTGAGCCTCTCCTTTTTGGAGACAAAAAGCCACAATTCAGAGGGGTGAAGACACTGTCCCCGGCTACTTACGGCTCTCTGCAGGGCCAGGAGTTGAGTCGGCTCCGATTTTGCGTTTCTGCCTTTGCCTCTGAAACCCGGGGTCAGGAACTTTGTTTCTGCAAAGAGCCAGAAAGCGACGCTTGTTGGTTTGGCAGGAGCCCGCGCTCGGAATAGCTGCTGGGCCCCGCTGCGGCGCATGCAGCAGCCGCAGACAATACATCAACAAATGTGCGTGGACGTCATCCAGCAAAACGTGATTTACAAAAGCAGGCGGGAGGCTGTGGCCACAGGCTGCAGTTTTGATGGCGTCTGCTCTGCCACGTCCTCCTGTCGGGGGGGGGGGGTCTGCTCTCTTCCTGGAGAGGACGCCGGGAGACGTGGGCACGGGAGGAGTCGTGATGACTTTGAAGGAGGAAAAACAACACAGATGGTGTTCCTTGGAGGTATGGGAACTGCCACGGTTTAGATCAGAGGTGTCCCCCCAAAGCTCACGTGTGAGACATTGTACAATTTTTTTCAGAGGTGACATGACTGGATTTTGAGGTCTGACCTAATCAGGGGACTCACCCACTAGTCTGAACCAGCTGGGGGGCGACTGGAGTGGCAGGGAAAAGATGGAGGCTGGGCTGTGCCTTTGGAGTTTATGTTTTGCCCCACCGTGGGCCGAGCTCTCTGTCTGCTCCCTGGCTGCCGTGTCCTTAGCTGCTTTCGTCCCCTGCACCCTTCAGCCAGGATGTCCTCCTCACCCCAGGCCAGGAGCCACGGAGCCGGCTGTCCATGGACTGAACCTCTAGTCTTCGAGCCCCCGACAGACTCTCCTCCTCTAATTGCTCTTGTTGGGTCTTTTGGTCACAGTGATGGGAAGCTGACTGTAACCGGGGTTGAAGGGACAGAAAGTGCCAAGGTCATAGACTTCTACCATGCAGTAAGCCCTTTGCCAGATTCTAGAAGCATCTAACCCGGGGGACGGTGGTAGGGGGAAGGCGGCCCTTGTCTTTGGAAGAGGTGACCATTTGGAAGAGAAGGGAGACCTTGGGATGAGGCTTGGTTCCCAGCTTGGTGCTCTCTGGAGGTGGTGGCAGTTTTAAGAGCCGGGACCTTGTTGGACGTCTTCCAACCGCACAAGGCTGCATGGCCCCTCAGCTTTCTCTTCTTTTCCTTCCTGGTCCATAAGTTCCCCCCATGGTGGCTGCCTTGTCACATGCCCAAAGGCCTCCCAGGTGATGAACTGCAGGTAGAAACCTTCCCAATTGTGGCCCCAAATGCCCCTTCCCTCTTAAGGGGATTATCTCAGTCATTTTGTCACCGGGATGGGATGCTGACAAACCACGTCCCACGCTGGGACACCAGATTGACGTCCTATCCCCAGAGTGTTCTCAAAGGCTCTCCCTGGTCTGGAGCCAGGAAGACCGGCTGAGACCGAGGGTTGCTTATGGAGCAAAAAATCAGAATCCGTGGAACAAGTCCCCGCCACCCCTCGCCGGGGTCCCTGGAGAGCTCCTTCTGTGGACGGGGCTTTGGAGGCCGAGCCTGGTTCTCCTGCGGGAGGAGTGGATGCTCTCCACTTGGAAGGAAAAGGCAGCCATGTGGCGGCAGAGGATCTGTTCTCTTCTTTGGGTGGCAGCCACAGGATTCCTCGCCAATTAGTAGCATCTGGTCCTCATAGAAGATGCCACCCTGGCGGAGCTGGCAGGTACCTCTGGATGTGACGCTCTGCGAAGTTCCTGATGGCCCATCTGTGCCGAGCTCCCTTCCCAGACACCGCAGCCTCCCCGCCCCCTCCCCAGCCACGCTGCCTTTCATCTGAAATATTTTTAAACACTTAGAACCAAAAAGCAGGACAGCCTCCAGTATTATTATTATTATTTTTTTTTAAAATAGAGAGTGAGATTCTGAGACGTCTTTTTCCAAATTTAATAAAAAGGGGGCTGTTGTGACAGGAATAGTGATGACTCATTGGGCTGCATAATGCGGAGACCCCTGCGCCACGTCTGACATGCATTGTGTCACTTAATTGCCAAAGCAACTGGGCGAGGATGGGGGGGGTGTGGGGGTGGCCACCAGGATTCCAATGCGCAGAGGAGGATCCCAGATCCAGGGAGGCCAGCTGCCCTTGGTCAAGGTCACCCAGTGTTTCCGCCAGGATTCCAACTCTGTAGTGTCTGGGTCCACAGTTCAGGCTGATGTCCAACATATGGGGACATCCAAAACGAAAACGGAGCCGTGCAGAGGCAGGTGTTTATGTGGTGACATTTTGGAGAGGAAAATACTTTTTATTCGCGCCCACCTGCCACCGATTCTGGGTGAAATTGGACCCCAACCTTCTGAGGCATGTTTCTGTTTTTTGTAACAATATCCCTAATGGCCACACGTGCTGCCTCATGGTTGCTTTTTCCTGAAGGTGCTCTTGACAGTGACTAAAGGACATGGAGAAGCTGGTCTTTGCTCCAGGAGCCCCGAGTCTCTCTGGCTTTACTCAATCCCTGCAGCTCCTCTTCTCCTTCTTGCCAAACTGTCTCTAGGACGCCTCTGTCCCCACCCCCCGTCAGGAACCCCAGCCCTTCACTTCCCTCCTAAAGAGCTAATTCAGCAGCCTGTTTCCCAAATGGCCTCAGCTGCGTGGGTAGGAAGAGAATGAGGCTCAGCCTGCGACTCAGACACGTGGTCTTCATTCATCAGGAAGGAAAAGGCCCGGGTCTTCATGAAAAATCAAGAATTCCACAGACACACCCTTCCCTTTCCTGTCAAAGGCTCAGACCGAGGAGTCAGAGCTGCCCAGTTTGGGGTGTTTTATTTTAAGCAAGAGGTCCAGGCAGTGGTTGTCTTCCTCATAGGACAACGCAGTGGTGTCAACAACCGTCTTTCCATCGCAAATGCGATTTGTCCAAAGCCTCCAATTTAAACCACATAGTTCTTTTCTAAACAGAATCACAGTCCCCCCAGCTCTCCACCGAGGAGACCAAGGCCAGGCACGTGTGCAAACACGGACGTGTGTGTGCACGTGTGTGTGCCCACAGCAGCCCCCCCCCCCCCACACACAGTGTGCCTGGGGAACAGATCGGGGCTGACGGGCAGAGATGTATTCCGACTGGTAATTGGATTTAAATCTCTTTCATCTCCACTGGGGAATTGGGATCTGATGAAATTATCAGCAGGTGCTCTGGGCTTGGCCTGGCATGATTTAGATATAAACCAAGAGGTGAGTGAGGCCGGGGACCCTGGAGGCCAGCAGTCCTGGGTGGACCTCTGCTGCCCTCTCTCTGCACCCGGCCCTGCACCAGCCTCAAGGCCTGTTGCACACCGAGGAGTCATTTCTGGCCTTTCCAACTGGTTCTGGCCTCCAGCATTGCCCTCTGCACCCCATGCATAAGCTTCTATCTGCCAGTAGATTCCAACCCCCACCAACATACACCTGTGCAGATCATTTTCCTGCTCAGAAACCTTCCTGGGCTTCTCATTGCTGCTGATATTGGTGGAGACTCCTCAGGTCAACGTCAAACCCCTCCCACGTGCACCACCAATGAAGGGGATCCCCTTCCCATTCCTTGCAGGCCCCTTCCAGGATAGGCCCCAAGGTGCCCTTGGCCTTGACCTTATTCATGGAGGTCCGGCTTGCAGAATGGTCTTTCCCTCCTCTCACCCTCCTCCTCGTGCTGAGAGGAAGCACTTTTCTGTTTGGGGATGGCCAAGCCCAGCATGTGGAGGAATTCTTTGGAAGGATTCTTTGAAGTTGGGAAATTCAATTTCTATGGAAATGCTGCTTTCTCCTCGCTAAGCCTCCTGCAAGAGGCTGCTCGATTGTTGCTTCCTCTGGGACCTCGAACTCTCCTGGCAGGCCATAGCTGCTCAATAAATGTGCAACGAATTAGTGCTTGAGCCAGTGGGTGGGTGCAAGGGCAGAAGGCCTTTTCCTTCTCTTTTGCTCGTGGCTGTGGAGTGGCAAATTCAGGTTCTTCTCTCAGGATTAAGATGAGGTGATCCAACTTCAGATTGGGAGGGAGGGCAGGTGACTTACTCAAGGTCACCCTGCCAGTCAGGCCAAAGCAAGACCAGAACACAGGGTTCCTGATCCTGAGCCCAAAGCTTGCACTTGGCTCCTGGGTCAGTTGTCTGTGTCCACCTGACTCCGGGGCAGTCAGAGCTGGCTGGCTGGGGGATCCCCTCCTCCCTCTCACTTCCCAACACCTTCAGAAGAGGCAGCAAATTCATTACCTGTCCTCACCATTTTCTGTAATTACAACAAGATTTCTGAGCCTGAGTAATGAATAAGGAAAATAGGTTTTCTTCTTGGTTCCGGTGGTCGGGAAGCCCAGGCCTCTGCTGAGCCCCTGGCGAGGGTCCTGCTGCATCAGGACATGGTGGAGGGGGTCCCCTCAGCCCGGTCTCTCTTCCTTTTCTCATGAAGCCACAAACACCATCACAGGATCCTGACCCCACAGCCTCCTGTGATCCTGGTGACCCTGTAAAGGCTCCACCTCGAATGCCGTTCACCCGCAGATTTGGGGATCAGGTTTCTGACACAAGGTGTTCTGGGGCACAGAAGCCTGGCACCCCATTCCACAGACCCGACTGACTTAACGTGTGGGGGTTCAAGGAGACACGGTCTGGACCCCCGAAGAGCCCAGATTGGACTGAGGCACAGAGAAGGTGTGAGAGGGACCCAAGCAGGAGGCAGCAACCTCCAGCGTGTGCAGGAGCAAGAGGCCTGGGGGTGCTCCTGCAGGGAGTGACACATGGATCGAGTGCAACGAGGGGTGAGGGCCGGGAGAGTGACCCCTGCCCAGGGAGAAGGGTGCGTGCTGAGAACAGAAGGTCACGGGGTGTCTGGGATGATAGCCTGCCTGGGGGGGGTGTCCGGGGAGGGCGGGTGGCAGGACGTAGGTGTAGCTGGGACAGGCTCCCAAGGGCAGCATGGGTCAGCTGGGGGGGGGTGACCCTGTGTCCTATCAGGTAGGGTGACGGGTTGGTCTTTGGGGATTGCCGTGACAGAGCACTGCAGGGTGGATTTTTTCTTCATAATCCTGAAGCCTGGAAGTTCAAGGTCAGGGTTGGTTGTGGGTCGGTTCCCACGGTGGACTGGCTCCTGTCCCAGAGCCGTCTGTCTCTCCCTGTCTCCTCCTGGCCTTTTCTCCTGTGTGTCTGTCCACTCTTCTCTTGTCGTGAGGACACCACTCCGATTGGACAAGGGCCCACCCATCTCCCAAGCTTTACCTGAATGACCTGTTCAAAGGCCTCCTATGTCCGTCATCCCACCCGCTGAGATCCTGGGGGCAGACGCCACAGAGGAGTCCTGGGGAAGACACACTCAGCCCTTAGCGGGGGACCCGTGAAGGTGGGGGTTGGTTCATTTTTTTTTCCCGTTTGGAACCCTCGACTCTCATTTTCCTGGCCTGTGACGGGGGCTTAATAGCACTGATTCTTCCTCGGGAGGGCCTCTAAATATAGGCACCATCTGCTGCCAGGCAGTATGTTCTCACTGATCACACCCTGAACAATCGCTGCTCCACAGGCACCAAGGGGAGGGCTGGGGGGGCACGAGCTCCCTACCCCGCGGCCAGCGAGAAGCCAGAGACGGCCCCCTGGCCAGGTCAGCCTCCAGAACCTCCGGGAAGGAGGCCCAGATGCCCGGAGTCTGCAGTTCTTGACCAGCTGGCTACCTGCGTCTCGCTCACCGACTCAGAAGGACGGGGAGGCACTGCTCATTAAACAAAGAGAGACGCCAAGTGTCACCTGCCAGCCCTGGCTGATGGCATCTCCTCCTTGATTAAGGGGAACACTCATCACGCAGCTGCTCTCCGACGTCTGCTCGGAAGACGGCGTCCCCAGCCCTCCCGCCCCCGGCTGGTCGGGCCCTGTACTCTGGCTGTGAAGGACAATTTGGCCTTCCCGCTAATTACTTTTAAAGTTCTAGATTCCAATTAGGGAGTTAATTACTTCTTGCCGTATCGCTGCCGTCAGTCAAAGACATTCCCTTCATTAAGTCAATTTGTGAGGATGGAAGAGCCAGGCCAAGATGGAGGACTCGTGGCCCAAGGACCCTCTCGCTGTCACCCCCCTCGCTCCCTGCTTTGAGGGGATGGAGTCGAAAGCCTCGTTTTTGGAGTCTTTCTCGCATTCATTTGGCAAATATCCAGGAAACACTTTGCATTCGGTGCTGGGCCAGACTCGAGGGGCCCAGCAGAGAGAAATCAGAGATAAGTCAGACGTCGTCTGTGTCATAGGGAGTTGAGAAGGGGTAGACAAGGAATCCGTTCAGTCGGACCCCTGAGTGCCACACGCCAGGCATGTATAACAATGTTGCCGGAGCACAGGGGAGGAGAGGGCGATTGTTTGGGAAGCGGATGCAGCTTGTCGGAGATTCTGTAGGGCTCTGTGGGATGCATAGGAGTTCGCCAGCCACAAAAGAATGGTGTTAGAGATGGGGTCAAGACCTGGTGAGTGCACTGCAAATTGGAAATATTGTAAGTTGAAGATGCATCGAGGACTCCTGACCTGCCTGCCATTGAGCGGAGTGACACAGGGCACCGGGGAGTGTTGGTTTCCTCTCTCCAGGGTCATGTGTCTGCCTGGGGGCTGCAACTCACCACCTGGAACCTAGGGAGTATCGTCGTGTGCATTGCTAGCCTGGGAGAAAATCCGAGCTCAAAATGCAAAGCCCAGTTCCTACCCGGTGCCCGTCATTTTGGCAATATTGCAAAGTTAAAACATTCTAATTCAAGGACCGTTTAGACTCAAGGACCAGCTGTTTCCCAGGACTGCTGTAACCAGGCACCACAAACCGAATGGGTTCAAACATCAGAGCATGCTCTTGTCTCACAGCTCTGGGGGCTGGAAGCCCGAGATGGAACTTGTCGGCCCAGCCCTTCCCTCCAAAGGTGCTGGCAAAGTCCCCTGTTGGCCTCCCGCCCCCAGCTCTGGGCACCTCCTTGGCCTATGGTGGTGGAACTTCCCCTCCCCCCACCTCAGTTTGCGCCTGTCTCTGTGCCCCCGTCCCCCTTTTCTGTGGATGTTAGTCACATTGGCTTTGGGTCCTAGTGACCTAGCTTGATGCTGATGGCCTCTGTAAAGACCTTACTTCCAAATTAAGCTGCATCCTGAGGTCCAGGAATCGGGGGACAGAACTTCAACACAGGGATTCTTGGGGACACAATTCAACTGATGACATCACCCACGGTGCAGGACGACAAGGGAAAGATCAGCCAATTGGGAGCCAGAGATTAACGTCCCTAACCTGCAGGGAGCTCCATGTGGGGTTTCTGAGAAGGGATGTTCCGGGATGTTCCAGGAGCCTGGGTAATTTTAACCCTGAGCCTTACCTTTCTTTTGCAGTCTCCACATGTCCTCATGAGCACACGACCCTGCAGACTGCGTTCTTCCAGCCCGGCCCCTGGGTTTCCACCCTGCTGGTCTCTGCTCCCACCCACCCCTCCCACATGCTCAGCCACCAATCCACATCCATTCTCCTGGGAGTTTCCTGTTCTTGTAAATTCCCCAGGGCTCTGTGCATCCTGTAGACATCACCTGTGTCCAGCATCTGGGCTGCACACACCTTTTCCAGATTGGTCATTTGTCTCCTCCTGGGCACTGAAGATTCCGGTTCACCTGGTTCAACGTGTGCATCTTTAGGTCATGGGCTGGGGCTGCCGCTTTGCTCCCACTCCCAAACGGCTCCCGAACTCGCCCAGATTTTCTTGCCAGGTTTTGATTTTACTTTTAATATTTATGTTTTGAGCACACCTGGGATGTGTGGTTGCTGGTGTTTTGTGGAGGTAGAGGCGTCTCGGCTTTAACAGTGTGTTTTCTAGGTTGATAATGAATTTGCCTGCACAGTTTATCAATGATGCACTTGTTTCTCTTTGAATTAAACTGCTACCACGTCAAAAATCAATCTCTCCTATGCAAAGGCATCTAATTCTGAGTTCTGTAGTTCACTGGTTTATTTGTTCCTTGACCCCAACAGCACCGATTGACTATCTTTAAAAACACATGTGCATTTCCAAAGACTCAAACAAACAGACCCACAAAGACCTGGTCAGGATTATATGCTGAGTGGCATTAAAATAATATGGTAGATTTTGGGGACATCGAATATACCATATTTTTATATTTGCTAGGAATTTGTTTTATGTGTTTTAATAAACATTTATAGCTTTCTTTTTCCTTCATAAATGCATTCATAAGTACTTTACGGTTTCTGACACGACCATAAAAGGGGCATGGCAGGTAGTGCTGGGGTCTCCGTGGTTGAGGGGACACCCCACAAAAGCCATCATGGTGACACCAATATACCCTGGGGCCACCTGCTGGCAAGAGGACCCCAGCAGCAAGAGGCTTGGGGTGGCACGTCTGAGAGAGCCGAGTCCTTCCCACCCCAAGCCTCTGAGTGACCGTCTCAGCTAGAAGGAGACCTAGAGCGTCCAGCACCGAGGCCTGCGAGTTTGGCCGGTGACTGCTGGACAGGGGTGAGCTGTCCCACCACGTGAAGCTGAGGCAGAAAGTATGAAATGAAACCACATGATGCTGAAAGAGTAGACGACACCCCCGGGGGACAGAGCCTGGGCGATCAGTGAACTACAGAGGAAAAAAATGTCGTACGTATATTAGTTTGGAGGAAATGCAGCGGGTGTCCCTTGGAGATGGCGTACATTGTAGGAAAGGTGTCACGAGGCCATTGCACGATCACAGCATCATGGCTGAGGTCCTCAGGCAAACTAAGGTGCTATGATGTCCCCTGGGTGATGTGGCCCTGGCACCACCACGGTACGCACAGTCCACTACTGAGTGAGGTGCTGCTGCCTGTGTGCGACTGACCAGGCGGAGAGGCTTAAATGGAGAAGTGGGTCCCTTCCATTCTGGAGGCAGGAAGGGCCTCCAGGCTGGGTTCTGGCGAGGACGCTCTTCCTGGCCGGTGGATGGCCTTCTCGCTGGCCACGCGTGGAGAGGACAGAGCTTTCTCTCTCCTCATTTAACCTTGATCACCTCCTAAACACCCCCTGCCCATCTGCAGTCACATGGAGGGTGAGAGCCCAGCGTATGACAGTTTTTGGGGCGAGGGACGCAGTCCCGTCCAGAGCAGCTCATGAATCGGGTTCCTGGCTGAACTGGGCACAGCTGAGAGAGGGAGGGATTCTGACACCTACTGGTATCGCAGTGTGGGATTCACGGTCCCAAACTTTGTAAGGCAGGAAGAAATAAGTCTAAGGGACAGAGTGACAGTTGATGGCATCTACATTTTGAGGCAGGGCTCAAGCTTTAGTCACACAGGGAAGATTAAGTAGTGACCTCTCTCTCTCTCTCTCTCTCTCTCTCTCTCTCTCTCTCTCTCTCTCTCGGTCTTCAGCGGTCAGGTCCAGGATGACAGGAGCCTGGCATCGGAGATGGTCCTCTCCCGTGTCCTCTCTCATGGCTGACATGACTGGTCAGTCCTGGCCCAGTTCCATGCTGAGGTCACTTGTTCTCGGGTGCAGAAACCAGACAGACCCTGCAGTCCTGGGGTCTCCCCCAAGAGGGGAAACTGGAAAGATGGGCAGGGTCTGAAGAAGTGGCCGCTGAACCTCAGTGGCCAAGGAGCTGTAGAGAACGTGTCGCGGCCAGGCCCTGAAGTCCGGCCCGCGGGGCTCGGTTCGGCCTGCATGGGGGACAGCGTGGGATTCCTCACTCTTCATGTTCCTCAGGCAACTTGGGTCCCTGTAGAGGAGGGACAGAGCGGAGGGGGTCAGAAGAAGGCTCTGGAGGGAAGCGCTGTGGTTTGGGTCTGAAATGTCCCCAAAGCTCCTGGGTGGCAGGCTTGGTTCCCAAGGGAGCAGTGTTCCGAGGCGGGTCTTGGGAGGCCCGCGGATGCCCTGACTCTGCTGCCCCAGTGGACTTATGACTTGATGGGCTCTGGGCAGGTGTCGGTAAATGAAGAGACAGGGTCTGGTTGGAGGAAGTAGGCCCCTGGGGGTGGGCCCTGAGGGCCTTTCGTCCCTGTCCCCTTCCCCATCGCTTGGCTTCCTGGTGAGCTACTTTGCCTCCCCACGTGCTCCTGCCCTAATGTTCTGCCTTCCACCAGGCCCCACCTCTTCCAGGTGCCACAGCCTGGCACCGTCACGCTGGGGGCCAAGCTTCCTGCCTGTGAGCCTTGCAGGGACCGACCACAGCTAAGCCCTATGGAGCCTCTTCATCTTGGGACAGTTGCTGCAGAGCCACAGCCACTAGAACAAGTGCCAACTGCGGCCCCAACTGTGTGCTACCGTCAGGAAGGTCATTGAAGGGACATACATAGGCGGTGATGCACGTCAGTCCCCAAGGCTGCCACCTGTCGCTGTGAGGCTCTTGCACCATCTCTGGTCACTTGGCCCACAGACGGCCCCCTCCCTCCCAGGCCGAGTCGGGTCTCCCCTCTCTGTAGACAGAGGAGGGCTTCAGGCCTCTCAGTCTCACCCCAGACCCGGGGAAAGGCCGGGTTTCCAGACGGGGCAGGTGCCACGGGCTCTGGGCCAAGCAGGGAGCAAGACGCCCCGGCTGCCGTCCTCCTGGGACCAGGTGGAGTGTTCTGTCCTTATAATGAGAGCCACAGAACACCCTTGGGCTGTGGTGTCCCCATAAAGGGCTCCGCGAGCACAGAGAAGCTGTTGACAATGACAAGACAGATGGTGCGGTGGCGACTGGAGGTGCTCGCCCGAGGGGTCACATTACCTCCCAGAAACGGGTCGTAAACAACGAGCGCGGTGCCACCCTCCACCTCCCAAATTAGCTGCAGAAATGAAAAGAATTGCTGCCTCCCTGTTCCCACGGCCCTCGAGGAGGAGGAGGCGGCGGTGGTGATCTGTCACAGGCAGCCCTCGTCCTGCCCGGCTCGGGAGCCCTGCTGATGAGTGGCGGGGAGCATTATTAACGCCACTTTGCCGAAAAGGCTGCACACTCAGACTAATGCCTTATGGCGGGTGCCGCTTTCCCGGGGCTCCAAAGATGGAGAGAGGCCTGAAATAGCAACTCGGAGCCGGTCGTCAAGGCAACGGGATCCATCCGGAGGTGCCATCAGGTGCTGCGCCCGGCACGGCGAGGGATGGGGTAAAAGAAGCCGCCGCACGGACCCTGCCCTCCGCCAGCCTACACTCTGGGCATACGGGGCTCTGGCCTGTGAGCTGGGAGGGTGGCACCTCCCCGCCCCAGGAGGACGGAGCTCGGCCGCAGCAAGACGGGAGCCAGCATCAGTCGGAAGGGGTCCTGTGGACGAGGACAGATGAGTTTTGCAGAAAGCACACTGGGCACAACACAGCCGGACCTTGCTGGGCCTCCGGGAGTCCCTGCTGAGCTCGTGGGCCTCCAGGGTTCAAGAGGGAGATGTCCACGGGGACTCTGGCTCACAGGGCATTTCAGGGACTAGTGAACTGCCCAGCGGCGTGGGGGACCCCGAATGAGGAAGTAAGATAAAGCAGTGTGTCACGGGGTTCCCAGGATGGCTGCAGGAGCTGGGGAGCCGACTTCAGAGCAGGGGTGCGGTATTGGTCTGGAAGAGGCAGAGGCTTCGTGGGGGACGGAGCTGAGCTGTCCTGCAGATTCAGAGTGGCCCGTGAGAGGAGAGAGCTAGCTTCCTTTTAGAGTGTGGGTGGTCCTGGGAGGAGAGACCACGGTGGGGGTGGTCAAGGGATGCATGTGGCTCAACAGCTCACGTCCACCTCACGGGTCCATCAGGAATTAGAGGAGGTGACACTATGTGCTGGTCTCCTCCTGGCACGAGCTTCCCGTCTTGTTTGCACAGATCAGTGTCTTTGATGGGACCTTCTATTACCACCTCCTCCCAGAAGCCTCCCCTGATGCCCTGGAGTGAATTAAGTCTTGTCAACTCTGCTTATGTTTTTTTTTTTTTTTTTTTTGGGGGGGTACTGGGGATCAAACTCAGAGGCACTAGACCACTAAGCCACGTCCCCAGCCCTATTTTGTACTTTATTTAGAGACAGGGTCTCACTGAGCTGATTAGCACCTCGCTGTTGCCGAGGCTGGCTTTGAACTCACAACCCTCCTTCCTCAGCCTCCCCAGCCGGTGGGATTCCAGGCATGCACCCGGCTCAACTCTGATCTACTCTTCAAAAAAAAAAAAATACTTTTAATATCCAGCACTGAAATTCTGCAATTGCCAAGGTCCTCCATCCACAGACCTCTGATGTCTTTTTCTTTGGTCTTTGGTATATTTTTTGGTGAAAAATACACACAACATTGTCACACACGCCATCTTTGACTATGAGATTCAGTGGCATTTAGTACATTTGGAATGTTGTGCAACTGTCACTGTTATTTGGTTCCAAAATTTCTCTTCAACCCAAACAGAAACTCTGTACCCCTTGGCAGAGGCTTCCCGGTCTCCCGCCCCCGGGGAAACTCCAACCTTCTTCCTGCCTGTGTGAATTTGCCTTTTCTAGATATTTTATAGATAGAATGATGGGAGATTTGCCCTGTGGTGGCTGACTTATGTCGTCCAGCGTCTTCAGGGCTCATTCACGCACACGGAGCAGCGTCTCGTTCATTCTGATGCGGAAATAGCGCTGCCTGCTCTGCACGGGCCACTCGGGCGACCCGCTCACTCGATGGTGGTCCCTGTGCTGTCGTAAAAATGCTGCTTTTCACTTGGGGTCTGAGCACCTCGTCTGGTCTGCTCCTAAGCAAGTCCCGGCCCCTTTCCCAGCAGTGACGGTGACGGTGTCCAACCCCCTGGTTTCTACCTGGATTTCCCTAGTTGGAACATGAACTTCTCAGTTAGCAAGGATCTGTTGACCACCCGTGTGGCGCGGTCAGCAAAGAAGGTAGTGCTCTGTCCCTGGGGACCACCTAAGATTGCCCTGCCAACCTGGCTTTCGGGGTTGGTGTGCAGGACGTGGTGGGATATTGGCTAAGACGCCCTCTGAGTGTGTTTCCCACGGAGCTGAGGGGTGGAGGGGTGGCCCTGAGCAGGAGCTGGGCAGGACTGAGCCACTCCAGCATTGTGTGGCTCAGAGCTAGCGTCCTTGTCCCTGATTAGCCTGGGGCTGTGTCTGTCACCCGTTTTTTCTCTCTCTGTTCCTCTGAGTTCATTGGGATCGAAGACTTTGACGGGGGTTTTAAAGGTCTTGTCCTTAACTTGGCTCTGCCTGAAGCTACTCGTAGGCAGGGGACCTGCAGGGAGGATGTTCTGTTCAGGTTCTCCCAGCCCAGGCACCTGCTTGGGAGGAGCCCTTGTAGGCAAAGCCAGGGGAGCGGCTCTGCGGTGCTGAGAGTCAGCAATGGCTGTTTGGTGACCGTCCCCCACTGGCTCAGTCGCTGGAGCCCTGTGCAGACACTGGGTTGAGTCTCGGCTCTTGCACTGCTGGCCATCTGGGGCCACCTCCCTCTCTCAGCCTTGGGCTCCTCGTCTGCAAAATGGAATGACAGTGAAGTCTATCTCATTGGACGTACTTAGTTCCGTGGCCTGGTTGACACTAGATGTCACCCCTGTGATTATTATTAGAAGAGCGGCCACACCCCTGCTCCTCGACCCTCAGCCACCGTGGGGAAGAGACAAGTCCACAGCGGACACAGCTGGGCTCGGGAGCCCCGTGTTCCTTGCTGTGAAGATTCTGTCTGGAGCAGAGCCTGCTGTTCACCCAGGAGCTGGCCAATGGGGGAAACATGCAAAATTGCTTCAAGAGTCCAGGCTGGTGCAGGAAAGTCGGGCGGTACTTATGCAGGGTTTTTAATCTTTTTAAATTATTTAAAATTATAGTATTGGGGGTTGAGCCTAGGGGTGCTTAACCACTGAGTCACTTTAATTATCTGGACCACGCCACTGTATGGAAACACGGCCCGAGGAGTGAGCATGCCGTGGTCCCTGAAAGGTGCCCTTGGGGCTCCGGGGGGCGATGTGCATCATTACAACCTATCTGTGAAGCCACGTGGTCAGAGGTGCCTGTCCAGAGGGCTTGTCCACCCAATGCTGCACCACTCCACAAGATTCAGTGGCATCTCCAAGGGCTGCCCTCACCTTCCGCAATCCCTCCAGCTCTACAGCACTCCATATGCCGCCCTCTGGTGAGGGTGGGTGGAGAAATAATAATTAAAACTCTTAAGTTGGGCAACGTGGTGCCCGCCTGTAAATCTCAGCGGCTCAGGAGGCGGAGGCAGGAGGATGGCAAGTTGGAGGTCAGTCTCAGTAACTTAGTGAGGGCCTAAACAACTTAGCAAGATCCTGTCTCTAAATAAAACTTGAAGAGGGCTGGGGATGTGGCTCAGTGGTTAAGCACCCCTGGGTTCAATCCCCAGACACCCCTCACCCCATGGCTTTGGAGGGTCCATGGTGTGTGTCTTCCCAGCTCCGGGGTGAAGGACCTCACGTGGGTAGCTTGGAATTTACGTGTGGAAGGTGTCCCTTGCTGAGACCCAGGACTCCTCTTCCCCAGCCTGCTGTCACGCACTGAGCGCTGCCTGGTGGCCCACCGTTCCCCATGCTCTGTGCAGCGGTGTCCCCGTCCCTGCTGCTCTGGGGGTCCCCAGCCGTGAAGCAGCACTGAGCGTGGGGGCCCTGGTGTCTGCCTCAGTCCCTCGGCATCTCTGTGGGGGTGGCAACATGGGGACACTTGTTCCTTCCTCTCCCCGCTCAGGCCTCGTCCCTGAAAGGCAAGCTGTACCGTAAACCCTTTGTGTCCCTCTGTGGAAAGGCCCCTGCCCAGGACAGAACCCACAAACCACAACGTGGCACAACGCCACGAGGACGTGGACACATATCCAACTCTAAAGCAGGATGGGCAGGACTTTTCCAAATTCCACCTCGAGAAAGTTTTGGACACGCGGTTAGATATGGACGTTTCTTTCTTTGGTGTAGAAAGACACCCCGAATCTTGAAGCCTGGACTCCAGTCCTGGCTCCTTCATTGGCTTGTGGTGTATCTGTGGGTGTGTTGGTTGAGGGTGAGCCACCTGACCCACTGTGTGCTCTTGGGTATATTGGGCCCACTGTGTGCATCTTGGGTATACTAGTCAGGGTTGGACGAGCTAACCCACTGTGTGTTCTTGGGATAGATTAGTTAAGTGTAGATAAACTGACACACTCTGTGCTTTGGGTATTAGACACACTGTGTGCCCTTGGGCAGAGTAGACTTGCTGCATGTTCTTGGGTATCTTAGTCAAGGGTGGGCCAACTGCCTTACTGTGTGACCATGATGTACCGCCCAAGGGTGGCCCACTTGGCTCACTCTGTGCCCCCGGGTAAGCTCTGAGATTGGTCAAGGGTAGGCATGTGGACCCCCAGCGTGCCGCTAGGTGTGTTAGAGTAGTGTGACTGCCAGAGCAGCCATCACACTGGGAGCTTAGTTCAATGTGTCTATTTCCTGCTCACACAGCTGTCCGTTCTGATGGTCGGGAAGTCAAGTGAGGACCGGTTGTGGACAGGCTTCCTAAAAGAACCCCGGGGACAGTCACCACCTTCCTTAGTACTCCAGACCGGGATCTGGTCACATGGTCACAGTGCCACTCTCCTTGCTGCGGGAGGAGGCAGGAGAGATCTTTGGACATCCACCCCTCCGCCAGATTGGGAAGCCCTTGCCCCTCTGGGTACCCGGGAGGGTGTGTGGCTGACCCGGGAGGCCCGCTCTGCGGGATCTGAGAGGCTTCTTCTCCCACTGAGGTCCACGAGCCTCTGGCCGTGCTGAGCGAGCGTGATTTCCCAAGCAGATGATTTTGCTCCTTCTTCTTGGTTGACTCCCCGATGTCTCTCAATGTGGGTAGAGCCAGCCCTTCACCGCGAATCTGCTCAAAATGCTAATCAAACTATTAGTGCCCATCATCGTCTCTCTCCGAACAATGTCCAGAAACATCTTTCTCCTTCGAGGTCTTCTGAGAGTCCAAATTTGAACTCATTTCATCCAGGCCAAATGTCAATCATAAGAAGAAATCTGTATGAAATTTTAATTGCAAGATGTTCGGTGCAGATTTAATGAGTGAAATAAGAGATCTGAGAATTCCCGCGTCCTCGGTTCATGCATAATGTTGACTTAAATTGGCTCTCCGGAGGTGGAGAGGAGTGCGTTTTAGAATTTACACACCGAGAGAGCAAATGGGTGGGCCCTGAAGGTTAAGGTCATAAATCGGAATCATTTAACCGGCTTTGAGTGATTGCTTTAGACTGTAATGGAGAGCCGTCCCCGGCCACAAGTGATTGCTCTGCGTCCGATTATTGAAATGCTGCTCAATATTCATAAATCAGCGGCCATTAATCCCCCAAATAGGACCTGTCGGCTTTCTAAATAAATTTCCAACCTGCTAATGGAGATTCAAAGAGGCTGATGGGCAGCAGCTCAGAATTGAAACAAATGAGAGCGTCCCTCCTTCTGACAGACCTGGAAGAGTGTCTTCTTGGATTGGGAAGTCACTGGGGCAGGGGGGTTAGGAAGTCCTGGCAGAAGCTGCATTTTTACAAAAAAAGGGCTTTTTTTTTTCCCTCTGGCGGCTTCTCCCAACACGAGTGGTTTCTGTAGATGACAGCCTTGATGTTTATGTTTCAATCTCTAAAATTTTGCTTGGGACCAAATCAAATGAGCTCAAAGCTTCCGTTCAATTGCTTACTCATCCCTGTTTACCAACGGTAATTGGAAAATAAGTGCACAGCCCAGGGAAAGGCTGTGGCATTTACAGGATGGCAGAGGGGGCCGGCGGGGGGGAAGGAGATGGTAATTGGTGCGTCTGTCACTGGGGTGACAAATTGGGGAAGAAATCGAGAAATGAAAATGAGCATGAACTCGGAGGGACGTGGGGCCCCAAAAGCGGTTTCATTACCACAGACGCTTCAAGTCCAGGTTCATTTTCTCCGCGTCTTGTTTCTGGGTTGGATTCATAAATTATACAGGACGGTGGCCAGGCGTCTGGGTAGGGGCCTCACGTCGACTCGAGCAATCGAGCAATCGGTGCCACGTGGCGGCGCGGCGTCCTCCCTCTGACAGGAAATGAGATTTGCACGTGGGTGTCGCGGGGAGAAGTCCCCGGGGGGAGAGTCTCCTCTGGCCCGAGTTCACCTTGAAAAAAATGGAGCCCGGGAGGAGAAGTAGAAAAATACAAGTGGCTTTCGAGTGTAATCGCTCAGAACAACAGCACGGATCGGCTGGATCCCTGATTGATTGGAAGAGACACCAACAGTGCAGCGGCCAATGCGCCCCTCCCTCCCCATCAGGTTCCCCATCAGGTGAGGAAGCCAGAGGCAGAGGACAAGGAGGTCCGCCCCCCCCCCTCCCGGGTGGGGCAGGTCCAGCAAAGAAATCCAGGCCACTTGCCCGGTGACGGAGCAGGTATCTTCTGGAGGGAGGGGAAACGGAAGCACCTGTGTCCAGAAGCCACTGGGCCACGTGAAGAATGGTAAAAATGTCCCCGATCCCTCGCTCCTTTGAGATGGACTCCCCGGGGGGTTAAGGGAGCTCTGGGCTCATGGGCGATCCGGGTGCCATTTGATGTGGTGCTTTGGAGAGTCGATGCCCGACCGACCCCAGGGAAATGTTTAGCATGAGTGCAAAAAGCAGACTCCAAATAGGTGCCCCTAGGTGTTCACTGCTGTGTCCAAGATGAGTAGCTAGATCAACTGGGAAGAGGTGACGGTTTCCTCTGGGGATGAGTTTTTTTAACATCCTGGTGGATGGATTTTGTTTAAAACTGGGAAAAGATATTTCCAACCTGACATTCTTCAATGACAAGGAGAGGTCATGTCAGCCGTGAGAAGTTTTTTTTGTTGCGAATCCATAAAATCTATTTTCCAAAAATACATGAAATGGCAAAATTGATTTAGCAACAGGACAACGGATATAGAAAACAGGAGAACAGGAAAAGGGGGGTTCATCCAGTCTCTCACCTGCCAAAGAGAAGAGGCAAGACCAAGACAACCCACGGTCAGGAGATGCTTTGACCCCTCGAGCCTTCTCTGCTGTGAGCCATTGGCCACCGTACTGCCCGAGTGGTCTTTCCCCACAACGGCTGTGGACTCCGATTCTCAGAGAGTGGAGTCCAGAGCCGTCAGTGACCGATGTTCACATGGCTGCAGCGACAGGAGACACCCAACCCTGATCTTGGCCTCCTGATGAACTCCTCTTGGTCCATCAGGACCCCACTCAAATAGCGCCCCCTCGGTGATGCCCTTGCTAATCTCCTCCAGGCAGAGTGAGTCGGTTTCCCTTTGTGTCCTTGCATCCTTCTTATTCATTGTTCTGTGCCACACTTCCCATGTGGCATTATATTTATCCAACTTGTCTCCTGGACCACAGCTCCGGGACTTGGGAACCATGAGGACCCTTCCCTGTGTTCCTGGCACACAGCCCAGTACCCAGCTCATCATAGGGGCACAAACACGGCTAATTTTATTTTTTTATTTTATTTTATTTTTGTTTTTCTGACCAGCTGCATCAATGTGTAACTTTTGGAGTAGGTTTTGTGAATATTCTGACCAGGAGTAGAGAAGCATAAGGGAATGAAGCAAAACTGGCCTGTGGGTCTGGGGCCCAGAGGTGACCACGGTGGCGTTTCCTTGTGTGGCTTTTGTGGCTGCATGGCAATCCTACGTCACGGTGGACCCGGGGTTGCAGGTTTGTACCTGTGCACAAGGATTCGGCGGACGCCTCAGTCCTGTTTCTGAGCGTGGGATGGTGTCCACCCAGACAGGCTCCCTAAGACAGGACCCCCACTGCCCACCTCCTGGGGGTGCAGAGGAGAGAGAGGAAGCGCAGGGAGGACGCCCCTTCCCCCGGTGGCCCCAGTGATGCACCTCCTCCAGCCGCCCCACCTCCCTGCAGTGACCACCCAGCCAGTCTCAACTGTCCCAATCCGGTCATTTTGCCTCAGCACCAACACAGTAGCCCTTGGGGGACGCCTTACATTCAAACCCTAGCAGACAGCACTCTAAAAAGGGTCATCATCGACCCTGCTGAGTAGCCGGCGGTTCTCATGAGCATCTCTGTCTCCAAATCTCTAGGGACAACTTGGTGACCTTTGCAACCCCAGGCCCAAGGTCATAACAGACCCACGGGAAGAACTGAATGTTTTGTCATTGTGCACGACAAATCGTGGTGGGATTAAGGCCCGGCCACGCAGCCTGCTCTTCCTTCGTAGAAACCAAGGGGACCGTGTCCAAAGGAAGCCTTAGCTGCCTTCAGGCCCCGGGTGGTAGTACAGGGAGTGGGGATGTCCCTGTGGCAGGACAGGAGGCCTGGGGGGACCTCAAAGGGGAGCTGGGCACCTGGGTGGAGAAGTGGAGGCTGGTGTCTCTCCCAGCAGACAGGTTGCCCCTGGCATGAGCTGAAGCTCCAGGGTCCAGCCAGGTCCATGGGGCTCAGGGTAGTGGCATCTGAACGCGGAGACTTTCTCCCTATCGTAGCTCACACGGGCCAGGTCCTCAGACCTCACGCACGGGGTCGATCCGACATTGACTTTCTTGTTTTCGACTCCGTTTCATAAAACCTGTGTTGAATCGATGCTGTTGCCTTTAGCGATGAGATTTTCTGAGCAAAGCAGGACGTTATTAGACAGACTTCGTCCTGGGAAACGGGGGCTCCCAGACTCGGAGAGGCACCACCTCCGTGGGAGAGAAGCAGGGAGATTAAAGAGGACGAGGCCCCATTTTTCATGAACCACGTTCCCTCCTATGTTTTGAACCTCGTTGGCCCCCATATCCTGTACCCATGCTCCCACTGGCCTGGCCAGGGACCCCCGCTGACCACCCAGACACTCAGATTCCCAACAAGAGCACCGCGTTGGGCCTCAGTGCCCACTGCCCAGAGCTGCTCAGGCTGGTTCCTCAAAACCCCCCACCCCACACTTTTTTTTTTTTTTGGTTTGTGCCTACTTGAGTCTAAGTGACCACTGCTGGGATAATCAGTCCCTTTAGATGGGCGTCCTGGGCAAGGCCAAGCGTCTCACCCATATTTCTTAGCATTCATTCCTGTTTTGGTTGCTGTGAACAGAAGACTCCACAGTTCTAGGCCTGAGTGAGGCAGAGCATCGTGGGGACAAGGTGTGGAGGTGGAGAGCAGCTCAGGCATGGCCACTAGGAGGCAGAGAGAGAGCCCTGCTCCCCAGGAACAAAACATAAACCCCCAAGGCTGACCCCCCGATGACCACCTCCTCCAGCCAGTTTCCTCCCAGTGAGTCCCTGTCAGTGGGTTAATCCGCTGTTCAGCTCACAGCTCTCAGACTCTAACCATCTCACCTCTGAACGTTCTAGCATTGTCTCACCCTGGAGCTCCGGGGGCACCTCACGGCCCAACCACAACATTCCCATTGCTGTTTACTGACCTCTTACTGTGTGGACAGGGAGATACCCCACCAGGGAAATTCAGCCGTGGCTGAGAGGTGCTGACCACGAGGGGAGAGGTGAAGAAAGCTGTCCAACAATCTATTGGACAATTAATCGTTTGACTCCAGAGGGGCAAAGGGAGCCCTTTCCAGCGGCTGGGGGTAGTGGTCGGATGCTCAGACTCTATCAGCTGTAGGCCCCTTGGAATGTTCTGCGTCTTCTCTAAAACTCCTGACCTTCCCTGGTGAAGGAGTTCACAGCAGTCACGTCCACCTCGAAGGCCATCTTGAGTACTGCCTGGGGGATTTTCATTAAGCGTTCTGCCTGGTGCATTCAGTTGGCAGACACTTAATAACTGTGAGCTGTTATTAAAACCTGGGCATGGTCGGGGGGCTCTTTAGACCCCAAACGATATTGAATAGACGTTCTGGGACCACAGCTGCGGGGGCTGTGAGCAGGTGGCTCCTGTTGGGTCCTGGGTCTCTGGGCCCGTGGCCCATCTTAGAGCACGGAGCCCGGGGACTGGCTTCCTTCAGCCTCTGCTGGAGAGTGGGCACCACCTGTGTGCACCCTGGTCTAAGACACGCGAGGGTACCTGCTTAACCCCGTGTGGGTGTTGGGGGCTTTTCGATGGGGAGACTCCAGAACGTGCTTGGCTTGCTGCCCCAAGTGTGGAGGAGTAAGGTGTGGGTGACCTTGGGAAGTGTCCCCCAGAGTCCCAGGAAGATGTAAATGCAGCGAGGACGGCAGCAGAGCAAGCTGACCCTCCACGAGCTGCTACAAAGGGCGTGGGCTCCCCACGGGCCATGGGGACCCTGAGCAGATGGGTTGAGGCGACTGGGAAAGATCTGAAGTAGGAGGACCTACGGGGCCAGGAGATCCCCGGAAAGAAGACACAGTTGTCACGCTTTAGCTCTGCGGGGTCCCGGGATGTGCAGGTGTCAGGCAGTGAGACAAGGCTCAGAGGAAAAGATGGAGGGCATGGACCTCATCAGTGGTATAATCCATTTGACAGGTTAATCATTTGAATAGACCTACTGGGAGGTGGGACATGGCCAGAGGAAGGAGGTCACTGGGGGCCGTGGCCTTGGGGACTCTATCTGTCCCCGCTCCCCAGTGGCCAAAGGCCGTCCCGCCAGACACAGGGGCCAGGGTGGAATAGGAGGCTGTGTTTGGAACGGGCATGGCCTACCTCAGCCAGGGAGACCGTGGAGGGCTCTGCTTGCAAGAGCCACCAGTGGGCCCCGGTCGTGACGGTGGCCAGAGCCAGGAGCACTCCCTGCAGCCTCCGGGTGGCTCTGGGGTCTCTGCTCTCTGTGTGTCCTCCCAGCCCACAGCTCTGGCTTGGGAGCGGGTCCCCGTCCTCTCACCCCGCACCTCCCTTCCCCCACCCGTCGCCTGGGGCTCCTCCAGTGCAGCAGCAGCTCCACCATTAGACCCGGGGGGCCGATGCCTGCGTCTCAGGGGGTCTCATGCGATGGAGTGAGCGCCCGCCTGGGGATCACTGGTCTCTCTCTGGTACTGGGGATGCCTGAGCCCGGACCTGTCTCAGGGAGCCTGGTCACTGGGAAGCCCTCACTGGACATTTCCCAGGTGTCCTTTCTGCTGCTGGGTCTGGCCAGGGCCAGCAGTGTGTACCGATGGGATGTCCAGGTTGCGACGAGGCCCCGTGTGGACCCCAGACCCTGTCCCTCCCAGTGGGGTGCGTTCTGACCCTCTGTCTCACACAGAGGGTTGACCAGATGCCTGGAGAAAGCCTGCGGGTCATTTCTGGGTGTCACCTGGGACCCCACGGCCAGACCCCTGACAAGCTTGCCCTCGTGACAGGGTGCAGGGTTTCTTCCGTGGGACTTCACAAGGTCGGGCTGTGACATCGGGGCTCTGTGGCGATTGGGGTGACTCTCACTCATATCTAACAAGGAAAGAGTTGAGCTCAGGGCTCTGGGCTGTCAATGACCCCCTAGCCCTGGGCTTGAGCCCCACGTGGGCTCCACGTGGACACTCGTTGGTCTTTGTTCTGAATGCGGCTCCACGTTAGGCCTCCCGCACCCACAGGTGGGGGAGCAGGTGTCTTTGGATCCTGCCCTGGAGCCCAGGGCTCTGCCCAGGTGTCATGCTTCTGGGGCTGTGTCCCCCACACCCCGAGGGGCCTGAGACTGGATCATGATAGTCGTGTCCATGGCAGCCTGTCCGAGCTGTGTCCTCTCACTGCCCTGCTGCTTCGGACCCGGAGAGATGGGAAGTGAGGACAGGAGGAGGTGGGATGAGGACATAGGAATGAACTGCCGCTCACCGCCGTCCAGCACACACCAGTCATTCCCGACAGCTGGCCAGGCAAGAGGACAGGAGCAAGTCTGAGTGGACGCTCTGGAGTGATTGCAATTATGGGATTGCCCCTCAGATAAGACACGTTAATGGTCCAGGTGATACTTCCTGTTCCTGGCCGTGTCTTCTATGGTGACGGGGTGGCCGTCATGACACCAGAGCCTGACAAGGGCCCACATGGGGCTATTTACACTCAAGAAAACTGTACACGATACGTTCAGTTAATGCAAGCTCCACGAGCCACATGTCAAGGACTCCAGGGTCACACCTGGCCAGCGGCTACCTTGCTGGACACAGCGGATACAGAGCATTTTCGCCCTTGCAGAAAATCCTACCGGACAGTACTGTGGGAGAGAGTGGTCTGGAAGGTTCCATGGGAGACTCTGGGAAGCCAGTTTCTGTTCCATTTGGTGAGTCTGGATTGCTCAGTGCCCCTTGGTGTCAATACTCCACCGGGCTGTGTTCCAGCATCCTCATGATGTGCAGACTCGGCTCCCGAGAACTGGTACCGCCCTGCTCTTGCACCACGGGTTTTATATAATAGTCATCACACTGCTAAATAAAGCAAAAAAGTTTGAACAAAAGATACATGAGCATATATTCTCTTTGCTGTGAGTGAAAACGTCGTCTGTCATTGAACCCCTGGAAATCAGCAGTAGGTACTCACAAGGGCAAGAGTGAGAAAGTCAGTGGTTTTATTTTTTTTTAACATTAAGCATACAATTTGGTGACATTTGATATGTAAACAACCATGGAACAGCTCTATTCAAGGTCATGAACACACCCACCACCCGCAAAAGTCTTACAAGCCCCCCCCCCCGCCCCCAGTTAATCTTCTATCCTCAGACGACCACGGGTAAACTTTATCACTGAAGATTAATTTGAATTTTCCTGAATCGTATAAAAATGGAATCATGCCATGTGTACTTTTTTTTTGGTCTTCTTTGACTCATTATTTGGAGATTCGTCTGCGTTTCTATCAGTTATTCATTCATTTTTTTTTTTTTATTGCTGATTCCCGTGTATGGGTATCTCAGAATTTGTTCATCCATTGAAATGCTGATGAACACTTGGGTTATTTCCTGGTTTTGGCTATTGCAAGTAAAAGAGCTGGAACATTTGAAAAATAGATTATGGGAAAATCATTTTTAAGAGCGCAAGCTGGGGGTGCTGAGGTGCAGAGAGGGGGAGGGGCCCTGGGGGGGGTGCAGCTCCCTGTGGGGCTGGGGGCAGGGATGGCCAATGCTGTCTTTCCTGCGGGGATGGGCTGCAGGTGTGTGCCTTGGACCCTGCGCCACGGTGTTCTTTGTCACCTTGGGCCCAGAGCAATGGAGAGGTCCGACCACGGACGGAGCCCCCTGAAGCCCTGAGCCTGCGTTGTTCTTACCAGGTCCCCAGGACACAGCGATGCACAGCTGACCAACACAGGAGCAGCCCTACATGGTCAAGAACACGTGCAGGAAGTGGACAGCCACCGATGGCCCCAGCCCACTGCTGGCCTCTCTGCCCTCAGGCAGGTGTTGGGCCCTGCTGTGGCTGAGGACGTGGCGCTGGGCATGCTCGGGGTCCCAGCCTGCGCTTGCTCGTGTGACCCCAGGCTAGAGCGTTTGCCTCTATGACTTAGCGTCCTGAGGCAGGCGTGGGGCCAAACTGCTCGGGTGGGTAGGAGGGTTCCAGAAGGTGGTCTGCCTGTCGTGCCAGGCCCTCGCCCAGTGCCCTCCAAATCAGCTGTCATTTGTACTGTTTTCATTACAGCCTCTGCCCTCGGGTCTCCTTCACCAGACCTGGGGTGGCCAGTGTCCCTGCCTCCCGAGCACCCACAGTCACACGTCTCTGAATGAGACCAGAAGGGAAGAGAGCCTCCGGGGAGGAGATCGGAGCTCTGTCGGTGTGTGGCACAGGCCCTGTGTGGAGCTGGCAGGTGATTTTGGCAGCGGTCTTGTGGACACAGGCAGAGGCCGGCTCCTCTGGTTTGCTGGTGTGCAATGCTGGAATCTCATCTTGAACTGTAAGAAGGTCCGCGCTTGACCTTGACCAGTCACCTAACCCTGCATGGCCAGCTTCCCAGTTTGCAGGACGGACCAGGTGGTGCCCCCGAGTGCTTCTTGGCAGTGCCTTGGAGAGCGACGTGGCCCCTGTCCTCTCCTCTGGGAGCGGTGAGCTGGGGAGGGGACGTGAGCGCCGGATTCTCCTATTTCAAGAGTGATAGAATCCTGGGACGCAAAACTGCCGCCGGTCTCCTTGGAAACAAAAAAAAAAAGATGAGACTTTGGGTTTTTCACTTTCCACCCCTTTGAGCGGATACCTACATGTGTGCAACCACTTCTGCATTTTGACACTCTTTCCTGGCACCTACGGATCGCATTAAGCAAAGATCTACGCCCGAAACCCTCCTGTCTATAAAGTGAAAAACGCACCGGCCTGTCCACTCACAGCAGAATCTTATTACCGCTTTTATGTGCACCTTTCCGTTTGAAAGATTGACAATCTGCGATTCAGCAGAGATGAGGTGCAGCTGGAGGGTCGAGGACGTTCTCTGGGCTCAGAGGCACATTCTGGCGGCCTAACAAACACAAGCTGCCCGATGGCCATAGTTCCCATACAGCATGCCCTGCTCTGGGAGTCTCAGATGCCCCCCAAATTCCAGCGTTCCTGGGGAGTGTCCAGTCCCTGACACACAGTTCTGGCATCTCTGCGTCCCCTCTGCTGCCCCGCTCTTGCTTACTGCCCCTGTGTCCTGCCGGGCATGGGGCAGCCTGGCTGGTGCTCTCCTCTATCCATGGTAGGCTCTGGATCTGAAGTGTCCCCCCAGAGCTCACATGCTGGGGCCTCAGACCCCAAGGCAGCGTGTCCAGAGGTGGAGCCGTTGAGTGGCGAGGGCTCTGACCTCGTCTGTGGGTAAATCCACTGGTGGGTTTGTAGGTGGTGGGGACTCAGGAGATGGGGCCCAGCTGTAGGGTTTCTCTTGTCCCCAGCCCCCTGCCCTCTCCCTGCTTCTTGGTCACCACGAGGCGAGCAGTTCTGCTCTGCCACATGCTCCCAGCCATGAGGTGCTGCCTCTCTCCAGAAATAGCAGAGCCCACGACCAGGGACCCAGCCTCCGACCGTGACCCCAGCCAATCTTTGCACCTCTCAGGCGACCTCCCAGGTGCCTTGTGACAGAGACGGAAGGTGGACCCACACAGTATCCGCTTCACCCTGCACCTGGGGGTCTCAGCTCCAGGGGCCCCAGTTCTGTCCTCTCCAGCCTCCAAAATGACTCTTGGAGCCTCCACTAGAACCCACTCTCCTACGAGACCTGGGGGCACCCACACATCTGCCTCTGGATTTTTCTCTGTGCTGGGAACACTCTCTCTCCCACCTCCTGGGGGTGAGGTAGACCATCTAGACTGTGGGACGGTGGCTTTCGGAGGAACAGGGACCACTGGTCAAGGTGCACAGGGTCACCTGGCTTGAAGCTGAAGTCAAGGTGGGCCGCTGAGGAGGGAATATGGAGAGGTACCCTGGTCCCTGTGGAGCAGAGCCCTGGTCCCTGACAGGCATCCTGGGGACACGCTCCAGGAACACAAAGAAAATACCTGGCAAGGATCAGGCTGTTTTCTCCAACAGTTAGACATAAAATCACCACACGACTCAGCAGTTCCACTCCTGGATATACACCCCAAATAATTGAAAACAGATGTTCAAACAAAAACTCAAACACGAATGTTCAAAGCATCACTATTCACAACGACCCAGAGGTGGAAGCAACCCAGATGTCCTGCAGCGGACACGAGGGCATAAATCCAACATGGAACACCCAGGCCATGGGAGGTGGAATATTAGTCAGCCATTAAAAGGAGTGTGGCACTGCCTCGTGGCTGAAGTTTGAGACCTGAGATGTCTGACAGAAGCCAGATACAAAAGCAAGACACATTGTGTGATTTCATTGATACAGCATTCCCAGAAAAGGCAAGTCATAGAGACAGGAAGTGGACGAGAGATGGTCTGGGATGGATGACGAGGGGGGAATGGGAGGGACGGCTAATGTGTTCAGGGCTTCTTTGTGGGAGGGTGGAGATATCTGGGAACCAGACGGCAGCGATGGAGACACAACTTTGGAATCTACTCAATGACCCTAAGTTATACCCTTAAAAGTGGGTGGTTCATTTTATGTTATGTTACCTTTATTGAAAAACAAAGAGCCACACTTTAGTCTGCGCAGAAATGTGCCCTGAGAAAATGGCCACACTGCCCAAATGAGAACCTCAAATGAGGATGGCATCAGGACTGGTTGAAAAATAAATACGTTTCTCACTCAGAGGCTGGGGATTGGTGGCCCCAGAAGAATTTGGTGGCTCCACAATGAGATTAGGGACCTGAGCTCTTACTTGTCTGCTCCATCGTCCTTAGTGTGTGGGCTTTGGGGCTCATTCCTGTTGTCTCATAGTCACCAGGTGGCTGCTATGGTCCTAGCCACCACATCCCTGTTCCAGGCGGCTCACAGCGGGAAACAGTCTCTGCCATCAGAGAGAAGCCGTGTCCTGTGGCTGGGAAACACACCAGGCCTGCAGTGACCGAGGCAGGCAGACCTGGCTGGGACCCCAGGAGATGGCGGGAGGAGCACCAGAAGTGCACAGCAGACGGACCCGGCCCCCTCGGTGCATCAGGGGAGGAAAGCGATTTTTATCCGTGAATTACTGCCTGGGAATCCAATTTCAGGACTCATTGAGGACTTTTTAAAAAACCCAAAAGAGCTCTAGAATAATAAATGCGTTGACTTTTATGTTTCAGTCAAAGATGAGATTTTGAAGATTGATGGGTACCTCGGACAACCTGAGAATCGAAAGTTTTCGCTTGGCAAATTACCGCCATAAACCAGAAAGACAGCTTAGCATGAATCCGGGCTTCTCTTTGCAACCCATATTGTTGATGATCTTAATATATCAAGAGCGTTTACAAATCAATAAAATAACACAGTGGGCAGAAGACATAAATGGTCATTCACAAAAGAAGATGGATAGGCGAAGGGCCAAGAACCATGAAGACACGTTTCTAATGAGGGAAATAAAAACTCAAGCAACCGATGCAATGTTTTTTTACTTTGAAACTGGCATAAAGAAAATGCCAGTGATCCAGGCTTTTACTGATCAGTCTGAGGACATGGGCACTTGAAGGTGCTGCTTTAGCTTGGCACAAGTGGGTCAAGTGTGGTTTGGCGTGGGATCGATTTTAGCACATACGTGCACACAGAATAAAGCTGGCGACCTTTGGGCTTGATGAGTAACTTTTATCTCTTTCTGAGTGTCTGTGTTTTATATGTGATATAAAGTATCATCAGAAATATGACATTATGCTCGATGGGGTTCCCATTTCTGATACATTGCCCCCGTAAGCAGATTTCCTATGATATTACGCACATGAGCAGAATCAGAAGTAATTTAACTAAAAAAAAAACCCTCCACACTCTTTCCTATCTACATTATCTTTGGCAAGTTACTTAAAGGCTCCGAGCCTCAGTTTTTACATCTGCAAAATTTGCATGATAATATCCACCTCTTGGAACCCCGGCGCAGATGAAACTGGATAATGTGTGTGCAAAGCTCCTAATCCATATTAATCACTCAATAAACGCAACGCCCTTTCTCTTCTCTGGTACCGATTCTCTCCCGAGGTCATCGGCTCTAATATTGTGCTGTTGTATTTGACAGTGAATTCAAATGAGTGTCTTTTTTTTCTTTTTCTCCCCGGATGGATGTCATTCTGAGTCTGTGGGGTTTTGGATATCCAAGGGAAGATCTGTTCCTATAGCTTTCTATCTAAGGAATCGTTGTGGTCTTCTTCCAATTTGTGGACAAATTGAAGTCAATGGCTCGAGATTTTCTCAGTTTTAATTTTTCTGCTCCAAACACCGCACCAGAAACTTGTTCTGCCATATCCGTCTCTCGCCACCACCACGATCATGGTGGACACTTGTGCGGATGAGGATGTGAGCTGGGGGAGTCGCGTTGGGTGAGTGGAACACGCCAGGGCCTCTGCAGAGCCTCGCTGCCTGGAGCAGGTGTTCCCCAAACACCTCATCGGATGGACGGAGCCTCTGGAGGGCGGAGGTGGGAGGTCCCAGCTTCCCCAGGTGACTACAGGAGGAGGCAGGTGCAGCCCGAGGGCGTGGTCAGTACCTGTTGTGACAGTCAGGTCCCTTAGCACCAGCCTGCCCGTCCCGCCTGGCAACAGCAGCCGGCGAGCCTCCTGGGAATGGGGCATCTTGTGCACGGGGAGCCGTGTCATGGGCCCTGTGCTCTGGGCCAAGAACCTTACCCAGAGAAATCAGCAGCCCCGTCTTTCAACTGAGCAACCATCCCTGGCAGAAATAAGACCAAACCCACAACTCCCGTCAGCTGTGGTTTTAAAATACCCGACTCCTTCCTGGAAAACAGGACAGCTCTCTCCTTTGGCCTATTTAAAAATTGCCCATCGCCAGCTTCCGCCCCCAGGGCTGGTTAATAAGCTCATCCTGGTGCTGGTCAGGCGGTGGTCCCCCAGGCCCGGCTCGGCCACGAACCTCATTAGAATCCAGGCCCGTGTCCCTGGCAGCAAACGGTTGCTTCTTGCACTCGAACACTGACGGAGAGAAAAATGGTCCCCGCCGTTCCTATCAGCCTTGAACAGAAACATCTGCTCCAGACTGGAGCCTTTTGCTGGCTGGGTTTGCAGGGAACGTGTTCCAGGCAGGCGCTGCCTCCCGCGTGGTGACATCAGTCAGAGGGGGGTGCCGCAGGGGACGCGGGGCCTGGGGAGAGTCTGCCTGCCAGGAGAGCCAAGCCGGAGCTGCACACTTTACAGAGCTCTAAAAGCACAAATCCTCTCTTAAAAGGGGGAATATTGCCAGGTGGTGAGGAGTGTTCCCGAAGAAAAAGAGCATAATGTAAAGAGAAGCTGATGGAATCCAGGGGTCCTGGGCCTTTTGTTCTTCAAAGCCCAGCCACGAGGGAGGTTTCCGGTGCCCAAGCGGCCGTCGTCCGAGACCCACGCTCTCCTTCCCTGGCCCTCTCCTGCTCTGAGCACATCTGTTTCCAGGCACAGATTAAATACGAGGACACAGCTAAGAGGCCAGGGCCTGGGTCACTCCTTCCTCATCTTCTCCAACAGAACAGGCTCCGGAACCCTCCCTCCTTCAGATGAGGACATCCAGCCGTGGAACCCAGGGGCTTGTTGGACGTTCCTGCCTTTGGGTCACTATGTGGCTGGTTCCCGTGGCCTTGGCTTAAGGAGCACAGATCAGAGTGTCGTCATAAAGAACAGGACCCCACCCACCCCTGCTCCTGGCCTTTGCCCTGGTGGCTTTGTCCCCTGGCTGCCGGGGGGGGGGGGGGGGGGGGGGGGCGGGGGGGGGGCTCAAAGCTTCTGGTCACCTGTAGGGAGGCAAACCTCCCAGGGTCACTCTAAAACTACAAAACAGAAGTCCAGTCCCACGGGATAATCCAAATTCTGTCTGATGGAAACTTGATCAAGCCTCAGGCTGGGCTGGGTGCAGACGGGGAATGTGGACAGGGTGGCGGTGGGACGGGGCCCGTGGCTAAACTTTCTTTCTCTTCCTCCTGCTCCTCCTCCTCCCCCGGATCTTGCACCTGGAGCTTCTGATGCTTAAGGGTTGGGGTCTGGGGAGAAAGGAGAGAGAAAGAGGCGACCATCTCTGGGCCGGGTGTGGCAGGGCTATGGTGCCCACTCTTTCTTTTGGGGGCACTGAGTGGGCTCTTTGTCTGGTCTCTGAGGACTCCTCCCTCAGTCTCCTGGCTCTGATGCCAATTTCCTCTTGGACCTTTCTCACTCTCTATCTGGCCCCGGAGCCTGCAGGGCCACCTCTGGCTTCTCTCTGCCGTGGTCCGTTGCCCCTCCATGGACCGTCCTGGGTAGGGGGCCTAACGCCAGGTCTGGCCCACGGGAGACAAACACACAGGCCTAGTCCCCTCTCCTACATGTGGCCCATCACAGATGAGCTGGCCCCCCTCCCACCTTTTATAGTCCTCAAACAGGAAATGGAGACCGGTGCTTCATGTGCTCCGATAGAGAGCCATGCACTTAACCCTTCGAGGGTTCAGGTTGAAGCCCAAATCCCGTCCCTCTAAGCTGAAGCGAGGCGCGGTCCCGTGGCCACCCTTGCCTTTGGGAGGGGAGGGTTTGAAGCACAGCCATGGCAAGTCCTGGAGCCCTTCGCTTCCCGGAGTCTCTGACGCCAGGTGTTATGGTGTGGATGGGAGGTGGCCCCCAAAACCTCACATGTGAATCCAATCAGTGAATTAATCCTCGGATGGATGGATGGGGATTAGCTGGGTGGTAACTGAAGGTGGGTGTGTGGCTGGAGGTGGGCTTGGGGGCGTGGCTTTGGGGTAAACATTGGGCGCCTGGCCAGTGGAGTCCCCACTGCTCGTGTGGGGAGCTATGTGGGACACTGAGCCGAGGTGGGCTCTCTGGTCACCTGCAGGTGCGCTGCGTCCCCTGTGGGACAGGCTCTCTGCTGTCTCAGCCAATGCTCTGACTGCGTTGTGAGCCCATCTTCCCTGTTGCTTCTGGGCCCCGGGAGGGGAGGTGCAGCTCTGTTGCTCCTGCGTGTGGTGAGCCTGTGGTCAGTGCCTGAGAGCTTCCTGCAGAGCCAGTGATCACGGGCCAACGTTCCCTTTCACTGAACAACCAGTGGATGGGATTAGGGGACACTGGCCCTGCTGGCGGGCAGAGGGGCAGTGGTGACGCCCAGCCGGGCAGTTCAGACCGCACCCACGCCAGGCAGGGGCCTGGGCTCTCCGGTGTAGAAGCGAAGGCTGCTGGTTCCAGGGCAGCAGAGCACAAGATGAGCTCAGATGCGAAAAAATGAGGGATTACTGACCGATGGGGACCTAGGAAACAGCATGAAACAGCTTCCAGGGACCAAATCTGGGACAAGTTGAGCAACAAAATAATCACTCCAAGTGCAAGGAGGGGACACGGGCCTCGTTTTCCCAAGCAATGGCTCAAGAGCCATCGTGTCTTGCTTCATGGAGTTCCATCTCCCTCTTGAAACCTGTCTTTTTTTTTGTTTTTCTTTTGAGTTTTGCAAGCATCACAGCTGAACCAAGGGCCTCATCTCCACACTCCCTGTTGGGAGCGCCTCAGACGCTGCCGTTGCTCTCCGCGGCCACATGGTGGCGCTGTTGGCACTCTGTCCGGCCGGACCGCCAGGGCTGGGAAGGTCGGGATCCCGCAGCCCCAGGGAGTGTCTGAGAACAAGCCCTGGTCTCCCGCTGTCAGAGGGCGCCTCAGGCTGGGCTCCCAGAGCTCCTCATTTTTAGGGTTCGTCCCTTTCAGCTCACATGGCTAGCCTCCTCGTAGGGCCCGGCCCACCCTGCAAAGCCTGGCTCTGGGTTGGTACTGGCATCTCCCATCTCCTGGTGGGCCACCTTCTCCCACCGGCTGCATCCCTTTAAAATTCTCCAGCCAAGGGACTTCCTGCTCCTCCTCCCGACTCCCAGGGAGGACAGGCATGTGGACATCCAAGGGTTGCCCCTTGGAATTCCACAGTGCGGACACTACGTTCTGAGGGAGGGTGGCCAGTCCAGTGCGACTTTCTGGCCTCTCATTGGATGAAGGCCTGAGTCCTGCAGCCCTTCATTGAGTCACCTTCTCCAACCAAAATCCTTGTCACGTGCCTTGTCACGTGCTGGGTTCTGTCCCAGGGTCACAGGGATGGGCCTGCCGGACAACTGAGGCAGCACCCAGACCCGCCTTTCAAGAGGAACTGAGTCAGGAAGAGTTCAGACATGTCACTCAGAGTAAGAGGCATGAGCTTATTGAAGGCACAGGAAGCAGGAAAGGGGACACTCTTAAGGGAGAGAGTGGGTCCTCTCCAAGACAAAAGGGACAGTGTGCCCCTTCTGCCTTCCAGTTTTGTTGGGGATCTCAGAGAAGTTTCCAGAGAGTCCTGCCCAGGTCCACATCTCGACTTTTGACGGCAAGATGCTGTCACACTTTTAGGTCTTCCCTGTCATGACAACTGTAGGTCACTGTGGCCCATGCTGACCAGTTCTAATTGGATTCTTAGGCATGCATTTTTGCAGATTTTATGGTTAGGAGGAATTATCCTCATCTCCTTGAGTTTTAGGATCTGGTGGATGAAAAGGGTCACAAATGGCTCCCCCTTCAGGGTCCCTTGGGTTCCTGTAATTGACATTATCTGGGGCCTGCATTTCTCCTGCAGTTGATGGGCTGTGTGCTGAGGAATGGGACATAGTCTGTCCACTTAAGCCAGGCAGGGCTGCAGGAAAATTGCTTCTTGGGAAAGACAGCATGGGTGGTCAGCCCAATGGACCCAGTTTATAGATTAATCCCTTGACCCCGTGTTCCCACTGTCTGCAGCTGCATGTCCCCTGACACTGGGGTTAGTGCAAAGCGAGGCAGGGTTCTTGGCTGCAAATCTGAAGGCAGAGGTGCAAGGGAACTCAAGAGAGAGAAGCCTTTAGGAACCCAGGACACCATGTAGGGGTGTAGCCTGCTGGCCGCGTCACGAAGGAGAGTGCTTGTGCCGAGTCCTGGACACAGGGAATACTAGCTGATGTATGGGGCGGGGGCAAATGTGAGCATCCCCAAGTCTGAACTAGGGCACCCGCCATGTTCCTCTAATGCACCTCTAGTATTTGGCTTCAAGGTATTTGCTTTCTGTGTTGTTTTCCTACATCTGAGCTCCAGGTGAACAAACTCCTGGCCTGAAATGCCACTGTCTACCTAGTGCCTGGAGAGGGGCTCAGTTTAAACAACTGGCAACTTCATGGGACAGCTTGGTACTTGAGTAGCAATGCAAGTGGTGGCTGGAATGGTGCATACAGGGCCACAATTGTCCGATGCTGCCGTTCCCTGCAGGAAGGCTTAGCAGCGCATGGGCTTATTTGCAGGGCGAGTTTGGTTCTGCAATGGATGCCACCTGTCTGTGGACGTCCCCGATGGAGCGCCAGGTGGAGCACAGGTGGTGCAGGTGTGGAGGTGCTAGGGAGGCGTGGCTGGTGGGGGAGACACGGGTTTCTCAGGCTGTAGCTAGAGGGAACACACAGGTCTGAAGGACGCCAGGCACAGAGGGAGGATGTAGAGGGGATGGGAACTTGGGATGGAGCCACAAGATCACCAACAGGAGACAGAGGGGGAAAAACAACCCTGAAGAGAGAGACTCAGGAAAGCAGGAGGCTGGAGCTGCAGAACGTGAAGCAGACGTTTCCAGGGGTCAGTGGTCCACAGGGCTGCGAGATCCAACCCAAACCTGGGTGCCGTGGCACATGCCTTTAATCCAAGCAGCTAGGGAGGCGGAGGCAGGAGGGTCAGGAGTTCAAGGCCAGCCTCAGCAATTTAGCGAAACCCTAAGCAACTCAATGAGACCCTGTCTCTAAATAAAATATTAAAAAAAGGGCTGAGGAGGTGGCTCAGTGGTCAAATGCCCCTGCATTCAATCCCTGGTACCAAAAAACAAAGTAAAAAAACCCCAAACCCCAAACATCCAACCAAAAGAGTGGGCACTGTCCAGAGGTCTGGCTGCCAGTCTGCAGTGCCAGTGGCGATGTGGGGTTGGAGGGGGTGGGAAGAGGGTGGAGGAGGGGAGGTGGTGCCTGCCCCACATCTCTTGCAGCCCTCTCACCGCCCCCACCTTGCATTTCTGTGGCTGCATCTGTGCACAGGCGGCACGGTGGCTCCTCCCACCTCTGCGTCCACCCAGGTCCATCTCCAGGTTCAGTTCTTCCACAAGCCACCTCCGAGGCAGAATTATCTGTGCCCCTCAGACCGTCCCTATGCCTCCCAGGACACTGTCTTCTCTGCCAGAGCAACTTGTGAGGTGAGCTGTGTTAGCTCCTGGCCCGCCCATCGTCTCTCTGTTGATACCTGATGACCACCATGTCTTTCCCACCTTCTCTCCTACGCGAACGCCCAGGGATCCCCGCCCTCCTCCCTCCCATGGGGTGGAGCAGAAGCAGAGGCACCTGGGAGATGCCTTTGTGGGCAGGAGAGACTATCCTGGGGGAGTCCGCAGGACTCTGTCCTATTGTGTGGACGGGGTCACGCTGGGTCCTGGGCGAGGGAGGGAAGGAGGGCGTGGGAGGGCCAGGTAGTGCAGGGCAGTGGTTAGTCCTGGCCATCTGTGAGGGCCCTGGACAGTGGGTAGAGGCTTAATGCCTAGTGTTTGATGGAAGCATCAAGAGAGGCCCTTGGGCCAGGCCGGGTGGCCACACCTTTGATCCCAGCGGCTTGGGAAACTGAGGCAGGAGGATCGAGAGTTCAAAGCCAGCCTCGGCAATGATGAGGCTCTAAGCTACTCAGTGAGACCTTGTCTCTAAATAAAATAAAATAAAAATAGGGCTGGGATGTGGCTCAGTGGTCAAGTGTCCCTGAATTCAGTCCTGGTACCCGCCCCCCACCCCTGGCTCCCGACAAGAAAAATAAGCCCTCCCTCCCCGTGCAGCCAGGCACAGCACTGGGGATTTTCTCTGGAGGGGGCACTTGAGGCCCTCTGCCAACAAGATGCTCTTGCTTAGTGGGTCAAACTCTCTAGATGGCAGAGGCTGAGCCTGGCCACCCGGCCACCTGTCCCTCCAGCTCCCAACAGGACATTTGTTCCTGAGGAACTTTGTGAGAGGCAGAGCTGAGTGCAGGGGCTGGGATGGGTGGGCTCCTCGCCCCTCTCCTCTTCCTTGAGCCCACAGGGAGGGTGTCGGGCACCTGAAAGGCCTCTAGTGGGGGTACGTGCACCGGGGCCAGCTGAGCTTGGCGGCCAGCACCGCCTGATGCAGGGGGCTCTCCTCTGAGCGCCGTCAGTCAGCGTGACATCCCCGCCGCCATTGATTTCTATGTCTTTCTACACTAATTAGACATGTTATTACTAATCTTTGGTAATCACCACAAGGGGCTTGTGGAAAGTCTCTGAGATTTCAATCTAGATTAAAAATAAGAACGATTATCACCTCTGGGAAAATGCAAAGAAAGCACATGTTATTTTAATGTTTAAATCAATAAAACTGTCCTGCTTCTGTTTTGTGCGAGTATTGATGAAATTTATAGAAATCCCGTTTACACTTCTCTCTGTCCGTCTCATCCCTGCAGGGGTGTGTGATTGATTTCTCAGAGGGCATCTGACAGGGGCTACGTGGAGAGGTTGTCAAAGACCCCGCGTGCATCCGGGGGAGGCCCGGGGACGGGAGGGGCTGCCAGCACCTAGTTCCCGCTCCTCTGTTTTGATTTCCACTGATTCTTCTTATTAAAGAAGGCTTTGATGCCACGAGAGAGAAAGGGAGGAAAATCCTTTCTTTCTTAATGAATCTCACTTCCAATTGTTAGATTGCAAACTTTGATAGTAAAACAACCTTCCTGCCCCAGGCAGACGGAATCACGTGGGGGCAAGTGGGGAGGGAGGCGCACATTTTAAGCAGGAGCCCTGTCATTGGAGAGGGGAGAAATTATCTTCAAATGAAGAGAACGCAATTTAGCACCATCTTGCAAACAATTGAGACTAATGTGTTGACACGGAGAGAGAGACGAGCCGATTTTAAGGTTCTGCGCAGACAGACTGTAATTTGTATCATCTCTGATCAGAGATGAAGGTGGCATATGGACTTAAAGTGAAATAAAGCGCAGTTAACTTTTGCCAGGCCTGGTGGCGAGGGAGGAGGGGACCAGACACATTTCCATCGCCTGGGCGATGCTGGCATCCGCCATGGGGACAGCTTGTGCACCCAGAAGGAGGCCGCGGTGCAGTGCCACTTGGGAGGCAGGCTGTGTTTGTGCATCTCCTGTGTGTGGAGAAATGTGCTCAGCTGGTCGTGAGGCCCCGGGGAGGGGGCAGGACACACTCCTCAGGCCACTGTCCTGCTCGGGACAATGGGCTCCAGGTTCGGTGGCACCTCCTCCCCGGCCTCCTGAGGCAGCAGAAGAGCTTGATGGTTTTGGTATGAGCCCAGTTTTCTCCGGGGGGAGTATTTCTGAAACCCTCAGTGCCACTGAAGTACCCAGCAGGCTTTTGACCCCAGGCCCGTTCATTATTTGTGCATCTCTCTCCCTCATCGGACTGCAAGCTCCTTGAGGGCAGAGGTTGCAGGATCCTGGGACCCAAGTATGGGCCCCAAGGTTCTCGGGTTGGAAACTCGAGCCCAGTTCACGAGTTAAGGGCAGTTGGAGGCGTGAGCAAGTGGAGTCCAGGGCCTGGGTGTCCTGAACAAAGAATTGAGCAAGACACACACAGGAAAAGCCCGGATTTAATGAAGGTCAAGGTGGACGTAGCACTGGGTGAGGTAGAGCCGAGAGGGCTGAGCCGGAGACAGGCTTAAGGCCCCACATCTGGAAATCAGGGTCTGTGAGGTGTCTCTTTCCTCCATGGACCAGACTGAAGACCTCACTCCATTTGCTCCCGTTGGTTAGCTTCTGATCCCTGATTAGAATATTCTCGGATCCCCACTCCCATTGGTTACTTTAGAAAGCCTAATTAGAATACCATCCACTTTACCCCATTGGTCATTTAAGAATATTGAACCTGTGGCAGGAGTTGTCCTGGTGATAAGTCTTCAGTGGCACGGTAAAGGGGCTTGCCATAAACAAGAACCTGACTCCTCTTCCTGTTTTCATATCCTGCCTCCGCCATCTTGGTGCCCTCAACTACCTAACGCTGCGATGGCATTAATGGCTTTATAAAAAGAGGGGGACGGGAGCTGGCATGCTTGCTCTGTAGACCATGTGGAGTCTCTGCCCTGTTGGTGCAGCAAGAAGACCCTCACCAGACACCAAGCCAACGCCAGCATCGGCTCTTGGGCTTCCCAACCTCCAAACTGTGGTTCAAGTAAACCTCTATTCTTTCCAAATTATCTGATCTCAGGTATGTTGTTATAGTCACATAAAATTGATTATGGCCTGTGATGAATGATGCTGGGCATAACCGTGATGATGACGATGACATTTACCATGTACCTAGCATGGGACATGTGCCAGCTCCTGTGGGGCACCTCCCTTACATCTTCAACCCATTCAGTATCTCAACAGGCTAAGCATTGTTATTCTCATTTTACTAATAAACAAATTGAAGTGAAGAGAGAGCCAGTGACTTTCCTGAGGCCGCTCCATCCTTGGTGGCAGAGTTGGAAATGAATCCCAAGCATTCCTCCTCCCACGCCAGCCCTCTTCCCTCCAGGTCACTCTGTCTCCTGGGCTGCACTGGTGGCCAGCGATGTTGGCTGAAAGATGTGGTGTCTCGGCCACACCACCCCGAACGTGCCCCATCTCCTGTGGGTCTGTGACTTTTGACAGCTTGTGATTTGACCTTTCGGAACATCCAACTTCAGTGACCTTCTGCCTGATGGAAGACGGCAGTGACCCGTCTCCTGACCTTTCAGTGAACTTTAGTCTCGTTGGAGACTCGAGCTTCATTACCACGGTTCACAAAGAAAGGCAGGGAGCAGTCGTGGGACGCACTGCGAGGCAGGCAGTTAGCATATTTTATTGTATTTATCTTTCTATCATCATCATGACCGACCGATTTTTACAGATGAGGAAATAGTCTCAGGGAGGTCAAGTGAAAAATTTGCTCAGAGTCTTGCAGCTGATACGCAGCCACACTGAGATGGCACCCCAGGCTGCCTTATGATTTGACATCCCGGCCTTTACCAGTTGAGGGGCGTTTTGTGAGAGGTCAGGGACTCCAGGATCAACAAAACCAGAAAAATACCGCCCCCCTCCATGTAAGTTCTTGAACAGAAAGTCCTGCATTTCTGTTTCTCTCCTGGACAATCTAGTGGCACCTCAAACTCAAAATGCAGACAGATGGTCACATGTTTTAGTCTGTTTTCCACCCCTGGGTCAGATTGCCACAGACTGGCTACTTTATAAGGAACAGAGGTTTATTTAGCTCTTGATTTTGAAGACTGGCAAGTCCAAGAGCCCTGGCACCTACTGGGCATCTGGTGAGGGCCCCTTGTTGTGTCATAGTATGGCCAAGGGCGTGGTGGGATGGCGCACACGGGTGTCAGTTCCCGTCTCCCTTGCTCTTTTTATAGTGTCACTAGTGCTGTTACAGGGGCCCCACCCTTGTGACTTCCCAAAGCCCCCTTCAACCTGTGAATTTGGTGATTAAGTTTCCAACACATGAATGTTGGGGGACACATTCAAACCGTGGCATCATGGAACTAGCTCAGCCACCAGGAAGTGGTCAGCAGTAAGTGCAACCTACAGCACGTTGCCTGGAAGCCCCATATCTTAGTCCAGTGGCTCAAATACAGGCCAAGGTAGACATGCCCCGACTTCAAATCTAAGAATGCAGTTAAGGCCTGGGTCCTGCCCGGACCTCCTGGTGCACATCCTGTTCCGGAGGAAACAGATGCACTTCTGTCTCATCAAAGCCTCAGAATTTAGGGGTTTCTTCAAAGAGCAGTTTGTCTCCTTTCCTCATCCCCCACCCCCATTTTTTGCTGATGGCTCCACTCAGGCTTAAACCTCGTGGTCCCCTTCAACATGTCCCATCTCTCTACCCTGGACCCCCCTAGATAACCTCAAAGCACTAGATATGCACTTGGAAAATAGAATCATCCAGAAAGCGAAGGCGATTCCCATCCCAATGCACAGAAAGAAACCTAGATGCGTTGACTACAAATTTCAGACATTTTAACAAATCCCATGGTTAATCTTGCCAGTTCTCTGAGTTAAAATTTTCAATGACCTTTGAAGGAAGTTCACTGTTGGCTCGCTCAGAGACTCCTTGAATGGGGCAGGACATAGGACAGTGTCACACAGATGCAAGGAATCCCAGACTCCTATTGTGAGGGCACACCCTTGCATGGCCATTGCTCTGCTCACTGCCCCGCCACGCCCACTGCCCCTGCATTACCACGCCCACTGCCCCTCCCCTGCCCTGCCCACAGTCCCTGCATTGTCCCTCCCACCCTTTCCCCTGCCCCGCCCACAGTCCCCGCATTGCCCCTCCCACCCCTGCCCCTGCCCCGCCCACTGCCCTGCATTGCCCCTCCCACCCCTTCCCCTGCCCCGCCCACAGTCCCTGCATTGCCCCTCCCACCCCTTCCCCTGCCCTGCCCACTGTCCCTGCATTGCCCCGCCCACCCTTTCCCCTGCCCCACCCACTGTCCCTCCACTGCCCCTCCCTGCCCCGCCCACTGCTCCTGCCCCGCCCCTGTTGCAACGCACCCCCAGGCCCTTGCAGGCCGCTTCCTGGCAGCATCCACTCTACTGGACAGCAACGTTTCCACCACAGATTCTTCCGCAGTGCCTTCGGCATGGCTGATTTGGTCTTGTGCTTTTGACTCGGTGGGACCGGTAGACAGGACTGAGCCGGACGGTCACTGTAGCGGTGGCCTTTCCACCCCAAGCTCCGCTGCGACCTCTGTGAGCGGAGCCTTATCTGATTCGTGGCTTTGTGTGGGTCCCCAGCAGTTCCTGGCATCTGAAAGGCTCTCTGTGACTAGTGAATGCCATCTAAATCCTAGCCATGGTCATAGGAGGTCAGCCGGATTGTCCCCTCGGGTAACGAGACGATGTGGTGGTGAGAGATCCCGACTGGTCCAGAGCAAAGGTCTCTGGACGGCGGATGCGCAGGTCCGTGCTCTTTCACTTCCAGCAGCCTCTTGGAATCCCCACCAGAGAGGGATTTGCTCTCGCAGGGAGGGATTGTCTGGATTAAACGTGTCTAGACATCTCTCTCATCTTAATGCGGATTTATTCAGAGCAAGTCAACATCTTGCAGGCGGCAGGAAAATGAAATCACAGCGCCAACATCTGCCTTCCAGCGTCCTCCTCTGTGCTGGCCACGGTTCTCCTGGGTTCTAGAAACAGCCCTGAAACCCCTTCCCTCCTACCTTCCCTTCCCTCCTTCCAGCAGAACACAGAACTGGGTTTCTCCCTCTGCGGTTTCCCCGGGGGAGGAAGGGTTTATTTGGGGTCGTTGACAGTGGGAAGGCCTCTTGCTGTGGCCTCTGTCTTGATGGTATCTGAGCTGCACCCCATGTACCAGCAGGGGGGCCTGAGGCTAGTTTTCAGCTCTGTTGGTGGGGGCCTGGAGATCAGGAGGGCTCCCCACTCAGTCGGACCCTCCTTTCCCAGGCCGATGCTTCTCCCAGTTTTGTGAGGACCCGTGCATCCAACCTGAGTGTCCAGCCTGCTTTTGAGCACCCAGGAAGGTGCTTGCTGGTGAATCTAGCTTTGCCTGCTGTCCCCACCCTCTTCCCCACCACTCTAGCTTTGTCCTGTGGCCCTGCTGGACTCCAGTATTGGGCCTGTGGCACCACTGACGAGGTAAAAGGGAAACCTCCAGCACAGGAAGCTACTCGGTGGCCCTCAGCAGACCAGATGGCACAAGTGTCTCTGGGGACAACCGTCACACCTGTGAGCTCTCTGCTCGGTGCTAGTCTCTTGGCAGGTTGGGATATGAAGTGTCCCCCCAAAGCTTGTGTGTTAGGAGGTGCCGAGCGTTCAGAGGTGAAATGACTGGATCATAAGAGCTGTCCCCTCGTCGGTGGACTAGTGTGTTTGATGGGTTAAGATTGAAGGCGTGCTGGGTGGGAAATGCAGGCAGATGGGGCATGACCGGAGGTTACTGGGACACGTGCCCTGGAGACTGTGTCTTGTCCCTGGCTCTGGCTCCTGTCTCTCCCTCTTTCCTTTTCCCAGCTGCCCTGAGCTGAGCAGCTTTCCACTGCCGTGCCCTCTGCCACCATACCATGGAGTCGGCCAACCATGGACTGAGACTCTGAAACTCTGAGCCCAAATCAACTTTCCTCCTCTATGTTGTTCTTGCTGGTCACGGTGATGAAAATCCAACTAACACAGCTATGGTAAGCTCTGTGGAGACAAGAGCCTTGTCCTACCAGTGACTGGTTTGGGTCCCCAGCATGGTTCCAGGCACCTGGAAGGGCATCGTGGACCCTCGATGGCAGCTGCAGTCTTAACAGTAGTCATGTGAGGTGGATATGATTGGTCCCCTTATATGTTGGCACTTGAACCGTGGCATTTGGGGAGGGGAGGAAGAGGAAACTGATTCTAAGAAATGCACAAAAGACTTTGCATTTTGTCCTAGGGTACATCTAAGCAGATTATAATATTAAAACAGCATTTTAAAAGAATAGCTGTGCTTCTGTGTGCCAAGCTGTAACCTAGTCAACGCTAAATCCTCCCGGAGAAGGTAATGTGCTGATCTATGTTTTAAAAACCAGGAAAGTGAGGGTGAGAGAGGCTCCCAGTTACTCAGCTCTCGGTGGCCAAGCTGGGATTGGAACCCTGCTCTGCCTGATGGCACAACCATGAGCTTCTCCTGCAGATTCCCTGCTCTGCTTACAGGAAGGGTGTCTCCAGAGCCCTGGAGCTGGCCCTGGGCCTGGGCCTGAACCGAGCTCTCTGTGAGCATGTGCATCCCCGTGCAGGCAGCAAAGGCTCTCCCAGAGCATGTGCTGTTGTGAAATTTATTCTGGTGCCAAAAGGGGGGTTGAGTGAGACCTAAAGACCCAGTGCACCAGCTCACACGCTCCACTGATAAGCCCGACTGTGAATGGCGACATATGCAGCCTGTAATGAATAAGAGAGAGATTTATTAGAGGATGTCATATTTGGTTAAGTACTTTATATGTAGGACGAGAGCTTCCCTTGTACATATTACATTTTCAATGGGTTTCCAACCATTTTCAATCCATTATTTTTAACTCCTTGCATTATATTGATGGTAAATTAATGACAACAATTACAAGTCAAAACCTCATATTGTCCAATTATAATTTAATTCATTTTAGCTGCTCTCTTTGAGTCTGGATAAAAAGCGGAAGCACTTTAGACAATGTTGTAATTTCCTCTAAAATCCTGTCTTTGTGTTCCATGCTTCTCTGGTGGCTCGAGGACAGAATGGAGATTCAGCTGTGGGTCTGGCTGCCTCCCAGGTGACACTCCTCAGGACAGCCGGTAGGCCTGGGCTTGGGGCCAGATTCCACACTCTGCTAGCCGTTGTGACCTTGGACAGGTACATAATCTTCCTGTGCCCGTTTCCTCCTCTGTAGGGTGGTGTTAGTGACAGAATTCCTACTTCCGGGGGCCAGGCTGGAGATTAAATGAGTTAGCATAGCTGGTAACCCTAGAATTCACAGTGGGTCCCCCAGAGGTGTGGGCTGCAGGAGAAGAAGGGCAGGTGGGCTGCTTTCATGACCCCATTCCAGGAATGTTTTCCTGGGGCACAGTGTGAAAACACACCCCAAGACCCAGTCTGAGCTCAGCAAAGAGAGTGCAGGGATTGATTAGTGATGTCTGCCACGGCCACAACTGTTGGGAGAGGGGAGAGTGAGGACACAGCGCTGTGAGGGCTGAGGTCATGCTTGCTGGATTCTCCTATACTTGCAGCTCGGCATTTGAGCCCTGTGAAGCTATGTTACAGTGGCGGTGATGTCCTGGCAGTTGCCACGTCTGGGGCCAGTCCTGCCCTAGCTTCCCCCTCCGTCATATAGCCAACAAATACCCCTGCTTTCTGCATCAGCTGGTTTGGCCTGGGTTTTCTGCTGTGGGGCCTAAAATGTTCTTAACTGGTCCCATCAGGAGCCATGTCCTCATGAGGGGCTTGGTCTAGACCATCTCTGTGGCTGGCAGCGTCAGGGCGGGACAGCCTGATGCACGGCTCTGCTCTTGGAAACAAGGTCCCCAGACCCACATGTCCAATCCATTATGTCTTCAGCTCAGAGAAGCTCAGAAGAAGGCTGCGAAGGTCTTCCTGGTCACTTGCTGGGGTATTGTTAATGTCATGGGCTGCCTTTCAGGGAAGCCGTCCCTAGCCCTGGAGGGTCCCCTCCCATAGCCAGGGACCACCCTAGTCTTTGTCTCTCTGGGGCGATGTCAGTCTCCTGCCCTCACCTTGCATGTGCCGGGGACATTGACTGCTGTCATGAGCCGAGGTCTCCCTTCCAAGTCAGGGCCATGTCTTACCATGGCTTGGTGCCCAGCTCCCATAGATCCTGGGTAAAATGACCCAAACGCAGGGTGATGAAGTTCTTTAAGGATCTGGTGCCTCGTTTCCCAGGTCCATCTGTTCAGGCTCGCTGGGTCAGGTGGTAACCTGTGATCCTCTGTCTCTTTTTCTAGCTCCCGGGTTGTATTCAGACCCCCCTCCTTTCTCCTGCAGTTCTTTTCCCCTGGAATCTCTTCTATTCTCCCACCTGCTCCACTGCCACCGGCCTTCCGACCCAGCCCTTGCCGAGGGTGGGTTCTGACCTCATGGTGCATCCTCACATGGGCCCTGTCCTTGAGATTTCCCAGGAGTGAAACCTCCCTAAGGCCCACCAGGTCTCTTATCCATCCCTGTAGCTCTTGAACCTCAGACGGGGAGATGCCAGCCAGGCATTGTTGGGGAGCCCCTGGCCACAAGCAGAGAGCTCCGTGGGGCCGAGGTGTCATGTGTTTTCCTGAGCGGCCCCTCCCTTCTCCGCTCTCTGACTGGGACTTGCTGGGCGCCTGGTGCCTGGTTGTGCTCACGGCTGGACTGAGTCATTTTCCTGCAGGTTGACACTAATGAGAACAGCCAGGCTGCTGGAGCGCTGTGTCCCAGGCTGGGCTCTTAATCTCCCTATTGTGCCTGGCTCAGCATGGTGGTGACACAGAACTCGCTGGCCCGGGGCCAGGGGACTGTCAGCAGGAAGACCAACAGGATGGAATTAAACCCCATGATTATTTTTTTCCTCTCTTCTTGCCCAGCGTGGCCGGCAGATGGAGGCGGCTCCCATTGTTTCCCTTTCTCTTTTATTTTGGCAGGAGGCTGCTTTTCCCACCAGACCCCCAGCCAAGACGGAGCAAGAGGAAAAACAGACCCACAGAGGAAGGAGGACGGGAGCCGAGAGCAGGGACAAGGGGTGGAGGGCTTCTGGGCCAGGCGGGGAGGAGGGTGCTTATTTATGGGGCGCCTGCTCCCAGGGTCGATTGGACCACGACATCCACCAACTGCAAAGAAACATCTTGTGTTAGGGGCTGGGGCTGGGGCTCAGCGACAGAGCACTCGTGTAGCACGTGCGAGGCCCTGGGTTCGATCCTCAGCACCACATAAAAATAAATAAATAAAATAAAGGTATTGTGCCCACCTACAACTAAAAAAAATATTTAAAAAAAAGGAGCCTCTTGTGCTAGTCTGCCTGGCCCCTGGGGAGGGCACCACTGTCAGGCCTCCCTGGAGGTGTGTTCGGCTCCCCCCAACCTGCGGAGGTGACCTGTGGACATGTACCTCAGCTTCCTTGAGGGTGACGTGTGCAGGAACAAAGCCAATACCTGTGCCGCTTGAGTGCTGCTCTTGTAGTCTGGAAGCAGTGTTTTCCAGGGCAGCGTCTGCATGGTGCAAGTTGCAGGCGAGGGAGTCGGTTTGCTTTGGGATCAATAGGTGTGGCCTCCACGGGCAGGGAACTCAGGGCTTCCTTTTGAATTCCAGAGGACACAGGACAGCTCCATCTCTAAAGGCCCAGCCCAATGGAACATGGCAGCTGGGCAGGGGTTTTGCTTCTAGGCTGACTGTTTTTGCTCCAGGAATAATAAAGACCTTCTCGATGCGAAACAGCTCAGTGTTAATCTTGCAGAAATATGGGGGATCTGAATTGTGGTTCCAGCTGCCTCGGCTGCTTCCTCTGCTGGTCAATTCCTGGTCACCGTATGAAGTCCAGAAGGGCCACTCTTAAGGTCTGGACCAGGAATGTCCCCCCAAAAGCTCAGGGGTGGAAAGCATGGTCCCCGGTGCAGCAAGATGCAGAGGTGGGGCTTTTAGGCAATGATTGGATCATGAGGGCTCTGACTTCCTCAGTGGATTAATCCATTAAGTGGATTAATTAATCCATTAAGCCATTGATAGCTGACTGGACTGCTGGGAGGTGGGCCCTAGTTGGAGGATGCAGGTCACTGGGGGTGTGCCCTGTAAGGGTCTATTTTTTCCCCTAACCTCCCCCACTTTTGCTGGCTGCCATGAGCCGAGACACTCTCCTCTGCCATGTTTTCTGCAATGCAATCAGCTGTCCGTGGCCTGCGACCTCTGAAATGATGAGCCAAAATTAATCTTCCCTCCTCTAAGTTGTTCCTGTCACGTAAGTTGATCCCAGCAATGAAACCCTGACTAACACGGACACCACTGTGGAAGGCCCTCCTCCACTGCCGGGGGGGATCCCCCTCCTCTGTGTATCTGGCCACCCACACCCTGTGCCTCCCGGAGAGGACAGTGCGGTGCTGAGCCACAGCGCCTGTCCTGTATTTCTGTGTCCCTTTGGTCACTGGAAGTGTCCAGCAGAGATCTCTTAAGGACTACGGGTTCTGAACAAAATGGCTCTGTGTGGAAAGTCAGAGGTTAAGGACACATGGAAGTTAAAGAGAGAGCTCTGCAGGATGGTTTCTGCCCAAACACGGACTTAAACAATCCATGGTGGATCCTGGATGACTCTGCCCCCTCCCGCTGACCTCACCCACCCGCCCAGGTGTTCATCACCTACGCAGGCATCCAGTGGTCTGCCTTTGGTGGCTTACAGTGGTCTCTAATGACATGTGCTCAAGACCAAGTGGTGCACACAGGAGGAAGAGAAGTAAATGCTGCCCTCCACCCTGAGACCAATGTTCGGCCTCTCTATTTTAAAGGCTTTTAATGAGGGCGTTACAGTTATCTATAATGTTAGGAGGCTCATTTTGACATAATTATCCAAGCATGGAATTTAATCTGCTCCAATTCAGTCCCCAGTATTTCCCCTTCCTCCTCGTTCTCTTTTCTGTATTCTACTGGTATTTCTTCTGTTTATTTTGGGGTTTAAAATTAGGGCATTACAGATATACATTAAGGTGAAATTGACTGTGGTTTGGTCAGTTTGGTTCCAAGGTTGCTCCTTTCAATCCCTCTTTTGATGGACTTGGGTATCAGAGGGCAAGTGTTCATAGAGTGTCTTCTCTGGGCTGGCTCTGAGCTGGTCATAGAGAAAGCACTCATGCACACTCGCAAGGCACAGTCTGTGGCTTCCAGAACAAGGGAGCTGGAGAGAGGAGAGGCTCTGTTTGGAGAGCCCTGGAGCAGACCTCCTTCCCTTTCTCCTGGAGAAATGCACCAGGAGAGGGCAAGCCAGGTGACAGGGAGCCTCTGGAAAAGGAGCCACACACACTGGGCATGGAGGAACAAAGACATCCCAAGCTAGTCATGGGAAGGGATGGAGAGGTTTGTGGGAGAGGAGGTGTTTTATCCATCTGGTGGGAAAGATGTAATTTTATATCCCTATCAAAGAGTCATTTCAAAGGATAGAATGGAAAAAGTATTCAGGAATGAAAAGTGAATATTGTTCCTATCTGCATCCTGAAGTCCGCAGGGCAGACTCCACTGATATTCAGTTTCTGGTTTTTCTCTTGGTGACCACCATAAGTCTGCATGAAATCCCTGGGTCTGTGGGAGCTTGGCCCCAGGACCTCCTCTGGAATGCACTTTGCTCAGGCTCTTGTATAAAATTAGACAGTATTTGCACACCACGACCCTCTCCTGTACTTTAAATCATTTTTAGATGATTAATCATCCCCACAATGTCAATAGCTGTTCAATTGTATTGTTTGTGGAAAAAACAAGGAGAAAATTCTGTGCACGTTCAGTATAGACGCAGTGCTTTTCCCTTGGGAATATTTTTGGTCAGCAGTTGACTTGAATTGAAGATGCAGAACCCATGGACACAGAGGGATGACTACTCCACAGCTAATTCTGGATCCACAAGTTCATATGGTGAATGCCAATGCTTCCCCTGGGATTAGGACCAAGGGATACACACATGACCCTGTCATTAGGGTTGGCAAAAGTCAATGAGGAACAGGAATCGAGGGTGGCAGGGTCAAGCCAATTCCAGGTTGTGAGGAGCTGTGCAGAGGCCCAAGGACACACGTCTCACCACCGAGTCAAGGTTGTTATTTGGCTGTGGTAGAAAAATAGTAGATATCCATTTTTCTCTCAATTTATGTGCACTATTTTTTCTGAATGGTAGCATTTATTTTTTTTTTCAGGTGGCCACTAAACATTAAGGTGGTTAGGTCTAACCAAACAGAACCAAATGTTCTTTTTGGCCTAGTAAAAAAGTTACCAAGTCACTAAAATGACACGAATTTGGAAAGTCTGGGAACTCCTGGCATGACCTCTATTCTAGAAACTCCTTCTGGCTCTGTGTAGGGAGATGGGCGGGCAGAAGCAGTGAGATGGGACAAGAGATCATTGAAGTAGGTCCCCTGAGCCACAATGGTGGCAGTGACCAGGGAGGGGACCCGAGAAATGTGGAGAAGTGAACTACTCTCCGGCGTGGGCAGAGAGCCACAGAGGCTGCTGCTGTTGGAGGGGAGCTTGGAGAGCCAGGTGGAGGTTGACGCCATCTGCCGAGGTGGCCTGAGAAGGGAAGGTGTGCAGGGCTCAACCCCTGGGGGGTGTTTGGCTGCAAGGAACAGAAAGCCCTGACTCCGCTTGGTTCAAACCACGATTTGGAGCAGAGGAAAGGGATGGGTGGGGAGGGAGGAGGGATGGGAAAGAGAGAAATGGTGGCATAACGCTGACCCGAGTCTGCTCTAAACATGTACAAACATACCACAATGGATCTCAACACCCCTGTATCCATAATGCACCAATTAGAAAACACATAGAAGAAAGATCAGTAGAGTAGGGTCCATAGAGGAAGGGGACAGAGGAGGGGGCCAGGGAGGGAAAGAATTTGGAACTGAATTGGAGAGAATTATACTCCATGCTTGTATGATTATGTATTAAAAAAAACACAATTTTTTAATAAATTAAAAAACACAATTTTTTAATAAATTGTGTTAAAAATTTAACACAAATTTTAAATTTGCTTAATTTAGCAAATTAATAAATTTGCTAAATTTATTGCTTAATAAAGCTTGGCCCTGGAGGTGGTCATCAACTCATGTGGCAATTTCCTTGTTGGGTGGATTCTCCCAGGATCCTCTGGGGTGTTGGTGTGGACGCAGGGAAAGCTAGTAGAGCCAGTTGGCTCTCCAGGGTACTGAGGCCAGGATATGCAAGGTCATTCTTACGGCTTTTTTGACTAGCTGACGGTGCAGATAGATGCTTCAGGAACCACCCATAACAGTGGATTTCAGCCCTGGGTCCACACCAGAAGTTTTAAAATACACTGGTGCTGGTGTCTCATTACTAGTGATTCTGAATGGATAGTTCTGGGAGTGATTTGGGCACTGGGAATTTTAAAAGCTCCCCAAAGCTGGGGAATCACTGAACTGAGAGAGAACCACTCAGAACTCCATGCTGCTGCGGGCAAGAGGCCGTGAAGATGAAGTGTTTCCAGTCCCCGGGTGCACACTCCTGCTGAGGGCTGCCACCCGCGAAAGGCCGAGGTCTGCGTCTTGGTGCCGAGTGCCAGCTCATCGGTGGGCTCCGTTTTAGCTCTGGACTTGCATTTTGGAAATCCAGCCAGTCGAGCACAAAAACGTAAATCAGAATCTGTTCTTTCTTACAATAAAGTGTTATTTTTTTCTCCTTAGCTAAAAGAAAAAAAAATTGGTTCTACATCACTTTTAGACTATACTGACTCAGATAATGGAATTTCGACTAAAGTCAAATTGCTTAATTAGACAATAATATCAGAGAAATTGACCATTATAACTGGTTACTGACTTTTCAGATGGCCTGTATTACCATTTATATTCTTTCTACTTGGGATTTTAAGCATGAAAATAATTTATTGAAAGATTGTTCTTAGAAGCTATTTTAAATAGCCTAATGGCTTTTTAATTTCCAAATCGTTTATATTCATCAGTCAGAGCTGAGAAAGGACACAGATTGAGTCCCATTGTGTGGTTGGTTCTTCCTCTTCCATTATTAATTGGTTATACTTGGAGGTAAAGCTGTGGGGAGCAGGATTTCCCCTCATTTCTGATGTCAGAATTACACCATGGAGGAAATGAACTGGAAGCCATAAAAATAACATAAAAATGCTGTTTATTGGGTGGGTACTCTGTGCTGGATCATTCATGGACCCCACGTCTAACCCTCTCAACAGCCTTATAACGTTGGTATTATCATTTTCACTGAGCAGACAGGGGTGTGTGGCTCAGGACATTGTCAACGTCATTGTGGCTGATGCACGTTGATGGGAGGCCATACATTGCAGTTTATGCTGTGTCTCTGTGTAATTTTAAACAATGTTCCCTTTTCTTCTTTAAGTGACCCTAGGAAAGGCAATGGACTAAATGGTCCCTTAGTAGACATTTTCCAGGTGCCACGCCCTGTGCCAAGCACTTCATATGCACTTCACATTTGAACCTGACAGCGGCCAATGGTACTTTAATTTTCCTTCCTTGGGAGATGAGGAAATTGAGGCATTAAGAGTCAAGTTCAAGGTCAGTTATGTGTATAAAATCACAGAACTGATTAATGATAGAGCTGGGCTTGAGTCTGGGCAGCATCATCCCTGATCCATTCTATTTCTGCTACACTGAGCTGAATATCAATCAATGTTATGATTTCAAAAATATGGACCAAGAAATTTCCACAAGATGAGTTATTGGGTGAAAATAGCCAAAACACTATTATAACTACAGGAACATTGAATTGTTTTGTTGTTGTGGGAACTTTGTTATCATGAATAAGCTGCAAGAAATCACATTTTTCAGTTGTTAGGTTTTTGTAGAGGAAACACCGACTTTTATATTGAGTTAGCAAGGAGAACTCTGCTTTGAAAGCCAAGGGGCACCTGAACAGGATGTGTGCAGACCTCTCAGCTTGTAAAAGCTCAGTTAGAGAAACTTGTTGATTGTCAACAGCCGTGACCATTCCTGGGAACCCACACAGCCTTAATATGAACAGAGCACCCCAAGAAAGGAAGGCTGAGTCTCCTGGATGCTATGTACAGGCAATCACAACTGGTATGCTGTGATCAGCTTGGGGTCCTCACTCTAAAGGAGCCATGGATGAGGTGGAATATATTTGGGAGAGAGTGACCCGCTTGTGAAGGGGCTAAAAGCCATGTCCCCCAGGAAAGCTTGGGGATTTAGGGCTTAGGTTAGAGGAGGAGGAGAATCAGGGCAGGAGATGGAGGTGGAAACTCAGGAAGCGGAGGGACTTCCTTTGTGTGACCTTGGGGCTATCACTGATGAGGAGATGACAGATGGAGGGAACAGTATCGTCTCTATCTCTGCAGATGGGCAGGATAGAGTCTGGATGTCTTCTGGGAAAGGGGTTTGGTGGATAACTGGCTGGATTGAAAGACCCATGGTGGCTTGCCTCACCCCCAGATGGTGTAAAAATCTGTATTCCTTAGATACCATTGGCCATTGGTAGGAGTCTCCAGCCTTTGAGACTAGAGAAGATTGGTTCAGCCCCCATTTGTCTACTGTGACTGTACATAGTGATTGCTAAGATTTTTGCAAGCTTATAGACGCTTGCATCATTATGCTTTCCTTTAGATGTGACATCTTCTTTCATGCAATGGCTGGGCCACCTTTGGTCTCTCTTGCTCTCTGTTCTGCATGTACCAGAATTAGCCCCAATCAATAGTTATGTTACTTAAACACACAGATGACCTGTTACTTGCAGGATGAGGCTTATTTTTGTTTCCTTTTTATTTTTTTATTGATGCATTATAATTATACAAAATATTGGGATTCATTACTTGCATATGCAAGTAACATAATTTGATTGAACAGGGTCTCACCATGTTGCCCAGGCTGCTCTTGAACTCCTGGGCTTCAGCCATCCTCCTGCCCCAGTCTCCCAAGTAGCTTGGACGGTGGGTGTGCTCCATTGCATCCAGCTCAGAAAGGGTCTATGTGTATGTGCTGGTCAAGGAAGGGCTGAGTGTTGTTTAGTGGGCTTTAGAAGTCTTTCTTATTTCTGTAGAACAACCTCAAATTGAGCATCAGGCATCTCATTCTTAAAATGTCCTCGATGACCCACTATGAGGGAACTTTCGTAACCTTTGATCCTAGATCACTCACTTTCTTTTTGCTCTCTTCCCCTCCCCCACCCAGCTTACTTTTTCCGTGTTGATTTTGGGAGCGAATTTCTTATATAGGACACTTTAGCCAACTTCCTCATTGCTTTATTTTGTGCTGAACTCCAGATTCTAGGACAGCAGTCTTCGAATGCTTTGACAGTGACCCACAGTGAGAAGCCACAGGATGCTGTGGCTCAGACACTCGTATGGGGCTGATTCTTAAACCTCAGAGGGACCACATCTGTTTTCTGTTCTGTATGGTGTCATGCTGTGCAGTGCTGTCCCCTCTCACGCCATTCCATTTGTTTCTAAATTTTAGGCATGTTTCACTAAATCGATTACAACCATCTGACCTATTAAAACTTGAAAATTTCAAGGCCCTGTTCCTGCCTTTCTAAAGTGACTTGCCACATACTTTTCTCTCACCGTGTTGCTTCTGTGAGTCCTGGACCACAAATGGTTCAAGGGCAAGGTCTTGCTTTTCAGTTCCCCACCACAACTCACTCAGTCCTAAGCACTTAGCTGGGCCAAAGAGGTATTGAGGAGAGATGGTACTTATTGATCAATGGAATTATGGGGGCTCTCTGAACTACATTGAAAGCTGAAGGTGGCTGTATCACAGCAAGAAACGCTGGGATCAACTCCATCTGTAGCCACATTACAGGATGAGCAGATAATCCCTTTGTTTTGTAAATGGTGATGTATTCCTTAGACACCAGTTCATTCAGCCAGGCGCAGTGGTCCACACCTGTAATCCCAGCTGCTCAGGAAGCCGAGACAGAAGGATTGCATGCTCAAGGCCAGCCTCAGCAATGTAGCAAGGCCCTCAGCAAGCTAGAGAAAGCCTGTCTCAAAAATAAAATGGGCTGGGGATGTTGCTTAGAGACTAAGTGCCCCTGGGTTCAATCCCTAGTGCCAAAAAACTGGGTCCCCAAAAATCAAACCAAACCAAACCAACAAAACACACCAGGTCATTCAAAAACATTTGTTACAGAATTTGTGCCAAACTTTTCCTTGTAGTCTTTTCTGTAGAAGTTAGAAACACAAGGCGTACTCTTGTCCTTGAGGAGCTCAGGAATTGACAAAGAATGAATTTATAATGCAGTAGATGCGTTTGTAAGGCAATGTGAAACTGGTGTTGTGCTAGAAGCATGAAGAGGGTAAAATGGGGACCCGTGGGTGAGGTGGCAGGGAGCAGGTGATATTTGGACTTGGTTCTGTAGGTGGACTCAGGACTAAAAGGAGGAGCAGAGCTGTGGGACCTGTGAGCAGTGTGTCTGGGGACGCGGATTAGTTCCACACAGCTGCAGTATGCTCGTGATGCACAGTGGTGGAGATGAGCGATGGGGTCCAATTGTCTGGGACTTTGAACTGGGGCAGGAAGTCAGCCATAGTTGTAAGCAAAGGGATGTGGAGGATGGACCACAGGCAGAGAGGGGGTCTTGGGGACAGCAGCAGGGTGGGAGGAGAGAGAATTTCACCTTCTCATCTGCTCCAGCGAGGCAGTGACATTGGGGCATGGCTGTCTTGTTTGTAGAGGGATCAAGTAGTTTCCGTGGTCACACTCAGGGCTGCACCCTTTAACCAGCGAGGCCTTGATCTGGCAGACTCCTCTGAGGTCTCAGCTAGGAGTAGAAGGGCCCTGCCTGGCCTCTGTCAATTCTCCCAAGAGGGAGGAGCAGGGAGAGGCCACGCAGCAAGGTGCTTTGGCTGAGACGGAGCCGACATCAGACTGCAGCTCGGTGTGGAAGGCGTGGCTGACGATACCCCTGCCTTGACGATCAGGGGGCACTCACAAACAGCCATCTGGACATAGCCACACGCAGCTTGGTCGTGCCAAGTGAGGGATTTGTGGGATCTCAGTGTGACATTGGAGAAACAGGAGGAATCATTAGTCCATTGTCCTCAACATCCATCACTGGACATTTTTTTTAGTCCATGGAAAGTGAGAAAAAATAACATTCATTAGACATAATACCACGTGGTATTATAGGACGTGTTATACAAGATATTATCATTAATATGGGCCACCCTTTCCCTCCTGTCCCGACCCTGGCTTTCCTGAGTGGGTCTCAGTCCACCCCCAGGGTCTGCGGCTCAGGCTTCCTGCCCCCGATTTCCACAGCAGCAGAGGGAGCAGCGGGGCCACAGGATGCTGCATCCAAGCCCCTGCTGTGGCACGTCACCAGATTTGGCAATGTGGCACTGCCTTGCGATCTCTACTGTGATTCTTGCTGTAGGCACCTGGGTGAGGCTTGTTGAGTCACTTTCCCCCGTGGTCCAAGGTGATGCAGGAAATGGGGAGAGGATGGGCTGTGACCCTTCACCCAGAGACTTCCCATGCTCTTGATCCCATGCCGACCTGGGACTTTGTAACCTTCACACAGGAGCCAGTGGCCTACCTCCTCCCTGGCAGGGACAGATGCTGTCCCTCTTAAAATCGCCCTTGTTGGTCTGTTAACTGGGAGGGAGGGCAATGGGTGGTAGAGGAAGAGGGGGAGGGAAATGGGGGTGGGGGTGGAGAATACTCTGGGTGATTGGGTCTCGTTGGGCTTTTCCTTGGGCAGACAAGGGGATTTTCTGGCACCGTTTCCATTAGGAGAGAAGTCTTTTTCTCACCGACCCCCTCTCCCACGGCTGCCCTGTCCTTGTCACTGGCTCTCACAGGCCCAAACCACACAGTGCCTTACTCATGGAGTCCTACCTCAATGTCTGCACGGCCCACCTCAGGCCACTGGCTAGGGGCCCTGTCTCGGGAAGGAGAACTTAATCCTTCCTACCAGGGAAGGCCTCACTTTGATGAAACGATGGGGCCATGTTCTGCCACCTTCTTCCTTCTCTACCTTTAGAGAAGAGGGGACCCACACCAGAAGCTACATGGCTGGTCAGTCCCTGGAGATTGACAGGAAGCTGGCTCACCATGTCTTTATGACTAATGTGAAGAAGCTTGAGTTGTGTTGCGTCTCAAGCTGCCCTTTCTTGGGTCACTTCTCCCTGGGAGTGGTGAAGAGCGTGGTGCTAACAGTAATCCCCGAAAGGCCATTCTCTGCCACCACCCACCCCATGGGTGGGACCTTTGATGGCTCCCCAGGAGAATGGTGAGACCACGGAGGGCGTCTTTGTGCACACGAGTACCACGAGCCACCTGCCAATGTCCTTCCTGCTGCTTCCGCAGGCTTGGGCGAGAGGTGGCAGGTATGTGGCTGATGAGGACCCAAGGGTCCTCCTCTCTGGCTACTGCCTAGTGGTCAGTACGTCCCATTGCAGTTTAGGGCTCACTCTCAACTCTTCTTGTTGGTGCAACATGACCCCCAATAAATCAGGTCCTTTCCCTGGGAAACTTATTTGGGAAATGGATGTGATTTAATTAAGGACCTGGGGTGAGACTGTAGTGGATTATCAAGTGGACTCAAGTGTAGATACACGTAACCTCAGAAGAGGGAGGTGAAGGGAAATTTGGCACTCAGAGAAGGCTCTGTGAAGAAGGGCCAGTGGAGTCCAAGGAGGCTGGCCTCAAATCCTGGCATGACGCTACTTTTAGCTGAAAAGAGCCAGAGGAGGGGAGGAGGAAGGGGCTCGCTCTCCCCTAGAGCTCTGGAGGGAGCGTGGCCCTGCTTGATTTTGTTCCGATGATACCGATTTTGAGCTTCCGGCCTCCAGCACTGTAGGAGAATACGTTTCTTCTATTTGAAACCATCCAGTTTGTGTTGATGTGTCACAGTGGGCTTTGGAAACAAATGCCTTTAACAACTCTCTGCCCTGGGGATGCCAAGACCAAAGTCCAGGCTCAGGTTTTAGATGCCTGGGCTAGGGTCTTTCCCAGGCAGCATCCACGGCTCCTGGTTGTCTTGAAGACAGAGGACTCGGATCCTTTGGCCACCGGATTACTAGTCGATTTGACGATCTACAGACCAGAGTAAATGGCAGACAGAGCAGGGCCGGGCAGTGAGCACTCTGACCAGGGATGGTGAGAGGAAGAGACGCCCTGCTCCAGCAGGCAACAGCCCACACCCTCCTGACACCCCCAGCCAAGTGAGGGAGACCCCCTGATCAGGAGAAGGAGCCGCGAGCCTGCCTTGCAGCATGACCTCACCCAGCAGGCCTGCCCGGGAAGGCTGTCAGTCTCGGGTGTACTGGATCCTGACACCCAGCCTGACAGTGGCTCAGTTGTGTCCTCCCCCAGGGCCAGCGGCTATCATCAGCAAGGACCCAGCACTATGCAGAACTTGGAGGCCAAGGCAGGGAGAGGTGCAGTAGCTTTGGTGATGTGGGTGGAGAAGAATGTGCCTTGGTCAGGGAGAAGGGGTCCTTCCTGACTCCAGGGTGGGCTGGCCAGTGTCTATTGGCCTTTCAACTGCAACTCCCTCCCCGCTGAGGACAAAGGCAAGAGCCAGCAGGGCCCTGCGTGGAGGCCTATCAGAGTGACAGATGTCCAGCTCTCCTCAGAAGATCTCCCCACCTCTGGGCCCATCAGTGCCCTGGAGTCGGCTTCTGCAGTCCTCTCCCAGGTGGCTTCTCCAAAGAGCCCTCCACGTGTCGTCCTTGAATGTCCTGGGCTGTGGCTCAAGCTGGGATCCTTCTTTGGCATCTTAGAGACGATTTGAAGTTCTGGCTCTACAAATGGCTGCCGCTCGGGAAGTCCACCTGATGCTCAGACCACATTCCAGTTTTACCGACGGTGCCAGTCCCATTTTTGAAGCCAGAACCCTGCGAGCACTGACAGGCTGGGTCCCTTAAGTCTCCTTCCGCTTGGGATGGCTCTTCGCAGTCTTTCTGGGACTCCCGTGTAAGTTGACACTTTGACCCCATCCCATCCTCAGACTTTGGTTGTGGTGAGAAAATCTGAATCCTTCTCCTCGTGAGCGACTGGGGGAAGCCCTGCTCTGGGAGTCGGGTGCTGGCTTTGGTCACTGGGAATCCAGCAACTTCTTTTGCTCCGTCGGTGGCTCCCTTGTCATGCTGTCCCTATGGATGGCATTTATTCCCAGTGAGATCCCCAGGGTCTCCAGGGCCTGTCTGGAGATCCTGCATCTCCTGGCCTGTCCAGCACAGAGGAGCCGCCAAGGGCAAGTCATTATGGAACGTGGTGGCATCCGTGTCCCTGTAGCGTCCAGGGACAGTGCATCCTTCCTCGGAGGCTGCTCTCTCTTTTCACATCACAGATACTGGCAGCCGCCTCGGCTTCCTCTTCCTCAATATCATGAAATTTTGGCTCGTCGGAGGAGTGCGTGGGCCCTTCTGACCTTTCGCCCTTCCATCTGCCAGACCGCCCTTCCATCTGCCAGACCCTCCTTGTTTCTTGTCTTCCCTCCTCCGGCATCATCTCTATACTCGGTAGATAGGCCGCGCAGGTTTGCAAGATAACGGACAGATGTGCATGACAAACAGACGAATCCTAACATATGATCTTCTGCACATCAGCTTCTGTATCTGTAAAATTGGTCCGTTTGGGGTTTTTCCTCTCGAGATGGCCAGTGCTGGCACATGCCCCGCACACGTCCAGAGAGAGTGGTCCTGTGCCACTTGGCCACAGCATGGGCCTTCAGCCTCACTTGCCTGATACCCGAGACAGCTGGGGAGTCAGTGAGTTGTTCCCCAGCTGAGGCAGGATGGTGATCGAGTGGCCATCACCAGGGGACTGCAGTATCCCACTGCGTCTTTCCCTACGGGCATCTGCTCTCAGGGAACCTGTCACCAAGCTGCTCCACCTGGGGCACTTGTTTTGTGAGTCTTGTGGGAGGCCAGAGTTTACTCTATGCCCAGTAAGGAGCGGGTGGAGGTGATGGACAGACCACACTGTCCATCAGGTCTGTCTGTCAGACAAGACTGTCACCCAAGCACAGCCAACATTTTCTTCCACAGAACTCCAAAGGCCACACATTCTGCCACTCAGGGCCTCCTCCCCAGTGGCAGAGATGCAGGGTGCCGTCACCACGAACTTGGGATATATGCCTTACTTCTCTCTCACCCTTGAAAGTGTCTGGAGATATATGTCATGGCTAACTCAGAGGCCAAGCCCCGGATGAGCTAAGGTGGTCACCAGGCAGACACATCAAAGCTCCATGCTGGATCCACCTGTGGACTAGGAGTGCCAGGCCAGCTGTCCCAGACCTGCCAACAACACAAGACAGACAGCTGGACATAGCCAGGGCAACCAGACCCAGACAGAGGTGGGAGCAGGGTCGTGAGGTGGGGTGTACTAGCTTCTGGTGGCTGCTGTAACAAATCACCCCAGCCTGCATGGTTTAAACCGCAGGTACTTAGGCCCTCACAGTTCTGGAGGCAAGGAGTCTGGAGCTGAGGTGTCCGTAGGGCCATGCTCCCTCTGGGGTCCTGGAGAGAAGCTGTCCTTGCCTCTCCCAGCTCAAGTGGCTCCAGGCAGTCCTTGACATGTGGTCACATCCCTCCATTGACCACCGTCTCTGTGCTTGTGGTCACACTGTCTCCTATTCTGCGTTAGTCCCCCAACCCCTTTGCGTCTTTCTTTTTCATGGAGAGATGTTCGGGAAAAGGCATTGAGTGTCTGCTTTTCAGGAAGAGGCGCTTTTCAGGTCCTGAACTTAAATAGGTTGTTTTCCACATAAGGTACTATTCACAGTTCTGGGGATCAGGACATGGCTTTATTTTTTTGGGGGGGGGGGCGCACCATGCAGCCCCTATGGAAAGGGAGTCTCAAATCTTGTTGACCAAAGACAATCATGAAGGTAAGAGGAGAATGGGACAAGCATCCCTGATTTAACACGGTCGTATTTCAAGGGTTCCTTTCAGGAAGTGCCTTCGACTCTCCAATATAAATTAATGTTCAGGAAAGAAGCAATTGCATTAGATTTGGTAAGGATAGCAGGTGGGGGAAAAACAGTAGAAACAGTCCCCGTGATTTATTGAAGATTCTGACATCCCTAACCATTGTTAAAATCATGCCGTCCAAAATGATAAAGTTCACTATTTTGACCAGTATTTACTGCGCATGTCTGGCAGTACCACCAGCCACATGAATAAGCAATTCTGTTTGTTCTGGACTCATTCAGAGCGGGAATCGGTGTCAGGCTTGCTCTTTGACCACAGCTTGGACTTTTTCTTAGTTAGTCCACCCCACCCCCCGGGCTCCAGGAGAGCTTGCTTGCTTTTGTGCAAACCTCACCTCCCAAGTCATCCCGGCTGCTTCTCTCAAAAGCACATTTGGTCATAGGTCCATGACTTGTCCAGTCAGATGGCTTGCACTTAAGCGTTCAGTTTGTCGAAAAATCATGCTTTGTTTTTGCTTCAAACTTTCAGACTTTTTAAAACAGGAAAAGCATGTGTGATTGGTATTTAGTTTCTTAAAAGTACCTGTTGACCGCATTTATTCTATATATGTATACACACACATATGATTGTAAATATACATATGTGTGTGTATAGAAACATCTCACATATATATATATATAGTTTTTTTTTTTTTAAAGTAGAAGATTCTCAAACTGTGCCAGGAAAGTGGCCAGAGTGGGCAGTATCATCCCAGCTTTCAGGTGGGAACCTGGTGCTCTAGAAGCTCACGGGCCTGGCCCCCACAGGTCAGCAATGGCCTGTTAGTGGCTGAGGTGGGCCTGGGATTTGGCCTTCTTGACCTCAGGCTCATGTAAGATTCTGAGGGTTTGGGGACACCTCGGAGAGCTCACTCTTGGCTCTTTGCAGGGCTGGACAAAGAGCAGAGAGATCTTCCTGAGCATCCACAGAGAGAGAGAGAGAGAGAGAGAGAGAGAGAGAGATTTCCTCTCTGGTCCCAGCACTGACAGGCTCTTTCCTCTCTGGACTCATGTTAATTGATAACATCTGCCCGGCTCCTGCTTCCTGGTACCCTTGGCCTCGGTGTGCGTGCAATGGGGGACATGTGAATGGGTGGATGGAGTACCCTCTGGGGAACTGGGGAACAGCCCACCCTCTCTCAGGCCGGCTTCACCTTGCTCTGGTGGATGTGGCTGAATTATTAGCTCTGTGCTGACTCGTAAGTGGAAATCCATATCTCGCCCGGTTCTGCCTGGGCCACCCTGGTCTTCCCACCTTGTGAATATTGATTGCGTTTAAACAGGCTCTGTGCCCCAGGCCTGGTCACGGCAGCAATTAGAGGCTGGCTCTCCCAAGGCTTGCGCAGGGCCGCGTGTGGTTGTGAACACGGGGCCTGGCTCCAACGGGCAGCCCTTTCTGGAAAGAAAAGATGCTTCCTCCTGAATAATTTATGGGAAACCCATTTCTAACACAGAAACAAGAGCTGAGTGAGCTCACCCAGATGAAAAAGCAATTCATCAGAACATCTTAACTTGTCATCCCTGATCCCATTCTGTCTCCTCTCCCAGGCCCATTTTTGCTTAATGAAATAAATCACTTTTTTTTTTTTGGTCTGGGGGGAGCTGGGGTGGAGAGGTTTTCTCAGGTGACGCTCTGAGTTCCCAGCAGAAATGTGGAGGCTTTGATTCAGTTGGATGAAATCGATGGCTGAGCAGACATTTGGTGGGCCTAGGAGGGCTTCTCTGGCTTGGCTTCTTGTACTTATTCTAAGCTTGTGAACTTTAAAAAGCAAAAAAAAAAAAAAAAAACCCAAAAAAACAACAACAAAAAAAACCCCAAAATTTAAAAACCAGCAGAGGGCTGGTGTGTGGCTCAGTGGCAGACAGCTTGCCTAGCATGTGCGAGGGCCTGGATTCGATACCCAGTATGGCCCTGACCCCCAAAAGCCAAATGTGTTTTTAAAACTTTCCTTTTGGCTATTTTAAAATTCAGAAATATTAAATATTAAAGATTAAGAAAACATAGAGGATAATTTAACAAATAATGATTCACCCACAACCCATAATCAACAGATCTCACCCTAATTTTTTTTTTTTTTTTTAGATATTAAAACCAGGACAAAAAAAATGTAGATTTGAAGGGTGAGGGTATCAGCATCCCTCCCTGATATCACTGCCCTCCTGGAGCAGGGTTGCGTCCCTTGGAGAACCTTCTCTCACTTCCTGCTTCCCCACGGTCAGGATTCTGTGTCTGCAGATTCTGTACCAGCAGATTCGACCAATCTCGGACCAAAAAAATATTGGAAAAAATTATGTCTGTACTGAACCTGTGCAGATTTTTTTTTTCTTCTTGTTGTTTCTTTGTCTAACTAATACAACATTGCGACTTTTTACGTCACAGGGACATTGTATCAGGTGTAAATAAGCAGTCTCCAGGTGATTTGAAGTATACCCATTTCTCAGAAGGAGACCCACTGGGACAGCAGGGTCTGATGGTGAAACCTGAACGCGGTTTTCAGATTCACCGCGAGAACTCTAACCACCAAGGAACTGGACGCTTCATAGACCTCCAGGGTGACATTCTGTCCCTGAAAGCAAGCTCTGTGGGAAGCCAGACACTCGTGGCAACATCTCTGACTGAGCGTAGATGCTAAGCAAAGAGTTTTTAAATTAAGTAATCTTGAGAGTTCAAGGGCTACAGAGTCCCACAGCTTGCTGAGCCTATGTCTGTCACGGGGACTCCTTGGCTAGTGGGACCATCTCTGAAAGCTCATTGGACTAGGCCTCCCGTGCTGCAGATGGAGCTCGGGTATCATCGCCAACGCTTGCTCCTGCAGGTCCTGCATGGAGACAGGGGTGTTGCGGGCCTGGCCCTTATCTTCAGGACACCAGGCCTGTCTCTTAGGCCCCTGGAGCGTGGTTTTCCTGAAGAGAACCTGGTGTTCCTCTCCGCCCATTGTCAGACTGGTTGGTCCAACGCCTGGTGAGTGGAAGGGGCCCTCGACCAGTCTCGCGATGCCTGTAGCTGCTCTCCACTGTGTGCGCGGGCAGGGCTGGTCAGTGGTTAGGCTTTGAGGATTGAGACCACCTGCATACACACAGCTCGACGGTGGACGGAGAGCGGAGACCACCTGTGTGTCAATATGACTTTATTAAATTGGTCCAGGAAATCTTTGCTCAGAAAGATAAGACGGCAAACTGCAAATATCTTCACTGCTCAGATCAGAACGTTTCTAAAAGCCAATTTATTCTGGCTCTCGTTTGCTCCTCTGGGATAAATAGCTCAATGATCAAACAACCCCATGCCCACCCAGACTGTGTGCATGGACCCCGAACTATCATAGCATGAATCTAGCCCAGGCCATTCAGAGGGCCACACAGAAGGCCTGTTGCCAGAGCCCAGACCCCAGATTCCAGTCAGCCCCTGGAATCTCTAGGTTTCACATCTGCAGATTCAGCCAACCTCAGCACAAAAATAAAATCTTCAGTGGCTGTATCTGCACTCAGACTGGGCAGACCTTTATGTTGTCATTCCTCAGACATTATAAAGGTGACTTAAAGGAGGATGCACATAGGTCACATGCAAATTCTATGGCGTTTCTCACAAGGGACTTGAGCATGTTTGGATTTTAGTATCCACCGGGTGTCCTGGAACCAAAGCCCATGGAAACTGAGGACAACTGTGTCTGTCTGGGACATCCCTCTGTTATGCTTCTGGGATGAGGTCCTGAAATGTGATGTCATTTGTCATATCGCTCTCACCAGAGTTGAGCCAATGCAAGTGCCAAGTCCTTTTGACCTGTTTGCTCAATAAATCTATTTCTTTTTAAGCCATAACCTACCTCAGGTGTTTCATTAGAGTAACTGTAAATGAATGATCAGGGGCATATTGGGCACCCTAGGGGGAGGGACTGGGGGTTGGGATAAGGATACATAGGAAAAGCAATCAGCAGGAGTCAGGAGCAAAGCAAGCTGAAGGCTTTTTGAACTCTTCGTGAAGATAACTTGAGAGGAGGTGAACTGAGCCTGCTGCAGCTTCTGTGTCTCTTCATACTTAGCATTAGTGACCCAGATTTCGAGAGCTGAACTGATGTGGCAGGGTGGTGATTGTCCTTCGAGGGCCTGAAGGTCAGACCCATCCTTGGATGCTGTTGAGCTCCTTCAAAGGGAATTCATGGCCCCAATTTCAATCATCCTGGGAAGAGATTGGCAGCTCTGGGATGGAAATGTGGAGTTAGAAGACAGACCTGATATCTTAAAGGAGAAAGGGTCTTCTTTCATCTAGGGCCAGAAGTAAGCTTGGCCTGACCCCCAGGACATTGAGAGGACTCTGCGCACATTCCACAAATGGGGTGGAGTGCCCCGGTCAGATGGCAGGTAGCCAGCTAGGGACAAGACAGGGTGGGTCTGGATACTCGCGGTACCTGCCGCTCTCGTTCTGCGTCATCCTGAGTGTCATGAAGCCGAGCCTCAGCTTTACCGTAGCGAGCTCTGCGAGAGCCTCTTCCACATGTGGGAGAAAGTGGCACAGTGCAGGAGGCAGTGTCTCCCGAGGCCACAGCCCCGATGGCAGCCACAGCACTGGTGCTGCCTGCTGTGCCCTGCAACCTTTGGCAGCTGCAGTGTGGGGGCTCACATGCCCACAGCAGGGTGGCCCCAGGAGGGTCAGAAGTACATGTGGAGGCTCGAGTAAGGTCCCCAAGCATGTGGTTAGAAGCCCTGTCCCTGTCTGTGTCCCCAATTCCTCCACGCCACTCTTCCTGATACGCCACAGCTGGACGGATGGCCAGTGGTGAACCTGCAGGTGTTGGTCACCCCTTCTATGGATCTCCTGCCACGGGTGGACTTTTCCTCCTTGGTGGCACCAGGGACCAGGGAAGCTTTCTAGACTATTTTTGCTTTTTTGGTATCAAGCCTGGCCATGTCAGAAAAGCCATTGTGGCGGACACCAGGGACTGAGTACCAGAGCTCCCTTCATGTCCCCCGCTTCCTGATCCCTGATTGTTTCAGGTGGCATTTTCCTGGGTGGAAACCCAGTAGCCCAGCCTTGCTGTCTGGCCAGTGAGACAGGGTGCCGGCGGGGGGGGGGGTGGGCGGTCTGCTGCTGGGGATGTCCGTCCTTCTCTTCCCATGATTCTTCTTGCCTTCGGGTGACGGTGTTGGAATCCAGGTCAGCGTGTTCGCTGTTCTCAGGGGGATCCACTTATTCAACAGATATCCCCTGGGTGCCCAGGAAGCGCCAAGCACCAGACCCCATCTCCACATGCAGCCCTTCTGAGGTGCTCCAGGGGCCACAGCTTTGGCATGGTGAGTTTTTAAAGGGACAAAAGTCAGCCCCCACCTCTGGAAGGAAGACACCTGATGGCGACAAGTCAGAGCAGGTTTGGAGCTGATGGTGGAGGGGGGTCAGTGAGGACCGTCCTGAAGAGACCCTGGGAGTTTGTAGGGAAAGGAGGAGGGTAGTGGCAGGAAACTCACTGGACACGCAGGGGCAGAGCAGAATCCCCGAAACCAGAGTGATCTCTGTGTGTTCAAGGGTGAGCCTGGTGCATCCTGAGGACATTGTCATTTGGTGAGCCAGGAGCCGTGATGGAGTAAGTACCAGGTGCTTTGACAAAATGGAGGGGACAGTGGCTGCATCTGCCTGGGTCATTGGTTTTGAAGGCTCAGGTCTCCTGAGGACCCTTGGACGCTGTTGGTAATAGTCAGGCTACGACGGCTGCCCTGCCTCCTTCTGCACTGCACCGAGGAGCTGCTTGTCAGAGGGGCCCATTCCGGCAAGGTCTCTGCTGGCCTTGTCTACGCGCCCAGCTAGAGAAAGGCTCTCCCTGCTCCCCTCCTCCCCTTCCTAAAGGCTCACGGTCTTAACAGCCTGTGACGGTCAGGGTCCTGTCCAGCGTCTCCTGTAGTCTGACCGCCCTGCACTTTCACCTTTTGCATGACTGATTCTTGCACTTTATTTAATTCCTTCAACCCTAAGCTCCTACGCCCTCCTGACCCTCTGTGTGATACCCCTAGCTAGAGCGTCTCATGATTTCCACTCTTTCCACTTGGTCAGCTATGTGTACCTTCCGTGAGGTCAGTCCCTGTGGAAGGTTCTAGTAATCATGCCCTTGGAGAGGATCTGAGTCCACAGTCAGGGGAAACTTCTGGACGCATGCCTGAGGTCACAGAGCCATATTGTCATTTGGACAAAGATGGAGACACAGAAGTTGAGTGATGCAGATGGATCAGGGTTCACCTATCCTGGATTGGGTGCTGGGTTGAGCAGTCACACCAGGGCCAACTTGGATCTGAGGGCAAATCTGTTTCTGTGAATAGTCTGACTGGAGCGTGGCTGCACCCACCCATGTACCCGTGCCCTGCGGCTGCTTCTACTGTCAGTGTAGCAGCACAAGTCATCGAGAGCAGATGGTGCATAAAGCCTAGAATATTGTCGGTTCAGCCTTTTGTAGAGAAACCTGTTGATGCCTGGGTTATAGGACTGAACTTCCCAGACCCCTCTCATGGCCCCATGGAGTGACAACGTCAGGGTATCCACTCTACAGAGAAGGATCAGAGGTTCAGAGATGCATGTGGTCACCCCAGGTCACGTAGCCAGGCTGTGTGACCGGAGTGTTTCCACTGGTGACCTGCAGACAGGACCAGGCACCAGCCTGGGGTTAGGGAAGGTGCCAGGAGTCAGAGGCCTTAGCCATGGACTCTCCGTCAGGTCTTGGGCCTGGGGTTGCTGGGCAGCGTGACTCTGCTGCCCTCGTCCACACAGGTGGAACTCTACTGTGGTTGGCCCAGGCCTGCCCTTGCCTGCGGGCATGGTTGATGCTCAGTCCAGAACACACCTACAGATTGAATGACAGCTCCCGTTTGTCTTGGCCAGTGCCCTTCCTGACTGGCCACCAATACTTTCAGGAGGAAGGGCAAATCCAGGGATGTGTTCTCATTCCCAAGAGATTTCTTAAGACAGGGAAGGGTCAGGCTGGAGGGATCTTCTGGGGGTGGTGGGAGCCTCCAGCAGGTCCCCCGAGGTTTCCTTCCTGCCCTGGACCCTTGGCTTCTTTTGCAATGACCACCCTTGGGCAAGTCTGAGGCCAGGCTTCTGTCCCGGCCATGCAGGAGAAATGCATACTACTCCTCAGGCGGAACCTCTGACCCTGGGGCATCACTGGTCAGGACCAGTGGCCACCCCAGTGCACTGGCCACCTGGAGAGACCCAGTGAATGAACGAAAGGCCAAGATGCACCAATGACTCTGGATACACCACCCTCCTGGGGGTGGGGGCTGCTGTGGACGCCCTGAGCACCCAGGGCCCAGCCAGGCCGTGACCTCTCCATCACTCCCAGCCCCCTGTGTCCTCCTGAAGCACTGCCCACCACTCCTCCGTCCTGCGGAGCCATGTGAGCTGAGTGTACGTGTCCCCAAGGTTCCCGTGTGCTCTTCTCACCCGCTCTGGAAAGCGCCCGCCACGCCTGTGTGGGGGCCGTGACCACACACGTGACTGTCACCCCCGGGGTGCTTTCTTATTCTTTTAATTTTTGAGTGCATTTTTTTTTAAAAAAAGCTAAAATTTTAGACTTTTCACAAGGTATCAAGTTAAATAGGTGCTGTCTCCCTGGATGGGCAGTGGAGGTACCCAGCGTTCAAGAGAATCGCACCAACAAGGACACGCTTTGATGAGAGATGCTTATTGATTCCAAAGCTGGTATTCAGATGGAAATATGAACGTGGTTGTTTTTGTCTCCTGAAATCTCTGTTATGACTCTTGGGTGTTTTATCTAAGAAACATGAGAATGTGTTTACCAAGAACGATGTGGTAGAGTCAATCAAATTATTTAAAATTGGGATTTGTTTCTTTTTCTTACTGATGAGAATTAGTTAACTTCTGTGGAATAGAGTGTGCTACCTCAGGTGGGCTGGTCAGAGGTCCTTCAACTCTGTGAGCAAAAGACCCGACAAGAACAACGTAGAGGGAGGAAAGTCTATCTTGGCTCATGGTTTCAGAGGTCTCAGTCCATGGTCAGCCGGCTCCATAGCTCTGGGCCCAGGTGAGGCAGAGCATCATGGCAGAGAGAAGCAGCTCAGGGCAGGGCACAAAGGCACGCTGCCAGTGACCTCCTCCTCCAGCCACACCCACCCACCTGCAGTCACCACCAGCTAATCCCCATCAGTGGATTAATTCACTGATTGGACCAAGGCTCTCAAAACCCAATCATTTCGCTGCTGAACTTTCTTGCAGTGTCTCACACATGAGCTTTTGGGGGACACCTCATATCTAAAGCATAACAATCAAGTACAGTTGGTTCTGATGAAAATTCCTTCAGGGTGGTGTGGTAGATTTTGCAATCGCACAAATGGCTGCAAATTCTTCCCATCCCTGCATCCACTGCTCCTTTGGAGACTCCGTGATTCTCTTTTTTGATCAATGGGATATTGGCAAAGGAAAAGAAAACAGAAGCTAGAACAGCGTTTTACACCTGGATTTGCCCTCTCTTGGAAAACTGGGACCATCACCTGTAAAGAAGCCCTGGATGAACTATTGAATGTTGAGAGATGGCACATAGTGCTCTTGCTGTGTGTCACCGTAGCAGATAGCCAGACAGCTGTCAGACATGCTAGTGAGACCATCATTGGCAAATTGAACTCAGAGGCATAAATGAGCTCATGCAAGATTAGCAGAAGAGGAGACTCTTAATGTCTCCTGGAAACTTAGATGTAATGTAGCAGGTAGAGCAGCCACATTGTGTCCATGAGGCAAGAAGTACTCACTAAGGGAAAACTGAGAAGGAATAGAAGCAGAAACCGGGTCTCTGATGGCCATGGATTTATAGCACCAGTCCCAGAAAGCTTACCTCTGGATTTCTTCTTTTGTGAAAAAAGAAAATTCTATTTTGTTCAGCTGGTGTAGGTTGGGTCTCTGTTTATAGTCAGCCAATATTATTTCTAACTGAAAAATTGGTTGATTAGAAATACAATTTTCCCTGAAGTACTTTATGCTCTTCCTTACCTCCCCCCCATTAATCTGGACAAGGAAAAGGAGATTGGGGGCCTTGGGGACTTACAAAAGACAGAGAGGCTTTCTGGGTTGATCAATAAAATCAAAGCAGCTTTCAGGGTTGAGCAGAAATCCAATCATGAGAAAGTGAGTTCCTTTACACTGGTAACCAAAACAAAAACCCAGATCAGATGCAGAAGCAGAAGCAGGGCCTAGAGAAAGGCAGTGAGAAACACCTGGAAGAGGTATGCTACTGATCAAGGTGTCTTGGTTTGATTTCTATTACTGTAACAAAGTACCCGAGGCCAAGTGATTTATAGACAATAAAAGTTTATTTGGTGTATGGTTACAGAGGCGGAGGTGTCCAAGAACATGGTGGAGCCACCTGTTCTGGTGAGGGCCTTCTTGCTCCATCGTAACATGGCAGAGGGCATCACATGGAGAGACAGAGCTTGGTTTCTCTCCTCTCCTTCTAAAGCCACTAATGTCACCCTGGGAGAACCCACCCTCATGATTTCATCAAATTCCAACTACTTCTCAAAGGCCTCACCTCCCAATACCATTAAGTTGACTCTGGGGATTAGTAGCCAAAACCTTCGTGTGTGTGGGGGGCAACTTCAAACCACAGCTCAAGGTGACAGGGCTTTTGAGTGATGAGACAGTAAGTGGAGACCTACAGACTGAGGTGGCCGGGGGTCTGCTAGACTCTCCTCGTTCATGGAGTGGATGCATGTCCCCCAGCTGGGGAGCTCCAGGCCTGACCAAGTGGTGCTCGGTTTTCTTGGGAAGACACTGGGAGAGGAACACCCCCTGGTTGCTCAGAATCAGCCTGGGGTCCAGGATGCATGGTCCCCCACACCAGAGCCGCTGGGCTCTGCCTGTCCTCCCTCCTCTCTGTCTGTCTTCGAAGTGGCAGGTGCTTTCCTTCCCATTTTGTTTTGTGACATAGATCTCACTTCACTGCCAAGCCTCTGAGACTCAGTGCGTGGGAACGTCATGGTGGCGCAAGAGAGACGTGCTGCATCTTCAAACCTGGTGCACCAGGAGCCATAAAAGCAAGTCCCCGAAGTCCGACTCGAGGGCCTCTTGACTGAGAGTTCAACTGCGGATAAGACCGTCTCAATCTGAGCTCGTGGATACAAGGAAGGTTGAACGTGTGTGATCTGCAAACTCATGTTTCCACCTCTCTCGAGTGCACAGGTACCCGTGGAACCTGCGTGGAGGTGACAGAGGTCTGAACTTGGGGGTGGGTGGAGTGGAGTGGGAGATGCCAGGGTCCAGCTCGCTGGCAGGTTGCCTTTAGGGAAATGGGAGATGGGAAGTTCTTCTGATGTTGCTTCTGATTAAAGGAACTCAGCAGGCGAAGGGGTGAGCCTGAAGGTGCTGAAGGAAAGTGGAGCATTCTGGAAGGAATGGGAGGGAGTCCAGATTCAAAGGACTGGTCTTGACGTTGTCACTGATGAACTGTGGGAATCTTACCTAAGGACATGAATGGTCTCTTGACCTACACAGGGAGGTGGGCTATGTGACATGGAGAGCCTTTTCACTCATGTAGGAAAGACGGAGAGGTTAGGAAGAAGAGGCAGTGGGAATAGAAAGCATTTCAGATCCATGAAGGGGAGCAGAGAGTGGGCCATGAGATGGAGGGGGACGAGGAGTCAGGGATAGGGTGGCTGAAATATGGACACTAATAAAGCCCCTGCTTCAGAACTGAAGAATCACAAACATAGAGGGTGATTGTGGTAGTAAAGACCTTGAGTGGGAGAAAGGGGACAGAATGGGATGCCCAGGTGGACTTCAATAGGACGAGGGTACTGCATCCCCTGCACCTAGGTGGGGGGCAGCTGGGCTTGATGGCCGCTGAGGAAGTACTTCTCGCTCCATAGGCGACACTGTCCACCCCCAAGGTGGGGAGGTGTTTTGGACAGGAGAGAAGTGGTGGCAACTCAGAAAGTGAGATGGCGAAATCGCCAGCGTTAGCAGAGGTTGTTGGCCAGGGTGGAGCACTGATTTGAGACACATGGTCACGGATTTGCAGTGAGACCTGGTGGCATGATTGTGGGACTCCTTTTCTAGTGGTGTTCAGCTACCTGGGTGCAGGCGCAGAGGAGGTGGATAGTTGGGCTGGGTATGGGATGAAATTTCCCAGATGCACAGCTTGTAGGGAGAAATGGGCAGAAAAGACATTTGTAAACGGGCCACTAAAGGCTTGTTCCCTAGCGTGATGTTACAGGGAGGGGGCGGGAACATTAGGAGGGGCTAGTGGGAGGTCTTCCAGTTGTTAGGTGGTGCCCCTGAAGGGTACGGTGGGTCCCCAGCACGGCCTCTTTCTCTGTTTCTGGGCCCTGGCCCTGAGGCATGTAGCTCTGCTCCACACAGGTTCTGTGCTGCCTCACCACAGGCCTGGGGCAGTCATGGGCAGAACCTCCGCAACTGTCAACAAAAAGGACACTTTTCTCTTTACAAGTACTTAAAAAAAAAAAAATCTCAGGTACTTGTTACAGGAACAGAAAACTGACTCACACACCCAGCCTGAGGTTACATCCTTCTTTTTTGACTTTTATTTCTCTGATTACTAATAGGTCTAAGCACTTTATTTTTTCATATTTATGGGCCCTTTGATTCTACTTCTTTTGTGAATTATCCATACATGTTTTTGGCTCTTTTTTTTCCTACCAGGTTACTTACATTTTGTCTGCTGATTTTTGGAAATCATTTGCATAAGCTTATTGACAGTCTTTTTAAATCTACAGAGCTCATTTCTTCTGCCTGGGTGGCTTTAGCTTTGTTTAGGGTGTCTCACAAAACAGTCTGAAACATTAATGAGATCAAATCTCTCCAAGATTTCGGTTGTGATTTTTTTTTGTTTGTTTTTGAGACTAATTAAGAAATCCTTTCCTACTCTAAGAACATAGAATTTTAAAAGAAAACAAAATTTAAATTCCACTGTCATGGGATAATTTTCTTATTGCCTTATGATGCAGCTTGTGGCCTGTTTCAAGTTCTTCTTCATGCAGAGGTTTGCTTATGAGCTATTTTCCTGCTTATGATCAATATTTTATATACCAGCAAGCATTCTTTCAACATTTTGGTATCTTGATCTCTCCATCACCAAATATTATACCTGATTTCCACTGTGTCTCCCGCCCCCCATGCTGACACCAAACCCCAAGCCTTGTGCCTGCTCCACCTGCTGCCTCTTGTGTCCCTTCTTAACCTACCAGAACAAGTGACATGGTGGATTATGAGTCCCCTTTAAAGCCCTTTCCTCAGTGGGATTCCACAGGATGGAGCTCCCCTGAATCTGTCTCAGTGGTTCCCTCTCCTCTGCTTACAGCAGGACTGGGTTCCTTTGCCCAACTGCCTCCTGTTTCAGAGACCCAGGGCCCCCTCTTCAGATCTCCTCTTTTTTATCTGGACTTTCTTGCAGCCTTCTGATCACATTCTGTGCAATGGCTTAGAAACAACACACACACGGAATCGAGCAAGGTGACACATGCCTCTGAACTTAGCAACTCAGGAGGCTGAGGCAGGGGGATTGCAAGTTCAAAGCCAGCCTTAGCAACTTAGCCAGATCTGGTCTCAAAATAAGAAATAAAAAGGGCCGGGGATGTGGCTCAGTGGTTAAGCACCCCTGGGTTCAACCACACCTAGTTGGCCCCTGTGCACTGACCTCCTTGGGTCTGACCTGCTGGGTGCCTAACATCTTCCTGCAGTTGGCACTGTGGTGGCCTCCTTCCTGATTCCTCCTCCTCCCTCCTCCTCCCACTTCCTTCCTCCTCTTCCTACCTCCTACCTCCTTCCTCCTCCTCTCCCCTCCTCTCCTTCCCCCTCCTCCTTCCAGTTCCTTCTCCACCCTCTTGCCCCCTCCTCTCCTTCCTCACCCACTCCCTCCTCTCCCTCCCCACTCCTCCTTCTCCCCTCTCCCCTCCCCCTCCCCCTTCTCTCTCCCCCCTCCCCCCCTCCCTCCTCCGGAAGCGGAAGCGGAAGTGCAGGTCCCTCCAGGGAAGCCGTTGGCCTGGGGCCTGGCGCCCAGCACCTCCCAGCTGGGACTCAAAGGTGGTTGACCCTCTCAGGGAGAAGGTGACTGGGAACCTGGGGACACTTAGCACTGGACTGTGACAGGCGAAAACAACCCGAGCCTGTGGTCATCCTGGCGGAGGAGGAGCGCTCCTGGGGAGGCGGCGAGGGTCGGGACTCCAGGAAGGGGCGGCGCTGGCGGTGGATTGGACCTGCGCTGCCCAGAGAGGCTGCGTCGGGAGGGGTGGCGCCCCAAGGCCACCGCCTGGGAGAGGGCGCCGTGCCACCCCAGCAGGGGCGACCGGAGCCCCACATGGCCATGGCCTCTCCAGCTCGCACCGCGGAGCCCCTGCAGCTGACCGGAATCCCCTGGGGGCACCTGAACTGGAGGCGGCAGTAGGCACAAAGGCCACGTGCTGGCGCTCAGGCCCGCGTCCAGGGAGGAAGCGGCCAGTGGCTGGCGCCGCAGCGGCCACACAGGACGCCCGAGCTGCTCCTCCACTGGGCGAGGTGTCCCTGAGGCTCCGCCCTGGGCCCACGACGGGTTTCATCAGAGATCCTCGAGTCCCCGAGGCCCCGCAGAGAGGGCACCCAGTCCAGCAGGGGTGAGGAACAGTCCCCAAGCGCACCCCGAGGGCCAAGTTCAGTTCAGACTAGGCCGCAATGCCCGGGGTCTCCCATGGGAACTCTGCAGCCTCCGCCAGAGAAGCACCGTTGGTCTACACCCGCACTGTGCTGCTCCACCACGTGTGCCCAGATCCTTGCTGAGTTCTTCTGCAACCAGCCGTGTCCCCAGCCAAGAAAGCAGCAGGGGATAAAGGAGTACAACTCCCAACCTGACCCAGGGGCCCGAGGGCCCGACTCAGACACCAGGCCCACGGCCACCCCTTGCCAAATGTTGGTCACTTCAGTGGAAGTAAGCCCTTTGTTTCTCACTAAGATTTTGATTGATATTCTAATTACCTTTTGCTTTTTCCCATTGTTCATAATTGTTTTTGGTGCCTGTGTGTGTGTAAAGGGGTGTGTATGTGCTCACTGTGCAGTTAGGTCTGAAAGATATATATGTATGTCATATAATTTTACTTTCACCTAATTGCTTTCTTCTGCACCTGTTTGGTACTTAGCCCTGATTGGCCTTGGGTGGGTTTAATTATACATGGGTTTGAGCTGTGTTAACTTTACAGTTGTTAGTTTGTCTATACTTTGGTTCTTTTCCATCTTATCTCCCCTCATCACACTCTTTCCCCACTAACAGCCAAATTTTCCCGTTTCCACATCCTCCTTTTGATTACTTCCTGTAAATCTTTTATTCCTTCTACACAGCTGACATCTGCCAGCTACCACCTGCCTCTCCTTTGATCACTTTTTAAAAATGCTTCTAACATTCTCTCACCTTCCCACGCTATTTTCTCTTTGCTTAAGAAACTGTAATTCCCCTAACTAAAAGAATGACACAGTTTACATAACTCATACCCCATTCATGTCATGGTTGTTAACACCGTGGGCAGCATAGGAGACACCTGATGTTGGATATCTGAGCTCGTCCATGGTTTGGTATTGCGGATGTGAAGTGCTGACACCACTATTTCTATACAGGTGACAATTAGTGTTACAGATGTCAAAGTAGACACTGGTTAGTCATCTCAAACTACATGTCTGCAACTGACATTGGTGCTACTCCTGGCTGGCCCTTCCTCTAAGAGGGGTTGGAGGTGATTGGACACTTCAGGACCCCAGAGTAGAGATCCTGATACTGAGAAATACTGAAAACTCAGCCAAGCAACAATGACTCTCACCCTCCACATGATTTATTGCCCCTCCCAGCCCAAACAGTATTTCAACTTACAGAACTGGGGAGACAAAATCCCAAACCAAAAACCAGGCCCCCAGGAGGAACAACTGGAGAGAACTTCAGGTTCATCACGACTGTACTCATATACCCCAAACACAGAGAACTTCTGGAATAAAAAGCAACCACATACATAAAGGCATGTTTATAAAATAGGAAGGGAAAGGAAATCCATCTCAATTCATGCACAAGTCTAGGACCTCTGAAAATGCGGAAACAGGCAAATTAACCTCTCCTCCAAATTCACAATTGCCCAACAAAGGGTCCCACAGATAGAGAAGAGATTGAAATTCCAGAGAAAAATTATTTAAAAAATCATTAAAATGTTCAATGAATTAAAGACGATCTAAAGAATGAATTGAGAGCAAATACAGGACACGAAAAGAACGTTTCAGTAAAGAAATAGGTGTTGAAAAGCAACCAATCAGAACACCTGGAAGTGAAAGATAACAAACAGTGAATCAAATTAAAAGTTCACTTGGGAGCATCACCAACAGCTTCAATTGCATAGAAAATAGAACTTCAGTGCTTGCTTGAAGGCAGAGCCTCAGGACTTGAAGATGGAGACATGAGTTTGAGTACACAGAATACAATAAAGAAAAAAATGGAACAGGGTTAGGATCTACAAGAATCCTGGGACAACATCAAGAGACCAGACATGAGAATAACTGGGATAGAAGACAACAGCTAAAGGGATTGTGAACATTTTCAATGATAAAGTCAGAGAAAATTTTACCTCACATTAGAAATGAGATAGGCATTCACACACAAGAGGTGTATAGGACCCCCTATATACCTAATCAGAAGAGAAGTTCTCAAGACATGTAATCAAATGCCTAACCTAAAGATAAAGAAAGAATATTATAACCTGCAAGAGAGAAATATCAAGCCATGTTTAGAGGCAAACCAATAAGGCTCACTTTGAATTTCTCAACTCAGACACCTTTCAAAGTAAAGGGGGCTTGGAATGAGGTATTTCAAGTTCTAAAAAGAATTGCTGCCAGGCACAGTGGTGTGCACCTGTCATCCCAGCAGCTCAGAGAGGCTGAGACAGGAGAATTGTGAGTTCACGCCAGTCTCAGCAATAGTGAGGCACTAAGCAATTCAGTGAGACCCTGTCTCTAAATAATATACAGAACACAGGGCTGGGGACGTGGCTTAGTGGTTGAGTGCCCCTGAGTTCAATTTCTGGTACCAAAAAAAGCCAACCATGATTGCTCTACTCAACAATGGATAAAAACCCTTCCATTACAAGAATAAACTAAAAGAATTAATAACAACAAATCCAGCACTATAATGAATTCTCAAAGATGAACTGCACACAAAGGAACCCAAAAACAAATCCCCAAACTCCCAAATAGATGAAGATCAGTATAAGACTAATTATCTAAAAGAGAATTAAAACATAACAAAATCAAAATGGAAGTAAACCAAAAACCCATTTCCATAATAACACTGAATATAAATGGTCTCAATGCCCCAATTAAAAGACATAGATTAGTAGAATGGATCAAAAACCCATCCAACTGTATGCTGTCTGCAAGAGACTCAGCTCCTAGGCAAGGACACAGGCTGAGGGTAAAAGGATGAAAACAATGTTCTATGCAAACAGAGCCCATAACAACCTGGAGAAGCCACAGTGGCTCTGCTCCCTGAGCTCGCTCATCCCAGGCTCTGCCCTGGTTTCTGGGGATTACTTCCCCAAATCAATTACCTGGGTGTAGGCCCTCACCTCACTCTCTGCTGTCTGGGAGAATCCAGGCTAAGACACCTGTCCAAGTTCATCAGGAGACTGGATGGTTCCACATGAGTAGGTAAGAGCTTAAGTAGATAGATGAAGGTTTAAGTGCTAATGGTGATGGGAGGACATTTGTAGAGATAAGCTAGTGAAACCAAGGCCGTTTAGTTTGCAGACCTCTTCATAATTTATACCATATCCTTTCCCAAAGAGGATATGAGATGTCTTTATAGATAAAAAGGATAGTTAAAAATCATTTAAATTACATAAGCTTACAACCAACACCACATATAAAGCCTGGAATTTGCCACGTTGGTTGCGCTGGGATCTACTGAGTGACTGGAAATATGTAACTGGGGACCCCTTAAAGGAAGGCCTTGAAGAGGCAGCCATGCAGTGTTCCAGCACATGATAGATATTAGGAGCATATCCCCTCATACCCGCCCTTCCTGTGCCCCGAGGAAGTATAATTTGAGCTCCCTGCAGTTATCCTGATGTGGTCATGATGAGGACAGTCAGCTGGGGGCTGGCTTTGCATTCACCTCCTGATTTCCGGTAATCGGAGGAACATTTATCTCACTTGCCTGGGTGACCAATAAGTAAGTGGCCAGGGTCTTCTCCATCTCAGCCCCCACAAAGAAACTGGCTGTAATCGCAATGTTAAAAACCGGACATTGGGATCTGATAATCACCTTCTGACATTGTGTTCTGGGCTGTGCTGTGCAGATGGTGATGGTTATGCTAAAGCCAGGACAGAGCTGTTCCAGGGTCTCTGAGAGGCTGCCCAGCTGTGGGTGACCCCCACACTGCTGCAGTTATAACCGGCTGAACTTGGCATAGAAGTAATAGCTCTCCTCTTGTTTCAAGGCCCAGTGGGTGGGATTTTCATTTGACAAAAATTATATAAAGGAAGAGTCAATCTGCATGAGCTGGAGGGGAGGAAGGTCGAACACTGACCTGTTTAAATCAGCAGCCCATTTACAGTACCCCAGTGGATGCGAGCTTGAGCAGACTGCTTGGCACGGGACAAAGTGATCAGAGATCAGAGCCCTGAGTGGCGAGGGCAGCTCTAGGGGAAGACAATGGTGCTTCAGTCCTGCAAAAACCCATGTCACTGAACACGAGATCAGAGTACATAGAACAGGAACAGCAGTCAGAGAAATCACAGGATGAAACGCTTCTGTGCTGGAGCAAGACCCACATCTGCAGATCAGAAGTGTCGCCAGCCAGGGAGGAAAACAGATCAACACCGGGAAATTCTCCAGTGAAGTTCGCAAACTTCAAGGACAAAGAAATAATCACCCACGCACACTCCTGAAGAACAGACTGAGGACGAAAGATGAGTTCAGCTTACCTCGGTGTTGTTCAGCTCTAAACAGGAGTCAATGTAGACAAGAGAGGGCCTTTTATGAAGGGAAAAGGAGTTGGACATGATTTTGCTCACATGGGAAGGCACGAGGAAGGCATCCTTAGGCAAATAACTCAGAAACTCCAGCAATCACTAACCCATGCTCAGGAAGCACACAAAGAGGCCAGGCACAGCGGTGCACACCTATAACCCCAGGGACTCATGAGGCGGAGGCAGGAGGATTGTAAGTTGGAGGCCAGCCTCAGCTATTTAGTGAGGCCCCAAGTAACCTAGCGAGACCCTATCTCAAACTAAATTGAAAAGGGCTGGGGATGCGTTCAGTGTTAGAGTGCCCCTGGGTTCAACTCCAGTACCCAAAACCAAACCAAACCAACTGAACACTAACAAAGAGTCATTTCCAGTCACTCAAAGGATGATTCGTGGTAAAGGATCCACAAATAACCAAATTAGACATAAAGAAAATGACAGCAAGCACTGAAGTCATTTAAATAACTACCATAAATGTGTTTTGAAAGCAGAGTGCAAATGTCATGATTAGTTCTGGAACAAGAAGCTGTTAAAAATAAGTGGCCCCAAGTTTCAAGCTGTGCCTATGACAACCAGGAGGTGGGAAGGGAGCGCTCATTTTCCACCTTGGATAGCCATATTGGTGACCCTTGTGGGGCCTGAGGGAAAGCGAGGAGAGACAGAGATCAGGCAGAGATACACACAAGAGTTTATTGTCAGAGCTGAGAAATAAAGGCCATCTCTCCACAGGAGAGAGAGGCAGAACAGGCTTGGGGTTGTGGGAATTTTATGGGGGAGGCTCAGAAATGGGAGCTGGAGGGTCCTAATGTGGGTGGTTAAGGGTGGGGTTGGTATGAGGGAGTGGTGAGCCTTTCTCAGAAACGCCCTTGGGTGGGAAAGCCATACTTTTTCCTTAAAATGGCAGCTGTCACTTAAGGCCATCCAGATGCTAAGCAAGGATCTCATAGGGCCAGACATCTGTAATGAGGATGAGGGCACTTGCTGTCCTGCTGATGGAGACAGTTCCACTCCTTCCATTTAGGTCTGCCTTGCTCAGTGGCTGCTATGGTTTCAATATGAGGTGTCCCCTCAAACCTCATGTGTGAGATAATGCAAAAAAGTTCAGAGGTGAAAAGATCAGTTTATGAGTGTCATAAACTAATCAGTGGATTAACCCACTTGAATGGATTAACTGGGTGGTAACTGGAAGCGGGTAGGATGTGGCTGGAGGGGGTGAATCACTGGGGACGTGCCTTTGGGGTTATAATTTGCCCCTGGTTAATGGAGAGTGCACGTGCACATGCGCGCTCATTCTCATTCTCTCTCCCCCTCTCCCTCTCCCTCTCCCTCCCTCCCTCTCCCTCTCTCTCTTTCTGCCTGTTTGCCACACCTGAGCTTCTTCCCTCAGCCACACCTTCCGCCATGATGTTCTGCCTCACCTCTGCCCCAGAGCTATAGAGTGGGCCAACCGTGCACTGAACCTTGGAATCTGTGAGCCAAAATAAGCTTTTTCTTCCCTACATTCTTCTTATTGGGTGTTTTGTTCACAGCAATGAAAAAGCTGAGTGAAACAGCTTTTTTGCCCTCATCTCCACATTGCAATTCCAAGTGTCCATGCTCCATTGGGAGAAGTGGAGCGGGACTTGATAAGAATCCTGGACTATTGCAGCCAGGTGTTGCAGGGTGGGTGTGCTGTGCTGTGGACAGCTTCACCTTCATCTCTCTCTGCTGCCTGCTTCCCATTCCCACATCTTCTCCCCCACCATCAGGTCCAGCTCTAGCTCCAGATAGTCTGGAAGAGGAGACATTGGGCTTACAATCCGTCATCTTCCTCTGGCATCTGGAATCTTTGTTTTCATTCCATGACAGGCTGCAAGAGGCAGGATGCCCTTCAGGGTAAGGGTGTTCACAAGGTATATTTTTCAGGGAAGGCTGTTCCCCAAACAGCCACCACCTTTATAGTTTGCGACAACCATGATTGTCACACTGGTTTCCATGACCTTTTATACTGTGTTGTGCAGCATACACAACGAGACAGACACACAAGAAATGGTTTGCCACAAAGCCCCCACTGTACACCCTGCCTGGGCCCAGAGGAACAGCTTTCTCAGTGCCCAGAAGGCAGCTTTCGTCTTTTCCCAAGACCCACACCCTCCCCCACAGAAGTGCCACCTGACTTTGTTAGGAGTCTCTTACTTGCTTCTCTTCAGAATTTCACTACTTAAACATGCACCATCAAACTTGAGTTTGACCTTGAACTTTATGTAGCTGAAGCTGTAGACTGTGTGTTTATTTGAGGGCCCAGCAATTTTGCTAGATGTGGCCTGTGTGATTCATTCATGCTGAGCATCCGGCCGGAGCTCATCTGCCTGGCTCGCTGTGTGGCACTCCATTGTGCACACCATCACGGGTTTGCCCAGTCCACTGCTGATGGACGTGTGGGCTGTGTACAAGTTTTGGTTATTAGAAGCAATACTGCTATGAACAGTTCTGTTCTGGTCTCCTGGTGCTCATACGCCTGCACATGTGCTGGATGAGTCTCCTTGAGCAACAGTGCAGCATACCGAATGGTTTTATTGCTTTTCACTTCTGCAGCTGAGTTGATATGAGAAGGTGTTTTTTAGTCCTGGCACTTGCATCTTGACTTATGAATGCTTGAGTGACATTGTTACAGGACATAAGAGGCATTTAAAATTGCAACATTAGTAAATGTTGAAATAATATGATAGGCATCCAACTCATGGGTAGCAGTTTTCATGTATACAAACTGTAGTGGGGCTTAAATAGCTTGCCCCATGCACTGGTGATTGTTGCAGTTGACCAGGTGAAGTCAGTGGTCTTGAGGCAACAGTGTGAATACACTTGTCTTCTTGGCATACCAGTTTGAACTTTTGTGGTTTTTAAATTTTCTTTTTGTTTTCAATTTGACCTGATATTTATTTATTTATTGTGCATAAAGTGAGGCTTTATTAAGATCATACATTTAAAGTGATGTTATAAAATTTTCAAGGCCTGAATAATTCAGAAACACATTTAAAAACAACTGTGCTGTACCTCTGGGTGGCTACTTCCTCAGCCACACAGATACTCAGCAAAAGGTCAAGACTGAATCATGAAGAAACAGTTATGAACACACTAAAGACAAGTAAGGAGATGGGAGGAGCAACTGGGAACCTCTCCCACAAAAGAGAAGCCCAGGTCAAATGTGTTCATGGGTGAATTCTACCAAATGTTTAAAGAAGAATTAATGCCCAGACTTCTCAGACTGTTCCAGAAAGTTGAAGAGGAGGGAACACTTCCAACTGATTTTACAGGGCCAGCATTTCCTTCATACCATAGCTACAAAATGACACTACAAGAGTAGAAAACGCTGTTCAATACCCCCGATGATCATAGATGCAAAAATTCTAAAAATAAAATAAAATAAACCTAGCAAACTGAATCCAACATCATACTAAAAGGATAATGCACTATGATCGAGTAGCCCTTATCCCTAGTATGTAAGGGTGGTTCAGTATGTGCAAATCTGTAAGTATGAAGTACCATATTAATAGAAAAATCATACAATTATCCCAATAGATGTAGAAAAATCTTTAGCAAAATTCAACATCTCTTCTTGGTAAAAGCTCTTTCAACAAATTAGGAATAGAAGGACTATATCTCACTGTAATAAAGGTCATTTATGACAAGCCTGTAGCTAACATCCTACTAAATGGTGAAAAGCTGGAAGCTTTTCCTCAAGGATCGGGAGAAAGACAAGGCCACCCACACTCATCATTTCTATTCAATATATTATTGGCAGTTCTAACCAGAGCAATTAAGCAAGGAAAAGAAGAAGAAAAAAAGCATCCAAATAGAAGAGAAAGAAGTCAAATTGTCTCTGCAGATAAAATAATCTTATGTATAGAAAATTCTAAAGATCCAACCAGAAAGTGATTAAATTTAATAAATTGATTCAGCAAAGCTGCAGGATACAAAATCAAGACATAATCAATTGCATTTCTATACACTAATGATGAGGTATGTGTAAAAGGAAATAAAGAAACAAACCTCATTTGTATTAGCATTAAAAAACAGTATATAAATGTAGCCAAGGAAATGAAAGATGTGTGTGATGAAAGCCATAAAAACATTGATAAAATAAATTGAAGAAGACAGTTGTTGGAAAGATATCCTATGTTCATGGATTGGAAGAATTAATAATGTTAAAATGTCCATACTGGGCTAGGCTTGTGGCTCAGTGGTAGAATGCTTATCTTGCATGTGTGAGGCACTGGGTTCGATCCTCAGCACCACATAAATAAAAGTATTGTGACCATCTACAACTTAAAAAAGTATTTTTAAAAAAATGTTTATACTACCCCAAATGATCCTTGAGTTCAATGCAATTCCTATTACAATTCCAACAGCATTTTGTTGGTAAATAGAAAAGGCATTCCTAAACTTTTTATGAAACTAGACAGATCCAGAATAGTCAAAGCAATCTTGAGAAAGAGCAAAGCAGGAGACATCAGTCTTCCTAATTTCAAAATATACTGTAAAATGATAGTAATCAAAAAACTATGGACTGGCATAAAAACAGAGTAGAGATCCCAGAAGTGAACCCACTTGTGTGAGGCCAGTAATCTTTGACAGGCCACCAAGAATACACAATGGGAAAGGACAGTCTCTTCAAGAAATGGCTGGGAAAACTGAAAATCCACATGCAAAAGAATGAAATTGGTCTTTTATACCATATATAAGAGCTAATGCAAAGTGGATTCGAGGCTTAAGCTTAGGACTTGAAAACTGGAAGAAAACAAAGGGAAGAACCTTCTTGATTATTGGTCTTGAGAATGACTTTTTGGATATGACACAAAATCATAAATAAACAACAAATGGGACTACATAAAACCAAGAAGCTTCTACACAACCCTGGAAATAACCAACAATATTAAAAAGGCAACCTTTGGAATGGGAGGAAATGTTCTGTAAACCATATATTGATAAGTGGTTAATGTAAAAAAGTTATGAAACTCATACAACTTGGTAGCAACACACCAAATACCCCAATTAAGAAATGGAGATTTTCCCAAAGAAGACATATACAAATGGCCAACAGGTACATGAACAGGTGCCCAACATCATTAATGATCAGAGAAACATGAGTCAAAAACTAATGAGCCTGTAATTCCAGTAGTTTGGGAGGCCAAGGAAGGAGGATCAAGATCAAAGCCAGCCTCAGCAAAAGTGAGGCACTTAGCAACTCAGTGAGATCCTGTCTCTAAATAAAATACAAAATAGAGCTGGGGATGGGGCTCGGTGGCCAAGTGCCCCCGTTTAGTCCTTGGTACCACCCCTCTAAATAAAAAGCCTAATGATATGGTATCTCACTGCTGTTAGGATGGTTACTGTAAGAAGAAGGTGTTGGTGTTCCTGTTCCTGTGGGTGTGAAGGTGAGTGTGCACAGTCTCTATGGAGGTCAGGAACCTCCTGTTCCTTGCAGCCTTATTCACAATATCCAAGATATGGAAACAAACTAAGTGCCCACAAACAGATGGAGGGGCAAAGAAGTTGTGGTTGTGTACACAATGGATATTATTCAGTCATAGAACAGAAGGAGACCTTGCCCTCTGTGAGAACCCCGGTGAAACTGGAGGGCATTATGCCAGAGACAGAAAGAAGACACTGTGTGATCTCACTGAAATCAGAGTCTCAACACAGAAGCCCACAGAAGGGAGTGGAATGGGGTTTCCTTGGGGAGGCGGGTTTGGCGAGGAGGAGAGGTTGGTCCAAGGGTTCACAATTAGGCTGTCTAAGGTAAGTAGATTCTGGGACACTGATTTATGGTATGGTCACTATAGCTAATAATACTGCCTGTAGTTGTTCTCACTACACACACACACATACATACACACACAAATGCACAAACAGAGAAGAGAAAATCGAGTGAGGTGACAGACATGCTGATTTGCTGGGCTGTGGCCTGGTCATTTGACAATCTAAACCCAATCATTACACCTTAAATGGGAACAATTTTTATTTTTCAGTTCTATCCTAACAAAGTTGAAAAAGAAATTACCCTTTGGTAGTGACTCAATTACATTTGGATCCAAGGGCTATTTTGGTTCACGATTGATTTTGGAGAACTTGGGTGGTGGGAAAGAAATGGAGGATATTTTATTCTTTTGGTAAATGCATAAGTGAAAACACTAATTAAAGCTTTGCTGTATATATTTATATATAATTGGGAATAAATATAATATTGGAAGGAATGAACCAAAATGTTTTCTGGGGCTGTTGGGGGTGAGGGAGAAGTGATATGGTATGAGACTTTTTTTTCCTTTGCTTTCTGATGTTTGCCTAAATTTCTGAATTAAGTATGCTGACTTTCTAACTAGAAAAACACTTCAAAAATATCATCAAAAGATGAAGCCATAAAGATAAAAAAAACTATAGAAAGGGGAGGACATGGTTTTACTGGAAATACAAGGCTACATGCTCACTGTGGTTGAGCGTGAAATTCAGCTCTCAACTCCGTGGCAGCTGAGGTCACCTGAAAATCTCCAGTAATGTGTGAACCTCGTCATCTAATAGAGGAGACAACCCCTCCTCTAGGAAGCACATGTTTTCTCCCAGTCATGATTTGCACAGGGATTTTTTTAGGCGGTTGGGTATTTTCTCAGGGATATTGAATCGCTAATGGACGGTGCTCAACAGTAGCATTTCATCTCCCAGATGGTGACCCTCACACTCAAAGACCTGGGCATGAAATTTTCTTTCAGGGAACATGTTGGATGAGTGTCAGTTAACCTCATAGGGTTTCCTTATTTCTGTTGCCTCCCTTGGATCAAGGATGGAATGAGGAACCTTGAAAATGATTGGCATGTCCGCAAGCATGGTCGACAGTGTGATTTCTACAGAGTAACTGCTGCTTCTCTCTATCATATCTAACCCATGGCAGTGCCTTTCTCTGCTTTCTGTGAGGGGAAAATACCTTCTATCCCATCTACATCAAACCTGGACCTGTACCTGTTAAGGGCAACAGAATGTGACCCAAGTGGTGAGTGCCATATCCAATTAGAAATGTTAAAGAACATGGTGAGGTTTGGCCCCGCTCTTGCTCCTGCAGTCAGACCAGTATGTCCAGAGAGGGGCTGTGCTCTTAGTGTGGGGCCTGAATGAATAAGGAAAACAGCAGATGAACAGGAAATGCATGAAGGACAAGTAACCCAACCCAAGAAGAGGCCCATGTTGGTAAGAGCCCCAGAGCCATGTGGGCTGCTTGTTACCATGTGTGACAGAGCCAGAGCTGACCAAAACACAGGTGGCTCATGTTGACCAGCTCACTGACTGAATCCTTTAGTAAGTTCTTGCAGTGTGGATATAATCTGTTCATTAAAACAAAATTTATCAAATAATGGCATAGCAGATACTGGATGTGAAAGCCTTGAAACGGATGCTTGTGTGTGGAAGTCCCCTGACTGTGCTCACCCTGAGGGGGTCCTTACAAGAGGGTTTATTTTTCCTTTCAAAGAAGTCTGTCTTGGGGTCTGGACAAGTGTGTTTCTGACATGGGGAAGCCCCATGGAGTGCTTCTGGCCTGGAAAATTTCAGGGCAGGTGCCATTATCCACCCAAGTCACAAAGGAATACGATTTCTGCCAAACAGAAAGCTGGCTTCTGGCGGGAATCCCAGAAGGAGTGAGTTGTACGTTTGGGTCTCAGGCAGCCGAGTGCATTGGCTTATCAGATGGAGTTGTTTAGACCAATCCATTTCACTTTGAGGGTTGCTATTAATGATCCTCCAGATGTCAATTTCCCAACAAGTTCAGCTGCTTCCGATGGCCCGTGTCTGCAGTGACACAGCCACGTCCTAAAGCAGAGAAGGTGCATGTCCTTAGTGCTGTGCTAGAGGTCATGTATCTTAGTCACCTGTCAGTGCATAAAGCATGCAGCTCTAAGTCCAGCAGGCCCCATGCTGGTCCACCTTCACCACCAGGCTCAGTTCCTCTCTGCTGGACTCCAGTGGTGATCTGCAATACCCCCTGCGGGATGACAGTGACACTGCACCTTGGTACTCTCTGCTTAGTCTGACCCAAGGGAGACTTTGAGTCAGGAAATGATATGCTAGTGACAGATTAATTTAGGGTGCTCAAATTAATAAAAAAAACCACTTAGTTAACTTATTAATAAAAAGAAATACTACACAGCGAAAATCACTAATGTGACTACTGGGCCTATGGCTTGCTCCTCAGGACAACATGGGACCGGTATCCCAGTCTTGTGATTATTCTGAGATGAACACTGATGGAGTTTTTCGAAGAGGAAGACACCAGTTCTGGGCCACTCTGGTAGCTCGTGGTCACCCTTGGAAGGACTGTCACTCCACCTTCCCTTCCTCACAAACAGTGGCCCTTGCCCAGTTACTCCAGCGGAGTCTCCGCTCCTCATCCAGGACCCCAGCTGGAAGGAGATATTTGATTGCTGTTAGAGTGAACATGTCTCAGCCGTCCAAGTTCAGGTTTATATGGGGAAAGCTAGGTTGTGATAAAGGAAGACCCTTCTAGGCTCATTAGACTCTTTCCACCAAACTGCCCCTTGGGGACTCCCAGGAAATCCCAACCCCTGCCACCACAGACACTGGTCTCCCACATGCCTGTGTTCTTCAACTCCAGGAGGAAGTTCCTCAAACGCAGGTGGCCGTCACCAACGCTCTTCTGCTCAACCTGTGTTCTCACTGGTGTTTCATAAAGGAAGCCGAAATCATCAGATGCCTCCTTCAAACCCCCCTCTCCAATCCCATCTGGCTCTGTGCTGAGTTCTCCTTCCTTCCTTGTTCATGGCTGAGGGCGTCCCCTGTCCAGGCTAAGATCAACTCAGCCAGCCCTGGATCTCTTCCCTTTATCTGGGACCTTGCTCCTGGGAAACCCTCTCTCTTCCCCTTTCCTTCCGGGAAACCTTATTTAGACATGCCCCCAAATCAGAATGCTTCCTCGACTCCTGCTCCCTGTTCTGTATTCCACACGTCTTTCTGCTCATCACCAAAATTCTTGGAAGAATGGTCTGTGCTCATTCTCAGCTCCCTGTTAATCCCCTTTCTCCTCAGATCATTGCTCTCGGGTTCTTGCCCATCACCCAAGAGAAACTGCATAAACTGACACCACTAGTGGCTAGTTTCTTGCTAAGTTCAAGGCACTCTTCTCAATCCCTTTTCTTAAGAGTTTTAAAATGCATTTGACGTTGTTCACTGATGGCTCAATCTTACTGAAAACAGCCACTTCCCAGTTTTCTGGTTGGTAATTGTGTCACATGTATGTGAACTGCATACATTCTAGAGACCAATTGCCAGCATTCAAATTATGGCTCCAGACCTTTCTAGCTATGTGACCATGGGAAAGTTCCATGACTCTCTGTGCTCTGACTTATAGGTTTGTTGTGAGGATTAAATTAATTCAAACATAAACAACTAGAAATAGTGTCTGGCTTAAAACATGTGCTAAATAACTGCTCACTGTTATTATCCCATTTGTATTCTTGTCTTTTACTGCTTTCTCTATCCAGTTTACCATTATCTTCCCTTATCTGTGATTTGTTTTCTGTGGTTTCAGATATTTGAGGTCTGAAAATGTTAGGTGGAAAATTCTGGAAATAAATAATCCATAAGTTTCCAATTGTTGCTGTTCTGTGTAATGACATAAAATTTTGTGTCATTCTGCTTTATACTCCCCCAACACAAATGATCCCTTTCTATGCTGTATATACTACCTTCCCATTAGTTTCTTGGTAGCCATCTTGGTTATGAAACTGGTTATTGCAATGCAGAGTTATATGTGGAATTTGATACTATCTGGAGTTTCAGGCTCCATGGGTTCTGGGACTGTTATGATTTGGAGGTGAGGTGTCCCCCAAAAGCTCACATGTGGCATAATGCAAGAAGGGTCAGAGGAGAAATGATTGGGTTGTGAGAGTCTTAACACAATCAATGATTTAGTCCCCTGATAGGGATTAACTGAAGAGGTGGGGTATGGCTGGGAACTGGGTACGTGGCTTTGGGGTATATATTTGTATCTGGCAAGTAGAGTCTCTCTCTGCTTCCTGATCACCATGTGAATGCTTCCCTCTTCCACACTCTGCTGCCATGATGTCCTGCCTCACCCTGAGCCCCGAGGAATGGAGTCAGCCTCTTATGGACTGAGACCTCTGAAACTAGGAGCCCCTAAATAAACCTTGCCTCCTCTATAGTTGATCTGGTTGGGTCCTTTAGTCACAGCAGTGAAAAAGCTGACTAAAACAGGGCGAAGATCCCCCATGGATAAGGGGGTTCTACTGCATGTGCTTTCCATGGCTAATCTCATTCACCCTGCAAACCATCTGATCAGCCCCACGGTGTTCAGGCCACGGTGTTCATCGCCAAAGCCTCAGATGTATACAGCCAGTCAGTCGCCTGCTTCACTCATCTCGGGACGTGTGTAGTTCTATCCCGTTTCCAGATCTGAACTCCATGTTCCCTCTCTCGGCTGTCTTTCTTCCTGTATTCTTTGTTGCAGGAAAGGGAAACACAACCATGGCTTTCCAACTGGATTCCAGAAACAAATTGTCCTCCTCGCCTCTTCTTTCCCCATCCCATGTCCCATCTGTGCTTGTCTTTGATCTCCGTTGTAACTGGTACAAGGAGGGAACCGTCCCTGTTTGCCTGTAAGACTGCAGCAGCCTTTGCCAGCCTGTGTACCCTCCGCTTGCCCTGCCCAGCCCCTCTCTGCCATGCCAGGTGATGCTGTGATTTTAGTGTGGCCCCCCCGCTGTGAGCGGAAGACAAGGCCTTTGCTCCCACCTTCAAGACCACGGGAGCCTCAAGTCCACAGCTTCATACTTTGTAGCCCAGCCACTCTAATTTCCTGTGGATTCTCAACCCTTGTGGGTTCCGCTTTTGCAATGATGCGATCCAGGGCAGGTTGCTTAATCTCACTGAGTCTCTTTCCTCACATGTAAAACAAGCACGGATACAATATTTATCTCATACAGTATTAACAGCGATTTGATGAGATAATATAAATAAAGAGCTATCTAAATGTCTGTTAACTATATCGATTTTCTTCCTACTAGACTGCTTTTTTCCTCTGCTCCTGGTCATATTTCTGTTGTCAGATGAGACCCTGTTTCTTCCAGGAAGTGTTCTCTGACTGTCCACCTCTGAGATAAGGGATCTCCCAGGTATTCCTAGGACACCATCATTCCTGTTGATCTACTGGTCTATAATGGGTTTGAGGGCGAGGTCTGTGTCTACTCTGCTGGCATCTAACTCTCAGAGCTGGGCCTATCTTGGCACTTAATTAGCAGTTCTGTAATGTGTGACAATGTTGGCAGCAGAAGTACCTGGTCATGCGTAAGGAGCTCGGGGTACACTAGGAAGGCTGTGGTCATCTCATGGGGCTGCAGGTGAAGGACTGGAGACGGCATCACAGGGCAGGCGCAACAGCAGCCAGTGTTCTGGTGAGGAGTGGGGTTTGGTGAAGCAGAAGGTGGGTCTCACAGGGGAAGGGGCAAGTGAAGGGCCAGAGGCCTGGAGAGAAGGCTTGACCAGTGCTCAGATCAGGGCTCATGGAGAGGAGCCTTGGTGGTCGAGTTCCCATGCATAGTGTAGGGCCAGATGCACAAGGGCCTTGCAGGCCATGCTGCGGAGCTTGGCCGCAAGAACTTGACTCTGAATCCTTGGTCACACGCATACGTCCACGGTGTGCTCTCTCCCACCCTGTAACCCACCAACTCCCCATAGGGACCCGTGCGCCTGTCTCTGCAGGTCTACTTCACAGCCATGTGGAGCCCTTGTTGGGTCCCTGCTGTGCATTGCTGGAACTTCTTAGGTCTCTGATGATTCCCTTATTAGACGCCCAACTAAGGCTATTCCTACCTGAAAGCTTTGGTGGAGACTGTGGTCACTGAAGGACGGGGGCATCTGTCGCAGCATGATTCTGGGTCCCTTACTTTGTCTGGGTTTCCCTGGGGGACGTGGCTGGAAAAGCCCCCACCTTGCCTCCTTCCCATTTCCACAGGTCTCCTTGGAAAAATAAACATCAGGAATGAGAGAGAAAGAAGATGATGTGTTCCCACCCCCCGCCCCAAGAATGGGATTTCTCCTGACAAGAGTCCACTGGTTCCCTGTGTGAGCCTGTGGGCTGACAAATGCTCACGAATCAGACTCTAGGGATGTCTGCTTCTTCTTCCCGGAGGCTGGATTGCCGCAGTCTGGCTGGGCACAAATCACGAGCCACTGAAGCAGGAACAAACTTTATTTTTGAACTCCACCAAAACACTTCACACACAATCCTGGGAAATCTGCCGACCGCCACTCGGCTCCTCCAGGAACCAGCAGCCCGAAAAATCTCCTCCGGAAATCCCTCCTCCTGTACTTCCCCAACCAATGGGAACTCTCCGGGAATCCCCGGGAATCCCCACGAGAACTCCAAAGTAGCGTGAGAACTGCCAAGTAGAGGCCAACTTGGATAGTAATGCCTCGCCTGTCAATCAATACTATTGGCAAAATGCCAGGTGCCATTCCGACTCAGCTGTGGCTCTCAGCATGGATAGGAGTCTGGGAGAACCTGGCGGCTGAGATGGGAAGAACTTTGGGATCGCAGAAGTGTCTTTTGTGGAGTAAATGAAGGAATAAGGCATTTAGTCCATATTTTGGTAATGGTGTTTCTGACTGAAACTCTTGGTCTGCCTTTTCCTATATCCCATTTAAAAGTAAAAATGGGAAGGACATGATAATAACGAGACTAGGCATGCTATAGATGGAAAATCCACAAAGTGGTAAAATAAATCCCTTGTATAATAATACCTAATGAAGCCCATTTTCTATGGCTCTGGTTTGGATTTTAATTTGTCCCCAAAGGCCATTTGTTGAAAGCTTGGCTGTCAACCTATGGTGCTCTCTGGAGATGGTGGCTTCTAATGGCAGGAGGTTAGGTCACTGGGGTGTACCCTTGAAGGGGTATTGGGACACCACCACCAAAACCTCCAAAACCATGAGCCAAATATATCCTTCCGACTTTAAATTGATCATCTCAGATATTTTGTTACAGCAATGGTAAGCTGATGAGCACACCTATCTACCAATTTGGCAAAGATTAAAGATAAGGAAATGTCAGCCACTGAGGAGAAAGCATTGAGGTCAACCACTGCTTGTTGTGGTCCAAAAGAGTCACAGGGAGAGAAATGCACCTCTCCTGCCCTGATGTCCACATGCTAATCTCCAGAGCCTGGGGCACTGGCAAGTTAAGGTTGCAGAGGGAATAAGACGCTAAAAAGAAGAGCTTAGCTGGACTATCTGAGTGGATCAGTTACAAGGACCCTACAAGAGGCAGAGGGAGGCACAAGAGAAGGCCAGAGTGATGGATGGGAGGTGGTCTCAGCCCACCATCACTGGCTTTGCAGATGGAGGAAGAAGCCGAGAGCCAGGGATTGCAGGTGGCCTTGGAGCGCGGAAGGAGGAGGCAAACGGATTCTCCCGGAGAACCTCCAGGAGCGAATGTAGAGCTGTGGACACCCAGAGTCAGCCTAGTGATTTGCATTTTGGACTTTTAATCTGTGGGATTATAAAACAGTAAACTTGCATGGCTCAGTGTGTGGGATTTGTTAAAGAAGCGGTAGAAGATGAAAGCAATCAATGTAATTTTCATGGAATTCGCTTCATTTGCATACTTTAAGAATCAGAAAATGTCTGTTATTTGGCCATTAATGCCATCTTTAAGAAACCACCTTGAGGAACAGTGTCTGTGCTCAAAGATGTTCATTGCAGTCGTAATCATAGCAAAGAACAGAACCAATCTAAAGGCCAACAATATGGTGCTCAGAAACCTGTGGTACTTCATAGTATGCAACATTACGCAGGCTGTTTTGAGAGAATAATTGAATAGGAAAAAGTCATTCTCAAGATAACATGAGAAAGCAGGACCCTAAATGTCACATAACATATGATATTCATTTAATAAAAGCAGATCTGTACATACACGTCAATGAGCAAATGCTACGCAGTTATCTCTGGGTACCATGATTATGGATATCTTTCTGTTGATTCTTTTAATCTTTCTGTTTCAAATTATCTAAAACAGACATACCCTAGTTTTCAACCAAACAAGACCCAGGGAGGAAACTGGGTGGCTGTAAAAAGAACCTGCAAATAACTCGAGCATTTGGAGTGGGTGGGGGCTTGTGGCTGGTGGCAGGGTGAGGAGGTGAGCTGCATGAGATCGGGCTTTGGGATGCAGCCCTGGCTCCTTCGCATGGCGTTCCTGGACGGAGGTGACTCTGTGTCTCAAAGAAAACAGTGTCTTGGTGTCCCGGGTCTCAGGGTAGAAAGGACTTGGTTTGGTCCCCCAGCCGGTGCCATGCTCCAGCTGGAAGCTCCTTCCTTGGGGACCAACACTTTTCTGACGGGAGCACTAGGGGTGAGGATCCTATGCTCATCCTTCCCAGACCCAGGGGACTGCAGGTGGGACAGGGCGTGTATGCATGGATGTGTGGGAGTGAGACACATCCATGCATACATGTCATGTTCCCCCAGCCCTCACCTCCCGTGCCTTTGGTTCTGTGACACGGGGCTCAGGGAGAAGCAGCTAAAGAGGACCAATTAAGCCTCAGAGTGCTTTCAATAACAAACATGGAAATGAGCAAATTAACCGACGATGCCAAAAGGCTGCGTGGCCCGTGGGGATTTGGCGCACCAAGATGACATTAAGGCACGGCCGCCATCGGGAGGCAATCGTGGATGATGAGTGATACTCAGTCCCATTACCTCTGAGGTGTCAGATGGAATAGGAGGAAAATGTCATAAGACGTCAGGAGACAAAACAAACTGAGGTTAAGAAAGCTCCAGTGGGGGAAGCCAAGCCAGGGAATCGGTGAGAAGGTGCCGTGGGAAAGTGTCGGCTGCACCCAGGAGGACATGTCCCCGCAATATGGCCGACCAGGCTTGGCTGATGTGTGTGCCATGGAGGAAGGCAGACTCCCCATGTGGGAGGTCAGGCTCATCCTGGGAAGGCAGCTCAGCCACTCTTGGAGGGTCTCTGAGGTCCCCATAGGGAGCAGCGAGGACACAGGGTCTTAGTGTCACCACCCTCTAGGGATTTCTTAGAAAATTTTCAGGACCCACCGCAGATCAACTTTGGGGTAGGGGTCCATCCATCTGCATCTCAGCTGGGGTTCCAGGCTGGACGATTCTGATGCAGGCCCATGTTTGAGCACCCCTGGTCTTGGAATGAGCAGTCTGGGGTCTGGTCCAGACTACGTCGCTTACTAGCTGATCTGATCACTTAACCGCCTACTCTGTTGGCAAGGATAAGAATCCATGCCCAGCCTTCCTCACCTGGCTTCTGTGAGCAGCCCATGAAGTAATTGACATGGTTGGGAACCATGGAGTGACAGGAATGTGATAAATGATGATGACTGCTGCAGAGACAGATGGCCCTGACCCACCGCGTGTCCCCATGTGAGGGTGGAAGAGATGGTGCAGGGGTGAAGGAGGATGCTGGCATGAAATTTGACTTCCAAAAGAAGGATCGGTCTTTCCTTCCCAAGCAGAGGGGCTTAAGAAGGTCTGCCGGCTCAGAGACTGCCCTCAGACAGCTCTCTGATGAGGTCAGTGTCAGGTTCCAGCAGCACCTTTAAATTCACAGACACATAAAGATGAAATGACCGGGGTTGGAGACAAAAGCTTTGCCAAAGCCCCCCCCAGTTGGAGTGGCCCCAGGTACACTGCCTGGCACGTGGGGTTGGGCTTCTCATTCAGGCAGAGGTCGAGTCTGCTGGGAGCCAGCCACAGTGGAAGGTGGTGCCATGTTAGGTCTGCCAAGGTGGTGGCCCTGGGGCTCCTAGGAAGGATGGGATGGGGCCTGGGCAGATGTGAACATGTGCTTCCCTCCCTGCTAGCATGAGCGACTGGAGAGAGGGGAGAAATAAATATCTAAAGTGTTCTTCAAGCGAATGGAAAGCTCAAAAGTAGACTCATAACTTGGTGGCAGGAGGGGAGGAGGACTGGGCAGATTGAGTATTACCATGGCTGGGACCTTGACTGCCCCCTACAGGCCCATATGTTAAAGGCTCGTCCCAACCTGTGCCACTATTAGGAGGTGGTGGAATTTTAGGAGGTGGGGCCTATTGGGAGGAAGTTAGATCATTGGGGGCGGGCCTTCCAGGAGGATACTGAGAACCTGGAGTCTGTTTCTTTTTCTCTTTTTGCTTCCTGGCTGCACTGAGGTGAGCAGTTTCCTCTCTTGGGTCCCCACCATGGTGTGCTATCTCACCACAGGTCCAAAGGTAGCGGGGCCAATTGGCCATGGGCTGAAACCTCCAAAATTGTGAGCCCAGATAAACTTTTCCTATGTATAGGTTGATGATCCCAGATGGTTATGAGCTTCAGAGATTTCTTCATTGACCCACTCATCAAAGGATGGTAGAGCTGAGAGGATTTCTGATCCCTCCCGATCTCACTATCTTCCTCCCCTGTACGTGGGGAGACCAGATCTAGGGTGAGAAGCTTCCCGACTTAAACTCCAGTTTTGAAGTTCTTGGCAGAGCTACCTGGAGGTCAGAGGTGAAGGGCTTTCATTCACGTTCTCTAATAATGGGCTCTGAAGGGTGGGGCTCGCAGCAGGTCATGTGGTTAGGTCCAAGTGTCTTATGAGCAGGATGACTCTGGTCAGGGGGTGCCAGTTTCACTGCTGGTGTTTTACCCGTGCACCTCTTGGAGGCATGGAGGGTGTGCCCTGCCAAGAAGCATCAGCCCCTGGAGGGGACTTTCACAAACCCTATGGCTTGCTCACTGTCCCTTCCCTTCTCACCCACTTTGCTCTGGATATTAACAAGAGTGGCCCTCGGGTGTGCCAGGGCAGTGTCCCAGTTCATCCCCCAGCACTAAAACAGAACACCACAGCTATGTCCTTAGAAAGAACCGAAGCTAATTTGGCTCAGAATTATGAAGGCTGGAAAGTCCAAAGACATGGCATCCACAGGGCAGAGGTGGAAGGGCAAGAGAGCACACATGTGGTACAGCCATGGGCTGAACACGTCCTTCTATGTGGAGCCCACGCCCCTGTGAGCCAAGCCACTCCCACAACCCACAGTGTTCATCCGTTCTTGAGGATGGAAACTTGGTGGGCCACGCACCTCTCCAAGGGCCCCACTCTGTGCTGTTGCACTGGGGTGAAGTCTCCAACACACATTCTGGGGGACACATTTAAGTCTCAGCTGGTGGGAAAATTGCAGGAACCTGGAAAGCTTATGCACTGAGAGGCCATACCTACGTCACCAAGTCATTTTGGCATCAGTACAAGTTATAAAACAATCCATATGGAAACGTAAAGCAAAAATAAGAGATATTACAACAAAATCTCACACCAAGGGGTCCCTTTCCCTTCCCTTTAAACCATCAGCTCTCAACCTGCTGATACCACATCCCCAGCTCCACTCACCTCTCAATTCCTGATGGGCAGCTCCTGCTGAGGGCTGATGGCTTGGCAATAACCTTGTTCCTGAACAATGTCAAGGGCAGGTGAAAAGAGGGGTTGCAACTTCCAAGCTCAAGGGCTGTGCTGAGGAACAAGCTACTGAGCCCTGTGAGGTACTAGCCGCATGCCAGTGAGGTGAGCCCAGGGGCCACCTTGGGTAGGGAGAGACATTTCCTCTGGACACCCTGCCCTGGAATGGGCATCAAGGGATTTACCAAACTAAATGTGCCTAGGAGAAAAATGTCTGGCTTCCTTTGTTTCCTGAATGAATTTCCAGGCTTCTTTACCGACACACAAACACACGCACGTGCCAAGCAGTGCCTTAACCAAGGCCCATCCTTCAGAGCAGGGCATGTTCTTGAGGCCTAATGGACTGTACATAAATTTCCTACTGAAAACAAGAGCAAAAAAAATGTAAAAGAGTGGTTTTTTTTTTTGTAATGAATAATTAAACCAAAGGATGCCTTTTCAAGGGATGGTAGGCGGCTGGAGGAAGGGCTAAACAGTCCTGTTTCCCAGACATTATGAGATGCAGAGATGTTGGCTCCAAGCTGCTCCAGGTGGGGAACCAAGATTCCAAACATTGCCCTGGGTGGCTGTTTTCAGCGTTTTCATTGCTGTGACCAAAAGACCTGAGGAGAACAGTGTAGAAGAGGAAGAGAGCTCATTTTGGGTCATAGCCGCAGAGAGTCAGTCCACCCTAGGCAGAGTTCATAGCCATGGGCCCAAGATGTGGCCTGGGCAGAGCATCCTGGGGGAAGGGCATGGTGGAGGAAAGCAGCTCAGGACCCGCAGCCAGGAAGCACGGAGGAGCTCTGCTCATCAGGGATGAAATATGAACCCCTAAGACGTGCCCCCAGGGACCCACTCCTCCAGCCACCCGCTACCTGCCTGCAGTTACCGCCCAGGTAATCCCTACCTGGGGATTAATGCACTGATCAGGTCGGGGCCCTCATAGCCCAATCATTTCACCTCTAAACGCCCTTGCAGCATTCCACACATGAGCTTTCAGGGGACACCTCACGTCTAAACCAGAACTTTCTGTTCTGTAGTCCCTAATGTGAGCTCTGGGACCCCGACAAATGGGTTCCGCTCTGTGTGGGGCATTCGCCCACCTCCTCTTCCCTCGACTGTGGTGGGCCTTGGAGCTCTCCTTTGTCCCTGCCTCTGCCCAGGCCGAGTCCCCTCCTCAGCCTCTGTGTTCCTCCTTCCTACTCCAGTCGCATTTTGTCCCTTGCGAGCGTCACACGCTGTGCATCTCCCTCCCCCTCTGACCATGAAGCACTGGAAGATGGCTGTGATTCCTGGTTTCATTGTAACCTTAAGGACTCCATGGGTGACGTCTCATTTGTCTGAAGGTCGATGCCATTTTGTCACGTCCTGGTTAAATTCAATTGTGAAAACTGGACCGAGGCATCCTGGTTTTCTGGCCTTTCAAGGACGGCCACCCCTTCATTCTTCCACTGACTTGGAAAAGATTCCTCAGTTGCTGAGTCTCTTCCTGCTTTGTGCTCAGAGCTGGGTGTGAATTTGTTTGCCAGGGCTGCTCTGGCAGAGGCCCATAGATGGCAGACCGGGTGCCTTAGGGGACAGACCTTGGTGGACTCAGAGCTCTGGGAGCCTGAGGCTGAGATCAAGGAGCTGCTGACTTGGTTCCTTCTGAGGGCTCTGGGGAGGGAAGGACCCGCTCCAGGCTTCCCCTTGGGTTGTAGGAGGTGGTCTTCCCACCGTGAGGATGTCAGCGTCTCCGAGGGGCATGCGCCCTCCAGAAGGCACCATCCAGGAAGTCCCCAGTGCTGTCAGTACCAAGATCAGCAGAGAACTGATTTCAGTGACCCTCCCTTGCCCTTGAGCTTCTTCATCCTGCTTGTGAGGAATGGTGTCCTCCTCCCACCCACATACCGACTTGCATTACTTATTGAGAAATGCTTCTTCAGGGATTTCACTGTTGTGCAAACATCATAGAGTGAGCTTAAGCCTAGATGGTTCAGCCCCTTTCACACCTAGGTCATGTGGCATAACAGCTGTTGCACAAGCGGGCTATCACTGTCCAGAATGTCATTGACCTTCTGATCCCCGGTACCTTATTTGGTGTCATGATCTTCTTAGACATAATCAAAGTAAGATGCGGTCATTAGGGCTAATCCAATATGACTGGTGTACAGATTTTGGATTTGCCAGTCTCTATGATCACATGAGTATATTCCTTCAAATAAATCTTTCTCTGTACGTACATATCCTGCTTTCTCTGCAAAACCCCCATACACCCAGGAAGACTTAGTCCTTCCCTTGAGTCCCACACCCCTCTGCACGATGGCACTGGGGGCTGGTGGAAACCATCCGTGGGCTGTTCATAGGTCCTCAAGGGTGGGGTCGTCTGTCTTCATGTCGCAGCGCCTGGGATGGTGTTTGGAATCTCGTGGACACAGTAGTACTAAGTCTTTGCCCAGCAGATGGTTGACCTTCATCAGCACAAGAGGGTTCTGCTCCAGGAGCACCCGTGCTGCCGTCACTGTCCTCCTCTGTGACCCAGGAGGGAAGACGAGGCTCCAACGTTGCTGTCAGGGCCAAGACCTGAGATGGTGCAGGAAGAGGGATGCGGGGAGGAGCACTGAGCTGGTGGGTAGGGAGCCCTTCGAGCAGGTGGAACCGAGAGGTTCCATGTGTTCATCTTCATGAGGCCAGGCCCAGGATGGGACAGCCACTCCTGGACTTACGGACCATTCCTGCTATGCTGTGTCCCAGCAGAGAACCAAACAGACCCCGTTCCTGGCTTAAAGCTGGTAGAGTGGTGTAAATAAGATACAAACCCATAGGTACTGGTGAATTACAGAAGACGAAAGAGAGGAGCTGTAAGAATGAACACAGGGAGGGCTGATTTAGAGCCATGGGTTTCTCTGAGGAGGTGGCAGTTAAGAAAAACCGTGTGTTAGCTTTTCATGACTGTGACAAAGTGCTTGACTAAAACCAACTTAAAAAAAGGAAAGATTTATTTTGGTTCACGGCCTCAGAGGTTTCAGTCCTGCCTAGCTGGCTCCATTACCTTGGGCCTTAGGTGCAGCAGAACATCATGCCAGGGGCCTGTGGTGGGCGAGGCTGCTCATTTCTTGGTGGCCAGGAAGCAGATAGGAAGAGAAAGGGGCAGGGACAAGACGTAGCCCCCCAGGGCACACTGTGAAGGACCCGCTCCCTTCAGCTAGGCCCCACCTCCTTCAGCCCCTGCCACCCCAGAAGTCCATTTAGCTGTGGATCCATCCATAGATTCACCCACTGAGGAAGGGGAACCCTCAGGATCCAGTTGCTTCCCCAGGTCCCCACCTCTGTGTATTGCTGCACCCGGGACCAAGCCTTCAAAATGGGAGCCTTTGGGGCACCTTCCAGACCAAACCACAGCAGATGGGAGGAACCATGATGGAGAGCGCATTACCAGAGAGCCAGCAGGTCGGCCCTGGCCCCGGGGAGTCTTCATCTGAGCCTAAGACTCCACACAGAGCTTCCAGGCTGAGGCACCCCCGGTCCTTGGGTTCCACCTCCTCAAAACACCCAAGACCCTGGACATGTCCTCAGCCTGCCCAGAGAGTCCTGACCAAGGGAAGATACCCGTTGGAGGGATCCTTGCAAACTGAGTTTGGCCGCAATGTGATGCTTTTCATCATAGTGAGTGGACTCTCGGGCCACCAAGAGCCGACCCGTCTTTTCCTGGATGTTCTATTCCTCATCCCTCCAGCCTTGTTTCCACATCTCTGGCTGCTGGAGTCAAACTCCAGTTTTTAGAGGGGTTTTTGTCTCCTCTGTGTCTCTTTCTCCTGTTAGAGGTGAGGAAGGGCGGGAGCCACCTGGATTGGAGCAGGGGTGTGTGTGGAGGGGATTCCTGTGCCCCAGGCCTTTCGCGCCAGCCCCTGGCAGCTCCACTTCCACTTAGGTCTTCAGAGAAGAGAGGCGGTGGCCCAGGAGGAGATCCACTCCGCGCCTCCCCAGGGCTTAACCCCTCAGCACCTGCTGAAGTTTCTGGCAGATCTTGAAACAAAGGAACTAAGTGAAGAGTCAGGAAGAAGGAGGGGGCCAGTAGAGCCCCGAGGGAAAGAACTTCAAGAAGAGGGGTTCCCGCACATTATTAACAGTCCTCTCTGGGCCTCATGGCCTGTGGCTTGTTTTGTTTGGAAGCTGCAAGATGAGCTGCAAGCTCCTTTGCCACAGAGAGGAAAGCCTCCCCAGGGAGGTGCAGACGCTGCTCCTGGACCTCCCCTGGCAGCATTTATGCACCTGGGGCACTTCACCTTCTCGAAGACAGGATACAAGAGAACCAGGTGGCCTTCCCTGCTGCTTCCTCCCCCAGCCTCTACCACGACCTCCCTCCAGGAGAAGAAAGCTGGGCACTTGTGACAGCAGCTCAGACCCATTCAGAGTCCAGCAGCAGGGGAGAGAGACTTCGGTGTCACCCCCTTCTGCCCACATGGAAGGGACTTCTCAGAGCTGTGTGGTGCCAAAAGGAGAGGAGGGGAAGGGCCTCGGGGTGCTGGTGGGTGTGATAGGCCGCTGAGTTGGCTAACTTGTGTTTGCCTGGAGGGGAAATGCTGCTGAACTGGTTCTTTTTGCCCTTGATGCAGTCTGCCAACCACCCAAACAGCGAGTCTTGCAAAAAGGAATGTTTACTCATGAGGTACCAGTTCCCTGGAGATGGGAGGCAACCTCAAATCCGCCTTCCTGGGGACAAACAGGGACTTAGAGAGGCTGCCTTCACTGCCAGCCATGATTCTTCACTGGGGCCTGCGGCTGCCAGGTGGGTAAGGAACAGGGAGAGAAGCCTGGCCTCTCTGCTTGGGGCTCTGTCTCCTCTTCTACCTCAAACCTAGGGTCAGGCTCCTTCTGAGCTTGGCACGTAGGCTTGCTAATGCAAAATTCATCAGCCCTGGATTGACCTAACCTGTGGTGTCCTCCTTTAAGATGAGGTGGAGAAATTAAGATTTGCAGGGACATTGAACTGTCAGCTTTTACAATATCCTGCCCCAGAGCCCTGGAGGGGTACCTAGAAGTCTAGTCATTGCCCTGCACCTTCTAGGGACTGCACAGCTGAGTTATGGGCCTTCTAAGGTCACGGTCTGATGGTCAGACATTCTGAGCAGCCAAGGAAGATCGCCCTTGCAGTGGTGGGGACCTCTTTGGTCTCTAGAACTGCAGAACCAGAACTGAGATGATGATCAACCAGACCACAGTTTGACCAAGAAACTGCTTTATTATGTGGACCTCCTGATACGGCCCCAGTTCTTCCTCTAGTTGAACCTAAAGCTCATGCCAATTCTCTGAATACAGGATCGAGACTCTTGATCTTGCTGGCTTCCCAGTATGGCCATCTTGATTAAAGTTCCTCTCCTGCTTTTGCCCTTTCTTTTCTCTTTTGGTTTCTAGGGTGAGTGTCTAGAGCAGGTTTGTTGGGACCCCCAGAGTTGGGGATCTGGCCTTGAACCCAGTGAGAGGGATGGAGTTTAGAGGTCTTTTGGGGTTAAGGAGGCTGGGTGGTCTAAGGCATGAGGAAAGTGATTGGAGTAATGAAGAGGGGAGTCTCTGGTGGTCCGACCTGTGTAGTCAAATGGCCTTAGCTGTTCCCAGGACGCATGTTCAGCCAATGGCATCTTTAGCATTATTTGTGTGGAGCTTTTGACTATCTGACCTCAAAAGGTCACCCACAGGACACTAGAATAGGTCCCCATGGACGTGTCAGTGGCTTCAGCTGGTTTGAGCTAGACAAGGCTTCCTCCAAACTGCCGAGAAACAGCGTTAGCAATCATGACCGTAGTGACCAGAGCTGTTGTCTGCGGTAAGCTAGTGAGGGGTTTGCTCATCATTTAGCTAAACAACGTCTCAACTCAGCAATAAGAGAGTTAACCAGAACAAGGGAAGATGAGGTCAAATTCAAGTTTTCTCTCGTTGTCAGAAACAAGCGTCTCAGGTTGTCTGTAAGAGGAGAGATCTCTGGAAGAGGGTTCTGAGGAGACAGATGGGGGGCTTGGCTCAGGACCAGAGGGGTCCTCCAGGTACTTGATGGAAAGGAATTTCAGCCCATGTCAAGAGAGGCACAGGTAGAGACTTAGTTAGAAAAGCAAGGCACACACCTTCAGGGGAGAGCATGCCCTCTCAAGAGTGAGATATGCTTTTTGGATTCTCTTAAAGAAACTTGGTGAGGGGTGGTCATGGGAAGGTGTGTGAGGTGACATCAGTCTGTCATTCTCAGGATCCTTAGGCTGATGAGGTCCCCTTTATCTGATCTAGTAGATCACCTTGGAAAGTCCCCTGAATTATAGATTCCTTAGAATATCATATCTCTCTTCACTTCATCTATTTATTGGTGAATTAACTAATAGTGCACAGAGCAATTTTCACAACTGGGTAATTTAAAGTGACTTTAAGATTTACAGATTTCCCAGAAATTTGGGAGTAACAGGCCTGGGAGAGAGACCAACTTGGGGAGTGACAGGCCTGGAAATATACGCAGAACTTCAGAGTAACATTGTAAAATTCCTTGTCCTTCCTTTATGTCTCCTTTCTACCTATTAAAAAATTTCTTCTATCCCACCTCATCATCTTTAGGACAAGAGGTAGCTTTGCATTTGGAGTAAGGTGCCAGGGGAGTTAGGTTCTTAGCCTCTCACAGGATCTGAGTCACAGAAATACTGTCTCCCTAGATGGTTCCCAGGCTCTTGAGGAGGCGCCTTTGTATTGTAGGAGGTTGACACCTTAGAGGGATGGAGAAAGGATCTATAATTTCAAATTTTCTAAAGCAAATGCTCTGAGGAAAGGTAGGTCATGGCCTGCGGTCTGAATTTGGCTGGAGCAGATGGTGTCTGTTGGCGCTGGGTCTCAGCTTTGCATTGCTAGGACCAGAAGACCCAATAAGAACAACACAGGAGGAAAAGGTCATCAGGGGCACACAGTTTCAGAGGTCTCGGTGCATAAATGGCTGAGTCCATAGCTGTGGACCCAAAGTGAGGTAGAACATCATGGTGGAGGTTGAGGCAGAGGAGAGCAGTTCAGGATAGGGCAATCAGGAAGCAGAGAGAGCTCCGCTCACCACCGACAAAATATAAACCCCCAAGGGACATCCCCAGTGACCCACCTCTTCCAGCCACCCCACCTGCCTGCGGTTACCACCCAGTTAATCCATATTACAACTCCATAATCTCACCATCTCACTCTGAACCCTCTTGCATTGCCTCACATGAGCTTTCTGGGGACACCTCGCATCTACATCATGACACATGGATCTTTCTCAGGCAGGCGCTGAAGGGACTGGGTCATCCCAGGAAAATGCCGTGAGTTGCTAGAATCCCTGCTACTGTTTGTTCAGTCCTCTGTGCAGGTTTGTGGGTGGTTGTGGTGGGGGATGTTAAACCAAAAATCTCTCGAGAGCAGGGAGCATTCTCCTAAATAAGTCTGACTGTGCCTGGACTGGCATGGGCTGAGAATCTTTTCTGTCAGGAAAGCCAAGGGCCCCACATGTTCTGAATTGAGGTCCCCCTCTCCAGGAATTCCTCCAGTGACAAAGCCTCGGTTGAGGGTCTCCAGAGAAGAGAAGCCAGGTCAAGGAGAGAAGATTGTCCCTGTCCATCATCCTCCACCTACAGTTGTGCTCCTGGATCTAGAATGCAAACACAGGCCATGCCATTTATCCTGAACTAGAAAGAAGAAGCAAACCAGATGAGTCTCTCATCTGGAGTCAGAGTAGGGAGAGCTACCAGAGGCCAGACCAGAACATCCTGGAAACATGGTCACATGTCCATGTGGATGAGTTCATCTCACTTTGTGCTTATTGGTGACGTGATTACTGATGAAGCCTGAGCACAGGTAGATGTGTGCATGTTTCCCAGGGTAACACGCAGACGTCCATGCATGCGTGTTAAGTACCTTTACTAGAGGGTGCTTTAGCAGTGCAAAGATCAGGTTTCATAAGAGGGTGAGTTTCCGGAAGAAGAGGCGCTAGGAGCTGTGGAAGGCTGGTCTTCAGCCATAGCCTGGTGAGACAGGGCATGGCCTGGTGGAGGGCCTCTTGCTGGCTTGCTGTCGTTGTGTCAAGTTCTCATGTGGTGGAGGGAGAAGAGGGGCCAGCTCTCGGTACCTCTTCTCATGAGGGCCTCCCTCTCATGACCTCATAGAGACCTAATTACCTCCCAAAGGGCCCCGTCTCAGGGGTCAGGGCTTCAATCTATGAATGTGGAGGATGCAATTCAGTCCATAGGATTCTTCCTCAAAATTCATGTCCTTGCATGCAAAATACATCTATTCCATGCCAACAGTCCCCAAAGTCTCAAGCCAACATCAACTCCAAAGTTAAAGTCCAAAGTCTTCTAGTGTCATCTCAATCAAATACCGGTGGAGCTAGGCTCGGTTCACCTTGAGGTGGGATTCCTCTGCTTAGGAGCCTGGGAAGCTAGACAGTTACCTGCCTTCAATGCCCTGTGGGGCAGGCAGAGGAGAGGCACTCCAGTTCCTACTGGAAGAAATGGGGCAGGAGCAGAGGGGGTTGGATCCAGTGTGTCCAAAGCCCTAGCATGAATTCTGCTAAATGTTATTAAAGTTGGATGATAATTTCCTTTGGTTTGATTGTTCCCCAGGCCACTGGGTGGTGTGGCAGGTCTGGAGTCCTCCCAGGGATCCTGTCCCATAGCTTTATCCAGCACCCCCTCCGAGGCTCTTCGGGGTCATCTTGCCCTCTGAAGCTCTGGCAGAAGCTTTCTGGCTGTTGGAACCTAGGCTGTGGCCCTGGTGGCCTCTGATTTGCCTTTCAGTTGCTTTTCTCTGCTGAGAGCCATTGCCAAGTAGGTATGACGCATGGCATGACCCAGGTCATTTGCAGTGACATTGGATGTAAGGTGACTTGCTCAAGGACCAGGGCGGATCCGGGTTTAGGGCAGATCAGGGTTTAGGGCCGTTCCAGGTTAAAGGTGTACCCTGCTGGGAATAGGGCGTGTCCTGCTGCCTCAGGCACGCCCACTCCTTGAGTTCCCCATTGAGTTCTTGTTGAGTTCTCGTGGGATTCAGAGAGTATTTGGGATTCAGAGCTTGGTGGAGTACGTGAATTTTGCCCAGAACGTGGATTTCCCCAGAACGTGTGTGGAGGGCTGGTATGAGTTCTGGAATAAAGAATTGCTGTTTGAATCTACAAGGCTGTGAGTGGCTCGTGATTTTGTGCCCAGCCAGACTGCGGCATTTCTCCCCCTTAGAGGATCGCCTATGTCTGTAACTGAGCAGGTCCCTAGCATTCCCCTGTCCATCCTGAAGAGCCCAGTAGCCGTCTGCAGCTTGCCTTCAGTACAAATGGGCAGGGCTTCTTCCTCCATACCCCATAAGCTCTTTGTGGGGCAACAGGCTGGCTGCCCTGGTATTGTCAGTTTTATGATTCATGTAGGCTGAGAATTTTCCAAATCTTCAACTCCTGGTTCCCCTGTGCTTCACAACCCCCCTTTCAGCTCATCTCTCTCCTTTCACAGTTTACTCTAAGCCTCAGGAGGAAGCAAGCCAGTCCTCAGCATTTGGCTTCAAAATCTTCCAGCTAGATACCCAATGGCATCCCTCTCCCTCTCCCTCTCCCTCTCCCTCTCCCTCTCCTTCTCCTTCTCCCTCCCCCTCTCCCTCTCCTTCTCCCTCCCCCTCCCCCTCCCCTCTTCCCTCCCCTCCCCCTCCCCTCCCCCTCTCCCTCTTCCTCCCCCTCTCCCTCCCCCTCCCCTCCCCCTCCCCTCCCCCTCCCCTCCCCCTCCCCTCTTCCTCCCCCTCTCCCTCCCCCTCCCCTCTTCCTCCCCCTCTCCCTCCCCCTCCCCTCCCCCTTCCCTCCCCCTCCCCTCTTCCTCCCCCTCTCCCTCCCCCTCCCCTCTTCCTCCCCTCCATCCCCTCCCCCTCCCCCTCCCCCTCCCCTCCCCCTCCCTCTTCGTCCCCTCCATCCCCTCCCCCTCCCCTCCCCCTCCCCCTCCCCTCCCTCCCTCTCCCCCTCCCCTCCCCCTTCCCTCCCCTTCCCCCTCTCTCTCCCATAGGCCCTTCCCCCCTAGAACACTGTGATAAATTTCAGTCAAGTTCTTTGCCACCTTAAAATGAGGACTGCTCTTCCCCTGTTTCTAATAACATGCTTTTAATTTTTGTCTGAGGATCGCCCTTAGCATTGATATGTCTAGTCTGCACTTCTAAGCCTTCACCTGTGACCCAGTTTCACAGTTGTGTTCACATTTTTAGGTATTTATCACAGCAGCCTTCCACTTCTCTGTTGCCAAAATCAATTTCCATCTGCTCAGATGCTCATGACAAAATATTAAAGCTTCAACTATGGAAATTTATATGCTCCCTCTTCTGGAAGCTGGAATTCCCAAATCAAGACGTCAACATGGCTGTTTTCAACCATGGCTGGTGAGGCCCTTTTGGGGTGGTAGAAAACCACCCTCTCACTGTCTCCACATGACCAGCCAGGTCTCCCATGTCTCGGGAAGGCTGTACCCTCATGACAGCAGCTAAATCTAACCTTCTTCCCCCAAACCCTGCCTCCAAACACCATCAGGTCATGAGAGGTTGGAGCTTCAACATATGAATTTTGGGAGTGCTCTGTTAAGTTCGTAGCACCTGGGTAAGGCTGCTTGGGCCCCAAGCTTATGGAACCCTCTGGAAATCCCTCTGAAATGTGATTGCTTCTTGAATCATGAGATGGAAATCAACATTTATTGACATTCTTTTATATGCAAAAATCATCTTTGGGTTCTTTGCCTGTGTTACCCTGTTGACTGACTGAAGTTCTATATAGTGGTACTTGATAATGACAAATGCTAGCGTCTCTCACAATCAGACATACAGCAAGCTCCACCCACCCTCCTAGCTGAAGGTCCATGGCTGCCTCATGGGATGAGGTCTGGGGAGGTCCCTAGAAGGGAGAAGGGACCCTCCATTTGGCCTTGGCAGGTTCTCGAGGTACACCACAGACATGAATTTCAGGACATGTCCAAAGGCACAGATCAAGATTCATTTAGGAAGCCAGACTTAGTCAGGAAGGCGAACAGGGAGGGTGTGTGCTCAGGGAGGGTCACGGGCTCTCACCAGTGAGACACACCTTGGGGTCTTCCTCTCATAAAGGAAGCCTTCTCCATGGTGAACACAACAAGCACCAGGGCGGTGTCCGCTGATGGGCTGGGTCCCTTTGACTGCTGAGCACAGAGCAGGGCACGGTGGCCTGGCTCCTCTGGACATCCTCAGGTTGACGCTGTCTAGTTAATGTGTACCACCTGGCCTGTCCCTGTCTCGAGGTCTTTCACAATCTCTGCCTCTCCTTTCCATCACTCTAAACATACATTGGTGAACATTGCACAGTTGCATTCCCTTCCCTTCCCTGCCTGCTGCGGCCTGCTGTCCTGCATCCCTGTCCTGCCTCAGCCTGGCCTCCTGCTCACGCCTGCTGGTCTGCAGCTCCTCACAGCTGCTCCTCCTCAGGCTTGAGCCAGAGCTGCTTTCCTGCTCTGAGGACCAGCAGGAATTCCCCCCAGACCAGAAGGCTCTCTGGTGGTCCCCAGGCCTCTTTCAGGGAGGGGAAAAGCACCCCGTTAGCCTTGGGTGTTTCAGAGGCTGGAGGGCGGTCCGCTGCCGAGGCCTGGGCTCTTCTTGGATGCTCTGTGAACACCTGCTTCCCACCACTCAGGGAAGAGGGTGGGGTCGTGGTCCCTCTGTGTTAACTGGAGTCTGTCCTTGGGATCTTATCACCACGCACACCCTGGGTGACCTCTCAGACGTGGTGGCATGGCATTTTGGAAGGAGTAACTGTCCTTTCCTTAAGTCACATTTCCCTGGGCTCCTTGCTCCTTTCCTGTCTGTTCTGCAACATCTGGAGTCACAGGACCTGCCTTCCCCTCCAGCTTTGGGCAGGACGATGATCCACATAGGAGGGACAGGGAAGGGAGTCTGATTTGGGGGTTGTTTTAGGGAAATAGAGTGTCTGGGACCCCAAAGGGAAGGACAGCTGGGCAGGAAGGGGCTCTACTGGCAGATGTCTGGGTGCCGGTGGGCTCTGGAGGTGGGGAGAGGACAGTTGGTGTCCAGTGCTGGGGAGGCCTGCGTTCTGCTTATCCCCCAGAGCAAAGGCTGTGGCACCCTCACCCTGCAGAGGTCCCCTTCCCATCGCTCTGGCTTGTAGTAGGAGATTGTCCCAGCTCTGGGCTGTCACCCCACTGTGGGAGAACCCCCCGTGCAGGAGTGCCGTGAGACACACCTGGGAGGTGTCCGGTTGAACAGTAGAGCGAGGTGGAGTTGGCTTTCCTTATGGGTGACTTGGTGTGACCTGGGGTGACCCTCTGGGAAGGAGACTCTATGGAAATGGTGGCGAGGAACTGGGAGGACCTGACAGCTTCCCTGGCCCAGCCCAGCTCCTGGCAGGAGGGAGAACGGGCCCTGGGAATCTCATGGGGTCTTCATAATCGCTCCCGGGAAATCACTGATCTCCCCCAGGCTCCCTCCAGGACCAGGACGCTTTCTCTTTACTCGGGTGCTTTTTATGTCCGCCTCACAGGCACCTCTGGGCTCAGAGATCCGCAGCAGTTGCCTATCGTGAGCAGATGCCGCTTGTTCTGTTTTGTTTCGTTTGCTGCTGTTTGTGGCTTTGGGGGAGTGAGCCAGGGTGTTTCCCACAGAACACCATCCCCAGCCCTTAAAATTAAAAAAAAAAAAAAAATATATATATATATATATATATATAGACAGAGTCTCACTAAGTTGCTTATGGCCTTGCTAAGTTGCCGAGGCTGGCTTTGAACTTGCAACCCTTCTGCCTCAGCCTCAGGATCTCTGGGATGACAGGTGTGAGCCACGGTGCCCAGCTTCACTTGGGCTGTAAAGAGCACCGGGCTGCTGGGATCTTCAACTCCACAAATGACAGCTGTCACACACTATTTTAAATACACTGATTTCCTCCTCAGGAAAATGTGGGGTTTGGGGTTCACCTGACTGAGACCGGGGTTTGGGTGGAGAAGGAGGGGGCATATAACTTACAAAATGTTGAAAACCACTGAAGAATTTTCAGTGACTCTCTCTTACTGCCTGAGAACACTGCAGGGCTCTGGGGCTGGGATCAGATCCCATCTCTGTCACTCCATGGCTGGCTCCTGGCAGGGGCACAACTCAAGATGCTTAAGTGACGGGACTGAGTCCTTGACTCCAGGCTGGAGCCATGTTTTAGACAAACCCAGAGAATAGCCTGGCAGCCATCTCCAAGGGGCTGGCAGCCCAAGGCTTGGGTAGATGTGACTGGCAGGCCATGCCTGAGCACCCAGCACCCTGGCCTTGTGCTGGGGGACTGGTGGGTGCCTCCTTCCTTCTGGACCTCAGAGCCCATTCCTTCCCTTGCTAGCAACTCTTCTCCAAATGCCTGCCTTGGCACATCAGGCTGAGGTCCAGCCTTCCCCTGTCCGGGTCCATCCCAGGGCTTCCTGACCCCCATATCTTGGGGGCCTATTTTTGAGTTTGGGGTCCTATTGTTGCATGAAAGTGGCTCAGGAGGATTTTCCCCCAGGAGAGCAGGCAGCAGATATCAGCAAAGTGACAGGGAGCAGAGAAAGGCACAGGCAGGTAGAGGAGCAGGTAAGTGTAACTATGGAGAGGCCATTTCATAAAAATACTGTCTTCCTTATTTTTTTTTAAGTTACCTATTCTAAAGGTATTAACCTGGATTTTTTTGAGGAGCTGGGTATTGAGCCCTAAGCATGCACTTTGCCACTGCATCACATACACAGCTTTACCCCGGGCGTTCTTGACAGCTTCTTTGCCAGCTTCATGGTCCAATTGAAGAGATCTACCAGGCCGGGGCCAAAGGTATGTTCTTAGCTGGTGTCTGGTGCTATGGCTGGAATGTGGTTTGTGCCCTCCAGAATTTATGTTGAAATAATTTGATTTCTAGCTGACAGTGTTGTGTGTGGGGGGGACCTTTAAGAAATGTGTTTGGGACCTCAGTGCCGCTCTTGGAGGATTGGGCTAGCTCTGGAGGGGCCAGGTATGTTCTTGCCCTCGTGGGACTGGATTAGAGACTGCAGGTTGGGTGGGTTATAAAGTGAACTGTCCCTCCTGTTCTGCCTCTTCTGCACCTCTCCACCATGATTTGACACAGCACACGGCCCTCACCAGAAGCAGCACAGATGCTTTATCCCCCGGCCTCCAGAACTGTGAGCTAAGTCAATCAATGTCTTCCCCTCCATGTACCCAGTCTCAGGGGGTCAGTGGGTCTTTGTCCTTCTGACGTTCACACCTGTTCCTGTCTGGGAAGCTGCACACTTAACAAGAGCCAATTATGCTTGTCCCCAAACCTGTTCCTGCAAATATATTTCCTGTGGTAATTACAGAATTAGGTAAATACTTCAGCACTGATGGAAAGTGAGCCCGAAAGTAATGGAGTTGCCATTTCTATGAAAATTAAGTCAAATGCTTGGGAGAGACTTAATAAAGGCAAATTGCTTAACAACTGCTGTCAAATTGAGTGCAGGCAAAGCAACGGTGAAATTTGGGGAATGATTATATAAATCTGGAAGGATTCTGGGCTCGGTTGCTTTTCAGTGTCTTTAAGTCCTTACTGCACTTGGAGTAAATAAAACAGATTTACTCCAAGTAGTGAGCAAGTGCCAAGGGATGGTCAAGCATTTATCCATATTTAAGCTAAAATATGGTGTGGCCAGCCGTGTCTTTATCATCTTTCTTTTTTTTTATTGTTTATTTAGTTGTAGTTGGACACAATATCTTTATTCATTTGTTTTTATGTGGTGCTGAGGATCAAATCCAGGGCCTCACAGGTGAGAGGCAAGTGCTCTGCCACTGAGCTACAGCCCCAGCCCCCTATATCATCCTTTTATGGCCTGACATCATCACCCTCTTTACCCTAATGGTGGGCCATCGAGTCCCAATCTTGTGGGCTGAGGGGCTTCTGTAACTGGTGTTGCCAGATCATTTCAGGCATTTATTACTTTGGCCCCAAGTCCAACCCAAGTTCTACTTGTTAACTACGTGGCCAACCATACCAGTTAGGGCTGGACGGACAGACAGACCAATAGGTTATGTGCGTGTGGGTGGGTGGGGATGGACGTTGTCTATCATCTCTCTATCTAGTTTTCTATCTAGATTTGCATGATAACTTCATCTGAAAACTGCCTACTAAGCTACATGTAGCCTAGTGCTTATTCAACAGCTGTCTGCATGGCCTCGCTAAGTTGACCCGTAATGGTGACCGACATATGGCGGCTCAGCCTTGCCCACTCCTCTTCCATTCCTTGCCGGCTCCTCCTGTACCCCCCCTCCCCCCCTCCCTGTGCCCTTGCTCTTGTGGCTTCCTTCTGCATGGACCTCCTGTCCATGCTCCCTGCTGGCCAGCATCCCGCCCACTCTTCCCAGCCAGCTGGGCCTTGTTTCCTTCATAAAACTTACCTGGCCCCAGAATGCTGGCTGGCCTTCTCAGATGACCTTATCTGTGTTTTACTAAAGAGACACATGATTTCCTAAGGAAAACTCGTGATTTAGATCATAGAATTGGGGATCCGAGGAAATCTTGCTGTTCACCACCCTAATTTTATAAATGAGAAAACAGGGGTGTGAAGATTGGCTCGAGGTGACACAGTGACACAGATGCCCCCAGCTTACGGGCAGCAAATGGAGGCTGAGAATGCAGCCAATGCCCCCGACCTGCAGAACACAGCAGGTTGCCTGATCGCCTTAAATAGATTGGAAATGCACATGGTAGGGCAAAGCCATATGGTAAGACCTCCTTTGTGCCAGAATGTTGAAGATGTCATGTAATTTGTTGAAGACTGTGCTGAAAATGAGAATCCGATTGGTCATCAGGTACATTTCACACCATCATGAAGTCAAAAAAATCACAAGCTGAGCCACCTTTGGTCACAGGCTCTATTCTCTGCACGGTGCACAGAATAGGTGAGCACCCCTAGTTTTTTTGAAGATCAGATTTACTTTATTAAAATGCCAAGGCTCTCTTTATCAAATATGTCCATATTATCAAGAAATATATATGTGTGTGTGTATATATAATATATATGTATTATATATGTTATATATGTATATAAATTGGATAATAAATATATTAATTGGAGAGGATTTGGAAAATACAGGACAGAAGAAGAAGAAAATACATCAACATTTGTCTTGCAATTCAGAGGTAAGGATTTCCAGCATTTAGAATCATTTCCTTTAAATTGGGTTTAAGGAAGAAGGTGTGCAAGAGATCAGTACCAGGCGTAGAAAAGGTACCTGGAGGAGGAGTCTTTCCTGAGTGGAAATGAAGCATCCCACATGGGGTCTCCGACTCCCATCCCACCACCTCTTCCACTTGAGAAATACGAGGCTGGTGAGCAGAGCCTGGGCTTGAGCCCAGGGCCACAGAAAGGAAGTGCACATGGCAGGTCACATGCCCAACACTGCAGAGACCAGCAGAGCAGGCAGAAACGTGGACAGAGCATCACAATGAGGTTGGAGGCAGCATGTAATTACACGCAACATTACGTGACATGGCTTTTATGGCCATGATGATGTATCATTTCTGTTATCAAATCAAAGCCACACAACAATGACCAGGGAAACGTTCTTTAAAGGTGATCGTTCATAAAGGGGGAATAATTGGAATTTCACAAACCGGTAATTACAAAAGCAGGAAAGGTTACTATGCTGTGTTTTATAACTGTAATCAAAAAACAACAGGGGGACTTTTAAAATGGGCCTCTAATTAACTCCATTAAAGGTGACTATCTGAGAGGGGAGAGAGATCAGCCAGAAAGCACACCTCGTGAGAAGTCAAAGGGACCTGAAGGTGGGTGTTGGCAAGTCGGGCCACTCTGGCACCCAAGTGCTTCTTGTCTCTGTCCTGCACTTATAGTGTGTGATTTGAGGACAGCATTCCATTATTACTGTAATGATCATTATTACTGTAAGATCATCTGCTGTGGGCTCTTATGACTATCGTGGTATTTTACATCATTGGGCTACTCTGGCGTATCCACAAGACTCCGGCAGTCATTCCACCGTCTTATTTTTACTTCAGCCTGTTGGACCCATTTTTCCTGAACTTGATGGCTTCCACCATAGGGAATGGCTGCCAGTTGTCAGAGGGAGGCAGTCAGTTGATTGAAGGGAGAGGGGTCCTGGACCTGTGCTTGGGGTCTCCCCAGATGGCAGGGAGTTTCAAATGCCCACCAGCTTCTGGGGACGGAAGAGAATAATTGGTCTTGTGGTGATCCCTGGGGCGTCAGGTGTATGTTTTGGTGTCAGCGAGGGAGGCCTGGGGTGGCTTCTCATATGGAGGACAGCAATGGCTTGTTCTTGAAGAAAAGCAGCAAGATGGCGGCCGTTGAACTGTGTTGCCTGGGCCTTATGGTGGGAAAGTCACTCCCCTATTCTGGGTCTTAGTTTCCTCATCTGTAAAATGGCAGCATTGGATGAGATAACATCTCTGGCTCTTTCTCGCTCTAAAATCTTGAGAAATATCCTCTGGCGTGGACGTGTCTTGGAAGGGGTGTGTGTGATTTGAGGACAGCATTCAGAGACAGAGACCACCATAGGGTCTGAGCCCCTCTCCTTGCGCTCCACACCAGGAGTGGGTGCCATTCACTTTCTGACCCTGTTGTCCACGTGAGTCGATCCTCTTGCCCTGTCTTCCAGTCCTCCATGCTGATTTCCCTTCAGGCTGCACCCTCCACTCCAGGTGTGGCTTCTGGCCTCTATGCAGACAAGGCCTCATCCATCCACTCCTGATTTGTTTCCCTCTTCCCCAAAGTGCAGAGGAGAACACTTTCCCACCCTCCCACCTTGCTGATAGGCTGAGATCAGGTGCCTGAGTCCTGGCTGAATAGGATTAGGGAAGAAGGAAAGTGTGCCCTTTTTTAGTTCTAACTTATAAAAGCCAATGTCACCTTCCTGCTTTCTCTGCCCCTGCTGTGGGGAACTTGAAGCCACTTACTGCTGGGCAGGATCTGGCACTGCACCACACAGAGGCAGAAATATTGGTGGAAAACCCAAGAGATCCTCTAAAAAAAATCCAGGGTAAGTCTTGGTTTGCTCTCCAAGCTCTGGGTGCTGCCCTTGAACCTGCACACAGGAGGGGATCCTGTGTAATGGCTTGAGCGGGAAAGAGCCTACGTATAAATGATCCAGGACAACAGTGTGGCACTTCCCCAATAAGCCAAACACGGAATTCCCATAAGATCCAGCAATTTCAATCCAAAGAAATGAAAACATTTCTCAAAAATAGATGTCCATTGGGACACTCTTCACAATATTCAAATACTTATCAACAAATAAACAGATGAGAAAAACAGCTGTGGCCATACAACAGAACACGATTCATCTAAAGAAAGGGATGAAGTCTTAATACCTGCTGCGTCCCAAGAACCAAGAAGACATACTAAGTTAAAGGAGCCAGACACCAGAGACTTCTCATGTATGATTTCCTTACCATGAAATATGAACACAGAGATGCAAGCACACTGATGTCGGCAAGGGCTGGAGGAGGGAATGTGGGGAGCGGCAGAGGCAGGGTTTCCATGTGGGCTGAGGGGCTGGCTAGATAGTGCGGGTGGGCACATGGGCCCTCAGATGTGCTTTTGCCATTGACCTGGACACTTTCTGGTGACAGAGATGGTAAAAGTTATGTGTCTTTTACTGCAATAAAAATGAAGTAAAAATTAATCCACAAACATTTTGAGTCCAAGAGGAGAGAGAAATACCCAATAAAACTACAGACAAGGTAAGAAGGTTTCAAGGTCAAGGTGAAGAGAAGAGTAGCTCATTATGGGAGAATGCGGAAGACACAGGCCAGGACCTGGGTGTGCATGGGGCTGCCAAGAGGTGGCCACCCTAGTGGGGAGAGCAGCTGGTTCTGCTCAGATGCTGGGGGGACAGGGGAGAGTTTCTGAGATCACTGGAGTGCTCTGAGGTCACAGTTGAGGTCACGGTTTCTGAGTCCCCCAAGAACAGAAAGTGAGCGAGGCGTGTTCTCTTTGCTGTCTCTGTTTTGATGAAGCCTTATAAGGATTCTCCAAAGGACCCAGGACTGTACTTGTGCCTGTCTTGGTCCTTGCTATGTAACGTGGTCCGTCCCTCCATTTCTGGGTCCTTCCTCCTCTTCTTCCCACCCTTCCATCTGGGTGGGGGCCCTCTCTCCGTCAAGGAACACACCCAGCCAGTGCCGGCTTTGCTAAACTCAGGGGACCTGGGAGATGCAGAGGCGATGTCATCTCAGCTGGAGTTGGAGGAGGAGTGCAGCTTCACCTAGTGGAGAGGGGAAAGGCCCTTCCAGGAGCGACTGGGAAGGACTCTGGGGAGTTCCCTGGGCAGCACCTCCTCCAGAGGACCCAGGTGGAAGCATGGTACCCGCCTTCCCTGGCCTCATCCTTGAACACAGGATTGGCTGGACTCCATGGCTTCTGTTCTGGGGATGAGAATGATGATGCTTCCCATTGTGGTCCTCTGAATTTCAGCCCCACTTGCCCCAGGCCACAGACACGACACCATGGAGGACCAGCACCCTGGTTTCTGGCCACCTTCTCCTCTCCACTGGGCTTTCTCAGTCTCTCAGACTTGAAGAAGCTCATTCAGGATCTTTACCAAACAAAAGCACTTGATTGCCTCTGATGGGGGCGCTGGACCTTCAAACAGGAAGGCCTGTTTGCACTCAGTGGCTTAGGGAAGAGGGCACACCCAGAGGACAGCTCATCTCTTTGATGTTTTAAACCCAAAACTTTTTCTTCCTTTCTTATTGGACAATAGCACTTGATTGGCTGTCCCCAGGGGGGGTCTGATACAGCAGAGGCCTGCCGTCTGCTTCATGTAGGGATCAGGCAGGCTCCCAAGGGCAGCAGGCAGCCGAGGGGCTGCCCTCTGCTACTCCTGTGACTGAAGCAGAGATAAAAGCACAGTTTACCTGGCAACAGGAATCCTGCCATCCCAAGGAGTTTCAAGTTTATCCTGTAAAAAAAATAGGAAACCATTGAAGACTTTAAATGACCCAAGTGATGTGACCAGAATTGGGCAAGGGAAGTGATTCCAGTGGTCACCTAGAGCAACGGTCAGTGGTCAGTAAACACTTTCTATAGATGACCTCAGCTTTCCAGTCATAGAGATAAACACATGCACAACTGCTCTCTGCTGCACGGCGTGAAACCAGTGCTGGATAGTGTGGAGCGTGTTCCCTGGGAGTCAGGAATGCAGGCGGTGACTGGGCTTGACCTGAAGGCCCTCGTTCCCAAGCCCTAGTAGAGGAAGCATTCAAGAAAGCTCAGGGACAGGTGGAAAGCCATGCAGAGGCAGGGGAAGACACTGTCCTGTTTTGTCATGGTGGTTTGCACTGTTATGCAGATGGCTCGCTTTCCCCCAGGTGGACTGTGCGCTGTCCTGGTATAGGACCAGTGTAGCTGACTTTCTGTGAACATCCTGGGCTCCCAAACACTCAGGATGCCCACAAAGGGCCCCTACGGCCCTGCATGGACAGAGAAGGCTCCATGTCACCCTTACATGGGATTATTGGAAATATGGCCTCAACTTCCAGTTGCTGTTTTGGGGGATCTAAACTATCCATGGGCATGGAAGAAATCACCCAGGAGAGGATGTATTACATATCTTGAATACATGAACATGGAGACTGAATCTGTAGGTAAGGGGTTTACCCCTCACAGATTCATCTCTGCAAGGCCATGTCAAATAAGTGGTGAAGCACATCCAGCCAGCGTCTGCATTATACAAGTTAGAGAGGGTCTCCTGTCCCTGCTAATCAAAGGACGCGAGGAAGAGGGAGAAGAGTGAGCCTTCACCAGGGCACCCACGATGCTTTCCCGGATCCTCTCTCCCTCCCTCCAGTAGGTACCAATAGGTCTCCAACTGCACCATAAAAACTTCAGTGTGTTGCTCAAAGGGCTTCTAGGAATTTGGTCATGTGATTACCAGGAGAGTAGGGTGGTTCTTTATGGCACTCTGCTTCCTGGCATCCTCTGGATTACCGTGATTACCCTGCAGTGTCGTGATGGGGAACAGCAAGGTGCTGTGGGTCGGTGAGACCTTTCAGATGCAGCATTCTGCGCTGGCTTCCTGTTGATGTTCTTTCCTTTTTGGAGGTTGGGGTGCTGTGTTTTCACATCGTCCCATGAGGCCCTGACATCTCTCTTGATTCAGCTCCTCGGAGGGAGCAGGTGAACTTCCAGCAAACCTGGATCTTATTTAGGGTTCGCCTTGGGCCTTTGGCTTTTCTTCCTGCAAACCAAGGGCTGTAGCTTAGAGGGGCTGCTGGGCTCAGAGGCTCCAGGGGGGGGGCACTGGGGCAGCGATGGCTGCACCCAGAGGCTACTTCCTCCTGACTTCCTGTGTGCTGCTCCCGCAACTCCCAGCCCAGTGGTGAGGGAGAAGACCCTGTCCAGGGGCTCCCGGGCTGTGGGCTCAGGAGACCAGCCGGTGGGAGGGGCTGCATGGCCACAAGGCGCGGGACGGGACATGCTGCATGGCCAACGGCTTAGCCAGCCCCTCCTGCTGCTCCAGGCCTGGGGTGTGGTTGTCTCCTTTTAGCCCCTTGGGTATTCCCACCAAATGTCCTTACCTGTCCAGACCTGAGCTGGGAAGTCTAGATTACCCAAACAGTGGCCTGCTGCCACCGTAGCCTTAGTTCTTGTTCCCTTTAAGCCCCACGTGTCAGTGACATCTGTGGGGCTTGCTGAGTCCCCGACCTCGGGTCCCTGTTCACACACCTGCTGTGGGATTTGGGGGCCTCACTACCTGGAGTTTATACCACGTCAAAGGCTTGAGGCGCAGGGGACCTGGCCAACAGGATGATTATCACAAAATCACATCAAGACCTCACGGGGGCTCCCCAGGGTCTGCAGGACTCAAGACCCTCAGCTTGTCACAGGAAGCCTTCTGCTTTGTCCCACCCTCTGCCCTATCCTGTGGCTGTCCCAAATTCTTTGCAGTTTCTTGGTACTGAGGACTCTGAAGTCCTTCCCATCCTCTGTGACTTGGTCGCCTTCCCTCAAGACCAGGGCTCCCCCCCTTCCCTTTACCAAACCCTGCACCTTCTCCCAAGGCCCGTGCCCCGACTGTCTCTAAACCACGGGTCCCAAGCCATGTGACGGCCACCTGTTTACCAGCCGTTTTCACTGGACTGTGACGGCCTCGCGGAAGGAGTTGGAGACTTGCCGTCACTCCTCCTGTATCCTGGCACAGCAGCGGCTGGAGTCTGTGCATAGAACAGCTGCAGGCCTCCAGGACCCACGGACGGAAAGGCATCCCAGAGCTGGGTGCAGGGGCGTGAGCAGGGCACTGGGGGCAATTTCCTGAGCTTTCCAGAGCTAAAAGAAACCTCAGCTCCAACGCCCCAGCCCTGAAGAACCCGAGGTTCAGAAAGAAAGTCACCCACTTGAAGTCACGTTGAGAACTGGTGGCACAGTGGGACAATCAGAACACCCAGGTTCCCTGATTTCCAGTGCAAGTTTTTTTTTTTTTTTAAGAAAAACTCATCAAGCTGGAACTAACAGGCATTTTGATGTTTTCCCGTAAATAATTTAGGGGGAGGGGGAATAAAACAAAACAAAATTTTTCTGCTAAATATTGACTCAGGAGCTGCTACTTAGAGAAGATTGCTTGTGATGGTTTCAATTAGATTCTCTTTATCTGCCTTTAGAAGTCGGGTTTTTAAAAAGCACGGATTGTCATGTGTTATTAGCACTGACAGCTCCAGTGTGCACGTTGTGCTTCTGAAGGCGTCAGGGGGAAAGACCCATCTATCAATATCATCCTTGCGCCTTGAGATGTGCTGGTCCAGGGTGGGCCGTGGGCATGGCTGTGGGCAGCTGGTGAAGCCTGCCCCTGTGCTCTCAAGTGGGGGTCAGGCCATCGCGCTTCCTGGGCCTGTGCGCCTTTCAATGCATGGTGCAATGGGGTCGGAGTGGGCAAAGGTCACTGCCATTGGAGGTGGCTTGTCCCCCAGAAGTTCACAGAACAGAAGCCTGGTTTTCAGCATGGTGGTGTTGGGGTGGTGGAACCTCATAGAAGGTAACTAGGTCATGTAGGCTCCATCCTCAGGAAGTGATTAATCCCCTAGCTAGTGAGTTGTTGAAAAGCAAGTCCTCACCACAAGCTCGGCCTCTCCTTCATACAATCAGTTGCTTTCCAGCCTCTCGGCCATGTTCTGAGGCAGCCAGTGAGGCTCTCTGTAAAAACAGGAACCATGCTGTTTGTACTTTCCAGTTTCCAGAATCATGATCCAAATAAAGCTTTCTTTCTTTATAAGTTACTCGACATCAGGTATTCTGTTGTAGAACAGACTAAGACAGAGTTGGATTTTAGCTGGATGGATCCAGCAGAATCTTCTTGAAAGTAATTCTAGGCATCAGGAAATCTTGGACTCCCTGGGCTGCAAACCCAACGCACCAAGTGCTTACTATGCGGTGGGTCCCAGGTCTTAGCACAGTCGGCTCCCCTGCCATGCCATGTCCACTCTGCCTTCCCCAAGTTGGGTTTTGAAATTAAATGTAGGAGTTAACTTTATTCCTGTCCAATCTCATCACAGTATTATTTATTCATATATCCACCCGCAGCCAACGTGGGAGGGATGGTGATGTGGTGAGGCTGACCACAGCATGCACAGGAGCAAAGCAGCCAGGATGCCAGCCAGCGGGTGGAATAAGGTGCTAGGGATAGGAAGGGGTGGGAGAGCAAGAGATGGCCCGGGAGCAGCTGCTGCAAGGCGACAGGGTCTGCCATTTCTCACGGGAACTTCCTTGCTCCCTCCTATTTCTTGAAGAAGCAGCATTACTGGATGACTCTATAGTGCTTGTATACAATAAAACTTCAATTAACCATTGCTTGGGGGAATGGGGGTGTTGTGGTTAATTGAACTATCTGATTAACTGAAAGTTAATTAGCCAGAAACCCTTTGTAATTCGGAGGCTTGCTGTGAATAGTCCAACACACCCAATTTCCCACCAAGGTTAAGAAGGGAAGGAGCGGTAGAGGGAAGCCAATGAGCCTTAGGGACCATCTACACTGGTGCGCGGCACTTTACATAAACACCGCAGTCTGATTTAATCTCGGTACTATAATGTCAAGCCAGCAGCACCACCCCATTTTGTAGGTAAGGCAATTGGGGAGATCTCAGATAATATGGAACACTGATTTGCAGATAGAGAGTACTGAAGAGCCTCAGGGGCATCTCTGGGGAAACCAAGGATGCAAGCTGTTCAGCCAGTCATCATCCTGTCCCTGCCCCTGATTAAGATGTGTGATCTTGACCCAGCTAAGGGCAGCACATCAAGGTCATGAAGTGTGTGGCATCTGAATAAATCAAGCTGAGTTCTAAGCTGGGGATCTTCAGTGAGCAATGTTCCCTGTTTATATCTCATCTTCTTTATCTGCAAAACATGCCACCACTTACCTCAAGAAGGTGCTATCTCACAGAGGTGCTGGAGTCAAGGATGACCCTGCATGAACTGTGGCTTTATTACATTGTCATCACTGCCAGGTCCCTTTAGGGGGGCCAAGACACACGGTGAGAAAGATGTAGCAAAGAGACCTCCATCTTCAGATGGCTCCTGACATTCCCTTTAGATAATATCTTACTTTCCCTTCCTTCCTTCCCTCCCCACCTCCATCTCTCTCTTTCTCTCTCTCTTTCTTGTTCTTCTCCATGTGTAATGTGGAAAACCTGTTCCAGCAGGTGCAAGCTTGCTAATTTTGTCATCCTCTGGTTTTCTTGAAACTGCACCTCCAACTGCACAGAAGAGACGCAAGGAGACCCGCGGGCATTGTTACCTACTAAATCAAGACTTGGTTTGGCTAAGTCACCAGCCTCTGCTGCCGTCGTATTTTTAGTGAATGAAAAGAACAGTTCTTTTTGCTCAGAATGCTAGATTTATATTGCTTTCACTTAGCAAGTGAATAATTGATAAGTTGGGGCATATTAACATTGAACAAAAGAGCCCTGTGGTACAAGGGTCCTGGGAAGGCTGCCTAAATCAATATACACTCATGAATTTTGAGTGCAAGAGGTCGAACAGGGAAAGAACACAGATTTAGACCCCCATTAATATTTAAAACACACTCTGCACATGAGAGGCTTGCTATTGCCCAAATGTTAACTGAAGGGGCTTCAGAGAAATGGCTTCTAAACAAATTTGAAAGCAAGAGATTTTCTCCTCCAAAGATTTCATGAGAAAAATCAATCATCTCTGTTTCTGCTGTCAGAAGCCATCTATTAAAAATCTAATTAGAGTTTTTTTTTAACCAATTAAACACACCAATGCAACACTTGTCTGACTCAATGTTTGTAATTGCTGGAAAAGCAAACTCTTTGCCCTCTATGACCAACCCAGATAGGGCGAGATATTCCAGCCACTCCTATAGGCTCCGTCCTTCCTGTGCAGAAGCCAGCCTTAGAATTTGATTAATCTAAACATTTTGTAAGGTGTCAAAAGAGGTTTCTTGCCTGATGCCTCATGGTCACCCAAACTGCCAACCTGACTGAGGCCAAAATAACACAATCATTCACAATTTGCTTTGGAAATGCATCCTGCTAGGCCCCCAATTTGAGCTATCAAAGCTGGAAATTTTAAACCAAGTGGGAAAATGCTTTCAATTTTAATGATTCATTGAGCCTGGTTGTCCTGTTGGAAAGTCACACGTAGCATCTGATACAGCACCCTGCCACGACCATTGAAGGGGTTCAATATCTGAGACCGCGTGTGCACTGGGATCCTAATCACCTTGTCAAAGGGCTCATCTTTTAGAAGACCCTAAATGGCGTCTCCCAGTTGAAAGGGGCGTGGATGATCCTTGAAGCCATTGCTCCAGCCTGAGTCCTGCTTGCTTGCACACTGCTGGTGCAGGTGCACTCACGACCTTGTGGAAGCAGTCTGTTCTGTGCCAGGGGCCTTGACTCTCGGAAGGAGGCTTCTCACATTGGGCTATAACCATCTCCCTGCCCCTGAGGCCCAGGAAGAGCTCCCAGGCCTCACAGATGCCGCTCTGAGCGGCGTCTGGCACCTGACTCGATTGCCAGGACTGCTCTTCTGCTATGAAGCCCTTCCCCTGGAGAATAATTCAGAACATGTGCTCATTACTGGGTCTCAGAGGCTAAAAGAAATATTTGACCCCTCCACAGTCCAGATGGCACTAGTTCTTTCTCCTGGAACTCTCAGGCTGCCTATCTTAATTAATGAATTAATGAAATCTTCAGTGGGGACCTAAGGAGCATTTATTTTTGAAAACTCCCCTTCTGCACATGTTTCCCTGTTCCCCCTCCAAACACCTAAATTAATAAGCAAGGGAAAGTTGAAGTTACACCCTTTAGACTTTCAGAGATTCTTAAAGGAAAGTCACATTTTAAGACCAACAGCACCTGTCCTGTAATCCCAAAAGGCCTCTTAACTAGGTCCCGGAACATTAGTCACAGAGTACGAGTTGTCCTCTAGTGAGGACATTACTCTGGCCTGGCTTCCCCAGTGCTTTTGAGTGATCCTCTATTATTCTTATCTGGGGATAGAGAAGCTGCTGTTGTAGGAAGAAGGCCTGTTTATTCCAACAGAACTCATCCCAAATGGCTTTACCAATTTCCAGCGATGGCAACATGGGCAACTGGTTCAAGACTTATGAATGCGGTTTCCTCTACTGTACAACTGGGATAAAAAGTCCTAGCTCATGTAGGTGTTATAAATATAGAATGACAATGTCATCAAGGGCCTTAGTGGTGTTTTGGTTCACTGTTGTGAGCTAACAAAGCACCCCAAACACAAGAAGCTAAAATAACAAAATATTAACGATTGCTCACAGGGTGTGTAGGCTGAGCATTCTGCTAGTCTGGGCCAGGCTGGGTTGCCATTGGCTGGGGCTTGCTCATGGGCTTGTATTGAGCTGAAGGGCCGGCTCAGGATTGGCTGATAGGATGGCCTTATTTGCATGTCTGGCAGTTGGCTAGCAGCTGGAGTTATCAGACTATAGCCACCAGCAGGCTAGCTTGGGCTTCTGCACAGAGCAGGGATCCCAAGCAACAGCAGAAGCACATGTGGCTTTTAAGACTGGAATCACGCCACTTCTGCTGCCTCCTACTGGGAAAAACAGGTCCACTTATTCAAGCAGTGGAAGAACAGGTACCATCTCCTGACAGGAGATGGTGCAAAGCCACCTTTCAAAGCAGCACTTTGCAATGCAGTACCTGGCACAAATGACTCTAGAAATGATACCTGTTAAAGATGATGCTGTAGACTGCAAATTGCAGACTGATTTTGCCTGTAGCCTGTTAATGGAAGCACTTAAAAATCACCATTCATTATATTGTTCACTTTAGCAATGCTTCATAGCTAAACCTTCACTAGAATCCACAGAGGGGCATCTGTTCCATGGCAGAAGCCGGACACATTTCCAGATGGTCCTAAGGGCAGAATGGAGGAGGGTCCCAGTCAGATCTGCATCAGCCCTCACAAGGGAACTACTGCAGGAGGTCCTGGGTTACCTGACGTGGAAGCTGCTCGCTGCGAGGAGCCTGCTCTAACACTGTGGTCTCCTTTGCTCCAGCACGGGTGAGCGGGGTGCACACTGCTGAGCAGCACCCTGCTCCTGGCCTGGTGCCAGGTTACTACCCTTCATCCTTACCTTGGCCCTCTGGTTTCTCCATTTTACTGATGTTGAAGTTGAAACTCTGGAAGTTTCATCCAGAGCTGGAGTTGAACCCAGGCAAATGTGGCTGACAGGTCTGGGCTGATCCTTACCCCTCCATCCAACACCCGAAGGCAGCATCAGGGAGAACAGGGTAAAGGAGGAGGAGGATTCATCCTTAGGCACAGTCTAAGCCTTTCACTTGGTTGTCAGCCTCCAATCCTGACCTTCCTTCTACTTTAAGCTCCATTTTACAGAAGAGGAAACATGGGTTCAGAGAGGCTACCAGGAAGTGGTACAAGCTGAGATTAAAGCTGCCTCTCTCTGATTCTTCACTAACACTATCTTAGAAGATTTCCAAGCTCTGTTGCTGGATAATTTACAAAGAGTAGAGCCTTATTTGGCTCACAGTTCTGGAGGCTGGGAAGTCCAATATCAAGGCGCCAGCCTCTGGCAAGAGCCTTCATGCTGGCCTGGTGTCTGGCAGAAGGCATCGAATGGTGAGACGACAATGTGCTGGCTCTGGTCTCAACAGTGTGCTGGCTCTGATCTCCTCCTGTCCTTGAACGGCCACTGCTGCCATTGTAGAGGTGCTCTACCTCATGACTTTACTAATTCTAATCATCTTTCAAAGACCCACCCTTGAATGCCCATGAATTTGGGAATAAATTTACCAAGACATTAATTTTCAGGGGACACATTCTAACCACCACAACAATGTTGCCGCAAAACCAAATTTACAGCAACAACAGGACAATGTGAGCCAATCCCCTCTTGGGAAAGAGCCCTGCAACGGCCTGACTACCCCCGGTGGGTAGAAGGCCCTCTGAGGTGCGGGAATTGGCCTATAAACACTGTGCTCTGTCTGTGGGGTTCCTGGGCCACCGGGGCTGATTCCAGTTGCCTGGGGTCAGGAGAGGGCAGCTGGATGGAACAAGCCACCCTGTGTTTCCAATCTAGGAGGACTCGGAATAGCAGCACCAAGGACCAATTAAACCAGCCTGCAAAATTGCTCTTGGCTTTGCCGGCCGCTCTCAACACTGCTGCCTTATGGAACTTGTCAGCTCTCAGAGGCAGAGGCTGGGTGGGGGCAGGCATGCCAGGGGGCTCCGCGGGAGCTGTCAGAGGAAGAATGGATTAATTCTGGGGATTCAGTCACGTGCTGTGGGTTTGGTGACAGCAACAAAGGGAGACTGTTGCCTCAAGTCCAAGCTTAATCACACCCGCTGGGCTCCTTGCCACCAGCCAGGCTGCCTCCTGCTGCGTTCCCAGGTGTGGCCACGCCTGGCCCTGTCCAGCTGCTTCCTGCCTCTGCCTCCCCTGGGTCCCTGTCACTCTGGGCACCTCCTTCCCAAGCTGGGGGCCTCCTACCTCTATTCCCTCAAGTGGTGATGGACACTGCCCTGGGCATCTTAACCAAAGTGCCCTCCAGGGTGGCTGTCTTCACTTCTGACCCAGGCCCAAGGCTGACCCTGGGCCTCTGGCTGGGATTCTTCTGACCTAGCTCTGGAAGCTGAGGGGAGGCCTCTGGAGTGTGGCCCCTGTCCCCCGGGAAGGGAGCGCTTCAGGATCGTGCCCTCGTCTTCTGCACAGGGTTTCCTCATATGCCTCCCTGCCGGGGAGCAGCCAGGATCCTTCCTGCCTTCTCCAGCAACCTGCACCTGTCAGAAGAAGAATGTCCCTGGCCTGTGCACCCTTGGATGCAGGAGCAGTGTCAAGGCTGCTGGCAAGCACAGTCACCCCCCTGCTGGCCAAACCTCAGAGAATGGGGTGGAAGGGACGCCCTTCCCATCCCTGCCTACTCTCCTTGCCCTGCCCTGGGTGTGCACTCCCTGGAGCTCTGGTTAGAGCTGTGTAAATAGTGACATTGCAGGAGAATGTGGAAGGAGGATGTCATGGGGCTCCAGCTGCGAGCAGCAGCAGGACAACAGTGAGGGATGACTTGAGAAGGGAGGTTGGGACATCAGGGTTGGTGCATGGGCTTTGCAAAGGATGAAGGTGGGGCCCGGTGGGCAAAGGGCAGAGGGCTTGTGCCTGCCTGGATGGAGGAGATGCCCCTGTGGGGGTGGGTCTGTGTGCGAATGCGTGAGCTCATACATGCACATGTGAGTGTGAGCACGGGTGAGTGTGTGAGTGCGGGTTTGTGTGTGTGGCAGGGTCTGTGATGAGAAACCAGGTTGCTAGGCAGCCAGTTGCCAGAGCTTTGAGTGCCACTGTGAGCTGCCTTGAGTGGCAGCCACAAGCCACCAACAAGCTAAGTGAGCAACTGCCCCTCCGCATCCCTCTCCAGCCTGGCTGTGCTACCAGGGCCCACAGCTCGGGGCTGGCCATTGAGATCATCTGTGGCCGACTCTTGTGTCCCCACCTGACACCTGCAGGCCAGTGGGAGCCCTGGTAACCTCTGAGTTGCCTCTTGGACCCTTGGACTCCTCTCCACACGGGTCTTGGCCAGCAGTCCCTCTGCCTTGACCCACACTGCCCTCGCCCTCTCCCCACCCCGCTCTCTGCTGCCTGGCTTTCTCCCGCAGCTGCCCTGCGACCACCCTGAATGGCTGCAGGGTATGGCATTTGCAGCCTCCCTCTGTGCTCTTCTGAGCCTTGCTCCCCCAGCTCCTGTGCTAGGGGCGCTGTCTCCTAGCCCCCTTCCCACACTTCCTGGAATACCCAGGTTCATTCTATGAGATTGTCCCCTGCATTTTCTTTCCTCACCTTGTAAAATCCTATTATCAGCTCAAAAGTCAGTTTCTCTCCAGCCTCCCCCGCCCTGGCAGCTAAGCAGCTCCCCTCACTTCTGGCCTCTGTGGCCAAGGGCAGGTCGACATGGGCTGCGTCTCCCGGCTGGACTGTTGGCTCTGGAAGGCAGGGCCTACCTGCTGATGCCCCCACAGTGTCCGTGGTGGAGGGAAGGGAGACCCTCCAGTCCAGCAGGGGCCCCTGCTGCGCAGTGTCTTCCTGGTGATTGATGGGCACACAGAGGGCAGCCCTTGCTCTTGGCCGGGCTTCCACTTGGTGGCCGTGTTCATGTTACGATGGTGGATTTAGCTCACTTGGGCTGTTCCTGATCCTGCGGGGCTGCTTCAGACTTGGAAACAGCTCTCTGACTTCTTTCTAACCATGGGCAGTTTCTCCAGGGCACCTTTGCCCCTGTCTCCAGTCTGCCTCTGCAGTTCAAGACCACGTTGTCCTCTTGCGGGTGGTTTCAGACACAGCAATCCTCTTCTGGTCTCAGGGTGCAGGAAGCCATGCATCTGGATGGTCCCTGGGGACAGGAGCTCTGGGCATGGCGACCCCAGGCAGGTTGGGCTAGTGGGTGAGGCCCAGGGGCAGAGATAGTGGCAGCACCCAAGCTGTGAGAACTTGGCAGATTGTTGGTCCCTGAATGCCCATTTCCTTGTGCCTGATGGCGTGAACCTGGCATTGAAGGCTGCAGGCGTGATGTAGGCAGCATGCCCGCGTCTGGCACAGAGAAGCCACGCTAGCTCTTGTGTGAGTGTTGCCTTAGACTTTTCATGTTTCATTGCAGGGTGGCGTTTCAGAGCTGGATGGGGCCAACGAGAAGATCTGTTCAAACTCTTAAGTCTTAGGGACTGACATTCACAGAGGAAGGGTCTTCCAAGGCCCAGGACAGGCTGGGAGACCTGGGGGTGGTTCTGGGGTGTGCTGGGGTCTGTGCTGGAGTTCTCCCTTTTCACACAGTGCTGACCCTCTGGACAATGGTGTGCAGAGACCATGGTGGTGGCGTCTGCTCTGCCACGGGGAGGTGGGCACCCGTCACCCTTGCTGTCTGCGCTGGGCTGCCTTGCTACTGCGGCCTGTCCCCTTCAGACACCCTCCGTGCACAGATTTCAGGTGAGTCTGAGCCCCGCGGGGTCCCTCCTTTCTTCCACTCTTCGTTCTCCTTAATGAGCTTCATCACACTATTTGCTGAGTTCAGGAACTTTAGGAAGACTATTAGGAGACCAGGAAATGGGTGCTCGGGCAAGATCAAGGTCTTGCTCAACATCATGCAGCTATGGGATCCACGCGTCCTGCCCTTCAAATCAGCCTCTGCCCTCTTACCTCCCAGCCTCGTGTCTGTCTGAGTTAGCTCTTGTCACCACTCAGGCCAGACCATCCCTTGCAGATTGTGGACTTATCTCTTCTGGACGGACTCTTGCTGCCATCCCTCTCACCTCCTCTTAACCTGGCCGGCTCCTATTCCTCCAGGCATCAGCTGGACTCCACATCTCTGCCCGGAAGCTTTCACCCCTGCATTCCCGAGGCCCTTCAGGAAGGCACCTCTCATGACCCAGTTCTGTTGGAGTGACAGCCAGTGGTCCTGGGTCTGGCTCCATCGTGAGGTTGTGTTCAAGGAGAACCAGAACGGGGAGCAACCAGGAAGAGTCCACTGGCTACATAGGTGGGGCAGAAGGCGGGTGCAGGGGCTGGGTGCACCCATCCCAGCAACACCAAGGCCGGTGGGGAGGAGGGAGGCTGTTCCACAGAGGCCTAGAGTTTTGTAGAAGAGTTCTGCAGTCTCAGAGCTCCAGCGAGCTCACCGCGTCTGCTGGCCACATTCAGACACCCTGAAGGGATGTCTGTAAAGGCTTTGTGCACTGTAAAGTGTGGCTTTATTTAATTTCAACAAAGTTGTAGTTGCAATTAGATCTGTCCAGATAATTAGCTCCAATTGACTATTTTGCAACTAGTAATTAATTACTAACGTCTCCCGCATGAGCCTGGGAAAGGATTCCTGTTCCTCTGAGAGTGGGGCTTTATTTTGAAGGTGGAAACACGGCCACCTTCCGGAACATGCCTTCTGTGGATCTCACTCAAGGTTGCTCGGGAAGTCTCTCCATCTTCCCAGCTCTCAATTTTCTCTTCTGGGAATGGGGAGCAGTGTGCTCAAAGCCCCAACATGTCAATTCTCAAAGGTATTGGCACTTTTTCCACTTCAGAAACCTACACCTAATTGCAGTTTTGCTTCACACTTGATAAATATATATACATTTTCATCAAAAGCTTTGACTCTCAACCCTGGAAGCAGGTTACTTTCGGGTACCCCTGTTTTAGTCAGCTTTTTCGCTGCTGTGACTAAAGGATCTGGTCAGAACCATTTGAGGGGAGGAAAAGTTTATTTGAGGGCTCATGGTTTAAGAGGTCTTCTTCCACAGACAGCCAGCTCCATACCTTGGGGCTCGAGGTGAGGCTGGACATCATGGCAGAAGAGTGTGGCAGAGGGAACCAGGCAATATGAGGATCAGAAAGCAGAGGGACTCCACTCTCCAGATACCAAATACACACCTCAAAGCCACACTCCCATCCCACCTCCTCCAGCCATATTCTACCTACCTTCAGTCACCACTTAGTTAATCCCATCAGGGATTAATTCACTGATTGGGTTAAGACTCTCACAACCCAATCATTTCTCCTCTGAACCTTCTTGCATTGTCTCACATGTGAGCCTTTGGGGGACACCTCACATCCAAACCATAACAAACCCCCATCTGAAACCATGAACAGTTAGAGAAATACTAATCATCACTGCAATGGAGTGGGTAGACAGCTGGTCCTTCCCATTCCAGAGTCACCTGGGCCTCCCTATGAAAAGACTGACCCTTGATTCATGCCCCACCCAGTGTCTTCAAACCAGTTCCAACGGGATCATGGACCTAAATAAGGTAGGATAAGCACATAGATTCTGAAAGATAATGTAAAGGATCTTTATAGTGTCGGGTGGGGAAAATTATGTAGGACAAAAAAGAGGGGGAGCTTCCTCTGAATAGAAATAGGAATATAAACTGGAGCTCACTGAAACGAAGATGTTGTATTCATCAAGAGGCAGGAATTGAGAGGGTAAAAAGGCCAATCACAGAAGAGGGGGAGAAATTAGCGAAGCAAGAACCACAAAGGACTCCTCCAGCAAACATATAAAGGACCACAAATCCATATGACACTGGCCCCCTGATTTAAAAACTGGGCAAAGGAGGCACCTCGCAGAAGAGTCTATCCAAACACCATAAGTGCCCAACAGGATGAGCCATCGGAAAAATGCCAATCAGTACCCTGCCTCCCAACATGGATAAAATGGATGACAATGTGGAGCCTTGTGCTGTCAGAATTGCTGAAGGGAAAGTCATTGATTCAAGTCCTTGGGAAAGGTGTTTCCACTTTCTACAGAAGAAGAGCCAACAGATAAGCTTTGGGATCCACTCTCCTAGTCCTGGATGTGTCTATCCAAGAACATGCATCTGCCTGAGCTCCAAATGACACGCGCAGGGATGTCCGCAGTGGCATCATTCATGAAGCTAGAGGGTGCTCCTTAGGATACTGGGTGGACTGTGGGACGCAGAATGGACAGTGCTGCTGTTCACAGAGCCTAGGATACATTTCACAGACCCCTATGGAGCAAAAGAAGAAGACAAGCATATACCCCATGATTCCATTCTTAGAAGGTTCTGTTACTTGTTGCTTCATGCTGATAGCAGAAGTCAGAATTGTGATGACTCTAGGGATGGGAACATAAGAACTGGGTAAATGAGGGAGACTTTTGGAGTGGGGCTGGTCCCCTGTGTATGCACATTTTCTAAAACTTTATACATCGAAGACGTGTGTCATTTTTTTTTGTATTATGCTTTTCTTAAAAATAAAAGTTTACTGAAAGCAAATATAGGCCACAATCCTCACCTCAGACTAACTGAATGAAAATGTAGGTGGGGGCCTGGGGCTTGAGGGATGGCACCTCTTGGGCTTTTCTGGTGGCTCTTATACACAGCCAGTTGGGGATCAGGGCCCAACACCAAAAGCCAACATCCTCTGTGGAGTGTTTAGCTGCTGCTTTGCTCTATATGCCTCTGGTTCAGGAGCTTCAGTCAGTGGTTGGTCCCTGGAGGGAGCATTACCGGTTTGAGCACTGTGACCTGACCTTGGCACATCCAGGCTTTGATCCCACCTCTCATAGTGAGGCATGGACTCACCACAGTCCCTGGAGGTGCTGAACTTCAATGAAGGCCTTTCTCAGGTCTGGGGTTATTGCTGGGGCCCTTGTACCTGCTTCACCATCTCCACCACCACTGGATGGTTCCTAGTCATCCTTAGTGTCTTGCCTAAGGTCACGAACAAGAGCTAGGATTTGAATCCAAGCTGCTGACCATTTTGAACCAGAGGATAATAGATCCACAGCTTTATGCAAATGAGAGTCAAAATATTTGAGTAGATAGGAGGGAAAACAATGGGTAAGGAGGGGGTTGAACTCGTCTTTCTTACTTGTATCCAATGCAAGATCTTGCTCTTTCGATTTTGATTAGACATTTGGAATGTATATTACGATCATTACGGCTTTCTTTTTTTCCCTTCTCACCTCAAGCAGGGTCTCCGATCAAGCCTGTATCATAACAGTAATTCGCTGGAGGATGCGTCTTGTCTCGTCCAACGCTCTCTACCACTGTTCTTGATCTGCAGCCTGTAGGAGAGCTCCAGACATGGGGATCTTCCTCAGAAAGGTGTTAGGAGTTGAGATTAGTTAGGCAAGTGGCAGAGTGAATGCATAAGTAGTGACTTTGCATAATGAGGCGTGTGAAATCCCACCGGAGGTTGTTAAAACAGCAGACAGACTGCGGTAAACAAGGAGGAAGGTAGGCTTTGAAAACAGATGGCTTTGAAAACCTGGCAAAGCCCTGTTTCAGACTTTTAAAAATTGGTTTCGTTAGTGCAAGCTATTTTTTAAAATTCTGCATGCATATTTTAAAGTTCTGTTTTAATGATAAAGTTCCTTGGGTAATTGAACATCAGTTTATATCCTGCCGTAAACATGCTAACAGCCAGATGTGATGGACAGCTTGCACAGAGACCCGGACTGTTCTCGTACATTTGGATTCAAATACATTATTTGCATTTTAGCTTGGGGTAGTTTTTCTGACTTACAAACGGGTGGGTATATGGCCATGGCCTGTCCCTCCCTGCCAAGGAGGTCACCTGCTGCAAACTCCTTGCCAATATCTGAGCTGCCCTGAAGACTCTCTCCTACCTCTCCCACATCTGTCCTTATTTTCTCCAGGAAACGGGCCTGACCTCTACTCACCGTCCCCACAGGATCTCTGTTACTCTTGACCTTCTTCCTCATGTTACCCACAAGCTGTCTGACCACTTCTGACCTTTGCATTGGACCACTGCCATGTTTCTGGGGTCACCTGACCATAGTGCAGGCTGAACCCTTTGGCCAGTTTCCCCTCTTCTGATGCATCTTAAATTAGTCACCCATCAGAGTTCCATTTCTAGGTGACTCAGCAGGGGAAGGGCCTCACCCAGTCTGAGTTCATACAATCATCTAACCTCTGAATTCGAGGTGACCTCTCTGCCTTTGTGAATTAGCTTCTAGATGATGTAGACACTCTTTGGGGGGCTCATATGGGCAATCTCTTCCCACCAACTCCACCTAGGTGATTCCCTATATTTAAATGCCTTCTTCTTAGTAACAACTGTCCTGTGATTATAGCAAAGACCTTACATAGTACTTAACTACATTCCAGGCACACTCCGAGAACCTCTGCTAACTCATCTAATTTTCACTACAACTCTGTAAAGTAGACACAGATTTTACAGATGGGAAACTGAGGCATAGTATGGCTAAGTACTTGCCCAAGTTCATACAGTTATTAAGTGGCAGTGCATGAACTTGAACCCAGCCACCATCTTGGTTTTAGCCCCTGTGATTTACTGTCTCTTGTGCTTGGGAAACTTACCATCCATATCCCACTGGTCTTTAATGGCTACTGGGTTAGTTTCTACCATGCCCTGAACTGTTGCTATCAATGGAGTAGGATGCTTGTTTATTACCAGTTATGTCTGTGCCAATTTCACTTATTGTGATACACGATTTAATTATTATATAAAGAGTTGTGGTATGAGTATAAAAAGAAAGAAAATTTGTATATAAATCTCATTTAATATCTGTGAAAGTTTCAATATCATTAAGTTGCTAAAAATATTTTTTTCCAATTAGGACAGCCATAACAACTTTGGAGGATCTTGGGGTAGTGGGGATGTCTTCTCTGGATGTCTCTGAAGCACTTTAAAGAGACTCTAAGTGGAAATCAGAAGATTGGCCATGAGGAAGCTGACCACGTTGGCTTTTGCTGAGGCCTTGCTAAACTATGGGTGCCCATTTTATACACTGAAGAGCCCAGTCTTCATGAAGAAGTATACATACAGTCACCTTAATTTTGAATATAGTTTAATGCAAAAAATTAAAAAATGAGAAGTAGCAAAATATTCTTCTTCAAACAAAACTCTTGACTATTCATGAAACCCCACCGTCGGAGGGCTGGTGCCCGCCTCTCATAGTGAGGCATGGACTCACCACAGTCCCTGGAGGCGCTGAACTTCAATGAAGATATGTTTAGGGACTCTGCTTGCTTTCTGATGGGACTGGTCAGGAAGTTCCCTGCTGGTGTGAGGCAAGGAATGAGAGTCTTAAACTTGTTACACACCAGAGAACATGAGAGGCTTGCATGGAACACAGCCTCAGGACCAAGGACCCTGTCCTGGATCCAACATCCTGTCCACGCTTCCACTAACCTGAGTTCCAGGAACACCACCATGGCAAATGCTGCTTTGGCCCAGTGTATACCCTGTCTGTGGCTCAGGTCTAAGGAGTAAGACTTTGGTATTCATTGACCTGTGGTTTGAACAGGGTGTTGTAATGTTCGTGTGTTCCCAGGTTGTGCATGTTTAACCCCAAGTGTCCAATGCGATGGTGTTTAGAGGTGGAGCCCTTGGACCATGACTACACCATGAGCATCAATTTCTGTGGTTTGTAAGCCACCCAGTCTGTGACACTCGGCACAGCAGGCAAATGGCCTAAGTCATAGGGTCACTTAATTCTTAATTATCTTAATTCTCTGGTTCTAATCACTATTTCATTTGATCAAGTGATTGCTTTGGTCAAAAGTAAGGTTTGTCACATTTATTCATTTTGCTGCACATCAAGGTTCTTTAAGTTGTGAAAAACAGTTTTTTGCTCAGAGCCGTGACCAGATCCAGATCTTTCTACCCCCAAACCTTCTGCTCCTGCTTTTTCTCCCCACTGAGCTGTATGACCATGAAAAATCCCACGTGTGGTACGTGTCTCTGTCTGGCATCAGAGTTGATCCATCTCTGAGTGGACAGGAGGGAGCTCTGGCTGAGCACCTTCACCTGGCACATGGTCAGACCAACTAGGAGACTTGGCCAGTGCCAGACAATGGAAGCCAGAATGCAGGAGGACTGGGTCTCCATCTTCCCCAGCAGGAAGTCCTCACCCAGACCTGCCTTCTGGGCACCGTGGAAGGTCTCCACTCTGAGTGGTTTTGCTTCCTGAGTTTGTGGCCTGGGATCCCATTCTATGTCTTTATCTTTCAACATTTAAAGCCTTGATTTTCCAGCCAGGACAATGTCAGATGTTCTTGATACAGGAAGATTGTCCATGGAACTCAGAATCCAAATCCAGAGCCCAGCAGAGAAATCTGCCCTGGTGCCTCTCTGACTCTTATTATCTTGAACAGATCTTTAGATCCCAAGCACAAAACCCCATCAGGCCTTCCCATTCAGCAGGACTGTGGTACGTGTCTCTGTCTGGCATCGTAATTTATCCTTGGAAGGAGACTCAGATCAGCTTGCTTTCAATAAATAGATTTTAGACCAAAATGCTGTGTAATTATGTTTCCTAATAGTATTAACTCACTGCCCATGGGCAAAACACAAAAATCCCTCTGTTGTACCAAAGCAAACCTGTTAAGCTGAACTTCTGGGCAAAGAGAATGTGTGGGGTGGATGTCAATTTTGGAAAACAGAAGAGCCCTCCAAAGGGTGATTTGGGGGAGGAGAAAGAATATTTCTGTGATATCTTATAGCTCTGATGTCCTGGACTTCTATTGGCACACTCTTTCCGTATATTTGTATGTCTGAGATACTTGTCCTGGCATGTGATTGGGTCAATATTTGTTCTGTTGGGTGGGTGACGTTCTGAACAGTCTCTGGCCTGTACAGTAAATTTCACTTGCGATATTGGCCTGGCAAACATCACTCGAGAGAATTCATCTTCCAGAAAAACGTGGATTAACTTTAAGCTTCCGTTTAAATGTTTTGTGAAGATCTATGTTGGGGTTAACCATGGTGTAAGATCCTAGGTGGGGCTCATGTTGAGGTTTTGGGCTGGTCTTGGGCCTGTGTGAGTAGGATCACACTGCTCCTCTTGTCCCTGGAACCAGGAGAGGGTCCCTAAGCTCAGTAACCCAGTGAGCACCCTCTGCTGAACCTTAATGTTCCTCAGAATACTCTTCTGTAATTGTCTGTAAGCTCACAGAGTTCATTTCTCCAGATCTCACCAGGCCAGACTCTTCCTTGGAGACCCAAAAGCACCTGGGGATGAACTTAGGTTAGAGGGAACCCTCCTTCTGGAAAAAACAAAACAAAACAGGAGGCAAAGATTTGTTTGGATGCTTTATTTCTCAGAGTTTGGCTGTTCGTCTAGATGCTGCATCTCTGGATGGCCTGTCCTGTCGCTTTGTTTTAATTGACCTCCCAACACATGAAGCATTCCTTAAGACAGGAATTCTCCTCCTCTTGTTTTCAGACTTGGTTCTGAACACTTCATGCCTTCACTGCCGGCCATTGTACCTTCTCTTCTCTATCCTCTGACTTCCATTTGGAAGTTCATTCCCTCGTTTTGGTCTTTCTCTTCCCCTTAGGTCTGGGACTTAGTACCCACTTTGCAGCTGACTTTGACCCTTCCTCTCCCATGATTCCTTGCTTCCCTCCCTCCAGCCAGCATGCTGCAGTTTGCCAAGGTGAACACTTTTGCGTCTCAATCTCGTGCCTCAACCTTCCACCTCTTCTTCCTCCTTGGACCTGCCCTTTAGGTAGCTCTCCTTTTGGGCTAACCCAGGCCTCTGGGCCTGACCTGGGTGTTAACTCATTTTGGAAACCCTCCTTGTTGATAATCTCTGAGTCAAAGGAGACTCGACCCTGGAGAGAGGCCTGTGGCGATATCCACGGAGAGCCCTGGGATTGAACGGCTGTGTGTGTTGGCGATGTCCCCAACAGCACTTGGAGCCTCTGATGAACCTCTGCATGCTTGGAAGGGCTGCTGCTTGCATTGACTTTTTCTGGTTGACTCGTTCTTCAGTCTGAGAGAAATCATTCGGAATCCCGTCAGTGGTCAGAGTGATACATACAAGGATCAGCACCATCATTAGAGAAGCTGGGTGTGGCTCAGGATAGTGATCACGGGCAGACTTTTATCTTACAGGAAGAATGAATATTGAAGTACTATATAATTTCATGAAGTACTATATAATTTCCCAAACTGGCTACACTCACATAATTGACACCCAGTTCAAGAGGAAGAAGAGCACCAGGTCCCCGGAGCCCCTTTCTCCCTCTTCTAGTCATTGCCCTTATTTCCAGAATAACCACTCTCCTAATTTCTAGCGGCACTGATTGCTTCTGCCTGTATTGGGACTTTATATGGACAGGACAGTGTGGTGTATAGCTTTGTGTTTATTTTCTCTCATTTGACAATATGTTTGTAAAACCCATCCATGTGGTTGAGAATAACAGTAAATAATCCATTTTTTAACCACTTAAACCCAATTCTCTCCTTGGTGACCCACACCCAGTGGATATATGCACTTTCATCTGGAAGCTACCATTTTCTTGGTTGCAAAGATTTTGGTTGTAGGAAAATTAGGAAAGATATTTGGGTATTTTCAAATGGTCACACAGTGGTTAAAGTGTACAGGGGGAATCAACCAACTGGAGGTTTTTTCCTTAGGAGTGGGAAAGGGACAGGACTCCCCAGTCTCGGTCTCCATGAAGGTCCACTTAGAAGGAAGCAATCAGAGCTACCCACTGGATGGTTTGAACTTGGAAGCACATGGACCCCTTCTATGACCTGTCCTTTCCTGACAAAGGCCCCAGAAGGACACCATTTCCATCCCAATGGACAGATGGGAACACTGAGGAGAGAAGTGGCTTGTCCACAGGATACACACAGCACTCAGTCTAACTCTTCACTCCCAGACATGACGCCTCCCAGCATCCCCTAAACAGATTGCTGATAAGACCCAGGGATTCTGAGCAGGAAGACTCAACATCCCACAGAGCAGTCAGCTGGTGATGACACAGGCCCAGGAAGGCACTGGACCCATGGCCAGGTTGAGCAAGTGGGCTCTGGACCCATAGCCGGGTTGAGCAGGTGGGCACGGGGCCTATGGCCAGGTTGGGCTGGTGGTCACGGGGCCTATAGCCAGGTTGAGCAGGTGGGCACGGGGACTATGGCCAGGTTGTGAAGGTGGGCACGGGGCCTATGGCCAGGTTGAGCAGGTGGGCACGGGGCCTATGGCCAGGTTGAGCAGGTGGGCACGGGGACTATGGCCAGGTTGTGAAGGTGGGCACTTGGCCTATGGCCAGGTTGAGCAGGTGGACACAGGGCCTATGGCCAGGTTGAGCAGGTGAGCATGGGGCCTATGGCCAGGTTGTGAAGGTGGGCACAGGGCCCATGGCTATGTTGAGCAGGTGGACTCTGGACCATGCCAGGTTGAGCAGGTGGGCACAGGGCCCATGGCCAGGTTGAGCAGGTGAGCTCTGGACCCATGGCCAGGTTGAGCAGGTGAGCTCTGGACCCATGGCCATGTTGAACAGGTGGGCTCTGGACCCATGGCCCTTGAACAGGTGGGCTCTGGACCCGTGGCCAGGTTGAGCAGGTGGGCAAGGCGCCTGTGGCCAGGTTGAACAGGTGGGCACATGGCCCATGGCCAGGTTGAACAGGGGGCACAGGGCCTATGGCTAGGTTGAGCAGGTGGTCACAGGGCCTATGGCCAGGTTGTGAAGGTGGGCACTCGGCCTATGGCCAGGTTGAGCAGGTGAGCTCTGGACCCATGGCCATGTTGAATATGTGGGCTCTGGACCCTTGGCCAGGTTGAGCAGGTGGGCACGGCACCAGGTTGAACAGGTGGGCTCTGGACCATGCCAGGTTGAGCAGGTGGGCACAGGGCCCATGGCCAGGTTGATCAGGTGAGCTCTGGACCCATGGCCAGGTTGAGCAGGTGAGCTCTGGACCCATGGCCAGGTTGAACAGGTGGGCACATGGCCCATGGCCAGGTTGAACAGGTGGGCACAGGGCCTATGGCTAGGTTGAGCAGGTGAGCTCTGGACCCATGGCCATGTTGAATATGAGGGCTCTGGACCCTTGGCCAGGTTGAGCAGGTGGGCTCTGGACCCGTGGCCAGGTTGAGCTGTTGGGCTCTGGATCTGTGGCCATGTTGAATAGGTGGGCTCTGGACGCAGGGCCAGGTTGAGCCAGCTACTATTGTGCTACAAAGCCTCGTAGTTCCTCACCTCTGAGTGTCCAGGTGACCATACGCTGGTGAAATGCTCACTGCGTAGGACTTGGAACTGTTACACTTCTGGCAATGGGTTGGAATCCTCTAGAAACATGCAAAGGTGGGAAGAGCAGAGACCTTCTGGTCACCTATCCTCAGAAGCAAGAGACAGAGTAAGGCTGCAGGAGGACCATTTTTGGCAACTGGGAGCCAGATAACCCCAGAATGCAGAAGCCCTGCAGTATTGTCGTCCCCTGGGGCTCCTGGGAGGAGGATGGTGGCAGCTACACCATCTCTAAGACCTAATGATTTTCATTGTGATAATTCTCCAGTCACCTCTTCTCAGCTTTCAATCGATTTGGTCTCTCCTGCCCAACCCCACACCAGCCTGCAGCTGGGCTCTCTGCTTCCAGTCCCCTCCCTCGGATGTACCTGCCCCTGTTGCCCTGGTAAATGTCAGGGCCCTTGTAGCCCCGTGATTCATCCTTCCAGGACGCGTCTGTTGGCTGGCATGCAATGTCCTCTGCAATCCAACCCCTGGTCACTGCGGTGACATCCGCATTTGCCCAAACCCTCCTGACGTCCTGCTGAACACCATCCTGCTCCCCGAGGTGTGTGAGTTCTGCCTGGGGCTCCCAGCTACCTGCTTCTTGGCGGAGTCACTGACACATCTTTAAAGGTTCAGCTCAGCTGTCACTCTTCAGGGAGGCATTTCCCAACTTTCTGTTGGGCCCTCTCTGTGACCTGCAGTACCTGAGCTTCCTTCTGTCCAGTTCTGTGCTGTCAGTTAACCCATCGATTCCTTTCTCCCTCTAGATTGTATGATACTGAAGTCTCAGGCTCCTAGCAGAGACCCAATCTAGTCGTTTTTTTGATCCAAACAACAAAGACCCCTGGGGGAAAGCCATCGGTCATCACAAAGGACAGAGGGGAAGACCCAGGCCCCCAGAGGGAAGTGGCTTGTTTGGATTGTACAGTTAGTACTCAATTTTAACTCTCTCCTGGCCTGAGCAGAGGCGTTGGGAGTCTCCTAGTGGCCAGGGAACAGAACTCAGACCAACTGCCCCACTGCCCCAGAGACTGCTCTGGGCAGAGCCTATGATCCCTAGCAATCTCTCTCACCAGGCTTCAAGATGGCCATCCGGGGGCACGCACAAGCCCTGTGCCTCATCCTGAGATTTTTCCCCTGTCTCTGGGGTTAATGGATCTATTTCCTGTAAATGGAGCTGGGTGTCCAATACACATTGGGGAGAGAAAGAGCCTGTGGGGAAGGAGGGGGAGGATGTGCCATTTGGGTTGCTTAAACAGCCGACAGCTGCACTGACTTAATTGGGTTTTATTCTATTTGATCTTGGATAAAGAGGATTTTTGAGAGTCCATTTTCTCCTTCTTAAGTGTTCTTGCTAAAAAAAAAAAAAAAATTGCCAAAGCCTGCTGGGTTGCTTCCGGATCTTGCTGGCCAGGCTTGCACACAAGGGGGCAGTAGCACACCACCAACCTGCTCAGGAGCACCCACGGGAGCCCATGTTCAGATCTGGAGCATTCACCAGGAATTTTAACTCTAGTTAGATATTTTCCATCTCATATATATTGGCGAGAAATATCACTTAAGACAAAGTTGGAAATAAATTAACCGGGGAACCACATAAAGAGGTTTATATTTGCTTTTCTGCCATCATCTGTGAATTTTTATACTTTGAGTATTTTCAGTCTGGATCACAAACCCCCAATCTGAATTTGATGGTGCCATAAGGTGATTCCCCTCTGCTTGAGGGTGTTCCTGGGAATCCCAGGTCACGACGGGAAAGCTGTACGTGTCCGCTAAAGGCTTCTGAATGCCTTGGAAGTGCTAGGCACCGTACCGTGGGTGGCTGCATCTGTTCCTCAGGTTAACATTCCAGAAAGTTCACACCATGATCTTTACATACCAGGAGAGGAAGCAGGCTCAGAGGGATAAAGCACATTGCCCAAGGTCATGCGCTCAAGGACATAAAGGAATTTTCCTGTGCACTCTGACAGATGCTACCTGTCTCGTTCACTGACCGTCCATCCTCGGCACCCAGGGCAGTGCCAGGCTGTGTGGTTAGTAAACATGTGTGGACTGAGGCCTGGCTGAGCGCTTGCCAACCCCAGGAGCACCACACTCTGTGCACCACTCTCTGCTTTTAGAAGGGAGCTGGCCGTCCTTCAAGGGCTTTTGCTGAGGCAGCCCCTGGATTCCAGAGGAAAGCCCCTCCCTGCAGGGAATTCTGCAGAAGCAGGAGGTCCTGGAGCGAGACCAACACATCCTGCAGGATGATCGCTTGCTGAACACATCTGCTACGGGGCAAAGGAAAGAAAATGTCCCAGGCTTTGGGTTTCACCCTGAGTAAGTCGTGGGAAACTGGGAGACGGGGTGCTATTAGGTTACCTATGGTTCCAGCCCCTCTAGACCTCAGAGGCACATTGTGGGATGGGCAGGGTGAGGAGAGAACCCCAAGGGACATTCCTGTGTGAGGCAAGGTCCAGCATGATGGGGTGGGGGTCTCTAAAGAGCCAATGAGCTCCACGAGAATGGGGGTCCCACCGTGGCCTCTGGCTGGCCCACCCTGTTCCATCCTGCCTGCCCTCTGACCCCCAGAGGTTGGAAACCTTGCTGGAGGAGACAGTGTTGCTGGGTGGTCTTCCGAGTGGCAGGTCTGAGGGCTGGGGGCATCTGTCAGCGGGGGGGAAAGCCCCCAGCGCTGGGGATGCTGGGAAGAGTCCCGGAAGGTAGGCTAGGTCCTCGAAGGGTGTGTGAATTCAACGTGTCTGTCATTCCCCCTGCTGGGTTGTGCCACAGAAAAAGGCTCCAGAGAGGGGCCAGTGGGCTTGTCTTGGGGGAGCTGGGCGGACTCTGTCCTGACCACAGGCAGGCTCAGGGAAGGACGGGGCTTCCTGGGACAGACAGCGCTGGCAGGAGGGGCAGGGCCAGCCCGGGGAAGAGAGGGAATGGTTCCTCTGGGTACCTTCGGCAGGGAGGCACAGGGCTCAGAGTCCCAGCCTGGGTAAGAGACCGGGCTCCTCACCTCCCTTATGGGTGGGCAGAGACTCACGTCTCCAGGGGCCACAGTGTCTGTCCCCGCTTCTCAGATGAAGCCGAGCTCTTGTAACGCGGCAGGTTTCTGGCCATCCCCGTGGATTCCTGGCCCATTCTCCTATTGACAGGAAACAGACCCTCACTCAGGTTTCCTCGGAAGTGGGGCATATGGCGGTGTTGGGAAGCTCTGTGGGGCCAGCCCTGGGGTGGAGTGGAAACGGCCACACCCTGGATCTTTCTGGTTCCTTCTGTTACGGGTGGGGTTGATTCAGGGTCTCTGCTCCCAAACGTCTGCTGCAACCAGCATCGGGTTCCAGGGATCATCTCTGCATCATGCCATTTTCTACTTGGCCTGCAGCATCTGTGGGTCTAGCTCACAGCGTTCCCATGAGCAGGGATCTCACTGCCTCCGGTCATCTTTGTGTATCAAGCCCTCTTCCAGACGCCTGAATGGGTGGCTCTGTGCAGGTGGCTCCTCTGGCCTCACACAGCATGGAGAGGACCTGGACCTCACTCTGCCTCTGCTCCTCTCACACACCAGCCTTCTTCTCTCTCTCCAGGCCCGTCGACTCCTAGTTCCCGCCCACAACACACTTTTGCTGCCCACAATTCCTACCCCTGGCGCACAGCGTGGTTGCCCAGGCCTTCTGCGGAAGACGATGGAAAGCATCTCCCAGCCAGACTGAGAATGTGCTTTTGAAGTGACTGAGAAATTTGCCATCTGTCAATCCTGAACATGACATCACTGTGAAGATCTTACACGGAAGTGCACCCAACAGAGAGAAGTCAAGGTTCAGAGAAACCAGCCACTAGACACAGGGGAGAGCTTCACCAACTGGTTGCAGATTCACACAATACCCTTCTTCCTAAGGCCATTCTACACACCGTGTTAGTTGCCTGATCTGTAAACCTTAGACTCAATCTCAACTCACTCCCCACAGCCACCAATTCCACTAATTCCACAAGGATGCATAACTTATGAGTCAACTTGACTGGGCTATGGCGTGCCCAGATATTTAATTAAGCATTATTCTGGCTGAGTCTGTGAGGATGTTTTTCAGTGAGGTTAACTTCTGACTCAGTAGACTGCGTGAAGCAGATGGCTCTCCCTGACATGGGTGGCCCTCGTCCAATTGGCTAAAGGCCTGAAGATATCAAAAAGACTGACTCTCTGCCTGATGGCTTGGGCTGGGACAAGTCTCTTTCTGCCTTGGGACTCAGAATGAAGTATCAGTTTTCGGGTCTGTAGGCTGCCAGCTCCCTACTGGCACTTCCACCCCAGCTCTGTCCATCTCCAGTTTGCTGCCTACAGGGCTTGGTGCTGCTCAGCCTCTAGGACCACAGGAGCCCATTCCTGATAATAAGTCTCTGTATGTCGACATCCTCATCTGTCTACCACTGGTCTGTTTCTCTGGAGAACTTTGATGGTGTCCAGTTTTCAAATGCTTCTTGACAACCTCTTCTTCCTCATCCCCACGTCGTAGGCCTCCTGTGAGCAAAAGTGCTTTCCCTCCAGTGGGATGAGGAGCTCATCATCCCACCTGCTGTCCTCCCAGGGAGGACAGCACTTGTTAATGTGTTTGGCCTCAATTTATTCCCTGTGCTGCACATTCCTGGAGAGCCAGGATTCTATTTCTCCAGTGCCTACAGCATTCCTAACTTTTCGCTCACATCACAATTTGAACAATGAATACACTGTGTGTGCTTGGGTATAACTAGATTTTCAAAATATCGGTCAGCAAGACAACCACAGATCCTTTAATCCCAAAGGTTGATCCAGATTATTTGACCTAATTCTTTAATACCCCATCATCAGATAATTCCGTGTGAGCCGACCACCGTAATGTCAGCAAGTACAGGGCTGAATCTCATCTCCACCACAGTGTGGAGGGCTTGGCGTCCTTTAATGAATGTACATAGAGAGGGATGTCAGAAGATTAGCATTCTTGTAATGAGAAAGAGAGAAACATTCATCAAAATTGCCCAAATGCTATCGGTGGAGCATCTTCCAGCTAAGACCTGCAGTAAATGGCAGTGAGAGATGGCAGATTTCACAGGTTGGTCATGGGGAGGCTTGTTAATTTCACAGTTTATAAAAGATTAATGGTAAAGGAAATAAGCCACAGCTACAGATATCTAATTGCAGAAAATGCTTTGTGTAAAATACAACCCAGAAGAAAATAGAAAGGAGAATGTGACATTTTCTTTGGAAATAGGCCTTGACCTTTCCATTGACTTTAGAAGTGATGGGAATTCCTAACCAGGGGGACTTTGGCTCCAAGTCAGCAGACCAACGGCTCTCCAAATTATGGGGGTCCCAGGGAGATCCTGCCCTTGAGAGAGTTCTGAACTGAGAAGATATGAAGTTGACCCCATTCCCTGAAACTGAGGGATGAATTTGGTCACCCTGCTGGTTGTTTATAGACCTGAGCCCTGGGGACTGGCTCCACAGCGGACACTGAGCCTTTTACTTTCCTATTAAAATCAATGGATGACTCCCTCCGTGATGCAGAGAATTCCGGTGCCTCCTGGAGATATCAGCTGAACTCTGTCACCTCCCCTCCCATCCAAAGGACATGTTAAGAGTGCTAATCCTTGGTGCTACTCAATGTGACCTGACTTGGGAACAGGGTCTTCATAGGAATAATCAAGTGAAAATGAGGTCCTCAGGGTGGGTTGCTGTAATTGAGTGCCACCGGTGACCTTGTAAAGACAGGAAGCCCTGGCACAAGGACACCCCTGCAGGAAGGGCCCCCACTCCCTGGTTCCCAGTACGGTGGGAACTGCTGCTCTGCTGACCCACCGACAGACTTGGCATGGATATCCCTCTGCTGGGACTCACAGCCCTTCTCAAGTCAAAGATAAAGGACAAGCCCAATTTTCACTCCCCTGACTATTTTCTTCCAGGTTGTACTTTAGACAAAGCGCTTTTTGCAACTAGATCTGCGCAGGTGGGGGCTGGAGCAACGCATCTCCAAGGTGAGGTGCCACGTGGCCAGCAGCGCCCCAGAATTGAGGAGAGAGGCATCAAAGGACTCCCCTCCACAGCCCTCAGTGGCCAGGCCTGCTGTCCCCGTGACTGCGGCCTTTCAGCCCCAGGTCTCTGATCCAGGACATTGCTATTGTCCAAGCTGCCAGGCTGAGGGATTTTGCTGACTCCTTGCAGATTAACACACCACATGCTCTGCCTCTTGATCTGGCTTCTCTGGAGGGTTTTACAGCCTAGAAACAAAGACGGAATGATTCAGTCTGCGACACTGTTTCTGAGTATAAATCATAAAAGTTAAGAACCTAAGAACTCGTGGTCCCCCTGTGCTACGCTGAAGTAGCGTGACTGGGGTGTAAGGAAGACACAAGGAGAAGGGATGGAGGCTCAGATCCAAAAGATGTGGATTGAAATCCTGACACCTCCATCAGCTGTGTGAACTCAAGCAAACCACTTGATTCTGTAATGCCAGATTTGTGGGACCCCAGTAGACCTCCAGGAGCTGAATCCGATGCAATCACACAAGAGTCTTTATTGCAAGCTTGAGCCTGGATTCACAACCGTTGCCGACGCAGCAGTCCCAGGGAGTGAGTCCCGGTCCTTTGTTCAGTGAGATTTTATAGGTTTTGGGGGGATACACTATGCGTCATAACAACACACAGCAAATCATTCCATACCGTGGGAAAATCAAACAACAACTCTTAACATTGATTAGCACATTCACTGGTGGGAACAAGTTGGGTAGGGGTGATTGGTTAGTACAAGGGGGGGATTTGTTTGAACTGATTGGTTTAGATCACGAGGGGTGTACGTGCCAAACTATATGGTTTCCCAACATGTTATCAACCACCATAAACTACTGGGGGGTCATCTGGCATCCCAGGTATTTTCCCTGTCTCATGCTGATTGGAGGTTGCTAAGGGGTTGCTATGGGTCCTCACCTAGCCTAACTGAGTCAGGAACACCTGGTGCTGCAGATCTCTCCTGTTATTTGCAGACAAACAACTCAGCAGGGTGGGTATGTGCCTAGGAGTGCTTTTCCAAGGGTTTTTCCAAGGACAAGGATCATGCCCTCTTCCTTAGGACAGCCCTTGAGGTAGAAGCTGGTTTCTCAAAAATGGAGTCACATCAGTTTCTCAGTTCCACGGGCCTCGGTTTCCCCATCCATAGGGCTGGGGTACAAGAACACCTTACAAAGGAATTGCCATGAGGAATGAAGGGCTGGGCTAACCACATGGCTCAGAACTGGGCCTCTTTCTGAACTTTTAACAGACTCCAACTTCTCTCTTCAAATAGATCCTGAATCCCTCCAGGGAAGGGGAACACTCGCTCTCCTTTGAATTCAGTTTGGATTGGTGCATATGTGGGGTGCTGAATATGCTCGCCTATGAACCCCTTCTTCAGTTCTACAGGATGGATTAGGGTCCCCCTTTCTCTGATTCTTATGTTGAGGTCCTAACTCCCAGTGCTCAGATTGCAGATGTAGTCAGGTATTTTAAGAGGAAGTCCTACTGGAGTGGGGGCCCCCTAAACGATACCACTTGGGTCCTAATAAATGAGGAGATCTGGAGACAGATATGCACACAGCAAGAACAGCAACCGGAGTCAGCGACTGGCGTCACGCTGCCATGGCCAGTGACTGGGAATGCAGGACAGGTCCTGGCTGGTGCCTTGAGAAGGTGCCTGACCCCACCAACGCCTTTGAGGAGGCCAGCCAAGCTTTCCACAAAACTGCTTGAGCAGAGTGACCCCCAAGTCTGCACCTGGGGAAAGGCAGGCACAGAGCCCTGAAGCTCCTTCACGGCGACAGGATCCTGAAGGGCGGAACTGACTGGCCAAAAGGCAGGAGGTGACAACGTGGGGTCGGTTTCCTTGGCTGCTGTCTTGGTGTGTTTGGGCGACAAACTACCACAGACGGGGTGCTTTATTAACCACAGAGACTTACTTCTCAGTTTGGAAGCCTGGGATGTCCAAGGAGAAGACTGGGCAGATTCTGTGAGTGCAGGGTGCTTCCTGCTTCACAGACAGCATCCTTTAGCTTCACTTCACACTGTCAGGAAGTTCTGTTCTTGGGGAGCAAATCCCATTCATAATGGCTCCACCCTCATGGCCTGATCACGTTCCAAAAGCCTCACCTCTTCCTAGCTCACACTGGGGGTTAGGGTCTCAATATATGGATTTTTTTGTCAGGGGGGCAGAGGCACACACATTCCCAACATGCTAGTGAACCCAATATGCATTTTACAATGTAAGATAAATGTTTTACAAATTATGATATATATTCTGTATCTTAAAATACACCACTGACTCATTAGTAAGGAGAAGCGTGCTTACTAAAATCGAGTGTATCCTTTGTGTCTCTGGGGTGGTCTGAAATCACATGCAGAAAAATCCAGAGTGCTCATGCCGTATGAGCTTGTGGACTTTATAAAATCTGCAACAAAGAATCTCTATGGTGATGGCTACGGGTTGACACCATCAGCCAGGGAGCCCAACTCCCTTGAAGAGGGAAGAGCAGAACATAACATGGGGGGCAGGAGCCTGGACTCTGGTGCCCTCCAGCTGTATCTGATCCTAGCTCTGCAGCCACTTGGCTGTGAGACCTTGAGAAACTCTCCACCTGTTGCCTGGTCTCCTCGTCTGTAAAATGAGAATAACGATCCTGTCCACGGCATAAGACTGCTGTGAAGTTCCGTGACAATCTCGTCAAGGTCCTAGAGGAGTGCCCTGCACGGAGTCCTTGCTCTGTAGGTGTCGGCTGTCATTGGGTCACTGGTGCAGGGGCTTCCACTCCCCGCCCCCAGAGCAGAGGCGTCCTCCTCTCACCTTCTTCACCTGTTAAGGGAGGGGGCTGGTGGATCTGATGGCTGAGACCCAGCTATCCTTGGGGCCATGTGGAGGGACTTTATGCAAAGAGTGGACGCTGTCTGTCCCACATGTCTGGAGCTGTCCCCAGCCTTCCTTGGAGTCAGCGATGGCCAACATGCAGACTAACGTGGAGAGCCGAGTCCACATGTTAAAGATGGCAGAACCCTGACACGAAAGGCCTTCGGGTCTCTGAGTAACTGTGGGGAAGGCAGCCTGGAGCCCACAATCTGAGAAAGAGATTTTATTTTAGTAGGTTGATCTTCTAAAATTAAGAATTTTCACATTAACAAGAACTTGCTGAACCAATCCAGTGCTGTTTTGGCCCACAATTAGAAAAGACCTTCAGTCTTTCCCTTTTCCATCCGTAAGAGGAGTCATAGATCCTTTCCTGCCCCTGTACCCAGGGTCAGGCCCTGAGGTGTCCTCTGAAGGGAGAGGAGTATTTAATCCAGTGCCTGTGTGCTGCTGGCACCTGCGTTGAAGGGGGAAGCTGCCAACTTCTGTGCTATTCTCCCATTCAGTTTTGGTCACAGCTGTGGAGGGACATTCTTGGTCCAATAGCAGCTTCTCTTAAGAGCCCACAGTGATCTTCCATTTCCCATTCCCCATGTATCCTTGACATTCCTGACATTGGTGGGAGACCATTCATCAAGCAGGTATGCTGTGTTAGTCAGCTTTCCATTACTGTAACAAAATAACTGAGGTCATTAACTTACAAAGAGGAAAGGTGTATTTTGGTTTACTTGTAGTATGGGAGGTTTCAGTCCATGATTCAATGGACCCATTGCTTTTGGTCTGTGGTGAGGCAGCTCATCATGGCAGGAAGACATGGCGGAGCAAACTTGTTCACCCCATGGTGGTGAAGTGAAAAATAGAAATAGAGATGGGTCCCACAATCCCTTTAGAGAATATGCTCCCAGTGACCTAAAACCTGCCATTAGGCCCCTACTTCCTAAAGGCCACAACCGAGAGCACCCCCAATTCCTAAAGTCCCTACTACCTCCCAAGAGCACCACCTGGGGAATAAACCATGAGCACGTAGGCCTCTGGGGACCATTTGACATTCAACCGTGCACATGGCTGTCCTGGAGATGGGTGCTCCCCTCCACCAGGGGCCTTGGGAGTGAGTGGATGCACATTGATGATGGGCCAGGGTGGAAATTTGGAGAGCCTGGACGCACAGACAGGGAACTCGATTATGTGCCCAGTGTAGGTTTCTCCTGCTCCCCCCCATCACCCGCCTCTCGCTGCTGCTCCTGGAGGTCAGCCCACGAACAGGCTGCCCACACCCCAGACCTGCATTTGGAGAGAATTCAAGTGAAGACAGGCAGGAACAGCACGTCCTCACTCTGGCCTCCTATCAGCCTTGTCTCAAGTTCAAATGGACTCGTCCTTTGGCAGTCCTTGAGGACTTCAATACAGTGGGTTGCCCGCTTCTGTTTGCAGTTCCTCATTTCTTCCCCGTGGCTTAGACTCTGGTGGAGATGGACGGCGAGTTTGTATGCCTCATAATCTCCAACAGATCTTACGCCCAAGAAACCCCAACGACCACAGCCAAGAGCACTCTGTAAAGAGTTCTAACTCAGTGGTATTTACTTCATTTGAAGGATTTTTGCTATACACTATAGGTGAACCCAAAGAGGTATTCAAATGTATTAAGACACCTCATTGGACTTGAGAATATGACATCTTGACATGCCAATAGGCCAGAGTACCTCATCTCCCTCAGGTCTTTGCAAGATGGCGGCTCGGTGTCCCACTGTGCCAGAGAGGTGCTTGTCAATCTAGGTGCTCAGGGTCCATATGGTGTATGTGGGAGTTTGTTCCTTCATTAAAAAAATCCTCTTTTGTAATTAATTGGAATAAGAAGTGAACCTTTACCCCATTATTGTCTGTCATGTGCCTCTTGCCAATTAGCATGGTTGCACTTCACAGCTTAATTTAGTATCAGTTGTGAAACTTGAAGAAAGATTGCACCATCTTTGAATATTAATGCGATTTTGTTTCCCCAGGGCATTAAGCTTTCTGACACGCTGGACTCTCTCCACTTGGTAGAGAGTTTTTGGATTCTCAACTCAAATAAAGCTTCACTTACTTGTACCATCTTCCAATTTTATGGTGAAAAAGAGCCTCCATTCTTAACATTGGCCTACTTCTCGTTGAGGAGTAGAGAGACTGCCAAAAAATCCTGAGATAAAAATTCTGGGCCGGCTTAACAGCCCTTGGAGTCTTTCCCAGACAGTGCTTCCTGAGATTTCCTGTAAGGTAGACTGATGCATTTTAGAAACTCCTCAGAGTAGAAAGGCCTTAGTGAGATGGAGCCTTTGGCATTGGGTCTGGTACCTGGGAGGGGATCAATGAATTTCTCTTTGGATGTAAGGGGTATACCCATCGTCATCGGGCAAGGAACTTTAGTGCAAATCTCTGAGAAGTGATTGTGTGATCCCAGAGCTTTCGAGGGCTGGGTTATGGGGACCTTCCACCTCTTTGCACCCTGAGAAATCTGTTGACATGGTCCAGTGTTCCTCCGTGGGTAGGATGTGGAGGCTCCAAGCGTGCTTGGCAAAGAACCAGAAGTTTCCCAGGAGGCCTGACCATTCATTGACACAAGTTTGCTCTGCAGGAAAATGGCCTTCTCCTTCAACAAAACACCCCACATCTCCCAAAAGAGGAGGTGCCAACCCATCGAAAAGGGCCCTGCGTGATATCCAAGGGGACTTGGTTCTCTCTCCTTGATCACTGGGCTGCTTCTTGCCCATTGGAACCTTCTGGAATGTGCATTCTGGAGATGGTTCCTGTTTGTCTGAGCCCACTCTTTTCAACTCTCTCTCATGCGCTGTTTGAGCTGACGTGGGTGGTAACCATTCCATACTCTTCCAGGCAGTGTCTTCTGCCAGCATCAGTAGGAATCGCTGGACCTGGCGGCCGGAGTCTCACCATTGCCTGTTTCTACCACCTCCTTCTAAACATCCTTCATCCACACCAAGTCCACTCACTGGGGAACGTCCACTGCGTTGGAAAGCCCTGCAGGCCACACCAGATGCATCCATAAGCTAAGTCTCCATTTGTTACTGTTACCAAATCCCCAGCCTCCCTTCCTACTGATTCTCAGTCTCTCCCCTGATCCCCTGATCCCCCTCCCACGAGGGCTTATTCACTTGTTTGTTCATCAAACATTTATGGACCACTGGGTTTTGTAGAGTCTGAGATGAATCAGGCAAACATCATGCCCTCAGGAGGTTCATAGACCAGGGAATAAGATGCATGAACTGAAAATTACCATCTGTGTGATAAGAGCTATAAAAGTGGGAACCCCAGGAGTTATGGGAGGGGAAGAGGGGCTCTGGCCAGGGGTTCAGGGAAGGTCCCCACAGCAAGTGTGATTTTAAGGGCAGAGTATGCAGGGATAGCTAGCAGCAATGGTGGGGTGGGAGAGTGAGTTCCTAGAGCATTTTGTGCCTGTGAGATGTAAGGCTGGGAGATAAGGACGATTCAGATTTGGAGAGTTTGAACTTCATGAAAAGTGTCTGCACAGCAGAAAGGACTTGGACAGAACTTTAGCCGTTCAAAAGCCCTAGAAAACTCCTTTGCCAAGGGGAAATTTTCTCCTCTGGTCTTTGGTCTCTGTTTTGGAGGCCTGATTGGAGGATGTCTTAGTACATTTTGTGTTGCTGTAACAAAAATACTTGAGGATATTTGGTTGGCCCATGATTGTCACAGCTGGAAAATCCAAACAGCATGGTGCCAGTCTTGGTGAGGGCTCCCTGGCTGTGTCACAGCGTGGTGGAGAGGCAGAAAGAGAACTGGCCCCACATGGTGTGACAGGAAGCACCAGAGCTGGCAGGGTCTTGTGATGATGAGAACATAAACCAAAGCAGGGGTGGGAAGCCCAACCCAGAAGGTGCTGACTGAGGATTGACTGCTTGGTCAGATCAGTGGGGTTGTGGGGATCAGCTGAACATGGGGGTGAAGACAACAGCAGACTCTTCGTTGGCTCTAAATTGATGTTGGTGGTTGAGCCTTAGAGAGCTCGGTACCTCAGGTTCCTTCTGCCTTCGAGGGCAGTTCTCCTCCTCTTCCTCCCACCCCACCGTCAATAAAGCTCGCACCGAACCCCTTTCCCAGGTGAGCCCGCCATCTCCTTGGGCTAGGACTCCTGGGAGCCACCAATGTTACCGTGTCCTTTCTCTAAGGCTCTGGGGCTCACCTCCTGCACAAATATTGATTCTTGGCCTGATTAATACTGCTATTTATATTAACAATGCATTTGTTCACCAAAAAAATAATTAGCACAAGAAGGCTGAATATTATTAGGGGCCTCATTAATTTCACCAAGTTTATTTAAGTGACAGCAGGATGTCAAGTCAATAATGAGTACTAATTAATAAACACATCTGAACACCTTGAAGTACACTCGAGTAGGGGCACAGAAACCTAAGTGGGGCATGGGCTGGTTTCTGAGGAGCACAGGGGATACCTCCTTTTTTGAATGGAGGGTCCCAAGTGTGATGACCTAAGGTCTGATGTGCAAGGCAGGTGGCCTTGCTGAGTTATGCAAAGGGCTGACGGCGGCCCGTCTGGGGTCTGAAGAGCTAGCATAAGGCCATCAGTGGCCTGAGACTCTGCCTCCTGACAAGATGTCCCCTCCTCTCACTGAGGAAACATCAAGGACCTGGGTGGCCTTTGGAACCAGACCCTGTTTTGACACAAACCTCACCTTTTAGAAAGGCTGTGGATTGGGCATGAGGGGCTCTATTGGAAGAGCTCGGTGACCTGCAACGTTGGGGGACCTGGAAGTGTCCCCTCTGCTCCCTTTGTGGCCACCTCTGGATAGAGACCAAGTGCGTGGATTCAGTGTGGCACAACCATGGCCATCCTGAGTCTTGGCCACCGTGACTGCCCTGGCATAGCCCTGGCTCTTTCTTCCTGCATAGTCCCCGACAAACTATAAATAGGCAAACTGTGGGCGTGGCGTACAGCGCTTTAGAACATGGCTCTGACTCAGGGATGAGCCTGCCTCTTAGATGGTAGCTCAAGGTGAAGCCATTTCTGCCCTGCCCCCCCCCCCCCATACACACTGTCTTTCTGACCCGAATGGCAGGATCCATCTGTTCCTGCTGCAGCCCAGGACCTGCTCTGCCAGTCCGTCTGCATTTCTGGGCCTGTCTGCCCCTCTCCTGGGTCTCAGGCCACCGGGGCCAGTCCCCACACACTGGGACCAGGCTGTTGCAGAACACCCAGGGCCCCTTTGCTTCCTTGGCTCAGCAGGGACAGGCCTTGAGCCCTCCCAGGCGCCGAGTCTTCCCTGTATGTGCCTCTCACGTTAAAGCTGCTGTTCAGAAGCCCTGGGAATCTGTAATCGCCTCTCAGAGGTGGTTTTATTCCTTTAGCCTCCTCCCCGCTCCCTACTTAGAAGCAGCGGAGTGCTTCCGGAGCTAACACGATTGGCATGTTTAGGCAGAATCCGCTGGCTTCAAACAAAGCAAGCTGTTCTGAGTAGAAAGCCCGGAGCCACCGCAGAGGACACCCGAGCTCCAGCTACAAAGGAGCAGGGCTCTGGGGCATCCCGCCTCTGAGAGCCAGGGGCAGCCCCAGCGCTGGGTCTGGGGCAGCTCCAGCCAGTGGCCCCAGGAAGTGCGAACCTGGCTTTCTAGTGCTGCCTCCACCTTCTGTTTGGTTGTTGGGGAAATTGATCTTTCAGGTATTTTAACTGCATGGGTGGAAATCCACAGGCGCAGTGTTTTGCTAAGACCAAAAGCCTTCAGGGACTGTTTTGGGAGCAAGTCAGAGGCAGACTCCACCCTCCCCAAGGGCCTTCATCTCTGGGCCAGACCTCCGCTGGTGAGGTCTCCTGGACTCCTTGCAGTCACTCTGGGAATTGAGAGCACCCCCATTGTCAGGGTGGGTAAACTGAGACTCAGGCGAGTCTTGGTGGGCATGCCCGGGACGAGTCAGTGGCAGGGGACACTTGTGAGACCCCGATGGTACGCAGGCAGGATGGGGGCTGCCACATAGCTTCTGTGCTGGCCTTTCCTGGTTCCGTTTGCATTCTGGCCCTCCCTCTGTCGGAGAATTAGCGGTATGACATGCTCACTCATGGGGGCCCTGGTGACTAATTGTGAGCCTTGGCATAGAGTGGGGACCAGTCAGTGCTGCTGATTGGATCAAAGAACGATGACCACAGGGGTCCCAAGGTCCAGATGTGTGTTTCTAACAGTAGCCCAGAGGCAACTCCTGCCTAAGGACAGCAAGGGCAGCCTGGCAGCCCACAGTGAGCGTGGGTTGCTGCCCCCCACCCCCACATTGCTGAGAGCCTCTGCCCGCAGCCCTGCACTGGGCTCTGGATGCCTGTGGCCTCTGTCTCCCTCACAGTGGGCATGCAGGGAGGGCAGGTTATCAGTGTTTTCAACAAGAGGAACCTGAGACCCTGACAGGTCTTGCTGAAATTTATACAGGGAGTGAAAAATGAAGCCATATGTCTTCCCCCAATCCCAAAAGCCAACAAACCGACTGTAGGCTGAAAAAATCCCAGTGGAAAGAAAATGAATGTCACACACCTAACCTACCAGGCCCCGGAGCTCCGCAGCACAGAATGCGGTGGAGTGTGTGTGTGCGGTTTCCTTGTGACCGTGGGGTGGACGGGGGCTACAGCTGCCTGTCATCTCCGTAGTATCATTCTCTATACAAATACCCCGGGGAAGCAACCAGGTTCAAAATTGAGAGTCCTGATGTCACTGAACGGGGCTGGCTTGCAAACCATCGGGAAGTGGAAAACTTCTGTGAAACCATTGTGAGTTGTGGACTGCTTGTGCCACAGGGAAGGGACAAGTGATGGGACAGGATGGACCAGAGGACAGGGAGGCAGATTCGCGACCTTGTGGGAAAAGAGACTTCTCTCTGGGGAAAGGTGGGGGTGGAGTGTTTCTAGCCGGGAGGCCTGGATCCAAGCTGGGTGCTGGATCAGACAGGGTACTGGCAGCTCCAGATGATGTACGGAAAGAGAAGGAATCACGGATTTCTACCGGGAAATACGGGGCTGAGAAGCGAGGTCAGGCTGGAAATAAGTCAGGATGAGTTGAGGGCTCGCGTGGTAGCCAAGCTGGGGAGTGTGGTTGGGTTGGTTGGAAGTTAGCAAGATGGCGGCTCCAGCTCAGGAATGAGTGTGGGGGGATCTGCTCTCCGTCTGTGATGTCCTTCTCTTTGCACAGGGCTCAGTCCAAGGGTCTGGACGAAAGGCAGACAGCACACTGCTTGGACCCCTCTCTCCCTGGTTTCTCTGGCTGTCCCAGGCACCTGGGCTTCAGCCTTCTGCACAGACAAATCACATTAAGTAGGTACTTGTGTTGTGACGTCTCCCACAACCTCATACTGACACCAGACACTCCCCCGCCTGAGGGTCTTTTGAGCATGGGAAGATCTTCACTGACACTCAGGATGAACTAAGGGACCCAGGGAGTTTTGCATCTGGGTAGAAAGAAATCCAGTGGCATATTCAGGGCAGGATAGTGGGAGGGCCCACCTCGGATGACAGCAATAAGGGAATTCATTTTTAAATTCATAGAGAATTAAAAAAACCAACAATAAAATTTATAGGAAGTTGGCCAACTTTTTATTATCACCTTGCACCGGCAATGGTAAATCAGTTGTCAGTGAAAACTTCTGTTGGTCTAATTTCCAGGTCATGGTTCCAGTAACTTCTGAGCTTTAATAATGTGATATGTCAATACGTAATCTGCATATTATTATAATTATCATCATCTATTGCTAAACATTGCTTTCTATGAGGAAGTCACATTAGAGAACTCCGGCTTTGGAGTTTGTTGTGGTTAAGATATGACCTGTTCCCCCAAAAGCTCATGTGGCAAGGCAGGAAAGTTCAGAGGTGAAACAGTACAAGAGCCACAACCTAATCAGTGGAGTAATCCATTTGCTGGGTTAATAATTTGAATGGATTACTTAGAGTACTGTAGGTGGGGTGTGGCTGGAGGAAACAGGTGAGGTTGCATGTCCCTGGATTATGTCTTGTCCCGGCTTCTCTCCCCCTCTCTCTGCTTCCTGGCTGCCATGAGCTGAGCAGCTTTCTTCACCATGATGTTGGGCCTCACCTCAGGCCCAGAGCAATGGAGTCGGCCAGCCACAGACTGAGCCTCTGAAATCGTGAGACAAAATGAACTTTTCCTCCTCTGAGTTGTTCTTTCTGGGTATTTTGGTCAGTGTTGAAAGGCTGACTCACTCTGAGGTGGTCTCAACATAGGTAAACTCAGCCGTGTAATGCTTCTGGGCGTTGAGTCCCCAGGCGAGGAGAGAGGCCTCAGGGGAACCCAGCGCAGCCCCTGCCTTGCTCCCGGACTTCCAGCCTCCAGAACCGTGAGAAAGTAATCACGTGGTGTTTGCTCCCCCCAGTCCTGGGTGTTTTGTTACGGCGGCCCGAGCTGACTATTACAAGGTTCCAGGAGCTGTTGGAGGCAGCTGCCAGCTCTGCCAGCTCTGAGCCTGTAGGCAGCTGGCAGGGCTGGGTCCCTGCTGGAATATCAGCTCCAGGAGCACACGCTGGGCCCTCTCTTTCCTGATGCCACTCTACCGACTCTTCATGGGCTGTGGGGCTTCTTCAGCAGACCCTCGTCCCACTTAGGGGCTGGGGAGGTCAGTGAGGGTGAGGAGGCGTCTCAGGAGAGAGAACAGGGTGAGGTCAGGGGCATGGCAGGAAAGCTGAGGGCATCTCAGGGGAGTGTTTAAGAGTCTGGACGGGCCAGAGCCCGGCTCTGAATCCAGTGAATCCCAGGCCTCCTGCCCTTTGGGGTCCCATTGGGGCCTCCCCTTTCCACCTGCAAATCTGTGTGAGGCTGGGTTTTCTAAAGACAATTTAACCAAAATAATGTTTTACAGATTGGGTCAAGAAACAGAGACGGGAACCTGGCTGCCCTCCACCAAGCTAGACACCAGAGACTCTCAAAACTCAAGCAAGGTTGCTCCTCTCACCCGGTTTCTGTTGGAAAACATGGCTGGTCTGTAGGGAATGCATTATTGATGTGATCATGCCATGGCTCATTGCTATTGAGTTAATAAATACCCTTCAAATGAATGTCTTGATCTACAGTGTGGTGCACATCCAAGTTACCACCCACAAAAACAGGAGCGTCTTGGGGTCTTCGATAATTTTTAAAGGTGTAAAGAGACCAAAGATGTCTGAGGACTGTTCAGCTGAAATACAGATGATATGTCGCTAGGGGACCAAGGGAGGTTCTGAAACGTGAGTCGGGGACTCGTGGCCGGCTGCGTGGATGCCACAGCAATCTTGCACTGCTTTAGGTGGGTAGAAGGGGTCACCCAGAGTTTCCACACAAGGAAATGATTTGAAGGGAGCTGAGTTTCAGGAAAAAGTGGTGGGGACACAAGCAGAGAGAGGGGCCAACTCCTTAGTACAGGCAGGACAGGAAGAGACCAGGGCCCACCAGGACAGGTCCTCTTGGTGGCTCCAGGGCAGCAGAGCTCAATGCCAGGAAGTCTGTGGGGTCTGAGAGGGCAGGCCCCTGCTACCAGCTTCCAGCTCTAAGCTAGAGTTTTGAGGATTCCTGAAGGGAATCCTGGGAAGAAGTTCCCATGAAGAGTGGATGTCTGCTGTCCCCTGGTTTAGGGATAGAAGTCCAGCTCCCAGGAAAGGGAAGCTCCGGGCCTGGAAGGAACAGAGTCATTGAGAACAGGAAAGAGAAGGAACGAAGGTGTTTTGTGTCTGTTAGCACCTAACCCGTTGGATTGCCGAGAGGGTATGTCCGGTCACACGCAAGAGTTTAGAGTGATTGCTTTTGGCCTGAAGTCAGTTATTGAGTGACCAAGAGAAGATTTAAGTCCTGACTCTTGGTTATTGAAGTTGAGAGGTTTTGCCCTGGGATGCCTTTCTCTCTGCTTTCAGGGAGATGAGCCGAACAGGAACACAGGACAAAACCAGGCAGGTCTTGCAGCGAGTGCAGAGAGGCAAATCCAGTGGAGATGTACTAACTGTAGGTCGACCCCAAGGTGACAGTAGGGTGCTCCAATCTGTGTCTGCTCAGGAGGTGGCAGGGGAACCTAAGCAGAGGGGTAAGGAGGGCTGACTGGCTGTCCCGGGGCACGCCTGGTGTTCTGGACTGAGCGCAGTTCCCCACGATTCCTGCCTGCCCTGCAGCCGAGGCTGTCCTCTCTCGCTCTTCCTCTAAGCCGCCAGGCCCTGTTCTCATTCTTCAGGCTCTGCTGTGGGAGACTTGATGGCACCAGGTTCTCAAGGTCCCTTTAGGTCAGGCCCAGGGTTCTGTACATGCATCCTGATAATCAGCTTGTGCAGAGACAGGGAAGTTGCTGTCTCATGGCTTGATCAGGAACAAGGCGCCACCCTGGACATCCACCACTGTGAGCAGAGGTGCATGTCTGGCTGCCTGCTGGACATTGTGTCCAGGTGTTTCATGTCTCAGATTGCACACTTCTAAAGGGAAGCCCTGGCCACCCCATTCTGTTCACCTCCATTGCCCTCTGTGAACACCCAAGTCCATAGGCTACCTGCCCAGCCCTCCCCATCTCCATGCACCTACTGCTTGAAGCCAACTTATCCTGCCCTCATGGCCATACCCCTCAGCAGCAGGTCCTGCAGGGTCTGTCTCCATGGGCAGCTCCTTGTGCCTCTGACTCCCCTGTGGCTGCCATTGCACTCATTCAGATTCCCTCACATCTCAGTTACTTCACAACAGTGGTACCCCCACTGGTTTTCCTGTCTCTGATCTTGTCCCTGTCAGACCTGTTTTGTCACATGGATGAGCCTCTTAGAATAGGAATTAGATTGCACCAGTGCTTTGCTTCAAACCATTCTAAGGCACTTACAGCATCCTGTCAAACAGCTTGCCCAGCCTGCGGGCACTTGAGGCCTCCTTCGGTGCAGCCTCCCTCCTCTCCTGGCCTTGCTCTCTTTTCTCCAGCCCCGGAGCCTCCTGGTGTTGACTCCTCACATTCCTTCCACACACACGTGCAGAGCTCCCTGACTTACAGGGGTTTGACTTAATGGTTTTTCAACTGTTCAATGTTGCAAAAGCAACACACAAATAGAAACTGTACTTGGAGCCTGGGATCTGATCTTTCCCCAGGCTGCCCGCGTGGCACGAGGCTCTCTGGTCACGTGAGCCATGGCTCCAGTTGGCCGCGGTGGAGATCAGACTCTGGAGGCTCCAGGACTGCTGTGTGGCTCTGCCGCGGGGCTCAGTAGGTCGGTGTCTCTGGGGCGTGCCCAGCTTGCAGTGGGTGCACCAGGCTTCATGCCAAGGTGAGCTGAAGAGCACCTGCCTCTGAATTTGTGGTTCTCTTTGCCTAGAACCTTCTCACCTTCATTTTTTAAAATGGCGACTTCTTCTTCACATCTTAGACTCGGTTCCAATATTCCTTCCTCAAGGTGGTCTTCCGACCAACATTCTCAAAATGCCCATGCCCCCCTCAGTTATTCCCTATCATCCCACCAAAGCCATTTCTTTCTAGTTTTTCATCACCTGGAATTATCTATTTATGTTGCAGGGTCTGTTTTCCACCCCAAAACTGGAGTGTACGTTCTTTGACTGGAAGGACTTTCCATGTGTCTGGTGCCCTCCATGGTCTCCGACACACAGCCAACAGTGCCATGAATACTTGTGGAAATAATGAGCCCATAGAAGAATGAATCAAAGGTAAGTAGCTTGTCGTGAGTTGTGATTTGAGTGGCAGTCTCTGATTGTCCAGTGTCAGGACCACACCTGGGCTGGGAACTCCTTGTGCAAAGGCAGGAGGTGAGACTGCCCAGTTGTTGCAGTGATGCCCTGTTCAAAGGAGGTTCTGTGCTTGCCCCAGGACTGTCAGTCTTGGCCCTGAGTTCAGACACCAGCTGCCAGGGGTAGAGAATTATGAGCACAAAAAAGGTAATTATAACTGGGCTTTGTCCTTCAGCCTGCTTGCTTTGAAGAAACTCTCTCACAGAAAACCCCTTTGATGCTAAAGCCTATATACAGTGATGTGCTGAGCTGACTCTGGGTGGTTCATCCCTCATCAGAGGATGAAGAACCATGGGCCCCAGCTTTTTCTCTCTTTGTGTGCCTGTCTCTTCTTCATCCCCCATCGCCCCCTGCTGGTTTCTGCAGGTTGCCGCAGGGCAGAGCAGGGCACTGCAGGGGTCTAGAGGGACTTGGGAAGCTGAGCTTCCAGGCTGTTCTGCAGGACCTGGGAGCCTCAGGCTGCCCACCTGTCCTTCTGGGCAAGTTTCACTGGGTCTGAAACCTGGAGAGGGCAGGCCCAGCTGCAGAGCTCAGAGCACAGGCAGGCAGGGGCAGCAGTTTGATCTGCACTATTTTTCTGGTAGCTTCTCTGCTTCATGTCAATTCTGGTGGGCAGCTTGGTGGTAGACAAGCCCCTTCTTCCTTCATTCTCAATCTGTCTCCCCCCACCCGAGGCACCTCCAACTGTTAGCTCGTGAGAAGCTCAGAGGGAAGTACCTTCTGGAGGATTCTCTGAGGTCAGACGCCAGCTCTGCTTCCTGCTCCAGGTTCTGACAGAACTTTCCTCCAATGTGACGTCAGACACCCCTCACCAGTTTTAGGAACCAAAACACCTTCAAGGGGCATCTGTCGGTCCAAAGGGATTGCAAGAAGCACCTGGAAAGTTGTTTTCCAGATCATGTGAGTCTAGAAACCTCTGACAATGACCTTGGGGAGACCCAGGCTCTGGCCACCAAGGGCAAAGCTTGCCTGACCCCCCTGGTGTGAGCACCCTTCCACCGTGCGTGGCAAGTGTGAAGTCGGGGCTCCCAGGAAGGAGGAGCAGGGCAGGTGGAGGGCCTGGCTTCTCCTCTCGGTGGCTTTTCTCTGGTTCTGTTCTTAGCTGTCCTTCAGGATCTGCCCAGAGTCCACTTAATGAGCAGCACACGGCCTCCCCAGCCGGAGCTCAAGTTTCCTTTCGCCTCTGGCAATTTCACCTGCTGGGTTCCCCTGGCTGCAGCCCAGGTAGGAACTAGTGTAAGTCAGAAAAGTTTAATTGGGCCCCAAATGTGATTAACCAAGACCCGCTTAAATATGCTGTGCTGGTGTTTGGCATGCCACAAATTCTAGCATTACCCAGGGGGTCCTAAAAACCATTCTGCTTTTAATGTTCCTTGCCTGGTTTACTCGAGTTGGAATTTAAATCAAAGGGTAACATCTATATTGGGGATAACTTTATAGTTTATCTTAATATAATGGTTAATAAATGTCATGTTTTAAAGGGACTTTTTAAAAACAATGGTTTTAACAGTGTTATATATTTTTAAGGGGATCTGGGAAGTGGTTGACTAAATCTGATACAATGTAATTTTAGACATTATAAAAATAGAACTGCAAGAATGGGAAAGATAAGACTCAAGGGCCCTGAACCAGAGCCCATTCAAATATTGGGAGGTTTGCAGAAATCAAAACAGAGCCTCCTATGTCCTCCCACTGAGCTCCTCACACAACTCATTGACAACAGGGTCTGTCACCTTTAAACCGGAGAGAAGTGGAAGATGGACTCAGGAGCCTTCAACAAACCACAATATCTAGTGTAGCTTTTGGAACAAGACCCTTTTCTGACTTGGTCACATGACATAGAGGGAGACTCCAGTAGCCAGAACAGGGGAAACAGCATGTGGAGGTGTTCTAGTCTGTTTTCTGTTCCTATAACAAAATGCCTGAGGCTGGGTAACTTATACCAATCAAAATTTATTTGGTTTATGATTTGGAGGCTGGGAAGTCCAAAACGTGGCTCTGAACCTGGCGAGGGCCTTCGTGTGGCATTATGGCGGGGGTGGGGGGTGGGGGGGGCGTCTCATAGAGAGACATGGCATGGGTGCCGGGTTGGGTCTCTCTTTTCCTACAGAGGATGTCATGCGGGCTCCACCCTCATGACCTCATCTGATCCTAAGTACCTTCCAAAGACCCCACCTCCAAAGGCAATAAACATATGCATTTGGAGATGAATGTCTAGTATGTGAGTCTTGGAGGACAGGTTCAGGCCACAGCATTGGCCGCAACCCCTGATCCTGCCTGTGCCTCTGAGGTGACCCCACAGGGCTTGCTGTTCTTCATCTGTGAAAGGAGGGGTTGTGCTGAGACAGCCTCTTGTGATTTCTGGCTTTGAGATTTCACTTCCTTGACCTCCCGTGGCACTTTGTCCTTGTGGGGCCTGCGGTGCTCAATCTGGGCAAGAAAGCCGCTGAGTCAGGTGGAGAGACTCCACCTGCTCTTGAAGAGTCCCCGTCCCGGTCTGTAGGAAGCACCCTGGAGTTTAGTGAGACTCCCCCATCCTTGATTTCTCCTGCCAGTAATTTCCCATCCACTGGCTGTCACCTGGGTGCTTGGCTATTAATCCCCCGAGGTCTTGCAGTGTTTGGAGTTGACAAAGGTCTCTGTTTCCTACTCAGTGCCCCATTGCAGGGGACTTGGGTGAAGCCTTCCTGGACATTTTAAGCATTGAATCGTCTCTGTGGTTAACAGTTGGGGTGTCTGTGACTTGGATTGCATCAGCTCTGGACCCCTGACTGTCTCACCGGGGCCCCAGGCACGCACCGAGGCCTTTGTGTTCACCCTCGACTGGCGGATTGGCGATCCGTGGCTGAGGCCAGCTCCTGGCAGCATCCATTTCTCTGGACAGCCGTCTGCTGAAGCAAGGGAAGGCGTCGTTCCTAAATCTGAGCACAGAGGCTGGGTTGCAAACGCCAGGCAGGCAGAGGCAGGGCTGGAGCCTCAGGTCTGTCGGTGTGGAAGGGCCCGGGTAAGATCCTGGGGTCTTCCGCTGGCTGAAGACCCTTCCTTGCCCCCGCCGTGAACTCACTAAGGAGGGCTGGACACTTCAGTGGCTTCTTTGGAAAACCTAGATCTCCCTGAACTGGCTCCTCGAAAACCTCTCTCTACCCTTCACTTGGGTCTCTTCCTCTTTCTTATCACCTCAGTCTTCCCTTCAGTCCTCTTGAATCCTGATGTCACCCTTCAAACCTCTACCTCCCCGTCTTGCCCCCACAAGACCTTTCTCCCCCCGCTCCAGCCCCCTCCAAGCCCTGCAGCCACTAGAACTTTTGCCACCCCCCCCCCCCGGCCACTGAGACCTCTTAAAGGACTCAGGAACCCCCGAATCCCACCCCAAAACAACTACAATCAGGCAAATGAAAATCTCAAAAGCTTCCTCCAGCCCAGTGCTGTGGCACATGCCTGTGATCCCAGCTACTCGGGAGGCTGAGGCAGGAGGATTGCAAGGTCAAGGCCAGCCTCTGCAACTTAGTGAGACCATGTCTCAAAATAAAAAGTAAAAAGGGCTGGGGATGTGGCTCAGTGGTAAAGCACCCAGGTGACAGGTTCAGGCCCTGGTACAAAAAACAAAACCAAAAAAACCCCAAATCCCCAAAACCCCCAAATCCTCCTCAGCAAATGTTGGTAAAACCCTCTATCCTCTCTGGCCCAGGTGAACTATGCACCAGTCAGGAACACGATTTGGACAACTTTAGGAAGAGGACCAGGGAGGAACCCTGTCACTCATGTAACCAGTGAGTTTTATATGACTGTGTTTACCCAACTCCTGGCTGACGTCCTGTGGGCTGTTCGGGTCGGAACTGTGTGCCCTCCGTCGCTGTCTGTCCTGCACTCACATGTGTCCTGCTCTGCACCACGCCCACGGCGTCCTTCTGTCTTGATTCCCTGTGTGGCCCTTCGCGGACCCAGGTTCTGTGTGAGCTCCGTCCCGAGGAACTGGGAGTTAGGGCCCTGCCTGTTTCTTTTGGTGGGGGACACAGTTCGACCCTTAACACCCCGACTCTTGGTACCCCCTCTGGATCACTGCGCCCACTTCCTCTGGCTGGTCACAGGATGAGGTCCGTCTCAGCCTTGCTCATCTCTGATCCTCGCATTCAAGGTCGTGTTGACCCCTGCTGGCTCCTGACTGCCGCTCCCCAGTGCAGCCCTGGAGTCCCTGGGCGGGGCTAGCTTCTCCTCCAGGGCCCGGAGGGAGTCTCGAAGGTAAGGTTCTCAGCTTGTTCCCACGAGCAGTATTTTGTGAATCCTGCAGAAGCAGCCACCGCGTCGTCATCGATGCATGTAATTGCTCCTCCTTGCGGTGAGGGTACAAGCCACGTCATCCCCTCTGGAGCGCGAGACTGTGTAGGTGGCACAGTGTAGGGTGACGTACACTCGATGGCACTCGGGAGGACATGGATATCCTACGACACCCAGCTGGTAAGTGTCGTGTAGGTCCGGCATTAAAGAGGAACACGTTCTCAGTTGCAGGTGCTGAGGATGGACACAGGAAGCCCCGATAGCTGTGGAAATACTGGACCATCTTTTCAGGGACACTCCTCAGATCTCTGGTGCCCAAAAATGTGTCTGAAACTCTCTCTAGAGGTCCGCTGCCACTGGAGTTGGTCACAACGCTCGCAGCTTCTGTTTCTAAGGGCTGAGAATGACCAGCAGCTGGGCACAGTGGGGGTGGGGCTGTGACCAATGAGAAGGACTTGGGGGCCTTTCCAAAGCCAGCCTCTGTTTCCAGAAAAGAACAAAACACTGGCCAGAAAGCACGTGCCACTGGCCGACTGGACACCAGGAGCTGGGTGAGTGGGCTGTGTCCCAGCCTCTTTGCTAAATGCCATCTCAGAGGGGGTGGCACGGCTCTCAGTCCAGCCCAGGGGTGTTCAGTCTTCCTTCCTGCAAATGCGATAGGAGACGTCAACTCTTCATCATGCTAGAGGCACACAGAGGACCAGGAGCAGAATATGAGTCCGGAATTCAGGAGCTGCGCACACAAAGGACCAAGAAAGAGGAGAGACGAGATGTGGGCCAGGTGAAGATGGGCACAGATTTTGGAAGGGACGTGGCTGCTGCTTTAGCCCTGGGTGCTCACTGCACGTGGAGGGATCGGGCAAGATATCCCACAGCTGTCTGCTTCCGACCAGAAGAGCCCGTCATCGGGACCCAGATGAGCTGGAGCATCTATTGCTATAGCACACGAGGCAGCCACATTTGCTCAACAGGGAAAAGATGGGAAGAAGTGGCCTTTCCTGCAGGACAGAGGTGTCAATGAAGAACTCTGGGGAAGGTGCGTTTCCATGCGCTGCTGCAAAACGCCTGCACAGGGGCGGTCCTCCTGCCGAGCCTGCTCAGTGGCACTACCCCTAAAGCTGAGCGCCGATGGGAACCTCCTTAGCCTCCTAATTCGAGCTCACCTGCGCTGCCTTCCTCAGCTGATCCTACCCTCTGCCCTGCTGCTGACCCCACTGGACGTTCATGGTCAAGACCTTGGTGGATCCCTTGGGCTCTGGGGGATTCATTTTCAAATTTGGCATCTGTGTTAGCTTTCCATCACTATCATGAATACCTGGAAGAAATCAGCTGTTAAAGATCCGGGGTTTCTTTTGGCTCAGTCTCCGAGGTGTTGGGCCATGGTGACTTGGGCTTGTGTGGACAGCACGTGGTGGCAGGAAGCTCTTGGCAGAGGAGGGCTGCTTGCTTCATGGTGGCTGAGAAGCAGAGAGAGGGGAAATGGGCACACGCCATGGACTTAACTTTCTCCAAGGGAGCCCCACCTCTTAAAAAGTCACACCACCTCCCAGCAGGGCCATAGGCTGGGGACCAAGCCTGTAATGCATGCGACTTTGGCAGACACTTCGGATTCAGACTACGCAGCGTCCACTGGGCTTTTATTTCCAATCCTTGGTCTGTAGCTTTAAGAACACTCAGGACTGTACTGCTGGCGGCCCCAAGACCCCCCCTTCCTGTGTAACCCCACCCTGCCCCACCCAGCTGCCCTGTCTGCCCTTGGAAAGAGTCAACACTGACCGCTACAGAGAGGAGGGTTGGGAGGAACCTGGGCCCTTCATTCCATTGTTGAACCGCTGGCCAGACTTGCAGATTTATTTCTGAGCACAGTAATCAATTTCCTCGTTTTATGAAGGCAGTTTAAATCAGGCCTGTCTGTTGTGTATGCGCTGCCCAAGTCCTGGGGTCTGACTCCCAGGAGGAGTGTGGTGCTAACCGAGTCCTAAGTCTGACTCCCAGGGAGGAGTGGTGATTGGTCAGCTCCCACAGCCCCAGCTGCTCGTCCCACATGGGACTGGCTTGGAAAGGGGTTGAGGAGGAAAGGAGGAGAAGAGGAGAGGAAGTTCAGGGAACAGGTTTCTCACTCTGGGGAGGGACAGAAGGTCACAATGCTATCACCCAGGACAAGCTGCCTAGGAGACACGCATCCCATGTTATGGCTTAGATATTAGGTGCCCCACAGAAGCTCACAAGTGCAAGAAGGTTTGGAGGTGAAATGATTGGCTTATGAGAGTCTCAACCCCGGGCACTGAGTTATCCCCAGATAGGGATTAACTGGGTGGTGACTGTAGGCGGGTGAGGAGTGGCTGGAGGACCTGGGTCACTGGGGGTGTGCCCTTGGGGTACACAGTTTGGCAGTTTGTCTCTGCCTCTTGGCAATGTCTCGAGCACCTTCTCCCAATACACCCTTCCGCCATGATGTTCTGCCTCACCTTGAGCCCAAGGAAGGGAACCAACTGTTCACGGACTGAGATCTCTTAAACCCTGAGCCCAAATAAACTTTTCCTCCTATAATTGCTCTTGGAAGGTCTTTTGGTGACAGTGGCAAAAGGCCGACTGAAAGACCCCACCAGGATGAGAGGATAAAGGAAGAGCAAGCCAGGGAGACCTGGGAATTGCCTGGGAAGCTGTTGGGCTTCTCCTTCTGCCCTCTGGGAGATGCCAGTTGGATCTATGCCTCCATTGGGGTCTTAATAAGAGAGACAATCAAGGCTGAACAAGAGCGGACTTGTTGTTTTATAAGGGAATAAAATTGGCATCTCCATCGCCCGTCCTGTTGGATGGTGTGCCGTTCACCAGACCTGCTCTTTGCAGAAGCTGTTAGCCTGTGGCATTGTTCCATGGGACACTGTACAGCAGGGTGTTTTGTGCATCTAGACCACACCAAGATATAAGTAAGCAAATGAATAAGTGAAACTCTGAATAGAAAGACATCTGTTCATTTCCTGTAGATGCTGCTGTGAAAGAAAATTATCCTGACGCTTGTTTAGAATGGCTAGGAAGACATCCAAAGATGACAGCCACCAGGATCAGGTCAACTCTGAATTCAATAAGGCTGAGTGGATGTCACCTTCAAGGAGCAGGGTGACGCATCAGTGCATGGACATTATCAAGAGGAGGCATCCAGGATTGGGAATTCTTGCTAAACACAGGCCAAGGTCTTAACTACCAAAGGTGGAGGATAAGAAACTTGATCAAATATCAAGAGTGGTCAGACAGGGAGGGTCAGGGGAGCCTCACTAATGTGACTTAGCAGAATTCTTCACTCTGCTAACAGGGCAGGACGGACATGGACGGCCAAGGTGAGGGCCAGTTAAGAAAAGAGCTGGTCAGTCCTTCTTGCTCAAGAAGAAAGAAAGCTTTTTCTTTCTTCTGAAGAATACAAATCCTTGTCTTCTTTGGCTGTCTCTCCCTCCTTCAGGACCAGCTGAACCATCTGCTGGGACTTGTGGGTAGAGGACGTTTGCTGATTTGCTGGGTGATGAAAACCATCAGGTTTAATGATGGGGCTTTATCCGTTGGGCTTTTCAGGTCAAGGTCACTTCCTAGAGCAGGCTGTGGATGATGCTGGAGTTGAGCATTGTCCTGGGACGCCCACCCAGCATAGCTCCAGGTGTGTGGGTGGCCCACACGGGATCTGCTGGGTTGATCCCTCCTTTGACTTCAAGTTACCCATGTTCCCCTTGCAGAGTTCCTGTAGATCTCATATTTTCTTTGGATCTCAGCGGAAAAGTCAACTGCAAGACAAGCTTCCTAGGAAGGACTGCAGGCCACATTTCAGTCGTGGGCAGTGGCAAGTCAGGAGAGGAGGAGAAAAGTCGAGAATGTTAATTCAGAGAGCTGTGGGCAGATACTGAAGGGAATTCGAAGGACAGAAAATTGATTTGGTAAAAATTATCCAAATGTGCCCGAGGGAAACACCCCCTTGGAGAGGCGAGAATACTCAGTCCTCCTAGATAATCAAAGACGTGATGAAGTCTAAGAACAGGAAATGATTCTAAGAAGTCACAGAAACTTTGTTTCTTAAGCAGATTAATCAAAGGTGGAAAAAAAAAAACTTAAGATCTGTTATCAAGAGTAGATCAGGGGCCCAAGAGAACTTTGTCATTTTAATGGAAAGAAAATAAAAATCCAGTTTTGTTTCAGTATTGACAGTACAACTCATAAAAAACAACAAATCCATCTGCTTTTAGTGAGCTTTGAGCAGGTAGGATTCACTTTTCGAGGTTTTCGGCAAACCTTCTTACATCTTTCTATATGCTCCAAAATGGCAAGTTTTCATAAAGGTTTTGGGATTTGCTAATTATGGTTGAAAAGTCCATCATAAAACTTTTATTCCGCCTACGTCAACCTCCTATACCTGGTGACTTAGAAGACGGCTGTTTCACTAAACCAACATTCAGCTAATTGTAGTTATTAAAGATCCACCCAAATTATGTGAACTCAACAAGAGCTGGGGTTGGTTTCTACGTATCTGAGAGTTTTAGAAATAAGCACTTGTTTGGCTCTAATCCGTCCTAGCTGGTGTCCTTGTGAAAAGGCATGAAGACCCCAAGAGAGGACAACCCTGGGGCCAAATTGAGGCAGATACAAGTCGAAGAAGGTCAACCACGGATGGCAAATATCAGAAGCCAGAAGACGCTAGGAGGTGTTGTCCCCTGGGACCATCAGGGAGCACTGTCCTCACAAAACCTCAGTTCTGGGCTGCCAGCCTCCAGGGCTGTGGGACGAGACATTTTTATCGCTTTAAGTCCCCTGGTTTATGGATGTCCCTGACGGCCACGTTGGAAACGAACACAGGCCAGCCAGGGGGGAGAGAGGGTGACTGCGTGGACCAAGGGGCCCGTGTGGCCAGCTGAGGAGAGCAAGGGCGGCCAGGGTAGGAAAGTGGGGTGACCCATCTCAGAGAGGCCCAGCGAAGGAGCAGGGCAAGATGAGAGGAATTTCTGCACATGGGGAAAGACGCCGGAGAGGGAGAGTGGGATGTGGCAACCAGGACAGCGCCAGGGCCTCATGGAGGAGCAACAACCACAGGGATCAAGTGTGAGCCGGCTTCAGCTCCCTGCCCCTCCCCACAGCCCCCTCCTGGGCTGGGACACTCACTTACCAGGAGCGCTGAGGACCAGACTGCTTTAGATCTGCTGCTGAGCTGCTCCTTTAATTAAGGATATGAAATAAAATAAAAAAAACATTTCTTACCGAGGGAAAAAAAAAAGTGTTTCACAGCAGCTTGGGGAATAGGATGTTTATTAAAAAGAAGGATAATGCAAAGCAGAGAATAAATGTAACGAAATTACTCAACACGGCAGAGCTCTCGATGAACACAAGAAACCAATGTTTGGCTTCGCTGGGGCTCAAGGGAATGCAAAGGAAAGCAGAGACTCGCTCCTTGTCTGCTACTGACTTGGTGGACTTTGAATCACACCTGTAATGGCCGGAGGTGGCCAGGTGCGGGTGTGAGTGGGCGACTCTATACCATGGCTGAGAACAACTGTATTTCTGGGTGATCACCTGATGGTATAGCAAAGTGGCCTTAAAATATGCACAGATGTTGATCCAGACATCAAGGTCTAGATTATCCTTCTAAGGACATTGCTAAGACAATTCACAACACTTTTGTTATAAGACTGTGTGTTTCGAGCTGGGTGCTCTGGAGCATGACTGTAAATCCCAGTGACTTGGGAGGCTGAGGCAGGAGGATCAAAAGTTTGAGGCCAGTCTCAGCAACTTAGTGAGGCTCTGCTCAAAATAAAAAATAAAAAGTAAAAAGGGCTGGTAGATGTGGATCAGTGGTAAAATGCCTCCAGCTTCAATCTTTTTTTTTTTTCTTAATTCTTTTTGTTGTTGTCAATGGACTTTATTTTGTTTGTTTATGTGTGGTGCTGAGAATTGAACCCAGGGCCTCACACATGCTAGGCAAGCACTCTACCACTGAGCCACAATCCCAGCCCCTCTAGCTTCAATCTTTAGTACCAAAAAATTAAAAAAATAATAATAATAAAAGAAAAAGGAAAGACTATGCATTTCAACATTATTAACATTACCAAAAATGAAAATAAATGGGTATTCAATAGTACAGAACTGATTCAGTTAGTGATAATGAAACTAAAAATTGAAACAATAATTTAGGCAGCATTTGTAGACAACAAAGATATCCAGGATATGCTAATTATAAATAAAAAGGTATCAGGACAATTTTTATAGAAGCAATAAATCAAACATTTTTGAAGTGCCTGAAAGAAAACCACACCAGATAATCACCGGTATTTAATTTGGTACAGTGAATTAAAGAGTGATTTTAAAGTTTCTTTTTCTTTAATTTTTCTTTTTCTCCCCACAATATGCATGCTTTGGTAATACAGATGTGAGGAGTAGGTGTCATAAACAAGAAGTGGGTCTACTCAAGGTCGCCTCTGAGAAAGAAATGTTGGTGTTTGGCGTTTGTCCCAGGCGTGAGCAGGGAGAGCCCCTCCGCCCACTCACTTTACTGATGAAGAAATTCTTGGAGGTGAAGAAATCAAGACCCCCTAAGGAAGAGCCAGGCCACACGTGGGAATCCAGTGACGTTCCAGGAACAGGGGCAGCCCTCCTGGGCTCTGAAGTTGGCCACGCATGCTGCTTCCTGATGCAGTGGGTCAGGTAAAAATCAAGTTGACTCATGGGATGCCACCGTCTGGACACCATAGCCACTCTGTCCTGATTGATGTCCCATGCGGGGATCTTTATTTTGAAACAAGAATTCTCCATTTCCCAGTCATCATTTCCATTTGGTCCAAACCCATTTCTCAGAGATTTTGAAGAATTATCCTTCCGGACAAATCCAGTATCACAGGTTGGGTGCTACCTGCTTCCTTCTATGACCAGCTGGTCATCGTCACTTGGGGACAAAGGTCTGACTAGGTTCCTTCAACCCAGCTGGCTCTGCCCCACCAGAGCGATGGAGTCCCCCTGGAGGAGCTTGAAGGACACTGGGCGAAGAAGCAGATTCAAGTGCTTCACAAAGGCACTTGGTGACTGTAACAATAAGGAGGAGACCAGGAAAGACTGGAGAGTACCGGCCCACACCAGGCAAGGCTGCCCCCAGCTCCACCCCAGCCCCCAGGGGAGGCTGGGTACCTGGCCTGTTTCGTCTTATCAAAGACAGCTCCAAAGAGGGGGATGCACACATGACAGAGTGCTTACATCCATCTCTGGGTTGGTTAATGTGCAATTAGGGTCGCCTCATGATCTATGGGTGCTTGATGCGGTTCCAACTGGCCGCCTCATCTTCCGAACATGATTGCTTGATTATAACTCTGTGAACATGAGCTTCCCTTTAGATCACTATAATCAAATGCAGGAGAAACTCTGAATTATGTTCTCTTCTTTCAGCTGCTTATTAAAAATGTTCACTCCACTTCTTTCACTCTCAGAGGTAGAACTTCGTAAGAATTGCTGTGGTTTGAGACAAATATTTTAGGTTCTATAAAAAGAGATTTTTCCCCCTCTTACAAGATAAGACAAACCACTCTGTTTTCTTTTTGTTTGTTTATGTGTTGTAAATATTAGCATCTGCCCAATGATGAATTGCCTCTCCTCTCTGAGTTCAATTGTAAAACAAACAAAAAAAACTCTTTAAAAAAATGGAAATAGTCTAGGATCATAAGAAACAGAGATCTATCAAAAGTGTTTTTGTTCTCTTCATTTTCTAAATATTGTACTGTCTGTCATATCTGGGTGTTATCTACCTACTAACCCCATCCCTGCGCCTCAAGATGAACGAGCGTCATCCATGGTCTGAATGGCCCAGGGCATAAGAGTGGCCCTTAGGAGAGGGTAGCAGAAGGAAGGCCACCCTCTGGAGCCAGGTCTGAACCAGCTCTGGGGTGGCTTTGTGTCGTGATCCCTGCTGCTGATGCTTTCCTGGTGGAAACAAGGGCCTCTTGTAAACTGCATGTCCATCTCTCTTGCCCAGGGCTTCCATACACAGGTGTGCAGGTTGTATACTGCATAAGGGCACCTGGCTGAGGGTATGCATAGGAGCTAAAATCCAAGCCAGAATCTTTTCCTCCCTCTGGGGAAGGCACTGACCACTGAGAGTTAAGCCCTGTGTCCACTGGACTGCGTCTTCCTAGTGGGGCCACCTTTATCAGGCTCATGGTAAGACAGCAATTGGGATAAAGTGGTCTGTCTTTATCCGTTTGAATCTTTTTTTCATTTAGTATTTTAAAAGTTCACACAAAATTTGCATGCAATGAAACACTAAGAATATTGCTGCATGAGCTTTGCAATCGAATATGCCATTAGCTAACACGAAAGAACATGATCATCTCCCTAGCAAACTCCCCCCTGTCCTTCCAGTCAATCCTCAACCCCCAAAGTGACCACTAGTCTGATTGTCATCACCGTAGATGAGGCTTGCTGATTCTTGAACTTGTATACAGTTGTCCCTCAGGATTGACTGGGAATGGGTTCCAGGACTTCCCAAGGACACCAAAATCTTCATATCCACAAGTCCCTCATGCAAAATGGTCTAGTATCTGCATATGAAGACCACGTCCACCCTCCAGTGTCATTAAATTAGCTCTGGATTAGGACACTGTCTAATACAATGTAAATGTTTTCTGTAGTTGTTACATTGTATGGTTCATAGAATAATGGCAAGGTAAAAAGTGTGCAAGTTCACCTTAGATGTGTTGTTTTTCCCAATAGTTTTGATCTGGGGTTGGTTGAATCCCCAGATGCAGAATCACGGACACAGAGGCCTGCCTGTACACGGTATCCTGTGGAATGAGATCTACAGCTTATTTTTTAAACTTAACGTTAATATTCACCCACGTAGTTGTATGTATCAGGAGCGCATTCTTTATTGTTGAATAATGTATGAAAACCACAATTTTATGACAGTTTTCCTATTGCTGAACACTTGTGTTCGGTTGCTGTCCTGAAGGGAGGGACAGTTTCCAGGGACTGTGGTTTCTTTCTGTCATGACACACCTGTGTTTTTCTGTTATTAGTCCCAGGCCCCAGGCCCTGCTGCAGGTTCCACTATTTACCCCTGAAATAAAAAGGAAAGGCAACAGTGAGAAGCAGAAAAGGAAATCTAGTCTGTGTGGCCATACTGGGAAGGCACAGTGAGTCCCGGCATCTCAGCCCTGTCTTGGGTTGCTGGCAGGAGGTTTAGGCTGAAACAAGAAGAACTGAGGTGGGGGCAAGAGGCCCACATGACCAGGAGGCCTGGGTCGAGCTGTGCGCTGGCCAATTGCTCTCTCAGTTCTGGGTCTTCCAGGTGGCTCCCGAGAGGTCCTTCTCACTCGAGGGGACAATTTCCACTGGCTGCTCAGCATGTGGGTCTATTGGACCCATGTCCTGGAGGAGATGATGATAGGGACTTCCAGGCACTTCCCCAGGGGCTGAGGCCACACCAGATGACTGTTGGGTGTCCCTGAAAACCTCCTCTCAGTCTTGAAGCAGGATGAGATGGGTTGGGTGGATTTAGGGCTAACCCACCTTCTGTGAGTTGTTTTTAGATGAATGCTCTTTAAGTGGTTAACGGGCTACCTGCAGAGCTGAGCCAGTCACACAGCTTAAAGTGACAAAGAACACAGGGTCTCAGGGAAGGCAGAGACGCCAGACTCTGTCCTGCTTCGTAACCTTGGGCATCTGCAGGCCCTGGTCAAGGACCGTGCTTTCAGCTAATGCAGCTTCTCTAAGTCCTTGTTAGACTTCTAGATTTCTATTATCATGAAAAAGAATCTGCTGTGAGCATTCTTGTACACAACTTTCGATAGTCTTATGCTTTAAGGGTAAGTGCCTTTTTGGGGGATAAGTACCTAAGAGTAGGATTGCTGGGTCGGAGCAGGGTGCATGCTGGCTTCAGAAGACACCATTAGGGTTCCCAGCCAGCTGCACCCTATCAGCAACACAATCTCAGTAATGTCTAGGTTGTTCGTCTTTATCATCTAACTTTGAATGAGTGTCTAATGGTACCTTCTTTCCATCCTATGGTTCTATGGTTCTATGGTCTTTGATAGAACCTTTCTTTGCAAAATGTCTATTCAAGGTTTTTTGTTTTAAAAAAATTTTTTTTTGCCTATTTTTTTTATTGGGTTGTTTTCCTTTTTATGGTTAAGTTCAAAATCACGAGGCAAGAAAGTACAATCTGTCCAATGATGAGGGAATAGCTCTAAAATTCTATTCTATTCTATTCTAAAATTCTATTCCAAGGGAGTGAATAATGGGGACTAGTAACTAGATTATTTTAATGTTTTCATGTAAACTACACTAAGTAGAGAATTCCCAGATGGACTTCCTGATACAGGGAATGAATATTTATATGATAGGAAGAAAGAAATGCAGGCCCCGGGATTCCCTTCCTTCCAGGGCAGCAAATCAAAGGCAGTATCCTCACCCTGGAGAGGGGCGGAGGTCACCGCCACCACAAGACACTCATCGGAGGCAGGGTGGTGGTCCTTGCACAGCCACGGAATTGTTCTCTGTGCCCCTTACAGAATGTGGACAAACCTTGAAGAACGAGGGAGGTTCATCCTAAACACCAATCAGAAACCCCAATTAAGACTCTTCTCCCCTCTAGAGCAGCTTTTCCAGAGCAAACCAGCAGCTGGTAGGTAGCTGTTGACCAACAACATTTTCTTTTTTCCTATCCTTGTTAGTAAAAATGATGAGCTGATTACTTTACGTGGCAGAGACCCCAGTACACCCTCACGTATTTGCCTCAGGCCTGTTTGACTTGCCTGATCCAGGACACATCATAGTGGAGAGCTCCCGATTGTCTTGACTATCCCAGAGCACCACGTTGATGAGGTTGTGCTAACTGGATGGTGTGAGGAAGAATCAGCAGGCGATGTGAACGAGGGGTGCAGTCGTGTTCAAAGTGTCTCCTAGTATTACCTGGGAATGTGTTACAAATGCAAATTATCAGTTCCCTCTTCAGACTTGTTGCAGGAAACACTCTTGAGCAGTTGCGGAATCTGGTTTGCCAGGAGTATAATGCATGCATGATGCCTGGCCAAGTCTGGGACCACCTGTCCTGCCCTGCGCAAACGTCCCTGGAGTAACAAGAGGGAGCCGAGGTTGGGCGGTCATCAGAAAATGTACCTGTGTTGGTCCTCCTCTGCTCCTCTCCCGATTGTCCCTCTGCCCTTGTCTGCCCAGCTCTGTGTCCTGGGAGGATGATCTCCCTGGAGGTGTCCAGCTTCTGGGGCTGCCAGTGGATTTGGCAGGGGGAAGATGGAGAGGTGAGAGCAGTGAGGGGACAGGGGTTACCTCCCTTTTCCTGTTCCCTGCTGTTGTCCTCCCTGGTCATGCCTCGAGTCTCAGGGTGACTTCTGCCCATGCCTCTGTAATCGGGTTCTTCACTAAACTGTCCTCTTCAGATCCCGGCTGAGTTTTCCATCTCATTCCTGCCAGATCCGGGGGACACGGACCGTGGTGTAGCCCTACCAAGTGTTATTTGGATTGGTGGCGATATTCATTTAAGGAATCTGTGCCGACTGTCTACAGTGTGCCAAGTCCTGGAAGTGCACGCAGCTGAGGAGAAGTTCAGCCCTTGCGAAGCACCTGGTCCACTGCGAAAGGTGGGGCTGCGGCCACCGGGCGGAGGGGACGGCTGTGCGCGTGCGCCGGAGGCTAGGTGGTGCCCCAAGTGGACCCCGAGCCTTCTGTAGCTGGTTGGTCCTTCTGCTTGTGTTAGTTTCCGTCGCAGGAATATTTCTTCATGCTTTGCTCCTCGCCCTTCATCTCAGGAAGCTGAACCTGATTTGGAAGAGGTTTCCTTCTGAATTTTTAGCCTGTGTATGAGGAATTTTGGCTTTTGAACGTGAGTGTGCCCATGTCCCATGTCTCTGCCTTTCCTTGGCTGTACCAGGATGGATTCGGCCCGAGGTCAGCAGGACTGAGATGGAAAGAGGAGGCACAGAGGGGTCCCAGATGGGAGGAGACTTAGGAATTTTTTTTTTTTTCTGTCCTGGGGATTGAACCCAGGATGCACTACCACTGAGCTGAGTCCCCAACCTTTTCTGCTTTTCATTTTGAGACAGGATCCAAGTTGTTGAGGCTGGCTTTGAACTTGGAATCCTCGTGCCTCAGCCTCCAGAGCAGCTTTTCCAGAGCAAACCAGCAGCTGGTATTACAGGCGTGGGCCACTGCCTCCTGGTGAATGTGGGAACTATGTATGAGGGGGACCTGAGACCCAGGGAAGGATGGACATGCCCACAGATGCCCATGCTAAAGCCTGGAGGTGAACAAACTGGGAATGCGATTTGCTGATCTAGTATCTGTGACCTCCTGTCTGCTGTGACTGCTTTCAGAGGGTCACTGCATCAGGCAGTGACCTTTGTTCTCTGCACAACAAAGGGCTTCTTGGAGAACAGGCCATGCACATTCCAAATCCTGCTCCCCTCACCCCCAAGCCCAGAGAGTTCTCACATTTCCTAGGCTCCATGATTGGGGCTGGGGACCTTTGGTGATTTAATTCATTAGTTTGTGGTGGCTCAGAGCTGTAACCTAAGTCTCTAAAGGGATGAGCCTCATCTCTGCTTTATTAAAAGGAAACCTTCCCTTGGCATCTCCTCAGCGACTTCTCCAGGTGGAAGAGAGGGACAAAGAGAAAGGGGGAGAGGGCGGAGCTTAAATGCCAGCAACCCAATTAAGGAATGTTTAACCTTTGTAAATAAAGAGGCTGCTGGGCTGCGCCTCCTGTGGGGGAGGAAAGTCAACTGATGTAGTGGGAAGCCCCACACTGAGCCCCAGAGGACTGTGTTCCTTCCTGGCAGAGGGAGCTCAGCCTGCTGTTAAAAATGCTTCTCTCCATGAGGCCAACTGGCATCGGATGCAGGAAAACACGCCTGCAAGGCACGCCTCCTCCTCCACGCCTGTTTACCTAAGTGCTGGGGCCAAGGGGACCTTGGAGGTCCCGGCCAGCTGGTTGACTTCCATTAAGAGCAAGAGAAATAAGTTTTAGAGGAGAACAGCTAACAGTGGGGAAATGAGAATCAAGAAAATAGAATCAAGTCTTCCCCAGACCCTTGGATGGGGGAGACTCCAAGGGTTTAGACTGAAAATTACTTGCCACCCCATAGGGCACCAAGAGGTGCTGTTGTTACTGGTAATTAATTCATTCGTTTAACATTTATGGGCCTGGCAGCTAGAGATACAGGGATCGAAGGCCCAGCCCTGTGGTCGACATGGAATCCATCACCCTCTTCATAACTGGCTGTTTATGTATCTGTGATTGCCGTGGGTCAAGGGCTTCTGTAGCCATTTTTGTACATAGTGGTCATTAGGTAAGTGGACAAAGCACTCAGGCACCAATTTACAAAAGAGGAAACCAAATTGGTTAGAAATTAGCATGTACAACCCCTCAATCTTGTTAGTCAGGATTGAAGTGCAGATGAACATGGGGTTGTTTTGTACTATTGAGTGAGCAAATTTATTTTTTTAATGTTAATCCCCAAAGCTGGCACAGTTGCAGAGAAATAAGTAATGTCACGCTCTCATCAATAAATAAAAGGCCTTTGGACGGAATTTTGGCCAATATTTACCAAGAGTCTTTAACATGTCCACATTATTTTACAACAACAGCACAGCTAGGAATCTATATAAAGGAAAATATCAAAGACACAGGCAAAGATTCAGATATAACAATATTCATATATGTTCTCCTGAAAAAAAATCTCTTAATGCCCAACCAGAGAGAAGTGAGCACTTAAGACAAATGTGCACAATGATTCATGGGCACATTTTGACCAATATGCAGGACATCAGAACTTTGAGGAATACTTAATGATAATAAAAATGCTCAGGATATAATAATAAATAAAAATGTGGGATACAAACCTTGTAAGCAGGATGATCCCAATTTTTCGGGGGGGGGGGAGAGGATAAACACATTTATTCAAAAGTATTTATTAGACTTACTCTAAAATTCCTCCAGTACTAATAAGATATTGATTTTAAATATCGTAATACCTATAAAATACATAATGTAACTATTGAAGCAATTTGATGGGGCTGGGGATGTGGCTCAAGCGGTAGCACGCTCGCCTGGCATGCGTGCGGCCCGGGTTCGATCCTCAGCACCACATACCAACAAAGATGTTGTGTCCACTGAGAACTAAAAAAAAAAAAATAATAAATATTAAATATTCTCTCTCTCTCTCTCTCTCCTCTCTCTCACTCTCTCTTAAAAAAAAAAGAAAGCAATTTGATGATGTTAAAGCCAGTATAGATCAATTAAACACACATCTGAATTTTACATCTGTTAAAGTTATAAAAAAAGGAAAATAATGCATATTCTGGGGCAGAAGAAACAGGACATCCTCACATATGAAGCTCAAGAAAGAAAGAGGGGAGTGTTGTTGGGGGGGGTGGTTCCTTATCCGTGGGTGGGGGCGAGTATGCTCTGCCTCACAAATCCCTGGGTTTTTTCCTCTCTGCTAGAGGGAGATGTCAATGCATTGCTCACACCTGGTGGCCACCAGGACGCTGTAAGCACCTTATTGTCACTTCAGGCTTCTCAGGATTGAACCTAGGGCCTCCTGCATGCTAGACAAACCATTCCACCACTGAGTTACACGCCACCTCTGAGATTCTGTTGTCAATCAGAAAAGAATCTTGGGAAGATTCCCTGACCCTTCAGGGCTTGGTCAAGGGAAAGACTGGGGAGAACCCGTCTTTGACAGTCAAGCCGTCTGTGCTGAGTTTCAGGCCTGACAGCACCCAGCAGCCCCAGGCCCAGGTGTGGGTCTCTGACTGTGGGCAGCCATGTCAGGGCCCTTGATTGACATCTGCCCTGAGAGCACAGGCTCTTTCTTCTGGAGCAGCTGCAGCATTTGGTTAGCAACTTTGGCAGCAGGTAGCAGGACCGAGACTCTCCTTAGCCTCAGATCCCCTCTGCACGCACGGAGACTGTGGCCAGCTGTATCAGGTGAACACGTGCATGATAGCAGCCCCTGGGACAGAGACTCCAGTATCAATTACTGTTGGGCACAGAAAGAAAATGGTCCCCAGCATCCTTGGACTGTTCAGGGAGAAGAGGAATCTCAAGAAGATGGCAGGAGTCATCCTGATAGCGAGACCTGAAGAGGCTCTGCTATCTATTTATCTATCTATCATCAGCTAGCTATCTTTCTATTATCTATTTATCATCTATTATCTATCACCTATCTATTATCTATCATCATCATCTAGCTATCTGTCTGCCTGTCTATTATCTATCTATCTATCTATCTATCTATCTATCTATCTATCTATCTATCTATCTATCTATTCTCTATCTATCATCATCCATCTATCTTTCTGTCTGTCTGTCTATCTATCTATATGCCTGCCTGTCTATCTGTTTTGCAGATGGACCCCAGGGCTTCCTGCATACTAGGCAAACCATTCCACCACTGAGTTACACCTCACCTCTGAGATTCTGTTATCAATCAGGAAAGAAAAGCAATGAGAGCCTTATTTATGGTGTGATTGTGGAGTGGGAGCACCCATTATTTTACAATTAACATTTAATGTTTTATAGAAGGAAAAAGAATAAACCTTAAACAATACCCACCACCACCACCACCCAGGCAAGGTTAAGCAATGCATGGGGCTCTCCTGTGGGAGACAAGCTTGGGGGCTGGGATTTCCACCTGTCTGGACACTCAAGTAATCCAGGAGGGGGTGGGGATGCACCTGCAGGGCCCTGCCCTTCTACAGACCCTCCCATTAATTACCTGACAGTGATGGTAGCTGACGCGTCAGCCCCTCCCCCTATCCCTGCAGCTGCCCCCGGGCCTCAGTGGGCATGTCAGCTCCTCTGTCTCATGTGGCAGGTCTGTCACACATCTTCTCCCACCCGGAGACTCAGAGACTGAGTGTTCCTGACACCGATGGGCTGTCCCTGAGCTTCCGGATGGCTTTGAGCACAGAAATCTTAATCCCAGAGCAACAGACACCCTTCTGCACCCCAGGCACTGAATAAATCAGGAGAGAGCTCAGCTCCATAATTCTCACAGAGCCACCTCTGATGGCTGTGGCAATTTGCTCTCGTGGGTTAGCGACCAGCTGTAATTGATGAGAAGACTGACAGCTCTTTGTCCTCCTCGGCTACATCTGTCACTTGGCAGCTGGTTTATTCTTTATCTATTGCCTGAGACTCTCCCTCTCTCCTTCTCTCTCTCTCTCTTTCTCTTCTTTCTCTCTCCTCTCTCTGGGCACTTGTGGAGCAGATGTGTCTCCTTCTCTCCCTACAGACAAGATCTATAAAGCCATAACATGTTTTTAATGCAATTCAGCTTTTTGAAAAATGCATAATTGGAGAGTTCCAAAATAATTAGTTTATTATAGTGGGTCTGTAGAAATGAACTTGCATCTCATTTACGAGCCATTAGATCCCAAGTTCCACAAGCCTGATTGCTATTAATGTCACTGGCATATCATTTAGCATTCTTTATAAAAATGTGTCACAATTGAGCTTCTCTCACTCCCAGCCCCCATGGCTGGGGGCAGGGCTGAGGGTTGGTGCTCAGAATTCTTCCTGGGACGAGATCTCCAGCGTGCGCTGTGCCATCCCCGTCCCCACCCCATGCAGCCTGGTGAGTCACGTTGCGAGGTGCCCCTTCCCTGACAGCATCTGACATTCGTCCCATTCCTTCCAGAAGCCGTTGTGCAAAAGAAAAAGGCAAAGCATCACTATGGCTTGAAAGTCCCACCTCGACTCATGCTGAAGTTGGAGTGCCACTGTAGCGGGGCCCAGAAGGGGGACCTCTAGGAGGAAATCAGGCCATGAGGACTCTGCCCGCTTCCGTGGGTCAGTGCCTCGTTGCCAGCGTGGACTGGTTCCTGGGAGTGCGACTGTTAGTGGAGTGAGCTTGACCCTGTTCCTTTCACCATGTGACCTCTGCCACAGCTGGAGGCTCTTGCCAGGTGCCCATGCCCTGTTCTTGGACTTCCTAGCCTTCAGAACTGAGCCCAGTCGGTCTCTGCTCTTGATAACTCCATCTCAGGTGTCATGGCGCCAGGAAAGGGACCAAGCCATGCAGATGGGAGAATGAGGAAAAAAGAGGAAAAAATCCAGAACGTGGCACAGTCCAAAGGGCTTGGCCATTGTTCCAGGGTAAGAATCCTTTGTACCTTTGTAGGAACGTCCTAAATGTGTTTTAGATAATACGATAAGATTGAAATACCCACTCATTGTAGGTGTGGGGGGCTCCTTCCACGTGTCTGTTCAGGGCCCAGAGCAGGGAAGGAGGAGCAAGGCACCCAGTTCACTCAAGGCACCCAGTCTGGGAAAGAGGACGAGGATCGTGGAACTTGAGGCAATTGGTTCTTAATAATGATTTTGTAGCAAAAACTTAAGGAGGAGCCAGAACCTGCTGCTGCCTGAAGAGTGGGGGGCTGTGCTCAGAGGAGGGCAGCACTGTCTCCAGAGGAGGTGGAGCAGAAGGAGCCCAGCATCAGACAGAGCCCCGCCTGCCATCTGCCTGTCCCCACCATGGCCCTGCAGGGGCTGGGCATCAGCACTTAGCCATCTCCTTTTCTCCTTGCAAGGATGCCACCAAGAGGGTGGCAGGGAGGTGGCCGAACCTGTCCCCACAACAAGGTGGCCAGCTTGCCCTCTTTCTTGTGGGCATGTGAAAAGTGAGATATCACTGCAGAGTGAGGGGGTTTGATCCGCCTGGTTCCCATAGAGGGGCAGGTTGGGCTTCGGGATTTGTTGGTCGGGCTGAACACACGGGTGAGAGAGGAGGGTCCCGTGTTTTGAAGAAGCAGGTTTCAGAGATGAGAGAACTGGGTCATCATAAAGGAGGTCTGCCCGGGGCCCTGGATGCGGGGCAAGAGTGATTCCAGAGGCCAGCGGGTGGTTCATTTGGAGGAACCTGACGGTCTGCTCTCCCGTGGCACCTGAGATGGGCAGGATCCCTGAGAGGCATGCTGCAGGTACACTTGGGGACTGAATCCTGAGCACCATAATGGAGGATGCTCCAAGACAGATGGGATGCGCTCTGTCAGCTGCAAAATCTTCTGGGCTGGGAAATCCACGTGAACTTGAATCAGGAAGGTCCTAGAGCCAGCCAGGGAGGCTGGAGGCCCGAACCCGGGCTTGAGTCTTCTTCTGTGCCATGCCCCTGGAGGGGTTCTACCAAGGGCTGCCATCACCATGGACGCTGTCTTGCCAACCTGACTCCATCAGGGAAGGAAAACCATAGAAGGCATTTACTCCGAGCATTGTGGTGTAGACTCCATGGTGTAGACAGAGCTGGAAGGGAAGGTGGCTCCTGAGACTCTAGTGAAAGGTGACCAGGGAACAGGGAACATCTCTAGCCCAGGACACTATTGGGGAATGCACATTATACTGGACTTCATGTACTTAAAAATTTTAAATTTTCTCCAAGTGATTTTTATTTTTTATTTTTTTTTGAGATGGGGTCTTACTGTGTTGTCTGGGCTGGACTTGAACCCCTGGGCTCCAGGGATCCTCCTGCCTCCAGAGTTGCTTTACCTTGAGTTATTAACAACTGTTTATGTAAAAACAAATTATTAAGCACTATAGTGTATTTAAAGGATATTAAGAGTGAGAATGAGGAGGATGAGGAGACCAGGGGAGGAGAGAGCAGGCGTCACCTGCTGGTGTTGTCCCTTTGTGTAGACACATGATTTCGGAGCCCCTACTTTCCACTTCTGTAACACAAGCAGCGGGGTTGTGCTGTCTTCACTTCCCACAAAATCCTACCCAGAAGCCCAGATAACGCAACAGAGAGCAGCATGGCTGCTTCAGTGGAAGAGGAATGTGGAGTGTGTGTGTGCGTGTGTGTGCATGTGCGTGTGCGGGTGTGCGGGTATGTGCATGTGTGAGTGTGTGTATGTGCATGTCTGCATGCATGTGTGTGTGTGTGTGTGCACGTGCGTGAGTGTATGTGCATGTGTGTGTGTGCATGTGTGCAAAGACATTCACTCTGTTTTGGGGGCCACTTGGAGCAGCCTGTGTGTCTAGGGGACCTCTCTCCTCTGCATGTTCCAGAAGGGGACTGGCGAGAGGAGAGCACGGAGAGGAAGCAGAGGGACTTGGGGTGGACTGCAGGTGGTTAGGAATCGCCCAGCTGGCCCGGAGCTAGGGTGAAGCAGAAGTGACAGAAACACGGTCCACCCTTCACACTGACATCAGGAGGAAAGTCCTGTTTGATGGAATCCAAAGTGTCTGGCGCATTTCCGACTGGGCTGCCAAGATCATTCCCCAGAGGGCAGAAGGCACGGGAGGAAAGTGCTGCTCGGGCTCAGCGCCAGCCGCGCACACAGTGGACTGGGAATAAGGTAGTCTGGGGTCCATGGCAGCTGAGATGGGGACGGGCCTCACCACAGCGAGGGACCTGGTGTCGGCTCTCCTGGGTGTCTGGACGTGCAGGGCGACTTGCTGGACACTGAGTGGCACAGCATGGCGCCCGGCCCTGGCTGCACCATTTTCTGAGACCCTGAAGAGGAAGGAAGGGGGAAATTCCTGAGAAGACTGTGCTGAGCCCAGGTGCAAGAGCAGCCTCCCTGGGGGAGCTGAGGCCTGTGGGGAGGGTACATCTCCCAGAGGAGGGGCAGGAAGGTTCCAGCACCACATATCTGCAGGCGGGGGGAAAATAGAAGAGGGCTTTCCTGCTGTAATGGCAGCAGATGAAGCATCAGGTATGTGCAGGGCCCCTGCCTAAGGATGGGCGGGAAAGGTTCTCCAAGTGTGATTCCCAGACACCTCATAACATCACTGGGGGGTGGAGTTGCAAATCAGACGCACATTCTGGGCCCCCACTCCAGACCTCCGCATCAGGGAAATCCGAAAGTAAGATCCAGCAAGCCCCGTGAACAGCCTTGCAGAGAATCTGATGCCTGCTGTGGTTTGGGAAGCCTGGTCCGTATCCCGTGGCTGTTGGGATGTTGAAATGGCGGGGGGTGGGTGGTATGGAAACCTCTTTGCAAACGGGAAGCCTTCTCGAAACTCTTTGCATTTTAGTGCACGAGTGTAAATGTCCTGGCTTAGACGAATCCCATCCCCAGCTTGGATGAGGCTACAAATGAGAGCACAGGTCTGCAGCTGGCAGAACTCTTGCAGACAGGGGCACGTCAGACAGTCTCCAGCCCAGCCAGATGGCAGGACTGCAGGAGGAGGCTCTCAGAGTAGTTGGAGTAACCAGAATAGTTCTCTCCCTCTCCAAGTCTTCCCCTAAGCACCTTCTCCTTTCATTTAGCCTGTGTAATAAATATAATTGGAAACGTCCAGCGCTCCCCCATGCAGGGAAGCATCAATTACTCCTCCAGCCCTGGAGTTCTAATTTGTAACATAGATTAAATTCAGCTTCGGACAGGGGAGAGATTGCACCTTTAAGATTTGCCACGTTGTTTAGGGAAATCACTCACAATGCACATTAGGATGGATTTAAACGTGTCAGTATTAATACCGGCCATTTCCCTGTTGTCACATGTTGTTAGAAGAACAATTATTTCACGTCTGAGTAGAAATCTTACTCGGAGCCTAAAGTTAATGTAGCATATGGAGCAGCAAGGAAGCAGGCTTGGGCGTCCTGTGCACGCGGGCCGTCGCCCATTACAGCACTGGTTAGCATACTCCTTCCTCCCCATCTGTTTTCCTCCGGAGGAGACGATTATTGTTTTGCTTAGAACAGGCTTTGGCCCCTCTGCACTCGGAATGATGGAACGCGGACTCACAGTTTAGAGGGCGAAAGAGGATTGATCTGTGAGCCCTCTCCAATCCCCGGCTTGGCCTCCTGCTCTCCCAAGGATAAATCTCGTTTTCAGATAAATCCAGATTGCTTTTCCAATAGATTGGCTTTTGGCCTCCCCCGCTGAACCGTACTTTGACATAACCCGACAGCCTCCCTGTGGCTGTGAAGAAATCATTCCTAACATCGGAGGTTAATTTGCTAAATGAAGCGTTGGGTTTTCTTTCATGGAAACAAGAAAAATTGTTTGGATGAGGTTAGAAAAAGGCAAAGCGGCTCGGAGAACATTCCCTGGGGCTTCATCCCAGCACAAACCTCGATTGGACATTTATTCCAGGGTTAAATGAATAAATAATGGAAAGCAGCCCTGTCATTTCTGCATTGGCCTTTACACGTGGCACGATCATGAGGCACGGACACAGGCTGGAACTGGCCCCATTGGGCAGATGGGTAAACCGAGGCCCACCGAGCTGAACCTGGTCTGCCCCCGTCATGCCTCAAGGTTGCCCTACAGGGAGGGACCCTGGTCTCTCTTCCTGTGCTGTGTCCCTTTACCCTTTAGTAGATCAGAATCCAAGTGCTTGCAGAAGGGAAAGGGCAAAGAAAGAGACTTGGGATTGCATCATTACCACATCTTTCTCTGCACAGAGGATCCCAGCTGTGGAGACTGGGGGATGGCATCGATCTCTGGTCTCAGGATCCCTGTCAATATCATGTTCTGTAGCCAGGGAACCTCAGGTTGCTTTGTGAGGCCCACCTGGTGGCCAGGACTGACGGAATTGATTGGACTTGTTATTTCATGGTAGGATCTGATGAGAGCTCAGGTCCCTGAGATCTGGGAGGGAGGGGTGTGGGAGGCCAACCTTACGGGTGACTGAGTTACACTCCCCAGCTGGGTGCTGAGGCGCTCAGTCACAGAAATGGGTGTGTCTTGCTACAGCCCCATGGATGAAGCTATGCTCACCCGTTCCTTTGTAATATAACCCCTTGCCCTGTTTAGGATAGAATCTTCCATGGAAGTGCCTTGGGTGTGTCCCCCTCTCTTACTGTGCCCTTAGGTGTGGCCTACCCAGGTGTCAGTCAACCTGCTGACAGTGGACATCATGAAGATAGACTCAGCCCCCTGAAACCTGACTCCTTGCCTCATTTGAATAGCTTCTCCTCAATAAAAGGGGTCAGCGCGTGCTCTCGCTCTCTCTCTTTCTGCGGACCCTTAAGGTCAGAGGAGCCGTCACAGCAACCCCAAAGAAAAAGGTATTTGTGTCTCTTGTGTGGTTATTTCGTGCAGCCCAGTTAGCCCAGTTTAACTAGAGTGACCCCTGAGCCTTTTAGTCGCGAGAACAGAAACCTGGAAGAGAGGTCAAGGGTGGGGGGCATGTGCAAGGGTCCTGGGACTGAGAGGCTGCTATGGGCATCCTGGCTAAGCTGCAGCCTCCAGAGGAGGGTATCTGTGGGCAAGGAAATGGCACCCAAGAGTCTTGTCAGGAAATTCCTGGGAAGGAGGACTTCAGGGGGGAAAATGTGATCTGCCACAAGGAGGGGATCAGAGACTGACTTCAAGAACACAGGAGATCAGAGAAGCACTCGGGGTTGTGGGCTTCTGAAAACCATCAAGTTCAAGTTCAAGCAATGAGAGGGTACAGAGCTGTTGGACTTGTCTCTGATGGCAATATCTCGGGAGCTTTTACTTGTTTCCTCTGATCTTTAGTAGAAAAAAATATGAGTTATGGGTCACTTTGTGTGACCCTAACATTCCTGTGTTGAAGTCCTGAGCCCTCATAGCTCAGAATGCAAGCTTCTTTGGAGACGGGGTTTTTACACCGTTATCAAGTAAAATGAGGTGCTGCAGTGAGCCCTGGTCCAACATGACGGGTGTCCACGTGCAGAGGGGAAGTCTGGACCCAGGTAGAAATGGAGGACGAGGTGGGGGGCGCAGGAAGAAGAGGCCCTCGACAAGCCACGGAGGAGGCCCAACGAAGGCAGCCTCGCCGCACCCTGGACTCTGGACTTATGGCCTCCAGACCCCGGAAAAAGTGCGTGTCCCTCGGTGGGAGGTGTCCCGTGTGGCAGCCCTCGCAGGTGAACACAGGAGGTGAAAATAAAAATAGCTGCTGCAGCAGGAGGGGGCCGGACGTCGTGCTCCGTGGGAAAGCCAGACTGGACGGTCAAGGCCGGACAGACCTGTTTACGTGAAGCCTCAGAACGGTGCGTCCATCGCGACGGGAAGCAGGTCGAGGGCTGCCAGGGCCTGGGGGAGGGGGACCAGGCTGTGCTTGCTGGATGGACAGGGGTCCCTGAGGAGAGATGACGGTGCCCCATGACCAGATGGCGGTGAGGGTGGGGACAGTGAGGGGCTCAGTGCTAGTGCCCTGCCTGCTGGAAAGTGGTGGGTTTTGTGATGGGACTTTTATCTCAATTAAAACAAATGAAAAAGGTGGCCCCCTGTGTGTCACCAGGGAGATGGGGACCCCGGTTGGGAAAGAGGAGACTTGCGGATGCCCTGTCCCTTTCCGAAGCTCGCCTAGAGGGAGCCGTAGAGATGAGCGTGGAAAGGGAGCAACTCGGGGCCACGGGTCTCCCAGGGCCGCGGAGGAGGGAGGAGAGGCGCCGGGGCTGGTCTGCCCAAGTGGCCACGGGCCTTGCACAGGGCCCTGCAGAACACAGGGGACAGAAGGGTCCCCAGTGGCTTCCTGTGTTGTGACTGTGCTGAGCTCACAAGAAGAGCCACCTGCCCCGAGTCCCTCCACCCTGTCTGGTGAGTCCCAGTGGACACGTGTGCTGGGCTTCGGGGGCATGTTGGAATACCTCTCCTCCCTTGGGAAACTTCCTCCCCAAACAGAAGACAGGGACTGTCCCGCAAACGTCCTTGCCTCTAGGGCACAGTGTGTCCGCCCAAGAACAATCCAGAAGGTGGTGACGTCAGCATGAGGTTCTTTGTCCTTTGCTCCCCGTGAGAGTGGGAAAGGGCATCCAGCATTCAGGAGCCGTTGACGGAGCCCAGGGTTGAGGTCCTGCACCCCACTATGGAGGGGTGATCTATGGCGTCCCACGTGGCTCTCTGGGATGGAGATGGCCTGTGGCCTGGCTGTGGAGCCTCCAGCCTTGATTCTCCAGGCGATTCTCAGGCGGGCTTTATACCTGAGCAGACTGGGGCTTTGCCAGGAGGGACCTTGGCTGGGAACCCACCAGCCCCATGCTGGACAGCCCGCGGCCTTGGACGCAGGGTCTCAGCAAGGACGCTGGGTCTGGGGCTCCGCGGGGGGCTGTTTGTGGGAGAGGAGGCCAGCTCCCCTGCAGCAGCCGGCACTTCCCTCTTCCCCTGAGTTTTCCTTCTCCCGTTTAGGCCCCTCCACACCAGGCCCCTCCTGCACAGCACCGAGGGCGACGGGCTCCCTAGATCAGAGGGGACCGCACCTCTCAGCGCCATGAGTGGTGGAACCTGAGAACCCAGGTGACATTCGGGGCAAATCTGCCTTCCTCACTGTGCTCAAGAATTCACAGTGCGTCTGCCTGTGTGTCTTGGAGTGGATGTCATCTGGGATACTTCGTTCGCTCCACAGAATGTCACATGAATGAAGCAGAGACGTTCTACCGCCAAGGGTGATGCTGTGGTTGGATCAGGAGTGTCCCCCAAGAGTCCATGTGTAAAGTCTTGGTCCCCAGCCTGGTGCTCTTGGGAGATGCTGGGACCTTCAGGAGCTGGCCTGGTGGGAGGTCTTTAGGTCACTGCGGGGTGCGCTCAAGGGGGGTGGGTGGGCCTGGTCTCGTCTTCTCTCTCACTTCTGGTTTCTTCCTGGCCAGGAGGTACATGGTCTTGCCAGATGCTCCTGTCATGAAGTGCCGCCTCCCTCAGGCCCAGGGGCAGCAGGGCAGCATGGACCCCCAACCTCCACAACTGTGAGCCGAAGTGACCTTCCACACCTAGCAGGTCACCACGGGGAGGTGCCCAGACTCACACAGGCAGAGGCAGGAGCCACAGAGGTTTGTCACCTTCCCCGTCCAGAGCTCTTCCCACAGGGACGTGTGTGTGTGTGTGTGTGTGTCCACGGGTGTGGGTGCACCGTGCCTGGTCAGCATGGGGAGCCCGGCCACGTGGCCCTCCCTCACCTGCCATTTCACGTTCCTTGGCAACAATTACCCAGGGTCTGAAAATATCACGGTAAATGCTACCAAACTACAATAAGAAATGAAGATTTTCCTTTTTCTGCAGAGAGAGATCATGCTCACAGTGCCCACCCTGGCGTACTGTCGCACTCATTGTTATTATTAATCTCTTACTGTGCCTGATTTATCAATTAAACCATCAATGGAGTCATAGGATGTGTAGACCCAGGAAAACCAGAGTGTGTCCCGGGTTTGGTGAGTCTGTGGTTCCAGGTGTCCGTGGGGATCTCAACACGTGGCCCCCGTGGACAGGGGGCACCACTGCACCGTGTGCATTTGAAACAGGCTGAAACCAGCTTGTCACGGACTCCTCCAGCTCCCCCACCCCTGAGGTGCCTTCTCCTCTTTCTATAAATCATAGCCAATTTAGAGGTTTTTTGGGGGGTGGGGTGGGGTGGGGGGAGAGGGCAGTGAATGGATAAATTTCCCTATGTTTTTTTCTTTTGAAAAATTCATTTTTAATTGACAAATGGTGACGTGCATATTTATGGGCTGTGATGTGGTGTCCTGATGGACGTGCTCATGAAAGTGAAATCAGCCAGGCACGGGAAGACAGATGTGACATGATCTTGGCTTGTGTGTGGAATCTCAAGAAGTCGGTCCCACCCAACAACGGAGCACAAAGGTGGTTACCAGATGCGGGAGCGGGCCAGGGAGGGGAGGACGCTGATCAAAGGGCGTGAAGTTTCAGCTCGACTGACGGCTGAGGTGAGGAATACGTTGATGGGGGGAACGTTCTGACTGGAGATATCTTTGTTCTCGTCTCTATGTCCCCCGCAGTGACAGCTGTTTCCCCTCAACCCCACCTGCATTCAAGATGGCATCTCTCTGGCACATAAGGGACCAGAGGTCACAGAAGCTAGGCTGGCGTCTAAGCTCTGTAGATTGGTGACCACGTGGAGGAGGCGGGTCCCACGTGGAGCTCTGTGGAGCTGATGGTTGGGGACTTTCTGTGGGGGAACGAGCTGACATGCTGTTCCTCCACCGTGCTCACCCTGTCCCTGCTCCCTAGTGGCAGTTTACCTGCCCACCCAAGCAGGATCCTGGTTTCCTTCCCTGAAACACCTGGCTGCGTGTGTCTGTCCCCAGCTGTCCTGGATAGAAACAGACACCAGCATTTGGGGAACTGTTGCATCTGGGTTCAGACTACGGGTAGAGATCCAGATGGCTGGGCCTGTGGCTGACATAAAATGCAGGGGAAGAGAGGGGGCCAGGCCCTGGTTCTGGGGAATTCTGAGGCCCATCTCCTCTTATTCCAGGCCGGTCCATCCGACTGTCCCTTCCTTTCCTGAGCTGGGCTACTCTGGGTTCTTCCCTGCCCGGGCTCCGAGTCTGCAGGGCCTGCTTCCCCGGGGTCCACCCAGAGGGAGCTGACCACCGGGACATCTAAGACATGCGGACACTTTAGTTCCGGCTGCGGGAGGGTGGGGGCCCACAACCCTGGCCGCCGTGCCCAGCCCTCAGGGCCCTGGACCTGTGTCCCCTCTGGGAATCCCACAGTGGAGTGCTTCTTACTGAGCATGCGCCTTGCCTGCTCCCCTCCTGGACTCCTCTCCCTCTCCCTCCTCCCTGCCTCCATTCCCTCATTCATTCACTAAGGAGTAAGTAAACCCTGGGCCTGGCCCTGTGCAGAAGGGGGCAAGTTGCTGTGCTGCTCCCTGCTGAGGGCATCCTGCGCGGATCAAGGACCAAGAGACTTGGGAAGTCAAACAGGAGACGGATTCCTCCCATGTTCCCGTTGAGATTTCGAGGACTGGAACGAGGTCCTTGGTGTCTTTAGGCCCCAGTTTTCTGGTCTGTGAAATGGGCATGGCAAACCTTCCTGGCTGCGGTGCAGCGATTCCGTGAAAGCCCGCGACTGCGTGTCTGGTGCTCACTGACGCTTAGAGCCCCTCCCTGATGTCGACCCCTCCTGGAGACTCGTCCTCTGTCAGCCCAGGTGCTGTGGCCTGGCTTGTGTCTCATGATGTGACTTCCAAGGGGCCCTGAAGGCAGAGCACCTTCTCAAGAGCTCCCAGGCCAAGTCCTCCTTGAAGCCACGCAGCTGACACCTCCAGCTCTCTGCTTGCCCAGTCCTGGCCTTCTGGCTGGTCCCTGTGGCCATATATCGTGCAGTGATGTCCCCTCCCTGGGACATTAGTGATAATCCCGTCGTGAGTAGAGAAGCATGGGCTAGCTTCTCACTAAATATTCCCTTTAGAAAAGCAGCAGAAAACTGTCCCAGGCAGAGTGATTTAGCGACTGACCTTGGGAGAGAACCTGCCCTGTTCAGTGCCATGGGCGGGTGGGGGGCGGAAAGGTGGGGCCTCCATGTTTACGGCAGCCCAAGCCCCTTCTGCTGCCACTGAGTGTTTTCACTTTACAGTCACACAAACAGGACAGGCCGGTGACAGGATCATCCCAAGAGACATTTCTTTATTGCCACCAGGGTCTGCTTAGCCACCAGAGGGCAAAGGCGGCATCCGCCGCCAGGCTTTGCATAGAACTTGGCGAAGGTGTCCAAGGTACCCTCGCCGCTGGCTTTGTGCACAAGACCATGTAGCTTTCGCACCCATTCTCCAGTTAAATGTGGGGGATAGTCTCCAAAGGGGCTGGTTCCTAATATGGCCAGACAGTGTTATTTACATAAATAAAATGAAGCTAATAAATAGATAAAATTAAACTTGAAAATGAAATACTCTTCAGACCAGACAGTGGGTTGAGACCCGTGACTGAGCAGGTTAGGTTTGGCAGCTGATTGGAATGGATAATTGTCAATGGTCTTGTGGGAGCAAGACCCCGATTCAGCCCTGTACCAAGCATCAGAAGCACAATTGTCACCGCCTCCTGTCAACTTTGGGATGGTCTCAGCTTGGTGCTCAGGCCCTCCCTCAGCCTGTCCATAAGGACCAGGCTGTGTTCCCACAAAGCTCCCCAGTCCTGAGATCCAGCAGGCCCCGCTTGATCTCAAAATGAGCTCTCCAGAGATGTATCGCAAAGCCCAAGAGCTGATGGCCCTCTGTGCCAGTCCCCGCTGTGGGGGAGTGGACAGCCCCCGCTGTGTGTGAGGTCGGTGAGACTCCCTGGGCGCCTCGGGTGTGTGTGATGAGGGCTGAGAAGCACCTGCCGCTCTCCTCGCTGTTCCCCATCTCCAAGATCCTGGAGCGGCTTAATTCTAGGAGGCTATGTAGTGGAGAATCCATCTGACTCCATCTAACCCTAACCAAGTCCCAAGACCTCACCTCCAATTACCACAAGCCTCCGACTTCAAGGATGATGATTCCAGTACATGGACTTTTCAAACCATAGCCCCTTCCCCACGTGGATGGGCCTCATCTACTCAGTCAGAGGCCTTCAGATGAAGACTGACCTCCTTCAAGGAAGAAGTCACTCTGCCAAAAGCAACTCTTGCTCTCAAACTGCAGTGTGGACGCTTCTTGGGGTCTCCAACTGCCAGCCTCCTCTGCAGGACGTGAACTCGTCAACTCTACAATTGCACAGGCCGATTCCTCAAACTCCGTGCCCCTTCTGCACTCTATGTATATGTGTGTGTGTGTGTGTGTGTGTGTGTGTGTGTGTGTGTGTGTGCATGTGTGTGCACGTGTGTGCAGAATCTTCTTATGGGTCTATGTCTTTGGAGATCCTGAATAATATTAAGAGTTTGGGGCCTCATTTTTCCCAACTGAGTGACTCGAGGGAGGCCCATGAGACTCCACCTCCTGAACCTACCAGCCAGATGACCTGTCTACCATCTTTAGTCACCAAGGAGACACCAGCCACACTAGAGTCAATGGCTTCCTTAGTCATCCTGAGTGGGAAGAGAAGGGGTTTCTTGGAACCACATAATGGACACTACAGATTCTTCCCATGAGCATGACTGGGTCCCCTCTGGTCCCATGTCTCCCCTGGCATAACCAGGAGAAACCATGCCCAGAATGACTCCAACTAAAGGGTCAGCAAACTCCTACCTGAGGACCAAGTGCAGGTCCCCACCTGTTTTCTATGGCCAATGAGCCGTAAGCAAATGGACTTCACATTTCAAGTGGTTGAAAATAATCACAAGAAGAATACTTCATGACACAGTTTTTTTTCATAATGATTACTTTTATTTTTTAAAAAAATATTGAATTTGTTTTAATTAGTTATACATGATAGTAGAATGTACTTTTGTACACCATGTATAATGAAGTATAATCTCTCATTCTTCTGGTTATACATGATGTGGAATCAAACTGGTCATATTGTTACATATGTATACGGGTAATAATGCCTGATTCATTCTACTACTTTTCCTACTCCTATACACCCCCTTGTCCTTTCATTCCCATCTACCTAATCTAAAGTAACTCTATTCTTCCCTAGTCCCCATCTCCTACCCATTGTGAGTTAGCACCTGCATATTAGAGAAACATTCAGCCTTTGGTTTTTTAAAAATATTTTTTAGTTGTTGATGGACTTTTATTTTACTCAATTTGTATGTGGTGCTGAGAATCAAACCCAGTGCCTCACACATGTAAGGAAGTGCTGTACCACTGAGCTACAACCCCAGCCCTCAGCCTTTGCTTTTCTGGGATTGGCTTATTTCATTTACCATGATATTCTCCAGCTCCATCCATTACTGGCAAATGCCATAATTTAATCCTTCTTTAAGGCTGAGTAATATTCCATTGTGTATATATACCATATTTTCTTTATCCATGCATATGTTGAAGGGCACGTAGGTTGGTTCCATACTTTAGCTATTGTGAATTGAGCTACTATAAACATTGATGTGGCTGTGTCCCTGTAGTAGGCTGATTTTAAGTCCATTGAGTATAAACGGAGAAATGGAAGAGATGGGATAAATGGTGGTTCCATTCCATGTTTTCTAAGGAGCCTCCATACCACTGTCTAGATTGGTTTCACCAATTTGCAGTCCCACCAGCAATGTAGGAATGAACCTTTTTCCCCACATCCTCACCTACATTTATGTTTGTGTTGGGAGTTGCCCTGGCTCCAAAGACTAACCTCCCCATTCCCGAGAAGAGCTGTCCAATTGTGAGCCCTGCTGACTCACATGATCCTTACCCACCAATCAGACTAGCCCTGCTGACTCACATGATCCTTACCCACCAATCAGACTAGCCCTGCTGACTCACATGATCCTTACCCACCAATCAGACTAGCCCTGCTGGCTCACATGATCCTTACCCACCAATCAGACTAGCCCTGCTGACTCACATGATCCTTACCCACCAATCAGACTAGCCCTGCTGGCTCACATGATCCTTATCCACCAATCAGACTAGCCCTGCTGGCTCACATGATCCTTACTCACCAATCAGAAAGCACCCCATGCCAATTGTCAAACCGTTCAACCATTAAACTGTCATAACTGTCAAACCACCCCCTGGCTCTATAAATATGCAGAGCTGTTCCTCAATAAATGGGCATTTTCTCCAAGGACGAGCCTTGTTAGTTCTTTCATTGGTGCTGAAACCTGGAAGGGGGAATGCCTCGCTGCTTGAGGGCCCCCCTTTCTCAAGGCTTGCTGACCTCGTCCACTCTTTCGAGTGCTGCTACTACTCACACACACCGGCTCTTCAGAGGTGAGTTCCTCTATCGGGTATCCAACTTCAGATGAGCTACGCAGGGGCTTTGACCATGATCGTCCAGCAAACCTCTGACGCCCAATCTGGAGGAGAGAACGCACCCCACCACGACCTTCACGGTCACAGTGGACTCTCTGGAGCCCAGTTCATGAGCGGGAGGTACTGAGGGGTGGAAGAACAGGCACTCTCCTCTCTCTCTCTCTCTCTCTCTCTCTGTTTAACCACCCTTGTCCCTCTTCTGACCTAAATAAAACCAAAAATCCTGGTGCCAGGTGGTCCATGACTTCCGGCCTTTCTGGGCCTGCCAACTGGACTCTGAGGTGACGACTTGGCCGTCCTCCTGGCCCTGACTCTCCAGAGTCATATTAGTTGAGCTCTCTTTGCAGGGACACCTGTGAGGAGACTCATCCAATTCTGTTCTGGTCCAGACACTTCCCACCTTCCTACTTCCTTCTTAAGGACCATTAGGGGGCCTCTTCTTCCCTCCCTGCAGACTCCCCCTTAAAATGCCTCCTGGCTAATCTGGATCGGCTATCCCTCACTCCTGATATAAATCCCAAGACTCTCATGAAATTCTGCACCCAAGACTGGCCTTACATCAATTGGATAATCAAAGAAAATGGCCCCCAGGAGGATCCCTAGACCCCGCAATTCTCAGAGATCTGTTTAACTTCTGTGAGCGCTCGAAAAAGTGGAAGGAGATCCCCTATGTCGAGGCCTTTTCTCTTCTTCGTTCTTACCCCGACCTATGCTATTACCTTAATGACCCTACTGACCCTCCTTTTGATCCAGCAGATGAACCCCCTCCCTACCGACCTCCCCTGTCGGCTCCCCCTGCTCCCCCTGACACCTTTAGTCCCCCCTAAACTAGATCCCGCTCCCTAGTCCCACAAACCATGGCCCCCTTAAGAGAGGTTGCTGGACCTGAGGGCATTATCCTGGTACATGTCCCGTTCTCTATGAATGACCTCATACAACTAGAGCGAAGGTTGGGCTCATTCACCACAGATCCCACCATTTACATTAGAGAGTTTCAATGGGTCCTCCAGGATTTTATAACCTCACTCACCATGATATATGTATGTTATTGGCTAACACTCTCCTTCTGGAGGAACATACCAGAGTCTGGGAACTTGCCAGAGCCCATGCGGATGAAACTCACCAAGTTAATCCCAATCACCCTCCGGGACCACTTGCTGCCCTAGATCAAACTCCCGACTAGGATTATACACAAGCTGGCCTACAGAGTAGGGACCGATTCTCTGTATGTATTATTGCTAGGCTCAAAAACGCGGCACGTAAGGCTGTCAATTTCCAAAAAATACAAGAGATTATTCAAAAGCGAGAGGAGACCCCATCAGAATTTCTGGATCGGCTTACGAAAGCCCTTCAGCACTATACTAACCTAGATCCCGAAACCCCAGATGGCCATCATGTCCTTATGACATATTTCCTCTCACAGAGCTACCCCAACATCTGGGCCCAACTAAAAAGTTTGAACAAGGCCCTGCCACCTCCAAGACTAAGATCTTGGTGGCAGCCTTTAAGGTTCTTCACAATTGGGATGAAGAAATCCAGTGCCACAAGCACAGGGCTAAACACAAGAAATTTCAAATGCTCGCCCAGGTCCTGCAGGGTGCTTCCTCAGGTCACCACCCATCACCACCCCCCCCACCCGGGGTGCCTACTTCAAGTGTGGCAAGGAGGGACAATAGGCCAAGGCATGCCCCATACCACGCACTCCGTGTACCCCGTGTCCTAAATGTCAACAACAAGGTCATTGGGGCTCTGACTGTCCTAGATCCCACAGGAGGCCTATGGCCAGGGAACCCTCCAACCTTCTGGGCATAGCAATCGAAGATTGACAGAGCCTTGGGACCTTGTCCCTGGCCGTAACGATCAATAGGCAGGAACCCAGGGTGAGGATTCAGGTGGATAGGTGCAAGGTTGACTTTCTCCTGGGCACCGGGGCTACCTTCTCAGTCCTGAGAGAATTCTGGGGGCAAACAGTGCCGTCCACCTCTCCTATTGTCAGGGTAGGAGGAAAGACCATCTATCCAAGAAAGACTGCCCTATTACTCTGTCCCATAGACAACTTCCCAACCTCTCAGACGTTCCTATTTATGTCCCAGGGTCCAGTTCCTTGGCTCAGCTGAGATATTCTCTAAATTCAATACAACAATCAACATCTGGGCTCCTGGCATCAGTCAGCCCCAGAATCAGCCTGTTCATCTTTTCTGGCCCTTTTGGCAGAAGACTGGCCATTCTGCCCCACTTGTGAGGCTGACACGAAATACCACACTGACCTGGTTGACCCGATTGTATGGGATACCCTCACCCCCTCCACCGTTTCCTGCCCACCAGTTAACCTTCCCCAATCAGGCTCAATACCCTCTGTCCACAAAAGCTCTCCTGGGCCTACAACCTATTATTCAGGACCTTCTTAGCAAGGGGTACCGCTGTCCTGCTCATTCCCTTTACTCCCATACTAGCGGTAAAAAAACCCAATGGGTCCTATCGCTTAGGACATTAGGCCCATACATCCTTTGGTTCCCAACCTATACACCCTGCTGTCTCAGGTCCCCCACTCTGCCACCCACTTCTCGGTCATAGATTTAAAGGATGCTTTCTTCTCCATCCCCCTTGCCCCCAAATCACAAGATCTTTTTGCCTTTACCTGGACAGATCCCACCACCAGACATTCTCGACAACTAACCTGGACTGTCCTTCCTCAGGGATTTCGAGATAGTCCAAACCTCTTTGTCAAACCTTGGCCTCCGACCTCCAATCTTTTCACCCACAGTGCCCCAAATCCACCCTCTTGCAATTTGTTGATGATCTTCTCTGTAGCCCGTCCAAAGGGCACTCAACAGATGACACGGTTCTCCTACTTTCCATGCGATAAGACCCTCCTACAACAGATCACTTCTGCTTGTCAGATCTGCCAGAGAACCAATATGAAACTCCATTAAAACCTAAACCTTTCCCTTCTCATCAGGCCCACGGTCATACTCCGGCTGCAGACTGGCAGATTGATTTCTCCAACATGCCCCGAGTGAAAAACATAAAATATCTTCTTGTATTGGTAGATGCTTTTTCAGGATGGGTTGAAGTCTTTCCCACTTCTAACAAAAGAGCCTCTACTGTAGTTGATCTGTTGCTTACTCACATAATCTCCCCTTTTGGTATGCCCACTTCTATCCAATTAGGCAATGGTTCAGAATTCACCTCGAAGATAACTCAGGGACTGGCTCACGTGCTATCACTCCCTTGGCATTTCCATTGCCCTTACTGTCCCCAGGCTTCCAGAAAGGTTGGAAGGACCAATCGGTCCCTTAAAGAGACCCTCACCAAGCTCACCATGGTAAAGGTGCTCCCCTTGGCTTTATTGCACATTAAAGCCTTGCCAAAGAAGCCTTCTAATCTCCCACCTTATGAAGTCATGTATGGCCGTCTCCTCGCTCCTCCCGGACTGCCTACAGAACCCCTACCCATCTCTGAAACCTGTGCCCTGCCCCTCCTCTTCCATCTATGCTCTGAACTCTGGCGCTATCAAGACTGGTTCCTTCCTGACCCCAGTCTCTCTCAAAACCCTACCTCCTGAACATCTGGTCTACTTGTTTACTATTGCCCACTGGGGAAAAGCCCCCTCTAAAACCAAAATGGAAGGGTCCTGCTCAGGTGATTATGTGCACACCCTCAGCGGCCAAACTCAAACTACCTAATAACCAACTTACCCCAGGGATTCATATTTCCAGGCTTAAGCCTGGCGCTCCTACACCTTCATCAGAAGAGCCAGCGATCGTCACCTGTCATTAAGTACTCTTTGTCAATGCTCCCCCTCATTTCTGGCCCCTCTTGGGTCCCCTTTTCGCCCTATGTCTGAAGATTCAAGGCAAGTGACCCTAAGGGCCCCCTCCAGCCAGACCCCACCCCCCCGCCCACTTGCTTGGATCTGGCCAGTAGTGGGACTGCTGTGTGTTGTCCTTCTGACAACCACTTAGGTGTCCGAGCATGGTGACCCCTGAATAAGTGTGAACTACCTTTATCATAAGAGAGCTCTTTACCAGTTGCCTTCTGGGCCTAAGGAGGAACATGTGTGTTTTGTTTACCCTCCCAGTTTCATAAGAATTTCAAGTATCAGTATTTAAGGTTGAGATGTTTCATATAAAACCTGGAGAGATCTGACTGCTCTCAGAGGGAAATATGATAACAATGGGCCACCATCCTCCCTCGGCCGCCTTCGTTCAGAGCGTGGGAGAAGCTGCCTTCTTGGTATGAAGAGAGACAAGACTAGGGAAAGCTGGGAACAGTGATAGAAGTCAGAGAAGCAAGCTGGTTTGGAAAGCTGGGATATTTCGAGAAAGGTAAAGGGAGAAGCCAGCTGGTTTCAGAGACACCCAGGTAGGAGAGAGTTTGAAGAGCAGCCTTAATAGTTTGTGTTATTGATAATTGCCATTGTGACTGGGGTGAGATAAAATCTTATCACGACACATTTAATTATATGAGATTCAGATTGCTGTGGTCATCTATAAAGCTTTACTGAAACACAGCCACACTCTGTTCTTCATGCAGTCTGTTGGTTACTTTCTTGATACGATGTCGGAGTTGATGGGTTGCAACAGAGGCCAGATAAACTACCACCCTGAAATATTGACTCTCTGGGTGCCCACTCATCAGTCTCTCCCCATCTTCTTCTCCCCTGCCCTCCAGTAACCACTTCTCTATATTTTATATTCCATGAGCTCAGCTTTGCTGTTTTAGATTCTTTATAGGAACGAAACCACAAAGTGTGTGTTTTTCTGTTCCATTTCACCTAACATGCTGACCTCCAGGCCCCTCCGTGTGGCTGTGGATAATAGGATTTCATTCTTTTTACATAGGGGGAACGAGTTCTGGTATACAATTGTGCGGAGGTGAGTATAGTTAATGGTATCATATTGTGTAACTCAGGGTGACTAGGAAAGAGGATTTTGATGTTCTCATCACAGGGGACTGATTAAGGCAGGAGATGAGGCATGAACTATAGATTCTGAGTCCTTAATTTCACAGTGTACACAAGTACCAGACTACCACTCGGTGCTATTAATATGTACAATTATCATCTGTCAGTTTAAACATAAATCAATTAAAATACTTACTATGTAGGCATTTATAGAAAAAGACTATGTATGCCTAGAGCTGGGAGTGGGGCGCTGGATGGGTCCAGTGCAGACAGTTTAACAGGATTAAGATTTTTGTCAGGAAGAAAGAAAGGGAGGATTAACACAGTGTAGGAAATCAACACAAAGTGTTCATGACACGTGAGCAAGTCACTCAGCTTCTCAGAGACTCCGTTTCCCCATCCGCAGGTCTGGGGCCTAGAAAAACCCTTTTGGGAAGAATAGTTGAAACTCCAGGAGAAGGCAGGGGGCTGTGTCTGACTGGCAGATTCTGGAGTGGGTGGACGGGGAGAATCAAAGGTGAGGCTGGGGATGAGGTGGCCCCCACAGGGACAGAGTTCTGGCTTTGTTCTGCAGCCTTGCAGGAGCCTTGGAAATGCTTTGAGCAAGGAGCGACAAGGTGACATTTGCATTTGAGAGCGATAACATGGCATTTTGTGGCTGGCGAGAGCAGAAAGGTCATTTGGTGGGAGAGCAAAAGGAAGGTAATGCCTCGTGGAGGGAAGAGAGAAACAGACTGAGAAATCATCAGGCTGTTCCCCTTCAGAGGCCAGCAGAGACAGCTCTGGGGACGGGCACAGAATGGGGGAGGTGCAGGCTCAGGTTGACCCTATGGAAGCCACTGGTCACCCAGCTGTGTCCCACGAGGTCCTGGCTGGGAAGCGGATAGGGGAGAACACAGGACACAGGTGATCCCAGGAGAGAACTTGGGGTCCCTCCAGGGACTATGGGCCCGACCTGTCCCCACCACTGACTTGCTGTGTGACCTGGGGCCGATAGATCCACCTTTCCTCTCACCATCTGCAAAAGAGCTGAGCACGATCTGACTTCTCCAAAGAGGAGAGTTCCCTGAAGACACCAGTGAGGTGTCAGGAGCCCGGAAGTGGAACTCAATGAGGATCCCTCTTTCAGGAAAAGAGCACAAAATCAGATAAGGAATTAAGAGTGGACTTAGAAGGGGCAAGAAATCCAACAAATTATGCATCTCTAAAGTGTCAACAAATGCCGTAATGAATGCCATAAATATCACAAAAGTTTAGAATATTATTATTCATGAAATTCTTTGGTAAACCCTGATAATTTCCCCTGTATATGAAGCTGGCTTTGAACTTGAAATCCTCCTGCCTCAGCCTCCTGAGCCACTGGGAGGACAGGCGTGCACCACTGACCTGGCTGGACTTCGTACGTTTTGCTCAGATCTTCATATGACAATCCTTTTCAATTGCATTTTCTTTCTTTTCTTTTTCTTTTTGTGATGCTGAGGAGTGAGCCCAGGGCATGGGCAGGCCATCAGGCTCTACCAAGGAACCATACCCCAGGTCACCTTGATTGTTCCCTTGAAGAGAGGATAGAAAGATAATGCAGGCTTTTTAGATCATTTAATAACAGAAATGTTTTTTTTTAATAACAGAAATGCTTATTTTTGTTCATGAGGAAGAAAGTACAAAGTTTTCTCCAGCACGCAGTTTTAAGTACGAAACATGAGCATGAAATAACTCCCTCTCCGTAAGGGGATGCAAGAGCAGAGGGTGGAAGACGTACCCAACCCTGGGTAGCGAATGAAAGGAGTGACTTTGATTGACAGGAGCTGAACAGATGAACCGTAAAATCCCAAATCTGAATTAAAAGAAATCAGAATACAAAAATATATGTATAATTTATTACCATCGTTATATAATTTAAAATTCACAAAGGCAGTCTCTTTTTGACACTGTGGAACAAACCTTGAGAAGAGCCTATGACGTGCTTCACTTCTTTGGAAAAAAAAAGAACTGATTCAAACATAGTGAAAAGTTACACCTATTTAAATTCCGTGATGAGCACAGAGTCGCTGACTTACTATTTTTGCACTTTTCTGTGTGTTGAAATTGCTCAGCAATATCCACACGGATACATGGCAACATGAAGACTTCTTCGATTAGGAAAAGGAAGTTGCTGTTAATGACTGCCGTTTCCCTGCCTTCTTGACATCTTTTGATTCTCCTTTGTGATGGGGACCACGTGATGGGTGTCTAGAATTGACGTTTTAGTGAAGAAGTTAGCTGGGAACTGGAGAGTGACGTTGCCTGGGGAATTCTCAGAGCCAGAGCCTGACTTGCTTGGCTTGTGCTATCTGGGTGAGGACAGAGGGTGGCAGTAGGAATGGTTTGTACTTACAGATTTGATCAGGGCAAGACCCACTTGTGTTCTGGGATCCAAGCTGACATCTCCAAAGGTGGCCATAGTGGGTTGGTGGTGATAGTTTTTTAATTTCGCATGTCAACTCGATTGGGTTAAGAGGTGCCCAGATAGCTACTAAAACATTATATCTGAGTGTGTTTGTGAGGGTGCTTCTGGGTAGATGAGTAGTTGAATCACTGAGTGAACAAAATCCACCCTCACCAGTGTGTGTGGCTCCTTTCAGGTCCACTGAGGGACCAACAGGATGGGAGGGCAGAGGAGGGCTGGGATTTCTCTTACCTGGATCTGAGCCATGCCTCTTCTGCCCTTGGACACCACAGCTCTCGCTTCTCAATGCTTCAGACTTGGACTGAGTTGTTCTCTTTTCTGACCTGTTTATCTGGCTTTTCGTAGAGCAGATCGTGAGACCTTTGACTCTTCTCGTATATGTTTCTATATATACCAGTTGGGGTGTGCTTCCGGAGAACCCTAACATATATTTGTCTCTCTGTATCCTAATGAACCCCAAGTCTGGAGAACATTGTCTAGCATCAAATAGTTAACAGGGTGGGTGGTTGATTTGAACCGTGTAGGAATCTCCTCCGACTTTGCTCCCCACCCCCATCCCCATTTTCTTTTCTTCCCTGATCTCCCTTGATCCTCCCTGCTCACTGACCTTGCTCTCTGACTTTGGTCAGCTAGTCATGAGGCCCATCCTGGAAGGGCAAGTCCCACTCTTTGACCTTCCCATGAAAAGGTCTGCACCCTTAGAGGCTTTTACAGGATATGCAAATATATTTCATGCTAAAGAAGCCCGACTCCTGTAGCAGGAGGTAAATGCATTTACCTGCAGAGGTAAATATGCTAACAGAATTCTCCTTTATTCCCTTTTCCCAGTGGTCTTTTGTGGACAAGCGTGAAGAGACAGAGTGCAGAGAAAACCAAAGGTATAAAGAGAATCTTTTCCTCCAGGAGGTGTTTAACATGAGTCTGGGAGAGCGTGTGTTCTTAGCCTGTGGCCCTGCTGCCTTGAATCCTCCAGTGTCTTTTTGCTGCAAGAGAGGGAGTGCTGTTGATTTTTCCCCTGAATTGCCCCTTCCCTTTCAAGAGAGTTCATTATAGGTGAATGCAGAGAGCATCAGCTGCCTCAGGAACTATCTGACTCAACTGAGGTGCTTTACCTTGGCTTGGAACCTCAGAGCTCCATGCTTCATGGCTGGAAGGCAGGAACTGTCTTGGGTGAAGATCCCCCGTGTGAACGGGAGAGGAAGGTGTGGGACCTTATACACTTAGCTTCCTGTGTAGGTAGGAGGTCTAAGGTTTGAAGTGATAATGAGTGTGTGGCGGGGGGAGGGTTGGAGTGGCTTTTAGAAAAGTAACTTCTTCAGGGATGTCAGGATAAGTAACAGACGCTGCTCCAGTATCCAGAGTCCTGCTCCTCCTCCAAGATGTACTTGCCCACTCAGGTTTTATTGATCTTGTTCTTCTCCCAATTGGAGGTTACTATTACAGCTCCCCGAAAGCAATCCAGACTTGTATCGAATATACATCATTTAGGTACTTTTGTATGATTGCTTCAGGTTCAGTACAACAGGTCCCAATTGTACCTAGGGTAAATCCCAGCCATGCGCGAAGATCCCTCTGTGATGTGATGAGATGCTGGTTTTCTTTGCCTACCTCTGACACGGACATGCATGACTCCTCTGTTCAGGGGGTGGGATCACTGCCCTTCAGATCCACTCTTCCTCCCTTGGGGTCCTTCTCTCCTTCTCTGTCCATTCTTATTTTACTCTCATTCCTAGTCCAGCCCTCCTCCTATCTCAATTTCTCCAACTAAATCTTTCCTGACCACTTCCATAAAAACAAATCTATACTTTACCTCAAAAAATGGTTGCTTCTGGATCCTTTCCCAGCTAACTGCCCTGGCAATGTGGCCTGCGTTCTGTGGGATCATTCCTCTAGCTGACACACACAGGGTGGAGGATGAGAACTGCCTGTAACTCTGTGTTCTCCACACCCACAGTCCTATGATCTTGCTCGTGAACTAGATACCGAGGTAAAATACTAGTGATTCGTTCATCCATTTCTGAAATGGAGGACTCCCTGATACAGGATAAGTTCACCGAGTCTCCCAAAGCTGTACCATGAAGTGGACAGAACACACCTGCATTTTCATGCAGGAAAATCATGCAGGACATAGCAGGTAACTCAGGAAGCAGTGAACAGCCTAAAGAAATTACTATGTAAATCTGATGCAACTTGGAAGTCTACCAAGAAATATCGTACTGATCTACTATCTGAAAGTTTAGTTTTAGGGAATTTTCTTTTTTAAAAAAATGGAACATTCTTTTCCCTTTTGGTTATGAGAGAATAAAAGGGAGGATAAAAGGAGAGTTACTTAGGTTTTACAGTCCTAGTTGGTGGTGTCCTTGGGTGTTATCAATCCTTTCCCCAGAGTTTTCATGGCATCCTTGAAGAACAATCAAAACAAAATAGATGCTAATTCACACATAGAATTCTGTTTTGTAGTGTCAGAGTGTTTTCTTCTTTAAAAATTAAGAATTAATTTTATCAAAGTAATGCAGGGATCTAGTTTTTAAAAACCAAACAGTACTAATGGGCTTATAATGAGAAGCCACAGTCTGTCGCCGGGCCGCCACCCCCTGGTCTTATTCTCTAGAGGCAATCATTGTCAACTCTTTCAGCTCTGTCTTCTATATTTATCTCCATATTTCCAAATAATGTGTGTAACAGGACACAAACTATGTTTTTTTTTTTGTTGTTGTTGTGCTTTGGTCTCAGAATTGTAGCAATAGCCTAAAAGCTGAAAATAATAGGTGCCGAGAACTCCTTCAGTCTAAAGAGAATTGACAGCATGACAGGATTTGTCTCCCAAGATCTGACTAACATGTAGCAGAAATAATCATCCTAACCTAATCTTACACACTGCTCACCGTTCTCAGGTCCTATTCTAAACTCCTTCGACTTATCATTTAATTATAGAAGTGACCCTGTGAGGGAGAGGAGAGGTTGAGCATGCCCAATCCAAAAAAAAAAAGTTCTAAAGTTCAAAATATTCCAAAATCCAAAACAATTTGAGCACCAAGGTGATGTCACAATGGAAGATTCCACCACATCTGACCTCTTGTGATGGGTTGCAGTGTGAGACTCAGATGCACTAAGCATGTAGTATAAGATTATCCTCAGGCTATGTATATAAGGTACATAATTAACATGAAGGAATTTTATGCTCAGACTTGGGGCTCATCCTAAGATACACAGGATAGCCCGTGACACATGTGCAAATAATCTCAAATCTGAAAAATATCCCAAATCTGAAATTCTCTGGTCCCAAGCATTTCAGATAATACCCAACCTGTACCTCTGTTTTACAAATAAAGTAACTAAAAAATAGAGAGGTTAAGTAGTTTTGCCCGAGGATGGAATCCGAGTTCTATTTTGGGTGGTCTCTGGTTAACATGACATTGCTTCTCAATGGCTTTGCTGCCCTCACCTGCCCCTTCTGCTCTGGAAATATCTTGGGAACCATCAGCCCAGAGGGAGAAACTGATGCCTCCGGCGGTTGCTTTCTCCTGTGCACCTCCCATGGCAGCTCCAAACCAAGACATGGGGTGGGTTCCTCTGAGAAGGGGAGACCCACCTCTCATTCCTCTGGGGAGGTCTGCTGTGCTGCAGATGGCTGATTGCCCTTGCTGCCTGTTTCAGCAGGGGAGAAAGGAATGAGAGCAAGGTGGGTGTGGGGGTGTGGCAAGCATGCACAGTTTCTTGTATAGCAGGGGACACCTGGGAAGTTAGCCATCTGGCGCCGTCTTGGAAGGCACACAGTAGCAGGAAGCCAGGGTTTGGGTTGGGTGGATCAGAAGAGATGACTCCAGTGGTGGAAATGTTCCTGGGGCTCCATCATAAAACTCATGAGTGGGGTATGAGCGAGTAAGCCCCAAGGTTCTAGCTGCCTGGTCTAAGACCAGACATCAGCTAAGATGTCGTGAGAGCATAAAGATGTTTACACTTTTTTTTTCCCTGATCCCCACTTCCTGACCAAAATGGAGCCAGGTGAAATTCCCAACATTTCTTCTTGCTCTGGGATCGAGGTTGTGGCAAGCTGGGAGAGGAGAACATTCCGTGAGATCCAAGACTAAAGTTTTAAATGAAGGAAGGTGGGTGGACATATCACACCTTTCTTAGAAAGCTATGGATCTGGCAGAGAAGTTATTAAAAGAAAAACAAAAATTATTTTCCTTCTGTTTTTGATTTCTACTTTTAGTCCATTATGATCAGAGGAGATTTTCATGATTTTCCATCTTCTTAAGTTTTATTGAGAATTGTTGTGTGGCCTAACATATGGTCTATCATAGAGAAGGTTTTATGTGCAGAGAAGAATGTGTGTGTTGGGGGTGGGTTGAGTGTTCTCCAGATATCTGTTATGTCTGGTTGGTTTATAGTCTTCTTTTGTCTAGATATTGTTTCCACTACTAATGATAAAGTATTTACCTCTTCTTGTTTAGTACACTGGGTTTTATAAATGATTCCTTTCATTTTTATTTCAGAGAAATTAAAAAGAAAAATACCAAATCAACTAATTCGGGTTAATTAGAAACCCTGTAATATTTTATTCCAGAAAAAAATGAAGTTTTTATGTCTACCATGCATCAGTTTCTTTCACAATTATCTAAATCTTTACAAGATCGTTTAAAATAAGTATTGTGTTCACAATTTTATAGAAGAAGAAATTGAACGCCAAGTTCCTTCAGAAACGTGTCAAGATGACATAATTTGTAAATGGTGGTGCTGAAATTCTAGAGTGAAGGGCTTTGCACAATGTCACAAGCTCTTGAAGTGCTTCGGCTTCCATTTTATCTCATAGGATCATGAGAATCTCTGAGTTATATAAGGTGGGTGTCTTTATATATTTCTTGATAAATGAGGAAACCGTGGTCAAACAATTTGCATGACATTCTCACACACATAAAGTAGTTGATTGGAAAAATCTGAGCCACAACCAAACTTCTTAAGTCTGAATTCCATGGTTTTTGTCTGATGATCCTCAAATCCTTGGTTTGAGGGCAAAGTATTGCCATATAAAAGTTTCATGACACACTTACCTATCCCAAATGAATGACCAAATGCAAATCACATGTAATGGCTTGGTAATACAAATTATGTTCTCTTTTAAAAAGTGAGTATGTATTTATATAGCAGAAGTGCTGGGTCCCTGACACATTAGCACAGAGAATGTCTGTTTAGCCAGCCCTGTTTCCCCTCCTCACCCTGCATCAGGGATTTCGTGTCTAACAGAACCTGGAAGATCTCCGTAGCAGCTGTCAGCAGCAAGCTTGCTTCCTCTCCTTTTAAACTAACTTTGAGGGGAGTTGTGCTGAGCAAGCAGGGCCGCCTCCACCCCAGCCCCTCTCTCAGTTTATATTGTCACTCCTAATGGGGAAATGATCCATCGCTGCCTTCCTTTGTCTCTTCTGATTAGAATCCCTGATGCCCTTCACAATGGTATTGGGCTAAGTGTATTCCTGAGCCAGGCCTTACCAGGACCAAGGTTGACCAGCAGCTTCAGCTCTGCCAGGAGGAGAGAACCCTGGCATTCCCGTCTGCTGTTACCTATTGTTACCTGCCCTCTGGTATCACCTGCTGCTAGCCTCCTTCTGGGAATAAGTGTGAGTTCTAGATTTCTGCACTTAACCTTCAGCTCATCATGAAAGTAGAGGTCTGAATTGTGCTCTGACCGGCCCTACATAGAACACTGTCCCTGAGGATTGAAACCCCCTGGTTCTTATTTGTAGATCCCACAATAATGGGGCCAGGAGGAGAAATGCCTTTTGTATTTTGTGGCAAGCTGACCAGGTTGTTGGTTTGACCTCCTCTGTGTAGACCCTGCTGAGCCAACCTGGAGCTCACCAGTCCCTTCACACTGTGTGTACTTAGTGATCCAGCCAGTCTCAGGTCTGGGCAGGAGGGCCTCTGTCCTGTCTCTCATACTCCAGCAAGAAGCCCACCAGGTCAAAGGGAAGTGCCCATCTGGAACTTCTACCTTCCCTATAAACCATGCTCCAGGTGTCTGAGAAGTGAGAATTCTTTGCCTCAACAGCCCCGATCTTGCTTGGGACCTGTGCTGGCCTCTACCTCTGTTGCAGGAGGATGCACCATACAAGGGGCTGGCTGTGTGCACTGGGTGTGGGAAGAGCTTAGGTGCATACAAATGTGCAAGGCTTTGCCAGGCAGGTTCCAGCCCAGAATGGGAAAGAGAGTCAGGCAGGGGGGAGAAGGGAGGAGCTCTGGAATGTCACATCCAGTATTGAACCTGAAGAAACTCAAGAGCTCTCAATTCTAAATTGTTTTTTTTCCAGGTTGTTTTGAAGTCTGTTTGTCAAGAAAGATGCGTAGAACTTATCTTGCTTGGCAGGCTTTGAACTTAACTTCAATTTGCCTACATTTAAGGGGTGGTGTGTATTTTCCATTTGTACTTTTACTCCGGACTCCACAGAAGTAGAGGTGGGTCTGGGCTCAGCCCGTGACTCATCGGGTCCCAGTTTCCTCTCCCCACTTGTTCATGTTCTGAGATGCCTCATGTCTCACTCCAGGGTTGATCCATAGTATGACATAAATAGCTCTTCAGGAGGTAGGGAGAAGCCAGATATGTTCAGAGAATCTAGAAAATTCTAATATAAATAACAGGACTTTAGAAGCCAGCAACTTGTGCTGACATCCAGCTCAGCTACCAAGTGACCCTCCGGAGTCTCATTTCCTCCTTTGATCCAGGAGGGAAATGGTCTGTACCTCCAGAAGCCTTAAAGGAAAGGCCCAAGTCACGTTCTTGGCCCACAATCAGCCCTCAGTAGACCCACCACTTTCTCTTTCTACTTCTGGAAGGTTTCATTCTCCAAGGACAGGGTCTCCCGCCTCTAACTCCTGGCCTCTTCTGGCAGGTTGAATGGAGAAGGCATTTGCCACTGGAACCTGTCATCGGCTCCTTCTGCAGACTTCCCCTGGGTCCTCTGACTCCCTCCTTCATGCCTGTTTCCCAGACTAAGCCTTCTCTTCTGACTGGCTTTTCCAACCTTGGGGGGGCAGCTTCCGTCTTGCTCCACCTTGTTTGGAACGGTCCAATGTTAGGTTTAGGTGTGAGACAACACAGGGATGGGCAGAGGTGAAGTGATTAGAGGATGAGAGCTGAAAGCTAGTCAGTGGATGGGTCCATCTGAGGAATTAATAAAGGACTGCCCTAAGAGGCGGTGACTACAGGCAGGTACTGTGTGGCTGGAAGAAGTAGGTCACTGGGTGCATGCCTTTGACCTTGATGAGAAGAGTGCTCCCTCTCCCTCTCCCTCCCTCCCCCCCTTTCCCTCTCTCTCTCCCTCTCCCTCTCTCTCTCCCTTTCCCTCTCCCCCGACTCTCTCCCTCTCTCTCTCCTTCTCTCTCTCTCCCCCTCTCCCTCCCACTCTTTCCCTCTCCCTCTCCCTCCCTCTCTCTCTCTCCCTCTCTTTCCCCCTCCTCTCTCTCCCTCTCCCCCTCTCCCTCCCCCTTCCCTCTCTCTCCCTCTCTCTCTCTCTCTCCCTCTCCCTCTCTCTCTCTCTCCCCCGCTCTCTCCCTCTCTCTCCCTCCCCCCTCCTTTCTCCCTCTCTCTCTCTCTCTCCCTCTCTGTCCTCTGCTTCCTGCTGCCATGAGCTGAGCAGATGTCCTTGGCCACGCTCTTCCCCCATGATGTTGAGCCTCACCTCAGGCCCAGAGCATTGGAGTCAGCCAGCCATGGACTGAGCCTCTGAATCCGTGAGACAAAATGAACTTTTCCTCCTCTGAGTTGTTCTCATCGGGTTTTTTTTGGTCACAGGGATGAAGAGCTGACCAGCACATTCAGTAGTTCGTCTCTGTGGCTGGGCCTTTTCCCCCTTGGCCGTGGACTCTCCCCATAAGCAGTGCAGGGGTAGGTGTTCCAGTGTTTAGGGTCTGACTCCCTCCTTCCCGGCTCTGGCCCTCACAGAGTGCTGATTGGCCCCCATCTCCCTGGGAAGCAGGACCAGATGGTAGGCGATCACCCAAGGCCAGGAAACAGGGCGGTGGGCGGTGGACAGGCTGAGAGCAGCGAGGGAGGAGCTTCTCATCTTGCAACCTGCCAGGTGCGCTGTGAGCAATCTCTGCAGGTCTTCATGATAAATGGGTTTTCTACAGATTCCCTGGCAAAGTTGAATTCTTAAAAAATTCCACCTTGTTTTAGTTCAATTGAAAGTGTATACATTTTAGTATATAAATAGTGTTGGTAGCCAAACTCTCAGACTGAAGGTGGCTAAGCACATGGAGAAGGTGTATAAAGGGGTGGAAATTTGGCAGAATATGAATTTAAAATAACTGGAATTATTATGATCGTCCAACTAGGAAATACTTGTATAGACTGTGGTCTAACAAATGGCACCCTGTCTGTCCACTGGCACAGAAGAGAAGCCTGGACCTAGCCTAGACTTTGTCTTTCCTAAACCTTCAACAATCATTAAATCCCACACAGGCCTCCCTCAGTGTTCATGGGGGATTGGATTCAGGGCCCCCAAGGATAACAAAATCCACAGATGCCCAAGTCCCTTACATAAAACGGTGTAGTATTTACATATAAGGTGCACATATTCTTCCATCTACTTAAGCCATCTCTCGATTATTGATAATATCTAATGCAGTGTGGATATTATATAAATAAATCCACTATATTGTCTTCTATGAAATAATGACAAAAATTCTGAAAACACACATACACACACACACACAACAGAGATTGAACCCATGGGCCCTTAACCACTGAGCCACATCCCCAGCCCTTTTTTATTTAGAGACAAGGTCTCTCTAAGTTCTTTAGGGCTTTGCTACGTTGCTGAGACTGGCTTTGAACTTGTATGAAGCCATTGGGATTACAGACACATGCCACCGTGCCCAGCTTCCCCAAAACTTCTGTCGGTGGAGGTTGAGACGGAAGCCAGGAGCTGACCTGGACTCAGAGGAGCCAGCCAGTCTCTTTGAAGGGTGGAGGGGTGGAGATGAGGGGGTTGCAACCTCACGGCAGGTGGGCCTGGAGCGGGGCACAGCTTCCTGGGCTGGGGAGCAGCAGCAGACAGTGCCCAGACCCTGCTTTCTAGAGAGGCAGATACCACTCTCGCTCTCTCAGGCTGGGCTCCATGGCAGTAGGTGGGAGGAGAAGGTGTCCAGCCAGGTGGTCTCCTGGGTTTCCTTATAACCAGGTCTCCAGGAAGCAGTCCCGGAGCTCCTGTATGCATTAGGTGCTTTGCCTGTGTCCTCGTTTACCCTTTGTAATGGTCCTTGATGACATTCTGACATTCCCCTGTTGTGGACGAGGGATGTGAGGCTCAATAAACATGCCCGGGTGACCCAGGATCTCCCCCGGGGCTCTCACTCTCCCACATGCCACCTGACTGGCTGGTTCTTGAAGAATCAGGTCAGGGGATCCTTGGAGTTTCTGTTGGGCTGGTCTTTTAGTTTGGTGACATGTTATGTATGATATGCAGCCATCCCATGGTATAGGGATGAGGGAGATGTAGGGAGAGGCTCTGGGCAAACCCAAGAGTGCTCAAGTTCTCTGTGTAAAGTGCCATCATATTTGCACAGAACTTACATAATCCTCTCATATGGTCTGAGTCATCTCTAAATGACTTATAATCACTAATACAGTGTGAATGCTATGTAAACAGTTGTTATACTGTATTCTTAGGGAATAATGCAAGAATAAAAGTCTTACACGTTTGGTACAGATGGAACTACCACAGGACTGACCCTGTTTTCCATCCAGGGTCGGTTGGATCCGTGGTTGTGGAAGCCCCAGGTAGGGAGGGCTGACTGTCTACACCACCTCACGCCCTCCTGAGCCAACAGGGACTTGCTCAAGGAGGGCTTCAGATAACCCTGGTGAACGTGGTCCGCCCTCCCCCCTTTCCAGCCAAGTCTCCACTAATGTTGATCTGAAGGGTAATTTTCTTGTCAACTGTGTAATTAATGGGCGGCACACTACAGTGGCCCTCTGTTATTCTGCTCCTGGAAGATATATTTCAAAATGAATAGCTGTTTAACCAATCGCTTGGCAGATGTCTTAGCCTTTAGGTGTCTCTGTCCGTCAAGGTTTTCACACATTGTGCCTAAAGTCGGCAGAATCAATTTGGGTATCTGCTGTGGGAAAGGGAAAGCAGTCACCATTTAGAAATTCTTGGGATATCAGAACTCGTCGCCTATTAGCGCTGAACGGTGGCGGATTGCCCTTGCAAGCTCCTTGGCCCCACGCTCCAGAGCTCCGGCATTGTCTGCCACTTTTAATAAAGCAGGAACAGGTCTTTTGTGGTGGCTTTAAGATAATGTCTTGTGTGGCCTGCGTGTCTGTTCTTTCTCAGCAACTGGAGCATTTATTTGGCCGTTTCCTGCACAAAGGCTCAAAGCGGTAGTTTTACAAGAGAACTTCAAAACTACTGACAGCCCAGGGACTGGGAGATCGGAAAGCATATGCATTTATTCAAAAACGAAATTCTGATACATCAGAGAGATGCTCTAGAGGTGACTTTAGTGGGAACAGAGTTTTAACAGAAGCTCATTAATGTGGCAGATCACCAAAGGGATCTGGAAGACGTGGTAGATTATTGGAACTAGTCACTCCAACTGGCCTGGCCTCCTGCCCGGTCCAGTACTGGTTGATGAAGCAGAGGTTAATGTAGGAACATCTTTGGTGTCCTGTCCTTGAACTTCGTAAGTCACTGGGAGAGGTCTCCACCTGCTGATGGCCTCCTACATTTCTACAGGGGTTGTCTGGTCACCAGACTGTGTGCAGGTCTTGACCTTGTAGATAAGGTGTCTGTGCTAGGGGTCGACTCCCCAGTGGTGACCCACAATTTCCCAGTGAGAGAAGCTGGTGAGTAAGTACTCTGGTTTCCTCTCCTCCATGAAAAGTCAAAAGGTGAATCCACGTGATGTCCCAGAAGTCCCCTGGAGGACAGAGTGCCATTTGCCCATAGCAGGAAGACACGGATGACGCTCCCATCTTGCCTCTATCAAAGCAGAGGTTCCAAAACCACAGAGTCTTTCTTCTACATGCCATTTGCAGAGAGATGGGCCTGACCTCATCTCCCCTGCTCCAGTTTCCCCTCCAGCCAGCGCTGCCCCAATCCAGTGTCCCACAGGGGACCTGTGACATAAGCCTCTTTGCACTTGCTTTCTTTCTGTCTCGGGGCCCTGGAGGGGAACCCCGAGAGTCCACCACACACACACTCCAGTTGTCGGGGATTCTTGCTCTGGGGGTCAGCACTTGCAAATGGAAGTAGAGGCTCCTTGGTATGGGGTGGGGGCTCCTTTTTGTGCTTCACTGGAGGACTTTCTGCACAGAGCTACCAAGCCCCAGGTGGCCCCTGAGAGGACTGTCCCCAAGCTCTCCCCTATGTCCGCTCTCTCTCCTTTTTTGATCTCATCTTCCCAACCCTACTCTTCATCCCCTAAAACATAGGGTAATAACCACAACCGGCTGGACACAGTCCCCAACCCAGGTTATACTGTCTGAAGGAATGGAGCCAATGCTTGGCCCAGATGAGTCTCTAGAAGGCAGAGGATCAGGACGGGATTCGGATACTGACCTCCCCTCAATTGGAAGCAACCATTGCTGGAGTGAGTGGGGCGCTGGCCACCCTGGGCCTATAGAAGCCTCATAATGACTGAGACGCCCCTTGATAGTGGAGTGAGATGAGTTTCAGTGAAGCTTAAGCCTGGGTGGACCTCCGAGGGGTGCTGAGGAATAGGGCCATTGACTGTAGCCAGAGCTGAAGACGTGGAGGAGCCTTTAGAAAATTAGTTGGCAGGAAGACATCAGAGAAAGCCTAAAATACTCTACGCTGAGCTTAGTGGGAGATTCTGGTAGGAGCGCAGAAGACCAGAATGCTATTAGAAATGTAGCAGTAAGGGTCATGCAGGGAAGTTCACCATGAGGTTCTATTGGAATCAGATCCGAGGCTCCATCTGTTATACGGTGGCAAAGACCTTGTGTGCACTCTGCCCATGCTGGAAGGCTAAGCGTAAGGCTAAAGCATTCAGGCTATGGCATGGATACCACTGAGTGATCTTAGCCAAATTCACAGGGAGGATTAAAAGCAAAAAGGGGGCTGAGCATAAAGATTTGACCAATTTGCAGCCTGACCAGGAAAGAAGCCTGTGTACAGGTGCATCCAACCTGGGAGCACCCTAAGGTTGCTAAAGAGATTAAAGACTCATGAGGGGGAGAAGACAGGTCCTTTGCCTTGGGACACTAGGAAAGAGGAAAAGAGGGCCTCTCAGACATCTGCAAGACCATCCCACCCACTGCAGGCTCAAAGGTGGAGAAATGCAAATTCATTTCAAAGGCTCTGGGGGTCAGAGCCCCAGGGTGCCCTGCACACTCAAAGCCACCTCAGGATTTACTTCCCAATGTTCAGTTAGATGTCACGTCTCTCCAAGACTGCTGCACCTGTGGCCCGGGGACAGCTCATTCAGGTGGTGGCAGACCTTGGCATTAGCCACATCATGCAGGTCTTCCGGGCATGCAGACTGTGAGTGTTATGGAGCTATGGTGGCTTCCACGGAGATTTCAAAGGAATGTTGGGGAGTCCAGGCAGGGGACCATGGAGTCAGAGTCCCTGCACGCCGTGACCAGTGCAGTGGTGCATTGTGGTGCTGGGAGTGCCACTGCCCCCGAGTTCCCAGGAGTGGAGTCCCACTGGCAGCACTCTGAGGCAGCTGCGGGCAGTACACAGAGCCAGCCCAAGAGGGTGATCATGAGGCTCACCTTCTCGCCAGAGAAGCAAAGCCTTCGAAGTGGGGCTGCCCAAGCCCCCAGGAGCCCACATGTGCCACAGGGCCCTGAGTGTCACTCTTGGAATTTGAAGATTTAATACTTATTCTGCTGAGTGTCAGTCTTGCTTGAGTGGATCCCTCTTTTCTGTCCCCTGTTACTCCCTTTGAAATGTTTATTGTGTACCTGACTCACCATCGTATGGTACAAGTATGTCAGATTCTTATTCTTTTTTTTTTTTGGTAGAGTCTCACAACTGAATTTGGCTCAAGTGTCAGTGAAGAGTTTGGACCTGGACTTTGAGCCATGCCGGAGCGAGTCATTCTTTGGGACTCTTGGGAAGGAATTAAGGCATTTTTGCATTAAGAGATGCAGGTAAGACTTTGGGCACCAGGGGTGGGTGCTGTGATTGGAAGATAGAGAAGACCATCAAAGTTCCATGTATGAAGGCTCCCTCTCTGGGCTGGTGCTACTGAGAGGCCACGAGGACCTTTAGGAGGTGGGGCCTTATGAGAGATCCTTAGGACACCAGGTGTGCCCTGGGAGGGGCCTGCGGGACCCCAGCTCAACCTCTCTCTCCGTCTCTGCTTCCTGGCTCACGATGTGTGCGGTTTGCTCTACACATGCTTCCCACCAGTGCCATCCAGCACCCTCAGGAGAAGCCCAAACAATAGAGACACGGACCTTGGGCTAGAACCCAAGGTCAGTAAGTGAAGCACACATTCTTTTCTCTTTCTAGGTTAACTACTGGAAGACAGAGAACAATGATCGGGGTCTTTATGAAGCTTCTGGAGTGGTCTGGCTTCTGTCAACAGCATTAAAAATACTTGAAGAAACAGGATGAAAGACTCAGATCAGTCAGCTGACCCCTCAAGGCATGTGACAAACATCAGCTAGCTCCTGTGGAAGCATTCAAAGAGACCTCCATCTCTCTCAGCTGCTGGACAAGGTGGAGGGAAATCGGGCCTGGGACTTCTTCACGGAGATCAGAGATAGAACACAGTGCAAAAGCCTGGTGCGTATCTTTTGTCAAACTTGGGGTCTTGATAGGGGAAGATGTGCCCAAGGATTGGCATTCACTGGGTATCCTGAGAATCCTGGGACTTGGTTCTGCTTCGGGTCAGGTGGGCAGAGCAGCTCCCCTTGATAAAGAAGAGCTCCCGTCCCTTGTCTGGAGGTCTGCAAAAGGCCCACAAAAAGCCACTTCCTAAGAAGGCGTTTGCTCACTGTGTGACCCACCCTCTGTCTCTCACTCCTTCAGACCAGCCACCAAGGTCAGGCTGTAGCTCAACCTGCCACTCTCTGTTTGGAAGGAAATAGTGAAAGAGTTTCAAAACTTGGCCAGAGAATATACGGAGAGGATCACGGCAGAGGACCTTGCAGCCTTAGACCAGGAGGGGTGGTGGTGAAGGTGGGGGTGTCAGGGTGCTCAGCTGAGGATTTGTGAATAAGGGAATGCTTTCCCATGGCTTATGGTGAAGATCCTGGCAAGGTCACGTCTCCTAGGCATCCTCGAAGCTTATAGGTGGCGATGGGTCATGGACCTGGAGTTGTCACCACTCCTGTGGCAGAGGATGGAGGTGGCAATCAAAGGCTGAGAGAGGCAGCAATGTTGGAGAGATTAATTCTGTGAGACCAGAAAATCCAACCCCTTATGAGAAACTCTCCCCCCTCATTTCCTTCACTAAGAGTAAGAAATGTGCTGGCGAAGGAAACACCCAGGGTCTGGGGAGGTTTAGTGGCAGCTGAGGTTGGCAGCAGGAAATGCTGCCATGGGACTGAGGCCCTAGTATCAACGAGGGAGGAGGATCTCAGAACTGCAAAGGCCAGAGGGTGACATTTAACTGACAGGGCAAGGCAGAAATAATATAATAGGGAATAAAGCTGGTTTAGCCATCAGTGCACCTGACCTTGAGGGATCTAAGGCAGTGGCTATGACATGCTGTGTTCATCAGCTTTTGTATCGCTGTGACCAGAATTCCCTACAAGAGCACCTTAGAGGAGGAAAAGGTTATGTGTGCTCACAGTTCCGGAGGTCTCCGTCCATAGATGGCTGACTCTGTTGCTCTGGGCCCACAGTGAGGCGGCACATCACAGGGCAGGGACCAGCAGAGGAGAACAGCTCAGCTCCTGAGGGGGTCAGAAAGCAGAGACGGGTGGGGGAAGGGGACCCAGGGAAGTTCCGCCTTTCCAGGGCACGCCCCAGTGACCCACCTCCTCCAGCCGTGACCCACCTGCTACAGTGACCACCCAGTCATTCAGAGTAAGAGGGACTGCATAGGTTACAGCTCTTACAATCCGATCACTTTACCTCCGAACATTCCTGAATTAGCACAGGAGATTTCCGGTGGGAGGGACACCTTACATCCAAACCACAGCACATGCCAAGGAAAAAGGTAGATAGAAACTTGTGTAAGGTATCACTCAACTTGCACAACCAGAAAACAAAAGATTAAATAAGAAAAAATAATGACAGCCCGCCCTCAGAAAGCTAATGCCAGCTGCTGGGATTCCAGTGATGGTGACACTCAGATGCCCCACCGACCTTCCTAAAGGCTCTTACCACCACACAGGTCCCAAACCAGCTTGAGTAGTCTGTGGTCCATCCACAGTGTGGACAGGTCCTTCCAGGGCAGACTGTGCAACTCCATCGTGAGTTTACAGAGGATGTCTTCTTCCAAAGGGAGTTCTGAGAGCTGCTGAAGGGACAGGTGTCACTGTCAAGGTCAAGGGGCTAACAGATGCAGGTGCGATCCCCATCACACCTGACAACCCATCAGCAGAAGTCATCTGGATTCTGGTGGGTGACAGTGGCTGTTTCAGCCTCGGCCAGCGCCAGCCCAATTGTACTTACGTGGACAGCTCGCTGGAGCAGAGCAAGCATCTGGCATCCTTAAGGAAAACCCAAAGCAGGAAACTTGTACAGAGCAAGGACAGCAATACACACACCACTGGCCCTGGGTTAACTCTCCTCTATGAGAACATAGTCCACGGGGACCTTGATCATCATGACATTCCCTGGGACACACAGCGGCTCACCCTAGCAATAAAATGGTGCTACATGGACCCACTGATCAGGCGGTGCCAAGTCCTCAGGGTGCTCCAGTATAACGCAGGTTGCTAGAAGACTGGCAGAGAGAGCTTATGGAGAGTCGGGGTTCCGCCACATTCTGTGTGGAGGTTCAGTTGTCTGGAACACAGGGGCTGTTAGCACACAGCATGGCCCTGGCCATTCAGAAAGAGACAGTGTGCTTGGTGTCTCTGTGGATTTTGGAGACAGCATAAGCTGCAATTGAAAACACCATCCTGATCCACTTCTTGGGGGTCCTAGGGATACTCATGCGGCTGCAAGTCTGAGAGGGGTCAAGAGGAAGGGTGAGCTCTGCCGCAGAGGGAGGCTGGCGGAAGTCACCCTGCGGCTGAGGCCAAGCGTGCCAGCAGATTCCCCAGCATGGAGGCCCCACAGCTCCCTGGGGAGCTCTCAGTGCAGACTTAGGATCCTGCAGCCAGGCCAGCTGTTCTGTGGCAGAGGACTGATTGCTGTTTAAAAATCACTTCCTAGTGTGTTATTGTGCCTCCATAGAGACCGAACAGCCACAGAATAGTAAGCGTCTCTCCCAGCGAAGTCCCCCCTCGAGGGTTAGATGCTCTGATGCAGAGTCAGTCCTGAGGCTGAGCAGACATGGCAAGGATCGCTTACTGTGTGATGGAAGGAGACCGTTTAGAACTGCATGGAACAAAGTCGGAGGGCACAAGTAAGAATCAGGAGCTAGGAGGCTGGACCTTCTTGTCCCCACCTCTCTGTGAACAGGCACTTGTGACGGCATGGACATTCCATCTGGTCACCCAACAGAGGAGAAATTCAGACATGGTTCGCAGATAGGTTGAGATATTTAATGTTGTTGTTGTGTAATAATCAATCATATCTAGCATCTCCATGTAATTATTTGTACTATTAGCATATGTATTAAAATGTGGTAAAATTATAATATTGTCTGTTTCTGCTCATGGCACTGGACTGGGCTTCACCGCAGTTCCATGCTGGAGGACTCCCAAAGGACCAGGGCTACTTCCAGGGGCCTGCATCCCGGGGTAACTGGCCGTGCCCTGACTCAGGTGCACTCGAGTTCTGCTTCCTGATCTGGCCTGTCTGATGCTGCAGCCTGGGACACACTCAGGGATCATTGACCCCTTTGCGGCAATCCCTGATCAAGCAGGATGTGGACCCAGGAGTGAGTGGTCTCCCTCTGATCCAGGTGAACAGTTCTGAGGCTCCTCCTGTGGGGCTCTCACAAGTCCCAAAGGGATGGGACCCCCCACTTTCCCACTTTGCTTCTATACCAGTTAGATTTTTCTAGATAACAAAATATTTCCAACTTCAGTTGCTTAAGATCACAACCATTTATTTAAATGGCTCCTTCATTTAAAGTTCTGCTGATCTGGCTGGACTTGGCTGCTCCCAGCTGGGCCTGCTCCTCCACCGTGGTCAGGTGCTGGGTCAGAAGGGTGTAGGGGGCTGGGGTGGCCACAGTCAGCCTTTGTTCTGCTTTCTTGGAAAAAAAAAAAACAGGATAAGACAGTTGGCATTTGAAAAACTGGACACTTTTACATTGTTTCAGTAAAATTCCACGATGAACTTTTCATTGACAAATAAGGGCTTGTTATTGGTAGAGAAGCACAAAATACTGGAGCCAAGCCTGCTTAATGTATGTATGGACTTGGGGCTTTATTAGAAAATTAAAAATGCAAGGTGTCAGGCTGGGGCTGGGGGTGGGGCTGAGTGGCAGAGCGCTCGCCTAGCACGCATGAGGCACTGGGTTCGATCCTCAGCACCCCATAAAAATAAAGAAATAAAATAGACTCACTGACATTTGTAACCGTGGAAGATGGTATCAATCACTGGGGTTATTCCGACTCCCAGCTGCATGGAGGGTAGGTTTCATACCAACCAATTCTGCTGAATGCCCCCCACATCTCCCTCTGAATCCTGAATCTGGCCTCTTGTCCCCACCTGCTGTCACCCACCATCATGTCTTACCTGGCCTGCCACGTCCTTCTGACAGGGCTTTGGGCTTTCACCTGGTTGCTCCTTTCCGACTCTCTGTGTCTCAGAAGTCGGAGGGGTCCTGGTGAAACCCAGAGGCGAGCTCCTTCAGCTCATGGTCCCCGCACCTCCCGTCCACCCAAGCTGAAAGCCAGCGTGCGCTCGCTCTGAGGGCCCAGCGTCCTGGCCTGGTTGCCCCTCTGGTCTCTTCTCCGGTCCTTCCTCCCTCGCTCCAGCAGCTCTGGCCTCTTTGCTCTTCCCAAGTGCCCTGAACCTGCTCCTGGCACAAGCCCTTGCCCGGGGCTCCCTGTGGGCGGGGCTCCCCCGGGACATCCACCTGCACCCCTCCAGGGGAGCATCCTCTACCTTGGCCACCGCTTCCCGCCCCCGCCTCCCTCATAGCACAGACCCTGGACACACTGCAGCTGACCCACTCCATGACCTCCTCAGAGTCCCACATCTACCCAGAGGCTGGCACGTGAGACGCTGGTTCACAGGGTCCATCCCAAGAGATAGTTCTCTGTCTAAAGAAGGAGGGTTTGGCAGCTCATCTCCAGAGAAGGTTTTCACTCGTGTTCCTACATTAACATGGCTCCATGGCATCGTGATGCTGCAGATTGATGGATGTGCCCTCGATCCCGCGCCGTGTGGGGCACGGAGCTGGGACTCTCCGCACTCCTCCCAGCCCAGCCCACCCCACCGCCAGCCTCTGCAACACTGAGGCTCAGCAGGAACCGTCCCCTGCGCAGTGATGGGGAAGAGCCATCCCAGCCTGTACTTTGTCACTGTCTCTTATTCAATATTCCCTGGCAGGTGCGGGGAATGGCTCATTCCCCTGCTCCCCGGAAAATGTCCCTTTCATGTTTCATAAACAACAGCTTCGCTGCGCCATTGTCTCTGTTAGTTATTTTCATAATTCATAATTATCTTAGTTCTTAAAATGTAGACGTACATTTAAAAGCATGATCCAATCGCGCTTGATTGCCGCCACATTGTGTTCAAAGTAATTACCATTCATTTGGCTTTTGAAGCTGTTGAATGAATTTTCCACATGAGATTCCTTAATTTGTACATATTTTATTGCTATGAAATAGGTATTGGCAAGCTGCCTAAACTGTAGCGAAGGCCTTTAATTCCTATCACTATGTGATAAAACAAATTGAGTGCAAACTGAGAGGCTTAAGATAGAACACTTGAAACGGATTCCACTCGTTTTTCTAAACCTAGTTTCCCCAGGTGTGAGACACAGGTAAGATTAAGGTAGCTTAGTTCAGGCTGAGAGTTCAGGATTGTTTTAGCATTTGTATAAAAATGATAATGTCCCTCCATAATGGCAAACCTCTCTCTTCCCATGATCTATTATTCCTCTGGGAAGCGCTGTGTGGAGAGAGAACACTGTTATTAACATATTTCATGCATAGCAAGAGAAATTCAGTGTGCACCAAGCAGAACTGGGGAAATTCTTGGTTGCAGTAGAGACCTAGGCCAGATATTCTGAACCTTGGGGCCAGGGCTGTGTAGCTTTTGGAAGTCCTTCTACTTCTCTGAACCCAATTTGCTCACTATAAGATAAAAGGTTGGGAGAAGTGGCTTGTAAATCTGATTACTAATTTGTTTACTGCTGTTGCTCGTATCTTGGTTTTGTTCAAGATCTTTCACTGAGATTTTCTTACCTGAGATTTTTAAAGCTGCATCTGTTTTTTTTTTATGCCATGTTCTATGAACCATGCCTGTGATGACAGAAGATCAAGTTGTAAAAAATCTAGTTGTTGAGTTAGATGACCTTCCAGGGCTGGCCTTTCCTAATCCAGAAGCTGCCTGGTTCTGGGGGGTCAACAGGCCTTCCTGGCTCCTTCAACCAGACACCCCCTCCTCCAACTTGAATCTTTCCCACCACTCCAGGACCTCCAGGGACCCATGTCCATCCTATGCATTTCCTGTCCTCCATTGTCCTCTCTTTTCCAAGGTCGTATCCTTTTGCCCAGATTTAAGAGAACTATCTTGAGTTCCTTGGGGTCTTTTCCAGTGGTCGCTATCCACGGTGCCCAAGGCCTTCACCAGAACACTTAGTTGAACAGTACTCCCTATTGTATTTCTTCAAGGTTTAATAGGCCTTTCTCTTCTTGTACAGCATATTCTATGTCATCTGAGAAAAGAGTTGACGGCATCTTTCTTTTTGGTTTCAATCACAGTATGACGTGTCGCTGGTATTTAGCAGATAGTCGCTGATTGATAGATCCAACATTAATTTTTTTAATCATTCATTTATCAAATAATTAATTGGCGGGTTTATTCACCCCAGTCGCCTCCCAGGGATTGGCTGGTCTGGCCTCTTCCATGGAACATACCAGTTTTCTCTTCGATATTCTCTGCCCTGAAGTTTCACGAGCACAGGCACATGATCCCTCCACCAAATTACCTTGAAAATCAACACATGGCCCCTACTGAAATGTTTCCTTTGGGTTTTCACTGTTGGGAGTGAATAAGAAGTAGATTGAAAGAAAGAAATTCAAGGTAATCACAAAATCACATCTGCAAGAGATGGAAGATTTTCTCGTCCAAGTCGTCCTTAATTTTTCTGCAAATGTGGGGGGCTGTTTTCTCTTTTTCTCATTTGCAGTCAGCAGGATCCACCCTGGCAATTTTGAGTAGGAAAAGGTTAAATAAAGGGTATTAGCTGACAGAGACACTGGCAGGTAAAGCCCTAAATGACCGAGTGGAGCTTCTTAGGAACACCTAGATCTACACCATGGCCTGGTGGGGAGCGCTTCCCAAGTTGGGCTCCTCATCCTCTGCTGCAAAGGGAAGGTGCCAACTGAGCAACCCAGGCTGCTGCCTCCAGCCCCTAGACCCAATTGCTCCATGACCTTGAAGCTGCAGCTGAAGGTCTCCAAATGGCCAAACGTCTCTACCATCCTAAAGACCCTAGGCTCTGCCTCTTGGTTACAATGTGTGTGTGTCCTCCTGTGTCCTAGATGAACATCCATTTAGCAGGTCACGAATCCCATGACCTAACTGCAAAAGAATCTTGGAAAATCAGTTTTAGTTTCCTGTCTTTAGAGTTTGGGGGGGGTGTTTCTTGGGGTCAGAGTGGGTGTTGAGTAAACCAACCTGATGCATTGGCCACATTCGGCGATCTATCTCATTTTTTTTTTTTTTTAATGGCAATCAACTTTTTCCTAATTGTATTTCCAGATCCAAGAACATCCTCCCTGGCAGATTTTTGCAGAGATAATCCTTCCCTTCAATGCTCCCAAATGCCGGACCTCATATTCCAGGTAACAAGCCAGATACTCCCTCCATCTTGACCAGGTCAGTATACAGCTTGAAAGTCCTCGTGACTCTTCCTGGCATGTGTCTTCAGCACCAGGTCCTAAGAGTGCTAGCCTTTCTGACTCTGTTCTCATAGAAGGTCATGGTTTATTTTATACTTGGCCTTGGTCATGAATTCTTGTCATTTGACGGATGTTCCTTTGGGTCTCACCTGTGCCATGGCACTAATTATGTAGGTGTGCAAGAGATGGAAGATTGATAGAAAAATTGGGGGGAGAAATCTCAGTAAATTCGTACACCCTGGAGGATGTTGAGGTTTGGATGATTCATTTGTTCTTCAGCAAATATGTTTTCCTTGACCCACCCTGAGCTGGAGGATGGAGTCATTTTATGTATTTAGTACGGGGGCTAAAACAGGGAATAAGACAGAGTAGTCCGTGTCCTCACGGAGTTTCAGGAAGCATACGCAGAGCTATCACCACCCAGGCAATTGACTTGCATTTTCAAAGGCCCAAGATGGGAGGGAGGCTCTTGTGTTGGGGGGCTAGAAAATAACTTGGGTGGATGGAGGAAGTAGGGGACAGGAAGGAAAAAATGGAAAATTCAGATGCTTTCCTTTCAAACAAATGTGCACTAGGACACCCAGAGAAGGAAAGCCATTTGTTAAGAGGTTGACACTTAGCAGCAGCAGTATTTTGTGAACTCAAGTTTGGTCCATTTCTGTAACAATTCTGTAATTCCTCTTCCGTGTTTACCAGATATTAATCATCTTCAGCATTTTTCCCTGCTGCAGGTGTTTCTGATTGGACTGTGCCTTTAAAACATCCGTGTTCCCTCTGGTCTCTTCCAATCTGGAACTTCATTCTAGCAAGCGTTCACATGGCTTTACCTTAACCTGTTTTGGCTGCTGTAACAAAAACAGCACAGAGGGCAGCGCAGTTCATAACTGCCAAGATATGGAGCCAACCTAGGTGCCCATCAACAGGTGAGTGGATAAAGACAATGTGAGTGTCTGCACACAATGGAATTCTACTCAGTCCTAAAAAAGAATAAAATTATGTCCTTTGCTGGTAAATGAGTGGGACTGGAGGACATCAAGCTAAATGGAGCCACACTTGGAAAGTCACGGGTTAAAAGTTTTCTTTTACACTTGGAAGTTAAAGAGAAATAAGGCATAATAAAGAGGAGGCAACTCACGAAAATAGAAGGGAGAACAGTGGAGGAGAGGAGGAGGGCGGAGGGAAGGAGGGGACAGGGAAAGTGGAGGCGCTGAAGAGCGAACTTGACCAAATCATGCTACCTGCAGGTATGAAGGTACCACAGTAAAGTCCACTTTTATATACAACTACAATGCACCAGGGGAGGAGGGCAGGGGGAGAGAGAGGGTAAGGAGTGGGGATAGAAACAGAGCAAATTACGTCCATGCACGGATGAATCCCATTGTTGTGAATCGCACACCTATAGAAACATAAAGAACAAATGGAACAGCTTAAAAACAGTAGAAATTTATTTCTCCTGATTCTGAATGTGAAAATCCGAGGTGGAGTTGAGGGCAGATTCGGTACCTGGGAGGGCTGGCTTCCTCCTCCACAGGAGTCCCCTAAGCGGTTTCTTTATCTACAGGAAGGTCAAGGCACTCACTCCACTCACTAGGGTTCTCCCTTCCTGACTTAATCCCCTCTCAAAGGCGCCACTTCTTAGTGCCCTCATGAGGGGGGCTGAATCTGGGCCTTTTGCAATTCAGAGTGATACAATGTCAGGTGATAGCATCACTACTGAGTATTATCACCTTAAATCCACTTTCCTAAACCTAGATATGGGCTTTTAGAGGTGCAGGAACTCAGGAAAGTTCTCCTTTCCTAGTAGAATAGCATGCACCAGTTGCTGTTTTCTGTAAAACACACTTCTTTTGTCCAGTCAGGTTGCTGGAGCAATTTTTCGTGACTTGCACCCCAAATCTGATGACATTAACTCAGACATGGGGCAATGCGATGAAACTCTGATGAAGGGTTTTGTTTTGTGGTGACATTCATGAACACATGTCATAAGTAATGAAATCAGTCAAGAGATGTAAAAAATGATTTCAACAGCAAATCCACATATGGCCAATTTAACTTTTAAAATATGATGTTCACTTTCCACATGTTGTGATTTTTTTCGACCTATTTCTTGTGATCGAGTCTATTGTAAAGAGGCAACCATCAATGGTATTTTAGCAATATTTCATGGCTGAATTAAGAAATCGAGTGATCTTGAGCGACTGCTTCCTGTCTATTTGCCGCTGCAGGTAGGGTCTGCGTGGTAAATGGCTGTCTTGGATTTGGAGGTGTTTGCCGTTCTGCGCCCCCTCCCCCCGCATGGAAAATCCTGTGACATCCATCTTACTTCCATCCAGTGAAGGGGTAGGTGCTCCGCTCAGAGGGCCTTCATCTGTCCTTGTCCTAGTGCTTATTAAAATTTATCTCCAAGGAGAATGAACTAGAAGGGGAAATAACTATGAAATCACAACTGGTTGACATGGAAATCATTTGTGATGGCCACAATTGCCACCAGGACTCAGGGATGGTGTGACAGGAGGAGGTGGGAGAGACGGAGGGTGCCAAGGTTTGCACGTACTCGGCGCGTCAGTGTCTCGCTCCTTTATTCCCCCCACGGGCAGTAAAAGAAATTCAAGTGTCTGGGGGTGCGGTTATTAGGAAGCCACTGTACCATGCAAAGTCAAGCCATTACTAAATCTCAGCAGTTAGGTCTACTCTGTAGGAATTTGGTTGTCAAACACCACACACCCGGTAATCATCGAGGTGCCCAGCAGCCTGTCTCTTTAACCAAATACCTTAGAAAGGAAGCCAGCTCTTCAAGGTCATGCTGACCTGTCAATCATGTCAATCAGTGGGAAGAGCTCCAGCCCTGGGCCCTGTAAACTGCTGGGTCATAGCAGAACAAAATGTTCCCAGATCATATCCTACAGCACCTAACTGGAATCCAGCACTTAGACTCTGAGGTGACAAGTGTCTTGGGCCATATTCCCACTGCAAATGACTCAAGGCTAACTACTGATGTGGGGTTTGTTACTGCAATTGTAAATAACAAGGCAACAGGGATGTCCGTTGGGCTCACCATTTTAACTTTCGTGATTGAACTTTTGTTCTGCAAAACCTTAAGCATTCTTACAGGTGGGAAGAATAGCAAAAAGCCACAGGTAAGAAGGTATGGAATAACAGGCGTCCTGAACTCGGTAGGAGCTACTTGGAGTCAGAGACGACAGTGTCCCTGAATTGTAGGAACACTTTTAAAGTAGAACAATGACCGCGCACCTGTTGGAATGGCTGAATTCCCCAACACTGACAACACTTCACACTGGGGAGGACGTGGGTACAGTGGGGACCCTCACGCATAATGGTACATAATGGTACGGCCACTCTGGAGGACAGTTTGGAAGTTCCTTATAAAACTGAACACACACTTGTCATGTGACTTGGTGATCTTGGCTGTCCTGCGCGTTATCCCTAATGGAAATGACCCAGCATTCTGGCTCCTTGGTATCTACCCAAAGGAGTCGAAGACTTATGTCCATACAGACATCTACACGCGGGTGTCCATAACAGCTTTACTCATAGTTGCTAAAATTCGGAACCAACGGAGATGTCCTTTGGTGGGTGGATGCAGCCACTGTGGCATATCCAGACCAGATTATTTAAATCAGTGCAAAAAAGAAAGTGCTGTCAAGCCATGAAAGATCTGGGGAACTTAAATACCTGTTGCTAAGTGAAAAGAAGAGTGTCTGTAAATGTGGCTTACTGTACAGATCCAACCGCAGGACACTCTGGAAAAGGCAAAACCACGGAGACGGTAAGAAGATGAGGCATTCATTGCCTGGATCAGAGGAGGAAGGGACACAGGCAGAGTACAGAGAAAGTTCAGGAAGGAGAAACACTGGTTGTGGTGCGACCATGGTGGATACGTGCTACTGTGCATCCATTGGAACTTAACTAGAATGCACAACACCAAGGACGAACCCTGGAGAAAACTGGACTCAGGTAGTAATGATGAGCTGGAGCCTCCATTACGGCAAATGTGCCACTCATGTGGGGGACTTTGACATTGGGGAGGCAGCATTTGTGGGTGCAGAAGATACAATGGAAACTGTACTTTCTGCTCAATTTTGCTATTAAATAAAAGGTAAAGTCTTGCTTAACACCCCCCCCCCCAAAAAAAAAGGCAGAGCCAGTTGGAATTTCGGTGGCCTGGGTGGGAGTGTGAGGGGCAAGGCCGGGGCGTGAGGCCTCCCTCTCTGCTGCTTGTTGATGTATCTTCTTTCTGTTATACAACCACAGACACTTTCACAAATACCAGAAAATTACTGATAATTATCTTAATAGGTGAGCTCCTCCGAAGTACAGGCGTGATCATAAATCACAGAGCAAATGGAGGGGAAGACAAGTACCCTTTAGCTTGTGAGTTCCAGGTCACCAGGTTAGGCCTTGGGAGACCTGGGCCCTGGTAGGATGTCCCCTGGTTAAGGCCACTGGTGCCTGGGCTGGGACAAGCACACGAATGGATCTGGGGTTTGACGGTGTTCCAACAGGGTCAGTCCTGCATCCTGGGGCTGGGTCCTGGGCTGGCTGCTCTTCCTTTGGGGGGCAGTCTCGGGGTCACTAAGTGGTTCTGAGGGACTTAGCACGTTCAAGTGCAGAGAGTACCGGCCACATCCACTGTCCTCCCTGACCTTGGCCTCCTCACCTGCGAAATGGCTTCAGCAGTGGCCGTCCTCCCCACCACAGAGCCCTTCTCAGAGCCTGTGGAAGAAGATGGTTGGAAATCCTCCAAGCACAGCAAGGGACATGGTCACTGGTTGGCTCAGGCTCTGAGAACACAGAGCTCTGCTTCTGGTCCAGACTATGTTCGTATTTGGCTGAAGATGACCTCTGTGCCCAGGCCTCTTTCTCATCTGTTCATGAAGGTACATGGACAAGAGACCCCCACCCCTGTTGGTCTAGCACAGATGGTGCCATGAGCCAAACCACACAGGAAGCCCGCTGTTTCTCGCTCAGTGCTTGGTACCCAGTTCTCTCCAAGCGGCTAGTCTAAGCTTTCTCCCTCCACAGTAGAATACACAGATACACACATCCTCTTCTTTCTGTTTGGAGAATCTTGGTGAAGACACTGTACAATGTAGGACCAAGGGATCTTTATTTCCACCAGCAGTGAAATCGATTGCCAGGCCCTCTCCAGGGTTTGGGGAGCACTGTGCCCAGTATCACCATCACCCCTGTGTAGCCAACTGACCTATGCGCTTCAGGTCTTCCCGGCCAACGCTAAGGAATGCTGCAGCCCCTCTGAGCAGAAAAGAGAGGCATGACCTGGTGGCCCCCTGCATCAGGAAACCTCCTGTCTCCTGTCCAGCCCCACTGCATGGAGATGGTGGCATGCTTCTCATACTGTCTCCAGAGTGACCAAGCAGAGTGTGAGGTCTGAGTCCCTGACAAGCTCCCTGGTGAGCCCCAGGTTTCTGGTCCATGGAACCCAACTCTGGGGGTCAGATGAACTTGAGCTGGACCCCTGACTTTGGCCCTGGCTGACTCTGGACTACAGGGATGCCATGGGGCCTGAGTGAGCCTGTTCCCTTATTTACAAATTGGGGGTCATAAGGCCTGGCTTGTAAGAGTGCCACGTGTGTCTGTGACATTGTGCCATGGAGATCCTGGCCCAGGACTGGTGCACAGCTGTCCCTCAGTACCTGTTCCTCTTCTCCTTCCTCCTGCTCCTCTGTGGAGATGCTCTCCCAGGGGATCATGGCAGAGGTTGGTTTGCAGATACTCAAAGGCGTTCGGGGCTCCCTCCCCAGGTTTGAGCCTGTGCTCTTCCTGTTCCCAGTTCCTGGATGCGTGAGGTTGGACTTTGCCCATCCCTCATGGATTTTGTTGGCCCACAGTCATTTCTGCTTTGGGGATGTTTTATCATCCCCTGCCCAGTCCAAGCTGACCTTTGAGATATAACTGCTTGAAAAATGAGCGTTCTTAGGGAATCATTCCCCACAAAGGGCAGCTCCGCTGCACTCCCCAGCGAGGTGGGGGCTGGGGTCCCAGAGAGTGACTTGGCCTCATCTTCCGACGGTGCACTTTTCTCCTGGGGAGAAAGGTCCTGGAATGCAATTTATTGTAAAACACACAGCGGTTACAGAGCGGCCACACTCAATGATACTCCCTTTATTACCACTCAGATGAGAACAGAAAATGACATTGGAAAGCACTGAACTCACCAGAAGGGCAGAGAAAGTCATTAAATCCAACATGCATCATATTTCATAATCAGAACCCTGCAGTCAGCGCTGACACCAGCGGATGAGCTTGTTGCAGTCATGATAATGTAAAACCCACCGCATCTGCTCGCCTGGGCTCTTGCTTTTAGGATCCTCGCTGGGGCCAGGCCATTAATCACTGGAGGCCGGGGAAGGTGCAGACCACTGCGCTTTCAGTGGCGTAAATTGAAAATACATCAGTGTTAGTGGGGGACACTGTCATTCGCTTGTCTCCGGTTGGGGGCAGTGGCTTTTGAAGGGGTGGGGGTTGCTCCAGTTAAACCACCTAATGAGAGCACCGTCATCACAGTCAGCTCGAGGGGGGTGCCACCCCTCATGGCCCATGTAGGGAGTGGAGCCTGTGCCTAGAACTCACAGGGACACAGACAGAGTCTGCAGGTCAACCTCAGTGATGGTTTAGATTTGAGGGTCCCCCCCCGAAAGCTCATGGGTATGACAATGCAAGACAGTTTGGAGGTGAAACAATTGGGTTGTGAGAGTTTTGACCTAATCGGTGCATTAATCTGCTGATGGGTATTAACTGGGTGGTACCTATAGGCAGTAAGATATGGCCCTAAGAACTGAGTCACTGGGGTGTGTACTTGGGGTTTATATTTTGTTCGGTGGGGAGGGGATATCTCGCTCTGCTTCCTGGTGCCATATCCTGAGCTGCTTTCCTCCACCACACCCTTCTGCCATGACAGTCTGCTCCCCCTTGGTCCCCAAGGAATGGAGTTGACTGTCCATGGACTGAGATGTCTATAATCGTGAGCCCCCCAATAAACTTTTCCTCTTCTAATTGTTCCCATCAGGTCTTTTGGTCCCAGCAGCAGCAGAAAGCTAACTAAAGCCACCTCAGGGAGGCTGATGGCCATTCCCTCCACCTGGCCTGGGCCACCACAGGTGCATGGAAGGTAGGAGCCGGGCTTGTCTTAGAATCTGATTTTTTATTTTTGGACTCTGCCATACACTCTATGCATTTGTTTTATTTCTAAAATAGCATTTTGAAAATGCTTTATGTCACCTAATATTAATAATTTAGGGAAAAGTGGAAAGAGCATCTTGAAGCTCCTTGAGCCCCCGGGCACACTGACCATGGCACTGGGTATGCACTTAAGAAGTCCATGCCTGAAGAATAAAGTCCTCCACTAAACTCCTCCTACAGAGCCTTCCTGGTCACCCCCTTCCTGGATCTTGTGCCTCAGCACACAAACCCGGTCATCTCCATGGCCACCCTGCTCAACTCTGAGCGCCCGCCTCTCCCTCCTCTAGCTTCTTTTAACCTTTCAAGGAAACCTGCCCGTTTCTTCCTGCTCCCATGGAGCATGTCCTCCTGTATTTGCAATTGTTGGTTTATCCCTTTCTCCTTGACTTTGAGGTCACCTGGTTTTTAAGTGGCAGGGTCAGGATTCAAAGCCAAGTAATCCTCAGCCCTCAAATAGGGCCACGGCTTAGAATTCAGGAGGCGCTTTAAGCGGCTGGGGAAGATGCCGGCCAGGAGGCCATTGATAAAACCACTCAGCCCGAGATGAAAACCGCTGTTGCCAGAATCAGATCATTATCGAAAGAGTAACAAGTGGGACGGCAGTGACAGAACATCGGATTAGCCAAATAAAAGTCAGGATCTAGAAGAAGACACCAGACCCCCCCCCCCAAAAAAAAATAATAGAAAAATAATGCCAGGTGCTGGGCATGGGAGGCGGAGGATACAATTGCAACCCACTGGAGAAGGACTTCCAGACAGGGGGAAGGACAGGGCCATGATGATTTGGAGAGAGAATATTCCCAGGCCAGAGAAAAGGTGCTTTCTGAGCTTCAGGAAGAACAGAGAGGCAGAAGCATCTTAGTGATGCTTTTAAACTCACTCCCTTTAACTCAAAAAAGCAAGTCCAGCGTATTTAACTTGCGAGGGTGGACTGGAGCAGGGGTGAGACAGAACCCTTGACTCTGTTTTCATCAGCTGTAAGGGCTGGCGGATCACCTGTCCCAGTGCCCAGAGGACGTCTTGGGCAAAGCCGATGACTTCTTTCGTCACTTTTGATTTCTGAACACCCAGTCCTCTCTAAAGCCTCAACCTGAAAATGGGTTTGACCCTGCTGCTTAATTTGCAATTCTCTCTTCAGTGCCTCGACCAGCTCAGAGTGGACAGAAGCCACCTGGCGGTTCTCCTTTCATGATGCAGGTCCTCGGGTGGGTGGAGGGAAGCAGAGGGGCGGAAGGAAATAGTGGCCAGGTCTCAGCGGCTTCCTGGGCCTCCTCTCGGGGCGTTTCTGGTTCCATTGACCCCTGTAGATGCAGTCCGAGGTTTCCACAAGGCCAAGGTTAGGTGCATTTCAGCAAACCCTTCACCACGGCCTTCCAAGTGGACATCTTCTTTGCCTTCTGATGACCTGGCCATCCCATCTCTTGAGAAGTAAGGTTAAAAGTGTGTTGGGTGCTCCTACTGCTTCCCGTTCCCTCCTCTGGCCTTTGGGGTCCTTTGGGAGGAGCTGCAGGAACGAGGATGGTCCTCTGAATCCCCCAGAGAATGGGCTTCCTGGGCATGGGTGGCTCACGCCGCCCTCCTGTGCCTGGCACATGACCCGTTTTCCTCTGTCCTTTAGCTGCAGGGAGCCCCCACCATGAGAAATCCAGGGGACAGGCACGTCTTGGGTTCACACGGGCCCCCAGACTGCATGGACACATGACAGACCCCCACCAAACTCCCCTTTGTTCTGAGGAGAACCCCTGAGTGACCCGCTGGGTTCTTGAGCTCACCACTCCCCGCCAGAACCCCAGGTGCTGCTTTGGTTTGGACAGGGTTTCACCACTCCCACCCAGGTGCCTCTGCTGGAGGTCTGGTCCCCGATATGATGGAAACTTTAAAAGAAGTTGGGCCTCATGGGAGGTAATTAGGGAGGCCAATAGGCCATGTGGGCTCCACCTTCAGGAATGGCCCTGCTGTCCCCTGGGAGTAGGTCAGGTCTGGTGGCACTGTGTCAGTTCCCAAGAGAACGGGTTGATATAACCAACCTGGCAGCCTCCTGAATCCCTCTTCCACTGTGATGCCCTCCCCAGAGGCCCTCCCCAGAGCCAAACACAGGCCAGCATGCTCTGATTCTCTAGAACTGGGAGCTAAATAAACCTCTTTCCTCTGTAAAGTACCCAGCCTCTGGAATTTCTTACAGCCATGGGCAACAGACTAAGGCAGAGGCCAAGATCTGATCCTGGCAGGCATCCAGCAATGCAGGGAGTTTGCCTACTGGAGTCCCCTGCGGTCCCAGCAACCTTCTCTCTCCTCCCCCAGTGTCCTCCCCTTCAGACTTGGACACGAGTGGATTCTGAGACAGGTGAGGCGGAAGACGGTGTTTTGGGTGGAGTGCTCTTCGGCATAGGAGAATGCGGAGGGCATTCTGACTGACTTCAATCTTGAGCCCAAGTCACTCATTCCAGAGCAACAAAAAAAAATATCACTCTTCATTATAATGATAAAACATTAACTAGTACATCAGGGTAGAACACTCCCTGGCGATTTCTAGAAATATAAGATCACTCCCCATATGCATTTTGCTCGTTCACAAATGGCCTCAAAGCTCTTTTCCAGAGCAACTTTCCCACTTTGCTCCCAGATGCACAAGAAGAATCGAGACCCTCTTGTGTCAAGGTGGGACCATGTGACCAAATCCATGCTAATGAACTGTGGGCTCAGGAGATGGCAGCCGCCTCAGCAGGCCATGAAAGCCTCGTGCCATCCGTATTCCTGTTCCCCATCTACACAGAAGAGCTGAAGACTCCAAGGCACAGGGAAGAGACCAGGCCCCTGAATTCGTGTCTTTAAAGAGCCACCTGATCTGTGGTCTAAACATTGTTCACCTGTCCTCTATGGGTAGACTCTGGAATTCCTATCAATTCTTGAGGGGTTCATCCCATTATACAAAGAATACCTTTGTGTATACAAGAGCATAGTTATGACTACAGGAAGAACTGCTGGGCCAAAAGTTAGATATGAATTTGCTTTGATAAAGTCAAAATCCATCCCTCCAAAATCATCCTTTAAAATTTCTACTTATGACATATGGCAGCACCTGATTTATCATACCTATTCCATATTCCCTTTCCTATGAATTGCTTACCGTACGTTATGTCCATTTTATACTGGGCAATGTTCTCCATATAGGGTTGTTGCATCTTTATATATTATTTATTTATTAAAATATTATGTTCTAGTTGTAGATGAACACACAGTATCTTTATTTTTATGTGGTGCTGAGGATCGAACCCAGTGCCTCACACATGTGAGGCAAGTGCTTTACCACTGAGCCCCAGCCCCAGCCCCTATATATTATTTATTTATCCCAGAACAATTTACTGAGCATCTAGTATATTCCGGTCAACTGCCTATGCTCCACTTCTTCCTCAGAGGGCTTGGGGCTGGGATGAAGGCTCAGGCAAAGCCCTCTGGCCCTGGACCCTCCCCTGATATGGGCTGTGTGTCTGGGGCACTGTGTGCATCTGTCTGGCTCCGGTTCTCGTATATATTCACAGGGTCTCTCTCTCTGATGAGGCCCTGCTCCCTCCACAGGGTGGACCTTCTGGGATACTCCAGGAGTGGGGCACAGAATGGGTACATCTTAAGTCTCCCAAAGTGATCCTAATATGTACCCAGGGCTGGCAGATAGTCCAACCACACAGAGGTGGTCAGCTTACACAGGGACCTCCAGAGAATGGAACAGAGTCTGAGCCTGTTTTGGGTGAACCAGGGGGAGTAAAATGGAAGTGGGGCTCATACAGGGCTCCATCAAGGGATGAACTGGGAAATGCGGGTGCCATTTCCCCTCTGGGTGTCGTCAGCCATTGGAGCAGTTGACCATTTCACCCTTTGAGCACCCAAGTGTTTCCACCATTGTAACTCAACTCCTTACCTGAGTTAGTTTTGCTGTCTATAAATACATAGATACATATGTGGCTATTTCTCTCTCTCTCTCTCTCTCTCTCTCTGTCCCCCCCCTTCCTATTGATTTTCTCTGGAAGACCCTAATACACAACAAGTTCATATATTGAGACCAACAATGGTTTGTTCATATCTTTAAAATAATCCCGTGAAGATTTATTTGTTCATTGTTCTCAATGAAAAAAGTACAGGTCACCCTTCTACTTTCTCAATTCCGACTTAACAAAACCCGCCGGCTTTCTAGAATGTATGTGGCATTGATCTTGACCCGGGGTGGGCAAGGAAGTGGGGGTGGGGAACAAAGGAAAGGGAGGATAAAGATGAAATAAGCAAAAATCCCTCTCCTCAAAGAGCTAGGAAAACCCGGCCACATTTTCAATCCCTCCATGGCAGATTGTATTTTTCTAAAAATAGCAGCAGCAATATTTCCCTCCCTACCCGTTCTTGCCACTTTTTCAACAAAAAGTGGAATCTAATTTCCCCTCCTTTAAATCTGTGCTGGCCTTGACCAGGGGAATGTGCTGATGTGACATTCTGGGACATCCGAGCCGAGGTCACAAGAAGCCTTGCAGATCTCCCTGAGTGGCTTGGAGAGCTTGCTCCCAGGGTGTTACCCATGGGAACCCAGCTGTCCCTCTGTGGGGACTGCAGCCACACAGAGAGGCCACAAGCTGGCACAGTGACCAGTGACCCCGTTGAGCTCCCAGCCAGTGGGGGTCTCCTCCACGTGAGTGTGCCATCTTGGATGTCCGCCCAGTTACGCTTCAGAGGCCTACAGCCCACAGGAGAGGACAAGCGAGAATCCAATCAGCCCACAGAGTCATGATGATATGAATAATTCCCTTTAAGTCCTTGTATTTTAGGGCGACTTTTTAGGTTTTTCAACAGTGATTGAGATCAGAGCGACATACAAATAAAGCAGAATATGGCAAGTCTGTGGTGATTTTGAACGTTATGTGGCCTTGGTTAGCACAGAGCATGCACTCCTGGGAGTCAGGGCTGGAGTCTGCTCCTGTCTTAGTTCAACAAGCAGAGCCTGCCCGAGGGGCAAAGGGTCAAGTTCAAAGAAACAAGCAAAGGCCGCACATTGGAACAGGCTCAGGGCCACCTGGAGAGCTCCCGTGGGGAGCTCTTCACACTGACCCACACAGAGGCAGGAGCCCACAGCAGCCATCCATCCACAGGGTTCAGCCCACATCTCCTTCAGCCCTTTGGCCAGTCAGTGGCCTCTCGCCATGGCCCGCATCTGTCCCTTCGGATCCCTCTCTTCGTCTCGGTTCAGTTCTCCATCCCTTCTGGGTGGGAAATGGTGGTAGTGCTCACATCTGGCTGCCCAATTTCCATCTGTATTTCTCCCAACCCAATTTTCAGCTCACCAGGCAGCCAGAGCGGCGGCGGCTCTCAAATGTGAATCCAGTCATATTCTCTTCCCAGCGATGTTTGTCAAAGGTCCCTCACAAGAAAGCATTCGATCCTTCTGAGGGCTCAGGAGCAGCGCCTGGTGGGCCATCTCCCTCCCGCCAGCCTCCTCCCCACTGCCACCCAGCCGGCTGCTGCATGCGCTCTCCTTCACCCACGTTTCTCTTCTCAGAATCCCGCCCCCTTCTTCTCATTCTCTTCCAGTCCTTCCTCAAAACTCCTGCCAATCATTACCTTCCTGAAAACACTGGCGTTTATGTTTATTTTCAAAACGAACACCTTTACTTTCTAGAATGTTTCTCCCCCTTTAAGATGAAGCGAAGCAAGAAAGCAATTAATTCTGTAACTGAATTCAGAAAGGATCCCTCAGTTCATCTGGAACACAAATGTAAAGAGCTATGGTGGGGATGCACTTGAGGGAAGCCTATTTGCAATTCTGATGTGAAGAACATCCTATTCCTTCCACGTGAGCACGGGGGCTTTGGTGAAGATCTCTGCTTCGCTGTCTATAAAAGCACCCGCACTTCTGGTGTAATTTGATGAGGAGTCACTGTGAAAGGAACAGCTTAGTAAGAAAATTCAACACCCATCCGCCATCCCCCAGAGTTCCAGGATTTAAACCAAAGTTAATTGGATTTGTTCACAGATCTAAGACTTCGTCCACAATCGTGTTTCCCAAAGGGGATTCCATGGAAGTCTGGTTCTAAGAGAAATAAGTGTCGTGTGTGAGAGTGTCCTGTGATGCGAGTTAACGAACCGCAGAGGTAAGCAAGATCAAATGATGCCCGATCCTTGCAGGAAACCTCAGAGGCTTCCCTCTGCCAATGTGTGCTGCAGCTCCCCATAGGGGAGGGTGGCCGGAGTACCCAGGCTCACTGACCACCGCTCTCCTCCATGAAAGACCATCTCACAGCCCTCAGGTCTGTGGCCTGATCTCCCGAGGAGCGTGTTGTCCGGTGAGGTGGCAGGATGGCTCAGCTGCCCGTGGAGAGCCCCTCAGCCTTAAGAAAAGTAGACTGACCTTCCTGAAGAAGGAAACGCGTGCTACCCCACCGCTCTATGCCACAAACAACTTTGTCCCCCTGGACCCCCTGCCCCCCGATCCCCTGGGAGCCACAGTGGCTGAGATCCTGTCAGGTAGCCGGATGGAATTGACTAGGCACCTCTCCGGGAGCCGGTGGGGACACGCGACCTCAGGATGTGCCTGACAGGGCTCAGACTCTCTTGCTCTCCTTTGCCAGATTTTGGCAGGAGGAGTGGGTAAAGAAAGCAGGATGAATGCTGTGTAGACGCTTAGTGCAGGGGTGTGGTGTAGTTGGTGGCCCGAGACAGGAGATGTGGGCAGAGGGCTGGCTGGACGCACGCGCGCACAGGCACACCACACACACACACACACACACACACACACACACACACACACACCTCTGAAATGTCTGGCCTCAAAACTCTGGCTGATTAGAAAGTTCTGGAAAGTTCTGAGGCCAAACACTCAGGGTAAAATTTTAAAACAGAAGGAAGAATTTCTCCTTAACCCTCCCCTCAACTCAGCCTATAAAATAGGCGTTTTTAAGGAGGGAAAACCTCACATGCGATCATACCGCACAGTATGTACGTGCACTTTTTCTTTTGTCTCAGATACCAACAAACAAAAAGCCCTGGGAGGCCTGGGGGGTTTGCCTTCGACTGACTTTGGGATGTGCAGCTATGGGCAGGGGTGGCTGGGGGGAGACGCTGGGCACACTTTGGGGACTAATGTCCAAGCTGAGGAATCTGGTGGTGCCAGTAAGTGGGGGCTCTGACTGGGTTCTGCAGCCATTTACGTCCACACTGTGAAGCCCACGCAGATGCCCCAGTGGCGTGGCACACAGGCAGGAGGCAGGCTTCACCTTAATCTGCCATCCCTGTTGCTCTGGGAGGTCACCTTGGTCGGGGAAGTGCTGCCGGCAAGGGCTCGGCCCCACCAGGAAAGACCTTCACTTGGGGGACTTTGCATATCGGTTCATGACACCTTCTTACATTCAGCTGGTGTCTTGCAATTTTCCAGGTACTCTAACGTGTCATTATCTCATTTCCTTTTGACCGCAGCACCATGTGTAAGTAAGCCACCAGGATGCATGATTACATTCATTACAGGACTCTCAGGGACAGAAGGGCCTTCACAATCACTCGTTTGCTAATTCAACAAACATTTATTGATGGTCGTAATAGGAGTGAGACCCGCACCAGGCTCCTGGCCCTTCCCAGCCTAGAAGTCCCTGGAAGGTACGCATGCATTTACAGAACTGAGGCAGGATACAGACGCACATGCAGATGAGCCACAATTCTCACACGGTAACAAGGAATAAAATGGTGTCATGGCTGGAAAAGAAGAGAGGAGGTGGTGGCAACTTCAGAGGGGTGGGACAGAAAAGATCTTTCTAAAGGGCATGGAGAACTAAAGAAGGAGCAGGAACTAGCTGGTGGTAGATGGTCACTGAGGGAGTGGCACAGCAAGGGGCACCCTTTTCAGAGGAGGGCTTGTGTTTGTGCAGATGACTCACCTGGTGGTGGCAGTAGGAGCAATGGCAGGAAGTGTCAGAAAATGAGTATCCTTTGAAGGCAGTTGGGAGGAGACTTACGGAGCCCGGGTGTGAAACAGCGGTGTGCAAGCTGGTGTTCGGATCTCCAGCCTGCACACCTGAGGACTGTGGCCACCTACTGAAATGTGGAAAGTGAGGACGTTGGCTGAGCAGTCAGTCAGAGGCCTCAGTGGAGACGTTGAACAGGGAGCTACACAGGACTGGGAGTCAGGGGCAGGTCTAGGAGGCAAACGGGAGGTCTTCATCAGTATGCAGACAGCGGATAGACCGTGAGACTGGGAAGACCACCCTGGGAATGAAGATCCCTGGAGAAGGACAGTGTAAAGGGACAGAGCCCCGGGGTCCTCCAGTGCCTAGAGATGCAAATGGAAAAGGTGTTTAAGGCCGTGGAGTGGGAAAATGCCGACAGTCCAGTTAGAAAAAGACTGAGCTTTGGTCCAGTTTCACCACATAGAGGTCGGGGATGCCCCTGAGCAGAGGAGCGTCTCTGGGGTGGGGGGAGTGGGTTAGGATGGGGGGTGGGCTTAGGGACCAGGAGATGAGAGGCTGTGAGCAGGCTCCACCTCTTCAGGGTTTTGCTGTTAGAAGAACCGTGGTACACTTGCTCCTCCCACAGCGGTCAGGTCCCCTCTTGGCTAGATCTTGGGAGGCAGGAAGTCTGGGATGACTGCTCTGTGCGACACTGGCCAGCCGAAAGAGGACCCCAGGGAGGTGAGGGTGCAGTCCGTCTCCGTGGGCTTCATGTTGGTGCCTTTTTCTTTTTCTAGAACCTTTTCCTGGGGCTGTGCTTCCTCCTGGGGAATTGCCAGGGTCCTTTTGAGCTCTGTCATTTCTGAGTCTAGGGACAAGCCACTGCCAGAGTCTCCCGTGAGGAACTCAGGGTCCCTTCCACCATCAAGGACGTTCTCCTCCCTGAGAGAGGACCCCGGGTAGAGACTGGAAGGAGACAGGGTCAGGAGAAGGTGCCGGAGTGTGGAGTGTGGGGGCTGCCCGGAGGGAAGGGGGAGAAGGAGGCCAGGGGGAGGGAGCCGTGGAAGTTGAGGGCAGAGGGAGGTGGAGCAGGGAGGGACGCAGGCGGGGGACCACCTGCCAACTAGCCTGACCTAACTTCACTTTGTGTGTGCTTTTGTTTTCTCTCAGGGGTAAATTTTATTTTATTTTAGTTTATTTTACTTATAGATGCTTCCTAATAAGTTGACTGTCATTATGGTTTGTATTTACAGAGCACAGTGTGTTCATGCAGGACATGTGTCCAGTGTGCAGTGTCCAGTCAGGCTCATCAGCCTTTTCCTTGCCTACAAAGTTTGTGAGTCCTGGTGTCAGGAGGCACTCAGCTCTGCGCTGCTCCTCCTTCCTCCAGCAGAGTAAATCATCCTGGACGCACTCACCCGACGGGCTCATGGAACATGGAACTTGGTCCTCCTGCCCGACTGCACTCTCATACCGTCCACCAACCCTCTTCTGTTTCCTCTCCCCCTTTTCAAGATTATATATGTTGTCGTTATGGTCTGAGGTCTAATCTGTTGTGATGCTTTCAATTGAATTTTTAATTTGGTTTATTGTTTCTTTTATTTCAAGGGTTTCTGGGTATTTTTTTAGAACCTCCATCTCCCTTTTGAAGTAAGCCTTTGCTTCCTGTATTTGTTTATGTAGCTCTTCGTCAGAATGGTCTTTTGCTGCCTGTATTTGCTTTCTTATATCATCCTTTAGTTCACAGAACATCTTCATCATGCACATCCTGAACTCCTTCTCTGGCATTCTTCTGCTGTGCTGGCCATGGATTCTAATAACGGGGCACTTTCTTCCCTTGTCTTTTCATATTGCTTGTGAGTCTTCCCTTCTAGCACTGCGGATCCCAGGTGTTACCTATTTTACCCTATAGGCTTTTAGTGTCCCTGTAGGGTTCTGATACCTCTCCTTTGAGGCGAAGGACAATGTTAACAGATCCCAATATAAACAATATACACCCTAAAAAAAAATGTTTGCTAACAAGATGTTTATAGTTTGGTTACAATGTCCAGAAATGGTGAGTTCTATTATTATCTATAATATACTCAGTAGGTTTGTAAAAAGGCTTACAGTTTCTGATGGTGACAAAGAGCCAGGGGTGAGGAGTGGAATGGTAGGCTGAGGAGGTAGGAGGTGAGGAGACAGAGTTGTCACACCTTAGCAAGTGTGAAAGAGAAATCGAAACAGGAGGATTAGTAGCAGGAGGAAGGAGAGGAAGTACCTTTGGGTAGACAAGTAAATGGGAAGACAGTAGAGTCCATAACACACACACACACACACACACACACACACACACAGATACATCAAGAAAAATAAAAAAATGTTAAAATAGCAGAAATTGTTAGGAAAAAAGAAAAAGAAAAATTTTTTTAAAAATAAAAAAGAACAAAACATGATGTAATGTAGTATTCAGATGTCCCGGACCTCAAAATCCTAATTCATGCAAAGTACTTGGTTTCATATATGTTGGCAATGAGAGGGAGGGAGGAGGGAGGAGGGAGGAGGGAGGAGGGAGAGGGAGAGGGAGAGGGAGGAGGGAGGAGGGGAGAGGGAGAGGGAGGAGGGAGAGGGAGAGGGAGGAGGGAGAGGGAGAGGGAGGAGGGAGAGGGAGAGGGAGAGGGAGGAGGAGGAGGGAGAGGGAGAGGGAGGAGGGAGAGGGAGAGGGAGAGGACACAAATCTTGAAGGGAGACACAGGCTCCTTTTGGTTGGAGATCAGCAGCATCTTTCCTGCTTCTCTTCTCATCCAATGGGGAGTGTGTCTGTTGTTAGCTGGTGTCTCTGCCCTCAGGATGGTGGAGGTACCCAGGGTGTCACTGTGCCAGGTTTGCGCCCTCTGGGGAGAGGGAGGAGTTAGAAATTGGGTGCTGGAAGATGGCGATGAAGGTGACCCAAGATGGAGGCTCCTGCTTTAATCAGTGGGTGTCGGGTTGGGTGGGGGGAGCCTGGCGATGGGGTTGGGTGGTGAGTTCCGCGGGGTTTCTGTGGCTTGCAGAGCCTGTGTGAAGTTCCCGGATGTAGACAGGCTCTGCGCCTAGGGGACTGAGTCCGCTGCTGCAGAGTCCCAAGATGGCGGCGACCGGGGATCCCCATGTGGGTAGATGGGGGCCACACTGGGGTGGCAGCCAGAGTTCCTACTTGTGGGAAGCTGCGGCGTGTCCTCCATGGGAGTGGCATCCGTGATTTCTCCTCAGGTAGGTGGCTGGAAGTTCTGTGCGGGTGCTGTCACCGCCGCCATTGGTCTCCCTCAGAACCTGGTAGTCCTGCGTGGGCCAGTAGTTGGGAGATCTGCTGTGACGCTGAGGCCTGGCGCCTGGACAGGTACAGTGCTTCCTGTGCTGGGGGTTAGGGGGTAGGGGTGAGGGGGGCACAGGAGTATTGCTGGCTGAGAAGCCGTATCATCACAACTTGTTTCCCAGGTCACGATGCCGTAGAAGCTGCCACTCCCCCACCCCCCCCACCCCCGTCCCGCCATCTTGGTTCCCCCCACTTCCTCCTATAGGCTTATAGTGTCCCTGTAGGGTTCCAATCCCTAAGGAAACAGGCAAAAGAAGGGCACGAGTAAACTACTGCCATTGTCCAAGCCCAAGAGATAAAGTGAAGGGACTCATCCCAAGTGTCCAGCAGGGACCTGTGGTGACTGGTACCCAGGGATGGCCCCTGTGACACACACCTCCTGGGAGTCACTGACCACATCACCCCCCCCCCCCCACTGATCCCACGCTGGCCCTGCTCATGTTTTCACCGGTGGAAAGCTTTGCGTGCGGAACTCTGACCTCTGAGCCACCAGCCTCCATCTCTGCAATACCGGGCAGCTCTGAGCTGCCACATGGACGTCAAGCTCTGTGTGAAAGGGGCCCCCAGGAGAGATGCCGTGGAGAGAGGAAGCCCTCCTAGTGGCCTCCCATTGATTCCAGGCGCAGCAACCATCCCACTGCACACACACGGAAGACTGCAAGTCAGACCAGCGGAGAACCTCCCAGACAACCACACAACCAAAAATTAACGGGCGACTGTGGTAGTGGTCGTGGTTACTTTGACCACGAGGCTGTGGGGTGGTTTGTTTGCAGCAACAGGCAACTGAAACGGAAATGTAAACACATCACATCAAATAATCGACTTTATTAATATCACTAATAAATTGGTGTGGCCAGAATCGCATGCAATCATCCAGAGGCCCCTTAGTTCCTGATAAAGCAACTGAAATTTGCAGTGCTTTTACTAGGTAATTTTCCCAGATCTGTGATTCCAGAATGACTATAAACATTATTTGCCCCTTATGCATTGTTTAAAAAACTGGTTCTACTCACATGATTTATGGGCAAACTTCCTTTTTCATCGCGGATACCATATTTCCTGCCGTATGCTTGGTGTTCATTAAACAGATGCTCTGCTCTATATAGAGGGCGAGCAGAGCCAGACTCCAGGGCTGTCTTAAAGGGGCTTGTTACGCTTTGATTTACTGTCTTGAAACCACGGGCGCTTGGACACTGGTCTTATCATGCTCTCTGGGGGGATGGCACATTGAACACGTGTGTACCTTACTCTGTGCATCTGAGACTTCACTTCATCTATGTTTCACAGGCCGGGTTCTGTCCGCACCCCCTCCTTTGACGTCCTGTCCCCAGTTCCTCAGACGATAACCATGATTGGAGATGTCTTTAATGAGGTGATGAAGACAAAACGAGGATGTTAAGATCGAACCTAATCCAACCTGACTGCAGGTGTCCTTGTAAGCAGAGGGAATCTGGACACACAGAGGGGACACTGGGGACAGAAGAAAGACCATCAAGGACACAGAGAGAAAGTGGCCCTCGGCAAGACAAGAAGAGAGGCCCCAGAGTCAAATCAACTGTGCCGACTCCTCGATTCTGGACGTCCACCTTCAGAACCGTGAGTTGATGGTTTTTGTGTTCAAGTCACCAAGGCCACAGTAATTTGTCACGCAGCCACAGAAACACTGCAGAAGAGAAAGTGGGTCTTGTTTTCTTTCACCAGGGATTGAGCCCAGGGATTCCTAACCACTGAGCCACATCCCCAGTCCTTTTTATTTACTTATTTATTTATTTTAATTTTGAGACCGGGTCTTGCTGGAAAAGGAAGATTTTAAACACTTCGCTCTGGTTTTCCTTTCCTGTCTAACAAGCTACCCTAAAGCTTAGGAAGGGACGGCGATGGTTTTATTTTGCAGATGACCTTGTGTTTCACAAAGAGTCCAAACCAGCGCTTGGTTATTTTCCGTGTTGCTTCGGTTGGAGCTGGGGACCCACCCTTGCTCCCACGCTGCTCCCTGGCATGGCTGCCCGCTCTGCCGGGTGGACTGGGCAGCTCAGCCTGGCCTGATGACTGCAGCCTTTGATTTACTTCTGGGGAGGCTTCTCACGGGCTCCCTGGGTCTCTTCCCAGGGTGGTGGCTGGATCCCAAGAGTGGATGTTCCAGGGGAAGCAGAGCAGAGCTTCCGTCTCCTGCAGCCTAGGTGTGGAAGGTGGGAGCGCGGTGCTTGGGCTCTATTCTAGTGGCCAGCAAAGCCACCAGAGCCAGTTCAGATCCAGGGGAGGGGTGCAGAACCCACCAGGAAATGAGAGGAATGGTGAAGAATTCACGGGCAGCTTTAATCTATTACAGACGTGAAACACAAAGATGGGGGCACATGTAGGAGGTGATCACAGAATCCCAGGTTTGGAAGATGAAATAAACTCACTGAGAAGAACTGAGAAGTGGACTCTTGAGCACAGAGAGGGGAACCAGTGGAGACCACCTAATATGCACCATCGCCTCCTCAAATACTCACGTCCCTCTGGAACTGGAGGCAGAGGTGCAGGGAGAACAGAGATGGGGTGTGAACTGTGATAGGGAAGGACCCCTGCTCCTGGGACCCCCTCTCAGCCCAGGCTGCAGGACGTCCCCCTTAACAGCAAAGGGGGTGCTGACCGACTGGAGAAGGCAGTCCCTAGCATTTGCAGTGGGACCCACGTTCAGGGGCAGGGGTCCTCTGCGGGAGACCTGGTTTAGCTGATCTCACCGCCAACAAATGCTGGGACCCTCCGACCCTGTGCCATCTTTTCCCATGGCCTCTATTTTGCTGGAGCCATGGCAGAAGAGACAGGGCCCACCCTAGCAGGGAGGGCAGGACTCTCCAGAGCCCCAGGCTGCAGCCTCATCTGACAGAACCCTCAGTGTGGGCCACGCTGGGTGGAGCCACTGGGAGTTGGGAACAGTGTCCCTCCCCGTGGGACCTGGGGGTGGGCCCGCTGTGTCCCAGTGGCCTACTGTGTCCCAGTGGGCCCAGATGGCAGAGCACAAGCCAAAGAACACCTCTGAACACTTGATGATCCCATAGAGCTGGCCCTTGCTGTTTGGAGCTAGCCGGGGCCCCTGCACCTCTTCCTTCACTTCTATTTCTCCATTGTAGAGTGGAGTTGTGGGTCTTCTGTCTGTTCTGCCGTTGTACTCTGCTGTTGTACTCTTTTTTTTTTTTTTTTACTGGGGATTGAGCTCAGGGGCACTCGACCACTGAGCCCCATCCCCAGCCCTATGTTATATTTTATTTAGAGACAGTGTCTCACTGAGTTGGTTAGCACCTCCTAAGTTGCTGAGGCTGATTATCCTCCTGTCTCAGCCTCCTGAGCCGCTGGGATTACAGGTGTGCGCCACTACACTCAGCTCTGCTGTTGTACTTTTGCTTGTGTGTGTGGTGCTGGGCATTGAACCCAGGGCCTCATGCGTGCAAGACAAGTATCCTACCACGGAGCTACACTCACACTCTCTGTCCCCTTTTTGAGGTGGGTCTCGCTGTGTTGCCCAGGGTGGTCTCAAATGCTGTTCTTCCCCTGGGAGCCGAGACCATAAGCCTGCACCCCACCCTGTCGCACTGTTGTGTTTTGGAAGCACTGAGGTGGTTTGGTTTCACAGGGTGGAAGGTGGGGAGGAATCTGATCAGGATGAGTTATTCTCTGAGTCTCACCCGTCGCTGATTTAGACAACATGCTTGGAATTGGAGTTTAAACTTGAAGCTGGAATGATTTAAGAAATTCAGGGTGGTTGGGACGGAAGAAATGTACTTTACATGCAGAAAGGACATGGGGGCGCTGGGTTGGGTTGTAATGGACTGAATATTTGTGTCCCTCAAAATTCATCTCATGTGTTAACATCTGGACCCTCAAACATGATGGTACATGGAGACAAGGGCTTGGGAGACAGTTAGATTAGGTCATGAGGGTGGGGTCTTTATGGTGGGATCAGTGCCCTTCTAGGAAGAGTGGGGGACATGAGACCTGTCCCTGGCTGCTGGCTGCCACAGGAAGATCCTCACACACCAGGAAGAGTGCCCTCACCAGACCTGCACCTGCAGTGCCCTGGTCCTGAACGTCTCAGCCTCCAGAGCTGTGAGAAAACTTGTTAATTAAGCCACCAGCCTGGTAATTTGTCACTGGAGTCCAAATTAGCCAAGACAACCAGGAAACTCTTTACTACGCTGTTGTTCTCTGGCACTTCATAAAAACTGTTGTTGCCTAATTTTTTTTTTTTTTTGATGATTGTCTTTAGCAGGAAATGGCTGTGCCCACCTTAGGTTGACCCTGCAGCCTTGGTTTCCCGACCTGCTCTGTCACCCCCTGGGGAAGGCGATGCAGGGGCCGCTGGTCTGGGGAGGGGCTGAGCAATGCGATGGCATTGTAACCAGTCCCATCGAGGACCTTCGGGTGCTCCTGGGCCCTTCAGAGAAAGCCCAGCTGCCTTCTGAATCCTGCTGGGTGTCACTGTGTGCTGGACACTCTCTGGTCCAAGCTTGACTCGGAAGGAGAGCCTTTCACGGTTTTCTCAGACCAAAGGGATGTGAATTTGATTCTCTTTTCATCCCATCATCTCAGCAGCAAAAGCACTGGAGGATTTTGTTCTGAGATCCTGCTCTGCATCCTTGGCTCTCTCCCGACAAGGCACAAAACTGCAGTGAGCTGGGTCATGAGACTTAAAAGAGGAAATTAAATGAAGTTTTAAACCCCGAGCGAGTCTATCTGGGGAATGCTGCAGAGAGTAGAACAATTATTCAGAGCAATGAAGGGACCAAAGGGGCCATCCTGCAGGTGTTCCCATGTTGTCCCTGGGCTCCGGGCAGAGAACGGAGGGAAAATGTGGAAAAGTTTTGTCCCTCTTCCTGAACCTGAATGTTAGAGACCCTGTGACATTATTACCCCTCAGGGTGAGTGTGTCCCGGGCTTTGTTCTTTTCTGTTGGAACAAGCTCCAGGATTCTCACTGCTGCCCTTGGCTCACAGAGGGTCAGCAACTGCTTGGAGCAGAAGGAGATGGGGCGGTGCAGAGAGGGCTTCAGGAACAGCCCGGACCTGAAGTGACCAGCGCTGGAAACCTCTCCCCTTCTCCTGGGAAGAGACATCTGACTTTTGTTTTTTGAAGTTTTGAGCTGTCTTGTTTAGTTTCTGCCCTCTGCCTTCTAAATGCTTCCCACTGTGAGTCTGAGGAGGAGACAGTGTCCCCCTTCTCCTTAAGAAGGCCAAAGAGAGTGTGTGAGAACTAGCTCCCTGCTCCTGGAGGCCCAGGCAGGACACAGGAGGGTCGAGAAAGGGCACGATCCTTGCTTGTCCTATTCACATGACAAAGGCTGCCATTGGCTTAGTGTCTTGGCCCCTCTGTTACGTGTCTTCTCTTCCTAGTGGCCCTCCCTCGCTCCTCACCAAGACAAGAGGCAAGACTGAGCCGATGGATGAGTTTGGAAGTTGAATTTGGGCACGGCTGGCCGGATTCTTTCATCTTCTTCTTTGGCATCGAAGTCCTCGCAAACTCTACCCCTTGGCCTCCTGCCTCTGTGAGCAGGGAGAGAGGGAGGGCCATACTTGCCCACCCGTGTCTGCCCCTGGGTTGTTGGGTGGGTCTGTCCGGTTCAGGGTGAGATGTTAGCCATGCCACTTAGCTTCAGACCCAAAGCCAGTTATTCCAAGAGTCGTATCAGTAATAAAGAAAAATACTTGGGTCTCCAGCTGCCTGAGTTTTTAATTTTATTCTTAATTTGTTCCAAAATTTGGAGGGGGAAAAAAGATATTGTTTATTGGTTTTTGAACAAACCTCCTATCTGAATTCACAGAGCTTCGAGGTACAGGATTTGTGCAGTGGACAGAGTGAAGCCGGGAACCAACTCGTAGGTGGGAAGTGGGGGAAGTTCCACAGACGTGAAGACTTCTCGCCTCTGTCCTGAGCCCATGGTTTACGGTGGGGACTGACCCAGGCAGCTCTCTCCAGGCCTTGTCTAGAGGAAGTAACCAATGCTCTATGGCTGTGGCCGACCTTGGGCCTTAACAAATCTGGCCCTTTGGGTACACGCTGATATTGCTGATTGCAGCTGACTTCAAGTGAGGCTGAGACAGGACTAAATCATTTTAGGAGTTAGTAGGTTGAAAATATCTGGTGTTTACTGTTTTTCTCAGAAAGGACCCATTGAACTCTGAACAAGTGAGTTTCCTTCTAGTACACACAGAGAACACTGTATCACCTGTGATGAATTCTATTCTCCTCTGGGTATTCTGAATACTATTTAAGGTCAAGAGAGTCACCTTGTCACTGCATAAGGGCTGATCCCTGTCTCAGAGCTGATTCCCCAGAGACCCCAATGTTTGTCAAATTGTCTCTACTTCTCTGAGACAGACTGTCATAGACAGTTTTATGTGGCTCTAACAAAATGCCTCAGGCTGGAAGATTTATCAAGAAAAGAGGTTTGCTTGGCTCATAGTTTCTGGAGGTCCAAAAGCATGGATCCTCTTTGGCTTCTGGTGAGGGTCTCATGGTGATGGCATCCCAGGGTGGGAAGGCAGGCAGGAGCACAGTTACCTCTGCAAATGTGTCAGCTCACTCTGCAAATGTGTCAGCCCAGTTTCAGGAGAGCCAGACCACTCCTGTGACACCTCCCTGAGTCTCCAGAAAGACATCGAGCCGTGCGTGCACGATGGGTTGCTCCCATGACCTGGTTATCTCTTGAAGGTCCCCCTGCCTCTACACCACAACCAGCATTTGGGTGGGAACCACCCACACCCACACCACAGTGTAGACCCCCTCCAGAAAATTCTAGATACTTGTTGGTAAGAAAAACATCAAGAATTCCAATTCCAGGCAAGACCAAGAGCACACGTTCCACCGGTTCCTCCCACTGGACACAAACACAGACCTGGACAGAACCTGCTGAGTGGTTATCAGGAGGCTCTGAGCAGTGAAGGGCACAGGAGAGGACCACGGAGACAGGCCTCCAAGGCAGCTTCACTCTCAGAAGAGCGCCTGCCCTCTCTGTCCAGTCCCAGGGTCCAAAGGACGGTGCCTGAGGATTCTCTGCTTTTCTTTCTTTCTGTCTTGACTCTCCACGGCTGCAGCCCAGGTGATCCGTCAGCAGTGGCTGTAGTAAAGGACTGAAGAGGGACCACGTAGAGACCTTCCGAGAAGAAAACGCTTCTGCCCCCAGGCAGTTCAGTACAGTCCTGTCCAGTCCCCAGAGGAAGCCCACGTCTCCACTGCTGTTCTCTTTTGTCCTGATGCTGCTTGGTTCCAGATAGAGACATAATTGCAGGAGGTGGATGTCCAAGGGAGGCCACAGAAGCCACGCTGTTAACCAGAGAATTGGAAAGGCAAGCGCGATGGTTTCTAAGAGAATCAGAGGGCTCAAGTGAGCATCCTTCTCGGGTCCTGATTGGACTCAATGAAACCAGGAGCTTATTGTTGAAAAGATCAATAACATTGATCCTTCTCGCCGGGCTGACAAAGAGAAAAGCAGAGAAAACGCAAATTAGCAATATCAGCAACAGAAGAGGAGACACACTTGAGCTGTACCCTAGAGACCTTAGGAAGGTAACGGGGACTCTACAACAGTCCACGCGCACAGCTTTGACAGTGTGCAAAATTACTTGAAAGCCACAAACTATAGATGCTGGCTCAAAAAGGACGATGTTTCCTGATTTTTCTTACATCTATTAAGGAGATTGGACCCTTAATAAAATAACAAGCCTTTCAGAAAGAAATCTGGACTACGGCATCCCCTGGTCTTGAAATACTGCTGGGCATGGGAATTCTGCCAGACATTTAAAGAAATAACTCCAGTTTTGTATATGATTGCTTCCAAAAGGAGATGAGGTACGAGAAATTCCCAAATCCAGCATTACTCTGGTACAAAACCAGACACGAATGCTCGAGGAAAACCAGAGATTCATATGTTTACAAACATAGAAATAAACAAAAATTCCATCAAATAAGGCACTGCCATTTGAACATGGTTTGTCCCCACCAAAACTCATGTTGGGGCTCTGTTCCCAGCGTGAGAGTGTTGAGAGGTGGCAGGGCCTCAGAGGTGAGCGGGTCACGGAGCCCTCTGCCCTCCTGAATGGATGCGTATCATTCTCAAGAGTCTGAGTTATTTCTTCAGGGAATGGATTAGTTCTTAAGAACTTGGCCTCTGTTGCTAACATGATTTTTCCTCCCTCACCTACTTCTGCAATCAACTTCTCCACCATGTTATGATGCCTCACAAGGCCCTCACCAGGAGCCAAGAAGATGTTGGCACCTGCTCTTGGACCTCCAGGATGGTGAGCTCAATAAAACTCTTTTCTTTATAAAGTAGCCAGACTTGGGAATTTTGTCATAGCAGCATCAAATGGAGGAAGACATCTAGGCATATGTAAGAAGAAAAATATATTGCAATCAAGTGGGTTTTATCCTGTGAAAGTAATGTTAGAAAGCCGATCTGTCTAATCCACCATTATTAACAGTCTAAATAAACACACACACACACACACACACACACACACACCATCTTATCCACAGGTTCAGGAAAAACATTAGAAATATTTGATGTCCATTATAAAGATTTTAAGCAACTAGAGTTTAGAAGGAAACTTCAACTTCTTAAAGGGCATTTATACAAAACCTTTTAGCTAAGATTACATTTAGTGGGAAAAGCCTGAACCCTTTTATCTTAAGTTTTGTAAACAGTATGATGCTGTTCATCACATTGGACATAATACTGGGAGGTCAAGCTAGTGTGACAAAGCAAGGGAAATGCACTTAAAATGGAAAGGAAGAGATGAAATGGTCCCCATGAGCAGTTGATATGATTGGGTAGAATCTCTTGAGGAATCTACAAAACATCAACAAAAGCTCCTACAACTAATGAGTTTAGCGTCACAGAAGACACAGAACTCATCACATTTCTATATCCTAGCAATGATTGGAACGAAAGCATAAAGATATTCAAATAGCTCTAAACACTAAGTAATTAGATCTGTTGAAAACTACGAGGCTTCTATCAGTGAAACAAAGAGGATGTGAATACATAGGGACACAACTTCCCAAGTGACCCAGCAGCCCCACTTCTAGGTACTCATCCTGGAGAAATAAAAATGTATGCTCACACGAAAACCTATATCTTGGGGTTTATAGCAATCATTATAATAATTGCCAAAAGTAGAAAAAAATCCTCCCAAAGCTTCCGTGGTTTGTGGATGAAACAAATGATGATATATTCCTATAATAGACAGTTAGGGGCTAGGTTACGGGCAAGGGCAGAGGGAACCCTCCAAGGTACTGGGCTGGTCTCAAATGCCACATGAGGTGTGAGCGGGTTCACGCCACATTCTGGCGGAGGCAAACTAGCTCCACAGAGTGTGGATCCCCCAGGGTGATGGTCATGGTGGAGGAGGGTACCCAGGGCAGTGGTGTAGACTAGGGGTCATCAGAACTGTCCTGTCCCTCCTGTGAGGCTCTGGAGACACAAACCTAATTCATTGAAAATGTTTACACCTTTCTCTTAAAAAAATACCAGTTTTCGTGTAGGTTAATTTAAAAACACACACGTGAAACCATCCACGAAAGGAAGCAGAGGCAGAGAAGAGAGGCCCTTGGATTCCTTAACCACACTCATCCTATGGACCTCAGAGGCGGGGACTAATTGTAAAAGCATGTTTAAATGTTGGAGGCTAAGCTGAGCCTTAAAAGTTGATGGAGAGCAGATGGGGGAAAAATCCTCATTTTTGCAATACAAAGAAATGGTACTTGAAACCTGGAATGTTCTTTTTTTCCCCCATCTTCTTTTCCTTAAGGCTACCAAAGAAAGAGAGATGGCATTTCCTGGGCCCCCAGTGGTGCAGACATCAGACAGATCAAGTTCAGTTTAAATTAAAGGTTCCAGGGAGAGGGATTCTGTAGTCAGGAAAAAAAAAATCTGGGAACAGAGTAAGACCTTTATGCTCTGTTATTTATGAGGCAGGTTATTTATCCCAGGCAATTCCGTATCAAGAGGCACTGACAATGGCTAATGTAACCCAGGACGGAAAAACCCTGCTCATTAGAAACCACTAGACAAAGGCTGTGCTGATTTCAGTCCCGAGATGCTCAGAAGCCTCTCGGCTCTTAGAGAACAGATTGGCATCAGATGGTTTTGGATGTAAATCCTGAAGAGAAAGCTGTTCTCGTTGCTTTGGGGACGAGGCTGCGCATGCCAGCATTTAAGCTAGCCTTCAAGGTGTGTCTGGGGGCTACGCCCTGAGAGCCCCCACCCCCGTGAGGACCACAGTTAGGAATATGGGGGGTGTCGGGGACCTCTGCTCAAGAGGAGGTTTCAGGTGCTTGTGACACAAAAATAAAACGGTGACTACGTGAGGTGACAGGCGTGTTGCTTTTCCTGACTGCGGTAACCATTTCGCTGTGCGTTCGTGTGTCAAAACACCGTGTCATGTACTTAAGTACGCACGATAAGGAAAAGAAGCCTGGGGTGTATTAAAAGCCACTGTCAGACTTGGAAGACGATAAATATAAGGATTCTATTCCCAGGTGTGTCAAAATACGGCGTAGCCCATAAGACCCAGCTGTTCCACTCCTGATCCTTATTCAAAAGAGCTAAAATCAGCATGCATTTCAGCGTTGACGGCAGCGCGATCCTGGTGCTCAGGTTATGAAATCAGCTGAGATGTCCATCAGTAGGTGAGGGGGTAGAGAAAATGTGGTATATACACACAGTGAAGTCCTACTTGGCCACGAAGAAGAATGGTATGTCATTTGCTAGTAAATGGGCGAAACTGGAGAACTCGCGCTAAGTAAATAAGCCACTCAGGAAGTCAAGGGTCAAATATTTTCTGTCATGTGCAGAAGCTATGGGGGGTAAAAAAAAAAAAGAGAGAGAGAGATCTTGCCAAAGTAGAGATCAGTAGAGAAATGGGGGGGGCCCGAGGGGGAGGGAAGAGGGGGAGAAGAGAGTGGTACTGGGGATTGAAAGGGAGGAAATGGTCATCTGCATCTATGAGTGTGTCCAGATGAGCCCCACTGTTATGTGAAAGTATAATGCACTAGCAACAAAAAGGAAAATGCCAAAAAAGCATAGTGTGATAATGAATTTCTTAAAGGGAGATCTTTGTCCTGTTGGGGATTCACAGAGTGTGGGCTCCAGAAAACAGTCATAGACGGGGGGGGGGGGGGGGGGGGCAGAACAGGATGTTCGCTCAGTCCTTTCCCTTTTCCATAAACGACCTTGTCTGTGCCCTGCTTTGAGCCGGTCGGTTTTCCATTTGTGACACTCCGTGGCTGTGCTGGATGGCCAGGGACTCATGCGCCCTGATCTTTGGGTGCAGCTCTAGCACTGTATTAATCTCAAGTTGTCTGTGTCAGGTTGTGATTTATGGAACTCTCTAGAACTCTTTATGTGTTGATGAGGACATGGAGAACTTGGAACTCAGACTCTGCTGGAGGAACAGAAAATGAAGCAACCACTTTGGAAAAAGCAGTTCAGCACTTCCTGAAAAATTTAACCCTTCCTCTCATGTGGTCCAGCCATCCATTCCTGGTTATTTACCCAAGAGAAGTAGAAGGCTATGTTCCTGCAAAGCCTGAGCTCCATTTTATTTTTGATTGACATCTAGTAATTGCACACACTGACATGGTACAATGTGAAGTTTCCATTCATGTATTACATTGCATGATGATCAAATCAGGGCATGGAACATATCCATCACCTCAAATATGTATCTGTTTCTTTGTAGAGAAATGTTCAAAGCCTCTCTTCCAACTATTTTAAAGTGCATAGGTCATTACTATGGACTGTATTTAGCCCACTGTGCAATAGAATTCCAGAACTTATTCTTCCTATTGACCAACCTCTCCATTCTTCTTCCCTTGGTCTCTCCTCACCTCTGGAGACTGTACACAAGTGTTGACAACAGCATTATGCCATTGCCATAAAATGGAAATGCCACAAATAGCTGTTAGCCAGCCAGAGGACCCAGGAGCTGAATTACATCCATATAGTGGAATGCTGCCCGGCAAGAAAAAATGAACGAACATGCAGCAAAATGGATAGATTTCAAAATTAAGCTGAAGGAGAGAAACCAGACAAAAAGAACTCAGGCTAGGAAATGCAAAATGATCCATAGTAAATGAAGTTGGCGGTTGCTGGGGGGAAAGACTTGGGTAAACCATAACGAATCAAGAGGTGGAAAGTTGCGATAATGGACACATACATTATATGGATGTGGTGACGGTTTCATGGGTGTATTTATGGATCAAAATGCCAAATCATGTACTTTGGACATGTACAATTTGCCATAGGTCAATTATGCCGCAAGGGAGCTGATAAGCATTCCCGTGTGTGGCTGCCTGGGACCAAGTGTCCATCAAGGTCAGGGTTCTGAGGGCAGTGCTGTGCCAGGGCTGGGGTACTAGGTTTCTGTTCTCGTGACTAAAAGGCTCAGGGGGTCACTCCAGTTGAACTGGGCTGACTGGGCTGTGCAAAATAACCACACAAGAGACACAAATACCTTTTTCTTTGGGGTCGCTGTGACGGCTCCTCTAACCTTAAGGGTCCCCAGAAAGAGAGAGAACGAGAGCACGCGCTGACCCCTTTTATTGAGGAGAAGCTATTCAAATGAGGCAAGGAGTCAGGTTTCAGGGGGCTGAGTCTAGCTTCATGATGTCCACTGTCAGCAGGTTGACTGACACCTGGGTAGGCCACACCCAAAGACACAGTAAGAGAGGGGGACACACCCAAGGCACTTCCATGGAAGATTCTATCCTAAACAGGGCAAGGGGTTATATTACAAAGGAACAGGAGAGCATAGCTTCATCCATGGGGCTGTAGCAAGACACACTGACCCTCGAACCCAAGCAGGGTGGGGAAAGCTCTGCCACATTTCTGTGACTGAGCGCCTCAGCACCCAGCTGGGGAGTGTGACTCAGTCACGTGCAAGGTTGGTCTCCCACCCTGGGGGATGCTGTAGAGAAAGTGAGGAATACAAAGGCCTCAGAGCCCTGGAGCTGCTTCTCACTCCACAGAATCATTTAGGGAAACAATGACAATCTCAGCTTCCCCACATTCTCAGTGCAACTTGCCGGTTGCAAGCCTGGTTCCTGTGGTTACCACACTAAACAGTCTCTTGTCTCTTTCAGTCATGAGGTTGGAGAATCAGAAAAACCACACTCAGTCCCTCACCATCAGGGCTGCCAGGTGGCAGACTCCAGGGTCAGGACGCATCTCCCCCGACGGCTCTTTAGACAAAGGCCATGTTCCTTTATCCTGGGCTCCGGACAGCCTCCAGGGGTCCACGACAAAGTCAGAACCCATGGGGATCACGACACACACACAGACATGCGTGTGACAGATCAACATTTTGAGCACCTTGAATTTATTGAATTTTTGTCCATTAAATATTTTAAAATGAAAACTACATTAATTCCTCATACAACCATGAAAAAAGTAAAAAACAAAACAAAACAAACAAACAAAAAACAGAAATTAGAACATTACACAGAAAATAGAACATTGCTAATTAAACATGGTAAAAATTTGGGATGTACATGCATTCAAGGGCGAATCAGTCAAGGCAGGACCATGATTGTTAACTGAACTCGGTTTATAAATGTGCAGGTCGGAGTCTATAGTCATTGCACCAACTAGAGCGGCTGGACGTAAACCTTGTGCTTTGCCCATCTAAAACCTAGCTTTGCTCCTCCCTAGACAACTAAGATGCCAGAAATGACTCAGGATCATGTAGAAGAAGAAGCTAAAATATTCTGGGAGGAAGGGATGAGATCTAGCCTATCTTTGTAGCCATGATGATTAAGAAGATTCTGCTGCAATTAAAATGATCTTCTTGGTGACAGTAGGGAAGAGGGAAGTTGGGGGAGAGTCCAGCCTGTGTAGGATCAGCAGCACTTGACTTCTCGTGGGGAAGGAGAATACTCACCACTTTAGTGATGTAGTCTCAGTGTCATCTTTTCCCCCAATTCATACGTTGGAACCTGATACCCATTTTTATTGGCAGCGATGGGGATGCACCTAGGGCCTAGTGCATGCTAGGCTGTTGCTCTAGCACTCAGCTACTTCTCCCTCCCTCCAGACTGAGAATGGTGAATGGTTCCTAACTGGACACTCAATGCTTGCCCTTGAAGCTTCAAGTAGTCATTTTACCTCCACGGCCCATTACAAGCTGGGGAATAGCTAATCCACTTACCCATAAATTGGCTCTGCCGAGGATAACAAGACTCCAAGGCACTTTCCAGTCCCATGGATCCTGTATGAGCATCAGGAAGACACCTGAAAACCTTTTCAGTTTGGAAGGAGCCGTGCAATAGATGGGAGTGATGTGTGCAATAATACTCGGGGTGCAGCATTTCCCACGTGTATTTCTACTGTGTGTGGAGCTGGAAGGGAAGAATCTCAATGTAGGTGCATCACAGGATGAAAAGGGCCCAGGTCATGGTGGTGATGTGTTCAGGAGACACGTCCGACTCATACCAGCCAGAAAATGAGGGAGAAATAATTTTCCCTGTGCTCCTTGACTGACAGTGGAAGCTGTAGGCAGCACCATCTGGTACCAGTTGCCCTGAGTAACCATAAGCATCGCCTTGTAGTGTTTAGGGGACGAGTGTAAGCAGGTCCTATGGCACTGCAGGCTGCATGAGCCAGTGGCGCACACTCCTAGGAGAGCGGCTCCCTGCCCCACCCCCATTTATGGCTTTGGGAGCACTCGTTATATAAACACTAAAAGGCTTTCAAATAAGTTTTCCCTTTCTGCTTAAATTAACCTGAGTCCGATTTTGAAGGTCAAAGGGAGGTTTTGCAAAACACAGGCTGCAACCAAGGTGTCATAAATCTTCCTAGAAAACCAACTTGGTCCTTTCCTAATTCTGAAAACAGGAATCATAAAGAATTCGATATATGTGTGCTGTACATGGTGACCAAAAAAATAGAGCCAACGCATTGCAAAGCGTTTCCAGCTAGTTTGGTCTTCTCGTTGTAGCGGGAGAGACAGGCGCCAACATTATCACCCAGCTCCTCGAGGTACGTGCCTGAGCAACGGCAGCAAGAGCCCGGCTCCCTCGGGTCTCATTACTGGTGGTTTTTATTGCCTGTGGCCCCTGGGGAAGGCAGGCGCTCATGGAGGGCCTCTTCTCCTCCGTCTACTGAAGGCAGATCATGTCCTCAGGGATGACATTCTGGATGCTTCCAGGAGGCGCTGTTTGTCATGGCCGGGTTCAAATGAGAGGAAGCGAGAACAACTGCATAAATACGTTCTGTGGGGGCAATTTGCCCTTCATCAAGCCATAATATTTGAACATTATCACTTTTATTGGAAATTGTGCCTGCAAGGAGAACGTACGATGCTGGGAATTTCTGTGATCCTGTTCCAAAACATAACCTGTGACTCCAGGGAAAGTAAAGGCAAGATTCAGAGGAAATGCCCGCTAACTAGCAAGGGTGTCGATTCATTACCCCCTCTGCCGACTCTGGTGCACCTCGGTGTTCTGAATCTCAAGAAGGAGAAACGGTCCTGACGTGCACAGGATACAAAACAGACCGGCAATTTAACAGAAATTCAGGGATAGAAAAGAGATGGGATGAGACCCTGCCCAGTCTCTTCATGTAACAAGTTGGGAGCTGAGCCTCCAGGAAGATAAATGAATTGGCCAAAGTTGCATCATGGAGTAAGGCCATGCTCATTGCTAGGTTTCATGTGTCAGTTTGCATGAAATTGGAATTCTGTTTTGGAGCATAAAGCAGTGTTCTTCAGACTTCAGTGTGGTTAGGGATTATGTGGGGGATCTGATTAAAACCAGATCCTGATGGGTATGATTAAGATGTTCCTGGGATCTGCCTTTCTAACCCACCCCTAGACCGATGCTAATGGCTCACAGATATGAACTTGGGTGCACATTGGAATCACCCCAGCAGCTTTAAAAATACTGATTCCTTGGTGTCCATCTGCTCTGGTTTGGATCTATGGTGTCCCCTGAAAGCTCATGTGAGACATTTCTGCAAGAATGTTCAGAGGTCAAATTATTAGGTGATGAGAGTTGCAACCCAATCACTGGATGAATCCACTGGTTGGGATTAACTAGGAAGCAACTGCAGGCAAGTAGGGTGTGGCTAGAGGAAATAGATTGCAGGGGAAGTGCCTTTAGGGTTTCTAATTTGTTCTGGTGAATGAGACCTGTCTCTTTAGCTCTCTAGCTTCCTGGCTGTCTCTCCTTGGTCACACCCTCCCGCCATGGTGCTCTGCCATGGTCTCAGGCCCAGAGCCATGGAGTTGGCTGACTGTGAACTGAACCTCTGAAACCTGAGCCAGAATGAACTTTCCACTATCTCCGTGGCTCTTGTCAGGTTTTCTATCATCGTGATGCAAAGCTGTCTAACGTACCATCGATGAATGGAAAAGGAATGGAAAAGTAATGGAACACGGTGGACCATCCTGAAGACGTAAAACATGAGTGAAATCCTGCTATTTGTAGCAACATAGATGACCATGGAGGACATTACATTAAGAAAGAAGCCAGATGTAGAAAGAAAAGCATGAGACCTCTCACTTCCACGTGGGATCTAAAAGTGTTCCCAGAGGCTGGGAAGGGAGACAGTGACCGGGAACGGTTCCTGGGGACAGAGCTGCCCTGGTGGGGAAAGTAACTTCTAGGGTTCTGTAGCACAATAGGGCAGCTGGGGTCAGCACCATTTAACTGCACATTTCAAAATAACTGATTTTGAATTTTCCCAACACAAAGAAATGATAAGTGTTGGAGGTTATAGTTACGTCGGTTATTCTGATCTGTGTTGAAATATCACACTGTACCCCATAAATATATGCAATCATTATGGGCCAATTAAAAAATCAATAATTTAAAAAAAAATACTGTTTGCTAGGCCCACTCTCCCTAGAGAGCCTGATTAATTTGCTCTGAGGTACGACCTGGACATTGAGATTCTTAAATGCTCCCCAAATGATTTGAATATGTAGCCAAGTTTGAGTATCGCTGCTGTAGATTACTTTTACTTGTAAAGTAATTATTTATGAGGAGGATGGCATTTAGGACGACGTTTTAGAGACTCTGCACCATCCTTTGGTCCCAGTGAGTGAATGAGAGTCGGTTCAGAGAGGTGAGGCTTGGCAAATTAACTAACACACGGTTGGTGAGGAAGCTGACCCTCCTGGAAAGCACACTTTCCCACGTGGAGAGAGCGAACAATCATCTTGACGAAGGGAGTTTCCTATAACAAACATCATAACCTAATAGAGGTTAGAAGTCAGAAGACATCAGAAATGTTTGTTAAACATTTACTTTAATAGAACAGGAAAACTCTGGTTCTGTTAGTCAACAGATTTAGATCCTCCTTCACCCTAACAAGGTAGGGAAGAAGGAGAGATTTAGGCTGATTTTAATGTCAGTGTACACCAAACTGCTAAGATAACGATATAAAAGTTATTAGCTCAATGCTTTTAGTATTTCAGAGGTGCTCACATCTAAATCTTTTTTTTTTTTGAGTTTCACTTGAACTGCTTGCCCCCAAATTCCCATAACTTCTAATTTTAAATTCAGTTTTAATTAAGGCTGAATTCAAGGTACCCTCGGTTCCCCACGTCTATGGATTCAACCAACTGTTGATCCAAAAAAATTGGCATCTGGGCTGAGTACATTGAGTCCCTTTGCCCTGTCACCCCCGCCCCTAAATCTACAGTGTGACACCTGTAGCATTTGCATGGTTTTAGGAACTATAGATTATCTGGAGATGAATTAAAGTATATAGAAGAGTAGGCATATTATATGCAAATGCTGTACCACTTCCTATAAGGATAGAGAACACCCACAGATTTGGGTATCTGTGGGGAGTTCCTGGGGAATCACCCCTGTGGACACGGAGAGGGGACTGCAGTTAGAAGTCACCATCATTTATTTCCACCCCATCACGAGATCTCTGTGCCCAAAGACTTGCCCTTTGCCCCAAGAGTGTGGGATTCCTTTCCCAATCTGAAGGCTGTCCCTCTTCTTTACCAAGTTTCCACACCTGAGTTGGGACACCTGTTTGTCAACTGCCAGTCAATCAACACCAACCCCGCAGGAGAGGAAACAGGAATCCCAGTTTCTCATTCCCCGTCCGCATCGCTGCCGTATTTTCTGGGATCTTTATCGTTAGATGACCAAGTTTTCTTCCAGAAGGCACTGAGGCCTCGAAAGTGAATCGATTCCAAAGTTCAAAGAGGAAATCACCCGAGAGAGAAATGCAGGCTTGTCTTGGGTTAGAAACGGAGACCTCTGCGGATCAGCAAGAATCTCTGGGAGGTCATTTTTATGTATTCTACCTTGGCCAGAAAACACACTGACCTTGGCAAACAAATCAGAATTCAGATCCCATGAGCTGCTTCTCTTTGGGGTCACCGTCCGTCCTTCAAGCTGGCTTTAAACATCAGACCAAAGCGTTCACTCATCAGAACAGGCGAGCCCGGCTATGGTTTATTACATGTGAAAGTTGCTGCCTAAGACGGTTTAAGCCTTCTTCCCCGGAGCATGCGGCGTGTTAGTCACTGGAGTCCATAGAAACAACGCAGAGGGTCTGATTCCCCTGAAAACGCGAGCTCTCTGGGACATGCTCTAGAAAGACGTGGCAGGAGTGAAGCACAGCTAAGACGTGCCAGGTGTCAGGTACAGAATAATGGCCCCCAAATCCACATGCTGATCCCCAGAAGCTGTGAATGGGTTAGGGTCTGTGGCAAAAGTTGCAGATGGAATTAAGGTTGCTATTCTGCTGACCTTGAGGGGCAGATCTTAGCCTGGATTATCTGGGTGGGCCCCACATAATCATGAGGGGCCATAGAAGTGAAAAAGGAAGCAGAGTGACAGAAACAAAGAGGTGAAGATATGCAAAGGACCTGGCCTGATGGTGCTTGCTTTGAAGATGGACGAATGATCCTGTCTTAGTTGGTTTTCTGTTGCTATAACTATATGCTGCAGACAAGGTAATTTATAAAGACTAGAGGTTTATGTAGCTCACAGTTCTTCTGGAGGCTGGAAAGTCTACCAGCATGGTCCCGGCACCTGATGAGGGCCTTCTTGCTGCTGGGGACTGTATGCAGAGTCCCAAGGCACAGGGCATCACCTGGTGAAACAGAAAGTTTGGTCACTTGGGTGTTTCCCTTTTTATAAACTAACATGACTATGGGGGTCCCCCTTGATGACCTCATCTGATCTGAATTACCTTCCAAAGGCCTCGCCTCCCGATTCCATTAACGCCCCACTTTGGGGATTGAATTTCACCCTGAGCTTTGGAGGTACAAACATAGGAAGGCATAAGCCAAGGAGGGCGGTAGGACTCGAAACCCCAAAAGCCCAGGAAACAGATTCTCCCCAGAAAAGGCTGCGTCTGCTGCCTCCTTGGTTGCAGCCCAGTGAGGTTGCTGCGGATTTCTGATTTTCAGAATGGCAGGGTGATGATCTGCACTGTTTTAACTGCTGTGTCTGCCGTCACTTTCTCTAAGAGCAATAGGAAGTGGATCAGCAGGACACCTGAATGGTGCTGCTTCCTGAACACTTCCCAGAGAATTTAAGGAAAATCCTCTTTTTTCACCTTTACTGAGATTGAAAAATAAAGATGGTACGTGTTTGTATTGTCCTTAAAGAAAAGGGGAACAGTAAACTCCACACACCTCCATGCCCCCCTCTGTTCCCCCAAACGCAGCCCCATTAGGGGTGAGAGCAAGCCTGAGCGTCCAGCTGCTCATTACCCCGAGGGACACTGGGGCCGGGCCAGGGCCAGGGCAGGGCAGGGCAGTGGTGTCTGTAGAGAGCCCCTTCTCACATGTCTGCTCTTTGGACTCTGGTCACTTGGTCCGGCTAAGAGTGGATGCAGATGCTGTTGATGCCTCTGCAGCAGCCTCACGTGCAAGGTGACTGAGGCAGAGCTGAGGGCCTGTGGAAAGGACAACTGTCCCTCCTCCAGCCAGCACCACTGGGCAGAGCACCGAGCGGGAGGGAGGGAGGCCCTGCCTCGCCAAGTGACGAGGAGCAGAGGGGCTCTCCTCCCACCAGCATTTCTCCATGAATCCTGTGCCCCATACTCCGTCTCTGGGTGCTCTCTTTGGTCTCTCGGCCAGCAGTCCCACTGTCCTGGCACAAGCGGCTGTGGACGTGACAGTACTCAAGGTGAACAATATGAAGCTTTGAGATATATACACATTGTGAGGCGGCCACCATCAATAAGCTACTTGACATTTCCACCTTGGATAGTTACTGTGTGTTGTGGGGGAGGAGAACGCTTAGCTTCTGCTTCCTGCAAATTCCAACTGTGGTCCTGCACCCCAGAGCGCTGCTTCAGTCAGTGAGGGACTGAGTGTGCGACGGGGGTCCCCTGTGGCCCAGGTGGCAGCAGGCTGCACCACTAGGTCTGTGCAAGGGTGTTCTGTGAGGTGCACGCAGTTAAACTGTCTAAGGGCGCGTTGCCCAGAACATACCTCATGGCAGGGGGCACGTGGCTGTGCACATGGTTGTCAAGGAACGTCACCCTAAGAACTGCACGTCTATGTCGTAGCCCTCCTGGGTGGACCCTGCCTGCTGTTCGGGGTCACTGAACACTGAGCTCTGCCTCCTCCGGGCCTCTCTCCTGCTGCCCCGCTTCCTGGGCTGAGCAGCCTGCTGGGAGCTATGGCTGAACACCTGTGGCCCTTTCCAGCGCTTGCTGTCTCTGGTGGCTGGGAGGGATCATCGTCTCTGTGGTCCTTAGCACACGTTTATTAGAACTCTTGGCCACTCCCCTGCCTGTCCTTCTCCCTGCCTCTGTCAGGAAGAGGGCTTGTCACTCTAGGGTGTTTCTGATTTGCATGGGACACTTTGTACTGAGGTCTGCTCTGTGCCAGATGCCGAAGCACTTGGGGAATGTTTGCTGCAGAGGTTTTAGAGTAAAGTGTCCGGGCAGTTGAGGTAAAATTGTGATTGACATTCTTCTTGATCCCATTTGGTGTTCTTTACGTAAGAAAATGGGGCAGATGTGACTCACAGTCAAGGGAGGAGCACAACATGGACTTTGGGGGCAGCTGGACACCAGTGCCCGGGTCGGATGGCCTGTGCCAACCTGGAGCCACCACATCCTGGTCCTGTGATCTTATGTGCGTCATGTCATTGGGCATTCAGTTTCCTTACCTGCAAAATGGAATGATAATAACATAACAGCACAGTTGCTTTTACAAGAAGAAAATGAGATAATTCAGATCTGCTAAACCACTGCTTCGAATCATAGTTATTATGTTAAATTGTGCTTTCCTTCTGGCCTTAACTGCCAGGCAGCTTAAACTCTGGGTGGTGATCAGTCCTGGAAATGGTCCTTAGACTGCGGATCTGTCCTCGTGGTTTGTCTATATCCTGCCCCATTCCTTTCATAAAAATGTTTATTTACTATTTGACTTAAGACTTACTCTGTGCAACGATAAAGAAACGGAGTCACCTGAAGTCTCTCTTGCAAGTAGACGTGATCCCCAATGTGATGGCATCAGGTGGTGCCCGTGGGCGGTAACCAGGACGTGAGCGTGGAGCCCTCCTGAGTGGGATTCAGGCCTTTATGGACGAGGTCCCAGACCCTCCCCGCTCCTGTGGTGTGTGGACACAACGAGCAGGTGGCTGCCTGTGAAGGGAGAATGGGCCCTTACTGGACACAGAACTGGCCAGCACCTTGACCCTGAGCTTCCTGGCCTCCAGAGAGGTGAGAAATAGATTTCTGTTCATCAGCCACTCGGCTTGTGATACTCTGCCCCATCCACCTGAACAGACTAAATGAAATATCGGAGCTCAGAGGTAAGGGTACGGCCACAAAAAATTACCAAAAATGTGGAAGTGGCTTTGGAGCTGGGTGGTGACCAGGAGCTGGGGGGTTCTGAAAGAAAGTGTACCCTGCCTTAAATGCATCATGGGGACGATTCTGGTGACAGCCCAGAATTTTTTAAAAAGCCTCTCTCACCCCGGGCAGCACCTAAGCCACCCTACAGGGTGTTGGGAGGAAGACGAGAACCAGCGAGCTGATGCACCTCCGACAGACCTATGGTGGCCTCGGCAACTCAGGCACGCCTGTGACAGAGCAGCCAGAAATCAGTTTCATCATGTTTGTTTCTGTGCTATGGGGAAGGGGGCTTGGGAGCGATAGCATTGGATATTTGGCTGAGGAAGTCCCTGAGCGAGGTCCTGGAGCAGCAGCCCGACTCCTCTGACTGCTCAGAGTGAAACAGCAACGGCCTGGAGACCCAGTGGCCCTGCACTGGACGTAGAACTTGAGCGTCTCCACGATCCTCGGCCTGTGCAACCTGACCCAGGAGAAGCCTGCTCAGGAGAGTCCACCACGGTGCTGTGGCATCGGCCTTCTGTGGTGTGGAGCTGGCCACCCAGCAGGACACCCGTCAGATGAACAGCAGGAAGAGCCTGTCCAGCCTCAGTTTGTCAAGATGTGGCTGCCCCCTTCTCCAGGGACAAGGAAGGAGGATCCAGGAAGAATAGAGATCATCAGGCTGCCCCCTTGGTTTCCAGAAAGGTGACCGTTATCTAGCTTTCACAGGCCAGGTGACCTCTGCCCCACTAGAGGTCCCAGAGCCGTGGAGGCAGAGCTGCCCAGCAGGTCCCGGGGTGTACAGTTCTGCTGTGCTGTGCTGCGGGGCAGGGCCTCTGCCTCAGTGTGTCCAGGAGGTGGGACCCCCACACCAGTGGGCCTGGAAGGCTGTGTGCTGTCAAAGGGGGGTTGGTTTCCGGTGGAGTGTGGGTTCCCTGGGGCTGCCATCCCTTCCTTCCTGATTTCTCCCTCTGGGAAGGGAATGTGCCTCGAGTCTGACCCACCCCTGTACGTGGAAGCACATCACTGTGTTTGGTTTTACAGATTCACAGCTGGGGAGGGACAGGCCTCAGGGCTGGCCTTCGCTTGAGGGTCACCCTATTTGCCATGTTCCATTCAGAGGACATTTAGATAAGACTTGAGCGTTAGACTTTAAAGTGGATGCTGGTGTGATTTAAGATTTTGGGGGCTATTGGGATAGAAAAAATAAACATTGCATATGAGAAGGACCTACATTGAGTGGCTGAGGTCAGAATCTCACACTCCAACCCCAAATTCACATGATGAACCCTAAACTGCAGGGCGATGTGTTTGGAAGTGGGTACGTGGTGGTGAGTAAGTCACTAAGTGGGTGGAGAGCAGGATCAGCGTCCTTACCAAGAGACTTCAGAGAACTGCCTTGCCCTCGTCTGTCATGGGAGGTCACCAGGAGAAGATGACCACCCACAAACAGGAAGGGGACCCTCACTAGGCTCCGAATCAGTTGGCACCTTGTTCTTGACCTTCCCAGCCTCCAGGAAGTAAGAAAGACATTTCTGTTCTTTATAAACACCATAGTTTATGGTGTTTTGTTACCAACAGGCCAAGACAAATTGCTTTGGAGATAAACTTCCACTTGAAAAGCCTCCAAATGCAAAAATATTTGTGTCAAGTTCATGAGCTAAAGAACATGTGTTCGTATTGGTTTGCAAGGGGTACTGTAAGACATGACCAGAGGAAGGATGTGTTAAACAACAGAAATTAACTGTCCATAGTTTTGGGAGACTGGGATTGTGAGGTGAAGGGATCAGCCCAGTGGGCTCTTCTGAGGGCAGACAACCTGGTCCGTGCCTGTCCTGGCTTCTGGTGGCCTGTTAGCGACCTGGTCTTCCTTGGCTTACAATGCGTCCCCCGCTCTGTCTTCACCTTTACCTGGTGTTCCCCTGTGAGTCTCTCTCTCCACCCATGTTTTTCTTTTCACAGGACACCATCATATTGGATTGGGGTCCTCCCTAATGACCTTGGTATAATGAGGTTCTTTTTCGTAAAGATCCTATTACCAATAAGGTCTCAGTCTGAGATGCTAGAGATGGGGAACTCAGCCCGGTTTCTCTGAGGTGCTGCAGCTCTACCCCAACACTGTTCTAGGTCAGAAATGAACGTGTGGCTTCTGGAAGGTCAGCTTTGGGCTATTCTAATACACAAAGAGGACCCGCCATTTGGCCCTTCTGGCCGTTAGCAATAACTGCCCCTCTGGGCTCAGTGTCCTCCTGTGTACTCTGGGCTGGGATGAGGTGACCACGGAGCACCTTCCTGCTCTGACTTCTGGTGTCCCTATGGATGCACTGACCTGTCACTCACCTTGGTGACAAGCTTCAGAGGTTGCTAAGCATCCTCAGGGCGGTTACTTCCTCACAAAGCCAGGTTAGGGACCGACGAGCATCTTGTTTTTTAGATGCAGAGAAATAAGCCCCTGGCCCAGGTGCTCACTGCAGGTCACAGCCACGTCCCGAGACCCAGGGCCCAGTGTATTCTTCCATCATCAAGTCCAGGTGGTGGAAAGTGAAAGGCGGGGTCTTCAAGGACATGGATACCTGCGTCTTGTTGGAGTCGTGAGTGCTGCTTTAAAATCCCCACAGGCCGCGAGAGCCGACTGCGAGTTAGGCACCCCAGTCGTGGGAGAAACCCAAACCTTTCTGTGACCTTATGACGAAGACGGTAAAAGGTGGAAATATCACGTGGCGCCATCTCCCAGCCCTACTACAAAAGTGAATCACGGGGCTCTCAGCCATCATTTCCACCATGGAAATAATTCCTTAGGAAGAGGAAGTCTATCAGGGCTCGTGGATTTAAGTATTCAGGTCATTTATTTTTGAGGCTTGAGGAGCCCAGGGCTTTATTTCTACTCAGGAACTAGAAAATAGAAAAAGCTCTTGCGGTGGTGTTTGAGAAGCCTGTTGAGAAAAGGAGGAGCGTCAGCTCCAGTGTTGACTCCGTGAAATCTGCCAAGGTCCGTTCTACTGGATGCTGTTTAGAATAAAGTGGGCCACCAGCTTCCCACCAACGGGACACGTGTGTCCAGGGTGTTGAATCTCGGCTCTGACCTTAACGATGCTCTTCATCATCAGGAGGCCAGCCCCTGTGAGATGCGTGGTCCACGATGGGCAGAGGTGGGCAGCCCAGGGGCTCGAGCTCCAGAGCTCAGCAACGCAGGGGGCCCTCGTCCACAGAGAGATGCCTGGTCCTGGGAGCCGTCCACTCTGAACAGTGGAGGTCTCCAAAGGGAGAACTTCCTGCGAGCCTCCGGGGTAGGTGCTGAGTTGGCACTGGTGGAGTCACAGTGGAGTGGTTGTTAAAGGACAGGTGCGATTTAGGATTGTTGTAGGGACAGACGAGGCGAGGCACCCCAGAGAGCAGGAAACAGTTTTATTTGGCTGCAGCCAGGTTCAGCGGGTACAGCCTTTGCTGTCATCACTCAATCCCCTGAACCTCGAGTTCAGGGAGTTTCAGAGTTTTAGACCCAGCAGGTAAGGGGAGGGGCTCAGAAGTCTGCACAAGTTCACATAAAGGCAGCTTTTTCTTTCACTGTTCTGGACATGTTAACTCTTCACGGACAACACCTGAGAAGGGGGGAGCTTGTTTCTATCCTCTCCCTGCCAGCTGCTACCATGGAGCCCAGTTGTAACTTATCTTAAAAATGTAGACATCTCTGTGAAGCCCCAGCTCCAGGCCAGAGGCCTTGTTTGCACATTTCTTCAAAGTACCATACTGGATACGTTTGTGAAAAACTAGTCAGGGGGTGCCCAGCACCTGGAGTGCTGGTATCTTCTTGGCCAGTGGCCAAGTAAACAGGGTGACACGAAAATAGGAAGTTTATCTACAATGGACTCTTTTGCTGACAGTCCTAAAATCAGCCATAGTGAGGAGGGCTTTTCTGTGGAGAAAGGAGGTGCCACTTCAGGATGAGTGGGTGTGCAAAGGAGGGGTGGCTGTCATGTGCTGAGTGCCCGTTGTCCACCAGCATTGAGGATTTGGTGTATTATAGGGGGACCCTCGGTAGGTCTGAGGCTGGGCCTTGCTGAGGGAGGCTGTGCCTGGGGAGTGCCCTTCTCCTTCTCTCCTCCTGACAATAATCACATCATCCCTTGGTATCATGGAGCAGAGGTTCCAGGACCCTGTCTACACCCAAATCGGCAAATGGTCAGGTCCTTTACACAGAATGGCATTAGCCTGCACACCTCCCCCGTACTTTAAATCATCTAGGTGACTTGGGACCCCTGAGAGAGTGTCCGTGTTGTGTAAACAGCTGGCCTGTTGAACTGTTTAGGGAATAAGGACAAGAAAAAGGTCTGTGCCTGTTTGTTACAGATGCAATCTTCTTCCTGGGTACTTTTGATGCGGGGTTGGTGGACCCCAGGTTTGGAGCATCTGTGTGCTTGGGAATGGGTGGGAGTGCGTGCATCAGTTACCTGCCCAGGTTGGACAGGTACGCTGAGAGGTACACAGCTGGAGCCAGGTGGCCAGGTGGGAAGGACTCAGGATGGTCTAAACCCATTTGCCAAAGTACAGGAAGTCTCTCCCCCAGGGAACCCTCCCCTGAGGTGGGGCATGGTCTGCAGGTCTGGCTTCCCATGGAGATGCTCGGGGGGTGGACACTCCTTCCACGTGGGAGCGCTCTGCCCATCCTGTGCATTTCTGTGCCTTGGCCACCAAAGTGACGTTTGGTCTATTCCCGTGTCAACCTGATTTCAGGACCCACGCCGTGATGCCACTGTGACGATCATCCCTCTGATTCTTTTATTTAATCTGCACAAAAGTTGTCCTACCCATGGTCTCTGGACAATAGCCAAAGGCCACCAGGAATGTCCTTATAGTGAGCGAAGCTTTGTCCATGACTTGACACAGCGAGGGAGCCAGTGTGCCCCGGGGGACTGCGAGCCGTCTCATGAACGAGGGGTGCTGAGGAAGGGGAGCAGCCAGCGGCTCAGCTTCAGGTCACGGGAGTCCTAGGGACCCACGGCTACAGCAGCTTGTCTGGGCCTTATTTTGGAAAGCATCGGTGCCAATGAGCAGGTATCCCGGGTGCAAGGTTGGGTGGGTCACAATGGGCTTATCTTGGTTTGTCTGGTGGGTTGTTTGCTCTGTGAGCGGGCGGGATGCTTTCTCATGAATGTGGCTGGGTTGCCGCCTCATTCCCCTTTACTACTCAGCTGTCCCCAGGGCGGCTCTTGGCCTTCCTGCTGTTTCTCTGCCACAGAGGCTGGGAGAGGTCAAGTACTTGCTCTGTGACACTTGCCCCGGGTCTGGCAAAGGCAGGGCAATGGTGAGTGTGGGAAGGAGAACTGGTCAGAGCTGGAGGGAGCCAGCCTGGAAAGACAGGTGGCCCCTCAGGAGTCTCGGACCTTTTATTCTGCACGTAATTTCCAGCCTCTGGGGGTGTCTGGGCAGGGCTGGGGCATGGGCAGAGCTGGGAGAAAGAGCTACATATCCCGGGGGACTAAAGGTGTCGTGACCAGGCCGAGGGACAGTTAGAATTTTAACACGTTCTCTGAGGTAGCCAAACTCCATCCTAGAGGGAGGAAAGGGTCATCCAGGACAGAGGCTGAAGACCCAGAGCCCATCCTCCTGGCTTCTATGTTGTCATCACTGGTGGTCAGTTCTTGCCCCGTCAGTGGAACTGGTCTGCGATTCTGAAGGCTGGAGGAGTGGTTCTCAAAGTGGGGTCCCTGCACCAACAGCCTCAGCCTCACCTGGACAGGTAAGCCGTACAGACCCCCAGGCCCCATCCACACTGGCTGACTCGGGGACTCTGGGGCTGGGGGCCCCGTCTTCTGTGGTTGAGCAAGTTCTCCATGGCTGCTGCCCACACTGGCTTGAGTTTGAGAGGCTCGGTGCCGCAGGACCTCTGCAGGTCCAACAGATGTTGAGCACACAGGAGTCTGGACCAGCATTAAGCTTCTTTAAATAAAATGAAACCCCTTCCCATCTGGACAAACTGAGCGGTGGTACCATCTTTGCAGTCCAGCCCCGCCTGGTGTGGCTTTAAAGTACCTCTTCCCAAGTCTTCAGGAATGTTGAAGGCCGCTAGGTAAAGTCAGAAAACACCATCTCATAAACTCACAGATCGCAGTTTACGCCTTTCTTCCTTTGTTTTATTTTTAAGCACAAGGGACAGAGCAGGGAGGCACCTTGAGGAATTACGTGCATGTTAATTGTGGCCCGTCGCTTCCGGTGACAAGGTTTTTATTTTGTGGCCCTTTACAACCTTTATTAGAAACAGGACCTTTGTGTTACTGTCGGTTGCCCCGGGAGTTTTAAAAGAACTGATTTTCTGTCAGAAAAGATTGGAATCAATTGCGGTCTTTCCTTCTAGATACTGCTAAAACATTTATTTAAGAGTCAAGCCGCTTGCCTGGCCTTATCTGTATTCGGAACAGCTTGTCCAATGGAATAGAATCCGTTCACGCCTTTGCTCTCCAGGTTATTGACAAAGCACACACTCGATGTGACTCACAGCCAGGATCCCGTCTTCTGGGAAAATGTCTCTCTAAACTTGTCTGGAAGAATTATTTTATTACGCTTTTTCCAAGCCAGCTCAAGAACACCTGGATGGGAAGTTCCCCAGGTGAGGAGGCAGGAGGGCAGGGACCACCGGTGCCTCCCGAGGGCTTCGGGGCGAAAAGGAGAGGGTCTCCTCCGTCTGGCCTGGATCCTTCAGCAGAATACCGGGGTTAGCTGCGTTCTAGAACCACAGACTCTGTGTTCCGCCCCTCTAGAAGCCGGCTGCTCCTTTCACTTATGGAGACAACACCGTGTTGAATACGCGGATTAAAACGCAGACGCTTCCTTTCTTTCTGAAATTAAATTAAAATTGACACATGGTAATTGTACACACAAATAAAAGAGGAAGAAAGTAACCAACATCTCTAAAACAAGCAGAAAGCGGCCGGCACAGTGGCAGGAACAATCACCTGGAATGCAGATGGATGGAATTCCTCACTTAAAAGATGTGGAAATGCTGAATGGATCAAAAAATCCAAGATGGAACTAAGTGGTCCCTGGAGGAGACTCACTCCACCGGGAGGACGGGGCCTGGGTGTGAAGGGTGGAAAGCGGGTTACTCTGTGCCAAGTCCTTGGCCTTGATTCTAACCCTGAGATCCACCTCAGGAGGTGGATAATCCAAACATAGATCAGGAATCTCAAGGAGGCCCACGGGGACCAGGGACTGACTCGGGAGCCCACCCCTGGTGAGGGGGACTCGAGGTCCGCCTGCCTCTGCGGGCTCCACGCAGCCCTTCCCACACCCCTCCCCCGAGGGCTCCGTGACTGTCAGGAGAGCTGGTCCCTGCCGCCCGCGGTGCCTGGAGCACAGAGGTCCTCCCTCACTCTGAAAATGAATCTCAGGGCAGGTGAGGGCCAGGGAGGCCGAGGGCCTGTGGCTTCTCCTGGGGACCCCTCATTCATGGGTGTGACACTAAGGCATGTTCTGGAAAACAAACAAAACAAGAATCGAGTTTAGCAATTTTCTTGAAACGAAGTCTCTGAACAGATATATTTCCTCAAAATGCCCTGCACCTGTACAGTGTGTTTTGAACCAGCCAACAGGGGCCATTACACTGAAGAATGTGAGCAAGCTCCTTGAACAAAGGATTGCAGAATGCAGGACCCGGGATAATGGATGCCATGTGTTTGCTGTGTACACAGCTTGTGGAAAAAAGGGTTTCTGAAGAACATTTCAAGAGACGCAAACTGCAAATGGGCCAGGCTGCTAAACATAGCTACAGAAAATTATCAGACAGTCTGCTCGTTCAATAATTAAGTGTTGTTTAGAGATTAAGTGAAGCAGATGGCACCCAGCTAAAGAGCTGATAGAGAACCTACCTTCCCATGATTTAAAAGAAAGCAGGTGTTCCTGCCCAACATCTTCTCCTTTACCATCTACTGTCCACCAGTTAAAGGCTGCTAAGATGACCCTGCCAGAGTTCAGAGTCTGCAGACTATTGCTGTGCCATTTATTTCTCTGACACTGCTTTTCTCTGAAGGACTGGGACTTGGTCTCCTTGATGCTCTGACATTCTTGTTTTGCCTGACTGTAACAAAGTGCCAGAGGCTGGGTGACGTAAAAAGAAAAGTTCACTGAACTCACAGTTTTCGGAGTGAAAGTCCAAACAGCTTGGGTCCAGTCTAGTGAGGGCCCCTTGACGGTTACCCATCATGGCAGAGGGCATCACAGTGGCAGCATGTTCAGGAGAGAGAGATCACGTGATAAGACGGGAAGCCAGAGACTGAGTCACTCCTTCCTCCCTTCCTTCTTGGAGCTGGGGATGGAATGCAGGGCCTCACACACGCTAGACAAGCACTCTACTTCTGGCCCCCAGCCCCCAGCCCAGTTTCTCACGAGGACCCACAGGGTCCCATGAGAAGTGTCCCCTGTGACCCAGCTGCCTTCCATGAGGCCCCACTTTGTAAAGGCCCTGTCACCTCTTGTGGCCACACCGAGGACCACACTCCCCGCAGGAGCACACCCACCCCAAGCCTTTCGCCCACCTCTCACTGACCTTCACCAATCTCTTGGTCCTTGTCCCCCCCCAGCTGGCAGCAGACCCCAGGGACGGTCCTGTTCTGGAGGCACCTCGGATTCTCTCTGAAAGACAAGAAGGGTGACTCCCACTCCCAGCCCGTGGTGGGCCGTGTCCTCCTGTCCTGTCCTCACATCAGGCCCCCACTGGCCTGGTCCAAGTCCACAGCAGGCCCTGGGGACCAGGGCTGGGAGCACCTCTCCCCCTTACCTGCAGCTTCAGGGTCTGTCTTCAGGAAATGCTCAGCCGTTGAGGGTCTAGTGGGCTCAGAAGTCAGGAAGGGGAGGCTAAGCAGGTCCCTAAAACTCTGAGGTCAGGACAGCTCCGGTGGCAGCGACCGGAATGTTGGACAGAGGCACGTGGGTGGAGAGTGGGAAGCCGGTCTGGGACTCGCTGGAATCGGGCGTGTCTAGGGCAGCAGGGACAGCCTGTGGCGCGGGTGAGCAGAGCCATGGGTGGGGAGAGCCTCCAGTGGGGAGAGCTATGGGTGGGCGCCCGTACCCTGAGCGTGCGGCTAGGGATCTCGACCGCAGACGTACCTCGTGCAGACACAACGTCACTCTGTCCCCAGCAGTCGGCAAACACGTGCAAAACACCGACAGCAACAACACCCGAAGCAAGCACCTTGCCACACCAGATCTAGGGGCAGGGAAGGGCTGGGAGGGGGTCAGACTTGCTCTCTCCCTCTGGCAACCCTCGGTGCTTCCGTGGAGGGACTGATGGAGCTGCTTGGCCCCTCACAGACGTAGGCAGCTGGAGGACTGTGATGTCCGAGCAGCCCGGAGGAGGAAGACCTCTGCGTCCCGATTGATCCTGCGGGTTCTAAGCAGGGGCTGCGCGGAGGGTTATGTTTTCAACAAATACGGAAAAGCTAAAAGTGAAAAAAGAAAGGCATGGTGACTGAGACTTCAAGATTTTTCTAAAGGAAAATATTTATATAATGTGAAAATGATAAATATATTTTATAAAGACCCATGAAAACTCTTCCTAAGGCGTCGTCAGAAACTGTTTAAATCTTGGTTTTGCCACTTACTAAATGGGTGCTTTGGAAAAAAAATCTCTAGTCTAAGCTCCAGTTTCATTTTCTGGAGAAAAATATGTACTTCAACTCTAGCCGATAACACAGATGAAATGATAGAGGATGAGCAAGGCCCGGCCTGGCACTTGCTGTGGGTATTGGTCTTCTGGTTGACGTTTTTAAAACTTGTCACGGCCGTTCTCTTGTGGGGACTGGAGGGTACTGGGGTGGTCGGCACACGGAGTCCCGGGGAGGGAAGCTGGGTCTCGCCCAGGGCTTAGCTTCTCCTCTGTAGCACCAGACAGCAGAGAAGGGGACAGAGAGCCAGCACCGTCACTGACCCGTGGGCCATCTTGGGCACACCTCAGGGGGAGCAATGCCTTGTGTGGTGAGTGGACCTTGAAAGTATCAGGAAAACACGTCTTCACGGGCTGGACCGAAACTGACCCCCTGGACATTAAGGGCAACTTCCTGGATCGGAGAGTCAAGGCTCCTAATGGGTCCTCACACTGGGGTGGACAGCGCCTGCTGACGGGGGCCTGGACACAGCCTCCGTGTAGCACACTCAGAGGATGCTGCATTTGTCCCTTTCCCGCCTCTTGGCCCTCTCTGTCCCCTCTTCTCTTATAAAAGCTTTCCTGGCCCTTGAGTTTTCTGAAGATGGTGATTTGAAATAAAAAAATTGCCTGGATCATCTTTCGAAGCCGGCTCCGAATGAACCCATCTTTCCTGCCGATTTGACATGGCTCTCGGAGTCCACAGATCGAGCCTCTCCTGTTGCCTCCCGGGGGTAACAGAGTGACTGTGAGAAAGAACTGTCATTCAAATCCATAGACACACCGTGCAGACTGGCTTCCTGGCGTCCTGCCTTCAAGACCAGAGTACCACATCGTCAGAGCCCCCTCACCAGGGGAGGGCGGTGGTCCCAGAGCTTCTCTCTCTGTACCCTTTGGCAGCACCATGAAGCAAGTCTCACTTTTGGACAAGGAAGGCCGGGGACTTGCTAGGGAGTGGCTGTGCTCAGGGAACCCGAGCTTCCAGGTCCACAGATGGCTGCGTTCCTCTGCGTTCCTGGACAGGGGCCACCAGGGCAGCCCGGGCTCAGGAGGAGGGAGCTCCCATAGAGAAGGGACTCCCAGGGCTGGGCTGGAGGCAGGTGAATGGTGGAGCGTCCGCCCACCCCCTTGCTTGGCCCCATTAACACACAGAGACCCAGGGAGACGTGCCCTCCCGTCAGGGCTGGGGTTAGCAGAGTGGAGAACGCTCACCACATTGTGAGATGCACAGGAACCAACGTTCACCAGAAGCCAGGGGACACGTGAAAAGACTCAGGTGCTGGTTTCAGGACATTCCCACTGGCCAAATCTGGAACATTTGAGCCCCCAATTGGTTAAAATCGGAGTCCGCGAATCCACAGTGATGATTAACCCACAGACACGATGGAGCTTCTCCTTGGAGCAGAAATTCTAATAAAGAAAGAAAGGGTGAAAGAGGTAGAGAATCAGAGTAATAACTGAGCTGTTAAAAATAAATAATGGATGCTAGAAGCAGGCTGGGCGCCTGGGGAGGAGGAAGACACTTGCGTGTCAGCAGCCCTCTGCACCTACGGGCTCCGTGGGCTTGGATTCAGCCAACGGCAGGTCAAAAACACCTGAAAAAAAGTCACAACTCTCGACAGTTTTTCCATTGCCATTACTGCATATGCCACACAGAATCACACCTGTGGAGGCAGCAGGCACGTTACATATGGCATCTAGAATGACCCAGGCAGGACCTAAAGTGACAGGAGGGTGTGTGGGTCAAAGGCAAAGCCTACACTGTTTATACCAGGGACCTGACAGTTTGCAGATCTGGGAAACCCTAGGGTCCTGGAACCGACCTCCTGTGGGTACCGAGGGGTGGCTGAGCTCTCCAGGTACCTCTTCACAAATACGAAGTCATTAAAATGGAGAAGTAACTAAATTTACAGTCAGTGGGAAAACCTTATGGAAACCACCTCAAACCAGTGCTTCAAGTTAGCATCATCAGTAAAGGAACGGCTGACTTCATCAGTGGGACAAGGGGCCAAGGAGCTACGAGGGAACTCACCTGTCGTTGGGGGCTGGGGGACACCTATGCCTGCCCAAGGTCACAGAGCTAACATGTACTCGTGTGAGGTTGAAATTCAGATCTGACTTCAAAGCACACGACATTTCTGCTGTGTCATTTCCCCTCACCCTGGGTCCTCATCCTGGGTCCTCAGGTCTGTCTGAGGTCTGCTGGTCTGTTGCTGAAGTGTCCAGAGGATGATTGGATTGGACACACGGGGAAGCAGGAGAGTCGTAGTCAGAAGTCGCTGAAGTGCCTTGGAGGGACGGAAGTGACCCCTTGGTCTGAAGGACAGTACAGAGGTGACCTGGCTCCTGGGATGTAGCAATGTCCTCCTCTGTCACCTTTGTCTCCTCGTATCTTCCTGATTCTGGAGGAGATTGTAAAGGAACGTCCTGCCGCTGCATCGGCCCCCAGACGGTGCACTGAGCTGTGAGGAGGATTTGCTGGGGATGCACCAAGGAACAAACTAGATGCAGCGTGAAAAGTGGGCAGCTAATTATACGGTCAGTCGCCCATCCACAACCACACTGTGATAGTACAGGGTTATTTTCACCTTGCAAAATAAATCTATTTGGATAAATCAATATTATTTCCCAATACAGTTCCTAATCTCCACTCAGGGAGAAAATACTGAGAGTTAGGCAAATCTAATACTCTTCCAAAAATAATTGGAGAGAATCATACCCAAGAATGGCCCTTAATGAAAAAGTCTGGTTAATAAGTATTTGCTAGCAATCAGAGAAGGCTGCTGAAGATTCTGGAGGGTCCCCAGAGGGAGCGCAGGAATATCCTTAATGGAGTGTGAGTTTTGCTACAGAGAGAGGCCTTCTTGACTGTAAGATTTTACAATTTTTAGTTGCAAATGAAGTCATTCACTTGGGGTAAGCTCAGCAGAGATGCCCAGAGAAGACACATGTCCTCTACACGAACAAAGCCGAGGACTTCACACTGTCAAAGTGCCTGTGGCCACTCCCCCCACCCCAGAGACACCCCCTTTACTCAGGTGGCTGTGGAAAGAGGTTTAAAAAGCACTGTAAGTACTGATCTCAGGATGTGCTACATGCCTTCCTGCCTTCTCCAGCGGAGCTTGCCGGTGGCAATTCTACTTTTTCCTCCAACTCTCTCTCCTTCCCTCTTCTTTCCTTCCCTTCCTCCCTTCATTTCTTCCTGTCTCCCTCCCTTCTGTCTTCTTTACTTCCTGTCTCCTTTCCTTCCTTCATTACTTCCTGTCTCCCTCCCTTCATTATTTCCTGTCTCCCTCCCTTCATTACTTCCTGTATCCCTTCCTGCTGTCCTTCTCTACTTCCTGTCTCCTTTCCTCCCTTCATTACTTCCTGTCTCTCTCCCTTCATTACTTCCTGTCTCCCTCCCTTCATTATTTCCTGTCTCCCTCCCTTCATTACTTCCTGTATCCCTTCCTTTATTACTTCCTGTATCCCTCCCTGCTGTCCTTCTCTACTTCCTGTCTCCTTTCCTCCCTTCATTACTTCCTGCCTCCCTCCCTCCCTTCCTTCATAACTTGTTGAGAGCCACGGGCTGGTCAGAATGACGCCTGGCATTTGCCAGAGGGAATGTTTGAAAGGTGATGCCAGCGAACCATTGAGATGATGATTTGAGTTAAGCTATATATAATCGCTGTGATGCTGGATTGATTGTATTGTATATTTGACCTTTCTGTCGGGCAATGGGGTGGCTCTTGCTGCCTTGGGCGCCTGCTTCTTTGGAGTTCTCCTGCGGATTCCCAGAAAGTTCCCATTGGTTGGGGAAGTGCCGGAGGAGGGATTTCCGGAGGAGGGATTTCTGGTTGGTGTGGGGTGTGTCCTTGGAGAAGACCGCGTGGGTGGCGTTGGTGGAAAAGTGGTGCAATGCCGGTGAGAATTGAAATAAAGTAGTTGCTGTTTGAACCTACAAGGCTTTGTGGCGGCTCGGTTATTCGTGCCCAGTCAGACTGTGGCAATTACTTCCTGTCTCCTTTCCTTCCTTCATTACTTCCTGTATCCCTCCCTTCATTACTTCCTGTAACCCTCCCTTCATTACTTCCTGTCTCTCTCCCTACTGTCCTTATTTACTTCCTGCCTCTCTTCCTCCCTCCATCTTCTTTTCTTCCTTCCTCCCTCTTTCCCCTCTTTTGTTCCTTCCTGTCTCCCTTCCTTCCTCCCTCCTTCCCTTCTTTCCTCCCTGTCTCCTTTCCTTCCTCCCATCCTTCATTACTTCCTGTCTCCCTCCTTCCCTTTCTCCTTCCCTTCTTTCCTCCTTCCCTTCCTCCCTCCTTTTGTTCCTTTCTGTCTTCCTCCTTCCCTTCTTTGGGTCAGACTACAACTTTTTCAATGGAGATCTTAATGGAGGGGCCAGGTTTGTGGTGGGACTCAGTCTGGGACTGCTTCCTGAGTCAGGGAAAAGTTTACATATGATCAGAGAAACCCCAGGAGGTGCCATGAGCAGAGGGAAGTAGGGCATACCACGTGAGGAGGTGAGAAACCAGAAGTGTTCCTGACACCCAAGTGCCACAATTGACTACATCTACTGTACCACCTGCGGTGCTGGGCTCCAGGCCATCACAGGTAGTCCAAGGGATGTGGGAAGCTGATTAAGAGCAGAGAGAGAGAGAGAGAAATGTCACATGGGTGTTCTAGGGACACAGTTCTTGAAGTTTCTGCCTTGTGAATAGTTTCCTCCCATTTTGGAATTCCTTCTCCATCGACAGTTTAGGACTTGGATGACTCACTTGCTCACACTCTAAGTCCCCTAGTGCTCTTCCCATGCAGATTCTTGTCACTTCCATCCTTCCCCAAGGAGCAGCTTCGAGGCCTTCAATACACCTCCCTCCTCAGGTACAGGTACAGGGTAGCCCTGGGGCCTATGCTAGGCTTCTTGGTGCTGGTTTACTCACCACAATATGCTGCCTCTCAGGTTTCCTGGTTCTCTTTAATGGCAATGCTGGAGGGATTTTCTTCAGTATAAAGAGACATTTGGGCCCAGCCCAAGGCTACTGTAGGGACCATGGTGTATCCAAACCAGGAGGGAACAGATATACCTCAGCAGATGAAAGGACAGGATAAACAGAGAGAAAGAGATGACCCAAGGTGGAGTGACGAGGTGTCCTGCAGGGAGCATTTCATCAACACTGGGGACTTCACCTTGGGACCACAGGGAGCCTTCCAATGAAGCCATACCTAGGCACTCTGAGAAAGCCAACGGTAGAACAAAGTTTCATAGACAGCTTCACAAGCTCCTCAGGAGGAGACAAATAAGAGCTGGAGTCAAGTGACAATGGATTTGCTCTTTTCCAACGCGTTTTTCACCTACCTCACCTTCAATCCCATCCAAACCATAAAGGACCTGAAGGTGGAGGAAGAAGGTGCCGGGGATGAGAGAAGGAGCTGGGCAGCTTAAAGACGAAGCCTGAGCTCTGGGAGGTGAGATGCTTAGTGTCCAGTATGAGGTGGGAGTTTTAAAAAGGGGGAACTGGGATTTTCATGCCTGGATGACTGGAAGTGGTGACATCCATCTGCCATCTTGACTGTAGCTTGGAAAGGAGAGCCCAGGATGATGCAAGCAGCTAGTGACTGGAGGAAAGATTAAACTCATTTTCCTTTTGTAACATCTTAAATTCAACCTGTCCCAGAAACGGGTTATTGGACTGTGGTTTAATTTACATTTTGGTTTATTTAGAAACAAGAACCATTTAAAACAATAAAAAACAGTCTTGCTAAATCTCAGGGAAATTCATAGATGGCCCATGGTACCACACAGATCCACAGAAACTTAGGTTCAAATTTGAATTTTGTCACTTTTCAATTATGTGACCTTGGCAAAAAAATCCTTTAACTCAGATTAGCTTAATTTCTTTATTTTTTCAAAGAAAATAGTAATACCCATTGCACTGGTCTCTCATGAAAACAAAGAGTCATCATAGGTACCAAGTGTTCAGTGCCTGCTCATTTATCTTCTTCCCTTTAGAAAAATGTATACCACTTGCTAATCATTCAGTAAGTTCTCAGTTACAGCAAAATAAAGACTATAGGAACTGTGCATCTCTGTACTTGTGTTGTCTGTGTTTATCATCTTATTTTTTCAAAATACTTTTTAAATCCATGAACAGGGTATATTTTTCCATCTTCTAAGGTCTTCTTCAATTTCTCTCTTTAGGGTTCTGTAGTTTTCATTGTATAAGTCTTTCACCTCTTTTGTTAGGTTGATTCCCAAGTATTTTATTCTTTTTGAGGATATTGTGAACGGAGTGGTTGTCCTCGTTTCCATTTCAGAGGATTTGTCGCTGATATACAGGAATGCCTTTGATTTATGCGTGTTGATTTTATAACCTGCCACTTTGCTGAATTCATTTATTAGCTCTAATAGTTTCTTTGTAGACCCTTTTGGGTCTGCTAGGTATAGAATCATGTCATCTGCAAATAGTGATAATTTAAGTTCTTCTTTTCCTATTTTTATGCCTCTAATTTCTTTCGCCTATCTAATTGCTCTGGCCAGTGTTTCGAGAACTATGTTGAACAGAAGTGGTGAGAGAGGGCATCCCTGTCTTGTTCCAGATTTTAGAGGGAATGCCTTCAATTTTTCTCCATTCAGAATGATGCTAGCCTGAGGCTTAGCATAAATTGCTTTTACAATGTTGAGGTATGTTCCTGTTATCCCTAGTTTTTCGAGAGTTTTGAACATAAAGGGATGCTGTACTTTGTCGAATGCTTCATCAAAATGGCGATATTACCAAAAGTTCTCTATAGGTTTAATGCAATGCCAATCAAAATCCCAACGGCGTTTCTTGTAGAAATAGAGAAAGCAATCATGAAATTCATATGGAAGAATAAAAGACCCAGAATAGCAAAAACAATACTAAGCAGGAAGTGTGAATCAGGTGGTATAGCGATTCCAGATTTCAAACTATACTACAGAGCAATAGTAACAAAAACAGCATGGTACTGGTACCAAAACAGGCGGGTGGACCAATGGTACAGAATAGAGGACACAGAAACCAACCCACAAAACTACAACTTTTCTTATATTTGATAAAGGGGCTAAAAGCATGCAATGGAGGAAGGATAGCATCTTCAACAAATGGTGCTGGGAAAACTGGAAATCCATATGCAACAAAATGAAACTGAATCCCTTTCTCTCGCCATGCACAAAAGTTAACTCAAAATGGATCAAGGAGCTTGATATCAAATCAGAGATACGGCATCTGATAGAAGAGAAAGTTGGCTACAACCTACATGCTGTGGGGTCGGGCTCCAAATTCCTCAATAGGACACCCATAGCACAAGAGTTAACATCTAGAATCAACAAATGGGACTTACTCAAACTAAAAAGGTTTTTCTCAGCAAAAGAAACAATAAGAGAGATAAATAGGGAGCCTACATCATGGGAACAAATCTTTACTCCTCACACTTCAGATAGAGCCCTAATGTCCAGAGTATGTAAAGAACTCAGAAAATTAGACAATAAGATAATAACCCCATCAACAAATGGGCCAAGGACTTGAACAGACACTTCTCAGAGGAGGACATACAATCAATCAACAAGTACATGAAAAAATGCTCCCCATCTCTAGCAGTCAGAAAATGCAAATCAAAACCACCCTAAGATACTATCTCACTCCAGTAAGATTGGCAGCCATTATGAAGTCAAACAACAATAAGTGCTGGCGAGGATATGGAGAAAAGGGTACACTTGTACATTGTTGGTGGGACTGCAAATTGGTGCAGCCAATTTGGAAAGCAGTATGGAGATTTCTTGGAAAGCTGGGAATGGAACCACCATTTGACCCAGCTATCCCCCTTCTCGGTCTATTCCCTAAAGACCTAAAAAGAGCATGCTACAGGGACACTGCTACATCGATGTTCATAGCAGCACAATTCACAATAGCAAGACTGTGGAACCAACCTAGATGCCCTTCAATAGACGAATGGATAAAAAAAATGTGGCATTTATACACAATGGAGTATTACTCTGCATTAAAAAATGACAAAATCATAGAATTTGGAGGGAAATGGATGGCATTAGAACAGATTATGCTAAGCGAAGCTAGCCAAGCCCTAAAAAACAAATGCCAAATGTCTTCTTTGATATAAGGAGAGTAACTAAGAACAGACTAGGGAAGAAGAGCACGAGAAGAAGACCAACATTAAACAAGGAGGAGAGGTGGGAGGGAAAGGGAGAGAGAAGGGAAATTGCATGGAAATGGAAGGAGACCCTCAGGGTTATACAAAATTACATACAAGAGGAAGTGAGGGGAAAGGGAAAAATAATACAAGGGGGAGGAATGAATTACAGTAGTGGGGGTAGAGAGAGAAGAGGGGAGGGGAGGGGAGGGGGGATAGTAGAGGATAGGAAAGGCAGCAAAATACAACAGACATGAGTATATCAATATGTAAATCAATGGAAGTGTAACTGATGTGATTCTGCAAGCTGTATACGGGGTAAAATGGGAGTTCATAACCCACTTGAATCAAAATGTGAAATATGATATATCAAGAACTATGTAATGTTTTGAACAACCAACAATTAAAAAAATAATAAAAAAATACTTTTTTAGTTGTAGATGGACATAATACATTTATTTATATATTTTTATGTGGTGCTGAGGATTGAACCCAGTGCCTCACATATACCACTGAGCCCCAGTTACCACCGCGCCCCAGCCCCAGCCCCTCATCTTATTTTTAATTGAAATACAACACATATTTAGAAAGTGCCTAATGAACATGTGTATGTACCTGTTGTGGTTATTTGATTATCTATAGCAAAGTAACAAACTACCTCTAGACTTAGTGGCTTAAATCAGTTTCTTATTTTCTCTCAAGTTCCTGTGGGTTGACTGGAGAAAGCCAAAGGATGCTGTCCTGTGATTTCTCACTCATTTACAATCCACCTGGGGCTGGGGCTACAGTCATCAAGATCTCTGTCTTCAGATATCTAGTGTCTGGGTGGGGGTGGCAAGAAAAAATTGAGGTTGCTATGCCTCTCTATTTCCTTCTGAGTTCTCCATGCCGCCACCTTAGCCTTCCTCGTTTAGCCTGTCTCAGAATAGCCACACTTTACTTTGGGCATTAGTTTTCTCCAGAACAAACACTCCAGGAAACCCAGGTTGAAGTTGCAAGGTCTCAAAAGACCAGAAAGTCAAGTCCATCCAGTCTATTGAATGGACAGGTCACTAAGACCAGCCTTTCAATGGGAGGAATAGGAGTAGGCATCTTTAATCCACAATGACACCAGTGTAATCACCCTCCAGATAACAATGTAGAATCCCTCCAACACCCAGAATGTTTCTTCCTGCCTCTTCCCAGTCAATTTTTCTGTTTCCAGGGATAATCCCTATTCTGCATATTTATTTTTAATAATCATTATTATCTTAAATGTGTCCCTCTGGTTCTAATAGATGGCTTAAATTTTCCTCTTTCTGGTTCTATGTTAAATAAATTGTGCATGAACTTAAATTAGCACCCTTAAAGTACAATTTGATGATGCCTTTCAACAACTCAAAGTTTTGTTAAGATCCTTAATAAATATAAAATCAAATCCAAACTTCTTACCATGGTTTGCAAAGTCTTCCATTTGCATGTAGAAAATATTTAAAATATTAATTGGTGTACTTCTCTTTTTGCAATTTCTTATACCACCCCTCTATTCAGTCAGGGCTGTATATTGTCTTAAAATAGGGACTGGGAAACTCTTTCTGTTAGGAGCTAATAATAAATATCTTAGGCTTTCTCAGTCATGTGGACACTGTCCTAAGTACTCAACTGTATGACTGTAAAGTGAAAACAACCATCGACTATTCACAAACAAGTGTGGCCGTGGTCCAACAGAACTTTACTTATGGACACTGAAATTTGAATTGCATATAATTTTCTTGTATCATGAAATATTATGCTTTTGATAATTTCAACTGTTTGAAAATATAAAGACCTTCTTAATTTGTGGACCATACAAAACACAGGGTGGACAGGATTGGTCTCCCATTCCCTGCTTTAGAAGATGGAGAGGAGACCAGACACCCAACACCTGCACTGGAGGAGGAGACCCACCAGGAGAGATGGCCTCTATGCAAGGAGGGTGCAAATGTCCGGAGCACTGGGCAGCCCAGATGATGCCTCCCACTTAAGTGACCGCTAGTCCTTGGCTGTACTCTAAGCTGCCCTCTCCTTGCCCGAGAGTAGGGCAGCCCCCACAGACAGTGCTGGGGGAGCAGCCCCAGACCTGGTATCTGGACGTCACTGAGTGGAGAGAGCTGTACCCTCCGCTGAGATGACATGGAAGATCCTCCCATTTCCTCTCCCTCCCCCTCTGCCATCCTGGCAGCCCATCTGCTTGCCATCTGTGGCCCTCGAGCTTTGGCTCATGCCCGGGACACCTTGCTCTCCCCTCCCTGATTACTCCAGCTCTGCTCCTCATCGAGTCCTGGGCAAATCTCCTACCATCTCCCCGGAGACGGTTCTTGGATACCCAGGGTCTAGTGAATCGCAGCACTTAGCACATCACTATGCAGTTGGAAACAGATGATGCACTAATCTACCCAGGACGTAATACAGATCTCCTCCTAATGACCTTATGGGAGGATAGCACTTCCTGAACAGTGTCCTCCAGGGAACCCAGTAATCTACTCCGATTCCTCTCTTCCCGCGCCCTGCCCATGTAAGTTTACTTGTGTCAGAAGATGTCTTTAATTCATCCATTCCACTCCATCTCCATTGTATCCAAGCCCACAGTCTCCTCCTTGATCTCTGCCTCTGCCCTCTGGGCCTCGCCGCAGCCTGCGTGAGCTCCTTAATAGGCCCCGGCAGAGCAGGACGGCCCGGCCCCCTCCAGCTTTACTCATCTCTGTCCCTCTCTTCTCTTCCTGCTCTGGCCGCAGTGGCCTCTTGGATGTCCAACAGTCCAGCTAGCTGACCTTCTGGACCCTTGGCTGTGGGATCGCCTTCTCCTTTTACCCGTCTCAGCCCCCTGCCTGGCAGACGGCACACTATGGGGCACCTCCACAGCGAGGCGCTTCCTGGCTGCCCTCCACCTATCCCCAGGTGTCTTTCCTCCCTCCCCTTTGTTTTCCTAGGACCAGGTTGGTGTTTTCCACTTGGGATTGGTGTCCTTGTGCGTGTATGTCCTTGGAAGAGCTCCACATCTCTCCCCCTCATCTCCAGGAGGATGGACACACTGCCCGCCTGCCCTCTGTGCCCAAGTCATTGTGTTCTGAGGTGTGTCAGCTTTTCATGGCTGTGACCAAAATACCTGACCAGAGCCACTTAGAGGAGGAAAGGTTTATTTTGGATTTTGGCTCTGTCCATGGTCAGCTGGGCTCCGTTGCTCTAGGGCTGTGGTGAGGCAGAGCACCAGGGTAGAAGAGTCTTGCAGAGCAGAGCTGCATGGTTCCACACACAGGAAGGTGGTGGGGACAGATGGTCTCTGAAGCCACACCCCCAGTGACCTACTTCCTCCCGTCAGGAAGCGCCTGGCTGGAGTTTCCACCAACTCCCCGTGGTCCACTGAGATTGTTAATCCATCGAGTAGCTTGATCTGCTAACGTGGTCAGAGCCCTCGAGACCCGCTCTTCCACCCTGAACCCCGCTCTATTGCCTGACACGTGAACCCCAGGGAGACTTCTAGATCTGAGGCACAGCCCCAGGACACGGCAGGAGTGCAAGTAGCTTTGAGTGAGTGAGGGGAATTGGCTCAGGGACCTGCTAGCGCCCCTCCCCCTGCCAGGCTCCTGGGAGGCACCCTGTGGATGTCAGCTTCCTGAATTTGTGACAAAACTATCAAATAAAGCCATATGACTCCCTCTTTCCACACCCCGGATGGCCTCCTTCCCTGAAAGGTCGTGTAGTTTCACTTCAAAGGCCCTGAAATCTCTGGGAACCTCCAAACTTTAAAGGAATCTACTTGATTTCCTTGCATTTTCTACCCTTCAGTACCATGTTCAGGCTTGCTGAGAGCCATCCCCTGGTCGCATGGCTGTACATAGAGGGGTTTCACCTGATATTCACATCCTCCTGGAGGGAGCACCCAACTTCAGGGAGATGCTCAGGCCTGCCAGGTGCTCCCCAGCCAGGCGCAGAGGACAGAGCGAGGAGGTGGTAGAGAGTTGGTCCGTAAAGGGCTCATCATTTGGGCTAAAGCTTCACTGGACAGAAGAAGAATCCGAGGCCCAGAGAAGAGACAATCTGAGCCTTAGTGCAGATGGCTGTTCAGATCTTCTGCCTTAAGTCACCTTCTGCGTCTATTTGCCAGCAGCAAATGGCCCCGCCTCCCGTCCCACTGAAGGCCCTGCGTTTGCACGTTGGCCTTGGTGCCTGTCCAGTCCCCTGTTGTGCAGGTCTCTTGTTTCTAGTCCCTGCCCATCTCTGGGGCTTGTCAAGTTGAGCGTCTCTGGCTTTCACTGTTGGTGTTACCTGTGGGCAGACAACCTGCCCAGGGTTTTTTCATCCCCAGGAACTTTGAGGAAAGCCTCAGGAACCAGACAGAGGAGCTACTCCCTGGTTCCCAGGTGTGCCAGGCACTAAGGAACTACGCTAAGTTGGCTCTTATCTCCAAACTTTCCCTTCGACACTCTGCATTGCGATACTTGGGGACAAGTCCTTGCAAAATACATTCCTGCTGCAGGAACTGGCTCCCTGTTAAGTCTTGCTGACAAGGACCCTAGTGTGAGACTGTACGGCCAGAGGGAGAAGGAGGGGCGGCCTAGTGTGAGTGTGTGTGTGTGTGTGTGTGTGTGTGTGTGTGTGTTAGAGAAATGGGAATACAGGGGAGATAGAGACAGACAGACAGACCAAACAACCTAGGTCACTGGGCCGTGCCTGCAGCGAGGAAGAGTCCTCTCACTGGCCCCTGTGAGATTCCACACCTGCCCTGGGTTACCAGCCCACCCCAGGGCCCTGCGCACCACTCCATTAACCTGGTGAAGAGCTGTTTATGGAGAGCTGAGAGCAGGCCGTGAGTAACACGGAGGCCAGTCTACTGCAGAACAGGAACACAGGCTTGCAGTCACACCCACCCATGCCACTCGGGGCGGGCCCCTCCAGCCTCATCTCATGTCCACCCATTCAGCTGGGTGGCCCTGGGGCCAGGTGGGGTCAGGAGAAAGGAGCACACCAGCCATTTGATCAGGGAGAAGTGAATATGAGACGCTTTCCAGGCCACAAAAATGATGAGAAGAGTGTTCTGGGGTGTGGCAATGAGAATGGACAGATGGGTGGGTGGATGGGTAGATGGGTGGGTGGATGGGTAGATGGGTGGGTGGATGGGTAGATGGGTGGGTGGATGGGTAGATGGGTGGGTGGATGCGTGGGTAGGTGGGTGGGTAGGTGGGTGGATAGATGGATGGGTGGGTGGGTGGGTGGATGGATGAGTGTGTGGGTGGGTGGATGGACGGGTGGACATTGATCCTCCTAGGGCTAGAAAGGAAAGGGCAATGATGTAAGGTAATGATTCTGCATTAAAGAAATAGGAAAATTGTCTGTTCTAATCCAAATGAGTGATTATGGCCTGGGAAGGTGGATCCAGTTACCCTGAATGACAAGTTCTTTTGTGGAAAAGGTTGTCTGAACTTTTATAGCCACAGAACAGAGGTCATGACACCTGGGCACTGGGTAGGTAGGCTCGGGTGAAGCGGGCCAGGCTTTTCTATGGGCTTCAGCTGTGTCTTGTAGCACCTCGAGCTTTAGGGTGGGTGGACACTGGGGGTCCGTAAGCTGGGCAATGCACTCCCAGAATTCCATGTAGGCGTCTTGAAGACGTCGGATCAGAACAGAGGTTGAAAGTCAATTACAGGGACTAAGGCAGCTCGAGATGGTTTCCGTCTCAGCCTCCAACATCCCCTCTTTCCATAATCACCATGTTCTAACAGCCAGGTTCCGCAGTCACAGGTCTTTGACACAGTTGTGGCTTCTTCAGGGGACATCACTCGCACAGTTGGGATCATTCCAACCTAGAAGCTGGGGAGGAGCCTGGGGAGCGAGACCTGCACCCACTGAGGAAGGGGGTGCTGTCTGGTGCTGACATCCTGGTGGGGGCACAGGGGGAGTTGGGCTAAGGACACAAGTGTTGGAAATATTGATGGCCAGATTCTATCGCTGCGGCCACTGGGGTGAAGAAGCGGGGGGGTGACCGACACTCACTGGAACAGGAAGAAAGACGACACGAGGACACAGATGCCAACCAGGGTTTCCCCCTGTGGTGTCTCTGGGCTGCTCAGGGTCGAGGTGGTCTTTGGTGATTCGTCCCTGTCCTTCCAGGAAGATGGGAGGGACATGGCATCTTAACAGATTTATGTCTTACTCTTGGGCTAACAGAGGGAGGCAAAGAGCTTTTCTTGCATCTTGCCCTCAGTCGCTCTCATCTGAAATAACCCTTTTGTCAAACAGCAGATTGTGAGGTGACGTTTTCCTGCTGCACTTTAAAATGTCCTAAGAGCATCCACCAAGGTACGAAGACCTGCCTCTGAGACATTCTTTAATAATATGTGTGTTCGTCGGCTTTTTGTTACTGTGACTCAAATACCCAATCAGAACAACTTCGAGGGAGGAAAAAATTATGTTGGGCTCAGGGTTTTAGAGGTTCAGTCCACGGCTGACTGGTCCGTTGCTCTGGGTCTGAGTGGGACAAGAACCTTGTGGCAGAAGGTGTGGCAGAGGATGGCTGATCAGCTCGTGGCAGCCGGGATGGAGAGAGAAGGGGGGGAATCCAGGGACAAGATGTAATCCAAGGGCACACCCCCAGTGACCTGCTCCCTCCAGCCACATCCCATCTGCCTACAGGTGACACCCAGTACTCCATTCAGATCTTAATCCATCAAGTAGATCGATCAATCAATGAGGCTACAGCTCTTATAACCTAGTCACCTAACGTCTGAACAGCCCTACACTGCCATGTGAACTTCAGGGATGTACAAACCGAGAGAATATGCAATACAGTGTCAATGGAAAGAACAGAGATTCTGGCTACCAATACGGCCCCATGGAGAAGACCACCGTGGGACCCAGGCATTAGGGCCCAGCCGGCTCTGTCAGCAGAGGTGATGGGTGACAGCCACCTTGGCCACTACTTGGAGCATGTTCTGCACAGGCAGAGACGCAGTCTTGGGCAGGAGAGGGTGGGGACCCCGCAGTAGGGAAACGGTCCCTCACAACCATGGGCAGTTGGGAAGTCATGCTGGTTTTCCAGCTCCGGAACAGATGGCTCCCAAGGGAAGCAGCCTGTGGTCTGTGCGTGGCGTCTAGCTGCATGTGATGAGGACAGTGGTCCAGGACTCTGGCCTGTGTCCAGTGGGGAGCTGAGTCCTGCAGCACTGACCACAGTGGTGCAGAAGTCGAGGAAGGGGGGCTTGTCAGACCTGACAGGAGGCTGGAAGTGGGGGTCCCACAGGCTTCCATGGGAAGAGAGGGCGGACCCCAGGAGGACAGGCAGGGTGAAGCAAGGTGAAGCAAGGCCCGGAAGCCAAGGTCAACTCCCAGCCATTCCTCGGGAATTTAAATCCCATCACTAGGTATTTATTGAATCCATCCTGTTCCGTGGGCGCTGTGCTGAGGCTGCGGATGGCTAGGGTGCTTTCAAGAATTCACACTCTGGCGGGAGAGACGGGGCTGGGACGGAAAGGGGAGAGCAGAGTGGACGCTCTGAGAGGCTGGGAGTTGCCAGCTGGAGCCAAGGAGGCCTGACGAGCAGAGCTGGGGCCTGGTAAGCCTGCGCAGGACAGCTGTTCTTCAGACGGGCGGGTGGCCGCCGCACAGGACCAGGCCTCGGGCGTCCTCTGTGCTTCTTGGAACTTAGGCACCGCACAAGCCCATGGACTCGACGGGAAGTCCAATAGACCAGACTTTAAATGGCAGTTCTCTCCTCTGTAACGTGTCCTGTGACCAAGGGTCGTGTCTTCATCTCTCTGTGGCCGCTGATGTCCTATTTGAAAAGTCTCACCCTGAGGTCTTCCAAGATCTCTCCCAGTGTGAGTCGGAACCAGCAATGTATACAGTATACAGTTGTCCCCCATATCCTGTGGGAACTAGCAGTATATACAGTATACAGTTGTCCCCCATATCCTGTGGGAACTAGCAGTATATACAGTATACAGTTGTCCCCCATATCCTGTGGGAACTAGCAGTATATACAGTATACAGTTGTCCCCCAGAGTCCCCCCAAATGTACTCACTAGTATAACCAAACCAGGATTCCTGGTCCATCCCCTGGACGGGGAGAGGGCCTTTGAGGGACGCTTGCATTGTAAGGTGCTGATGTCCACCTCGGCTTACGTTTCCCCTAAGAATTTACAAACAGCCCCAGGGAAGTTGGGAAATGTGGCTGCCCTGGGTCTCACTATGGTGTAAAGTTTCTGTTACTAAAAGAAGAAAAGAAAAATGGACATGGCGGGCGTGGGCAGCTGACCTCTGTTCTGGTTGAGTTCTGTCCATCTCGGTCAGGATGTATTCTAGCTAATAAATTCAGGAAGACTTTGGGAAGGCGTTCATTCATACGTTGGGAGCGATGGCTTTGTCTACAGGAGAAGGCACTGGCCAGTGGTCATGGCTAAGCTGTGAGGTGTCCCCCGGAAGCTCATGCGAGAGATAATGCAAGTGTTCAGAGGTGAGATGATGGGATTATGAGAGTCGTGGCCTCATCGGTGGGTCAGTCCACTCACCTGGACTCCCTGGGTGGTGCGTGGGCCTGTAGGGTGTGATTGAGACTGTGCCTGTGGGTTGATGTCTTGCCCTGGTGACCAGAGTCTCGCTGCCTCCTGGCTGCTTCCTGGCTCCTCCTCATCCTTCCCCCAGGATGCTCTGCCTCCCGTTGGGCCCAGAGCTGCAGAGTCGGCCAGCCGTGAACTGGGGCCTCTGAAACCAGGAACCCTCATAAACTCCCCCTCCTCTGAGTTGTTACTGTGAGGTCTTTCGGCCACAGTGACACAAAACCTGTCTACAGCACAAGTCACGGGCATAGAAGCCAATGAAAAAAATCTAAAAACTGTCATTTGTTATTGCCTCGTATGTGAAAGACACCAGCTGAGAACTTTGTGTCAAGGTTTTATTTATCTCTCATTAGCATATTCTTCTTCTTATAAAGGAGGCTCAGTAATGGGATCCTTGTTTGGATGTGGGCACATCGCAGAGTTCGAGGGCCCAGAGGCTGTTACTGGGAGGGAATGAAGCAGTTCAGCCAGGGACCCAGCTGCACCACCTGCAGCAGCCTCCGGAGCAGGGGCTGTTCCCATCTCCATTTTACATAAGGATCAGAGAGATTAAGTAACCTGCCAGTTTGGAGCAGCGGTGAGATCGTACCTGGCACCAGGTGGGCTCCACCTTTTTTACCCATTTGCTCTGCCGCCCCTTGGATCGGCTCCAAGATGGGCTCAGAAGGCCTCTAAGGGCCGGCTGATTTGGAGCTGGTCCCACTTGGCACTTGGCACCACGTTCAGCATGTGGACAGGTGTCAGGTGCAGGCTGGTGGCACTCCCTGCCACAAAGCTTCCCAGGTGGCAGGGCAGGGCATGTCTCAGACATTAACTAATTCCAATTTGTTATTAATAAAAGCAGTTCAAAGAACATTTGGCAACAGACGGCGAGCTCTAGCATCTCTGGTGAGGAGGGTTTGATGGGCGCAGGCTCAGCTGCGCAGATGGGAGTCCGCGGGCCTCTCCAGAGGGTCTCGCGCTGCTTTCCTTTGTCTTTGGATACACGTGGAGGTGCCGCGTGGGAGCGAGGGCGGGTGGTTTTGAAGCACGGCTCATTAAAAGCAGAAGCTTCCCTACGGGCTGACTATACAGGAGCGATGGGATCACCAGGACGCGTCCCTCTTGGGTTGTTCTGTCCCCTCCTAGAGGAGTGGCCCTCTGGCCGGTCTGCCAAGGTAGCTCCTAACATGTTCCCCGAGGGACTGAACCAGCACTGGAACCCGCATCCGGATCCCTGGGTGCAGCCTCTTGTCTGATGGCTGGGGGCTCCCTGCTCCTTGGTGGAGAAGCTTGGCAGTGGTGCAGAGCCAGCCAGGGCCTGGGGACCCTCACAGACTGCCCCAGTCCAACCACAGGTGTCCACAGGGATCCCTTTTGGATGGCCCTGGACCTCCAGGGGCACACAGCCCTCCGGGGACCGCCTTTAGGACCTTGGAGGGGCTCTAGGAAAGGCATCCTTTCTTCTCCCGAAGGCAGACCCCTCTCAGCACCTTCCCTTTGCATATGAAAGCCCTGGTAATTACTACTTTCATCTTTAAAGCATGCAAGTGACATGCAAAATTAGCACTTGAGAGGATCCACTTTTAGACCTTGTTGTAAAGCAAAACTTATTATTTGAAGATAAATCAATTTCTGTTGCCTGTATTTGCGGTTTCCCCCAGATGGCTAATTACCAAAGATAAATGTGTATAAACACAAGCCTTCTCCTCTCCATCCATCTTCCCTGCCGCCTGTTTATCCAGAGGTTAATGATTGCAATCCGGCAGTGTATTGCCATAGTAATGGTTTTGATGGGCCCGACAAGTTTACGACCTTTTATTACAAACAGAAGGACACGCGTTTCAAGGAAGGAAGGTCATTTTCGAGATGAATGTGCAGATAACTAGCCTTATTGAAACGGAGCCAAAAGGAAGAAGAAAATGGAAAACAAAATAAAAAAAAAAGAAGCCGGGGAGAGGCACACACCCCCACCGCACAAAACCACCGCATAACTGTCCTGGAAATCGGTTTACGGCAAAATTAAATAAGGTTCCTGCAAACATTAATTTTCATATTCTCTGTTTATGCACTGTTAGAATTATGCCTTGGCTTTGATTTACGAGTGAGTCAGACCCTCACCAAATTCAGTTAAGGGCTGCAATGTCCGTTCAGACGCAGCTCGCTTCCTATCTGGTCAAAAGGGCAGAATGACGGTGAGTGTCTCCCAGGGCAGCTCAGAGCTCCGCGCAGGGGCCGAGGGCCAGCCTCTCTCCCTGCCTTCCTTCCTTTCTCCGTCCTTCTTTCTTCCCTCCTAATTATAAAGTTATCCACATTCTTTGTCTCAACCAAATAACACTGAGGAGCATCATCTACTCCTTCCCCCACCTCCATCCCATTCGAGGTTTGTGGGGGCCTGGCTCTAACCTGTCTCTCTCTCTCCTTCTTAGCTCAGGATGTGAAGCAGATTTCTCCGCCGTGTGTTACGCTCAGCAGAGGCCCAAAGTAATGAGGCTGTCTGATCCTGAACTGAAATATTTAGAACCGGGAGACAAACTAAACCTTTTCTCTTTAAAAGTGAATTGCCTCAGGTACTTCATTTTAGTCACGTGAAAACTGACTGATTTGAGCTCTGATGTGTGTGAGAAAACGTTCTAAGTGATTTTCCAAAATATTAACTTATTTCTTTCTTCATAAAGGGGCCTTATAGGGAGAGGTTCTATCATTGTCCCTACCTTATAGGTGAGAAAACAAGCTCAGAGAGGTTAAGCCAACATGACTGAAACTTCAAAGCAGTAACAGAAAGAGGAGGGAACCGGATCCTTGGCGGTAGGTCTTCTGGGCTCTTAGCTAAGACGCCACACTTCATCGAAAGCAAGACCGGTCAGTGCCACTTGCAGCCAGGGACTTTTTTCATCCTGATGAGTTCCTGGAGGGCCCTAGACTGACAGCAGAAGCATGCAGTTTCCTGCTTACTGTCCTCCCTGACACTCTGGGTTGTGTCAAAGCAAAATCGAACCCGAAAAGTGTCCACCAAGCAAGAAAGGCTCTGCGGAGGGCCGTGGCAACAGTGGAGAGAGATTGAGGTCAACTCTGATCGGAGCAGGAGCAGCTGGGAGTTTAGAGCCAGCGCAGAGGAAGGGAGGCGGCCAATGAGGCATGCCTAAGAGGACCTTGGTCGGGGGCGAGGGTGGGCGGCTCTTGCTGAACTGCCTTGGCAGAATTCTTGCTGCTCTGGGCTGACAGGCCAAGGAAGGTAGGCGGGGATGAGAAGAGAGCTCAGAGGCGCCAAGCTAATGTTTGGACAGGAAGATGATGATCCACAGCCCCGGAACCTCAGGAACTCACCGACACAGGACCGCGGCGGGTGTGGCTCAGTTCTGTGCTTTGTGTGAACGGCACCGTGTGAGTGACTTTTGCCTGTGTGCGCGTCACCACTGCTTACATCTCAAACCTTCACAGAACCTTTGGGTTTCAGGGTCCAGGGTGACTCTGGCTTGGCCACCTCCCTTCATTTTAGAAAATAGGGTTTAACACAAGAGTGCAGGACCACCGAGACCCGGGTATTCTCAATTCCTCCTCCTCCTTCCATCCAAGTTCCTCACTGAACCACATCCCCACTCAGTTCCAACCCAACGAGCCCCAGTGACGTACTATTTCTGCGAGACTCAAACGTCACAGTGGAATCACTCCTTCTTGACATCTGCGCAGGATTGGAAGCTTGGCTGCCTCCCTTTATCTATTCCCTCGTCCATCCCCTTTTTAAACCAGCTTTAACTTCCTATGAGATCCACGCTAGGTGCCGAGTCACGAGATGAAAGGGGGCACTGCTGCCTCTCTGGGGGGGCCATAACCTGATGGCCACACGCTTGAGAATAGCCAATGGCCCAGGCCACCGTCTGTCTCCGCGAGAACCAGACAGGTTATAAGGAACACACGGGGGATGTTACAGAGGCTCTGGAACGTTCCAGGACTGACTGGACAGCAGACTGTCACTCACGATTCCCTCCCACGCAGTGAAGGACTGTGTCTGCCTGGGCACAAGGGGCCCGGCCTCAGCAGCCTGTATCAGCTCCAGTGATCCCACTTCCCGCCCATGTCAGCCAGGCCGCAAGTGGACACTTCATCTTCCTTTGAACATTCATATCAGGTCCCCCATCCAGGAAAGCAGGCCCATGCCCTGACCAGCAGGACCCTCTTGGGACATGTCTTGACACGGGGGACCTGCTCTGGTCTGGACCTCCATTCCATTAGCCTCTGAAGGCATCTCGGCCTCCAAGGTTCCTTCTAAGGAGCAGCATTACCTGCCCTGGGACCCCCCTTACACCCATGGCAGCTAAGATGACAGTTTGATGTCACCCAGGCGAGATGAAAGCCTAGAGTGTGCGCACCAAGGGCTAGCAGGAGGATCTGACCTCCATACGCAGCAGAGAGACCCAGTGGGTGGCAGGAACTCCCAGAGACGGGGGTCCACAGGCCACCCTCTGGCCCACTGCGCGCGCACACACACACACACACACACACACACACACACACACACACGGGTGGCACCCTGGTGCAACCCAAGCTCGGGTCAGTGCACGGGGGTTCCTAAGCAGGCAGAGGGCTTTGGAGCCCTTCTGGGGCATTTAGAGCCCTATGGCTCCCAAGCCGTGTCTTCCCTGCCCTGCCCTGCCCACTCACTGTCCCCAGAGCTGGCTGCCATCTCCCTGGTGCCCAGATCGCCACTGAAGTCCCCATGGCCAAGCCTCAGAGACTGGAAACTCATCATCATGCCTCAGAAACCAGCTTCATGCCAATCTGTGTGTGGAGCCTCAACCACCACCCACCTCTCTGCATTTATCTCAGAGTCTTAAATCTTCATCCGCAACCATGGCCTGGGATGGGGCTTCAAATTTCCATCCTTCACCTTTGCCGCTTTGATCATTATCAGTGCCTGAGACCTCTTTGGCTAGCCTGTGCTCACTGGGCAGTTCCCTGGAGACACGCCAGCCCCGTGCAGTGGTGCACGCCTCGAATCCCAGCAGCTTGGGAGGCTGAGACAGGAGGATCGGGACTTAGCAAGGCTCTAAGCAACACAGTGAGACCCTGTCTTGAAATAAAAAATGGATGGGGCTCAGCTGGTAAGTGTCCCTGGGTTTAATCCCTGAATTCATCTCTATGCTTCATTTGGAAAATGGGAAATATAATACATAACCCATAGAATTATTATGGGGATTAAAATGTCCTTGTGCATGAAAAGTACTTAAAACAGTGTTTGAGTTGGGATGGTGCTTCATAAACTTGAGTGGTTATGACAGCAGTGATCATGGTACTGTCCCCTCCCTCCATGTCCCTCCTGGACCCCAGCCTGTCACTTGGCTGTTTTCTTCTGCTCCCCACGGCTCCATCCTCCACTCCCTCCCTTCCCTCCTGGGGGCATGGCTTCTGAATGGCTGCAGATCTCAGAGTTCAAGTGGACAGAGGCCTGGTGTCCCTCCCATTTGTTCTGTACCTCTTAGAAGGGCAGTTCTGGGCTCTCATGAGGATGACGTCCTGTGGGAGGTGGCAAATGAGGGAAATCAGCTGTCCCACCAGAGTCAGAACTAAAGGAGGGGACCGCCGTGAGTCCCCTGAACACGTGGGCCCTTGGGAAGGCCTGCCGGGAACGAGCCTTGGCTGGAAAAATCAAGCTGTGGTCATCACCAAGAGCTGGGACGGGGCTGCGGTCAGGACGCGTCAGGGGCTCCACAAAGCGCAGCCCAAACCTTCGACGTTAAGCGTTTAGAGAGGAAGGGACCCTCTGTAAAGGGGTCTTGTCATCCCCCAAAGCGACTGAGAAAACGCCAATCGTATGGAAGTAACAGATGGGCGAGGCTGCCCCGGTCATTACTCTGAACTCCAAGTGCCATCAATGACGAGCGCGACCCACTTTGCAGGGAAATACCTGTGTCCCAGAGCAGGGGGACAGGCGGGAAGCGGGGACACACCGGCCAGAGCTTCAGGCACCAGGGCTGGAGGGAGAGGGCCTGGGGACTGTGAGGGCCTTCAGGGTTAGGAAGGGGGAGTGAGGGAGGAGGGAAGGAAGTGGGGAGGAGGCAGGGAGGGAGGGAGGAGGGAAGGAGGGAGGGAGGGAAGGAAGGGGGTAGGCTGGTTGGTTCAGTCAGGATGTGAGCGAGGAAGGCCCCTCAGAAGCTGATTCACAGACTGATTGGTGTATACAGTTGGCGAATACAGTTGGTGTATACAGTTACAGTCCTACTTAAAGTTGGGCGATGGCTTTGGGAACCTGATGGGAGCTATTGTTGCTTCTTCTAAATATCTCCATGGCTGTGCCTTCAGCTTGGGCCAACAGAAGGGGAGCCCCCGTGGACCTAAGCTGGGGGGGAGCACCCGTGGACCTAAGCTGGGGGTGTGCGATGTGGCTCAGCAGTGGTCTTTTCCCTGATGGACAGAGATGTGGAGGTGGCTGGCATTCAGACCCTGGGCTTCTGGGCCAGCTTGCTGCCCAGCCTGGTTGTCCTCTGCCGTAGCCAGCCCCCACGGCAGATTCCCCGTGGTGTGGTCACTGATCTGACGTGCAGGTGGCGCTAGCTGGCTCTTTGGATCTTCCTGCTCGCTGGCCTAACTCAGATCTGGCCAAGAGGCCTCTTTAATTCTTTTCCTGTCAGAAAAATCAGTGGGATGCTATTTTGATTTAGGGGGGGAGGGTTTTTTGGGGGGTATGAGACTCTGCCAAACATGGCCTGATGCTTTGCACCTGGGCTTCTATCCACTGACCAGCAGTGACCTCCTCCTGGTTTTGGCCACGTCCCTTTCACGTTCAGATGCCACACAGGAGCATGCAGAGCAGCCAAGGGAAGGAAGTGCCCTTGCGCTCAGGCTCAGGTTGTCAGGGCTCGGGCAGCTAAGTGCTGAGTCCTCCTGGGAAGAGGGACAGAAGGAGGACACCGTGGCCTCAGCTAAGTCACAAGTCTAAACCTTCTTCCTGCCCTGAGCCCCATGTCCACTTGCCCCAGAGCCTGGCTCAGGTCCTGCCAAGTCTTCTGAGCGAGGGGCTCCCGCGTCTGCTCAAACGGAGGGCCACTCTGCGCACCTCTGAGGTGCAGAAACCAGAGTTTTCAGAGGGAGAACTGGAGAGGGCACCACCATCTCAACAAGACAGGCCCAAGGGACACTCTGAACCGCCAGCCAGCCTTTCCCACCCTGCTTCCCTGCCAGGCTCTCAACTGCTCAATCCCAGTGCCCAGGGGAGGGTCAGCACTCCTTCTGCCAAGAAGTGGACAAGAGGAGAGAGCCTCAGGCTCCAGCCCCCCACTGCCCACAGGAGGTGATCTGAATCCGCACCTCGGGGTGTCCCACAGGGATCTTGATGGCTCAGAACACACTTGTTCAGACACAGCCCCCGGGGTTGCTTTGCTGAAGACCTCCTTGGAGCTGGTAATAATGCAGGGTAGGCGTCCTGCCGAGGGCCTGGCACCGAGGGCGCTCTAGCAGGGGCTGCTGGGAGGAGCCAGAGTTTCAGGAGAGAAAACAGAGCTTTGCAGATGTGGGGAAATCACCCAGGTCTGTACCTCTAGTCCAGAGCCAAACTCGGCTCCGCCTTCTGCTAGGCCACCTGGGATGCTTAGAATCCTCCCTCCCCCATCCACGGGTAGAGCACATGCCATCCACATTACTGGTTGACAGGCAAACATTCTGAGACCCGTGTCGCTAGGCAGTTCTGACTTGGCAGGAACATCACAGAGTGTACTTAGGGGAACTAGGATGGCCTCCATGCCAATAGGGTCATGTGACCACCCTTGAATATGCAGCCCACTGCTGATAAAATGTCCCTATGTGGCCCGTGACAGTGTAATACAGTTATCCATTATTATATGTGCACTGGGAGGTGCACTGGGCAGTGTATCCCAAGTGCATTTGGCCACATGTGACTCATCGGGTTTTCCTGGAAGCAGATTCTGAGATCCCACGACTTGTGTGCAGGAAGTTTCTTGGGCGGGCTTTTGGAATCAACAGCTGTTGAGAAGCCAGACTGAGTCAGGAGAGAAGCTGAGCTGGGTGGACCCTACAGGAGCTCCAGAGGGAGCATGGCCCTTGAGAGCTGTTTAAGAAGAGGACGAGACTGCTGGGCATTTACTATGCCCACTGCCAGCCCCAGAGCCACTGCCCAGTGACCATCTGAGGCAGGTTGCTATGGGAAGGAATTTGGATTTGTTTTCTCTAAGTTTGCTTTATTTCAGCTGAGCAAAGAACACTTGCAAATCCACTTCTCCAAAGGTTCAAACTTTGAGAGTGTTCCAAGGTTGGAGATTTAGAATTAAATAATCACTGGCTGGGATCTTTGGGTCTCACCACATTTATCCATTCAGAGCTTCGACTAGTATGGAACGAAGTTAGTCCACCCAGTTCCTTTTAGGTGTAGTTTAGGTGCAGGCTCTGCACCGTAAGCTAGGAAGATTTGGCTTTGGGATCTAGAACACATGATGTTGAGGATATTAATATTCACCATCCATTAAACCCCAAGTTTTCAATTCTGTGAACATAATAAATATTCAAGTATTCAAAGGTATCATAAGTAGCATATTTGTTGCTCGGTTTAACTGTTCTTAGATGTCCCCTGTCTGGGCTGATGGGACAGAATAGGGTGAGATAGTGGCAGAGCTGGGACAGCACAGCTGCCCTTGCCCTTAGTATTCTCTCCGCCGTCTGCCAGCTCTGCGTTCTAGGGACGGGGTGATGAAGAAATTACACTCAGGAATCCCTTAGCCAAAAGGGCAGACGGCCCTGTGATTTGGAAGTTCTATTTCGAGACCAGTTAAAAGAGAGAAAATTCAGTTCATGGCCCAGTTGTCAATCACGGGGTCTGGGATGTCCCCGGGCAATGCTCAGCTAACGCTCCAGCTCCTGTCGACAAGATGACACACGGTATGTTGAAAGGGAGGCATTAAAGACCTCTGACGGCAGGAGGAGAGGGTAACACAGCCTCCCAGGAGTGACAGGAGCAGGAACAAATGTGAGCCGGAGATCAAACGTCAGGCGGCTGCAGCCGAGAGAAGCCCAGCCGGGGAGGGACGGCAGGCAGCCTCCTCCTCGGGGAGAGCCGGTGCTGCGCAGGATCGGCGCTCCAGAGGGGAGCGTGACTGATCTCCCAAATAAACAGATGGACGATCACAGCCTCGTTTAGGCACTACTTTGAGAGGACGGCCATTGGGGTTTCGGGGTTTCTTCTATAAGTGGCTCGAAGCTTTGCCGGAATATAAATGGAGCCCACGGAGATGGACAGCTAGATGGGATGAGAAGAGGCAGAAGCCCATTTTTCTCACTTTCTTTTGCGGAAAATGGAAGCCCAGGGTTTTTGGTTGCCTAAGTTGATGAAGCTGGTTAGTGACCGTGCAAGGTGGGAAAATGGGTCTCCGTAGATATTGGGCCTCAGAGGTGGGGTCCCCAGGGTCCAATCCAACAGAGTTGAGGGGGCCCCGCTGGGTGGTTTTTAGGATGTCCTCAATCAGCTGGGCAAGGAGAGGTAAAAATAAGGCCAGGGCAGCCCAGGAGGGACGGCACAGATGGCTCTTCCATGATGCTAAGGGATTTGAACAGAGGGCCAGGAGCTGCTGGCCTGTCCAGGGCAAGGGAAGTTTGGGGAGATGGAGCCCTGGGTGTTGGTCCCGGATTGCACCCGGGACGGCTGGGTCAGCTGCCACAGCCACACACTCTCGGGGTTCTCCGTGATCGCTGGCTGCAAGGAGAATCACCACTGCGTGGCCCGAGCTGCACAGGCACCTAGACACATCTACCCACCATGGAGCCCAGACCATCCACACCTGCCCTGTCTGCGGGGACTCGGACTCAGCGGTTCTGCTTCTGGCCACGCTCTTGATGGTAGTGCACGTCGTCCTTGGTGGCAGCCAAGTACAGCCATGAGTCACTTAGTGATGAGGATGCATTCTGAAGTGTGTGATGGGGTGACTCTATCGTGGTGTGAACAGCCGAAAGCGATTGTACAAGCTAAGCAGGCTCTGGTGACACTGGGTGATGTCATCTTTGGGGACCATTGTCTCACATTTGGACCACTGTCAGCCTACAGAGCGTGACTGGGTATCAGCCATCCCAGAGCCGACAGGAGGGGGGTTAGGCAGGGAGCGTCGCTGTCACAGCTCTGGAGGAGCAGGCCCAGCATAAGGTCGGGGAGAGCTGGTTCCAGGTGAGGGCTCTCCTCTGGGATTGTTGATGGCCACTTTCCCACTGTGTCCTCACGTGGCCTTTTCTGTGGTTCGCCTTCTAGTGTCTTCTCCCCCTCCTGTGAGGACCCAGGGTTATTGGTTAGGGCTCATCCCTATTACCTACATTGAACCTTAATCACCTCCCTTAAATCCTTCTTGCCAAACACAGACTCATGGGGGGTGAGAGCTCCAACCAATGAACTGGAAAGGGAAAGATTCAGTCACAGTCTTCAGAGACCCCACCCAGTAGCAAGGGTTCCTTGTTCCTGGGACGTCAGTTCATGTCCTAGGCAAGTTGTCCCTAACGGGGTCACAACACACATGTGAGAACTTTGATCAGCATGGAAATAGCCACATTCATCCAAGCCGCCAAGACAGTGGCTGTACTAGTGAAGCATGAGCAATGAGAGTGAAAAGGCTCTGAAAGCCATCTCTGGACCTGCTGGTCACCAGGCCATGTGTCCCCTGTGGAGAAACACCAACTGAACAGTCATGACAAGCGCCTTTTGTGTGTGTCTGTTCTGGTGATCTAGTGCTACGTAGCAAATCATTCCAAAATGTGGTGGCATAAAGGAACAATGACACTATTTTTTTCCTCCCATGCATCTGTCATTTGGGTGGAGATCCTCTGAGACCTGCTTGTTCCCAATCTTTGCAGTCCACGCTGGCAGAAACTGCCCTGAATCAGGGCCTGGCCTCCCACTGGAACACCCACAGGGGCCTCCTCACATGGCCTGCGCTTCCTCACAACATGGCGGCTTGCCTCCAAGGGCAGGAGTTGGGCGCAAGCTCTACTGCCTTTCATAACTGCACCTCCGGAGTATGCATTGTCCCCAGCCCTGAATGGATATTCATCAGGACAGCCACAAACACCCAGCTAATTTCAGGGTGAGGAAAAAGCAAGACTTCATCTCTGGGTGGGTAACGGTAAAGTCCAAAAGAATACATGGGGCCAGATACATTGCCATGGGAAATTAAAGAAGAAAATGCTACCTGCTATAATGTTGTGCTTTAGTAAAAAGTTGAAAAGAAAACTTATTTCGATAAAATTGAGAAAAATGGCAGTTTGGGAGGAACAAGTAGAAACATATACAAACCAGACTACCATCAACACATCTATAATCCCCTCACACACTTCAGCCCAAGCTTGATCTTCTGAGGAGCTTCCACCATTGTAAACATCTTTGACACGTGACCGTCTTACGTGGAGAAAAAGAGTGAAATAAACAAAGAGCCGACAGCAGCCCCCATTGTGGTGCTAAGGTGGTGATTACTCAGGGCTGCTTGGGATTTGTGTATTTTTTTCCAGTCATTTGTAATCATAGTGGAAAAAAAAAGAACATTATCTACAAACTAAGAGGCTGCAGTGTGCAGGAAATGGAGCATGAAAAGGATTTGTGCTGTGATGTAGAGATTAGAAAGAACAACCCATGTGAATTCATCGACAGAATGCAAATGCAGCACACTGGAGTGTAACTTCAGGACAACTTCAAAGGATTTGTTGTGGGAAGAACAATGGATTCTCCAAAGCCATATTAAATACCAAAATTTTTTCCCCCAGAATGGGACAGTGATTCCATTGGAGTGATGCAAAAAGGATCTTCAACCCCCCGATGACGTCAGAGCTCATCCTCATGGAGTCATTCAGATGACATTCCTGTTGCCATCTGCCTCTAGATCACGCTCAGACACAGATTGGTCCAAACTTACCCGAGGACCAATCCACCTAATCTAGCTTAAAACCCCCTGTGGTAAGGATGTGGAGAAAAGTGTCCCTTGCACACTGTTGATGGGACTGTAACGTCATACAGCCATTATGGAAAACACTACAGAGGTTCCCAAAAAGTTAGAAGTAGAGCTGCCACGTGATCTAGTAGTCCTGCCATTGGGTACATATGTGAAGGAGATGAAATTGGTGTGTGAAAGAGATATCTGCACCTTACAGTTATTACAGCACTATTCACAGTAGCCAAGATGTGGAATCAATCTAAGTGTCCATCAGTGGATAATGGATAAAAATAAGGTGGATATATGCAGTGGAATATTATTCAGCTGTGAAAAGGGATGAGATTCTGCCATCTGCAACAATATGCATGAACCTGGAAGAAAGGACATTGAGTGGAATGAATCAGAAGGACAAGCCCTGTATGATCTTGCTTGGGTATGGAGTCTAAATAGAAGAGGAGAAGGTAACAGAGGATTCCAGAGACTTGGGAGGGCAAGGATGGGGCACCTCCAGAGGTTGGTCAACTGGTAGAAAGTTGTGATGAGACTTGAAGAATAAGTTCTGACGTCCTCTGATGCAGTGGGGTGAGTGTTCAGACCCAGGTTGTGTACTCTCAGGAGAAAGCAAGTGTTGCCAAGGTGGATTTAGGTCCTCAGTGTCTTTCTCTTCCTGGGGGTACCCCAGAGTGCCATTGGGTACTGTCCACGTGACTGACCTTGGGTAGGGCTCTCCCGGGCAGCGTGAGGAGATGCGTCATCTCACCATGCTGCCTGGGGGCCTCTGTGTCCTCCTCCTCGTCCTGTCTGACTGATTCTTCTCGCTCTGAGAAAGAAGACAGCTGCTGGTGAGTTGAGTGAATTAAAGTGACCCCCCCCTCCCTCCAAGCTAGCTGCTTCCTGGTGACCCCGGGGTTGTGCCCTCACCGCGTCCTCCCCCCTGCACAATGCGCCCAGGCTCAGGATTGGTCTCTTCTGCTGGAGAAGAGGAATCGCTCGCACTTGACTTTGGCATCCGTCTCGAGGAGGTCAGTGTTTGCTCACCGACTGCTCGTCAATTGCTTCTCTGTCATCTTGTCACCATTACTGGGCTGACCTCTCTTCAAGAGCCTTTCTACTTCAAAAACGTACAGCTACGCTTGAGGATGGGGTTAGAGAGGGTCCTTTAATGGATATATAATAAAGCAGCGCTAATGAATGTGGGTGAAACATCGAACACGACCCGTTTTTATCTTTGTGGTCTTGGAGAGAGTTGGAGAAGGCAGATCTGCATGGAGTCCAGAGCCCTTAGCACGGATTGCAGTCTAATTAATTCCTCAGAGATGTGGAGTGATGGCTGTCTATCTTGATCCCGTCTTGCTCAGCGGTGGAAGGTCCCCAGTGTCACCTGCCTCTCTGGGGGGAGGTTCAACAGGTACAAGGAGAAAGTGCTTGTGCAGAATACGGACTCGAGTACGGCTCAGATTGTCCTGAACGTTGGAAATACTCTCATCTAGCCAGGAGGCTGAGATGTAAAAACAATAGACCAAAAAAAAAAAAAAAAAAAAAACGGGAAAAGCTATAACCGAGGGCCAAACTCCGTGTCATGTAAGGTCAAAGGTAAGGGGTGCTCTGCGCACTGACGATCCCTGCCAGGACGGAGCTGAATTTGCTGTGGGTTGGAAGAAGGGCTGGAGTTTCCATAATGGGGATTTGGTGGGCAGGACGTAGCTGGGAGATCCCTGACCGCCTACGTGAGAGAAGTGTTTCTAGAAGAAACGACGGATACCCTGAGCTGCCTGGGTACACCAGGGATGGCCTAAGGACTCAGAAGCTTCTGTGTCACCCTTTGTCCCACGAGTTGGAGGAATGGGATGTGGTGAGCCACAGCCATCTAAGTGGGGCTATGACAAGGTCTCAATTGTAGGGTCGGCAAGATTGATGGCAGCATCTCAAAGACAAGCTGCTCAGGAAGAATGGGGACTGGGAGGATGAGGAAGCCGTGGACCCGGGTCAGGCGGACGGGGGCATCTGCTGGAGCTGGAGTGGGGGGACACGCAGGAGGACATGGCCATGGAGAGTCGCCAAGCCCCAGGCACTTGGGGCTGGCATCTGGCTGGGGGTGCAGGCCTGGGGGAGCTGGCTTGAATTGGGTCTGTGTCACCAGTGTGGGGTTCTAGCTGGATCACATCCTGTTCATTTACAGATGCTGTGTGAGGGGTCGATGGCCCTCAGACGGGGACAGGGCGAGGCGCCCCTCCCATACCTGTTGGCATTTCACCAACAGGTCACGCGGATGTGAATTTGGAACCCAAGTCCTTACCCCTTCCACCTGCCCTAGTGATTTCTCCAACTTCCCTTTCCTTCCCTGCAAAAGGAGAACGGATGAGATGTCACCCAGTGTCACTTTGAACGTCATGGATCTGTGGGTGCTATACCTGTTCTTTTGGGGAATCTTGCCAGTTTTCATGGGCACCAGAATCTTCAGGCAGCCAAGGGTGGTTGTCTCTGGGGCTCTGAGATAAGCCAGCCTCTTGGAGCTGCATTGGTAGGAACCTCGATTTACCCAGAATTTCTTCTATTTCTCTAGAATTTCTGCTCTTGCCACCGTGCATGCAATTGGTCTTATATTCCAAATTAAATTCCAGTCATTGCCACTTACAATGCCCGAGACCTGTTGCAGTAATATTGAGCCCCTGTTTTTCCCCTGGAGAAGAACGGACCAGAGAAGGGAGGTTGGCACTTTGGGCTGAGACTCATGACGTTCCCAGTCGCAGACTCTGCGCGCTGGTCCCTGCTGTCCTCAGCACCTGCCTTCGCTTCTCAGCTGTCAAGTCCTCGGTGCAGGAAGCCTCCTGCCGTCCGGCAGAAGTTATGGGGCCGCACCGGGGTTCTTTAATTCTAGGCTGGGAATGTTGCTGAGAAAAGTTCTGCATTTTAGTCTCCTGAATGTCTGGAGGAGGCAGGGGAAATACGTATCTGTGGATCTCCCTGCAGTATTTTCACTGTAAAACAGTCACAAGGCTGAGTGGGGGTGGGGGTCGTCCAGCGACTGTCCCTGAACCTATGGGCTAGGTTCCACCAGCAACACTTAGCATAAAGTAGTCCCTCCCCTGGAGAACCCACTTTTCCTATGCATAAGCATGGGAAGAGACGGACAGCAAGAATTACTAACAAAATGGAGTGACGGCGGCAATATGCTATGATCAGATCACCAGCGTCTCGCTCGTGGTGCTCTGGGCCACTATCAAGGAAGGGCTCCTTGGACCCCAGCACTGCTGTGCCCCGATGGCCCAGCTGGTGACTGAGATGGCCACTGCTCATGTGACTACTGGTCAGCAGCTTTGCAGTGTGCACGCAGTGGACACAGGGATCACTCATCTGCAGGACAGGAGCGGGTGGAGTGCCGCAGGATCTCATCCTGTTGCTCAGAACCATGTGCAGTTCAAAACCGAAGAGTTATTTATTCCTGGAATTCTCCATTTAATATTTTTGGGTGATCACTGATCATGGACAACTGAAACCCCAGAGGGCAAAACCACAGGTAAGAAGGACGGTGCATTATCACGGCTCCCTTGGTCACCCATCTGTTGGTCACTCTCCTGTCAGAACACTTCTGCTAAATGCTCCAAACTTGCTGATTTTAATAACTTACTAATAGATAGTATTCACTGAGACCTTCCTGTATCCCAGGCACTGGGCTAAACAAGTGCCATGATGATGGCAGGACCCAGAGCCCCCAGGAACCGGAGGCCATGATTAGCAGGGACCAGGCAGAGTGGAGACATGCACCCTGCCAGGAGAGAGGCAGGCAGATCCCTCGGAGCCCTCCGCTTCTCTCCCGACTGGTCTTGAACTTCCAGCAGTCTGAACTGACGTTTAAAATCTCCCAAACCCAGAGCATCTCTGGTCCCAAGCATTTTGGACGAGGGATGCTCCACAGTATCAAAGACCCAGAGGGCAGCTCGGTGACCTTCTCCCCGCGGGTTGGCTCCCCCGCAGACTTCTACCTCCACAGCGCCCGCCTCAGACCTTGTCCGTCTTGTTGTAACATAAGGTCCTCTTGTTCTTAGAGTAAAAAATACCGTTGCTCACTATCACCCATAAAATATGGCTTCATTAACTTGAAGACGGTAATTAACTGCACATCAGCCCGCTGGCTCCAGGCAAATATCCATAATTCCTTTAGTCTTTCCTCGCAGTGTGCTGCTAACCTGTTAATCATCTTCCTTGCCCTCTCGCCATCGTCAGTAGAAGAGAAAAAGCCCTTTAAATGGAAGCTAATCACACACGGAGCTCTGTTAAGCACTTTACAGATGTCTCCGAGTTCAGCTAAATCAGGGACACACCAGCTCACACAGGTGTGTGTGTGTGTGCGCGTGCAGGAACGCACAAACAGATACCCCAGGCTCACAGTTGCAACGAGAAGGAAAAAGAGGAAGTTATTTATTTTGCAAAAGAGTTAACATGTCATCATTTCAAATGACAAATTCCCTTAGGTGTCTTTAAAAACGAGATTTAATTTATCCCCCTCTAAAAATGCTTACAGCTGTTTATTTTGCCAAGGTGCTGACGGCAAACGCGAGTCTGTAGAAAGACTTTTCTGCCCTCTGCAAGATATTTTATGAAATATAATTGCAGCAAACAAACAAAAACATAGGGGAAGTAAAAAAGTGGGGGTCCTAGACCCGAGTCTATGTGGTGTGGTGAGGTCTGTGGGGAGAAGGAGAAATGAAAGCTGCCGTTAGGAAAGGAGGTGAGCCGGTGGCTGGGGAAGGACAGAAGGGGTAAATGACCGAGAGACTGAGGCAGCCAGGTAGAAGGAGGAAAGGGCACGTAGTGCTGGGCTGTCACCTTCCACTGCCCGGCACAGCATTAGTCAGCCCAAGCTAGTCAGTGCTGCAGTAACAAACCCCTGGGCTGCAGGAGGCTTGGCCCTGCTTGGTGACCAGATCCAAGATCTTGGCGCCCTCGTTCTGGGCAGTGAAGACTCACCTGGTGGGTTTGCTACCACTCCACCCATCCTGATCTGGAGGATGATGGCCTCAGTTTGATTGACTGTTCCAGGTACAGAATGATAAGCAGGAGCTGGAACCAACATTGGGATTGGGCTCAAGGATGCAGTTCTTTTCCTGAGGACGAAAGAGAGGGTCCCTACAGCACTGGGACAGTGGCACCTGGCAGGACGGTAGTGACTTCAATAGGCACATTCATATAAGAATAAGTCTTGTGAAGCAGACAGTACTGCAAGTGGCCCTCTGGGGCACAATTGCCCTCTCCAGAGGCTGTCAACTCCAGCGGGGTGCAAGCTGGGATGACCCAGGCCTCTGGGATTTCCATGCTCATGGTGCCCCGAGGCACGTGCTCAAACACGGAGGAAGGGAAGCGGGAAGGAAGTTGGAGGTGAGGATGGGGGGGGGGAGGCGGATGCGGAGAAGGGAGTTTCCTCCACCCCTTCTGGGAGTGGACTAGGCCCCAGGAGTGTTTGGCTTTTGCTTTGTGGTCACCTGTGCCCGCAGGCCTGCAATGGCCAGGAGCGATATCTCTTTCTCACGGACCAGATCACGTGCCCGCCTCGGGAGGAACATCAGAAAATCGAGTTTTGCCAAATTGCTTGACAATAAGGAGAAAGGAGAGAGTCTGGGGCTGGAGCTCAGCCTGGCGCAGGGCTTGTCTGGCGTGGGTTTGGTGCGGATGCGGTATTTTTTTCTAAAGATTTTCGATTATGTCTGGTTGAATCTTTGGACCTGGAACCTGCAGGTACCGAGGGGTGAACATAATTCCATTAAAGAACAGAACCAGAGATGCCATGAGATGTGACTTTCAACCCCGACGCTCTCTGGTCGTCCCTCCAGGTGCGTGCGACAGCAGAGCACGAGGCTGAGCTTCCGCCTGTGCAGAGATGGTTTTTGCCTTCATAGTGCTGACCTTGGTGAGTGCAGAGGTCATTGTGTGGCACATGTAACGCCTTGGGGTATCGGAGCTGAGTGTGAGGGAGGAGGCCGTCCTGTCTTGGAGCACACGCAATCCAGCCCTGGGCTCGCACAGCTACTTACTCTTCTCATTTGGGCTTGTTAAGTAATTACTGAGTAAATTATTAGGATAATGTAATATGCATGACTTTAAGGAATGACAAATTGTAGCTAACTTTCTTAATTTGTTGCCATAGCTACATTTCTAGGAGTTCTAAATTGTTCCTCTTCCTGTGTGTAAATTACAGCCACTCTACTATTTGTTTTGTCTTTTTTCCTCCTTGGTACCAGTGATTGAACCCAGGGCTGTTTTAACCCCTGAGCCACATCCCTCCATCCTAGCTACTTTTTAAAAAATGTTTTATTTAGAGACAGGGTCTTGCTGAGTTACTTAAGGCCTCACTAAATGGCTGAGGCTGGCTTTGAACCCTCCATCCTCCTTCCCCAGCCTCCAGAGCTGCTGGGATTACAGGCGTGCGCCACCGTGCCCAGCCACTTGTTTGGTCTTGATTATGTGGTGGTAAGACGACGCCAAGTCCAGGCCTGGGTTTCTCCTTCCGTGTCAGTGCAGATTTGGGGCTCGGAGTGGCCTCAAACCTCCACTGAAGATGGACCGGGATCAGACAGCCCATCTTCGTCCACTGGTACCTGGCAAGGCCTCTTCCCTTCTGGCTGCCCAGATGGTGTTTCCTAACCAGGAGCAGAAGAACCGTCCCCACGGCTGGCATGAGAACCAAAGGCCTTCTGGGCCACGTCGGGTGAGGTCTCAAGGGACGGTGTGACCCTCGATTCTTGCTTCCCATAAAATATCGAAGAACATGTCAGTCACCCCTGCGGCTGGGAGCAGGCCTGCTAGGAGACAAGGGACGCACCAGAACGGGGTTTTCCATCTCACAGGGGACGACAAGATGGGTTTTTATCACCGCGCTTCCTGTGGCCCCATTTTTTAAAGGAGGAGCAAAGATAGATGGGGCACAGTGGGGCAGAGGAAGACACAGGATAAGCCAGAATGAGGACTCTTTCAGACAGCAGAGCTCAGGGTGGAAGAAACAGCGTCTCTCAAGGAAAAATGCATTAAATAATACAGATAGTTCATTTTGGTGATAATATTCCATGGCCACAAAATGTATAGAAATCACAGCTATTAGGAACAGAAAAAAAATACCCGAGAAATAAGCAGTCGTGAGAGAAGACACAGTCTGTGCTTTAATGATGCAATAATCAAATACCAGCACAACTGAGATTGGACCCGTCAGTACCGTCTCTCTCCCATCTCCACGCTGCCATAAGCTTCCTCCCTTTGCAGAATCCACCTCCTTGCGGAGCACCCCTGGAAGGGCTGGCCATGCACCAGGCTTCGCGGAAAACTTAATAAAATTTCCCCAAAGCAGAAATTGTAGGGTTCATATTTTCTGATCACAAAGCAAAGTCATAATAATGATTATAAATGCTTAAAATACCCACTTGCTTAGAAATTAAAACAAAAACTATAATAAGTTTTTGAGCCTAAGAGGAAATCAGAATCATAATTATAGGCCATTTTAAAAATACCAGCAGAGAAACAATGCCAATCAAATCTTAGGGAGCGCGTTTGAGGAGAAGTGAGGGAGAGACCTGCCCCAGCGCAGGCGCAGATGTTCAGTGGGGAGGCTCAATGCTCATCCCACTCAGGCCACAGGGTTCTGGGGCGGAGGGAGGGAGGGAGGGAAGGGGAGCCTGGGCAGGAATCTCCCTGCCTTTGGTACTTGGCTGGACCTGTGTGTGAAGGTGGGGCGGGGAGTGGGCTGCGGAATGGAGGCTACTTTGTTCTTGATGTTTGCCCCCCAGATCCCTGAGCCCCCACCCCAAACACATGCTGTGCTACTGGGAATTGATATTTTTTGACCTCATCCTCATGCATTTTCTGTTGCTCATAGCACTATGCCACAGACTGTGTGAGTTATCAAGAAAAGAGGTTTGCTCTGCCTCAAGGTTGTGGTCCAAGGCTGGAGGGCCACATGGGCTGCTGGCCTTCTCTCTGCACCGAGAGGTGGGGCAGGGCATCACACTGCAAAGGACGGGGGTTGTGAGGGACTTAGCCAAGCGGACTTTCTCAGCAGACCTGCCAGTGGGATCGCTCAGCCTCCCTCTCACCCCTTAGTTGCATGAATGGGCTGGTCTGTTGGAGACGGCAGAGTGTCCGAGAGCTCCCAGCTAGTCCTGCCTCTTAACATCCCATAATACAGGCTAAACTTGAATGTGGGTTCCAGGGTGGACAGACCACACACACTGACCTAAACACAGTGGGCGAAGGTAAGATTAGCCAGAGGGACTCCCCAGGGCCCAGGGTGCTGAGATCCACATTCCAGGACAACCCGCGATTATAATGACGCTAACGCAAGGCCTGGTTAATTGACGCCAAGAGGTATCACATCTGGCCTGTGAGCCTTTCCTAAGACCCCAGTGGGTTTAAGTGCATGAATCCACGTGACTGGCCGTGTCTAGTTGGTACATTCCAGGTGCCCGAGCCATCTCAACTATTAGATCCTTTCATGATGTGTCTGTGAGCACGTAGAAGAACGGTAATGCTGTCATAGCTAATTGTAACTTTTACTGTTAAACACAAGCAGGCTGGGCACATTGAGGCCGGGGGTTGGTTTGACTCTACAGGACGTGCATTCCACACCCTTACATGGGTACGAGCTTGTCAACAGCCTGGGGACGGAGCTCACACAGCCTGGGGACTCCTGCTGCACTGGGCCTAGAGGGGCCTGTTCTGTCCCTGCTCCTGGTCTCCTGCTTCTGCTGCCGTGGTCATCTGTCACAGGCACCTGCAGCCTCTGCAGGCCTCTGTGTGAGACACTGGTCAGCAGAGCTGCTGTGGGTCGGCCCGCAAACCCCCCTGCCGGCTCTGAAGCTGCTGACAGTCCATTCTGTCTGGCCAGAGCCGGTTGCATGACTCAGCCGGGTCCGGAAACCTTTTAACTCCTTTGAAATAAAAGGTCACGAAGCCCTTTCCATATTTCTGTGCTCCAACATAAACCCTAGGTGGATTAAAGTGTCAAAAGAGAAAGTGATTCATGATATAGTCACGTCGGTTAATTGATAGCTTTATGGAAAAAACTATAATCATCCAAATCTATAGGTTGTATCATGAATATCCCAACCTGGTATTCATACAAAACATCAGGAATGACGGCAAGAAGAATATTAAGGGGAAGGGTTGTCATCGTCACTTAATTTAAAAGGCACTTTTGAATGTATCAGAGACAGAAGATCTCAATAGAGCCACATTCAAAGGGCATAAGTAGACGAATAAAAAACAAATTGTTAAAAATCCCCAAGCTCATGAGAGTGAACAAAGAGGTGAAAAATCAAAGCAACAGAGGAGGCATCTTTTTTCCTATCGAGTGCACCAGGAGGTGAAGTGCTGGGGAGAGTCCCAGGCTCCGATGGTGAGACTGGACTTCTCCAAACAGCGGAGGGGAATATAAATTGATACCGATTCTGAAAAGCTTCCTGGCCATGTGCGTGAGGATCTTTTAAATTGTTTATGTCCTGGCACCATGATTTAGTGCTGGGGAATCTGTCTTGTGGAAATAACCAGAGGGGTAGACAGAGATGTACGAGCCAGGCCGTTCATATCGCTCCATTATTAATCCACTAGCAGAGAAAATTAAAGGGAGACTAAATGTTCGACGGGAGGGGGCCTGGCTAAGACCAGGCGTGCTCACATAGAGGACTGTCACGCGTCCGCGTTGACCTGGGGAAATGCCTGCATTAAAATACAGCAAGACGCGTAGTAGCGAAGGAAATGCTACTCCCCATGTGGAAAAGCCACTCCTCATGCAGGGGTATTAAGAGGTGGTACCTTTGGGAAATGATTAGGAGGCCAGGGCTCCGGTCGCGTAATTAGCCCCTCTGCCATGTGAGGATGCTGTCCATCTGGGAAGCATAAAGGGAGCCCCCTCCAGAAACCAGATATGCTGTCACCTTGGTAAGGGATTTCTTAGCCTCCAGAGCCATGAGCAAGGAATTTCTGTTTCTATAAGTGACCCCTGTCTCAGGTGTTTTGTTATAGCAGCTGAACAGACTCGCATACACATACACTCACAGGTGCCTGCACACACGTATACACTTCAGAAGGAAACACCAAACTATTTGAAGAGGGGCTGTTGTTCTGTGGCTGTGGTTTTCAATGGCTTTTCTGCACTGTTTAGCGTTTTGCTAACATTTTACAATGAGAGTAATTACTCCTTTAGTCTCACAAGAGAAGCAGGCATGCTGTAAGTACATGAGGAGTGACCAAGGAAGATTGCAAGATCATTGAACATTTAGTCTCCCTTTAATTTTCTCTATTAGTGTATGAATAATGGAGAAATATGAATGGCCTCATTCATACATCGGTGTTGCATCAGACTTAGAACAAAATCAATAAGATGACATTCAGATTGCATTGACCCATCACTTCCTGTGTGCCAGCCCTTGAGATAGGTTCTCTTCACTGTGATACCCATTTAACATATCAACTTGCAAGGAAAGCATTTCCCTCACTTGATGTAAGGTAAAGATAGGTTCAGAGAGGGTGAGTGGATTTCTCGGAGACACCAGCACGTGGATGACAGAGCGGGAACCCATCTTCCTGCACTAAACTTGGTGGCTTCCCTGCACAGCATGGATACGTCCGTGGGCATTTGTGGGACAGCAGTGGTCAGGTTGCAGCGGGTGTGACTCAACCCAGTGGACAGGAGTGAAATTATTAGCTCAATTGCAAAGAAAAGGTGGCTTGATGAGCACTTTACTGCCAGAAATAAACCAAGTGTTTAGAGCTCGGTTCCACAGACAGTCGTGAACTTGGAAGCCGCCAGCGGCATCGATCTCGCCGATGATTTGTAAAGGAGGTGTCGGCTGAAACCTTCACCCTTCAGTCTCTTTGGACTATAAAAACAGAGCCACAGCCCCGACCTGGCTGTCCAGGAGCAGGGCCTGTAGACGCTGGCCCTCCTGACAGTCCAGCCCTTGGATGCAGCATCTGCCCCCATCTCCTGCTGAGCCAAGCCTCCTCTGCCGTATCCCTTCCATTCTCTGCTCTCACCTTGAGGCCCTGCAGGCCCCGGCTGCCCAGTCAAACACCAGGTGGGAGGAAATCCTCTGGGACCATTCAGGACAGCTTCCTCTCCAGGAAGGGGCCCAGGTCCCCCTCCCTTAACCCCAGGCAGGCCTTGGGATCACATCTGTGAATAGGATGTTGAGGAAGGTGGGCTTCATGGACAAAAGAAAGACAGAGGAAGAAAGAAAGAGAGGAGGGGAGGGAGGGAGGGGGAGACGGAGGGAGGGAGGAAGGGAGGGAGAGAGGGAGGGGAAAAGGAGGAGGTTGGGAGAGAGAGAAGGGAGAGAGGGGAGGGTGAAGGAGGGAAGACAAGAAGGAAGGACGGAGGGAAAAATTCAGACATTAAATGCGTCTTTGAAACCTGCGCCACACAGTGTGCCCAAGGAGATCCCTACATACTTGGAAACAATGCGTAACCAGGGACAAAGCAATGAAGTGATCAAGAGGTTGTGACATGTCGTGTGTACATATTTCTGTACATACGTACATACATTAATATTTCATCTGAAAACCCAGTGACCATATATTAACTTCTAAATCCCGCAGAGCTGAGCCCCTGCCCCCAGTTCTCGCCTGCCTAGAGCCTCAGAACCTGGGCTTATTTGTACAGAGATTCTTTGCAGATGTCATGGCTGGGACGTGTCCTACTGGTCCTCCATGTGCTCCTAGATCCCGTGACCGATGTCCCTGTAGGAACAGAAGAGGACACAGAGGGGCACGTGAAGAAGCAGCCAACGTGAGGACACGGGCAGGGACCAGTGATGGAGATGCAGACTAACAAAGGCTGAGGTGGCTGGACGCAGCCAAAGGCAGGACAGCAGCCTGGGGCCCTTCTCCTCAGAGCCACCGGGCCAATAGCTGCACTTTGGACTTCAGCTTGGCAGCCATCTGCCTGCAACCTGGGGAGAGACCCCAGGGAGGACCATCTAGCTGAGCCCGGTCCATCCAAGAATGGCCAGAGAGAGTCACAGATGATTGTCATTGCTCCATGCCACTGAGGTTTGGGATTATTTGTTACAGTTAGAGAAAGCCAAACACCTGGAGTCGCCTCCTACCAACGCTGGCTGGTAACTGAGTCCAGGTGCTTCTCTGCCGATTCAGTTCCTTCATCCAGAAGATTCTGATTGTGATGTTAGCTCCCACTAGCTGTTCCAGTGAGGCGCATAGAGATAACATGCGTCAAGAGGTGAACTATCAGAACCCAGTGCAGGTGACAGGTGTCGGAGCCACGGCACCCACACACTTGGGAAGACAGCACCTCTGTGACAGAGCGCCAGGGATGGGGGCTGGCTGGGCCAGGCAGCATGCCGAGGATGTCCTTTATGGATTTCCCTGACCCAGCTCAGGGACACCCGTGCAGAGCAGCCCTGCAGCTCAGTGTGAGAAAACGGTTGTCCCTTGGTGTCTCTGGGGAATTAGTTCCTGGACCCCCAGGACATTGACATTGGAAGATGCTCAAGTCTCTTATGTAAAAGAGACAGCTCCTGCATCAGCTCCAGGTGGTGTGCAATACCCCCACAGCAAAAAAAGCCCTGAGGTTGTTGGCTGTGTTGCTCAGGGAATAATAACAAGAAAAAAAAAATCTACACCTGAAAGGCTGCACCTGTTCAGTATGAATGGAGACCCCACCGCTGGCCACCTGCCTCTTCCCCAGGGAGGGGGAATCTGTGGGTGCAGAGGCCCAACAGCACTTAACCTCCCTTCTCAGAAGATGCATGCTCTCATCCTTCCTACCCAAGTCCAGAGCCTGGGCCTGCAACATCTTCTTCCCTGAAATAACTCTCCCCTGCCATTGCTCATGGGACCTTTCTTCTTATTCGTGTGTTTCTGCACGTCCAGGGCCCCGCCAAGTGCATTCCGCTTCTTGGAGTGGGGAAACGCGGAGGGTTCTGCGCAGAGAGCTGGGAGGGTTCTGCGCAGAGAGCTGGGGCCGCGGCCACCTCTCCAGGTGCACTGTCTGCAGCACAAGCTTGGGCAGGGCTTTGCGGCCTTCCCAGGGATCCTGTCAGGGTGGGGGGGGCCAGGGGTGACAGGAGCCCAGCAGGCTCTGGGGGAACTGGAAGCCTGTGGGCTTCCTTTGAGGGTTTCACTGAGTTCTCTTCTCTGAGTCCCTGATCTGCAGTGACCCAGCTGATTGCCTTCTTCCTCCCCTGCCCCTCCGCTCCTCTGGCCCCCAACTCCTGTCTATGACCATGGTGGAAGAGACCCTCCAAGCCCCAGGCTAGCGGGTGGAAGACACAGCCTGTCTGGGTGATTTCTGTGCCTTCCTGATGGGGTCCAGGTTTCAGATTTGGCGGACGGGATTTGCAAAATGAGGCCAGAGGAGGTTGCAGCTGCCTATTAACCCTCCCGTCAAAGGATCCTTCCCCTCTATTTTTCATTCCTCGGGTTCATTTCATCAGATTTAGAAAGGAGGCGGCATCCTGTGCCACTTTCCTTATTTTGGCTCCCTCTCTCCCGCCCTCCATTCTGACCTTTTTCTGTGTCTCCATAGTTGGTCCAGTCCCCATGGGAGCTCAGCTCCTGCAGAGGGGCCCGGGGTGCAGGTCGCTGCTGGTTTCTGCCCACAGCCACCTCCTCAGGTCAGAGAAGCCTGATCTAGGAGCTCTTCCCATGTTTGCTACGGCTGGAATGTCCCCTCCAGAACTCGTGTTGCAATTTAACTGTCCCTGTGATGGCACTGGGGCATGGGACCTTGAAAGGTGACGAGATCATGTGTCACCATCTGTCCTAGGGCGACCTAATGGTGGGTTCACAAAATCTGACTATAACTCAAGGAAACGAACAAGAAAGCACACAACCCCACAGAAGTACCTTTTCAATACTCCAGAGACGGCTCTGGGACCTTAAGTGTCCGGGGAAGAGAGCCAGCCGCTGGGATTCTTTGTTCTTATATAAGGAACACACACATGGGAGGTTCCATGGAGCATTCTATCCCCAAGGGCAGAAGGGGTAGGATTACCAGGGAACAGGTGAGTGTAGCTCAAGCCCATGGGGCGACGCCTACTCCTGGAGACAGGGTGTCCTCCTGCTCACCACGGGCCCCAGTTCTTACTCTGGAGTTAAGCAGACTAAGTCAAAATGGTCTTTTCATGGTGAATCCCTTCATATAGCTAAATAAGTCCCCACGGCCTGAATCATGTTCCCTGCAAAGACACTGAAACCTGACCCCCACCCCACCCCACTCTTCAAAATGTGGCCTCTTTGGAACAGTGTGGCTGCAGATGTAATCATTAACATGAGGACACACGGGAGTAGGACAAGCCCCCGGGTCCATTGTGACCCTGGAGAAGTGAAAGCTGTGATGAAGGCCACACAGGAGGAATGCCAGGTGAGGACAGGCCCCCCACTGGAGTGGCCAGCCATCAGCAGAGATCATCAGGGTGGGGGAGCTGGAGGAGGACGGCAGGAGTCTCCCCGGGGCTCTGGCAGGACGTGGCCCTGACCCCGCCTCGTTCAGATCTCTGGCCTCCAGGGTGGTAAGAGGACACTTTCTGTTGCTCTGGGCCATGCAGCGTGTGGGGCTTGGCTCCAGCAGCCCCAAGACACTGGACCCTCTGCTTGCCTGCCGCTCGGCCTTCCCGCCCCAGGTCTGCCAACCATTTCAAACTGTTTAAAAAATGGACAAAATCTAGGACCTTGGAGCGTCTCCACTTGCTTGATTTCTGGATCATTTCTTCATCCAAACATCATTTTCTGGGGGTGTGAAGCCTGGTCCGTGTAGCAGCACCCCCATATCCTGCTCCGTCTGTGCGGGACGGTGGGCTATTCCAAGGCAGGGGTCTGCACAAGGGGAAGATGCTGGTCTCACCCATGTGTAATTTTTCAGTCTCGCCAGACCAAGTATTGAGGTATAGCCCAAAGGTGGGAGTGTGGATGTGTGGGGGTCACACCCCACTTTCCTCTGAAGCCAGAGAGATCCCCTAAAGAGAGTGAATTACTTCGCAGGTTCTGCAAGATCCCGGCTGAGAGATCTGGTCTCCTCCAGGCTCATTAGCCAGCTCAGAAGTGGGATCCACCCTCCCAGAAGGCTGCTCCGTGGCCCACTCCCTCCCAGCTTTAGAAGCCAGAAGTCAATAAACACCTTTCCATGGGGGACCTACACTGTGGCAGAGAGCAGGGCAGCTGACAAAATTGTTCCCAAAGAGGTGGTGATGAAAGAGATCCCTGCCTGGTTTAGAGGTGCTCTGGTCCTCGGAGGAGCCTGACCTTTGAACCTACCGGCTCCTGTGCCAATCAAAAGGGGGCTCCATCAGGGAGGAAGGGGAGGATGAAGTCACAGCCTGCTGATGGGGCATGACCGAAGACCCCCAGAATCTCTTGGGTGTTTGTAAGGTACTTGGTTTATTTAACAGGGTACGACCAGAGCAAACCCAGGAGGTGGGGGCTGGGGATGTGGCTCAAGCGGTAGCGCGCTCGCCTGGCGTGCGTGCGGCCCGGGTTCGATCCTCAGCACCACATACCAACAAAGATGTTGTGTCCGCCGAGAACTAAAAAATAAATATTAAAATTCTCTCTCACTCTCTCTCTCCTCTCTCACTCTCTCTTTATAAAAAAAAAAAAAAAAAAAAAAAAAACCCAGGAGGTGGGGCCTCTCCATGGAGAAGCTAGTCTCTCCGTTAGAACCCATGAACCCATGAGAGAGGAAAGGAACTTCCAAAGCTGGCAGAGTCCCAGAAATGGCGGAGAGCCTGTTAAAAATCTGGATTCCTGGGTTCCAGGCAGAATACGCTGGGTGGGGCCCTGGTGTATTTTATTTAGCAAACTCTCCAAAGGATCCTTCTGCAGCCAGCCCCACACAGCTCTGCAGGGAGCATATTTTATTTTTCTAAGAGTAGGCCTAATACTGTACTTACCTGCATGTGATCTCCTCCAAGAACCTAAAAGGCGTTGTGTGCGTTGAACAGCGTCCTGACGGGTGGCTTTCTGGAGGCAGTTTGGGTTTGCAAGGGACTGAGAGACAAAGACAGCGAAGAAAAACCATCCTGGGAGGAGAAGATGAGGGCAGAGCGGGGAGATGGGAGACAGGACCTAGAGTGGGCACGGAGGGGGCTCTGACTGCAGAAGAAATGGAAGGACAAGTTTGTGTCCTGGTGCAGGTCAGTTTCCCAGGGACGTGATGGACCATCCTAAGATAATCTATGAGGCCACCCCACGACCACCCCCTCACCCCCCCCCTCGCCACCCTCCCCCCCCCCCCCCCCCCGCGGCTTGTACACACACAGATGAAGAGTTCTGAATCGCTTTCTCCCTGTCACTCCCGGGAAACATCTTCCTGATGGTCTGTTCTGAACCGTGTCAGTCTGTCTCACCTGTCTCCTTGGACCCTGTCTCCTTTTACTGTCCTAAACCCACACCCTCCACGCCTTCTGGGGGTTTCTGAATGGAGTTAGCCCCCTCTTCATCTGCAGACTCAGCATCCAGATTCAACTGGCCATGGACAGAAAACATGCAGATAGAAAATGATGTCTGAACACACACAGTCTTTATTTCTTCTTATGACCCACTAGACAACACAGCATGATAACTATTTACGTAGCATTTACACAGTGTTTCATATTCTGAGTCATCTAGAGATGCTGTAAAGTCTACAGGAGGATGCTCACAGGTTATATGCAACACGACGCTACTCCACACAAGGAGGTTGAGCACATGGATCCTGGCATCCGTGGAATGGGGAGGCCGGAAGCAGTACCCACGGACATCGAGGACTGGGTATAAAAGGATTCATCGTTTACTATCCAGACTTTTAACTGCTTCTTAGCTCTGTGAAGCCACAGGAAAGAGAAATTTCTCCTGCTGTCATGTGCAGCATGAAGTTTAGGGACCATGTTTCATCCCTGTCCTTTTGGGGACTCCAACTTTTACCCCGAGTGGGCTCATTCAGGCATCCCTTCCATTTAAACAAAAAAAAAATAGGATCTTCCTAAGAGACATCTGGTAAATAAATTTTTCCCCATGTTTTTATATGTAAAAAGATGATTTTCAGTCTGTGTCTTCGAGATATAACTTTCGGACTTTGGTGGAATGGACGCTGTTGGAGGTTCAACAGAGGCCAGCTGTGTCCGGGAAGAATGGCCAGAGCAGAGGTGGAGCCAGTAGAAGCCACATAACTGGGATTCACTTTCTCTTAGCTCTCTTCTCCTCGGTGGAGAACCCCAGGCCCCCTGATTCTATCGCAGGCAGAGAACTAAACACTGGGAGCAGGACAGAAGTCCTGGGGCTCCTGGGAGGAGAAGGCTCCCTCCAGGGCTGAGCGCTCCCTATGTGCTGCTTTCCTCCTGCTGCACTAGCAAATTGACAAAGTCTTGGTGAAGATCTGGAGATGAGAAGCCTGACATGGGTCCTAATGGGCCAAATACAGGTGTCAGCAGGGCGGTGTTCTCTCTGAAGGCTGGGGGGGGGGGAGTCCATTTGTTTTTAGGATGAGGATGCCTGTAGTCCTTGGTCCACAACCGCTTTGTACAAGTCAGCCATGGCTGGTCGAGTCTTGAGATCTCATATCACATCATTCTGATGCTGACTTTTCTCCACATTTAAGGACTCTCCTCCACATTTAAGGGCTCTCTTTGTTATGTTGAACCAGGCAGCTTAACACCCCTCTCTCAAGATCAGTGATTAGCAAACAGCTCCATCTGCTACCTGAATTCTCCTTTGCCATGTAATGTTAACATATTCACAGCTTCCAAAGATGAGGTGGTGGACACGGTGGAGGGGGTCATGTTACTCTGCCTACCATGGAATGCGAAGTGACCTTCCTTCCATTCCTCCAGACTTGCCCTGCTTAATATGGCGGCTGTGACCTACCTGTGACTGTTGAGCACTAGAAATGGGGCCAGTCCAAACTAAGATGTGATATTGATGCAAAATGCCACGGATTTTGAAGCTCTGGGATGAGCTAAGTACACTAAACATGGCTGACAGGTTTTATATTGGTTATGTGTTGAAATTATAGTGATTTAGATGTACTGGGTGTTTTGACTAGCTTTTCTTTACTGTGACCAAAAGACTCCCAAAAAAGGAATTTAAAGGAAGGAAAGTTTATTGGGTTCATGGTTTCAGAGGTTCATTTAAGTTAACAAACTCCATAGCTCTAGGCTGGGGGTGAAGCAGAGCATCGTGGTGGAAGGGTGTGGTGGGGGAAAGATGCTTTGTTGATGACAGTCAGGAAGCACAGGCAGAAAGAGCGCTGCTCACCAGGGGCAAAATATAAACCCAAAGGGCACACCCCTAGTGATCCACCTCCTCCAGTCACACCTGAGCCACCTGCAGTTACCATCCAATTAATCCAGATTAGTGTGCCAATCAACCGATTACGTTAAGGGTCTCATAATCTAGTCATTTCACTCCTGGATCTTCCTGAATTGTCTCATGAACTTTTGGGAGATACCTTGTACTTAAACCAGATTATTAAAATTAATTCAATCTTTCTTTTATTGCTTTTTGTTAATGTGCGTATTAGAACATTTTAAATTACATGTGTGGCTTGTCTTTTAATTCTATTGGACAACCAATGCTCCTCCCAACCATCCATGGATCCGTGACATCTGAACATTGAGCAGACAGTATTACTTTCAGGGAGTGACCAGGTCTTCAGCTGACAGCAGGGGGCGCTGTGAAGAACAGATAACCAGGCTGAGCTGTGTGTGTGTGTGTGTGTGTGTGTGTGTGTGTGTGTGTGTGTTTATGTGTGTGAGAGAGAGAGAGAGAGAGAGAGAGAGAGAGAGAGAGAGAGAGAGTTTGGACATGAGGTGTCCCCAAAAGCTCATGTGTGAGACAATGCAAGGATGTCCAGAGGCCACATGATTGGCTTATGAGAGTGGAGCCCACCAGTTATCAGCACCTGATGAGGACTAACTGGAGGACACCTGTAGGCAGGCTGGTGTGGCTGGGGGAGCAGGTCAATGGAGGCGTTTCTTCTTGGTACCTATGTTGTCCTGTGAGCAGAGCTCTCTCTCTCTCTGCTTCCCGGTTGCCGTGACCCAAGCTGCTTCCCCTGCATGTCCTCTGCCATGATGTGCTGCCTCCCTGGGGCCTGGACCTGTGGAATTGACCGACCACAGACTGAATCTCAGAAATGTGACCCAAAATAGACGTTTCCTCCTCTAAGTCGTTCGTGTTGGACTGTTTGGTCACGGTGATGTAAAAGCTGACTTAACCTGTGTACGTGGGGCGGGGTGGGGGTGTCTCACAGGAGACCTCTAGACGGGCTTCGGGGAAGCGAAACCCTTCCCTGCTCTCTGTCAAGATCTCCATGGCTTTTCTTCTCAAGCCAGGAGAGTCCATCCTGCAGACTGTCCACTGTGGAAAACTTCAGGTCATGTCTTTGCCAAGTGTCCCTGTAGGATTACCCTGGACGCTATTCTTGCCTCTTCAGAGCACCTCACCTTGACCGCACCCCATCAGCCCGGGTCTCTTTCAGCCCACTTTGCTCTGACCTTCTGTCTCCTTCAACCCGAGTTCCTTTGTTTGTAGCGAACACTTGCTAAGAAACTAAAGCCTTAGGCCAAGCCTGTTGGGTTTTTCCTCAAACATATGACCAGCACTTGGCCAGAATCAGCTTGTACTTTTCCGACTCACTCTACCGACCCCATGGGTATAGACACCCAGGCCAAGGGGTCCCTGCCCTGCACCAGGCTACATTTCCGTGAATGGGGGCTGACTGGTCCCTAGGAGGCCTGGGGGGAAAACACTTCCACTTGAACCCAGTTGTACCCAAGGCTTGGGCAGATCCCTAGCTGCCAAAGACAAGACCCCTATCCCTGTTAGGGTGGCAAGCCTGAGACTTCACGGTGGACCCTCCCTATGTCAAATCAGTGTGACACAAAGCCCTTAGCACTGTGCACTGCCCCCCTTCCAAGCTCTGTCCTCAAAACCTGGCTGGCTTCAGATCAACTGGCTAATTACTCGTGCTGTAATGATCAACCTGCCTAATTTATCACTTCTTTGAACATTTAATTAGCCAGCAGTGCAAGACAATTAGGTTCTGAATTAGGATAAATTAAACTGCTAGCTTAGCAGCTCTGAGGACATGGAAACTATAACCAATTACATCTACAAAAAGATTTGACAGAACTGTCAAAGGCAAGAGCCTGGCAGGGGCCACCAGCTGGCTGTGCCAAGTGTGCTGCAGAATCTCACGGAGCCAGCGGTTCTACATCAGGAAACAGGGAGGTGGGGGCCCACCTGGGGACGGCAGAGCAGGGCTCTGGTTCTAGGATGCCTGTAGGGCTCCTGGCGGCTGGCATATTATCTGAACTACCAACTAGAAAAATCCAGTAGAGGAAAGGAAAGGGACCTGGGGAGGGGAGAGGGAGGGGAGAGGGGAAATAACCGGGAATGATATTGACCAAGTTATATGGTCATACTGTGTGCGTGTGTGAGTATGTAACCACAAACCCATCACCATGGACTGCACCGAGAAACAAGGGGAAAAATATTAATAGGGCTGTATGTTTGCCTTTCAGCATTCACAGTGGTTATATTTAAGATCATCATTTTGCCAGCTCAAAAAATCTGCTTGTTACCAGCCAGGACATAACTGTGCAGAGGAGAGCCGTGTCTCATACAGGTGCTTGATCTTAGTTAACTCGGAACGATTCACACGCCCACGTTGTCGGAGGAAGAATATGTAGTAGAGGGCCCCAAACCACATAGAGTTAGCTTTAGGATGGATGGATATTCTTTAAAGTATTCATTTGGATTTTAAACTCTTGAAGAACGTTTTTCCCGTGGCTGTGTTTTAAATGGCTTTGTCAGATCAGTGAGGCACGGAGGCCTCACCACTGAGATGTCACTGTGGTGTCCCCAGGGAGATACTGAAGTGGACGGCAGTTTGGGTTGTACCTTTGCTTTGCTGGTGAGATGCTTCCTGGCTCAGCCATGGGTGTGCTGTGGGGCTTCATTTATAGAAAGCGAAATGAGAGCCCAAGAGAAGAGGAGAGAAGAAGGTAGGGAAGGAGGAGTATTTCAGGCTTTATTCCTCCTTTTCCAGGATTTTCCAGGAATGTGGGAGGATCTGAGAGGCTGAGGGGTCAAGAGCAAGATAAGCCACAGCTCGGGCCTCCTGCAGCTCTGTCTGTTCCTGGTGGTGTGGTGTCGTAGGGACAGACCCCTGAAGCTCGTGTGGGGAAAGCCTGGTCCCCAGTGCAGCCAGGCTCAGAGGGGGGCTTTGGGCAGTAGTTAGGGCTCCGAACACCAGTGGGTTAACCCACTCTGAGCTGAGTGGATTGGTGAGTGGTGACTACAGGCAGGTGGGCCGGGGCTGGAGGAAGCTGGTCACTGGGGGCGTGCCTTTGGGAGTGTATTTGTCCCTGTCCCTCTCTGCGATCTGCATTCCAGCTGCCGTGAGCTGAGCAGCCTTCTTGCCCTTGCCCGTCTGCCATGATGATCTGCCTCACTCAAGTCCAGAACAAAGGAGTCCAGCTAATCAGGAACTGTGCCTCGGAAGCTGGGAGCCAGAATAAACTTTTCTTCCTCTAATTGTTCTTGTTGGGTAGTTTGCTCACGGAGGTGGTGGGCTGACCAGCACGCCTTGCTGGGGACTTAAAATCACTCGTGAAACCTTGTTCTCATCTTTCGGGTTTGGCTGAGCCACGCCGTACGTTATGAGTAGAGAGTGTCTGTGCACCCAGACCTGGTGTTCAAGGACGGCCATGTGCCCCACTCTCCATGGATGTCACGGATCTCAAGTAAAACGAGTTTCAACACAAAAAGAATCAGCAAGGCCCCGTGGCTTGATTTGCGATCTTTCTCCTCAATAAACTTCCTCATCATACAAAACTCGTGTCTAGAACCCAGTGATGATGGACCACGGCAGACCCCACGGACACTCAGGGACATTGCAGTTGGTGGAATGAAGAAAACCTACTGGAAGGCGCGTAGGTGCATGATTGACAGCAGCTTTCCGCAGCCGTGAGCTCAGGCATGGACCAGCCAAGCATGGCCACTCTCCACGCACCTGAACAGAGGGACACGGAGACAACAGGTGATGATGTTTTTAGTTCCAAAAGGACAATGGTTTGATCACTTCAGGTAGAAGAGTGGCACGCTGTGTGTGGGGGCAGGCCAGTGGCAGGTGCAGACGGAACCCACCCAGGTCAGTGAAGAAGCTGACGAGGCAGGGGGCAGCCTGCAAGAGCTGGGCCTGCGTTACCTGGCTGGCTGGCTGCAGCTCGCAGCACATTTCCACACACACACATATTTGTTTTGGATTGCATCAAGGAAATCAGCAAGTCAACCATGGTGTTGGAGTAAAGTGTCCTGTCCTTCACTAAGTGTGTTGGAAGGCAAAGGTTATCCTGGGTCTTAATGGCAGCAAAAGAATTCCTAAAATCTTATGGTAAAGGAGGATCATGGTCATTTGAAATGTCTGGGGACTCAGGATCAAGGAGCAGATGCAGCCTTAGAAAACCATTCCAGGATCATAGGTCCGTGCCAGAGTTCTGAAGCAAATGACACAGACCCAGTGCATCGTCTTCAAGTGCTTGCAAGTGCACATTTCATGGACATATTTAGAACAAACGAGTGGGTTCCCAATCGCATCTCCAGCTCACATCATATCATCGCTTCCTTAAAACTGCACCAATTAAGGGGAAGAAAAAAATTCCTTCGGAGAGCGATCTGTACATATTAGTCTGGATGCTTTCAAATTAGAGACCCAATGGCAAGTCCCTGTTACCATGAGAACCACAGCATTTCTCTGGTGGTTAAAATGATTAACTCGAAGGACATTGCATCTTCTTAGCTCTGCTTTTCACAGAAGCCCACCCCTTGAAGGTCCCATCACCTCCCAAAGTGAGGAACAGAGAGTCCCTTGGTCCATTTCAAACTATATTGTTTAGCTTTAAAGGCAAAATTCTTAGGAGCTGAGAAAGGCAGCCGGGGGAAGAACAGGGCGAGAAGCTGCAAGCAGTCAACCCTGGAGTGTAAAAATCCACAGTCCCTTGTCAAACAGGAAGGTGCCCTCAACCTGACCCATAGAGACAAACTTCATCCCGGGGGACTTTCCCACTACAAGAGCGAGAGGCAGGGTAGGGAGGTACAGGTAAGATGCACCCTTCCAGGGCAGATCCCCAGGGACCCACCTGTCCAGCCACTCCGACCCACCTACAGTCACCAGCCTATTCACATCAGGATGACTGATTAGGCCACAGCTCTCGTAATCTAATCGTTGCACCTCTAAACTCTCCTGCAATTAGCAGAAGCTTTGGGGGCCACCTGCTATCCAAGCCCTAGCAGCATTTATATCTAGGAGTGGAACTGCCGGGCCACAGAAATGTCCTGTCAGCTTCAATTGTTTAGTGGTAAAGTCATTTGGGGTTTTGCTCGGCATTTGGGTTACGAGTCCACATTTGTGACTCTCTCTGTGAGTGGTTTGGAAGTGAGTCTGTGTTGTTAGCCACCGGATATTACAGTGGACAGGCTTTTGTCTCAGTGTCTGCTGGAGTCCCCAATCCACAGGAGGCTAGCATCTCACACCCCCGGCCACTGCTGGACCCTTGAGATGGTCTGGAATTTCAGTGCAGGTGAACAATGGGGCCTTGAGCCTCTCAGCCCAGCACCCACATAGAGTTGCCCAGGTGGACAGTCCATCTTGGGGCAGGTAGACACGGGACCTGAGCTGAGTCTCAAAGGAAGTGTCCCCATGCCACGGAAATCAGGAAGTGCCCATGAGCCATCTCAGCTCCTGGGTGACCGCCCTGTGGCCCAAGCCTTTGTCCAATGAGATGAGCCAGTGCAGGGACAGCTGGGTGGGGTCGTGCAGCTCCAGTCGGCTCCCGCCCAGGCCAGCTCCTAACTGCTGTCCCTCTAGAGGCACTGGGCCCAACACAAGGAGGGGCTTCTCTCTCAGGGTAGCCTCTGTTGTCCCTTGAACGTTACCTGCTTCCTAAATAGACCTCGCCCCCCCCCATTCAGGCACGTGCCATGAACCCTGCAGCCTGAGTTGAATTTCCCCTTCTCTCTGGGAGCTCCTTGGACCCTTCCCTGGAGACATCCCTTGTCCTGTGACAGTGGCCGTGGAGTATCTAGGGATGAGGGCTTCAAGCTGCGGCTCGGCAAGGTCTCCATGGGCTTCCCAGAGCCCATTTGCACAAGTAGCTGAGAGTGAAGCTGTGGTCTCGCGGGGAGTTGGCACACCTGCTCTGTGAGCAGGACAAAGGTCCAGGGTTCCCTGGAGCAGGCGTGGGTCCTGGGGACAGAAGGTCAAGTTCAGCAGGAAGATGGTGCGGGAGGCCATACCAAGCATGGACGCCACTGATGGCAAGGTTCTCGTACCCGAGCCCCTCATTCAGCAGTGCAGACACTTCAGGGCCGCGGGGAGGAAACAGGGTTCAGGCGCAAGCTCATGGGTGCACACACCTCAGCTGGCCTGCTGTGACGGTTCATCTCATGTGACAGTTCAGCTGGTCCACGGCAGAGCCAGATGTGGCCGTGGACATTGTCTCTGGGTGTGTCTTGTAGAGATCAGCCTTTGATTTGGAGCACGGACCGAGGTACACGGCCCTGCTTCATGTGAGTGGGAGCGTCCACTCTGTCCAGAGCTGAATAGAACAAGGGGCAGGAACTCGCCCCTTTTTCTGCCTCACCTCTTAAGGCAGAACGTCTCCTGCCCTCCTCTCTGGCCCTCGTTCTGGCATTTACACCCTCAGCTCCTCTGGTTCTCAGGTCTCTGAGCTTGCGCTGGATGACCCACAGGCCCCCAGGATCCCCAGCTGGGAGACAGCAGTAGCTGCTTGCCCTTGTCAGCCTCCACAGTGATGAGAGCCAGAATTACGTACGTGGGTATCACATAGATGTGTGGCCTTGGGGGTGTACATGTGACGTGGACACAGGGATCTACTGCTCCTGTTTCTCTGGGGTCCCTGATGACCGTGCACGTGTTGTCTGAGTTCCTTGGATGACAGCCAAGAACACTTTCAAGTTGGAGCCTTGAACTTGAGGAAGATGAGCTAGAGTCATAATTCCCAACCTGTGGGTCACAGATCACCAAGACACTGTGGGGTGTGAGTGTGTGTGTGTGTGTGTGTGTGTGTGTGTGTGTGTGTGTGTGCGGTGGGCTGGGGAGCAGAATTGAGCTCAGAGCTACAGTAAGAAGTCCAGGTATTTCCATCCATCTTGTGACCAGGTATTTCCAGGAAACCAGGCTAGTAAAATACGGAATAGCCCACGGCATTCAACCCGTGTGCAATAACGTGCAAGATATTCAAACGCAGTGTTGGATTTTTCATAGCACTGTGCTATTATGTGATTCCCAATCACAAATATTATCATGCAGGGACCTACACTTTCTCATTTTGCTTTGTTCCTTGAAAGAGAGGTCCTTAAACCAGATAAGAAGACACATGTACCCGGGATCACGGTGCCATTGCATTCACACTCACAGCCATTTAGCCAGCACGCAGGCTGCCAGATAAAACCGCGAGGTACTAGTGGGATGAATTGAAAATTGTCATTCCGTCAAACTTAGTGACAACATTATCTGCAGATCTTAGAAAAATCAGCTCAGAAAAATCCCTGGTTGGTAGTGATCCTCTCAGATAGATTGAAATCTTTCCAGGCTATTCCTCGGGGCTCATCAATCAAGGGCAGTTGTCATGGTGAACAGTGGAATAGATGGTTTCCATTTAATTATCTTCAGCCCTCTAGATATTGAAAGCACTTGGGGACAGCAGGCTTCGCTGGCCCAAGTCCCCTCCGCGGAAATAGCGATAGCGCCTTCCCCACCCCACCTCTGCCTGGAGGCGTTCATTCATTCATTCCTGGATCAATAAATATGCACCAAGATCCTACTGCTGAGGGACATGGAGCGGAGCTCCTGTTGAGATGCCTCCATAGGAATGGCGGCTGCCAGCTCCCACCTCACACCCTGCATGCTGGCTGACCCATCCGCAGTCATGGAGATTGGGACACTGTGCTTTTTGCTGACAGGAGGGTGCTCAGGACTGTAAAGGATCATCGGTGCTGGACAAATGGACGGAGCTTGGAGTTGAGTCTCAGATGGCCCACAGTTCACATAGGGTCTGGCTGAGGGGAGAAATCCCGGCCTGATTCCTTCCAGAGCCCTTGAGGGGGTGTCCACCCCTTTGGGGACAGTAAGTGAAGGAAGTGGGCACCTTCTGATCAAGAGGGGAGACCAGTGGGAAAGAAGCAAGTGGGTCTGAGGAGCAGCAGGCAAAGTGCTTGACTGGGAAGAAAGAAGGCCACTGGGTGGTTCCTGGGGCAGCACTGTGATCTGTATCTCCCATTCAGCAATGTCAAGGTCACGACACAGCAGAGGAAAAGCTTGTCCAAAAGAAGCAGGGTTAGGGTGGGGCCTACTCACAGTGGCTTCCATCCACCCATCCATCCATCCACCCACCCAACCACCCACCCATCCACCCATCCATCCATTCATCCATTCATCCATTCACCCATCCATCCATTCACCCATCCATCCATTCACCCATCCACCCACCCACTCACCCACCCATCTGCTCACCAGCAGGTGTTTATGGGCACCTGCTATATGCCTGTCTCACCAGGGACACACACTAAGCAAATAACATCATGAGTTTTTATTCAGCTGTGAATGTGGATCATGCTACCTAGAAAAAGGCCATGCTATGACCCAAAGGTGTCCCTCCAAACCTCAGCTGTCGTCAAGGTGACCAAGATGGGGGCTTGTCAGGGATGCTAGGCCGTAAAGCTCCTCGCTCCTGACAGAGTTGGGTGTCCTTGGAAGAGGCTTGCAGAGGGGGTGCCTCTCTCGCCTCTGCGCTCTGCCACATCAGCGTCTCCTGCCAAGGAGTTTCTGTTCCTGCTGGCATCTAGGAAGTCTGCTCTTACCGTGTCCCTGGTGGCCAGTGTGCTCCAGGACAGGACTGCCGATGCCCCACCGCCACATCCACATCCCTGGATGCTGCTGCCTTTGCAGAGCCATCCAGCAGGTGGCATGAGACGGGAACACCAGGCCCGAGAGCCTCAAGCCATGGGCAGAGGTGAGAACTGGGTCCTGTGCGCCCGCTGCTCCCCTTGCTCAGCATTTGCTGCAGACTTAAAAGACACCCCGTTTCCTCGTCTTCATGCTAATTGCCATTCTCCATCCGTCTCCCCCTCCCTCCCTGCTGGCCCTGCATTTCTGCCTGGGCATGGCCTAGGGACGGAGGACTGCCCTCTGGACTTGGTGTCCCCACCCAGGAGCTGTAGGGGAAACCTCTGAGGCCCTTTCCTCTCCTGGGATGGCATCTCAGCTTGCACCTTGCGTGTGAAGAATCCGGGGCGGCCTCAGGCCAGGTTTGCCCCAGGGCGCCAGGGACAGTGCAAGATCAGGCTCCCAGAGCAGAGCGATGGCCAGGCAGGCATAAGACCTGGGGCACGATGCCAAGACCAAGGGCACTGCTTGCATAAGCCTGCCTCCTATGTGAGGCACCTGTGTGGGCAGGTCTCACCGCCTCTGGCCTGGGCATGTGGTTCAGTGGTACAGCGCTTGCCTTCCTTGAATGCACAAGTCCCCGGGTACGAGTCTCAGCACTGAAAAGAAAAGGAAAAAAAGCATCCTGGGAACGGCATCCAGTAAACATGCACGCACAGCGTCCTCTGCCGGGTGTGGGAGTGGGTTTGCTGCTGCCCTGGAGCTGTGGCCCCCGTCGGCCTCGGAGTCTCCAAACAATTGGCTACAGCTCATCTCGTCTGCCAGGGCACCGTCAGAGTTTGTACCGGCTGTCTCCCCGCCACACGAGCTTCAGGGAAGCTGGCCCTGTTGCTAGTTGTGAGTTTTCCTTTCTCTTTGCCAATGGCTGGTCTCAGAGCGAGGGTGAGCCGAAGGACACTGGGCAGACAGTGGGGGCTCCTGGGCCCGACTTGGCCCCTCCAGTCTCTTTTTCCCCCGGAGTTGTGGAGGCACGTCTGACCCCCTCCCCAAAGTTCACACTCGGAAGCCCCACATCCTGACGCCATGTTTGGAGGTGGGTCTTCGGGAGGTGAATAGGTCAGCAGGATGGGTCCTCACAGCAGGGATGAGTGTCCTCAGGAGGGACAGGACGCAGCTGGCTCCCTCTGCCGTGCCAGGAAGCTGGGAGTGGCCTGGCTGTCCCCAGCCATGCTGTGCCCGGACCTTGGCCTTGCAGCCTCCAGAACTGTGAGAAAGACATGTTTGTTGTTTGGGCCACTTAATCTGTGACAGCCGTGACATCCTGGTGACCCCATGCCAGTTCCATCTCAAGAGAAATGGAAGTCAAGAAGGAGCTGAATGCAAACAGGATTTACCGGGGGGAAGTGTCCCCGTCGGGTGAAGGAGGGTGGACCAGGAGCGATGGGGAGAGCCTTCCGTTCCCTGGGCAGGTCTGACAGCTGGGGACAGCAATAGGAAGGCAGGGAGAGCCCTGGGGTATGGCACGGCTCTGCAGGAGTGTTGGGCAGGCCAGTGGGGAGTCCATGCATCCATACTGGACACTCAAGATGGCGGCCACAGTGCCTTTTGAGCTTGCTGCAGAGGTCCCAAGCCATCTTTCTGCACAATTCTACTGGAGCATGGGGGACCCACTGCAGGAGAGTCTATCAGGGTGTGAACCCCAGGAGAAAGAACCTGGTCGTTAGTTATCCCAAAGCTGCCTACCTGGCACCCGGAGGAGCCCAAGACGAGCAGAAACAGCCTGGCCCCTGCACCTTGCTCTGCTGGCCATGACTATGGGCTCCTGCCCGTTTCCTGTGTGGCCTCCATGTGAACAGTGCAGGGGACCTGAGAGGGCTCATGGGGACCTGAGGTTTCACCTCCGGGGCTGGCCACCAGCCTCCCTGTTCACAGTGAGCTCCAGAAGGCAGGTCTGGGCTGTCACCTCCTGGCGTCCATTCCCTCCATTCCCTCCATACGCAGACCTGAGAGCTTTCATCTCCACCAGCCCAGCTGCCTGAACCCTGGCTGTCCTGTCAGATTGGAACACGGCCTTGCTCAGACCAGGGAGCAGGAGCACAGAGAGACTCAAGGACCCTCGGGAGAGGACGGGAGCAGGACTGAAGAGTTAGAGTGAAGGCTTCTAAAGGCCAAGTCCAGGGCTCTGTGCCCGGCAAATCCCCACGAATTCAGCCCTCGGTGTGAGGGGGCTGGGCGAGCGCAGGCCGGATGGCTTAGGCACACCGGTGTTACACGGCAGGTTCCTGGGGCTGCACTGTGGCTGCTGTGACAACAGTTTTGGGGTCCTAATTATGCGTTGGTTAGGCTAAAAGTAAAGACGACCCTCCATTCCCCGAGACCCACGAGGAGGGGCAGGAGGGAGGGTTAAGCGCATCCGGCAGGGGTGCCCTCTGCACGTGGGGCCTGTTGCACACCTGTTCTGTGATAGCCTCCACATCTCTCCCATGGCTGCGAGGCAAGTTTTAATGTCCCCTTTGTAAAGCTAAAAACGTAGAGAAGTCACATGAAGTACGTCCCAGGGCAGAACTGAGCCCATGGTGCCTGAGCCCAAGTTCATTTCTCTTTCTCCTGTGGGAGGCTACTTTTTTGGTTCCAGTATTTTAGTTTCCTAGTGGTGACCGGATGGGGGTCAGAAATCCAAGCCAGAAGCGTCTGTTGAAGTTACTGCTGTCCTGGGTCCAGTTAGCAGCTTTGGATCTGCTGTCAGGGTGTCCTAGGTCTTAGGAAGGAATGTGAGTCTCCGGGGACCGGATTCATATTGACTAGACCCACAAGAGACCGATGGGCAAGCCCGAAGGGCAGTCTATTCCTTAGCAAGGGAGCGAGCAGGATTCCCAAGTCCATCCTCCAGGCTCTCTGGTTCCCAGAAGTCTGTGAGGTTGAGTTGATGAATATGGCTGGGAGGAAAATTTGAAGAATCTTCCACAGCTCCTCCCCCACGGGGTGGAAGTGTTTCCGTGTTTCTCCTCTTTAAACACAACTGAGTGGGTATCACCCGGTTTTGCTCATTGCCTTGGTTTTTACCAGACTTTTCCCGATACTTTCTCTATATAGAAATGCATTTTCCCTTCAGATGCCTCAAAGGCCTTATCAGAATTGCTTAGGTGAACAATTTCCTCGGATACGTAACCCACCAGCTGCAATTTCAGGACCTGCTCTTACTGGTTTAGCCGGGACACTCTCTGTCTTCTAGCTGATTTCACAAACCATTACCTTATCCATTACATGTGGTATTCTCCGTCTAGTCCCTACAAGACCTCACCTTGTGGGGTCGTAGATGCTGCCTGACCCCTGTACACTCTCACTGAAGTGATATCTGTTTTAAACTGCGGCTTCGAAGCAGTCATGGGCCCTAACTTAAGAGCAGCCCACCTGTACACACATCTAGCCTGAACTCCACCTAGAGCTTCTCCAAAGGAAGAACCAGTGGACACACACCTGGGGGTTCATTCAGGCAGGGAGAGGCAGAGAGAGGTAATAATGGTAAAATGAAAAGAGGATTTGCATAGGCTGCTTTGAGACAATGACCTGGGCCGGAGGACCACTGGGGGGTGGTGCGACCCAGGCTGGCCGACGTCTTCATGAGTGTTTCTGTGTATGGCAGCAGTGGCCTCTGTGCCAGGCGGGTTTCTGGCAGGGTCCTGTGTGAGAGCTCTTACTCAGGCACGAGTGCATGAGACCCCTCCTCCATATTTATTTTTGTTAGGGTTTGACATGAGCAACTCCGTTTTCTTTTAAGCGGGATAAGAGTTCAGAGAGATTCTTTTTTTTTTCTTTATTGATTTAAAAAAAATAAATGACAGCAGAATGCATTACAATTCTTATTACATGTACGCAGCACAATTTTTCATATCTCTGGTTGTATATGAAGTATGTTGACACCCAATTCGTGTCTTCATACATGTACTTTGGATAATGATGTCCACCACATTCCACCATCCTTGCTAATCCCCTGGCCCCTCCTTTTCCCTCCCATTCCTCTGCCCTATCTAGAATTCATCTATTCCTCCCATGCTCCCCCTCCCTACCCCACTATGAGTCAGCCTCCTTACATCAGAGAAAACATTCGGCATTAGTTTTTTGGGAGATTGGCTGACTTCACTTAGCATTATCTTCTCCAACGCCATCCATTTACCTGCAAATGCCATGATTTCATCCTTTTATTGCTGAATAAAGTTCCACTGTGTATATATGCCACATTTTTTTAGTATATTCATCCACTGAAGGGCATCTAGGTTAGCTCCACAGTTTAGCTATTGTAAATTGTGCTGCAATAAACATTAGAGAGATTCTTTCTCTTAGGATTTGGAAGTGAGAAATAGAGATCAAGGGACCATTCAAGGGACCATTTAAGGGACCATCAAGCTTGGGGGAGCTTGACGGTGACGGGTCAGGAGATGAGGGGATGCTCACTCTCTTGTCCCCAGGGATGCCGGCACAAGAGCCACAAATGGAGATGAACTGTATCCCAGTCCTGGAGGCCAAGGCGTGGACACAGTGGGCTCCTCTGATGCCGAAATCTGCTCCTGGCCTCTCTCCTGGTTTCCGGTGGCCTCAGCCTTCCTCAGCTTCAGGAGGGCTCCTCCTGGAATCTTCCCATGGCTTCCCCTCTATACACACCTGTTTCTGTGTCTGACTTCCCCCTTTTTATAAGAATACCAGTCAAATTGGCTCATCTGCCCTAATGACCCCTTTTTATTTTGCTTATCTCTATAAAGGCCTTATTTCCAAATAAGGTCACACTCTGAGGTTCTGAGGGCTAGAACTTCAATACATCTTTGGGAAAAACACAATGCAACTAATAACTCCTCCCTTAGAGCCAAACTCAGAAAGCAAGTCTGGAAGGAGCCCAGGGAAGTGTCTGTGGGTCCATGGGCTTTAGTGACGAGGCCTTCTTGGTCTCAGCATTGGATCTGTCTTTTGACTTACTGTCCTCTCAAGACAGCCTCAAGATCATGGCCACAGGTACCTCTGTGAAAGCAGCCTCAGCTGGGCCATCTGTGGGGGCATAATAAGGCACAACATGGGGAGGGGACTCCCACAATCACCCCTTCTTTCTTAAAGTGACTACGAATTGTCTACCTCTCACAATGAAGGGATTTTATAGTAAGGTTTCTTTTAGGACCTGAGTTACTGTGGCTGTTCCTTAATAGGGCCAGAGCCCACTGCCCAGGAATCAAGTGCAGGAATAGAAGTTCTGAACTGGCAGTTACATTCCCGTTCTGGCCTCCACACTGCCAGGACTCAGCTGTGTGACCCTGGGCTTCACTCCCTTCATCTGTCAAACAGGGGCTCTCCCTAGCTATGCAATTCTGTGATTTTATCATAATTGATCAATTAAGCCCAAATAGTCCCTCCGACAGACAGCCTCAAATATGCACTTTAGAAAATGCACTAACTGGGTTAATCATGTGCCCATAAAGTGAGAGTTGATTATCCAGCGCTCTGGGAAGCAGACCAGAATTTCTCTCCCAAACGTGAGATTTACTTTAAGCTTAAGTTATTTTTAAAAAAGGAGACAAAACGATATCATCCCTGTATTAATTTGTAGAGGTGGAAAAAAAGATTTCTGCCAGTCTCGAGTCTTAGATAAATACACAAGAATAATACTAACCTCCCTGGAACGGCACTGAGGGGTAGATACTTGCTGAACAAACGCTATTTATTCCAAGAAAACTGCTCTCTGGGTCTTTTGATTGTGATGGTGAGTGGCCAGGTGAGGCAATTATGGCTCTTCTTCTACTTTTAGTCTCAAAATACCTTAGAAATCTTGCCATGGTGACCCAACGGTCAGGAAGAGCCACCTGGCACCAGGTGGGAAGGGCCCTGGGGTAGAGGTCTCTAAAGAGATGCATCTCAGGCAGGCCTGGGTGGGAGCAGGGAGAAGGGAGCTGTCTGTGCCCAGGACCTCCAAGTCCTGCCGTCCCCTTAAGACCCTCACAGCCTAAAGCAGAGGACACCCAGGTAATCAGTGGACACCCAGGTAATCAAATGGTTCCAGTTGAGTTGTGAGGGTTGGATCTGGAAAGACCCCCAAAGCTCGTGTGCTGAAGGCCTGGTCCCCAGTGAAGCGACATTCTAAGGTGGGCTGTGGGGAAGCGATTGGATCACAAGGGCTGAGTGTCTCCACCACAACCTTCCTCCATGATGTCCTGCCTCGTCTCAGACCCTGGGCAACGCAGGTGGCCGACCATGGACTGAAACCAGGAGCCCAAACAAATCCTCCCTCGTTAAGCTGGTTTTTCCCAGATGTTGGTTAGCGAGGAAAACCCGATTCCCAGGAGTACACTGGTTTCTGTCAAGTCCACAGCTAACAGCAGGAATGACCAGGTGTGTTAGAGCAAGTCTAGGGAACTGAGGTCACGCGCCAACTCAACACCACGTCTTTTAAGAATTTAGTTTGTTTTTTACTCATTATTAAAGGTTAAGTGAAAGGCAGATGCCAAGTCCTATGCAGTGGGTACCCACCGTATAAATGTTACACTACACACAGCACATGCACACGTATATATTTATACAAATGCCGTAGACTTCTAGAGTTCACGTGTGTGCACGTGTGGATGTGTATATCGCACACCCAGAGCGCCACGTCAAAAATAATGATTAATGACACGTGGTGACTGAACCTGTACTATGTAGCTTGAGACATTCCACAGATTGTGCTAAATTCTTTATGCACCATATGCCATTTAAGTCTTTTTTAAAAATGTGAAATAGATCATATGTACAAAATGTGGCTCTAGCATGTCCATGATGTAACTGGTAAACACAAACAGAAACCCATGCCCTTTCTTTCCAGCCTAGGCTGTGACCCCAGCAAATCTCCCGACCTCTGCCTGCCTCAGAATTAGCTGCTGTCCTGAAATCTGTGCTGACAACTATCTTGTTCGTGTTGTTTACTTTTATTGTGATCAAACAACACACAACATGAGAGCTATCGTCCTCAAATCCAGGGGTACGCTGCAGTGTCTGGTCTGGGCCCAGGTCGTAGGCAGACCCCTGGGCCCTTTGCATCTTGTAGAATGGACGTTTCCTACCCGTGGACATCTCTGCAGCCCCTCTCCCCGCCCTGGAAGCCACTTCCTGCTTCTGTGGCTTTGACTCCTTTAGATGGCCCGTGGAAGCAGGCTGCGTTGTCCTCCCGTAGTTGGTTGGCTTTCTCAGGTGGCATAAGTCTTGGTGTTCCTCCTGCTATCACAAATGCTAGGACGTCCTATTTAAAGGCAGCATAATGGTCCATTGTGTATTTGCCACACTTGCTTTGTCCACTCATCTGCTGATGGACATCTAAGTTGCTCCTGCATCGATCGCAAATAACATTGCAAAGAACAGAGGGAGACAAATGTCCCTTCAAGATCCTGACATTGTTTCTCTGGGAGGCCTATCCTGAAGTGGGATGGCAGGATCACAGGTTCTGGTTCTGATCTGTGGGGAAGTTCTGTGCTGTGTCCCACGGCAGCTGGCCCTCTGCATTCCGACCGACAGGGCATGAGGAGGGCTTCTCCACACCCTGCACGACACTTGCCACTTGTTCACATATTTATTTACGATGATGGTGTCAGCCACCTCTCAGAAGCAATCAGATACCTGGGGAAGGGAGAGTGGATTTTGGAGGACACTGGCAAACTGAGAGGAGTCGAGAGCATTGCAGGTGGCCTGTAGCTGTGCAGGTGACCACAGCAGGGCCTGGAAACCCTGGCCCTCACACCCTGCCCGAGGTCAGGGAAGACTGGCTGCAGCTGCTATCAGGTGCAGAGTTTGTCTGGATTCTATTCTCTCTTTCCTTGGCTTCCTGGCTATTCATGTTATCGCTCCTATGAAATATGGCTTTCCAATTTTTTGCTCTTTTCCTATGAGTTACTTTTTCCTCTGAATGGTCACCAGTTCTGAATTCATGTTGAATATTAGTTCTTTACTTTTAAGTTCATGCAAGGCTGGAAGCATATAATTTAAAATATCACACAATATAATATATGTACTATAATATTTTTATATTATTTTATATGATTACATATAATTACGATGTGATATTTTAAATTATTATATATTATATATTTATATATTACATATGATTTAGCTATACTATATATAATAATTATGCTTTATAAGTATATAATTATAATTATATATTGTAAGGTACTATATATAACATATATATATAGACATGTGAGAATTTAAATTAATATATATATTTGTATATTATATATAGTTTAGCTATACAGTATATATAATTATACTTTATAATTATACATTGTATGGTACTATATATTATATATAATAATAATATAAGTATTTTATCATATATTGATTTACTGCATACAATTTGGTTTACACACGCACACGGAGTGAGGTAGGGATCCAGTTCCATATTTCCCCACATGGATAGATGATTGGCTCACTGTTTATTGAGCAGTGAACTTTTCCTCATTGTCCCGCAATCTCGATGTTGATGTATAATGATTGTTCCATAAACAGGTGAATCCTTTTCTGTGCCTTCCACTGATCCATTCTGCTCCATGAGTCTATTCGTCTATTTCTGGGCCAGTTCCACATGGTCTTAATAATCTGAGCCTTACAAGAAGTATTATTTTTTTGATCCAAGTTATGCATCTTTGTTTTATTTTATTTTTGGGGGAAGAATTTCATCCCTTCTTTCTTCCACATTAATTTTCACAAACAGCTTAGCATGTCTGGTATTGACATTGCATTGAATCTGTAGATCAATGTTGGGAGAATTAAAATCTTCACAATATTCATCTCTAAACATAGCAGATATCTCCCTTTATTTACATCTTTTTAAGGGTTTTCAACTTTTAATGTTTTGTTAGTTTTATTCTTATGGAATGCCTTTTATCAGTTTCATAAATGATATTTTTTCAATTTAACTTCCTGTTTCTTGCTAATATGTAGAAGTTCAGTGAACTTTTTTAGTGTTTCTATGTGGAAAACTTGCCAAATTTCCTACCAAATTAATAACTCACCTATAGATACTTCAGAGATTACCACAGATACTATTATAAACTTATGACCATCATGAGTTTGTATCTATCTTATTTCCCAATCTTTTTAAAAAAACGTATAGAACTGACCTATAAATACAGAAATGTTAATAATGCAATATCATGCACATTTTAATTCATGTGTATATTGCATAACATTTAAATCATGTTAAACATATTTATATCCTCAAACATTTATCATTTCTTTATGGTGAAAACTTTCAAGATCCTCTATCCTAGCTTTCTAACCACAGATATAGTCACTCTACTCTACTCTGGCCACCACAGTTTTACTCTCCACTTCTATGACATCAGCTTTTTTAGATTCCACATGCGAATGTGTTCCGGCAGTAGTTGTCTCTCTGTGTCTGGCTTGTTTTACTTAATGAAATGATCTCCCATCCCCTCAGTGTTGCTAAAAATGACAGGATTTCATTCTTTTCAAGGCTGAATAGAATCCCATGGAACATTGAATGTGGGCCACCTTTTCTTTATCCATTCATCTGTTGATGGGCATTTGGGCCATTTCCATTGCTTGTCTCTTGTGAACAGTGCTGTAGAGAACACAGAGTGCAGATGTCTCTTCAACATACTGACTGCACTTCTAATCTTCAGATTTTTTTCTTGTCTTATTGCATTGCCTTGGGTCCTTAATATGATGATGACTAAAAGTGATGCTAGCAGATACCCTTGAGTGTGTGTGTGTGTGTTCCAGTTGAAGGAAATCTCTCTTTTTAAAAATATTTATTTTTCAGTTTTTGGTGGACACAACATCTTTATTGTATTTTATGTGGTGCTGAGGATCGAACCCAGTGCCCCGAGCATGCCAGGTGAGCACACTACCACTGGAGCCACATCCCCAGCCCTGAGGGAAATCTCTTTAATCCTTAATTTCTCAAAGACTCTGATATGTGATTAGCCTCAGATCCACATATGTATGGCTTTTTCCCATACAATTTTAATATTCTCAAATTCTAGTTGAGATTTGTTTTGAGTCTTTCCGATAATTTTGGAAGTCTCTGTCTTCTTCATTTTGTTTTTGAGTGTATTGAACCTCCTTTGTCTCCGTGATGCTCCTGGTGACTCCAGCTTCTGCACTCCTCCTGGGACTGATTCCAGGCTCATTTCTGTTTCCTCCCCTCACAGTGGCCTCTTACCTCCAGAGATCTGGTTGCTTATTCCAGATTTCAGGCAAGTTCCCTGTGGGAGTCTTCTTTAACCTAAACTCTTGAGTTTAAATTTTCCAGCATATTCATAATATAATAAGAATGAAGTCCATGTCCTCATTAAGTTTTTTTTCCTCAGGAGATTTCTTTCTTTTTTTTTACTCACTCAACCTGGAGTTAAGAAAACCAGCAGCAATTTTCCCAACATTTATCTATAGAACAGGATTTCTGTTTAATTTACCCACTGAGGGCTTTACCTCCCAAGGCTCTACCTCTAAGAAGGAGTTTCTTACCTGTCTTTCGATTTAGACTTTGCTTACATCCTTTGTGTGTGCATTTTGTTGACACACGTGGTAAACTGGTGTGTTCCTGGGCTGGGATTGGGGCTCAGTGGTAGAGTGCTCCCCTAGCACGGGCGGGACCCAGGTCCGATTCTCAGCACCACATAAAAATAAAAGGCATTGGGTTGTGTCCATCTACAAAAAAAGATATTCTCTCTCTCTCTTTCTCTTTAAAAACAAACAAACAAACAACAACAACAACAAACTGGTGTATTCCTGAAGGGAGAAGCCAGCTTCAGAACAGACGACTTTTCTTGAATCATGCTTTATTACCATTTCTCACCTCCAACTTGCATTCAAGCTCAGCATAATGAAATATGCTTAAAATATATCAGTGTTAATTCTCTGTCACTGTGGCAAAATACCTGAGAAAAATCAATTTAAAGGGGGAAAGATTTATTTTGGTTTACAGATTCAGAGCTTTCAGTGCAAAGTTGGTGGGTTCCTTTGCTTTGGGCCTGTGGGGGGCAAAACATCATGGCAGAAGGGCCTGGTGAAGGGAAGCTTCTCACTAGGAAGCAGAGGGGAAGGGGCTGGGACCATATATACCCTTCCAGGTATGCATCCGTGACCTGCTTCCTCCAATCCCCCACCTCCTACAGTTTCTGCCAGCTCCCAATATCGCTTTTACTAAGTTCAGTGTTGCAAGAATTCTGCAGACATTTCATCAGGCAATATTTGAGAAATACCAGCTCAGACATGGTAAATTTCTGAAATTTTAATGGCATTAAGCTATTAATTAATAACAACAATTAACAACTCCTTGATTAACTGAAGTACTAGAATAAAAATCTGGTTATTAATTTGTTGATTGCGTCAGACTCCAACAATAGATATTTTTGTTTCAAGTTCAAGTGCAGAAAATATTCCAGCCTATGGTGAGTCTGGTTTACTCACCACCCCTGTCAGTGCGCTGGCCTAGCACTGGTGTGAGTAAGTCCTTGTGCTAGAGAGGCAATGGTGATGTAAGCACTTAACCTCGAGTTTCAGATCATTGCTTTGGGGGAGAAGAAAACTAGACACCCCCTTAGGGAGCTCATGAGCTAGGAAAGTGAATTTGAGCTGCATGGTCTCAAAACACCTGGTACCTCAGAGTCTTTGGTTCCACCTGAGCTGCTTCTGGACACAGGGATGTTGACCTCAATGTCAGGTGACAGTTTGGTGCCCAGGAAGGTAAAAGAGCCTGCTATTTAAGTTTGCACATAGTTCTCAACAATCCAGTAAAAGTGGTGCTCGTAGAAAAAGCAAATCGAGCCCCAGAGCCCTAACACGGAGGTGATGAGGTTTTTGTGTGGAGCTGAGATTCCGAGTCCTACTCCGCCATTTCCTTCCAGGGCTTCCAATTAGGTTCTGGAGACCCTTTGCTCCAGGCTGAGGCTCCACCATCACTCCTTGGTGGGGCTCCTCCTCATTGCGCATGTGCACTCGTCTGTCCGTCTTCCCTGCTCGGAATCTCAGCTCCGGGCTGTGAGCTGTCTGCTGCCACACTCTGACCTCCATGCGCAGGACTGTGCCTGGTGCACACCCTGAGCACGGGATGAATTGTTATGCTTGAATTCGGGACTCCCAAAAGACCACCAGAGACCAAGATCGATGTAAACAGCAAAGAGGTGTTTATTGCGAGCTAGCTTAGTCCTCCGCGAACACACAGCAACTGGTGACGCTGAGAGGCCCCAGCCCAGGATTTTCAGCAGTTTTATACATTCTTTGGAGAAGGCAGGGACTTCACATACATCATAGCATCTCTTAGAAAATCATCACACACCGCGGGAAAATCAAATAACAACTCTAAAACATGATTAGCACATTCACTGGCGGGAACAAGTTGGGTAGGGATGATTGGTTACTACAAGAGGGGGATTCATTTGAACTGATTGGTTTAAGCCAAGAGGGGTGTACGTGCTGAACTACATGGTTTCTCAACATGTTATCAACCACCATAAACTACTGGGGGGTCATCTGGCATCCCAGGTATTTCCCTGTCTCATGCTGATTGGTGGCTGCTAGGGGGTTGCTATGGATCCCCATCTAGCCTGACTGAGTCAGGGACACCTGGTGCAGCAGATCTCTCCTGTTATTTGTAGATAAACAACTTAGCAGGGTGGGAATGTGCCTAGGAGTGCTCTGTGGGTTTTTCCAAGGACAAAGATGATGTCCCTTCCTTGGACAGGCTTTGCTCTGAGGTAGAGGCTGGTTTTTCAGAATATCTGTGGAAGAAAAGAATTTCTCTCTGGTCTAAGAATGAGAAAGGAAACCAGCTCAGGGCTAAAAGGCCTAGGAAGGACACAGTGACCACAAAGTGCAAAGCATTCTATAGCGGTGGCTCCCAAAACTCCCCAGGAAGCCTTGTTAAAATGCAGGCTGCAGGGTGAAGCCCTCATCTTTTCTAGTTGGTAGGGATTGGGGGGGGACACAGAATATATGTTCTAGTAGGTTTTGAAGTGCAGTCTGGGGGCCTCCCTGTAGGAACGAGTGTCTTGCAAGAAACCCTCTTGTATCAAAAAGTCTGTGCCCCCTACGACCCCAATACCACATGCAGATTAGCTTTTCTAGAGCTACATGCTCCTTGACATTTTAGAACAAAGATTGCTACTGTCCCTCCGTTTAATTATGTCTTATCATTATTGGAGAGAAAAGAAGCCAGGACGTAACCTTAGAGATGGAGAGATGGCCTAGGAAAGTCAGAAGACTTGTCTAAGGTCACAGAGTCAAGGGCCAAATTGGCACCAATGACCAACGTCCCTTTAACACACCCTTGCTGATCTGTCCCAAAGAGAAAATGACACTTAAGAGATCTAAACACCAAGGGGACATGCTTCTTTTTAAATCTTTACATTTTTTTTTTTTTTTGGAAAGTAAGATATACTACAGTGCAATTGAGGGGAAAAAAATGGAGTCCCAATAAAAGTATTTATGATAATGGGAGAGAAACCCATTAAGAATTTTATTAGATAAGGATGACAAAATTAACTTCCCCTGTTTTCATTTTAGAATCACTGAACGCTTGTGTTTCCATAATAAAAGTAGCAATGAAGAGAAAATTGGACACAGGGCATTACCCTTTTCCCTCTGCAGGGTGGAGGGGGAGGATTCCTCCTCCCCTCAAAGACAAGGGAGGCCCGCCCTGGTTTAATTAAGGAGGACGCTGCATCATATGTAGAAGAGTCATGTTGGATAGAGAAACATATAAAACCCAACGCTAAGCAGAAAGTTCAGCCAGGAGAAAAGCAAAGAAAGAAAATAGCACCCAAAGCAAAAGGAACAGAAAAAAAAATCATTTTAATGAAGTTAAGAATAATCCAAGGATTCAACTTGTACGTGGGTCCTCAGTGATCCTAGGTGGAGACCGGGCACCTGGGCCCTTGCTCCTGACTCCCTGCTCCTTAAACCCACAGCGAATTCGTAGTGGTTTGTGAATTTTGTTTGGCTAAAGGCAGGAGATGTGCTTCTGCCCACAGCCTCCTGGGGTATACTGTGGAGTCAGGAAAATCGGAGGCCCCAAGGGTGCTACTTCCTCCATCTGATCCAGAGACAAAGGTGGAGACACCAGAGATGGTCAGTGTGGTCAGAGTACAGAGGGCCATTGGCCACAGGGCTTTGTGACTCTGAGGGCACACACAGGCTCTGGAGCTGGTGGCACAACACCACTGAGCTCTCAGAGAAAGACTGTTCTTACCTTCCCTGCTCTGTGACAGGCCCCGGGGAACTGGCCCCTGGGCCCAGGACGCGTCTGCACCTCGCTGAGCAGAAGGAGGAATTCTGCACACCACAGGGATTTTTTAATGTTTATTTTTTAAAATATCATCAATAGCATATTTATTCTAATGCAGGCCAGCTCTTTGCAGTCGCTTCTGGCATGGTCTTCTGTGGCTGTTCCCAGGAAGGAGCAAAGCAATTCTTACTATTAGAACTGGAAAATGTGCAGCTCTGCACTTTCTGTATCAGCAGGTCGAGAACATGAGCTCAGTGACCGATGAGCTCCAGTGACCTCAAAGCTCAGAGGGAGAGGAGAGAGGGGGAGGGAGATGGAGACTGAGATCATTGGAGACACACCCTCAGTCTGTGGCCTCCTGTGTCCTGCAACACGGACGGGCTCTGAGCTTCTAGAAGACAAACTTCTACTTTCTCATGTGCAGCATTTTCCTGAGGCTGCTTTTGAGGAAACTGATTGGGTTCTAATAGCAGCTGCAGATTTTGAGCGTCTACTACGAACTGGACACTGTTCTGAGGTCATTCATCTGTCCAGTCCTGTCGGGGGCTTGTTACTATTACTCCCATCGGGAACATGAGGAATCTATGGGTAGGATGGCCATGCAACTCGCCCAGCGTCTCAACACACAGTTGAGAGGAGGGGGTGTGCTGGGTGATTAAAGGGAGCAAATGATCCTATGGATAAGAGTGAAGCGAGGCCTGCTGAGACGGGGGGCTGAGGCTGAAGCAGGAGACTGGGTCCAGAGTCTTGATTGAACTGCCCGGGAATGTATAATGGCTCTCCCCCACTCAAGCACATTCACTTCCTCCCCATTACTTATGGTTTATTCTGTCTGAAATCCTTAGCTGACTATTGATTTATTTATTTTTAAATTTGTTCTAATTAATTATACATGACAGCAGAATGCATTTCGATTCATTGTACATAAATGGAGCACAGCTTTTCATTTCTCTGGTCGTACACGATGTAGAGTCGCACCATAGGTGCAGTCGTACGTGAACCTAGGGTAATGATGCTAATCTTATTCCACCATCTTTCCTGGCCCCATGCCCCCACCCCTTCCCTTCCTCCCCTTGGCCCAATCACCATTCCTCCATTTCCCCCCGTGCCCCACCCCCTTATGGATCAATATCCACTTATCAGCGAGAACATTCGTCCTTTGGTATTTTAGGATTGGCTTACTTCACTTAGCATGATATCCTCCAACTCCATCCATCCATCGATCTGCAAATGCCATACTTTCATTCTCTTTTAATCTCAGCTGACGATTTAACTCGGAGTTTAAAAGGGGCCTCCTGGCTGAGCATCTGCTGGGGAATCTGGGGCGGGCAATGGTCAAGGTGGTAGAAAACCATCAGGGACTCCTGGGACAGAGGGCTGTTTTCAGCTGAAGTGGTCTCTGTGTATGTGAAGAGAGGGAAGAGGAGGGTAGCCCCAGAGCCCAGTGCAGCAGGCCTGTGGGGTTACATTCTGGCTTCTCTCCTCCTACAAACCTGGGCAGACACCCCCAGGAATGCAACAGACAACGCAGACCCAGATCGGGTATGGAGCCGGAGGGAAGAGGGAGGGAGACGAGCCTGGGCATCCCCTCCCCTCCCGGACTCCTGCTTCCTTGTGGGGACTGAGAGGGAAGCCCTGGGCTGAGGCAGGGGTCGGGCAGGGCCTGGCAAGTGACCATGGCTTCCTGGCAGCTGGGTATCTCCATCCAAAGGCAGACTCCACCACCCACGGTTCCGTGAGCTCCACAGTTGATGGACTGGCTTCAGCTTCCTCCCCCTTCGCACTATCCATGAAGGAGTCATACCCAGGGAGGGTGAGCGCACAGGCTAAATAACAAGGCCCTTGAGGGGCACAGCTACATCAACAGCCCCCAGCATCAGAGGTCTTAGGGGAGCTCTCCTGAGCAGTAGAGGAGATGAGAGATGATAAGGCAGACACACACACACACACACACACACACACACACACACACACACACAGTGGCCATGCCTGGAACAGAAGTTAAGTCACTGACATAAGGTTTGCACCTATTGTGTGGGTTGGGGTGGGGTGGACACAGCGGAGGGACTTAGTGCTTTGAGACATTGTTCCCCATTGAAAAGGGCAAAGGGAGGGAGACAGGCTTTACAGAGAGGAGCCCAGGATGATAGGAAATCCAGGCACAATGAACCAGGCACAGCAGACGGCAAGTTGGGGTTCTATGGTGTAGCATGGCAAGCAGGTCAAGGTAATGCACCACGTCAGGAATCAGGCAGTGGTTACATCTGGGGAAGAAGAAGGTGTTGTGACTGAGATTCTGCAGTGTTGATAAGATTATGGCCCAAAGAGTGCTTTGAGGAAAATTCATACTCCAAATATTTAGATGAGTGAAAGAAGGAAAGCTCAAGTGTCCATGCAACCCGTGAAAAGGAAGATATGTGAAGAAAAAAACAACAAATTCAAAACAAGTAAAATAAGAGCATAAAAATAAGATGAAAGGGTGAAATAAGAGCAGAAATTAGAAAATAAGGCTCAAATGGAGATCAACAAATCCAAATTGGGATTATTAAAACAGCCAAACAAAAATCTAATATTAAACAAGAATAAAAGAGACAAGACATGAATAAGCAATAGTGGGAATCAAGGAGTGACCATTATAGATGATCTTAAGTGCTCCCAAGGCCCTGTGGTAAAGACTCCCAGGGTGGTGCTGTTGGGAATGGTGGAGCCCTCAGGAGGCGGGGCCTAGCGGGAGGTCTTTAGGTCATTGGGGGTGTGTCTTAATAAGGTGCGAAGATCCTGGCCTCTTCCTCTTGTTTTTCCTTCCATTTCCTGGTCAGGAGGTGAGTGGTTTCTCTCTGCCACATGCCCCAGTCCTGGTGCTGCCTTGCCACCCACCTAAAAGCACTGGGCGCAACCCATCATGGATGGCAGGCTCTGAGACTGTGAGCTACCATTAAACACTTTTTCTTTATAAGTTGATTCTGTCAGGTACTTGTCATGGTAACAGAAAGCTGATGAGTACAGTCACTTTATACTAGTTTGAATATCGGGTGAAATGAGTACATTGATAGAAAAGTATGACTCACCAAAAGCAAAGAAAGAAAAATCAAAAGTCTGAACATTCATGTGATAAATAAGAAATCAAGTCAGTAGTCAAATGAGGCCAAAGAGATAATGCCAAAACATTTTTCCAAAATTATACCTATTTATACCATCAGCATATAAGAATCCACATCTAATGTGGCTCCCTATTTCTCTGACCCAGTTGCTCTCGGAGATTTTCATTTCTGTTCCCACATTCCACTTATTACACGCCAGGTGCTTTGGAAGTTCTCATCTAATAAACGTGAACTAATCCTCTGAAGGGACCTGTTCACCTGAACCTTTCTTTGTATTTCTCCAAGCATTCCCACAGCACTTGGTAGAATGCTTTGACATTTGCTAACATGCTGAACACTCGGCACTTGAGATAACCCTAAGGGTAAGGTAAGGAAGCTGAAGCTCGTAGCGTTAAAGTCACTTGGAGGACAGTTTTAGGTTAGTGTTGCTGACAGAAGGGTTTGTATGTGGGAGAAGGAGGGGGAGTTGAATGAGGAAGGTCCGCCTATGGATCTCTGCCGTATGTGCCAGTGTGAAGTCACAGACGCCACCTTCACTCCCTGGGCGGGAGTGCATGCTCCTTGTTGTTTTTGCTGCCCCAGTTGTCCCAGGTTTGGCCACTAGGGGCTCCCTCCAGTGGCCCTCGGTGCTCTCTGACATGCTCTGCATGGGTTGGGTGTGGTTGGTCCTCTGGATTAATCGTGAGTTGGAGGCTTGGTCCTGGGGTGGCGATGTGGAGGTGGTGGCCTACTAGGAAATGACAAGTCTCACCCCCTCCCTCGCTCTGGCTTCCTGGGCCACCACACGGCCTCCCCATCACATGGATTCTTGCAGCAGACCTTGGCAGTGTCCCTGTGGGGCAGCTTTGCAGGCATGCAGAAGGCAAGAATGCAAGGCTCACGCTTTCTGTCCCAAGGTTCAGAGGAAAGGCCGGGAAACCACGAGGTCAGCTCCCTGCAGAGAGCCCCAGCAGGGGCACCCAGTGGGGCTGCAGGAGGGGCGCTCCGCAGGGACACTGGAAGGCCAGATGCATGAAGCGCTCAGCCAGGAAAGCTGCAGGCATCAACGCTGCCCTGTGAGAGTCACAGAGTGGGCAAAGGCAGGCTCAGGCTGTGTGAGGCCTGGGACCACCCTTCGTCACCCCAGGCACAGCACACCACACCTGGGGCTTTAACATGCAATGTCTGCCCCGTTGGGTGTCCGTCTTACTTTAGGGTGGCCTCCACTCCCCTTGTGCTCCCTTGTAGAATAAAAAGGTGCCTGTCTTGCCGTTGACGCTCAGAACCAGGTAGCTGGTGATCTGTTCTTTCTTTCTTTTTGATCACATTTTGTCGGCACCCACTGAAGCTCTTTGCCTTGAGTCTGAGCTAAGGCTTTGGACTAGAGCTTTTGAGGGACCCTGGCTTTGACTTCAGACTTGGGGGCGACTGGGGATGGAGCAAGGCATTTTGCACTTTGAGAAGGGCATGGACCCTGGTTCAGGTGCCCTTTGTTTCCCAGGAGATTCATGCATTTGTCTTTGGAGTGGTGGGACCTTCGGGGTGGCAGGCCTAGTGGAAGGTGGCAGGACTGGCTCCTCCTCCTGGCTCTGGCTTCCTGTCTCATCACATGGTTTCTCTGTCTGGCACATGCTCCTGCCATCATGGTACCACCCACCTTGAGGTGATGCACACAGCAGGGGCCCTCACCAGAGCTCACGCATGCTGTTTGGACTTCCAGTCTTCAGAACTGTGAAATCAATGAACCTCTTTTGTTCATAAGTATCCAGCCTTGGGTATTTTGTCATAGTGATAGTGAATAGACGCTGCACCCTCCTGCTGCGTTTCCTGACCCCTTCTCGCCTTCTGGCTTCATGAAGCCTTCCAGATTCTTACTATTGCTTTCTTGCTCCAGTCCTGGAATCGACCCTCTCTCCAAGTACTCTGGTTCCTTTCCTGGGAGGAAAGTATATAGGAAACAAGACCTGAGGGCCAGATATGGAAAAAGCCCTGTCAGACCAGGACAGTTTGTGCTCAGAGCTTAGCATAGTGTGTTCCCTGGACTCCAAATAAGCAATTGTTGCTAATACGGCTGACTTCGAATACTAAATGTCACCTAGTGACAAAATGCTTCATCCAGACAGCACAGCGAGTGACCCACTGTTTGCCAGGTACTGAGGGATTTCCTGGGACGTCGTTGGACTTTCAATACGAAACCAGGAAAGTCGCAGGTCATCTAGAGAGTTGCTGGCCCTGATGTGGGAGAGGGTGGGCGAGGGAGGGAGGAACCCCGCGTGGGTCACATCATCAGGAAGGTGTGGGTGCAGGAGCAGGACTTGGGTCGATCTGGAGCCATTAGGAGAGGCAGTGAAACCTGTTCCCTCTCGTCGTCACTCATCTGTCACCCTGTCACTCTGGGAGTGGCTTTTGCAGTGTGTGGCTGGGCCCTGGCTCCTGATTCTCTGCTGTCTCTTCTCTGAGCTGTAAATAATAGCTCTGGACTTTAAACACTGCTCAGATAAGCTGTGATCGCAGACGTGTTCTGTGCCAAGGCGACATGTTTCTCTGCCAGTGACAGCCTGTTGGAGCAGGAGGTGCGAGGTCCAGATGCACAATTACGGCGGGGCTTCCAACAGCACAACTAAATCAACACTGCTGGCCTCTCACAGCTGCTGCGGCACCTGGGCTGCTCCTACCAAGAGTGTCCCCAGGAGGGCTGGGCAGGAGGTGGAAGGATCAGCACTAGGAAGGTTGAGAGCTGGCTGCGGTCCGGGGCCTAAGCCGAACCTGTCAATCATCTCGTTAAGCTCTATGCCTGTGTGCGTAACACGCACGGTCGCCCCCACCGCACAGACTCGGAAACCGAGGCTTTGGAATGATTCCTGGTGGTGCCCAAGCGGCGACACGGTACCTGGTGGAGGAGAGATGAGGCAACTTTTGCCAAAAATACTGCTCATTTTTCCATATGAATACTTTCTCGATTATATTCCCCAAGTCCATCATGCCCGGACTGAGAAGTCCTTCGCGAGCAAAATGTTGACTTAATCTGGATTTTTCCATCTTATTTGAGTTGCTTGTTAGGAGACCACAGAGGGCTGAGCCTGAGAAAGTTGTCACTGATGGGAATCTGTGGTTAGAAAACCACTGATGCCATTCAGGTATGGAAACGCTGTGACCACTCACCAGGGGACAGCGTTGGTCCATGGGTCTAGATAAAGCTATAGCAGAGTGGGTCCCGCGTGCCGGGCAGGGCCGTCTAGACCCCACAGTGGCCCCGGCCCTCCGTGTGGCCACTTGCTGCAGTGTGTTTCAGTCTTGTTCAGCCGGAGGTGAAGGGCGCCACCGTATGAGGTGTTCCATTAAGAAATTTTAGAGCCTCTTAGCACAGACGCTGCCACCTCAGAGTTCAGGAGACAGTGTGAGGTGGGGTTGGGGCTGGAGCCGTGGGGAACGGTGGCATTGGAGGCACCGATGTCGGCACCCCTGACGGTCACGTTGGCAGTCTCCTGCAGGTAGCTCCTGCCCATCAGTGAAGGAAAAAGAGCCCCCAGCAGAGAATCGGAGAGGCTGTGTGGGAAGGATGTCCACAGGGAAACTCGACAGCCCTCCAGCCCCAGAGGAGAGGCCGAGGCTGGCGGTGATCCAAAGTCAGACAAATGCCAATTCCAGGAGAAGACAGCCACCCCTTCATGCACAGGAAGCCAGGTGGGAATGAGAGTTGGCAGGGACAGGAGCCTGGGGGAGCCACAGGCTCTGCTGGCCAGTGGGAGGGTGGGCTAGCACCTCCATGATGGAGAGCTGGGTGGCATTACTCACGCGAATTCCATCTGAGCTTGCACCTGGCCAGCAGTCCGTCACCTGGTGTCTGACCCAGGGAGAGACCCTCAGGTTTACCATGGGACAGGTACAAGGGGGTTTCCTGCATTAGTTGGAGGCAACCTGGGGATTCCTCAGTCGATGAGGGGAACAGGCAGGGGTGACGTCCCTGCCAGGCACATTCCAGGGGATGTCTGGCTGCCTCTCCAGCCCCAGCTGATGTCCCTCCATCTTCCCCCATGACCTCCCCAAGGCTGGAACTCAAGCCCAGCACTGCAGGGGCCTCCGAGACCCGGCTCTAGCGCCCAGCAGCTGCCTGGCCCGGTCAGGCCTATGTTGCTCAAATACAAATATTTTTGGCATTAACCCTCAGAGAGGCCAGGCAAGATGGATTTGCACCATAACATAATCAGGGGTCACGAGAAGGAACGTGAGTAGGTGCCAGTTTGCGTCTTACCACACCTAGGTCCTGTGAAAACAAATTATTCTTTAACAACGTTGTTTATGTCGATTAAAAACCAAACACGCACAAGATGGAAATGCACATTGTATACATCAGGTTCACAAGAGAAGGCGCGCACATGGTCCATTAAAACCGAGGCCTGGGGCGGGAGAGACGGGGGTGTGCTGAGCAATTAAAAAAACAAATCAACCCGTGAATGAGAGTGGGGCCAGGCCTGCCCAGGCCCGGTGAAGACACCCAGTGAGACAGGATATGGGTGACCTGGTCATCTGCCATGTGCAGGGTGGGGATGTCCCAACCAGGACACAGTGCCGCGGCCAGGCACTCCTGAAGCCCTCTGCTTTAACGCACTGGACCCTGACCGCAGCCCAAGCCTGTCTGCCTCTGTCCAGGCCCCATCTGCCTTTGGGTCCAGGGCTGGCCGTTTGCCTGTCTCTGTCTCCCAGCAATGCTGCAGTGGTGCCGGTGGCTTCCGGGGCAGCCAGCACTGATTAGACTCAGGAATCCAGACAGCCAAGGGAGGAGCTGGGCTGTGCTGAGGCTGTGCACAGCCCTGGATGGACACCCGGGGCCCTGGGTAGTTGTCCACTCCTGCAGAAACAGACACCCTAATGTGGTTGCTCAAGACAGTACAGATGGGTTCTTTTTTAGTTCCTGAGTTCAGAAGTCAGGAACAGGGCTCCTGGGCTACAATCCAGGTGGGCGACAGGGGGTGTTCCCTCTGCAGGTTCTGGGGGATGGTCTGTTTCCTGGCCTTTCCCAGTTTCTGGAAGCTGCCCACCATCAGGGTCCCTCCTCTGCTCTCGAAGCCAGCCATGCTGTACTCCTGGACCCCTCTGTACTGACAGCCATCTCTGTCCGTTTCTGACCTCAGCCGGGAGAGTTTCTTCTAAGGATTCATGTGATTATGTCGGGGCCATCTGGATAATCCAGAATGACATCCTGTCCCTGTCCTCCTCTCTCTACCCCTATCTAAGTCCTTGCCCTAAATCATATTGCCAAAGATCCCCCCCTTTTCTCCCCCACAATGTAAGATAACATTCGCAGATTGCAGGGCTTGGGACATAGACATCTTTATGTGGCCGTTTGGCATCTAATGGAAATTCTCTGGGTGGCATGACACCCAAGAGCAGGGTGGGGGGGAGAAGGGGGCTTACAGATGACATGGGTGCATATGGACCTCATATAAAATCCTAATGTCCTGAAATCTGACACTATTCCAGTTACATTTAGAATAGAGACATCTGCAAAGGATCCAGAAAGACTTTGGAAAAAGAATGAGATCGTCAAAGGGATTGAGAGACGCAGTCTGCAGACTCTCAGGGTGATGGTGGGAGGGCATCACGGTGGGGGAAGGGACAGGAGAGTGAGGACATGGGCTGTTGCAGGCTCTCGGAGGGACTGTGTTGTGGGGGGAGAAGAAAATATCCAGAAAGCACACACATGCTTGTCTTCCATACTAGAAGGCTAAGAGAGCGACCCGTCTGATCAGAGTGGCTAAAGCGATGGCAGTCGCTATTAGGTAGCTTGGCTGGGGATAGATGGCTTTGGCAGCAAGAATGTTTCTGCTTTTGATTTAATTAGGCACCTGGAGCAAAATGGTCTCAGAATTCTAAAGACCAAATTGAGAAAGAAATCTGAACAGGTGACTGCTACTTTATGGACCTATTGCATTTAAGACACAACGTTACAGTGATTACCATACATCAATAATAATGTTCTAAGGCTACCAAAGTTTTATTCTTTGAAACATTGTAATAAATAAAATTAAGCCCATTGTAAACATATAATAAACAGCAACTGTAGCAAAATATTTTAACTATACTATATCAATGACAGATTAAGAATACAGAAATTAGATTTGGACATAAACATCAGACACAATGAAAATAAATTAGGCAGAATGAGTAGAATCAAACTTTTTCTTCACTTAACTGAAAATGTACCTCATTTTTTAATACGCTCATGGATTATTCATACAAATAGATTGTGTGATTCACAATAAAGAATGCAAAAATTAAAAAAGGCAACACTTCTTTAAATAAAAATTGTTCCATCTCAGGATTAAAATAATGGACTATTCAGAAAACAAACTTATTTTTAATTTAAAAGATCATAGGAATAAATAGATTATGATCAAAGCAGGACTTCAAGATAAATCTATAACTCTCAATGTTTCATAATGAGGTGGAAGGTGAGGATAAACAAAATTCTACAGTTTAAAAGAGAAAAAAAGAAATAATCATACTACCTGCCAAAGACACAAAGATGAAATTGACGAAGCTGAGCACAAAGTCTAAGATTTATTTTTTTAAAAGAAAAATTTATAGAAAAGAAAAAGCATTGTCAAGTCTCAAAAAGTGAAAGGACCAATACTTAAAATTAGGGGGGGGGGCGGGAATGGATTTCATAATAGAAAATACAAGAGGACAGTCATCCGTCGGTGCCTGTGGGAGGTGGTTCCAGGACCCCCATAGACACCAAACGTGTGGACGTTCAAGTTCCTTGTTAAAGTGGATGCACATTTAAAGAGCTGCACACTCCTCCTGGGTAACTGAAGTCAGCTCAAACCACTTAAAAGGGTAGTGCAGGACCCTCACCCGCACATAGCCTAATGAGGAAGGGTCTGCATGGCACATTTTTGTAGGAGTGCCAGGCTGGGAGACCTGGCGCCCCGAACGGCTGGCTCCAGACTGCGTGGTAAAGGGGGGTGGGGCGGAGGAGGCAGCCAGGACAGGCTTATCGCCACAGAATTTGGTAGTGCCCTGATTGGGGAGGAGTGATGAGAAAGAGACGTGTTCAGGACGGATCCAAAGTTTACTTAAACTCTTTTCTTTCTGGGGCCAGCTGGATCCTCAGGCGGGGACCCCACAGACCCAGGGCCTGACTGCACCTGCTGACAAGTGAGGTCAGGTGTGATTATGAGCTGCACAAAATCAGACCCTAACAGTGCCGGAGGGAGAATCTTCATGGAATAGTTTTTACCTGAATCTACAGTAGGAAAGTGGAAATAAACCAAGTAAGAATGTGAAGTTTTACTAATTGATAAAAAAACACTCAGAGGACTTGGGCATGTGGTGCCTCTGCCTGCCTCCCCTGGCCTCCTGCCTCCCCGGCCTCCTGCCTCCCCCGGCCTCCTGCCTCCCGGGGGCGGGGGGGTGCTGTGGGGTAGACCGTGGGGTCTGGAGATGGGAAGCACAGTGTGGGTGGGAAGTCAAGGGTGCCTCCAGCCGGGTGTTGCTGGGTCCACCAGCCCTCTGCTCACCAGGTCCCCTGGGGCAGTTGAGGTCCACCACTGGGGCCGTGGTGGTGGTCACACAGCCCCCCCCACATTGGTGCTGGTGTAGCCTTGCCCTGGGGACCACTTCCTCCCACCCTCCTTCCTGCCCCAGGGCTGTGGGCCTCCCCATGGACTCTGATGTTGCTGCCCTTGGTCTGATTTCTGTGATGATCTTCCCTGCACCACTGGAAGAAGCTGTCCCCTGGGGCTGTCCCCTGGGGCTGTTCTCCTGGGGCTGTCCCCTGGGGCTGTCCCCTGGGGCTGTTCCCAGGGGCTGTTCCCAGGGGCTGTTCTCCTGGGGCTGTCCCCTGGGGCTGTCCCCTGGGGCTGTTCCTGGGGCTGCTCCCTGGGGCCATTTCCTGGGGCGCCACTTCCACATCCCTCACCCCCCAGCCCTCTGTTGCCTTTGCTGGAAAGCCGGCCCCTGGGCCCAAGGAGGTGCCCTTTCCTGGGGTCATCCTGTTAGCCAGCCCCAGACCTCTGCTTACTCTGTCATGAATTTGAAGGTCAGCTCTCAGCAGGACCCGATAGGCCCTGGGAGAGGTGCTGAGGAGGCGTTGACACGTTGCAGCTGAGGTATTTTCATTGCTTCCATAATACTTAATTAGCGGCCATCATCATAGAGGGCTACTTCTAAATATTTGCTCAGCAAACTCCCTAGAGGCACCAACCAGGGTCCTCAAGTTCATTGCCTCTACCTGGGGGGGGGGGGTCTGAGCCCTCAGCTTCCTGGGCTTCCTGCACATCCCATGGAAGATGGAGACCATGGTGGCTTGCTTGCCCTTAGGAATTGACAATTCTTTGTGCTCCATGCTCCAGTGGATTCCAGCTCTCTCTCTGCTGCTCATCGTCCTCATCCACACACGCATTTCTACCTGTCACACTCTGTCCTGGCCACTCGCCTTCCCCGGGACCTATGCCTTCCTGTATTCTGCCCGTGGTTCAGATGCTTCCTGAGTGACAGGTGTTTCTCCATGTTTCTGTGTGGCTGGGAACACAGGGACACACCGACAGATCCCTGTACTTTCCCTGGGTTCCCTCATCTCTGTCAGCCAGGGGGTGCCACTCCTAGCACACCTGTGGGTACACAACACACCTCTGCACACACGTGTGTGTGTGTGACTGCGTACCAACCTGCCACCACCGATGCTCTCTCACTGTCCTTCACAATGAGCCTTTGGGTCATTTGTCTTTCATTGTTCCTAATCACACCCCGAGGTACGAGCTGTTATTATTATTACCTATTTCTCAGAGGAGGAAACTGAAATTCAGAGAGATTAAGCAACTGGCCTCTTTCTTCCTTCTTAGAGCTTAACTTACCAGGACTCTAGGGACACATCTCTTTTTTTTACCATATATATATTTTTTTAATTGGTGCATTAAAATTGTGCAGTTTGGTGGGAGGGACCTGTCATCTTTAGGACCGAGTCTCTTATCCACACATTCCACAAATTGCTGAACTCCATACCTGCCTGTTAAATGAATGAGCACATGTGATCAATAAATAAATAAGTAGGAAATGCGTATGAATTCTATTCTCTGATTATCTTGTAAGTCTATTGCCTGGTTGCCTGGCTGCATATGTATATATACACACATACACACACACACACACACACACACACACACACACACACATATATATATCTTGATCCTCTCTCATTATCCTTCACAACGAGCCTTTGGGTCATTTGTCTTTCAATGCTCCCAACTGTGCCAGGAGCTATTTTTTATTATATATATATATATAATATATATAATGTCAGGGTTGAGTTCCTTGGCTACTAACACATATTTCATGTGAGGGATAATTTAGAAGTGTGACCACAAGATAGAACGTCAGTCCGACTCTGGGTCACCGAGTATCTCTAATGAAGCCGTGAGAGCCGGGCTTATGGCTGAATACAGGGTGGCTTTGGTGATAACTCAGCAAATCGCCTGTGGTCTCCATTATCTCCTTTGCTGGCATTTCCCTGATGAGTTTATAAATCCCGTGGAATGATGGCCTCCATCTCTTTAATGAGGCCTTTAAAAACTGGGGGAAATTACGGCGGCAGATAAGGATGGCTGTATTGTGTACCCGTGTCCTAAGGTCTCAGCTCCCCCCAGTGAAGTCAACGCCCGTCTTGGAGCCAGTTCAGTTTGGTGTAAGCAGCCTGGGAACATGACGAGTTGATTTTTCAAGAAGTTAAAGAATGTTGAGAGTCTGTGTTCCCTGGTGCGTAGATGTGGAGATATTCCTTTCTGCTAATGATAGGTGGGGTGCACCCGGAGGAGCTTGGGTTGCAAAGCCACAGGCCTTGGTAGAAACCCTGATGTCTAGTGTTGGCCAAGCCCCTACTATGTGCCACAAGTGGGCTGGGAGCTGGGGTCACAGCCCTGACGAGGGAACGTGGGGAAAGCCACGTCCCAAGGAGCCCAGGTGAATGGGAAATCACAGGACCCCACTGGGCCAGGCCCCTTCTGCAGGCCCAGCACCATCCCGACTTCCAGTTTGCTCTCCCTGGTACTGCAGTGTCCCCCAGTCCCTTGCAGCAGGACACCCTGTTAGAGGTTTAAAAGGAGGAGAGGAAATAGAAGCCAGCGCCTGCCAATGACAGGAGGACCAGATTTGGTCAGGGACATCACTGGGCACGGCTACACTGCTGGGGGTGTGGAGGGCAGCTGACCACTGCCCTGGGTTGCCCTGTTCTGCATCACCTAGGGGTGGACAGGTGTCCTTGGGGCTGGAGCCTTCTCCCTTTTGGACAGAGACAGGTATATTGCTTCTACACTGAGGAGAGCCATAGGTGTGAAGTGGAAGTATGGTGTTTCTCTCTTTGTATTTGGAAGCTAAATATTACCAGTGTGCACACAGAGGAAGAGTCAGAGGCCTGGCCTATGGCCGGGGTTTGTCTGTCTGCAGTAAGGGCTCTTTTCCTTCTTTCTCTACCCTCCCATCCTGCAAGTGAGGAACCTGGGAGTGGCCCGTCCCCCAGGCCTAGGTCAGCAGCCACGAGGTGCTCTCAGTCAGCTGCCCTCACAGGTACGGAAAACCAGGCGGCTTCAACAGCAGAGGCTCCTCTGTCACAGTTTTAGAGGCTTAGAAGTTCAAGGTCAAAGTAGCAACCAGTTCTGTCCCTAGTAAGGGCTCTCTTCCTGGCTTTCAGATGGCCACAGCCTTCCTGCATCCCCATGAGGACAGAGGTGAGGGAGGGGGTGGAGAGGGAGGAGGGAGGAGAGGGAGGGAAGAGGGAGGAGGGAGGGGAGAGAGGAGGGAGGAGGGAGAGAGAAGAGGGAGGAGGGAGAGGAGGGAGTTGTTCAGTTGGTTCCATTGCTTTGGGACCTGAGGCAGCAGTACCTCATCGAGGGGAGTGTGGGGTGGAGCAAGCTGCTCACCACATATAGGCTGGGAAGAAAATGGAGAGGAAGAGACCAGGGTCTCACAATACCCCTAGTGACCCCAGGCCTTCGCTGGGACTCATCTCCAACGTTTCCACCACTTTTGAATAGTGTCACAGATTGGGACCAAGCCTTTCACACAGGGACCTTTGAGGACATTCCAGATTCAAACTAGAGCAGGTCCGTGAACCTGGGGGACCAGGCAAGGCCCCTGGAATCGGGGAGAGTCAGTGACAGGTCTCTCGTAGGCCCACCAGCATCTCCCAGGCATCTCAAGTGATTCCATTTCCTGCCTGGAGCAGAGCCTGGGCTTCCGGGGCGGGCTCTGACCTGGGTGCTGGCTGGTTTCCTTACATTCGGTGAGATTGTAGGTGGCTTGTCAAGGGCCTAGGGTGTGAGTGACAAGTTCCCAGTCCACAGAGATGGGGAGAGAAAGAAAGACGGCCATAGGCAGGACTCAGAGCTCAGGATCCAGCAACTTCCGTCTTTCATTCCAGTGTGGTGAAGGAGGCCATGGAGCTGCACGCCCACAGGGCTCTGGAGCCTCCTGCCCTCCTGACAGTGAAGATGCGGCAGAGCAGGGCGCTGGTGCCATGCCCACCCCTCCACAGCATGCAACTGCTCAGACGGGAAGTACGCAATCCTGGGACAAATGACAGGCTCGGAGACTGTGTTTTGCTGAGGCATGGCACCACCCTGAGGTGCTCACGGCAGTGAGCATTGCCCCTGGCCTGCTGTGCTCAGCTGGGCGCCGGTTTCTTTTTGTCTGAGATGGAGCAGTAGCTCTCCAGGACAGGAGCCTAATCTCCAGAAGCCTCCTAAAGCCACATCTTATGAAGCCATACTGTCCCTCCACTGATGTCCAAGTCCACATCAATGGGACTTCTTCCTGACCCTGGAAGACCAGGAGAGCCATATTTGCTGACAATAATCTCATGCACCACCCTGTAACAAACCAGACGATTGCCGACTTCTTCCCTGTCTGGGCTTTCTTTGGATTCTTTGTTGGGCTGGATTTTCTTTTTTTTTTTTTTTTAACTTAATTTCTGCAATTTTCTCTGTATCGCGGGAGAGAAGTCTGGTGATAAATTTCTCAGAATTCTATCTCCGCGTGTTTCCAAGTTAGAGCCTCCGGAAGAGACGGCCCGCAAGTACGAATCACGAGGCAAAAAATAAAGAGAAGCTATTACAGTTATCATTGATGGTAGCTGCAGAGCGTCCACGGGAGGAAGGTGGTGGTGGGAACTGACTTGTCTTGCAGCTGTGGGAAGCTGGGCGCTGGCGTTGCTTCTCTGGGCTTCCTGAGATTTGCTGTGGGCCCTGGGGAGCTCTTGTTAATTACCTCCTTCTCAACCCTTTCCTGAGAATTGTCCTTGTAGCCCTTCCAACGGTTATGGAAGCCTTTAATGCCCTCCGTTAAACCCCTTCCTACTCAAAATACCTTGAGTGGCTTCTGTTTGTTGATGAAATCCGGACTCTAAGACTGTAATTGTCAGGTGCTGGCTTTACCCCGCCCCCCCGCATTTTTAAACAAAGAACAAAAGTGGAAGAGGTTCTTGATTCAGTTTTTCCTACAATAAATGAGTGGCAAAACGGTGTTTTGAGAATTACTAAATGCATACTTTGCAGAATGAACGACATATCATTTTCTCTAAATATGTATATAAAACAAACCGCAATGAAGATCACAGGGCTCCCGTTCATCCTCAGCAGGAAGTGGGGATGCACTTAACCAGTATGGCTGAAGGGCTTATTCCTGCCCAGAACGTGAGGTGTCGGCTCCTTCTGCTGCTGGTGATCCCGGGTGTCCTGCTGTCGGCTCATCCAGACGGGTTGTTCGCTTTGGACACTGTGGGATGCATCTTGAAAAGTTCCCAGTGTTCGTCTAAACTCACCTTGCAGCCCTCACCCACCGGGGACCTTTCCTCCTCTGCTTTCGCACCAGGGAGCGCAGGTGTGTGTGATGGATAACCACAAGCCAGGGTCTTGATCTATTTATTTATCAATTAGCCGCCTTAAAAATGCAGCCGGAATCTATGAACCCAGACCGAGGATTTGTAAATGATGGGGTTTTTACACCTGAGCAGGATTTTACCCCTGAGCAAGAATGGAGATGTGACTGTGCAGGGGTCTCTTTAACCTCCTCAATGGCTCTATATCTTAGATAGAGTCCGAAGGGTTTTTTCCCCCCATTGTGTGAAAATAAGGAATAGACATCTGAAACCCCTTTTGGCAGAAATAAAAATGGTCCTCCTAGTAGTCCAAGCTATAAAGGGATCGGTCTTGGGCAGAAATATAAATGCTGTCGTTTCTGTTCTTCTCTCTGCCGTAGCACACGAGGGCATCTCTACGTGGTGCTGTGGCGAGGTGAGGCCACTGGGAAGCCGATTGGATCAATAGAGGACATTAAAATTTCAAATAAACATGCTTTTTAATAGTATAAACTCAAAAGTATGAGATCAATAAGTGAGTATTATCTGAATTCTTTCAATGTCATGTTTATTGAACTTTTAAAGGAAATCATATATCAAAGGGATGAGAAAATACATCTTAAAAATATCTACACCATGATCTCTCTGGCTCACTGTGAAACTTTCACTGATTTGTTTTTTTCTTTTGGTACCAAGGATTGAATCCAGGGGTGCTTAACCACTAAGTGACATCTCCAGCCCTTTTTTTATATTTTAGTTAGAGACAGGGTCTCACTGAGTTGCTTAGGGCTTCACTCAGTAGCTGAGGCTGGCTTTGAACTTGTGATCCTCCTGCCTCAGCCTCCCGAGCCGCTGGGATTACAGGCGTGCACCACCGCACCTTGCCCAAACCTCAACTTTTTAAAAGTATGAGTTGGAACTGAAGGGATCATTAAATATAAAGAAACACAGTTAAATATGCTGTTTTGCTTCCTCCTAAATCAAATGGCAAGTGTGTTAGGTAAAAATAAGATAACAAAATAAAATTTGAGAAATCAAAAATAAGAGAAAACAACAGTTGATGAAATCATCAAATTGGTTGATATCTAAATTTTAAAAATGTTTTTTTGAAATGACTGTCGTGGAGCTGCAAGGGATTCCCCAAAGTGAGCGTGAACCATGGTGCTCACGCTGAGGTCTGCGAGTTGCCCATTCTCAGACTTAGAAGGCCATTAGCGTGAGAAACCCCATCATTTACTTTCACTTTAATCCAATTTGAGGGAAATGAATAGACTGGTTCTCTGCCAATGCTAAGCCCCTGGAAAGGAATGGTCGAGAAATCTTGTCGAATCTTTTCCTCAAATCCAGGAGTTCTGCACCACTCGGGGAGAGAGGAAGGACTGCCCTTCACCATCCTTAGGGTAGAATAGGGGGCTCTCAGGGTGCCCTTGGCCTCAAGGGAAGCCTCATTTGCAATGGATGCTACTTGGCAGTTTGGAGCCCTCCATCCTCAGCCTGCAAACCTGGGCCTCCTCCCGACCTGCACGCCAGAGCGTTGGGGAGAGCCACACCTTCCCGGGCCCCACGCAGCCACAAAGCGGGACATGCTTTCCACTTGTCTCACACCCTTGCCTGCAACGTCGGCGGTACTCAAGTTTTTCTAGTAAAGACACAGGGAGGGAATCCAAGCCACGTGGTGCCGGAAGGATGGACCAGGTGGGGTTTGAACTCAGACCTTTCTCTAGGATCCGCGTTCCTCCTGCTGCGCGGGAGGCTGGGCTCCACCATCCTCTCCAATACTCCAGCTCCTCCAGGGACGGAGAAGGCAGCCCGGGTGTGCCGGCCCGGGGACTAGCTGAAGAGTCTCTCCCGTGGTCTTCACATTCCGGAGCTGCTCTTGGAAGGTCAAGGAGAGTTATCTTGCGCCTTTCCTCCACGTGACAGGCCTTCAAGTGCGTGAAGACTCCTCCACAGCACCCAGGGTCCTCTGCTGTCCAGGTTGACGTCCCCAGGGCCACAGGTGTGTTTGCTCTCACAGGAGATCCCACATGAGGGCCGAGAAAATGCAGGATTGGTGTGTGGCCTCAACTGTGCCTCTCGGCAGCATGGTATCTAGCACCCAGAGCCTGAAAAATCTTTCTTCAGATGCTGGCCATATGCATATGCATATATATGTATTATATGATTAATTTATTCATATATGCATACATTTGTATGTCTATATGTATGTGATTTATTCATTTATTTTTGTGATACTGGGAGTTGACTCTAGGACCTTATATCACTGAGCTATTTCCTCAGCCCTTTGTTATTTTTATTTTGAGACAGAGCCTTGCTAAGTTGCTGAGGCTGGCCTCCAAAATACATCCTCCCACCTCAGCCTTCAGAGTCTCTGGGATTACAGCTGTGCTCTTCTGCATCTGGCCTTCTCTTATTTGTAATAATGTATCAGCTGAGATCATTTTGCTATGAAAACCAGGTTATACTGTGACCCATGCCCTAGAAAGGAACTCCCAAACTAGTAAAATAGGGTCTCAGAGTTGATACTGGGCTTCCTTTTCTCACTATACCAAGATTTGTAGCATTTATTCATTCAATAGAGTGGCCTCACCTGATCTTCAGGGTCCTTGTTCTCAGACCCCAGAGGATGCCCCAAACCAGAGAATAGCAAATCCTACTATCCTGTGATTTTGTGATTTTTTTCCATGTACCCACATACATAAAATAAAGTTTATATATAAATTAGGCATAATAAAAATGAAGAAAAATAACAGTGTACTATAATGAAAGTTAGATTTTAATTCATGTTTGTGCTATAGTAATGTTTTCTGACTTCAATTGACTGAAAACCAAATCCAGCAGAACTGGATGAGGAGGTTTCACGGTACCTATTTACTCTTCATGTGCTGCCTGATGTTCCGAGGCACAGGGAAGAGAGCAGCGAGCTAAGCAGAAGTCCTTCCTCCCTGGAACTTTCATGTAAAAATAAAATAATTAATTAGGAAAGAGGAGGAGAATTCCAAGGGTGAGAGAAGGTTTTACTGCGGTGACATTTGAACACAGAACTGCAGGGGAGAAGTGGGCTGTGGGGGTGTCTGGGGAGGAGACAGAGCCAGGCGGAGGGTGCAGAGCTGAGCAGGGACCTGTGGGTTGAAACAGCAGCCCAGGTTTGTGCCTGTGTGTCCCTGAGGGCGGGAGGGTGACTGGGGTCAGACCCTGAGGTGCCCAAGACCCTTTCAGGAGACCCAAGACATCCCATCAAAACAAGATGTCAATTGCCTTTTTCAAGTTTGTTCTTTTGCTACTGTGCAATGGAAATTTCCAGAGACTCTACAACGTGTGTGATATTGTTTCGGGGTGAATGTAGAAGCTGAAATAAGAATCCAGCTGTTTTTCTATTAAACTAGATATTCAAGTATTTTGCAAATATATTTGAATGGTGACACCTTCGTTGCTATTTCTTGACAGGGTTTGGAATATAATAGCTTTTTTTTTTCCCCATAAAGATGTTATCAATGGTAATGAGCACTTGGCTCCTTATTGCTTTATTTAAATGAACTAATACCTGTATTTTAAAGTTCTCAATTTTAGCTTTTTTTCTAATATGGCACATGTTGGTAAATAAACAAAATAAATAAATGAATAAAGTGAACAAAATGTCCTTGAGTTCCTCAGTAATTTCCTAGGAGTGTAAAGGGTGCCATAAAAACTTTTGAGAACCAGTGGACGAAGGCGTATTAAGGTCCAGACCTGGAATGTCCCCAGTCTCCCGTGCTGGAGGCTTGGTCCCCAGTGCAGCAGTGTTCAGAGGCAGGGCTACGGGGAAACAATTGCATCCTGTGAGCTCTGACTTTGTTAGTGGATCCACCCAGTAATGGATTCTTGATCTGAGTAGACTGTTGGGAGGTGGTGGAAAAGAACCTGGGTCCTTGAGCAAGTGCCCTTGGGGACCGTATATTGTCACCCCTTTGTACCTTTCCCTCTGTTTCCTGACCACCAGGAGGTGAGGGGCTCTGCTCCACCATGCACTCTCCACCACGGTGTTCTGCCTTGTCTCAGGACCAAAGTCACCGAGCCAGCTGATCATGGGCTGAAACCTCGGGAACTCTGAGCTAAAATAAATCTTTCCACTTTAGGTTGTTCCCTCAGGCATTTTGTCACAGTGACAAAAAAGGCCGACTAACACAGGCATCATAGTGTTCGGTGGTGACTTTTGCCTCTTAACACTAAAGGAAGGTCTGCCGGGCCCCAGCCCCAGCCCACTCCTTCATTCCATCTGGTCTGTCGGCAATGCAGACAGGGGCCATGTGCTCTGGGGAAGGTGGCTGGGTCCCCTTTTGGGCTCAGGACCTTCAACTGGTTGGACGAGGCCCTCCCTTCCACATTATTTCCTTTGCTTAAAGTAAATTGGTTGTAAATGTCATCACGTGGTCAAAACACGTGAACAGCAACCTCTGGACAAGCGTTGCACCAAAGAGCCAGGCACCGCAATCTGGCCAAGTTGACCCCGGAGGGAGACCATGAAAACCCTGGGGAAAGGGGGTCTGTTTTATTTCCAGTAAAGCAAGAGCTGAAGGAAGTGGGGAGCAGCTGTGAAATAAGAACTCGAAGGGGGCTGGGGACACAGGTGGAAAGGGGACCCATCCCATAATACTCAACTGTCTGCCTTCAGCCCCTGCCCCCTGCCCACTGCGGGGCGGGGACATCTTGTCCAGTGGCTGGATTGTGGGGTTGGACAAAGAAAGCCAGTCCCAGCCCCCTCCAGTGCTGTGGCCTTGAGATGTTTGATCAGCCTGTTGCCAACAAACCTGAGCCAAGTTTCCGGAAACCTGTTCCAAACAGATCCTCTTGTGGGGTCTGACCTATTTCACCCGCGGGCCTCGTTCTTGGAATCTCCTTCTGCTCACTCTTCTCCTCCTGCCTCTTGAACTCAGATTGGCCTGTCAGATTTCATATTCCTCATTTTGCTCCAAGAGCTGGGCAAGAAATTGGGTCAGAGTCTCCTGAGAGCCCACCCTCCTTCTCCTGTGCAGTCAGGGGAGTCTGCTCTCTGGGAACAGACTCCCTCCTGCACCCCATGGCTCTGGGTGGTGCTGATGCTGTCCACTTGGGCGTGTTCGGGCAGAGGAAAGGTGGCTCTTGATGGCATGTGGTGAGTCCACAAATGCTGGGCAGCTGCTAGGGTTTAGATCTGCAATGTGCCCCCAAAGCTCCCGTGTTCAGAGGAGGGGATTTGAGGTAATGGCTGGATTGGGAGGGCCCTGACCTCATCAGCTATGGACTATGGGGTCATCTGCATGAACCACTGGGAGGTGGCACTGAGTTGAGGACCACAGTCCCTGGAGGCGTGCCCTGGAGGTCTATCTTGTCCCTCTCTCGGTCCCCTGACTGCCAGGGGTTGGCAGCTTCTCTCCACCATGCACTTCTGCCATGATTCTTCTGCAGTAGAGTCGACCAACCAAGGACCGAGACTTCTGAAACCACCAGACAAAATAAACATTTCCTTCTCTAAGTGGCCCTGGCTGGGTACTGTGGCGATGGAGATGGAGAGCTGAGGGGCACAGTGGTGGAGTTACTTTTGATTGAGCACTTACAGGCGGAAGGCTGGGAGCCGCCAATGAATAGATCCAGTTCCAGACATCAATAAGGAGGAGGAGAATCCCATCACCCCAGAGCCTCGGTGAGGCAGGGCAGCCGATCCCAACCACGAAGGGCCTGCAAACACAGCTGGGCCAATAGGAGCCAGGAGGGCGGCGTCCAGGCAGGGGAAGGTTCTGGAAGTAATGATCCTGAAGGAGAGCCACAGGTCAGGATTGAAGAAGCCCAGGCAATGATTAGCCGCAGAGAAGGGGTGACAGTAAGACACCATGAGAAGCACCGCCTCGCTCCGGACTGCTTTCAAGAGCTCTCCACGTCAGTTCTTACTTGGGGAAGTCCTAAAAGAACATCTAGTACCTGACACGTAGAAAGAATTCATCAAAAGGGCACAGGATGGAGCAGGGTTGTTAAGACAGACGCTCATCTTGGAGGTTTCCAAGTGGCCACTCTCACAGACCCTTCTCTTATTGAAAAATGAAAAGCAAGTGTCTTGCACAAAATAGCCTTATCTGCTCAATTCAGAGCTCTGAGTGTACCAGCAGAAGCTCACAGAAAATAGCTCTGACCGTCAGCCGTTAATTGTGGCAATGAAGGCTCCGTCCTCAGGACATTCCTGGGAGCTCTGCAAGTTGAAGTTTGCAAAGGTCCTTTCTGTGCTGATCTTAGCTGGGTTTGGAGCAGTAAAGTGATAGATCTCTTCTCTGTGAGGCCACGAGGAGTCCCCTACTTCCCAGCCCAAAGGTGAGCTGCAGGAATGGAGAGATGCTGGTTCCCCCTGGAGCTTGTCAGCCAGGGAAGCACAAGCTGCTCACTGGAATTCTCTAGACTCCAGAGAATTCCAACAGGTATGCTGTTGACACTTGTGTGTCAGCTCGGATTATCCTTCTTGTTAAACTCTGGGTTTTAAATGGCTGCACCAGCTGTTCTATAATTGTGGGTAACCCACTGACTCTCCCAAAGACTTTGGAAGGTTCTGGATGGACATCCCGTCCATTCCTTACTAACGTTGGCTCCGAGCTCTGGTATTTACTCTTGCAGGGACACTTCTTGCGTCCTTCCCATCATCCCTTTCCCTCCATTTCCATCAAACCATTCCCTCCTACACAGACCCCTGAGTATGTCACTCTGTCTGCGGGACATCCAAGGCGAACATGTTTGCCCTGGACACGTGCCATCCTGTTCTCCTGGCCAGAGGGACCTTCACGAAGCCAGGTCCTCTTTCTCTTCTCTCCTCCTTTCTCTGTCTCTCCCCTTTGTCAGTTGGCTCTGCGGTGGACAGTTTGTTCCTTGCTTAGCAGCGTCTACCAGGTCTTATCTTGTACATGGCATGGCTCATAAAGGTCATTCCCTAAGCAAAGATAACCTTCTCTCTAAAGACCTTCCAACGTACACACTCTTATTTAGACACCCATGGTTCTCATCTTTATTTTATTGTGTATAACTTATGGTAATGTGAAAATACATGCATGTCAGAAACGGGTGCAATTCACAGGGACTTCTGGGTGCTCATGTGCACAGGAATTGTGCTAGGAGTTCCCACTCTGGTCATTTCACACATCCCTGCAAAGCTCCTAAACCTGAGGCCCACATCCTAAACCAAATTCCCCTCAGGAGTCTGTCGAGCTGCCTCGGGATCCGTCCACGAGATAGACTAAGGTGTTTCTCCACACACAGGGGAGAGCCCTGCAGTGGGGTTCAGGGCCCATGAGCCTGTGCAGGAGAGGAAGGCTGCAGCTTGTGGGCACAGAAAGGCCTCCATCCTAGCGTCCAGCCCAGTCTCTGTGGCCCTCATCCAGACACAGGAAAGAGGGCTGTGGTCTGGCACCGCACTGCTGCCCGCTTCCATGGCCGGGGTAGGAAGATGGGTGGGCATCGCTGCGAAGATGGTGCCTTTGGTGGGCAGCCATGGCAGGGTCTTCAGCAAACACTGATGGAAGGGTGCTGCGTGGGGACACTGTCTCAGTGGTACACATTGCCAAGGGTGGCTGCTGGGGCGGTGGGCAGGACGGGGACCTTGCCATAGACCAAGTGACGTCCAGGTGCCTCTGGAGAAGTCCTGGGGGCATTTTGTGGAAAGCTTGAGGTGGTTGAGTTCCCACTGATCCTGTGGGAATTGAGCCCGCACAGTACTCAAGGGCTTTTATATGCATGCTGGGCTTTTAAAACCTTATTTAATTTATTTTTTTAAATGAATGACAGCGGGATGCATTACAATTCCTATGACATGTATACAGCACTATTTTTCATATCTCTGGTTGTATATAAAGTATGTTGACACCAATTCGTGTCTCATCCCTGTACTTTGGATGATGATGACCATCACATTCCACCGTCCTTGCTAACCCCCTGCCCCCTCCCTTTCTCTCCCACCCACCCAGAAGTTTTATATTTCAGGAAACTTGGTACAGAGTTTCCATACATATCACTTTCACTTCCTCTTATTATGAACACTTTACATTAGTGAGGGAAGTGTTCACAATCAATGAACCAATATCGATCTGTTATCATTAACTCATGTCAGTTCAATTTCCGTCATCTTTGCCCGATAGCCACAGGATCTCATCCACCAAGCCACACTGGATTCCATGGCACGTTTCCCCGAGTTTCTCCCGGCTGTGGCAGGGTCTTGCTTTCCTTTGTCTTTGGTGACCTTGACAGTTTGGGGGAACTGGTCAGGTAAGCAGTAGGCAGCCCCTCCAATGGAATCTGTCTGGTGCTCGTGACTCCACCAGGGTTATTGTTTGCAGAGGAAGACCACAGAGATGAGGTGTTATTTTTGCCACATCATGTGAAGAGACCTGTTGTCAGCATGACTAATGACCGTTGGTGTTGACTTTGGCCACGGAGCTGAGGTCGAGCTGCTCAGATTTGACCTCCCTGAAGTCACTGCTTTCCTCTCTTTGTGGACTGTAATCTTTGGAAGGTCGTCTCTATTTGCAGACCATACCTAAGGATGGGAGGTAACCACCACTTCTTGAAGGTGGAAGATTTACACAAATTATTTGGAATACTTGTTTGTCATAAGAATTTTCTCCCTTTTATTTGCTTATTCAACCATTTATATTAACAGAAACTCATGATTATTATATGTAAACATGGGAAATATTATATGCAATATATCACATATATATGCAATAATTATATTGCTTATGTAATTATATATTATACGTTGCATATAATATATAATTATGTATTGCATATATAATTATACATTATAATTACTTATAATAAATTATATGGAATATATAATACATAGTAATTATAAGCATGTATTGTATATATAATTATGTATGATATTTATATTAATATTATGATACATAATTATAAAAGCAACATAATATATACTTCTATGAGCAATATAATAATAACATATATGTGCAACATATTGCATATGATATTTTTTTAACTACTGTTATTTATTTTGCTATTCCCATTGTTCCAACTTTGACTATTGGGAGCATGCTCAGTTAGCTCCTATGTTCTTTGACACATTCCATTGTTCTGTGGGTCTGCATGTGTATTATCTTTTCTTCCTTTTTTTCTGCAAAGGGGAGCATTTCTTTTTTTCTGGTCCTAGAAGATACTCCAGGCTCATTTCTATATTTCCTATTACAGTCCTAGAATCAAGCCATGTCTCCTGGGAGTCTGACTCTTTTTATTGGAGAATGGTATTAAAAACCAAAGTTAGGATTCTAGCTGTACTCACTGTGCTGGGCTGTGCTGGCCTCCTGGCCCTACCAGCCAACGGAGCAGGGGAGTCACAGGGATTGTAATGGTGGAAAGTGTTGGTCAGCTGTGTTTTTCTGTGTTTCTATAAGTGACCACCTTTATCTCTATGAAGGTAAACGTGAGTTCTCACCACGTCTCCCACCCTAATTCCTTATCTTGTCAATCACTCCAGCCTTCTTTATGTCAGGCTCTCCATTTCTGCCTCATGAGAACTGCGACTCTCGCTACCCACACCGTCCATTTACTTCAGAAAGATCCACCCGTGTCCCTTCTTATGCCTTTACTTTCGCAGACTCTGTTCATTTCCAGAGTGACTTAGATGGGGACTCCCCACCCTCTTTGGTGACTCACACCTTTGTAATACATTTGTATGGTTTTCATATTCTGAATTGCACACTTGGGTCCCTTGAAAAATCACTTCCTTTATTTAGTGATCCTCTGTAAAGGTTTATTCTTTGTGCTGTAAAATTCTGTGGGGTTTGAAAAGTGCTTAGTGTCTCTTCACCATTTCAGTGTCATGCTGAACAGCTCCACTACCCTGAGAGGTCTTCATAGATCCAGTCCTCCTCTCTTCCCTAGAACTTCTGCTCCTGATCCACTTTTTCTTCTTTATGACTTTTCTTTTCTGAAGTGTCGGGTAACTGGAATCATATATCATATAGCTTTTACAGATTCATTTCTTTCACACTGCAATTAATACCTGGTCATGCCTTTTCATGGCTTGATAGCTTATTTGTCTTTATCATTAAAAAACATTGTATGGGTGTCCCTAAGTTGGTTATCCATTCACCCACCTATTGAAGTATATGCCTACACATCTTGTAAATATTGTATTATACTTATTCCAGATATTACATGTAAGTATTTCACTTTGAGGGTGCCATTGTAATTAGTATTTATTTTTAAGTTTCAACTTCTAGTTGTTCATGCTTCAAATGGAAAATCCTTTGATTTTTTTCCTATCAGCCTGTATGCTGCAGACTAGCTACACTAGCTACACCCACTAGGAGATTTTGGGGGGATTCATGTTTGTTTTCTACCTAGACAGTCACAGAATCTGTAAATAGAGGCAGTCCATTTCTTCCTTTCCAATCTGAATATACTTCATTTCCTTTTCTTGTCTTATTGCACTAGAGAGGATCTCTCGTAAATGTTAGCTGCTATAACTTGGTAGAATTATGTTAGCTTACAAAATTCTGTTAGATAACTGTGCTATTCCCATTTTACAGGTAAAGAACTTGAGATTTAGAACATATAATTAAGTCAAAAAGGAAACTAGCACAATATTCAATATTGAGCTAAGAAAGCACAGAGCACAGAGGATAATAGTACTTGTATTTGCCACCTGTGAGATCTTGAACAAGTTGTTTAAGCTATTTTAAGCATCATTTGATAAAAAGCAATTCTTAAATTTAAGCATCAACTGATAAAAACAATTCTTAAATTAAGGTATGAAAAATGGTAAAGCATCTATAATAGCACGTTGTACTAGGTGTTGAAAAAGAAAAGAAACACAACTAAATCCCTAAGGTTTTCCTATTTCAGCATCTGCCTTTGGGCCCATCTTCATCTAAGACTGAAGGATATTAATAGTGTTTCCCAAGTTTATTGAATGGACTAAATGAAATGTTGCCTTGGAAATACCTACTAAAGAGAAAAGCACCAGGTAAATGCTCAACAAATATTGTATAAAATTGTTAAAATACTCACTCACTTGGAGTATTTTAACAATTCTATACAAGAGAATTGTATTTCATGATTACACATGCCCCGGAATGACCATCTGCTCACATATATTTTTCATGACAAGGTTTTTTTCCTGCAGACTGAAATACAAGTAGCACACTTGCTGGCTCAAGGGTCATGCACGTGTAAAATTTTAAGAGATACCACACAGATTCTCCTAAGCCCTGTAACCCTGCTAAGCTTCTCACAAACCATGTTTCCTTCACAACTTCACTGGTACAGGGCGTATGAATGCTGTGCATTTCCATCAGTAGATAAGTTGAAGCATTGCATTTTATTTTGCATTTATTAGTTTGTTAGTGACGTGAAGCATGTGCAGCCATTGTTGGACTGACTCCCATTACATACCTTTTTTCCTTAGATCCCCACCCTCAGTATCTGTATATGCTTGGGCATGTTTTCTGGGCACTAGAGGATGGCTGTCAATAAAACAGACAGTAACTCTGCTTTGTTGAACTGAATTTGGTCACTGACACTTTCTTATTGATTTATAAAGGCTCACTGTGCATTTAGGAAATTTGTCCTTTTCCTGTAACTTGCTGTAAATTTGGGGAGGGGTGGCTGGGATAGCAGATTTTAAGACAGAGACAGATGCAGGAGTTTTTTTTTTTTTTTTTCTGAATGTGATAAAGTATTCAATTGAAGTCAGAGCAGAGAGGGTTTTTCCAGACAGCAGTCAAGTAAGGGTTAATAATTTTCCTGATGAACTGGTCAAAGTCAGATTTCATGTCCCTTCAGACACACTGGATGACAGCTGGCCCGTGGTGGGGACAGAAGAGTCGGGCAGCCCTTGAAATTCCAAATGCCTTGCTTCTCTCTTTTTCTTTGTATTTTTAAAAACTAATTAAACAACACTTAGTGCTTGCCTGACAATGGGATCCCAGGCCCAAAAACAAAAGTTACAATTGGAGCAAATTACCTAACGTGACCGAGTGATAGAGTCACTTGGAAGCCAATTGGAAATCAATAGTTTTCATCTGAGGATGGCGCGCTCTTATTTACGGACACAGTTTGTACCTGATCTGTGCTGGCACCTGGACCTGGACACTCGGGGCGTGGGGCCCTGATGCTGGAGCGGCAGGAGGAGGCTGGCGGGCACCAATCCCACCTACTATGGTCCCCACAGATGGCCTGGGAGGGTGGGGTCCAGCCGAGGCCCCTGGGGTCATGATGACCTCTCCCCGGGTCATCTCTCTGGGTTTTTTCCACAGGAGGCCACGTCCACTGACAGAAACCAGGTAAGGGTCTCAAAAGCTGTTGGTGCTGTCACTGAGAGAGAAGGGACGCTGAGGACACTCCCACGCACAGACCAACAGGCAGGGTGTGCAGGCCTCTGGCCCACGGCCCTGCTAACCTGGACACACCTGAGGTGAGCGAGCTTTCAGGTGGCATCTCCCAAAGGTGACCTCCAGGCTGAGCATCGCTTCCTCATGAGAACCAAATGTGACAAATGTGACCTGGTGACTCTCCATGTCACTCATGCACTGCACACGGGGAGCCTTGAGGCCATGTCAGAGCAGGGAGTGTTTCTATTCCCCACAGGGTGTCCTAGACAAGGCTCTGCAGCAGACACCTGTGTATTAGAAAGACTGCAGAGTGACCCACGTAAGAGCAGACCAGGACCCCAGGTGTCCCCCGTCCCAACTCCTCAGGTTTAGGACCTATTATTCTTATTTTAAAATTAAGAATAGATATTATCTATTTAGCTTATACTGTGTACATATAAGGTTCCTTCATTTTGTGTCTACTATGTATGTATATGTTATTTATATAAATAGTGTGCATATGTATGCTTGGATTACATATAAAAATGATGTAGAAAATATTTGCTCCATATACTAAGTATCCATATTGCTATTTACACTGCGTACATTGTCTATACACTAGCTCTCCCTTGGCAGAAGGGAATATGTTCCAAGACCCGTGGAGACCTGAAACTTCAGATGCTACCAAACTCTATATACCAGCACTGCCATACTGCTGCCGTCAATCTGATAAACAAGATGGCTCCAAGAGACTGACATGCTGGTAGCGTATACAGAATGGATCCACTGGACAAAAGGATTATTCATGTCCCCAGATGGGATGAAGCAGAACAGCATAAGATTTCATCTCCCTACTTTAAACAGCACGCAAGGTAAAACTTACAAATTGCTTATTTCTGAAATTCTCCATTTATGATTCCACCCCATAGTTGACTGCATGGAGCAAAGACCATGAAAAGTCAAACCTCAGAGAAGGGATGGTTATTTTATATGTATTGTAAATATTCATTAATCTTCATAAAGAGAACAAAATAGGCATTATTACCTGCAGAAATGAAAAAAAAATTGAGTTTCAGCCAGGGTTGATCACTTGTTGAATGCCACACCGCTCATGGGAAACTCAACTTTGAAACTCAGGTCTTGCTTCCTCAGCTGCAATATGAATGTTAATAACCATGACAGCTAATGCAAATAGACTGGTAGATTCCCACCCTGTTCCGGACACTGTCAGGGCAGGTGTGGTCCTCAGCCCATTTTATAGATGAGAAGACAAAACCCAGCCACGTCAGGCCAACTGCCCAAAGTCATGTGCTCAATAAGGACAGAACTGGTCTGGGAACTCAGGAAGCTCGACTCTGCGGCCCAGGGACCTCTCCACTTCATCTGTAACCTATACTTACTCAGGTAGAATTAAGGGTGAAGGAAAACCATGTTTAATTAGTTGCAAGCATTGCCAAATTGCAAACCCCAGAAGCAAAACCCTAACTACTTGGAAGGTGCAGAATGTGATAGGTGAGTTCTCTGGGAGTCTACAAGTTTTTGGCAGGTGGAGTAGGTAGTTAAAATACCTCTAGTGTCCTTCTTCCTCCCACGGGGCAGCTGTACCTGTTTTTGAATGATTGCTTGACGCCCTGAGCACTGGCACGTTTGGGACACATGCATCTCCTTGCCTGGTCCTGTTGACCCGAGGTGCCCCTGACCCAAGCCAGGCCTTATTCAGGGTCCCCGTATTTTAGTTCATTCTTCACCTTGCCCCAGGTTGATCTTGTCAAATAGAATCCCACTTGAACTCCCACATGGATTCCTTAGAATTAATGTCCTAGTTTGACTATTTGGCCAGAGAGTGGAATCCACAGCTACTGCTGTGGTATTCCAGTTTTAGTTATTGAGGCTCCTCGCCCCTGTCCTCCGTCTTCTGAATTGTAATTTACAACCAAACCACTTGGCTGCTGTTTATTTACAAATGATCCCATTGACAGAAACCTAAAGATTGCCTTGACCCGTCAGTTAGGCCCCTCGTCCACTGGGCTTCGGCTTATGGAATCACTGGAAATCCTGGTCAGAAGACGTGGGACTGGGGCTGGGGATGTGGCTCAAGTGGTAGCGCGCTTGCCTGGCATGTGCGGAGTGCTGGGTTTGATCTCAGTACCACATAAAATAAAATAAAGAAGTTGTGTCCACCAAAACTAAAAAATAAATATTAAAAAGTTCTCTCTCTCTCTCTCTCTTAAAAAAAAAAAAAAGAAGAAGAAGATGTGGACTGAGTCCTTCCCAAGGGTGTTATTAAGGCATCAGGACTTTGGAAAAGTTGAGTTGCACCACCTGGTAAGATTTTCACAAGAACTTCATTTTCTAAACCTTCATCTCCCAACGGTCTAGTTAATTCAGTGCTTTGATCTGAAGATACATACGATTGCGATTTTACAACTGTCAAAGAGATTACCTGAAAATGAGAGTCAGGCTGCCAACCTCCTGTCTGCAGGCTGGAGACCCCTGTCGGGTTGATTCCTGCCTTCCTGTGACCGCCAGCACCTCCCTGCTCCCCTGGCCCCGTGCAGTCATAGCCAGCGAGCCTTTCTTTGACTTATTTGGTGACCATCTTGATTGACACCCTGACTCAGCATAGTCTCATGACTCATCGACACCATCGTAAACATCCCTCCCTCAGACTCTGCCTCTCTGAACTCTCCCTCTCTCCCACTCTCCCAGCCTTTGCAGATTCTGTAATGTTGCATAAGCGACCATGCTAATTTTTCTCATTCCTCCCCACGTTAACTTCCTACTATATCCATTTTCCTAAAATGCCAAGAGTCACCTAAGTGTCTTTCCACTTGTGACATGTCCAAGGCCTCCAGATACCTGTGGTCTGTGCAAGAGACCTCAGTGATGGAATGTGAGATGCTTAGCGCCCGGCAGCCACTGGACAACTGGAGCATCCAGGACACAGGGCCACCTGGCGAGAATTAGAAAATGAAGCTATTTTGCAGATTTTTAATTAATATGGGTAGCCACAGAAGGCTGAGGTGGTGCCTACTGAATGCCGTGGCTCTGGGTACTCATGTTCAAGGTGCTTAGTGACGGAGATCTCTCTCACTTGGCTCTGACAGTCTCTTTCTTCTCAGTCACTGCTGTTCCCTGACTCTCTCTGCCATGAGCCGTTGCCAACTCCAGCAGCTCTCCAGAGATGTTCTTTCAAGCGATGCTCCCCGGCCTTGTACCAGCTATTCCTGGGGCCTCGTGACCACCTCTCCCGACCTTGTCTAACCGCCTTGCTCCCGAGGCCCCATTAAGACGGACCTGAGGTTTATCCCTCTGTGTGCTCCTCCTTGGCCAGTCCTCGATATCGACTGCTTTCTTAGATGATCTCTACCTCCTGTATGTACTTTTATTGTTTCACGGATAATTTTAAATTATAATTATTTATGAAGCTGTCAGTTTCTTGAGAACAAATTTGCAACCAATTTTGTTTTTTTCCAGCACCAGCCACGTTACCTGGTTATAAAATGGTCATTTAAATGCTGCTCAATTAGATGTCCCTGAATGAGTTAATTGACACCACGGAGACAAAAAAAAAAAATTGGTTATTTCAATGAACTTTTTTTTTTTTCCTGATTCAGTGAGTACTCTTTGGACTCAGTGTTAAGTAAAACACTCAGAAATCTCATTTCCTGGGATGAAGCGAGATCACTGAATGAAAAGTCAGCCACAAATATTCAGGATCCGGTTTTACCTGTTCACTCAGCTCAGACATTCTGGGAATCAAAGGCCATTAAAATACAAAGCGTCTTTTCAAAAAAGACCTTAGTTGGTTGTAAGATTGTCTCTCTGACAATCACTTGCCAAATTTTAGTTGCATTTGAAATCTATGTAGTGTCTCTGTTTTCAGAAACCATGCATAAATTAGATCCGTCTTTTGCACAGTTTAAAATATTATAGTAATTTTTCAATAGTGAGGGAAACTGCCTTTTTTTTAAGTGAGCTTATTTCTTTAACAGATGTGCACACAATGAATGGACTCCATATGGGTTTCTATGAACCTGACCTGGAAAACACGTGAACTCCCCTCTCATTTTTCCCAAGCTGCTCTTAAATCTAACACATCCTATCGGCCAGCTAAGTTTTGGTGCACACCCAGCTTGAAATGCAGGAACTAAAGTAATAGTGGGTGCCTAATCCAAATGATCCGACAGCCTCCGAGGCACAGAAACTCCGTCAGAAATAAAACCCAGGCCCCCATCTGCACGGCGTTTCACAGAGCACTGAGCGCATTTAACCCAACTGTCTCATTTGATTGTTACAAGAACTTTTCGAAGTAAACAGAGCAAAACCCATGGTCTGCATTAGGAGGGAGCCATGGTCCTGTTGCTGATCCCAGTCCAGGTCCTTCCGTGAGCATGGCATGGTGGGACCCCCATGCAGTGTGATCAGAAGTCCAGAGTGGGTTTCCCTCTCCACACTGCTGCGGAGCTTTGGGGCTGGCCATGCTCTGCGGGAACCAGGATCTTGTGTCTGACAGTTGAGATCTTCCAAAATGGCAGGCTCAGAGTGAGCGTGCGCTCTCCAGGCCATCCTGTTATTTCTCTTTCTGGAATGTTGCTTCTGGCAAACGAGCAGGACAATTGCCCGTGACAGCTTGATAACGACCCCAAGCCATGGTCAGCGGAGGTTCCCCTCAGCCACTCGGTGGGAAGCCGTCACCATGGAGACCCGGAAGCAGAGCTATTTCTCAAACACCTCTCCATGGCAAGAGTTCGGTTTCGAACTTCGTCAAGAGTTTGGAAGAGCTCAGGTTCACTGACACAAGAGTAGCATCTCTGAAAGTGGAGGAGGGCGCTACCTCATCCAAAGATGTATTTGTGAAATTGTCTTTTGGTCCCTGAGAGGTCTACATCCACACACACACACACACACACACACACACACACCATGTGCACCCCACTTAAATCTCATTGGATACAACACCTCTATTGCCTTGTCTCCTGAATTCAGGATTTTGGTAATACCTTACAGGTATGCTACCAAGAGGTGATTGGGAAATTTCTCCAACAAAACCTTCTTGTGTGGAATCCAAATGGGACCCACTTCTTGCTAAATATGACCTGGTGTCACATGTTCACGATGCCATTTCTTGGTGTCTCACAGAATGGATCAGCGACTCTACTGAAGACCCTCAGGAAGTAATGAGCTGTGATTGACAGATGCCCTTCACACATGGAGAACACAGAGGTCCTTTCTGTTCCTGCCAGGTGTACCTGGAGGAAGAGGGCGACGTCTGGTGACCACATTCTCACGTCGTCCCCACTGGCCTGAACTTCTCAGTGCAGCTCTCTGGACCTCAGATTCTTGTGGAAGGTTCAGTTCTGAATCGCCCTAGAGTCTTAAGACTCCTTAATGGATATTTTGCTCCACACCCAATAGCCAGTAGGTCATTGGTAAATGTCACACCTTGAATCCAGATGCCCTGGCAGAATGTAAACATGGAAAGACAGAGCAGGATGAGTAAGGAAATAAACTGTGATCAACTCCTGGTCATTCACAGGATTATCCACAACTTGGGTCTCTTGCCAGCAGGGAGCCCCTCTCCTTTCTGCTCCCAGGCTGCTCCCCTGAACCAGGAGTGGATGGGAATCCGAACAGATGACAGAATTTTAATGGTAGATAATTGTGAGAGCTTGTATCGGGTACTTATTGCTGTGTAACAAATTACCCCGAAGCACAAAGGCTTTCAGTTTCTTACTTCTCAGTTTGGCAGGTCGGCTGGAGTTTCGTCGGCTCCAGACATTGTTGGCTGAGGTGAAGTAGGAGCTGTGCTCAGCAGGGAGCTTGACAGGGGCTCCTTCTCATTCTGGGGGCTGAGTTGGCTGGTGGGTGGGGGGGGGTCCTCCTCTTCATCAGGAAGCTGGATCCTTACATGGGGGTTCAAGAGAGTGAACGTGAAAGCTACTAAGACTTTTAGGGGTGGACTCACACCTGGTGCAGTGTGATTCCCACTGCATCCTGTTGGTCTAAGCCATCAAGTTTGACGGGGAGGCACGAGGCAGTGACTTCTTCACAGGGAGAAGGACGGACGCGGGTAGGGATCCAGCGTGGGGGCAGTGGTCTGTGGCCATCTGTGGAGACGACTTGCCGTCGCCGGCCCTAGAGCCACAATAATTTGACATGTACAGATTTTACCCACCCATCCCAATGATGGTCATCCAAACAGTGCCCCAGGCTCAGGCCCTAAATCCAAGGTTTAGACCAGGTCTGGGAGTCTCCATGTGGTGGAAAGTACTCGGGTGGGTTCTTCTTCATCCAGAGACTTGGAAATGGAAACGATGCTCCCCAGCAACCTGTTTCAGAGCCACTCCAGCAAGATCCACCCAGCAGAGGTGGGGAGTCAGAGTCAAGTGTCCGCACGCCGTCACGGTCCCCAGTGATGGGTGTGGAAATGCCCCCTGGGGTGGCTCTCTAGCCCCCAGTGCTCTGCTCTGGCTCTGTCCCCAGAGCTCTGGGCTCTGCAGGGGCTCCTGATGACAGCTGAGCCACGTCCCCAGCCTGCTTCCTGCCAACATGTAATACTGGGCGCCCCGAAGCCTGTTTGCAGCCTGAACTTTTCACTGTAGGCCGAGTGGCTAATATAATTATTTTAACGATTTATGGGGTTTCTGTGAATCTTATGGGGCCATTGACCTCACCCAAACCACAGTATTCTCAGGGAGACATGCTTCTTTCTAAGTTGGGTCTGTCGGGCTGAGGCGGGGCAGCACCTTTGAGGTCCTTGGACAGCATGCAGTCTAGCTGGGAAGGTGGACGGCCACATCCTTAATAAGGCTTTAAGGGAGCTCTGGTGACCCTGATCCAAGGAGAACGTCCTAACCCCTTCCTTGGCAGGAGGGTACACAGCTGGAGATGTCCGCGATGGAGCAATATATCACAGGGCTGAGAGGGAGGCTGGACATCACTTTAGGACCCCAAATAAACCTATTTTAGAGATTAAGAAATCAAGGCTGAAAGAGAACCATGGGAATCACCACAAGCAAGAAGCAAATGGACAGCCACCCAAGGAGGACGCTCATCTCCCAGTGACGTCACCTTTTCTACCGTTTTTCCATTGGAAAGAAAAGTGGTTTGAAAACACATCATTAGGCACCTCAAAGATAAACGGTCTCTGGGCAATTGATCCCCATTGTTCTCTTCCTTCAGTTGGAGGAATATTGTTAACTAGACTGGAAAGAGGTCTGTCCAGGTAGAGCATCCTCATGAAGTGGGAAACCAGTTTCCTGACTCTTGGGAACCCCTGTAGGGACAGGAAGAGGTCATCTGTTGGGGCCTCCTAAGGTTGTTTGGCTTCCCACCCACTCTTCACGCATCCCCATAACCGATGCTTCCTCAGCCCCCTTTCTAGGTCTGACTGCAGTCTGCATGGTGGAGGGGGCCACTGAGACCCTCAAAGGTAGGGCCGTGGCGGTGGATAGAAATATGAAGCTGCAGCGAGGACAGGTGAGCAGCTTTGCCTGGGGAAGCTGACCAGCACCTTGTAGGCGACACAGAAGCCTGCAGGGATTCGTAACCATGGGGGAGACCTGGGGGGTCGGGGACCTCAGCTAGATGCAGCTAGACCACAGCATGGATATTGGACGCTGGCGGGAGGGGACCCAGGGAGGCTGGAGACATCGGGAAGCACCGAGCATCGGATCGGACAAGGGAGCTGTGGAGTTTGTGGCTTCAGAGCAACAGCAGGGGAGGAAGAAACACAGGTGCTTCTCCGTCCATCTCACCGGAGGCCCTGCACCTGGCGTGGAAATGCACAGCGTCAGATTGACTGTTCACAGTGTCGCGTCTGCCCGCCCGGGTTTCCTCATCCTCTTTTGTACCACGACCTGGCTGTGGGCAGCACGGTCCTCTAGAGCTATTTCAGGGAGGCGGCTCCCAGCAAAGACAGGTAGCCGCAGAGTCACCTGTGGCCAGCGAAGACACACGGGCTCTGAGGATGTGACTGTGCAGAGTCCCTCTAAATGCTCCCCGTGAGTCTTGCTTTTCATGCAAATGTCCTAAATTTTCTTTGAAATCCCGTCCCTGGGCTCGGGAGACAGTCGGAAGAGAAGTTGTATAGAATGTGCTTTAATCAAAATGAGCGAGTGTTGTCTATAAACATCATTCATGTCTAGAGCCTGCATCCCCTTACCCGAATCAACGTTAGAGATGGCTTAGCTGAAAATCTGCCACAAGTAAAAAAAAAAAAAAAAGCCTAATTCTTGTCTTCCCGGGTCAACCTGGGCAGTGGCTCAGCTGACCTTCGTGCCCAGCCTCCCCAGGCTGGCTGCCTGCTGAGCCCCACCATGGCCTAGACTTGAGGCCTCTGCTCCAAGGAAGGGTTTAACAGAATGAGAGGGGCCGGGGAGAGAGGAACCAGGAGAGAGGCATCCTCGCTGCCTCTTAATCCAGACCTGCTAAACCCAGTTGCATCGACTGTAACCAAATAGAACCGGAGGTTGGTGCAGGGTTCGACATCAAGGTGACAGCAGTGTCCCCAGCATCTCAGTCCCCTTACTACCAGGCCTCTGCGAGTCCTGGACCAGAGCTTCCACATGCCCCTGGGTCTTCCCCAGGCATCTGCCCAGCTGGGGTGGTGGGGCCCTGATCGGGGGCTTGGGACTCTCCAGTCTCCTCTCCGCTTTCCCCCAAGGCCTGGAGTCTTCTGTGCACACGGCCCTCTCGTCTCACCATTATGTAGCCTTGCAGGGAAGCAGGGTGCCCCACGATGGCTGGGTGCCAAGCTCTGAGATCGTGTTAGAAAATGGCCAGTTTCAATGGCAGATTTTGTCCATTAAAACCTATTACTCGTTCCCTCCCAGAGCCCAGCTGGTTCCATTATGGAAAATTGGAGTGAAATGATGTCAGTTCTATGCCATAAAAATGAATAGGAATCTCGCTTTTCATTATTTTAAATTGCAGATGGTTACACTGATATGTATTTATTTTTGTCATTTCTCCCTGGCCTTCGTCGAGGGTCTGACCCTTGAATAATGAATAAACAGAAAGACACATGTTGGCACTTGAGCCCTGCCTGTGTCACCCTGGTTTTTTTTTTTTTCCTTCCCATTTGTGACAAATTCAAAAACTGCAGCACCCTTAAATGGGTTTATCATCTCGACTCTTTTAAACTGTCACTCAATCTCCGTCTCAGAAAATGGGCTATTGGAACGAGGGAGGAAATATTTCCTAGCGGCTTTGGTGCTGCTGACTTGTTTCCAGGCTTGGAGGCAACCCTTCGGTGGCTTTCGATTAAAATAAGAACTTGGAGTAATTGTTGCTTATTGAGATAAAGGAGGTTCATTTGGAAATGCCAAATGCACTTTAGCAACCTTAAAAATGACGACTTCTTTTGTTGGGGTGGAATGGAGTTTTCTTTTAGATGTTTCTTTCAGGCCCAGGGATTTTACAGGATGCATCTCAGGCGTGGGTGAAGGGACCACGCAGTGTGAGTGCCACGGTCGGTCATGGCCGCGGGCACATTTTAAAATCTTTCATTGCTAAAAAGATCTCCGTATCTTGTCAGCCCAGCCCTCGAGTAGCTACTGAGAGTGTCAAGTCCAGAGAATATAACAGGTTCTGGGAGGACTAGCGATTCGAGGAGCAATTGAATTGCTGGGGAGACAAGGCCCTTGGCTTTCAGGAAAATGTACGACTCTCCCTGGCCTTCAGGGGGTCTTAAAAACCAAAGGACAAGGCTGGGGAAGAAGCCGGGCAGACATGGCAGACAGGGAGTAAGCCTTTGAATTTTTAAAATTTTAAATGCTATTGCTTTCCCAGACAGGAAAAAATGCCTCCGCATTTATTTTCTTCTGAGCTTATTGATTAAAAAGAGTCTCGCTGATTGCAAGGAAGACCGTGGCATGAGGGACAGCCTCAGAAATGGCCCTAAGTCCAGTCTCTGGGTAAATTGGAGTCACAGTCATGGCCACGGTCATGCCAACACAGAGCGCACCTGTCCCTGAGGTGCGCCAGCTGCACCCTCAGCCCTGTGGCCAGAGGGTGAATGCCAGGGCTTCAGAGTGAGTGGCGGGCAGTGGAGGAGAGGGCACGGTGGTCTCACGGGTGCAGAGAAATTCAGTCCTGGTCATTACTGAAGTCCCCTAAACCCATGACTGTGCGAGGGAAATGCAGGGTTTCCAATCTAGAACATTCACAAGGGTTTCCAGATGTGCGTGTCTTCCTGATTCAGCTTTGGGGGTTCTCTCTACAGTGCAGAGTTCCTCGCAGGAGCTCATATCCGTCCCCATGTTCATGGTTCAAATGTGACTTGCTGAGACTAGGACCCTTCAGGCCTCATGACCTTGACTCGACTCAAGGTCATTTGTCTCTGAAGTCCACCAAGTGGCCAAGGAGTCGAATGGCTGCCCTCTTCCCAGTCCCAGGGGACGTCCCTCCTGTCTCTGGTGGGCCTGTCATAATTTCTTCTCCAAGTTCTTCCTCCAGTCTTCCCTTTGTGGGAAGGTCTCGGACCAGTGTTTTTGAGAAACGTAATATCGGCTTTCTCCCCTGCTCAGAAGGAGGGGCTGAAACGCGATCTAGTTTTGAGGTGTTGGTTTAAATTTGCATTTAATTTCTGACTCCATCCTTTACCAGCCCTTGAAGCTTTGGAAAATTAATTGAAGCTCTCGGTGCCTCACAGAAACAGTGAGTGACCATGGTGCCCGTATAGTCAAGTCACCGTGACGATTAAAAGAAAACCAAGCATGTATGCGTCTCCGCTCGGGAGCCACTCCTAAGGACCATCCCCAGGATGGGGCCGACTGGCCCAAACTTCAGGTCACATTTGGAGGAATTCTCTCCACCAATGATATTTCTGAAGCCAGTGGGTGACCTGAAGCGGGAGGCGTCCATACCCAGAAGCAGCCTCCTGATGGGGAAGGAGGCCAAGACAGAGGACTTGAGCTCCAGCCAGAGCGCAGATGGGTTGGGCCACAGAGGGGAGATGCTTGGTCCACCTTGAGGCTCCAGATGTGGGTATTTCTCTTTAGCCTAACTACAGGGTCAGAGAGCTGCACCTATGACCAATCTGTCTTCGAGCCTCCGTTCAACATAGAATTTCCCAACTCATGAAGAACCATTTTTTTAAAAAAAAATAAAGATAAAGTCACAATGGATACAGATATTTCTGGGAGAGGTATTTGGAGAAATAATCAGTGTAAGTAGTGGGCTTTGGTGAAATGACCTTTAGCGGGTGTGGTGAGCTAGATAGTGGAGACACACAGATGTGGCATATCCCTGATCCCTGGTATTATGTGATTTGGAAAAAAAAAAAAAAGACTCTTGTTCCATATACAAAGAAGTTGAAAATTTTTGAGATGGGGAGATAATTATCCTGGACAATTCTGTGGGCTACAAATTGCCATCACAAGCATCCTCACAAGAGAAGCAGGGGAAGATTCAACACGTCGGGGAGATGGTGAGGCAAAGATGGAGTAGAGAGATGTTGGCCTTTAAGACTGGGGTGAGGAGACCAGGGACAAGGAGTGAGGTGGCCACTAGGAGCTGTCAGGGGGCAAGAAGTGGATCCCTTCCAGAGCCTCTGGAGGGAGCATGGCCCTGCAGACACCTTGCATTTGGTCCAGGGATGCTGATTTTGGACTTTGGGGCCTTTAGAATCATGAGAGGTAAATGTCCGTTGGTTTAAGCCACTGTGTTTGTGATTTGTTATAGCAGCTGCCAGGAACTGATATGGTGGGAGAGAAAGAAAGCCGATGACGAGAAGATAGGGAAGATGCTTTGGCAGGGAGGGCAGGAAAACAGTGCTCTACCCTTGGTCAAATTACCATTCGCCTTTATGAAATCATGATCTCTGAGCATGGAATCATGGGTTTTTGAGAGTCCACAGCATAACATTGAAGCTGCAGTGACTTAGGTTCCAGGCCTGGAGCGCACCCCTCCATAAACACAAGAAAGTCTGCTGACACACACGTATGCCAAAATGAAAGGAATCCCACTGTAGTGAACTGTGTGGCATTATCAGGACAGGGCGGCCTGGGGAAGGGAAGAGGTTCTTCTAGTTTCCTCTACAGAGACTAAAATCATGCTTACTTTTGTGTTTTGCTAATGAGACAACAGAGTTCTGTGCCAGTGCTGCCTGCAATGCCTGCTCATGGCATGTGACTACCACCTGCTTTATTTTAACAGGCAAACGGATTAAACAAAGTTGAATATTCATGACATTTTTCAGCTGGGTCCTTTGGGTCAACAACAGGAAGTGGCAGAGGATCCACAAAACTGGGATCAGTTAGAAAAATCTGCACATGCCTACCAGGGAGTACCCTCGGTGGAATATCCCCCTTCCTCCCCAGAGAACCTCGATTCACAAAACAGAACGAAATTTGGGGAAAAAAAAATTCCATTTAAGAAAAAGAGAGAATGCATTGTCCCTTCAATAAAGAGATGAGAGTTTTAAAATATAAAGAAATAAATCCGATAAAAACAAATAAACAGTCTGCAGAGTGAGCTGCAGAACAGATGCTCCAATCTCTATCTGAGAAGTGTCCCCAGAACACGGAAGACCGCTTGCAAAATAATGGAAAAGAATGTGCAGAAAGATAAATGGACATGTTGTCAGAATTCAGTGCTTCTATTTTTTACTTTGAAAAGAAAGATATTGGGTACGGACGTTAGGATAAAAAAAAAAAGTCAATCTGTCAATAGAAAAGTTTCTTCCCTTCCTCAGGAGGTAACTGCTACTGTAAAATAAATAAAAATTAAACAACTAGCTCAAGATCTTATCTTCAAAACACAATAGGAAAGAGAAAACTCTAGGACTTCTAAAAGACCCAAAGATCAGAAATCAATAAGACAAAATAAGTTCCAATAAACAAGACAAATCCCTTGTGAAGGTCTTGAGTTTAAAGGATAAGTAGATAATCCTGGGAGCTCTGAGCAGGACAACCATTTACTTTCAGGAGAGTGAGAACCCAAGTTAGCCTCAGATTTCTTTCTGCCACCATCAGTGGCCATTGTCCATCTGGTCTTAGAGCACTTGCAAATCCCACGCAGCCTCAGGGTCTTGGGTTGTATGTTGTTCAATGTGCTTTTTTGTAAACGATCAACATCATCATCATCATCATCATCATCAAAATATGTTGCCCAGTGCAGAGTCATTGTTAAAGAATAGGAAGTTCTTGATACCTAGAAAGGATGAATATTTGAGGAGATGGAAGGGCTTATCCCTCCAATTTTATCTTTACACATCGTACATATGTTTGTCAAACTGGGGTACCCTGCCCCATCATGATAGGCAACTCTTATCTTGATTAAAAAGAATCATAGAGAAGGTCGCTGAGATAGTTTTGAATGAGTGACACGGAGCAGTAATAAAATATGGACTGGGACAGAGGTAACATGAGCATTTCCAAATCCTTCAGTCTGCTGTCCTTCAGTATCCAAAATACAGTCACCATCCTACAAATCCAAAGGATGTCCAGGGTCTTCCTGCTCTTGTGTTTCTAGGGGACTTCTGCTGTCCCTGGCCCACTTCAGGACCAGGAAGTGTGAATATGGCCCACGTCACCCATTTCCCAAACAATCACAAATACACACGATGCTAGCGTGTAATTTTAGGAGGTGAGGGTTTGTGTGTCCCACACAACATGGAATCCCCAGGACCCAGAGAGATGTTCAGTGAATGGACAGATGAAGCTCAATCATCAGCGACAAGAATGTTCTGAAGCTTTGACAGTGGAGATGGTTGTTAATGGCATCAAGCAAGAAATAACTCAAAATTCAGTTCTGCACATCCTTGTTCTGAAAATCCCCTGGCCACCTGTCACTGCCCAGACTTCTCCTCCCAGCAGCCTCTGTTCTTTATTTTAGCTCAAAGGGGCCTCCTGGTTTTATCCTCTGGACCTTCATGGGGAAATATGTGCAGTATGAAGCACACCTTTGTCTCTACTTGAACAGGCTGTGTTAGCTCAGAACTGATCTCCCATAACCCAAAGACCTTTTACAACCAGTCTAAAGCAAAGGAAATGTTCCTTCCCTTCCATTTTTTAAAAAAATTTTAAAGTTAGGAACTAAAGTTTAAAGAGTAGTGATATTACCTTATACAAATGCCTCTGTGTCCCTAGTCCTGTATGATGGGTAATTCAAAATGCTGAAACCAAGAAGAACAAAGTAAAATTAATTCTCCAAATAGGGAAGTCTGGGGTAATGAAAATCAAAGGAGAAAAAGTAAAATTGAAAATTGAAAAAAAAATTGCTTAAAGGGGAGATAAAAGGTATTGGTCTTGAGAACAAGATGTCCAAAGAAGAAAAAAGATCTAGTTCTCCAACAGAGATGCAGTCCTAACAATAAGAATCCAGAGTCTTTACAGCAATGACAGAAACCAAGCAAGGAGTTGCAGTTTCCCAGGTAAATGCAAAGCCAAGTTCAACTGCATTGGCATGAAATGGAAGTGTTTAATCTCACCCATGATGGCCCCGCCTTCAAGCTGCCAGGGCAGCATGATTAGGAGCAAACCTAACTCAGCTATCTCTTGGAAGGGAAAGGAAAGACAGCATCTGCATTCAAATTCCCAGACACTGGGGTGGCTGCTAGAAGAATAGTTTTCTGTCCTATCTGTCTCAGAGTGCTGATGGAGAACTGGCATACTTCAGATGCACGGGGCTTCTGAGAACAAAGTACAGCTCCAGGGTAGACTACTTGCAGCACTGGAGAACCTGCAGATCTGCAGATAGACACCATAGAAAATAAGTTATGGTGTGAACTGCTGATCATTCTAACTGGGTCATTATATGCACAAGGCCAGACAGGACTTGTCCCCAGAAAAGATTTGAGAGGCCCCAAGAGTCTTTAGTCAGCCTGATTCCCTGTATGAAGCCGATCTATAAAGACTGGGTGAAATAGTTCTTTTTTTCAAATGCATAAGCCCCAGTCAAAAAATAAAAGACACAGAGAGAAAAGGAAACATGGTCCAATCAAAGACAAAATAAACTCCCAGAGGCTGACCCCAAAGAAACAGAGTTTCACTTAGCAGTTGACACTACTATATTGTACATTTGACAATGATTAAGATGGTAAACTTTATGGAATAAATTTTATACCAAAATAAAAAATCATTTTAATTTGGTAGGATCATACAAATATCAATTGTGAGAAGAATATGAGTTATCGTGAGACCATTGGTAGCACAATTGCAGACAGCTTATTTTTCATGTATTATGAAGCAAATAGTCATTTAAAAAGAATAGGGATGTTTTCATTCATCTGTTTGCTAAGTTTGAGAGAAATACTAAAACAAAACAGAATGGGAAAACTAAATTATGTTTGGTCAATTGCATAAGTGAGAAAGAAGAGAAATCAGTGTTAACAATACTAAAGTCCAGTCAGAGATTCAAAGCAGTCTGTGCTATGCAAGATAATGCACAATTAAAAATTAATAAAGTAAGAATTATTGGAAATAAAGTGCAAGAAGCACAGTATAGTACATGTTTTTAGTTTGTTTTCATCAGCTTGTTAATTAAATGGGAAGAGAAAGTTAAAAGTCAACATATAACATCAGGAAAAAGAGCAAATAAACATGACCATGATTTAGGTACCCTCCAAAGGAGACTTTGTTGCTGAGTTGTTAGCTGTAGTGGTCTTCCCCTGACAAAGTACGATAAAACATAATACAGGCTAAAAGAATATAGGAAAAAAGAATCATGAAGTTATGATTTATTATGATTTATTGACAGAGATAGAACTCAAAGACATAATAAATGAAAAGCAAGTTGCAGGAGACATTTTACAGTGTGCTACTGTCATTTGAAGTAGAAAACAATGAAACAATTATGCTCACACCTAGACACACATGTGCAGAGACACACACACACACACACACACACACACACACACACACACACACACCCTGGGCATGAGAAACACCACACTCAGGATGCCTTACTTCCAGCAGTAGGTAGAGAACTTGAGAGCACGAGGCTACTCAGGCCCACCACTGTATCCTCCACGGCGGCCAACTGCCTCTGTGAGACATAACCATAGGACCCACCTGTGCCCCCTCTTCCCTGCACCCCAGTGTTTTGCACGAGTTTCTTGGTGCCATGGTTTCTCTGGCTTTTGAGTCCCTGCACGTGCCGTGTGCCCTTAGCTGGTGGGAGCCTCATCTTGCAGATCTGAGCTCAGCGGTGCCCTCCCTGGAAGCTCCTCTTCCCTGAGGCTGCTGGGCCTCAGCCCCTGCCCTACTCTGTCCGCATCTCCCTGTTCTTCCACCTCTCAGTCTTGTGACCACTCTGTGACCATCTACTGCCTGTCCTGCAGGAACAATCTGAGGGACTTATCCACAGCTCTGTGCTTGGGAATAGCAAGGAGGCACAGAGTAAATATCCGTGGAATAAAGGATAAACAGCGAACAAAGCAACCGAGGCCCGGAGGAGCGCCCATGAAACTCCTGCCCTGGGGTGGCCCGTCTCCTGTCCCCACCGATGACCCCAACTGCACGTTCCTGCCTGTCCTCTGCCGTGGTGGCCTTTGTGCGGATGTGGTCATGCCTCTCCGGTGCTTTCCGTGGCACCTGCCGCACAACTCCAAGTGCAAGGATTTCCTACTGAATTTAACAGCAGCCCAAACCCATGGGCCCACAGCTGAGCTCAAGGCCAGAGCCAGATAGAAATGTAAGCCCTATGAAAGCTGGTGTGCCGGGGAAACATCAGCTTACCTTCGTGGTGGCCTAATGGGAAGGCGAATGGCCTTTCTGGGGAAAGCTGGGCCTTGAGCAAGGGGTCTGCCTCCAGAGCAGGGTCTCTCCCTCTGAGCCTGGGAGAAAGCATGTGTCGCCCTCAGTGTTCCCTGTCCCTGTCTCTGTCTCCATCCCCCTTTGTCTCCAGATCCCACTAGATGCAAGCTTTCTAGTTCAGAGGTAAGAGCGTGCATTAGGAGTCCCCAGGGGGCAGGGCAGAGGGACCCTACGACCTCTTAGGTCAAGTTCAACGTATATGCAGCTTAACGCTTTTGATGGATGGACTGGTTAATTTAACCACGAGCTCTCCTTTGACCTGTAGAAAGGTAATGTGTTATACAGAAGGGAGCTTTGGACCAGGAGACAGGAGAACCTGGTTCAGTCCCCCACTTGCCCTTTTACCATCTGGTTTACCTTGGACAAGTTAATCTACCCTTCTAGACCACAGATTCAATGACCCTTGAGTAACCCGTTCAGAGTTTCCCAAAGATTGATTCATGTCATTGCAGGCTCCCATCAGAATAGAACTGGGGGAACTCCTTGTTCTAGGTCTCCAGGCCCCTGACCTAAAGATTCTGATTCAGAATCTGCTTTTCAAAAACAAAACAAAACAAAACAAAATAAACAACTATATATATATATATAATAAATAAATAAATAAAAAAAAAATATATATATATGTTATTCCCCAGGTTGTTCTGATGTGGATGCAGATTTGAGAATGACTCACCTGGATGACCTCTAAAGCAACGTGACTCTTTCCACATGGTGTTCCATTATGTGAATGTGGCACATTCACATCTCTCCTCCTTTGGATGGTGTAGTTTGTTTCCAGATGTTTGCTATTATTAGCCAAGCCAGTATCAGAGTTCCTTATGGTCTGCATGGGCACCTACTTAAGGAACTCTGGAGGGTAAATATCCCACATAGAAACGGGTGGGTTGTGGGCTATGTGCATCCCCACATTTTCTAACTATTACCAAATCGTTTTCCAAAGTGATTACCTCAGTTCACTAGCAGTATGTGGAAGTTCTTCTTGTTCTGTAACTATGCTTACACTTCATGTTGCCAGATTTTTATAGTCTAAATATTTTGTGTGAATGCTTTAGATACAATTCTTCATGGATGAACCCCTCTTAATGTTCTTGATATACGGTATCTTTTCAGTAGTGCCGTGGGTATATGTTCAGTTTGCCTATTACAAAAATACATAGAAAAAAGCATCTGTCCTACTATTCTGTGGGCTCTGTACGTATACAATTTAAACTAAATTTGAGAAGGAGGATCCTATTCTGGTGTCTCTGGTTCCAGTTTATTTGAAGGGGTCAATGTACAGCTGCCATGTAGAAGTCTAGTAGAGCTTACTATGAAATTAATGGGAGTTGATAATAATGATGTTTGTGGTGCTTAGCTCAATTTTAATTGCATTGATAAATGTAATAGTGATTTAGAAAATGATTTTATGTTACTAGATCAATAGAAAAGATACACTTTCTCAATGGCTGTGTGGGAATTGCATGCAGCAAGCTGCAGAGTCCCTTCTCGGTGCATGCCTGGGCGTCTGCCTGCACAGGTCCCTAAGGGGCTCCTTCCATGACAGGTCCCTTGAGAATGGCTTCCTTAGTCTCTGGAGACTTTGAGAAGATATCTTAGGAGAAAATAGATGGAAAATGGAGAATCGACCAGCGGTTACACTTGACCACGAAAAGTCAGACCTCAAGTGCTTTTAGAATGAGAAGCAATTTGAAAGGTCAGAACTCACACATATGTTAAAATATGAGTTCCAGGACGGATGGTATCCTTCCCTGTCTCCCTCAATCATGGAATATTGAAGGGGTTATGGTGGAGATGCCCAGTGTGGAAAATGTGTTGGCAGATCTCCAGCGGTAAGTTCAAAGGATTCTGGTTCTTAGTGTGAGAGGTCAACATTCTCCTGATCTGGAGTGAAGGTCCTTGGTGGTCACCTCCCTGGGGGGAGGACAGGGTACCCTGGACAGAGCCAGGTACCAGATGAGAACCAGAGGGTTGGAGTCCTCAGAGTGGGGCAGACGGCGTGGAGGGAGCTCTGGAGGATTCGGAATGGAAGAGGGACTGACAATGAGAAGAACGTGAGTCGAACTCCAGTTGTCCTGTGAGAAACTCAGACGAGTACCGCCAGGTTGAACTGCAGGAATTGCTGACCCGGAGCAAGGTTGATGTGGAAAAGAGACAAAAAAATTTTTTAAAAAATGGAAAAAAAGAAAAGAAATTGGATGTTTGTTCTGGAAGTTCAAGAGCTGGAACAGTTGCAGCTGTGGGATTAAAACCAGCACCGTGCTGAGCCGCGGCCGAGGCGAGCCTCCCTGTGCAGGCTGATGATGATTGTAATTTTCTTATTATAAAAATAAGACATATTTGGGCCAGCCGAAAATGAGCTTTGTCACGACTCTGCATTCTGCTGTGTCTTCGGTTGTTAGTTTCTGCGTATTCTGGGAGTTCTTTGGGGGAAGACAGACTCTAGGTCACCACGAATATGAGGCTTTTATTGGCCGATGGCGTCCTTGGGCACGAGTGAGCTGTCCTTGGCTTTGAGGACACAGTCAAAGGTAATTTTCTGAGCAGGTCCATTGGAAAACAAGGGGTCCCATGGCACTGCTAGAAGGTGGAGCCCCTTCGGAGCTGCCTTTCAGATGGTCCCACGGGTCCTTTTTGGAGTTCCCTGGGGGGAGAAGGGGTGCAGGGTTTTGTGGTGGAATCCACCCATTCTGAGCTCTTTGGACTAAAGGAGGATGAAGACAGCTCTGGGGTGTTTGAGCTAATTCCTTCTAGTCAATCATGTATCTTGAGTGAGTGATGGCAGGAGTTCATGGGGTTCCAGGAAGACCGTTGGTGAGGCGCAGGCGGCCAGCCAGGTGCCCCTGTGCCTTGTTCTATGGTGTTCTGAGCCCTGGTGGTATCCGAAGGGGACGCATTTGCTTAAAGTACCTCATTGAACCCTTACAAATGAGCCTCTCAAGTCGAGTACCATTGTTCTCATCTCACAGATGAGTGAATAGACTTTGAGATGTGACAGGACACTCTCCACGTCCCTGAACAAGAGAGGACCAGATCCAGCCTCCCGGCCCAGGTCGACGCCAGCTCTTCACTGTGTGGTTGACACTCGCAGGCGCTCCTCCTACGGGCACAGCGGCACACAGTGGGAACAGGCGCTGCCCACAGCGCGACGGGGCTCTCGCTCCATCGTATTTTCTTCTGGAAGTAAAGTCACACTGCCCAGATCTCTGAATTGGGATAAATGCACATTTCTTAGTAAATGAGGTCTCTGAAGGGAAGGTCTCTCTTGCCAGGCTTGGTGTTGAGGACAGAACTGATGGAGCTCCTTGTTCTAGGTCTCCAGGCGATTCTGACAAGTGACCCGGAGGAATCGTGACAGATGTGTCTGCTCAGCGCAACCCTGAAGGCTCGGTTGGGGTCATAGGCTTGGGGCGGGGGTGACGTGGGGAAGTTTCCCATCCTCGGCCCTCTGCCCCTACAGGGTGTGAGGAGGGGGCGGTCGTGTGGGCAGAGGGGTTTGTGCATCCGTGGGCAGGTTGTGGACGGGGCTGCATGGGTTTTTCGTTGTAGGTTGGTGCGTTTATGGGGAACAAAGTGTCAATGTAGAAAGATCTGGTTTTGGTGTCCCAGATAAATGAGAAGTTGGCCCATGAGTTGAGGGCCAGGTGAGGAGCACCAAAGGAGGGTACCTGGAGCTGGGTTCCACTGATGATCATGGCTACCTGCCCATCACCTCAGCCGCCACCCTTAGCAGGACAGACCAGCACTTGGGAGGAGGGTGGTCTCCCCCCCAGAGGTGGTTCCCATATGCCTGTGCTCTGAGCAGGATTCGGTGCAGAATCAGGGACAGCCAACTCTGTCTTTCCCTTCTTCTCTCCAGGATTCTTCCATGCAAGCCTCAGAGTTCTGCCCTCCAGCCCTGGAATCCACACCGTGTCCCCTCAATTCCATGTTTTGTTCCTGTGCCATCTACTTACATGGGGACCTCCCCAGGGAGGTAGGCTGGGGACCTCCTCAGGCTCCCATCATCGCGTCCCTTCTTTGGGGATTACAGTCCTGCAGTACTCCTGGTCCCTGTCTTTATCTGACTTTCTAGTCAATGAAGTCTGGGGTGGAGCTCTGATCCCGTTATGTCTTTGGAGCTAGAAGTGAAAGGCTCTTTATCTTTAACACTTGATTCTAGAAAGATTTCCCAACCGTGCCAGTTTTCTTCTCTGTCAGACGGGGTAATGGCCACTGGACCCTCACTCCTGAGCATGGAAGCCAATTAAAATAACCCTCACCAGTGCTGTATGGAACAACTCGATTCAGATTTACAGCCAGCCCTCAGGGCAATTGTCACAGCTCTTTTTCTGTTGCCATAACTAAAATACATATGCAGGGGAGTTTATAAAGAATGACAAGTAGGTCACAGTTCTGGAGGACAGGACGTCCAAGGGTGTGGCCCTCATACCTGGTGAGAGCGCTCTGCTCGTTTCATCCCAGGGTAGACTTGAGCATGCCTGCCAGCTCAGGTCTCTCTTCCTGTCTCATAAAGCCACGAATCCCATCTTGGAGCCCACCCCGACGACCTCATCTGGTCCCAATTACCTTCCAAAGGTGCTGCCTTCATACACAATAAGCATGCAGATGTGAGGGCTGAGTTTGCATCTTGTGAGTTTAGGGGACACATTCCAACCTCATCAGAGTGTGGTTGATTTTATTCCCACGGACTGATTCATGAAGACCAAAATGGAAGTTGGGCGCAGGTCCTCGTGGTATCACATACCAGGGTAACTTCCAAACACAGAGACGGTCAGGTGGAAGAGCTGAGAGATCAAGACCTAGAAGGAAATGCATGGCTGTCTACTTACACCTGTGTACAAAGGAAAGCTTCGGGTAATCGTGAAATGCTGCCATTGTGGGATCTCCAAGGCCAAGCACACCCCCAAGTGAGCCCTTCCACCCCATCAACATCAACACCCCGTTGAGCACCTTTTTGTATAAAATCTTCCCTCCCTTTCCCATCTTTAATTATTGCTTTAAGATAAGAGTTTTTAGAACCAGAAATCAGGGATGATATTTCTGTATATTATGAATATTCTTTAGAGATATTCCAGGAAACTTGGTTTTCCACTAGAGGAATATAAGAATATCCATTCATGACATATTTACTGCGATTTATATCATTATTTTTGTATTTTTGTTAATTTCATAGGCAAAAAAAAATGGCCTTCTACTTTACTGTATTTTTCCTTACTTTTGGTGTGGTTGTACATTATTATCAAAATTTGTTAGGAACTTCCTTGTATTTTTTGTTTTAATGATTTTTCTTTGTCCTGTAGGAGATAATTAAATGTTAAGAATATTCATCACATGCACATATGTGTGTATATACATATGTACGCACATATACCCATGCACACACACAGATACACATAAACATGTATGTGTATCTATTGCAGTGCTGGGGACGGAACCCAGGACCTCAGTGAGGCTCTACCACCTAATTACACTCCCAGTCTTTCCATAACAATTTCAACTACATATTTTTGTGCAAAAACTGGAAGTTGCCTTAGAGAATCCCGGATATTTAAGTGAGCAGATTAGGGGGAAAAAATGATCCTAAGCCTGCATGAAATAAACCTCTCTGTTGTCAGCTGAGTGCATCCACCAAGTTCCCTGTCCTCCAGGTTTTACCCTGCAGGTAACAGGCTTCTCCTTGGCTCAATCACACCCTCCATTGCTGAGTAACTCCTGCTGTTTACTGGGGTTTGAAGCATAAACAAATGGTAACCGTCTCTGTCTCATTGTCGTCTCTCTTCCCTCCCCAGCAGACTCCTTGCAGCATCAAGCACCACAACACTCACAGGATGGGCCTGCAAGCCATCTGCCACTGTGCAGAGAGCACCGTTGAGAAGAAATCATGTGTGGATTAAGGGCTGTCTCCTTCTGCCACTTACACAAGCACATCCCAGATTCAGGCTGTAATGTAAATGAGGAGGAAAGCTAAATGCTGGGGCCGTTCAAGTTGCATGAAATTAGTACTGTGTGGTTGCACAATTCCCCCAAAGGGACCAGGAGGAGCAGCTTTGCAGTGGAGAGCTCAGTGGAATTTTTTTGAATATAGGATGGAGAGGAAGAGCAGGTGCTAGCAGTTAATCAAGGCAGAAAGCTAAACACAGCGAAATAAAAGATGTGTTCAAAATCTGTCTCACATGGCCATATCCTGCCACGTGAAAAAACTATCTGCCCATCCATCAATCCATTTATTCATCCATCCATCCATCCATCCATTTATTTATTTATCCATCCATCCATTTATTTGTCCATCCATCCATCCATCTACTCATCCATCCATCCATTTATTTGTCCATCCATCCAGCCATCCATCTACTCATCCATCCATCCATTTATTTGTCCATCCATCCTCCATCCATCCATCCATGCATCTCTCCATCTATACATTCATCCATTTATTCCTCTATTCATCCATCCATTTCTCCATCCATCCATCCATCCATCCATCCATCCATTTATTTGTCTTTCCAGCCACCCATCCATCCATCTCTCCATCCATACATACATCCTTTTATTCATCCATCTGTCCATCCAACTACCCATTGGACACTTATGCGTGACATGCTCAGTGGGGAGTAGTGGCCCTGGGGGTGTAGACACAATGCTGTGGATCCTTCTAGATAAGCAAACAAACCATGTGGCACCATGATGACAACACACGCCCAGCCTTTGCAGCTCACAGCTCAATTTGAATCCTGGACCAGGAAGGTCACAAACCATGTGACCTTGGGCTTTAACTTTTCAAGGCTTCTATCTAAAATAAGAATACATCAACGCTCTCTAGGGAGCTCATGTGAGGATTCCATACACAAGAGAGCAGCCTCAGGGCCTGTATTCCATAGGGTGTTGATGAAAACAAAGGCCTGCCCAAAGCACAGTGGAAATTCAGAAAAAGAAGCCATTTGTGAAAGGCCCTGTTTGGATTGGATTTTGAGAGAAATGTAGGAGCAGGAGCTAGGAACACGTAGGCAGAGCTGTGAACGTGCACAAAGTCTAAGAGAATGAAAGAGCCAACTGTCTGGGTGGGTGGTTTAAAGAAAGCATGCGGGGAGGGTGAAAGGTCACCAGAGAAGTCTGGTTGATGGGCAGTCCAGATGGGTGGATGGAGTTAGGGTTCACAAAATTCCCCTCTGGGTGGAGCAAGCCTAGAGAGGGAGATGAGATGAGGAGAAGGATTGGTCCTTTGGAAAGACTCACGCTGACCCAGCTCTTGATAGGCTAATGTATACCATGGACAAGCTTCTCTAGCTGCAGGGATGGGGTACTTACATCAGCATCTCAACACCTTGTCCCACTCAGGACTCCAGAGGACAGCTTCTCAGGTCCAGTAGCTTGAGGCACACTTACTCATAAGTGCTCTCTCTCCTGGACAGGGGGGTCACCAGAGGCAAGGATGCCTCTCAGAATCTTCACCACACCACCCTATAACCGCTCCTTGTAGTTGGAACTGGGATCATGCATCAGTTGATTGATCTTTCCCTAAATGGTGATTCAGCTGGTCAGAAGCCCGTGGGACCCGTGTGTCCTTGCTGTGAGCCTTGGCTCTGCGGCCCTTCCCGCATCCTTCCTTCCCAGGGCAGTGCCTGACTTCAGGGGACACATGGCGAGTACTTCTTAAGGATCAACGCGCGCGTAGGCTCATGGTCTCCCTGTTGTACACCTAACCTCCCTGAAGGCTGCCTCCTGTCCAGCTGGACCCTTTTCCTCAATGCACCTCCCACAACCTGGGGACCTAGAACTTAGAGACTGTGGGACCCTGGGGGGAGGCTTGGTGGGGAGAAGCTTTGAGCCTGAAATACTTCTGTTTAAGCCAAAGAATAAACGCCAGGGGACTAAAGTGAGGGGGGTCCCCCTGCTGAAGTAGCCACAGGGGTGCCTCGGGGTACAGTGACGTGACCTTCTGATAAGCCCTTGCAAGCTGAAATCATGGAAAGATGAACATGCTTCCAACACACCTGGCGTCCTAAATGTCACAGTGGGGCCCAGCCGACCTCAGAGGTGCTGGGACTGTGGCCTTGGCCTGCATCGGGGCCAGCATCCCACACGAAGCCCCCCTGACCCTCAAGGGCCAGATGCTTCGTGCACTTGACCGATGCTGAGACTGGAAGGAGGAAAGCTCACCTCCTTGCCCCTGCACCACTGGATGGTCAAACAATTTAGTTACTTCAGGGACCACTTGTGCCTTCTTCTCCGCCCTGGTTGGGTGATCCCAGCTCCTGCCGGGCACAGCCCTGCCATTCTGGAGAACAGTGGTTCCTCTTGTGTGGTCCCCAGGCCAGCAGCCACAGCCTCCCCTGGGAACTCAACACATCTTCCAACTCCTGGGCCTTGGAATGGGGAACCCTGCGGGCAGCAGCTATCAGTGTCCTAAGAAGCCCCGAAGGCCACTCAGATGAAGGTGTGATTTTGGTAGGACTGGCTGGAATTCGTCCCAAAGATGTGATGTTGTTCTGAGGTGCTAAATGCAGTGGCAAGGGTAACGGCACCATGACTAAACAGACACTGACTGGGGTCCCGCCGTGGGCCAGGCCCGGAAGACCCCTGCCTGTCAAGGGGCTGATCTTTACGACGACTGTTGAGGTATTTGGGATTACACACCATTTATTGGTTGACCTCGGTTAGACGGGTACCCAGTAGGCAATTCACAGGTGTTTATTAACAAGAAAATGAGTGACAGCTGCATCGTTTCTTTTTCTCCCTGAGATTCAGATTTCAAACCGTGAGAAAGAAGGAACTGGACTTGAAAATTCATCCCCTGGGCCCCCTCTGAGTTATCCCAGCAAGCCGGCTCTGTTATGAGAGGAAAAACCCTGCAGGTGGGATAGCTAAGAAGACACGCGAATCTCCGCCTGCTGCCTGTGGTCACAAATATGCAGAGAATTCTGGGGCACAGCTCCATCCATGAAAAAGGCGGGTCCCCTGATTGGTGTAGTGATGGGGTCACCAGGGACCATAACAGTCACAGTCACAGTGAGCACTGTGGGCAGGTGGAGGTGGCCACTCTACACAGGCTCTTGGAGGGTGCCTCTGTGATTTCTCTACCAGGACCCAAGGCACCAGGCCAGAGGTCCGTTGAATCGGCTGAGCCCACACACATGGTAAACAGGCAAACGGGGATTTACACTGGGGTGACTCTCAGGCCACGTACGTTTTCACTTCAGCTTTAACTTGAATCCAACATCGAGCAGATAAAAGTAGAAGGAAAACAATGCTCTGTCGTGACTGGAAGGGGAAGGCAGCCCCCTGAGGCTTCTGTGGTTTATTGATAACAGATTCCAGGTGAGGGAGTGGCCTTTCAGGACAGATGCCCTACAGGGAGGGAGTGTCCCGAGCAGGTGGACTCCATGTGTCTTCATGTGTCGGGCCCTAGCAGAGACCCCATCTACAGGCCAGAGGCCCTGGACAAGCCAATTAACCTTTAGGAGCTTTAGGAACATTTGGCCCATGAAATGAGGGTCATACCTTTAATGACCACCTTACATGGCCATTAGGAGGGTCCAGTGGAAAAAGTCAGAGCACACCTAAAAACGGTACCTGCAGGAGCTGTTCCCAGGAAGTGGGCTGGTGCTGCCGGCCAGGCAAGCCAGGAAGCTGTCCAGGGGTGGTCCCCCAAGGAGACCCTCCAGCCGGACTGGGAAATCCCACCAGTTCTACAGACAGGTGAGAGGGGACACCCCTGCAGAGTGGGGGACCAGCCCGTGCAGGGCAGGTGGCCTGGAGTAGGGTGTCCCCAGCAGTGACTGGCTTGTCCACACGGAGGGTGAGATGTGGCCAGAGGATGAGAAGCAGGTGCAGGGAAGAGAGGAGACCAAGGATGCTTCTGGTATTTTCCATGAGAGTGACAAGTTGGCCTACCTCTACTGAAGTGAAAACAGAAACATGGCCAAGGCAGAAATGGGGACATGTTCTGTGGTCGCCCTGGGCTAGCTGCAGAGCACTGTCCAGACGTAACTCATGGCTGCGGCCACCGGCGCTGTCAAGTCACGGCAATCCAGGGGCCGACCTTAAAGATGGCACGTGGTTTCCAACAGCTGTAGGAAATGCCTTAAAAAAAAATTAATTAATTAAAAAGCGGGAGGAGGGAGGCCGTCTCCATCCGAATGGAGGGTGATTTATTACCATGAGTAATCGATAGTCGTAGGTCCACATCAATTTTATATCTAATTTAAAATTTTGAGGTCTCCATGTGCTCATTAAAGAATATAATGGATTTACATATTTTAATTATGTTTTATGGATTGTGAACATAATGTAATTAAGAGACTTTTCAGGAGGCGTGATTAATGAACAGGGTGGCCGACATATGGTAGGAGGCACCACACCGAGTGGACTTGGGTGACAGGAACCCGGCCCACGGCTGACAGCTCGGGCCAGAGCTTCAAGACACCGTTCATGGTGATTGGAGCCTAATGACACTGCATGGCAGGAGCCAGGGGACCTAGAGAGAGCAAGCCAGGCCAGCAAGAGGTGAGCGCTGTATGGGCAGGTGTGAGCGAGCCTGCGGGCGGCTGGACGGCCTCCTTCTGTCCCTGCAGGCCTTTGTACATGACCCTCACCTTCTCATGGCTGCTGCCTTAGTTTGTAGCCCTACTGATTTTTTTCATCTTATTTTTAATTGTGCTAAAAACAACCCAACAACATAAAATGTACCATCTCAACTATTTTTACCGTGCATTCAGTGGTGTTAAGTAATTGCACAGGACTGGGCAGTGGGTCTTCCACTTGGCGTAACATCCTCCGGGTTCATCCCTCCTGTTGCAGGGGATGGCGTCCCCTCCCCTCAGAGGCTGACCAGTGTCCGCTGGGTGTGTGTGCCTCCTCGTTCTTCTCCACTCATTCCCTGGGGACACTTGACAGCCCCTGGGCTCCTCCTACCTCCTCCCTGGCTGGGGCTCAGGACTCTAAGGCACCCCCAGACAGCCTGCAGGAGGGGGGGTCTTTCCACAGTCATGTGGCCCTTCCCTGTTTAAAATCTGTCCATCTTCAGACTTTTGTCACTCTTTTTGGCTGACATCACTCTCATGATCTGGTTCCTATGCCGGGATTTTCCGTTCTTCAGCCTGGGGGGGTCCATCTGCCCGCTGCTCAGACCTGTATCTACTTAGCGCTCAGCACTTCCAAAGTCACATGCACCTTGGCACACGGGACTTCTGGGCCTGGATTGTCTGAGTCCACTCTGTGAGAAGCCTTTCTGGATCCACCGTCCCCTAGGCCACCTCTTAACCAAGTAGAGTCCAGTTCACTGGTTGGATAAATAAAGTTTTATTGGAACCCGGCAACGCCTGCTCTGTATTCCTATATTCCCTGTGGCCGCTGTTGCACTACAGCTTAAAGCTCTTTAAAGAAGATGTGTGTTGACCCCTGCTCTAGGCCATCTCTTGTGTTCAAGTTCAACTCTGCTACTCCCTATACTCCCTAGCGGTGACCTTGGGTAGGGAACCCAGCATTCCTGGAAGTCACTCAACAGGGGGAGAATGGGAACAGCCCAACACGGGCTTGTGACAAAGACTGAGGTAAGATACCAGCCGTCCTTAGATGTCAGGAGGGTCACAAAGGCCACAAGAGTGTCCAGGTCAGATTGTCAAGCAGACCCAGTGCGATCCTATGGCTCCGACTTCTCCCGGTGTGGGATGTGCAGTTCAAAATTTGGGGGTGGGGGTGGGGGTCAAATTCCAGATCACACCTATTTTTATAACATGAAATTGGGACCTTGATTATTCCATGTGCAGAATGAGGGAAATGATGGCCGGCCTTGGGTTTCTTGTGGGATTCAAAGCAGAAGGCACTGTGGTATGATTCATGGGTTAAAGACATCCTGTCGGCCCAGCAGAAAGCAGACCCTCCGCACAGGGCACTTCCTCTCTCCCTCCCCGGCTGCGTCTGCTGAGGGTGAAAGTCCCTCCTGGGCCCAGGCTCCCAAGAGGGCACCTCTCCTTTCTCGGGATCCTTGTACTTGCCTTTGATGCTGGGGGCTGGGAGGCAGGAGTCCCGTCTTCAGATTTCCTAGTGTCCTCTAGGGGGAGCTCAAGACCTCACCATCCTGCAGGCCTGGGCTTAAGGCAAAGAACCAAAACACGCTTAGCAAATATTGGTGTGAAGGGACAGATCCCTGGAGGGGTGGGTGTCAGGGGCAGGGCGACAGACTGGCTACTGTGGCCTTGAAGTCTATTAAGATTCCACACCTGTGGATTCTCTCTCCATTGCTTCCTGTTTGGTTCTGGGGACGCGATGTTCCCCTTTGCTTGGTTGGGGACAAATAGAGTCTGAGCTTCACCCTCGGTCGGTCCACACCTGGCGTAGGGTCCAGGCCACTTGCTCCAGGCCCTGCAGAGAGACATTGTTGACCCCCAAAGTATTTTCCTTCGTTTGTCTTTACCTTGGCTTGAGCTCAGAGCGGGGAGGCCTTCAGAGGCACAATCGGAGTCCTTGGAAAGGGGCCAAGGACGCCACTGAACCTTGGTTCTTTGGGCAAAAACATCCTGGTGACACGTAAAATCTGTGATGTTGTTTATCTGGTGATTGTACAAATATCCAACAAAAGTTCCGAATCAGAACACCACGTTCTCAGCCTAACCCTTCCCTCGGCCCCCTGAGCCTTCACGCAACAGTGCTATGTGGTGGGTCAAGGAGGTTGGGAACGGGCTTCCAAGAGGGATGGTCTCATTGGCAGGACGCGCCAGGGGACCTCCTCCCAGCAGGAGAAGGCTCATTGGAGTTTTGAGCAGGGAGGCTGGGCGCCTTGTCTGTGGACGGGACATAAGTCCCACCCAGGGAAGGGCCTGTACCTAGGGAGAGAGTCACTACAAGGCCTAGGATCCGGAGCACTGAGGTTAGAGATGGCCGGACCTTAGGGTCCAAGGAGGAGAGTTGGAGGATAAGACCCAGAATCAGACGGGCTTCACCTGATGGTGAGTCTGGTCGTCCCTCGGTGGACACTTTTTGAGCATCTCCTCCGCATCCTGTGGCTAGGGCTACGCACCAGTGGACAGACAGACTCCCGGCTTGGCTTTCGGGAGCGTGGATTCAACCGCACAAAGCAGAAACGACTCCACCCACCCAAGGGTATTGGGCAGTGATTAGAGGAAATCCATGATCCTGATCAGTGCAGGGATTTAGAAACTTTCCTGATGTCGGGTGCAGGACTAAGGCAGAGTGGGAGAGACGAGCCAGGGAACAGGTTCGGAAGGTGTCTCAGATTGCTATGGGTTGGGTCTGGGATGTTCCTCAAAACCTCTTGTGTTGAAGGCACGGTCCCCGGTGCAGCCAGGTTCAAAGGCACCACTTTTAGCTAATGATTGGATCATGAAGGCTCCGACCTGGTAGTGGCCATTCACAGCAGGATGGACGACTGAGAAGTGGGACCCAGTCAGGGGAAGTGGTTCGCTGGGGGCGTGCCCTAGGAGGACTTACCTTCCCCATGCTCCTTGCCCTCTGCGTCCTGAGCAGCTGGCCTCTGCCTTGATGCTCGGCCTCACCCCAGAGCAACGAGTTGGCTAACTCTGGACCGAGCCTCTGAAAATGGGAGACAAAAATAAATGTATTCTCCTCTAAGTGGCTCTTGTCAGGGATTTGGGTCCCCGTGATGAGAAGCTGAGTAACACGCAGATGTGGATTTCAGAGGTGTACCTGAAAGAGGTGGATAATGTTTTGTAGCCAGTTGAATGCGGAGGTTAGGGATGAAGAACTGGTCAGAGTGACAAAGGTGTCGAGTTTTAAGGACTGGGCACATGGCATGGTGCACCAAGGCAGACCACATAGAAAGTGGATTCGACTTTCAGTGGGAGGGAGGAGGAGGGCCAGGCCAGGGTGCACTGGCCATGCCCATGCACCTACAGAAATCTGTCTGCAAAACAGCGGGGCGTGGTCTGAGGCCCAAGAGGCTCATGTGCAGGGGTGAGAGATTCAGATTCGTAAGTCAGGGTAAGGAAGAAGGGTTGGAAAAGGCAACAGGAAATGTGACTCAGAAAGGGAGGGGTGCATCTGAGAGTGTGCAGTCAGGGAAAAGGGAAGCAGAGAAACTCGAAGGAAGGAGCATGCTGTGGTTCGGATCTGGAATGTTCCAAAGACCCTTGTGTTGACAGCTGGGTCCCCAGCCCATGGTGCTGTTGGGAGGTGGTGGAAGGAAGGTAGGTCATTGGGTCTGTGTCCTTGAAGGGGACATTGGGACCGTAGTCCCTTCCTGTCTCTCTTTGCTTCCTGAAGGCCACCAGGTGAGCAGCTTTGCCCCACTGCATGCTCCCCACCGATACGTTCTGCCTTACTCAGGCCTAAAGCCATGGAGTCAACTGCCCCTGGAATGGAACTTCTAAGACTGTGAACTCAAACAAACCTTTCCTTCTTTAAGTTGATTGTCTCAGGCGTTTTGTCACAGTGAGGAAAAGCTGACTCACACAGGGTGGTTGAAGGCATCAATTCCATGGAGAGATCTGATCCCAAACCAGAAAGGACATTGGTGGCTGAAGCAAGCTGCCATTGTCATTGATGAGGTGGATACCATATGCCCCACATTGAGGGACAAACAGGAAGGTGTGGAAAACAGGAACTTAGGAGAACCATATAAAAATGTGATGGTGGGGAAGAGGTTTAGGCTGGTTTCTTGAAGGATCAGATGGTCATGAACAGGAAATGTGTGTTTTTAATGAAAAGTAAGTTGCTACTGTTAAAACATTTCCAGTACCTCTAGGTAGGAATTTGGACCCAAACACTTGTTTTCTTGGGTCCATCCGCTCAAATACTGGCAAGAAGTGGTGTAAGGTTCTCGACGGGCAACTCTCATCTGCTAACATGTAGACCACATGAATGAATATCTGCAGGCATGTGAATACTCAGAGTATAGAGTGACCTTTGAAAAACTAATAAATTGTGCCCAGGGATGGCCTTGATTCACTCATGGAGATCAGGGGCAGATGGAAACCCTGCTCCATGACTTTTGTGCCACTTACTGGTTGAGGGACAATGAGACAGCTACTTACCCTGAGTCCCACTTAATTTATAAAACGGCAACAACCATCACATTATGAGGATGTATTTGGAGAATTCCATTCTGCACCATTAATTTCCTTGGAGCCTGGCAGAGTTAGGCCCTCAATAAATGTGAGGCCTCTCTTCCCCGCCCCGGCCCCCGTCAGCATTTGATTACCCGCCTTTGATTACTTTGGCCTGAGCCAACTCCCTCAACAAATGTTTCCACCTTAGATTAAAATTAATTCAGAGACAGGGACCGGCAGGCATCACATCCTGTAAGGGACTAAGAAAATGGCATTAATTTTGTAAATTAATAAATATGCAAATGGAAGCTTTGTACAGAATAGGCTACCTAAGCAGGAAGTCCATGGCACTGTAAATTATGCGTCACCATATGGAGCAGACACCCTTGACTTAGCATGCAAGACAGGAAGGCTGGCGCAGACCCTGCCAGAGTAGCTTCCGAGAGTGAGTGGCAACCCCTGGTGCTGAGTCACTGCTGAGCCCCGTGGTGAGCAGGCTGCTTCCTGGCTGAGAACAGCAGGGGATCACCCCCTGAGGCCATCAAGAGGAGGGCCCACCAGGGTCTCCCACCAGGCAGCCCCCTGTGCCCTAGGGACCCTGCTCAGGGAGGTCAGGGAAAGGGAGCGTTCTCCCCTTCCTACAGCCTGAGCCAGTGTGGCTGCGGTTCCAGCTTCCAAGCAGGTGTGACTGGCCCGGGGAAATGTGCACAGCCGCTAGATTGAGTCATCAATCATTAAAGAACAAATAGTCTAAGAACGATGCAGGTGTTCCGAGCTGTGCTAAATAGATGCTGGAGGGCAGCGGTTCCCTGTGATGACTGCTCAGGACCAGAATCTGGGGGAACTTTTAAAAGGTAGATTCCTACCCAGGTGCTGTAGTGCAGGCCTGGAATCCCAGTGACTCAGGAGGCTGAGGCAGGAGGATTGCAGGTTGGAGGCCAGCCTCGGGGATTTAGCAAGGCTGAAAGCAACCTAGTGAGACTCTGTCTCAAAAAAAAAAAAAAAAAAAAAAAGGTTGGGGACGTGGCACCATGGTTGAAGCACCCCTGGGTTCAATCCCTGGTATCATAAAAGGAAAAAAAAGGCTTTGTCAAGCTGAGGCAATGAGACTAGCCATGCCATGGCTCTCTTTAAAGGGCAGGGGACACTCATGATCCAATCATGCCCCACCTGTCCCTAGAATTGAGGTGACCTCCAGAATTGCATAATCCACCTCAAACAGGCTCTAGGCACAAAGTTGGGGTGCCTGTCGATGCTCCTGGGGAGGTGGAGCGTGCTCACTCCCAGGCTCCTCCTAGGATCTGTCGCACCCTGCGCACAGCAGAGGCCTGGGGATCTGCATCCCAAGGCTCCCGCGGGTGGGTCTGGCCTGGCTTCCTGCTTCTGCGGTATGCCCGCAACGGAGGGGTCCTGGGCAGCCTTACAGGTGATGGGAAGTCACGAAACCTCATCAGAAATCAGTTCAACGCCTGTGGCTTGTGATATAAGCGTGTTGTAAACCCGCCTGACATCCATTGTAACAGTGTGGGCCTCGCCGTCACTGTGACGTGCCAATAATTCCCTCCTGCTTCAGGTTCAGTGCTGTATGACCTTGGACATGACCCCTCCAGCCTCGGTTTCTTTATCTCTAAAATGGGAATGATAAGGAAATTGACCTCAGGGCGGCTGTGTGGGGTAAAGGAGGAGGCGCATATTGAAGGCAGAAGGGGCTGCAGGCAGTGACTGGGTGTTCCGGGAGGTGATTAAGAGTTGCCCCAGCCAACAACTCTGTGCCCACAGAAGGTCCGCGGAGTCTGGCTGCTGCGTCTGCCCTCAGAGTCCCCTCGTGCTCCATCTGGCAGACTCCCCGCCCTCTCCACAGCCCGGGATCCTTCCCCCCCCCCCCCATGCCTCGTCTCCAGGATAAACATCCCCACGGGCCCCGGGAGCTGGCTGTGCCTGCCGTCCCCGGAGAGAGCTCATTTTACAGCTGGGCAAACCCAGCATGCAGAGTTCATGTCCTTGTGAAGTCACACAGCTACAGAAATGTCTCGATGGCAGGTGGCAAAACGGTATTGTTATCACCGATAATCACTCCTCGCACTAATCAGGCTCCGTCTAGCTCTGGCGGTATCATGCACAGGGGCTCCCACGTCCGCTGTCTCACGCGGCCAGCCAGCATCCCTGCAAGGGGCCCGTCACAGGGAGACACGGAGGCCAGCTGTGGACAGCACACCGTGTGTCTCCGAACCCTGCTCTACCCATCCCCTCCAAGGACTTTCTCACGCCCTCAGGAGATGGAAAGGACAGGGACCAGAAGAAGAAACCAGAGACAGAGAGGGCAGGTGATGGTGAAGGTCTCGTGGTGCCAACCGCACCTGGGAGCCGCCATCTCAGACCCAGGCCCCTCCACACCAGGGCTCCTCCCTGAGTAGGAGATCCCACTCACTCCTTTTCTAAACAGATGGATTTTTTTCTTCTTTTCCTTCTAGGAAATGCTCATATAGACCTGGCAAGTGGCAGCGTAAAACTAGCAAATACAGGAGCAACGTGTCCTCATCTATAAGAATTACACAGTGGCCAGGAGGACCGCTTGTGCCTGAGTCTGGTCACTGGGTCCTCTGGTCAAGGTCAAGGTACCGCAGAACAGCTGTGTGCACCCGTTGACCAGCACAGAGTCCAGGAACGTGCATGCAGGGGTCAGGGCAGGCAGGATGGAGACCGCGGCTCAGGACAGCAGCCCAGGCTGCGCACTTTTCCCAAGCAGAAGTCAGGAGGCGGGGTCCCCTGCAGACTTGCTTCCTTTCCCTTCCAGTTGGAGTGGGTTGTTATTGACCTGTCAGCCTCTCTAGGGTGGCCTAAAATTACCAGAGAAAAAGAAGACACACTAAATCGACTAGGCCTTGTGTGCCTCTGGCACCAGAGAGGAACTGCTCAGGGCTGGGGAAGCGTTGGCCATGCTGGACGGGGTCGCTGCACGGGGGCTGGGATAGGGGTGAGGCAAGGTGGCAGGTGGGACCATGGCATTGGGGTCACTGGGTATGTATGGCCTCTACACGTGGGGAGAGAGGGAGGCAGGAGCTTGGGCAGCAGAGTCACAGAATGGAGGGGGCGGTGCAGGGAGGTCTGCGGCTGGTGGAGGCCAAATGTATCTGTTAGGTCGGTGGCGGTGACTTGGTGGCGACTTAGTGACAACTTAGAACAAAGCAGCCCGCGCTGGAAAAGAACATCAATCAGATGTCGGCGGAAACGCCTGTCAATCAGCCAGATCTCCTGACTGACGCCTGTCAGTCAGCAGGACCCCCTGGCCCATCCTGGAGTTCAGCCAACTCCCCTGACCAACTCCAAGGGGGCAAGGGACCCTAGAGACACCTTCTCCTGTCCCAAGCCCTTCCCTTCCTGCTGTAAGCCCCATAAAAGTCCAGTCCGGTCGAGCTTCCACGCGGTTTCTCCTCAGACCCTTCCCCTGTCCCCTCTGTGGGTCTGATGGAGTTCCGCCCGGGAGTGATATCTCAATAAAGCTGTTCAGCAGCCCTGTTAAATCTGCCTCCTCCGACGGATCTGACAGCATCTACGGTCATGACTCCAGGGGCGGCCACTTGGGGAACGCAGCAGGGCCGCCTCCACCAGCCTCTGTCCTTTCTCTTTGTATGAGGTGCTGAGAATCGAACCCAGTGCCTCACACAGGCTAGGCAAGCTCAAGGAAGGTGCCTGTCAGTCCTATATACCCGAGTGGCCATTTCCTTATATATTTATGTATACCAGGGATTGAACCCAGGGATGCTTAACTACTGAGCCACATCTCCAGCCCTTTTTTTTCATTTTTCATTTAGAGATAGGATGTCACTAAGTTGCTGAGGCTGGCCTCCAACTTGCCATCCTCCCACTTCAGCCTCCCAAGTCACTGGGAGGCCATTTTCTTTGGTTCTCAGAAGCTTTTTGTTGTTGTTGTTCTCGATCATCCCCTTACCTTACGCAGGGGCACACCATCGACAGGCACACACACACAGACACATGATTGACAGACACACACACACACACATACACACACACACATACCAACACACCATGGTTCTCCCCCTTCCCCAAACACAGCTTGAGAACTTTGTTTTATCAAAAGACACTTTTGATGTATATTCTATTTACATGTTTGTTACAGCGACCTGATTTCCCTCAGGGCACAGTCTTTGACGTGACCCCACCGCTGTAAGGTGGATATAATGAGGGTAGAAAAGAAAAGCCGGAAGAAGAGTCTTATAGGCAGAGCTACGCCCCCACCCCCACCCCGAGTTCAGACGTGGAGAGCTTTGCCCCTGATGGGACCCTGATTGGACAGAGGCGGAGACAGGGGCTTCCAGAGGTCGCTGCGGTTCAGTGAAGCCCCGAGGGCTGTCGCGAGTCCCACACTGCGGATGCAATCACTCCAGGAGGAAGAGGCGCGAGGTGTGCCTGCCTGGAGGCAAGACTGAGGACCCAGTAGAGGTGGCCACCTGCCGGACAGGGAGGGGACCAGGAGAAACCAGCCCTGCCGCATCCTGTCCTTGGACGTCCAGCTTGTAAAACTGCGAGATGACGCTGAGGTCAGCTCCTGCCAGGCAGGGGCATGCAGTGGGGCCCCAGCAGAGCACCGCCAAGAGCATTTTAAGACTTTCATCGCACTCTGTCGGTCACATGGGTTCCATAGACATTTCCCTCTGTGAGCCTGGACTGCCCAGGATTACCGAAGTGTTTAAAGAAAGAAAAAAAAACAAAGGGACCCACGCCATTTAAAGGGACCCAGGAGGGACACCTTTCAGGAGTGGCCCAGCTGAGACCATCCAGCGGGACAGATGGGAGGTGTGTCCCCCACTCCTGGTCTCGCAGAGCCTCCCGGAGGGTCCCAAGCTGCCTCTCCCCTGGGTCTGCCGTGGGTGATGGGCCTCCTCCGTGCCTGCGGCTCCGCAGGGCTGCGTTCTGATCCCACGGAGAGATGGCATTGACTTACTGTTTGAAAGTTAAATCAGACACCTGGATGGTGGCCAGGTGTTGGGAGCTCGTCCCCTCTTCCAGCTCCCGGGGTACGTACCTGTTTATTTACTGATAAGTCGACGTGTTCCCCGCTGCACGTCACAAATAATCCGGCAAATCCTCGAGATGTATTGCAACGATGGATTAGAAAAGTCAATGTTGTACATGAAGGATTAAAAAAAAAGAAATATTTGGAATCTGCTTAAGTATCCCTTATCTCCAAGGCAGTCTTGACTCCCTTAAATCTGTTCTGCCAGAGACACGGCAGGGAGGAGAATTCCACCTTCCACGCTACTGCGTGGCCCAGATGGCCAAGAGAGCACCGGCCGGCGTCCAAACGGCGCTGATCCTAACCTGAGTTTACCCACTGATTGGTGGTGTGGCCTCAGTCGAGTTACCTCACGTCCCCCAGCCCCAGATTGCTCATTTTTTATTGTGATAAAAACCCAGAATGTACAATTCCTCCCCTGTGTCAGCTGGGGTCTTCCAGAGCAACAGAGACAACTGTTCATGTGCCTCTATCGTCATGAAGGGGGATTTGTTGGATTGGCTGACACAGTCGGAAGCTGGGTCCCCACAGAGGCCGTCTGCAGGATGGAGAGCTGGAGGAACCAGTAGGTGCTCAGTCCAAGATGCTGGAGCCTCAGAACGAGAGGAGCTGGGGTGAACCACGCCTGAACACACACACACCAGCCCTTCTCTTTCCTCCGGATGGACCCGCCCACAGCACCTGCTGCACGTCGAGTGGTATTTTGAGTTTGTAAAAAAAAACAAAAAAAATGTTCCAGTTACATATTTAGTATTTGCAGCTGTCTCTTGTCACGCCCTTGATCAAGGGGCACAGTGATAATCCGACAGGCATTACACTCATGAAACGCCAACTGTGTACGCTCAGGGAGGCCGAACACTGTGGAAGACAGGGGAGAGTGAGCTGAGGTCGGCCACCTGCTCCCCGCAGCCTCCCTGCTCCATGTGGCTTCTGTCCCACGGAACCTCCCGGCTCCCCATCCCTGTGCCCCCTCCCTGCACGCCATACACCGCCTCCTTCCATGGCACCATCACGGCTCTCCTCAGCGGTCCTGCTTCTTTTCCCTGTGCATGACCACTTCCTGCCCCGTCCAAGCTCCGGTCTTCTTGAAGGCAGGGTTGCTCCCTGGTTTAACTTTGGGTGACATCTTTCACAGTCTAGCGACTCAACCAATGGTCTGAATTCATAAGAAATCGTTCTTGGTTCCCAGCAGCTTGCCATCCTCTGCTGACTGCAGACCCAAGTCCCGGCTCGCCAGCCAAACGGCAGAGGTTTAGCATTAGGCACCCCTCCCTTCGTCAGCTGGCCTGATTCCTTCACTGCGCGTTAAATATTTCAGGCTCACTCATTTATTTTAAACAATATTCATTGGCATTAATATTGAAAGCACATAGAGAACCCACGACATGCCAGGCTCTCTCAATGCTCGGGATAACAGATGAAAGGGTTAGCCTCGGTTCCTGCCCTGGGAGAAGGTTCAGGAACCAACCCCGAGAACTGAACCCAGAAGTGCACTCTGGAGAGGCTGCGAGAGAAGACCTATCTGGGGTCGCCCGGTGTTTCCTCTTGCGGGGTGGTTCTTAGGGCCCCTCTGCCTTCACGAGTCCCATGTGGCTTATAACCCGAGACTGACTCCTGGGACCTCTTCCTGGACTCCTGTGGGCCTGCCTGGTGCTGCAGAACCCTTCACCTGCGTGGACTCCAGCCCGCAGGGACATGAGCTACAGACGGGACAGAGCTGTAGCCACCAGGCCCCCCCGTCAGCAGCCTGTAGGCACAAAAGCACGACCTTCTGGATGGGAGAAGAGTCCCGCCCAGGACCCAAGCCAGGGCAGGATGGCAGTGAGCAGGTGGCAGGGTGCCACAGCCATCTGGCACTCACCCTGACCGGGCTGACTTGGCTCGACTCACCTGGGGGTACCCCCCGTCCCTTCCCTCTCCACAATCCCCAACCGTGGGGACAGGTTGGCGTCAGCTTGCGTTTAACGCACTTGGACCCATGATTCAGGCTCCTCCTGGTGGTGCTCGGAGTCAGGTCCCCGAGTTCCTCACAGGTGCAGCAGCTCCCTCCTCCTGGGACGACAGCCCTCAGCGGGGTCTCGAGGTCTCCAGATGGGCAAGTTTAGGTGGCAGCGAGTGCCATGTAGCCTAAACAGTCCTGAGGGGCTGGAGGGATTGGAAGGGATGAATGTTTGGGAGGCTATTTTTTTTTTTTACCTCTTAACTGGAATCCTGAGCAGTCCCGTCTGATAATAAGGCGATTCCCATTTTCACCTAAGGGACATTGAGACACGGGAGAGAGAGGGAAGTTGGCCAGGAGCTGACTCTTGGAGGTCATTTGTGTTTTGCTGAGTGATGCTGAAACAGAGTGCGGCCTGCCGTAGAGAAGCGTGCCTGGAGCTACGCCTCTGTGACCAGAGCCGGCATCAGAATGACTGGGAAGGCTCAGGTGGACAGGTTGTTGGATACCACCCTTAGTGTCGGGACCCCTGGGTCCGGGTGGGGCCTGAAAAATGTCCATTTCGACTGAGTTCCAGAGGCGGGCGGCTGGCCAGGGACCACTCTCCGTACAGCAGGGCTTGGCCAGAGGAGAAGGGACTCCCAGTGCTTCAGAGGCAGGTGAGCCGTGGGTTCCTGGGGAAGGGGGCATCTGGGTTGGGCATGGAAGCCAGTGTAGGAGTCCCCTCCATCACTCTGAGTCACGGAAGGCAAGACCAAGTAGTCGCTGTGTTCAGACTTACAGGTACCAGGCAGGTTCAGGTGGGGTGGTCAGTGAGCATGTGTGTGGGGGGTGGCTGGGCAGAGCCCACACAGGCTGGGGACTGACTGGCGACTTGGGGGCCAGGTAGAAAGCCACTCTAAAGAGTCCAGACCTCATCCTCTGGGTACCAGGCTTTGAATCAGAAGAGCAACGCAGTCCCCTTTGCCTAATTGTGCACTAGTAGTTTATTTATGAGAGCTAAAAGGGTATGAATCACAATCTGCAGGGAGGAATGTCGGGGTACAGAAAGCTCACTGTACAAATAATAAGGACGAGTGGAATTGGGGGGGGGGGCAGGCGCTTCGGCCAGAGTGGTGGGATTTACCTGCATTTGCTTCCCCATACCCTTTGCCACGGACCTGGCTCTCATCCCATTTTAGAGATGAAGAAACCGAGGTTCAGGAAGGCAAAGATGTACTGCTTGATAGTATCCGAGCAGGTTCCGAGTGTAAAAGCTCCTTCGTGTGGCTCTACCCTTGCTGTCCATCATCTCTGAGTTCAGGAACTGAATCTCTCCCTGCCCTTCTCCCCATACGTGTTGCTGCCCTGGGGACCTGTGCCTGCTGCACCTGGCGGAGGCAGCCCAGGCCCTCCCCATGGTCCCCCTTCCCTGGCTGGTGCCTTCCCCACAAAGGCACCGGGACCAGCCGGGGCTGCGGCTCGTCCTCAGAGGCTCTGTGGTCTGCATGGTGCAGGAATGCCATCCCCAGGTCCCCGTGGGACCCGTCACTGTCAAACCAGAGGCCTTTTTTTTATTCTTGCCAACTCAGGGCTTTTCAGATCTTTAAGGCTGATCAGAGATAGAGCGCGACAATAGCCGGCTTCAATCTCAGCACGCGGGGAGGCCAGGCGCGGCGAGGCAGCACGCGTCAAATAGAGTACACGGTCTCTTTTTGGGAAGATAAAACATAACTCTTGGTCGGCGCCGCACAATGAAAGCCCTTGGAGAGCGGAGGAGATCTTTGTCGGGGATTGTAACTCATTTAGCTCCATTGTCTCACGGAGCTCGCGCAGAATGAAAGCGATTCATCTTGCTTTTGTTTCCGGGTGCCTTTTATTTCCCGACTCAGATATTTCTCTTCCATTAGCAGAAGCAGTGCTTCCTCTCCCGTCTCTTCTCCAACGCGACTTTCATCCTCAACGTGTTTATGCTCGGCTCTCGCCGCTCGATTCAGTGATTTTTCTTTTTCTTTCTTTTTTTTTTTTTTTTTCATTTTGCCAAGTGGTGATTTAGATGATACAGGCGCCACTGCTGTGAAGTGCATTTTTCAAAAATGTTTTAATGATCCCGTTCCTCGGATGCCTGTGTATGTGTGTGTGTGAGTGTGCAGATGTGTGACTCTGGTGTGTGTGTGTGTGTGTGTGTGTGTGTGTGTGTGTGTGTGGTGCATATCAGTCCACAGAGAACACCATCATTTATTCACTCAGGAAATAACACTTTGAGCTTCTGCCAACAGCATCGCCCTGCCGAGGACATGGCAGTTGCTAAGGGTCTGCCGCTGCCCTGAGCATGCTCACGCACACACAGGCGCACACACAGACGCCACACGCACCTTGATTAATTATGGCGCAGGAGTTAAGGAGCAAAACTGCAAGATAAGAGATGCCCAGGGACAAATTTGGAGGCGCTGTTCCCTGCCTTTGGAGAAGGGAGAAGATTTGTTATGAACATTCATAACTCATTAGGAATTTGATGGGAGGCTGCCTGGAGGCTGACCTGCGCCTCCTCAGTGGTCCTGCATCTGTACAGGTAGCTCTAGGACACGAGCCTTTGCCTTCAACAGGGTGAGAGGAGTCCAGGTCACAGTAGCTGAGTCACTTTCAAAAAGCTGGGCCACCCGTGTGCGCCAGAGACGGGCTTCGATCCTGGTTCTCTTGACAGTGGAGAATTGCTGGGATTTGGAAGGTGCCCAGGGCTGGGAGGCCAGACCAGATTGGTCACAAGTAAGTGACCAGTGCTTCTTGTATTAAAATCTTCTGGGAGTTTCCCCTGATCCTTGCCCCTTCTGGGACATCTCAGTCCGAGTCCAGCTGTCTGACCTGGATGTTGCGCTACCAGCTGGACCAGCTCTTGTGATCCCACCTCCGTGTGAGTGGCATGGGGAAGGGACTATTGGCTACTTTATTCTAAAGGATGAATAGGTTAGCTCTGTGTCATGGTGACTAAAATACTTGCTAAGGACAATTTAGAGGAGGAAAATCCATTTGGGCTCATGGTTTCGAAGGTCAGTCCATGACCAGCTGATTCCATTGCTCTGGGCCCGAGGGGAGGCAGGACACCAAGGTGGAGGGCATGGCAAGGGGAGGTCACCAGCTCTTGGTGGCCAGGAAGCAGGGAGGAGCCGAGGACAAGACACAGCCCGAGGACAGGCTCCTAGTGAACTACTCCCTCCGGCCACGCTCCACCTGAGGACAGTTACCAGCCAGTATCTCCTTTCAAATTATCAATCCAGTCAATGGAGTAACCTGCCGATGTATTGATCCCATCTACATGAGCTATAGGGGACATTCCAAATCCAACCCTGACCATGATGCCCTGGGAACATGTCCCTCTGTGTGGACTGCGATGAGGCTGTGGCCTCCCTCATCTGTTACCCCTGCAGAGAGAGGTGGCCCCCAAGCCCCTCTGGCTCTCTGCCCAGGTCTCTCGGACTTTCCACTCCCTGGGCCTCAGGCAGAGAGGTGAGATGGGCCAGGCATCTCAGCAATGCTGTGCCCTAAGTGCCACCAGGGCCATCATATGCATCAGCCTTCCTCCCCCCAGCTCCTGCACTCACTGCCTCCTCACTGGCTCTCCTCCAGGGGAAGGGCAGACGCCCCCAGGCCAGGCTCTGATTCTGAGGACTCCCCTCCCCTCCAGGGCTCTGAATGATCAGTGTACATTCAACACACCTACACCCTCAAAAATCAGTCATGTGCCGAGGGACACACACCCAGACACACACACACACAGTACTCAAGGTCACATTCCCACACATGCATTTATCATTCAAGGTCTCGCACGTGTACACATATTGTTCATGTGTGCACATACAACATTCATGTGCAGTGCAGCACACACATACACAGTTTTCGGAGTCACGTGCACACACGCACACATACACGTGCAGAGACCGTTTGGAGTCATTTATGGACGTATCTCCACGCCTACCACCAGGACATACATTTTGCATTTTTATTTTTACCCTAGATCTCCTCCTCGAGCTCACAAATCCAGCTGCCTCGGCAAATCCACCACAGGGTGCTGAAGAAACACCAGACTCCCAGGACCCACGCAGAACTGTGTTTCCCGCAAAAATATCAGTCCCCCAGAATTTCCAGTTTCTTCCAGATCACCCCAGTGTCTGTGCGGCTGCTTGGCACTCACCCTTCAGTGTCTCCCCTGCCTTGATCCAGCCCTCAGTAACCCCATCGGTTCCAGTTCCTCCCAGACACATCCGGACCCAGACACCTGTCCCCTGTAACCTGCTGTAACCCTGACCCACAGGCTGGAGGCTGCCTGGGTCTCTTCTGGTCCACACTCTCCATGCAGGAGAATGGTCGGCCCTCCCGTGAGCTTCCACTGAGAGCACAAGGCAAATGCCACTACGGACCCCCCTGTCATCTGGTCCTGCTCTGTCTCCCAGCTGGCCTCCCTCATCCCCCACAGCTGGGCGCACATCTGTGCACGGCCTTTCTGCTCCTCCCAATGCCCCGCCCTTGCCTTTCCTAGAGCCTCGGCAGTCAGTCTGTCCTTGGCTCATGTCCAGGGCTGGCTCGTGTCCATCTTTCAGACTTCCTCTGAGACACCCTCCGGACCCCAGCGCTGAGCAGCCCCTCCGGCTCTGCGCAGTTCTCTAATCCATCTTGGTCACATTCTTGGGGACCCGAAATGACCTTTTCCACTCATCTCTGAGACCGTCGATTCTCTGTCCACGTTTTCTCCTGAAGCTTTCAGAGTTTGCCCTCCCATGTGGTGGTCTTTCTTCCAGCTTGAATTTACTTCTGTGCGTGGTGTGAGGTGAGGGCCATCAGCAGCCTTCTGCTGCACGTCCACACCTCCCCTCAGCTCCCGTTAGAAGGAATCACACTGGACGCTGTGCTTGGTCATTCTCCACTGTTCTAACAAGGTACCTCTGTCTGGGCACTTTACCAAGGACAAAGGTTTATTTTGTCACAATTTTAGAGACTGAGAGTCCAGATTGTATGGTGCCAGCTATGACAAGGACCCCAGCTGCTTCACGTCATGATAAACGCGACCCTAGCAGGAGCACATGGGAAAGGGAGAGGTCACCTGGTCATACAGGAAGGAAGAGGGACCAAGAGGGGGCAGGGCTGCTCTTTTGATGACCATAAAATGGGGCCTTATTAGGTTGGCTCACAAGACCGGAAGCTGGACAGTCCACATGGCTGTCTACAGGCGGAGAGCTGGGAGAGCCAGTAGCTATGCCGTCCAAGCCACTGGAGTCTCAAGAGGGGAAGAAGCCATGCTGCAGGCCCAGTCCAGGACTGGGGACTGCAAACTCGCTGGAGACCACCGGGCATGGCCCCCTTTGGAAGAGAAAGGAGCTGGGGTCTGACGTCCTCAGGCCATCGCAGCAGCCACCAAGAACCCACTCGGGGAGAAGGAGCCGGCCTTGGCCGCGGTTTCCTTGTCCTTCCCACTCTTTGTTCCTGTCCAGGCCTCCCACTAGAAGAAGAGGGAAAGTTAAGTCTTTTAAGTGGTGCTCACTCCTCGGACGTCCCAACTCATGCACTCTGATGCAGAGTTAGTGTCACTTTAAGTCCTGACGTCGTCAATCAACCTTGCATCACAGGATGAGTGAAGAACAGGAGAGTGACAAAGTGTCTCCTAATGCCTGTGTGAACACGCTCAGCGTGTCCCTCACAAGATGGACCGCCTCGCTCTTTTATGGCCCCTTCCTCCAAAACTAATCAGGGTCTGATGAGAACTAGCATGGTCTCTCCGGAAGCAGCACCCAGAGACCACAGACAAGGCTCCACCTGCTAGAGTCACCTGCCACCTCCCAACATGGCCATACAGGGAAGCAAGTGTCATCTGGTGAACCTTTGGGGTGAACCATATCCACACCTAGGGACGGCCTTGGCTCCACGGCCGAGATCAATGAACTGCGCACTTGGCTCACTCCTGGCTTCTCTGTTCCATGGTCTCCAGGCCCTAGGGTTCCCCAGCGCTGGAAGGTAACTTCCTGCTGCAGGAGCACCTCCTGGCTTCCCGTGGCCCAGCCCCTGGCACAGGGTGGCTCAGTGCCCTTCCAGCAGTGGCCTGGCCCGGCTGGTTCCTAGTTCTCGGATCCCCTGCATGTCCCCGCGCAGCCCATGGCGGGCACGCTGCCTCCCCGTGGGCTGCTTCCTGGGTCCTGCCGTCCTCCTCCAAGCTCACCTCCATGCCAGCTGCTCAGGCTGACCTTGACTGACCTCTGTTGGCTCTGCCTGGAGCTGGGGCTCGGGGGCGCCCAGCACTTTCTGTCTGCTGTTCCCTTCTTCCAGGTGTCGACCCAGCGGGTCCTTCGATACCGCTGCCAGCCTGTTCCTGTCCTGCTCAGAGCTGCCTGGCAGATCCCCAAGGACTCCTGCCTGCCTCTGGGATTCCCTTGCTTGATTGGAACCCAGGCCTGTCTGGTGCACAGGAGGACAAAGAAGAGGCCAGCAGGCTCTGTTCCAGCCTCGCCCCACGTCGGAGGCCCTCCTGTTCTTCTTCCAGTCTCATAAACAAGGCCTCAGTCAAGGCAGGAATCAGGGCGGGAATGTGGCAGTAGACATCACGTTCCCACCCCATGCTCAAGGCCGGCCAACTCGGTTAGCTGGCTGGTTTTAGCAGTTCCCTCTGTAGAATGCTTGCTGCAGAGATTTCACCCTGAGGAAGGTCACAGAAAGTGAATGGCAGTGTCACGCACGCAACACGCAGAGCCACCTGCAAACCCACCCGGAGCTGTGGCTCAGCACCCAACCTGGCTCTCTGGCCAGAGCTTTGCACAGACCTTCCCAGCATTAAGACCAGAGAGGCCAGGAAAGTCCCCTGAGGAAACTCAGCGCCTCCCAGACCATCAGACAAGCTAACGTCCGGGTGGATTAGAGAAGGTGGGAAAGGCTCAGAATAAACGGGAAGGAGAACAGCCAGGATTAGTGAGAAGTCAAAATGCCACCGTTCCCACCCTGGGTCCCCGGAGCAGGTGTTCCAGTTGAGCAGTCTTTAGAAGTTAACTCGACCAACCTTGTAATTTTACCGACGAGAAAAGCAAGAGCCATTCAGAGTGCGATTGTGTGTTCTAGGTCACAGGACCAATTAGCACGCTTGCAGAGTTACTGCAAATGAGCTCCAAAGCACTTGCAGAACAAGCATCATCATCCAGAGATGGGAGATTTCAAAGTGGCACAGGGTGGGCCTTGAGGAGCTGTGGACGCTCGTGTGTAAGGTTTTTGAATTTGTCTGTGATCTACACAACCCTTCCCCACCTGAGGCAGCATTAGAGTTCCAACAGTGAGTTTCTCATTTATAGTCCTGAGAAGCTTCTGAGTAGATTCCAAACATCAGACTGTCCAACTGGATTCCAATGCCAGGGCAGAAACGATGAATTCCACTCCTTTCAAAGCAACTTCTACTCCCTAGCCCAGCCTTAGCCCTAAGGTATGTTCGTCATCCCCCTCTTTGGACACAAGAAGAGGAATTCTGTGCACAGAGGCCCCACATCTTGGCTCCTGGAATACACAGAGAACCTGTGTGCAGAACCACTGAGAGCCCATGTGGATGGAGCTGTGTTCCAAATGGCCCAGAGATCTTGCATTTCCTTCAGAAGGACTCAAAAGAGGGCCATCGGCAATAGGACTGAGGAAGAATTGAAGAAGATGAGGTAGGTTGGCATGTAGATAAAGGATAGATAATAAGTGAATGGGTAGATGGATGGGTAGGTGGGTGGGTGGCTGTGTGGCTGGATAGATAATGGATGGATAGATGATGGATGGATGGATGATGGATGGATGGATAAGCAGGTGGACTGATGAATGGATGGATGGATAGATAATGGATGGATGGATGAGTTAGTGGATACATAGACAATGGATAGATGGATGGATGAATGGATGGATAGATAATGGATAGATGGGTAAGTGGGTGGATTGATGAATGGATGGATGGACAATGGATGGATGGATAGATAATGGATGGATGAATGAGTGAGTGAATAGATAATGGATGGATGGATGAATGAATGGTTGGATAGGTGAATGGATGGACTGATAGGTAGTGGATGGATGGATGAGTGAGTGGATGGATAGATAATGGATGCGATGGATGGATATAGGTGGGTGGATGGATGGATAGATGGGTAACGGATGGATGGGTGAACAAATAGTATGTACATATATATCTACCCACAGGCACATATAACCTCCCTCACAACACAAAGAGCCATTGTGGTTTTAAGCCACTAACTGGGGTGGCTTGTTAGGCAGCAGGAGCTACTCATGTGCTACTAGAGGAAGATGGAGAGGAAATAAGAGCAGGAGAACCAGTCAGCAGCAGCAAGAGTCGGAGTGACGAAGGCAGGTGACACAGAGGCCATCACGTGTCACAAGCCTCCTGGCTTCGACCCTCCCAGGCCAAGCTGACCTTCCCTGTGCTCCCTGCTCCCAGAGCATCACACGTTCATGTTTACACTTCAAGATCCGCCTTTGCCCCCTGCCCCACCTCCGACTGGGTCCTCACCTACCCCACCTACCAATGCGCTTTTAGACCCTAGCTGAGCTGCGTCATTAACCCCGTAACTGTCACCCCTGCTCTGCCTCAGCCCTCCCTGTTCATCTCTTAGATCTCACCTGCCCCACCTCCTTGGTCTGGGGCTGGGTTCCTCCATTCTGTCCCTAGTGTCTGGGCAAGCCCTGTTCCAAAGGAAAGGCACCACCTCGTCTGCAGAGCATTGGTGCCACACCATCCGCGGTGTCCGGTCCTGACCCTCACATCTGGGCACTTCCTGCAGCCCACAGGCCACCTCCAACCCTGCGGAATCCCACCATTTCCCTCTGTGCTCTAACCTGTCCTCTGGCACCTCAGGGCGTCACTCACAGAGCATTGCAAACTTCTGCCTGCCACCTAGTCACTGCGTGACTCAGCGCCTCTCTCCGCCTGACCCCAGCTAAGGGCATTTTTTTCCGAGTCAGCGGCTGCTTCTTGCCAAGGATCACTAAGAACCTTCCCGCCAGGGTGAATGACGCCCGAACAAGACTTATCAGCTTGTGAATCCTTGGCGCAGGGGGCTGTGCCTGGGACTGTTTTGAAGGAGCCAGGCTGCACTAGAGTCCTGGAGAGGCACTTGGTATCTGAGAAAAAAAAAATGAATCCCTTTTCTGCACTCCAGTAAATGAAAGGGCCACGCTATTAAATAGCAGTGGGGAAAACTAGCTCTTAGGGGAAAATGGAGACCCAGTGAGACAAAGGCAGGGGGAGGATGATGTCACCACCACAGGACACTCGCGTCCATCAAGAGCGAGGCCTGGAGAGTCTAAGTGCCAGCCAGTCTAGCACCACTTGCCTCCATACAAAGTGCTTCTGATTCTCAAGCCTGCATGTGGGGTGTTTCAAAACTGGGTGTTTAAAGAGACTTCGCCATCCCACAATGTTCACATAGATCAGCCTGTCGTGTTGTATGCCATGATCACACACGATTCTTATGTGCCATTAAAATGAATAATAAGTAAGATAAAGAGATGGTCTAGAACAGGTCCTGGGATGTCGGCGGGTGTCCCCCTTATAGTTGCCTGGTGTGCAAGGAAGGTCCGTCCTTGGCTTGGAGTCTGCAGTGGTCTCCAGGCTGCGGGCGCAGGCAGGGTGCATTAAATCCTTCCTGAGCACCCCCCACACACACACACACCCAGGCCCCATCCCTTGCTGCAGGCCAGCTAGACAATCGCATGTAATGCAAAACTCGCAGGCTCCGGGCAGACATTAGCATGGAGTGTCCCAGGGCAGCCTCACACCAGCTTCATTTCTGCATATGCTGCCACTGTCCTGGGCTCCTGACGTCAGGACCTGATGGATCCCGTCTAGGAAGCACCAGCTGAGCACCCTGAGATGTTTCAAGAAGGGTGAAATGTCAGCCTTCCACCCCGAGTCAATAGGAACCGTGAAGGGGCCACGCGCAATCTTTGTTTATACGTACGTCTGATTTACGTTTTTCCTTCATATGATTTTTATGAAAGTTAGTTAACATATAATAAAACACCTTTGTAAGACTTTGGGATCATGTAGGAAGACTTTAATACATTTGATAGAAGATAAGAATAACAACCTCCTAGGCAAGAAAACCATTATGTTTAGCAAATAACAGAAAGTTGTAGGTAGGTGTTTCCAGGGATAGGTATTAACTCGTGATATCAGGGTGCTGGATGGTCACCTCTGGATTCTCTTGGCTTTTCCTCCTGGTCACAAGATGGCTACAGCTGCTCCAAGCATCAAAACCACACATAGGACTTTTAAGTTGGGGAAACAAACCATCTAAATAAAAAATGAATTTTACTTAGCATGTTCTTTTTCTACTCTTCCTCCTCCTTCTAAGTCAGAGAAGGACATTTTCCAAGACTGTTTCCTCTCCTATTTCATTGAGTTGACCTGTGTCACATGCTCATCTCTGTAGGAAAATTTGACATGTTAGAATCTGGTAAAGAAAATTCCATTTATACTAGTTGGTAGCAACAAAGTGCTGGACAAAGGACTTCAAAGTAAAGTACCCCGAAGAATCTAGAAGTTCCATCACTCAGTGGTATAAATGGTGTCTTCTTTTCCAAGGAGACATTCGCAGATGAGCATTTCAGGGTGACAGGACAGTTTGCTCCAGACAGGAGCTGGGGAATCCAGGCCCATGGTTCCTAGAGTTGCTCTGAGCACATGGGCCCTCCTGCCTGGTGTGTGGGGGGGTGATGTGCCCTCCTGCCCAGGGGTTGGGACAGAGTGGAATCCCCGTCCCTGGATCTCTCCTCCAGAGAGTGAGACGGAAGGCACATGCTATACTTCAGTTCAAGTTCCACCGCAGGAACATGTCACATGCCACCCCGGGAGATCAAAGGCTGCACCCCAAATGAAGGTGTTGGGGAGACTTGGCTGTGGTTGGGATAGTTGAAAAAATGATCAAGGCTTGCCGTCAGAGAAAATGCCCGTTTATTGAGGAACAGCTCTGCATATTTATAGAGCTGGGGGTGGTTTGACAGTTATGACAGTTTAATGGTTGAAGGGTTTGACAGTTGGCATGGGGTACTTTTTGATTGGTGGATAAGGATCATGTGAGCCAGCAGAGCTAGTCTGATTGGTGGGTAAGGATCATGTGAGCCAGTAGGGCTAGTCTGATTGGTGGGTAAGGATCATGTGAGCCAGCAGGGCTAGTCTGATTGGTGGGTAAGGATCATGTGAGCCAGCAGGGCTCACCATTGGAAGGCTCTTCTTGGGGTATGGGGAAAGTTAGTCTTTGGAGCCAGAGCGACTCCCAACAATAGTCGTGCCCCCGACACTTTGCATAGACGTGCTCTCACTGTTAACTGACAGCTTTCGAGCCCCTGATGCCGCTGGCTGAGGGCAGGGACAGAGGACAGCAGGCTGAGCACACCTGGTGTGTCAGTCACAGCACTCTGGGTTGAGACCGGTCTCCTCATCCTCCATGGCCCCCTCAGCGTCCATGGCCTTCTCAGGCTTGGTGGCCTTCTCAGCCTCCGTGGCCTCCTCAGCCTCCTTGTGTGGGGCTCTTCTGTGTCTGCGTCCACTTCTCCTCTGCTTCTCATTCTCATGTGGCACTTGGCATATTTCTCGGTCTAACTCATTCATGCTGCCAAATCAGCGGCCATCGTCATCTCCCTACTGCCTACTTGAGGATTTGGGGTACTGAAGAATAATTTTGGAATCGTATGTTCCTAGTGAGTTTCTTTGGCTACGTGTTGGGAACGTTGCATGAAAGGACACTTTGCTCAGACTGCCTCCCCCCCATCTTCCTGATTTCCAGACACGACTGGCCGATCACATCAGCCCTGTACCCTGTGCCCTCTGCAGCAGAGACTCCAAGGTCAGTTGACAGTGCCTCGCCCTCTTAATTGTAGCAACGTGGGCCTTTGTTCTGGTGAGAGTTGAATTTCAGGGTTAGTGAGATGCTAGAGGAGGGTTTCTATGGAACAGTGAATTTCATGTAATTAGTCGTCTCCAAATGGATGGTGGATGACCACCTGGACAGATAGTGCCCAAGAAGGCCAAGGTCCATTTCTGGAAAACAAAGCTTCCCAGATGAGGAGAACTGCTCTCCACGGGGCTGAATCGCACCCTTCCTTGCTCAATCCTTGGCAAAGACCAAGGATCTGAAATAGCAGGAGGTGTTAGGGGTGTTAACAGGGGGTTCTGAGCCCGAGAGTGCTCCAATCCCGGCCAACACCCTAGCCCCTCCCCATGGCAGTTACCCCATGCCAACTGAGTTTCTGGAGGAGATGTCTTCACCAGGCACAGCACAGGAGAGCAGAGTGACTGCAGTGAGCTGGGCTTGGAGCTTGGGTGGGTTCCCTGGGACCCACGTATCCTATGACGGCACAAACTTGTTTGGATTAGAGTCCAATCCCCTACACCTGCCAGGCCCAGGGACAGCCGGGCAGAGGACACACACGGTAAGATGGCCAGCACCCTCTTCACCTGACTGCCTGACACAGTTGGAATAATTGCATCCCTTCCAAAATTCATATGTTGAAACTTAATCCCCATGCACCAGTATTGGGAGGTGTGGCCCCTGGGGGACTGAGTCAGGAGGGTTCCACTTGCACCCCCATGCAGGGGGAGGAGGCTGAGGGGAGCACTGGCCACTCCTCTGCACTCACCTTTGCAGGACACAGCAGAGAGCCGCCATCTTGGAAGCAGAGAGCACCAGAGACAAACCCTACAGATTCTTTGACCTTGGACTTCCAGCCTCCAAAACTGTAAGAAACAGGCTTCTCTTGCTTCTAAATCATCCAGCCTGTGGTATTTTGTTACAGTAGCACAGGGGAAGATACCACCACATGGAGCGGTAGCAGAGCACAGAGGACCCTCCAGGCTCTCTCCCTGCTGAACGCTTCCCATGGAAGGAGGCGAGGTTGGCACTCCTTTCCAGGCTCACGGTTTCCAGAGTGCACATAGGAGACCGTTGTTAAAGGAGAGCGTGGCAGAGACAGTCACAGCCATCTGAGGGGTCTTTTGTGGGCATCAGCAAATGAGATCAATTGGTGGCCTGAAATGTAATTCATCAGGTTCTTTTCCCTGCTCTGGAGGTGGACAGAGAAAAAGGAGCACAAGATAGTGTCTTCGCAGGCTGGGATCAGGGGCCAAATTCACCGAGATGGATGTAGCGGGGATCAATGTAAACTTCTGCACTTGAGCTCCAGAAGCACTGACTGACTTCAAAGTGGGGACTCGGCCTAGACTCTGGGGATTTGGCGGCTCCACAAGGGCTTTTATTGTGATGCTCAGTAGTGGAGACCTTCCTTGCTCTGCTCGGCCCCGACGAGTTCAGTTTTGAATGCTGTGTTCTGCAAGGATCATGGGCAGCCTGCAGATCGCGCAGAGAAAATTAGTAGATGGAACAGGAAATTGAACTGGAGAGTGCTTTATAGAGACACTGTCATCTTCTGCAGTTTCCAGATTCTGAAGGTCCCCAGGAGGTGGCTGAACTCCTGTCACTGGGGTGGACCCTGTGACTGGCACAATTGGATGAGGAAATGCAGGCTCTGAGAGGCAAAGGATTTCCTTACTCCCGACCCCTAGCAAAATGGTCCTGGAGCCTTCTTTCTGCCCAGTTCAGAAGTGTGCACTTTCCCTGTGACTTCGGGGGTTGAGTGACCTGTGATTCTAGGATTCTGAGGTTCCGGGATCCTATGGCTGAATGGTCCCCTTGTGGCCATGTTCCAAGACCCCACAGGGTGGCTTTGGGAAAGACAGGACAGGTTGGAAGCAAAGCAGGATGATGAGCACGAGGGACAGAGAAATCAGGCAGGTGACCCTTTGTTTGGTTTCTCCCCCAACAAAACACTCCCGCTGATTTCTCCACGTCTCCAGCAGGCAGGCCTGGGCCCCAGAACAGCTCCCTTGTGAAGCAGGGCTTTTCTCATTTCCTGGCTCCTAATCTAATAGAAATGTCTGAACTAGTTGGCTGGCTCTGCCCGAGGGCGGGGGAGAAAACCCAGGATCAATCAGTGCATCTGAAACCGCCTCTGTCAGGGAGGGTGGGTGAGGGGCCAGTGCTCTGCCAACCCCGGTGCTTCTCCTAGCAACCGCAGGCCGCCTCTTGTCTCTTGGCTATAACCTGAAAAAGTGTCCAGAAGGTCTTTCCAGAGCTGGACCTGGACACGGCACCCGCCCGTTCAGCTGACTTGCTTGGCTGGTGTTCGCAGGCCTCACAACTTGATGAAGTGCCCGTCTGCCTCTTGCCAGCCATGATGTCGGGCCAGAGTTTCTAGACTGCAGCCTCCAAAAGGCTCCTTATTAAAGGCATTTAAAAAAGAATACCCTCCTGGGGAGCTTCTGGAGATTTCTGAAACTTTACCTGTCCCCCCGGGACAGCCCGTAGTGATTTCCCCCAGTTAGGACCCATCTGAAAGGAGGATAGTCTCAGATACGTTTCACAAAGTAGTTCCCCATTTGCCATCAAAGGGCCTGCGGTCCTCAGGGAGGTGAGGGGACCTGCCCGAGCTCCCACTGCACACGCAGGCCACAGGACTTGTTCATCCTCGGCCACTGGAAGCGCCAGACCCCAGGTGCCAGGTGGACTATGTGAGGTTGGAGCCCAACACAGGAGGCTTCCGTGACGTCCCCACATGGTGGGGGGTGGTGTGTCATCTTGGTTTTCCTGCTCTCTGGTTGGTGCCTCCCGTAGGTTGAAGACTCAAGGGAAATCAACGTGCTTAAGTTGACAGATGTCCTGTCACTCAGCTTTGGAAGAGACCAGGAAGGCCGAGGCCAGGTGAGGGCTACCAGGGACACCAAGATCCCTAGTTAAGGACCTAGACCTGGCTCAGGACGTGCTTCAGCCGCTATGGGACATGAACACAGGCTGCCTGGGTGGCAGTCACCAGGAGGGACTTGGAGGGCTTCTCTGGGGACAGTTTTGTTGAGTCTGCACTGTGCATGAGGGCTCAGGCCAGGCAGGGCTGCGGGAGAACCACCCAGAGGCGTTCCACGTGGCAGAGATGAAACTTTCCAGAAAGGCCTGCAGGTCCAGAGTGGGCAGGGAAGGGTCTGAGAGGTCTCAAGGTGCCAGACGCAGGTCTGCTAAAGGGACTCTTCCCTCAGGAACAAGGTGGCCCAGGAGAGGGCAGACTTTGAACCAGGAGCCAAGGGGACAGCTTTAAACAGCTGGGGAAGAGACTGCCCGCTGTAGGGGGAGCTCAGGCGAGAGGTTCCCAGTGACAGAGCAGGACACCCCCAAAGAGCTCCCCAAGGTTCCCATCGTCACCAAGGCAAATCCAACGGCACCTGTCGAGCAAGCCTCCTCCTAAAGCCTTTCCAACCCGAAGGGCCCAGCACACAGCCAGAAGGTGACAGACAGAAGCTGAGGAAGGAGATGGCCACTCACAGTCCCCACCCCATAGCAGGATTCCTGCTGGGGACAGGCGGATCCCTGGGGAAGGCAGAGAATGAGCTCGGGGTCTGGATCAGACTCCAGAATGGATCACTTAGAATACCTGTTAAAAAGACCCTCTTTACTTTTACATCTTTTTTATTTATTTTTTTAAAACTTGAAAATGACTGGGGAACGTTTTATTGCCATAGAGGGACCAGAAAAGCCGAAGAACTAAGCAGAATTTCATGCAGAATCAGTGGAGGTGAAGGACGACGGCGAGTCTGAATTTAAAGCGCGGTGGTCGGTGAGATCTTGACGCTTCCCGTGGATGCCCAGATCTACTTACTTGACATTAAAACTGGCGCACGGGGCCGGGGCTGTGGCTCAGCGGGAGAGCACTGGCCTGGTACGTGTGAGGCACAGGGTTCGATCCTCGGAGGCACATAAAAATAAGTAAAATAAAGATATTGGGACCATCTACAACAACAAATAAAATTAAAAATAAAACAACAAAATAAATAAAAAATTAAACTGGTGCGTGGAGTTGACCTCAAAGGCAGGAGGCTGTGAAAGATAAAATAAGTGCAGTGTCCTTCAAAAGCTGTTAATCACTCGATTGGGACGTGAGACCTGCAGTTTCTATGTGGAGGAGAAACCTCCAGTGGCAGAGGGTGGCTCTTTCCTGCTGCCTAAGGACAGCATGGGTGACCCGGTGGATGGAACATTCTAGCAGAACCTCTGAGCCGCCTCAGTCACCGTCTCACTCCGTCTCTGTCCAAACCTTAGAATGCTAAATGCCACTGGAAGTGTTCTGTTCAGAGTGCTGCATGCAATATGCTGTCATCGATTTCCCTGAGAAATAGAAACCGGCTTTATAAAGCTCATCAGAGCCTGGCTGTACCCGGAGAGCGCGGAGACACTGCTTTTCCCACGTCGCTGAGAATTCCTGGAGAAACCGTCTGGCGGAGAGAAGCCGCTTCTTCATGTCAAGAGATTTTCTGCCTGAAGAGTGTGTCATGCAAATGACAGAGTCTCTTCCAAGGCTCACCTGCTAAGCCCTTGCCCGCCGTGGGGGAGAGGGGTTGCCCTTTTTCTCCATCTTGCCCACACGGCCAGCTTACATCACCTCCGGCCTCCCACTCCTTCCTCTTCTCCCTCTGCATGTGGCGGCCTTATGACAAGTTTTCAAATTGGCGGACATTCAGCCCATCAGGTCTAACCCCTCTCCCTCTGGTCCTAGTGATGCACTTGTCACAAAAGTGAGAAGTGATGCTTGGTGACATTTAGGAATGGGCCTCGAAAGGCCACACGGCATCAGTCTGGACGTTGGGAACCCTTGCTCTTGGAACCCAGCTGCCACGCTGGATCTCAGGCCCATGGAGAAACCTCGGGGGGGGGGGGGGGGTTGGGCCAACAGCACGACTCAGGCCCCGGCTCACAGGTAGCTTCGATCACCAGCCATTCTATCACTGACCTGAGTGAGAAGCGCCCGCTGAACCCAGCATCAATGGTTGATGGCTATTGTTTTATGACACAAAGGGCAGAGTGGCTTGTGACACAGCCAGAGATAATCACAACACCCTCAGCAGAGCACCACCCTGCTCCCTGGAGCACTGCCTCCGTTCTGGGAGAGCACCTGTGGTTCAGAGGTCACCGTCTCAGGAGTGACTTCCCTGGAGCTGGCAGCGTTCCAGGATTGCCAGCTTTTATGTCACTGCAGGCTGCTCCTGAGCCTCCATGGTGGACCCCTGGCCTGTGCCTGCTCCTCTGCTCACGTGCTCAGGCCTGGCCTGGAGTCGTTTAGCTGTGAAGACACAGAGTTTCCAGGCAGCCTGACGGCTTCAGGACGCACAGATTCCTCCACAGCGGGGAGATTTCTCTGGGGAAATTTGGAAAGTAAGTAGAGATGCTGAAGGAGTCGAGAGAAGATTGTTTTCTGCATGAGCAATTCTGGGTGCAATTAAGTTGTCCCCCAAACTAGATAGGCTAGAAAATATTAGACGGGGGAGATGTGGCTCCCCCCAACACCAGCAGCAGTGTTTCATTTCTGAAAGGAGGAAACCTACCACTGAATTACAGAGTCATTAGGGGCAGCAAAAGGCCAGAAAGAGCTGCCACCATGCTGAAAAGATGCAGGTGGCTCTGTTCACATTTAGCCTGTGTGCATGGTGGCTCTGGGTTGTGCAGTGTGCAGCTTGCATGACTGTATTCAGAGCTGCTGTTGATTCCAGTCCTTACTGCCACCACTTTTCTCTACATGCAGAGGAAGCCTTTTTAGACAGGAGAAAAGTGAGGGAGCAAAGAAGTTGCCTAAAGTCACACAGCTAACCACAGAACCAGACCCAAATCCAGACTTTTGAATTCAGAAAATAGTCTTTCCTTCCTACAATAAAGCCTGGAAGGAATGTTTTCTTACATATAAAGTGGGAAAAATAATAACAATCCCTACCTGTTAGGGTTCTTGTAGAGAGAAATGAATTACTACATGTACAACGTTTAGGAGAGCACAGTCATACAGAAAGTACTACATGAGTACTATGTGTGTAATATTACTATTAGCATAACTTGCTCTCAGCATACCCTCTTACCAGTAGCATATAACATATAGTTATGCTGTTACTACACAGTTAGCAAATGTGGTCCCTTCAGAGGACACATACTTCTTATGAATATTTCTACATGATCTAGCATGGCTTTGAGAAGGATTCTGTTAAAGTTGTTTGGTGATGAATGGGTGGATGGAAGGATGGATGGAGGGTGGATTGGTGGACAGATAGATTGATGGATGGGTGGATGGATAGATGGATAGCATGTATGGATGAACAGATAGATGGGAAGATGGATGATCAAGTGGGTGGATGGACAGATAGATGAAAAATAGATGGGTGGATGATAGGTGGATGGATGGGTGGATAACTAGATGGATAGAATGTATGAATGTACGGTTGAACAGATAGATGGAAAGATGGATGAACAAGTGGATGAATGGATGGAGGATGGGTGGATGGATGAACAGGTGGATGGATGGATGGAGGATGGATGAGTGGATGGATGAACAGGTGAATGGATGATAGAGGATGGGTGGGTGGACGGATGGATGGATAGATGGAGGATGGATGGGTGGATGGGTGGATGGAAGGGTAGAAGGTATGAATGTATGGATGAACAGACAAATGGAAAGATGGATGAACAGGTGTATTGATGGATGGAGGATGGATGGATGGATGAACAGGTGGATGGATAGATGGATGAATTCAAATTCAAATGATTAAGCAAGCTATTGACTCAGAGAATCAATGAATCAATCTGTCTCACTGGATTCATTTTTATTGGAGAACTTAGAAATGGGGCCAATCACAGGCCATGTCCGTGCTTTGGTGTCATTGCATTCTAAAGCTCTCAGGGCCTTTGACAGCTCACCCAACTCAAATTTCAACCCAGTGCAGAAAATCACATCCTCAGTACCCTGAACACAGAGCCCTGCTGTGGGGAAGTGAAGCCTGTTTCCTGGGCCATCCACAGTTCTGTGACTGGAATCACTAGCGAGTTCTTCGTGGGTCCATTCTATTACTTCCCCCGAATCCTCAATGACTTGTTTGACTTGAATTTCCCTCCTAGTCTCCCTCTGCTCTCAGACGTTTTCCCCCACGACTAAACCAGAAGTACCCAGGACAAGGTCGCCGTGACCTCCAGCTTGCTTTGCTGAGTGTGGGGTGCTCCCCAGTTCTCCTCTTTCTCAGCCCATCAGCCCTGTTTGAATCCCAGGCTCCTTCTTGGAAGACTTTCTTCTTGGGTTCCAGAAGGCCAGTCTCCTGGGCTCTTCTCCTGCCTAACTCGGGGACCGTTCTTTCTCACGTCCTCTACCCTGTCCTTCCGGTGCCATTTTCCTTTCTGACTTTGAACATTGCAGTGCCTGGCTCGGGCCTCACCTGCCTTTCCTCTCAGTCCTCATCCCTCTCCCTCAAGACCTGCAGGCTTCAAATGCCACTACGCCCTGGGGACTCTAAGTGCATGACTCAAACCCAGCCCTTGTCCCACACTCCAGGATCACCACTTACATCAATGGGTAGCAGTTGCCAAAACCAAGATCTTAATTTTTCTTCCCAAATTTAACTCCTGTCCCAGTCCATCCCACTCTTGGCCGGTGATGTTTCTGGCCTTAACTGGGCCCAGGTCAGCACCCTGGAGACGTTCTTCATTCCTCTCTCTCCTCTGAACAACTAGCGCTTCAGCAAATCTCCACAACTTTTACCAGCACAAAGCCCAGAATCCAGCTGCCTCTCCCTGGTCCACCTCAACCACCCGAGGCCAGGCCATGGGCACTGTTTTGATTGTCCCTCTTACTTCCATGGCTCCCCTGTAGTCTATCCCCAATGCACGAGCCAGTCTTGGTTACTGTCGGACCTCATCTGTCACTGCTGTCCCACTCTCTCACCCTGAACCTGGTGGACCCCTCTTTCAACCGTTCCTGGACAAGCGAGCCTCCTCCCCTCTCAAGGCCTATGAAAGGGAGATGCTCTCTGAAATGCTGTCCCTAGTTTCAGTTGGTTCCCAGCTTTACTGTGTCCTTCTGCTGATGTGACTGAGACCAGGAAATCCACAGGGGAGTGATGCCAGGGCTCTCCCTCACCCCGAGATCAGGGAGGTGCCATGGGCTTAGTGTTCGTGTGACCCCAAGTACATACATGGCAACGTAATCTCTGGAGCGATGGCATTAGAAGGTGCAGCCTCTGGAGGTGATCAGGCCCTGACGGTGGGACTAGTCCCCTTCAAAGGAGATCCCAGGGGGCACCATGGCCCTTTGGCCACGTGAGAACACAACTAGAAGATGGCACTCGTGAGCATGGCAGAGTGCCCTTGCCAGGGCCTTGACCTTGGACTTCCAGCCTCTAGAACTTGGAGAAATACATTTCTGTTGTTTCTAAGCTACCCAGCCTACGGAATTTTGTCATAGCAGAATTGGCTGATGTATCCTTAAATCGTGAGAAAGCTCTAGCCACCCACAGAACACAGGCCAGGGTCACCGTACGGTGATTCAGGTGTCTAGGGCCTAAGATATAACTAGGACTCCGTGGTCATGAAGCACACTGAGAGAAAGTCCCAAAGGGGTCCAAAACTTGCCCTAACTTGGATCCCCTGTGTTCCTGTTGCTTGCATTTCCTGCGCTCAGAACTTCAAGGGGGAGAACACCTTCTTCTTTTCATTCTTTCTTGTGGTCATTTGTGAACAGAACTTATCTCATAGTCTGGACGTTGAGCATCTCAAAGCTGGGACCGGACGACTTTGTAATCTCTCCTGTTTTCATTACAAAACCCCGTACAGCTCGGGTGCCCACCAATAGCTGGCATCCTGTGGCATCCTGTGCTCCACTGTGTAGGTGTCTGCTAAAGGGTCTGACAGTCTCCCTCTGGTTTAGCATTTCCTCTTCCAGCTGCTGTTGGAGTCACTTACCCAGCCATTGAGTCTGGGTGGCCCTGTGGTTTACCTTGGCCAACCTAATGTGGTGGACGGGGTGGGCACTGTGCCATACCAACCTTCAGCCTCGAGAGACCTTGCATGCCATTGTTTGGTCCCTGGGAGCCCTGCCCAGGCTCCATTTGGGTAAGTCCAGCTTAGCTTGCTGGAGGGCGACAGACTGGACGCAGAGGAGCAGAGGCATCTCACGGAGGGCGTCCTAGGTCAGCCAACCTACACTGGCCCAGAAGCTGACTTCAGACCCAGGAGTGGGCCTTGCCAAGTCCAGAAAAGCACAACCTCTGGTCCTCAGCCAAACCCTCAACCCAGAAAACTGTGAAGCGAATCCATGGTTGGTTTAAGTCAACGGTTGGCAAAATGTGACCCATGGGCCAGGTTTGGTCTGTCTTTTGGTTTTGCAAATATGATTTCATTGAAGCAAAACCAATTCCTTCATCTATGCAGTGCTAGGGCTTGAACACGGTTTGTCCCCATCAAAACTTGTGTTGAAGCTTGGTCTCCAATGCAGCCATAGTGACAGGTGGGGACTAGTGGGAAGGGTTTGGGTCTTGGGGTGGAGCCTGCATGCATGAATGAGTTCTTGCTCTTCTGGGGCTGGGTCACCTCGAGACGGAGTTGTCACAAAGGAAGGCTACTCCTCTTGTCTGGCTTCTTCAGCTTGTGCTTGCTTGTCCTTCTGCCGGGAGGTCCTCCCCAGAATCCAAGCAGATGCCAGCTCTCTTTATGCTCTTGGACTTCCTGACCTCCAGAACCTCATGCCCAGAGAGACTCCCGTTCTGTACGGATTGCCCACTCTGGGTTCTGTGTTCCAGCAGGACATGATTGTCCACAGCTGCCCTCATGTGACTACAGCTGAGTAGAGAAGATTCAGCAGACACTGTCACCTGCCAAGCTTAGAATACTTATTATCTGTCCATCTATTTTAAAAAAATGTTGTAGGTCTTGTTTTAAATTATTAAGTTGGAAAGTGTTTATTAATATCTAGAACCTAAGCCATGCCCTTTAAGTTGTCCTGTTTTAGTTTTAACCAGCAAGGGTTTATCATGCCTGTTTAGAGATGAGGCCTAGGTACCGTCAGGGAGAGTGATGTGTGCGTGGTGGGGTCAGGAGAAAGCCCAAACAGCTGGCCTCACAGCCTCGTGGCATTAGTGTACTGGCTGGACAACGTTGCTACATAGACGGTGCCTGTCCCAGCCAGCGCAGGCCTGAATACGCAGTTTGGGGCAGTTCGGAGGAGGAAAGAATGTGGACAAGAACCATCTCTAGGTCATTTGCGGATGCTTCTGGACACCAACAAAATTTTTGTGTAAAGTGTTGGAAATCTCTGCATTCAGACCTGAAGAGTGACTGCCAGGCCTGTTATATATGGGTCCCTGAGGGTGACTCAGACGTGCTGGAATGTATTATGGGGAGAAGAAGGAGAGGAGAGCATAGATTCAGAAGAGGAAGAAAGCGGCCCCAGATCTGCTAAAGCTGTATCATCTTGACAAACATGGTGCCCACGGTGGGACTGGTTGGCCACTGGGGAGGCTCAGGAGACCCTGGCCTGTATGTGTCCAGTAGAGCAGAGTGGCCTGGCCAGTCTGCTCGTTTCTTAAGAATAGGAACAGGCAGACGGTCCCTCGCCGTACCCCAGGCGGAAGGGAACCCTCCCCTGCCTTTCTCAGCGCCCCCTCCCACCCCGAGGATGCCGATGCTATTCAATATCGCACACTGACATTGGGAGGGAAAAATGTAATTGTTAAAGTGTAAATCCCTTTAAATGCTAAGATCAAAAGGAAAGTTTCCATCCAATAACACATAATTAAACCTGCAGACGTGCCCAACTTTGATTCATGAATGCTTATGCTCTTCTAAATTGTTGCCAGGGAGATCAGGGCCTGAGAAAATTAAAACCATTATGCCTCAAAAGGAGACATGATTTTCACAGCTTTCCAACGTGATTTCCTGTGGTGCAGAACTCGGTGTTTTCCTGTCTTCCCCTCCCCGCCTCGGCAGCAGTGTTCAGGGCCGATCAGAAGCAGCTTGCAAACACCCTTTGGCTGAGAATTCCCACGGCCCCAGCATGACGGGAGCCGAGCAGCAGATAGTCTTTCTGCTCACCCAGAGGACAGCCCTATGCCCCGGGGCAGCGTCCCCTGAGGATGGGCAGAAGGGCCAGCAGCCTTGCAACCCCAGACTGAAGGGCATCTCAGGTGACATCAATTTACTGGAACAATTTACGACTCCTCTATGCCTTAGTGTCTTCAGCTGGGGACCCTGAGAAGTAGACAGAGAGATAAAGGTTTGAGGGCAGAAAAACTCAGGAGACTTGCCTCAAAATTTTCCCCTCCCTCCAAGGGGCAAGGATATTGGGATATTCACTCAATTCCCACGAGCCGCTGGCCCAGGGGGTGATAGTTTTCTTTCCTTGGAAGACAGATAGAGAGGAACTTCTTGGTGCCAGAAATAAAAGCCCCCCAGGGAGAGAAATGCAGGTGCTGGCTTCAGAAGTTCAGCCAGAGCCCCTCCAAGTGGTGAACAGGAGCAAGAGGCGGGCACCCAGGTCTCTGCCGCCCCTTCCCCACCTGCATGATTGACAGGTTGACAGCATCTCCCTTCCGAGCTCTGGCAGGAACTCATCAAATTACGGGGCACAGAGGACTCGGGACCACGTGAGGCCAGGATGGCGTCCCACCACCCGGCTTCATTAGGATTTCCATCACTGCTATTGCTTAGGATTGCTCTGAAACAAGAGTCTATCCCCCCGACAACGCAGAAGGAAAAGGACGAGGCCACCCAAGTCTGGGGGTTGCCTAGCCTCGGTTTCTTCCTCGGAGACGCTCAGAGAACAATCCTGAGCCAGCAGGCGTGTTTGACAGATTAAATAAATGCAAGGGTGCGCATGATTCTCACTGTCATCCTCAAAGAGGGAGTGACCCTGAGCCAGAGGGGGCCACCTGTTCTGTGCTCCCCTCCCCACATTGGAATCCACCACAGCACCTGCACCAGCTGGGCCTCCAAGGTCTCCATGGACACTCTCGGCAGGGATGATAACCACTTGAACGTCTTCTCTGTCACATCCACACTTTGGCCCTGGGTCAGTTCCCCGGGATCCCCTTCCAAGGACAGGGTGTGGATGGTCATGTGAAAGAGGAGGAGACGGAGTCTGAAGGAATTCAGGAAGTCTGCTCCCCGTCAGGCAGCTGAGTAGCCGGGAACAACAGGAATGTCCATTTTGGGAGGCAGAAGATGCAGCTCGTTACAGGCAGAACCTCCTTCACCCAAGGGTCGGGGCCAGGAGTGCTTCAGGTGTTGGAGGTTTGGGAACATTGGCACCTACATAAGGAGATATCCTGGGGTTGGGCATCAAGTCTAAACACAAAGCATTGACTTTCCACCTGCACCTGAACGCAGAGCCTGCGTGTCATTTTCTGTGGTATTTTTAGTACATTGCTGTGATTTGGGCCTGAATCGTCCCCGACAGCTTGTGGGTTGAAAGCTCGAACTTCAGGGGGTCACTGCTCAGACCAGGACTTTTGGGAAGTGATTGGACCTGAGAGCTCTGACCTCACGGATGGATTAATCCAGGCTCATCACTGAATGGACTTTTGGGAGGTGTGGGAAACTGCAGGGGGTGAGACCTAGTGGAAAGGAGTAGTCCTTGGGTTGTACCTTTGGGGACTACATCTTGTCCTGACCTCTGCACCCCCCCTCTGCTTCCCAGATGACATGAGGTGAGCAGCTGTCCCCCACTAAACCCTTCCCCTAGGATACTCTGCCCCCCACAGGCCAGGTAACCTTGGACTGAAACCTCTGAAACCATGAACCAAAATAAATACTTCCTCCTCTAAGTTGATCTTCTGGGGTATTTTGTCACAGCAGCAGAATGCTAACACATACACCTGTGCTTTTACTGTGACCTGTCACATTAGGTCAGGTGTGGAATTTTTCACTCTGGGGTCATGTCAGCACTCAATCAAAACATTTTAGATTTGGAGTTTTTGGGGTTTTGGACCTTTGGAATGGGGTTGTTCTACCTGTAGCTCTATTTCTCTGGAGAACCCTGAGTCCTGCCGCAGTCCAGCTGCAGCAAAATAACCAGGGGGTGACGAGCAACTTGTGTACATTGATACAACAGGAGTGGGAGCCGTTTATTGTAGGACAGGAGGGGTATATATACATTCCACACAGCTTATCTTAATTAACATAAACTAGATACAGCAGTCAACCAATAAGGAATCTCCACACTTAGTGGCTGATGGCGTTACTTCACAAACCACTCCTTCTGGCAAAATGCCAGGCGCCATCTTGACTTGTTTACAGACCCTAACAGAGTCCTACAGACACGTACGTACACATGTGGGAGGAGCTCTGTGGGACGTCTGTAGAACTGGGAATTGATGGACTTTGGAAATGTCAGAGAGGGACTGGGATTGGTGGGGGGAAGGAAAGTGGGCTCCAGGGATGCTTTCCGCTTTCCTGTAATGTTTTCATTTTTTCTCAGAGAACAACTCTGGAAGCGATATGTTTCTCATGTTAATGAATTTTGAAATATTGCTGCAGGCAGTGGCCGTACTCCCTGATTGACCAATGACCCTATCCCTGTTTTCTGCCTTCCTAGGTCCCTGTCTTGCCATTTTTGGTCTGCGCATGACTTCCTTCTGCCTACCTCCATAAATTAATATCTCTGTTTCTCTCCTTGCATGTCCTCACTGTCCAACTTGGTCCACCACAAGCACCTCTCCTGGACCACCCATCCTCTGCCACCGAGCTAGGGAGATGAGCTTTGGAAGGTCAGAGGCCTTCCAAAGGTGAAGAACCGAGACAGTTACAGACAGCTGAGGGCTGGAACCTTGTCTTGGGATGAACAGGTAAAGACCCTGGAGCTCCTGTGTCTGAAAAAGACACTCCAAGGGACAGAATGACCATCTCTGCAAATTGTAAGAGCTGTCAGAAGGAGGATCTGATCCCTGTGGCACGGACAGTGGCGATAAAGCAAACCCAAACCGTGAAAGGCCCAGGAAGCAGAATCCAGCTCGTCAGGAGGAGGAGGGACTTGTCACCATGGAGCAACTCTGCAGTGCCAGGGGCTGACCCGCCTTGGGCCCATCTTCCCCTTGGGAGAGGGATTGGAGCCAGATCAGAAGTTTCATCTGACATCCCCACACTCAGGGGAAACCAGAATCATCCTGCAAGGACATCTTAATGCAATGATCCTCAGAAAACACGAGTCCTGTAGTTTGGATCACAGCAAGATTTTGGTTAGGCCATTAGTCAATTCTCCACCACTTTAAAAATATCTGAGCTAAGTTGACTTATAAAAGGAAAGATTGAGGGGCTGAGTTGTGGCTCAGCGGTGCAAGGCCCTGGGTTCGATCCTCAGCACCACATAAAAATAAATAAAATATTGTGCCCAACTACAACTAAAAAATGAATATTAAAAAAATTAAGAGAAAAAATTGGTTTGGGCATGTGATTTTGGAGGTTTTAGTCCAAGACTGATTGGTGCTATGGGTCTTGGGCCCGTGGCCTGACAGCTCCTCATGGTGGGGGGACACAGTGGAGTGAAACCAGTCACCTCAGGAAAGCCAGTGGGTAAAGGAGAGAAGAAGGAGATGCCAGGGTCCCACTGTCCCATTTGAGGACATGCTCCCAATGACTGGCAGACCTCCTGCTAGGCCGGGGCCAAGCTGTTACAGGGGCATTTGGGGATGGTCCAGCTCTACACCACAGCTCTTGACACTGGCCTCGACTGGAAGCAAAAGAAGAGCTGAGGACTCTGCAGGGGAGCCGAGGCCCTGGGCACCCCAGCACTGTCTGCCTGAAACGGTTCCTCGTGGGCATGGGGCTGTCATGGGCATGTGCCTCGGCAGGGTCCCACGGGCACCCCTCGGTCAGGCATGGCCACCCTGGAAAGCAAGGCCACGGAGCCCGTGGCTCCCACAGTAAGCTCTGCTGCTGTGGGGGGTGAAAACCTGACAGTGGGACAGACATTGCCTGCTCCTGTGTGTTCAGCAGCTGCTGGAACACAAGGTCGATGGTTCAATAACCTCAGGGTGACTCAGCAGGTGCCTGTGACCAGGTGACAGGCAGCGTTCAGAGTCACGGTGGTCAAAGATGGTCACAGGTGGGTCAGGAGCAGAATCCAGGCCCCTGGGGAAGAGCTCCGCCCTCACCTGGCAGGCGGCAATCTGGATGGCGCAGGTTCCTGACACCTACCTGCAGGGCTGGGCACGGAGGCTGCGCAGAGAGCCCAGGTGTGCGGTCTGCATCGCTGAGACCCATCGAGTGCAGGGAAGACAGGGCTCGGGTCTGTGCACCTGATACCAGGTGGCTCTATTCCCCAGAGGCAGGGCTCAGGTAGTAGCCATCTGCCTGCCTTGGCCAGGGTCCTGGAGTCCAGTCAGGGTGAGACTCTAGGGGAGGAACCAGGGACTCCCAGGGAGAGGGGACGAGGATGATGAGATGGCAGAGAAGCCTGGGAAAATTGGGTCAGCCTCTAACAGGATGCATCTCTGCCAGAAATGGAGAGTGAAAGTGGTGATACTGACACAGCACCCTGTTTTAGAGAGGTGACTGTGGCTGTTCCTCAGGCTGAGCCTGTGGGATTAACTATTAAATGAACACATTGCCAAATAATGATTTTGTTGTAGCGTTTTATTGATAACTAGAAAAGACCAGCTCGCAGACTCCCAGTGTCGATCCAGCAGACAGCCCAACTCCCCACCTCCCACAGGCAATTACCGGCTCCTAATTGGGTCTGAAAGCAGTGGGTTTGTATTTAAAGGTAGGAATACAGAACACTTTGTATTTTTCCAGAGGCTGCAGGCAGAAGAATTTAGTGTCCTGTGAAAAAATGGTGGCTTCCCAAGCCAGAGGACTCCTCCATGAAGCCACGTCCTTCATGCAGAGCTCTGTGACCTTGGGCATAACACGCCACTGCTCCGAGCCTGAGACTCCTCCCTTATAAATATAAATGCGTGGATGGTGCTTATATGAGGGACACAAAATCCACTCCTCCGGGGTCCAACCCACCTGAGGTGCCCAGGGATTGCTGGTGGCACTGGGATCCTCCTCCTCAACATACAGAGAGGTGATCCCCACCCCCAGTGCTCTGGTGCATGTCCTCATGGCTACTGCCACCTCTACTCGCAGTCCCTGGCATCGTATTGTATTGTGTTACCCCATCAGGGTTTCAGTACAGCCCCAGCAGCTCCTCATGATGGCAGGAGTGGTCTCCATTTACAAATGGGAATGTTGAGGTGAGCAGAGCAGAAGTGACCCACTGAGTACAGGTTGTGTCTGTCAGCTGCCAGCACTGTGGCAACATGCCTGAGAAATTCAACTTAAAAAAGAGGAAAGGTTCATTTGGGCTCACAAGGTTTCATTTCAAGGTCACTTGTTCCTATTGCTGTGAGGCCTGTGATAAGGGGGTTTGTAACAATAGAGTGTGTCACAGAGGAGGGAGGGAAGGAGAGAGAGAGAGAGAGAGGAAGGGGTGAGGTCCCCATATCCTTCCTGGGCCTGTCCCATTGACCTAACTTCCTCCCATTAGCCCTATTCTGGTCTGGCCTTGAGGTGCCCTGGAAGCTCCTGTGTAGGCAGAGGTGACATGATGGGGTTGCAGAGCGGGGACCTAATCCGTCCTTCCTGGTTTGAATGGACTGGGTGGTAACTGTAGGCGGGTGGGGCATGGCTGGAGGGTGGGTCTCGGGGGGCTGCCCTGGAAGGGTGCATCTTCCCTGTGCCACCCCCCCCCCCCTGCTTCCTGACCCTGTCCTGACTCTGAGCTGCTTTCCAGTGCTGGTCCCTCCCCCATGAGGTGCTGCTCACCTGGGCGAAGAGTAATGGAACTGCCCATCTATGGACGGAGACTCTGAAACCCTGAGACCCAAACAAACCTTTCTTCCCCTAAGTCGTCCTTTTCAGGTATTTTGGTCACCCCACCTTCTAAAGGTCCATTGCCTCCCGTAGCCCGCCAGGCTGCAACCAGTCCTTGGCTACTGAGGGGAAACTGCAGACCAAGTGACAACAAAGGTCATGCCCTGTCACAGCAGGGACCAGAAGAAATACACATAGGGAAAGTGTATTAATGTGTTTTTCATCACTATGATATAATACCTGAGGCTGGGCATGCATCAAGACAAAGGTTTTCTTAGCTCACAGTTTTAGAGTTGGAAGTCCAAATAGCCACTCTGACAAGTGTCCCTCACACGCACCACCTCAAGGTGGGTGACCACGGTGACAGGAGTGCACACCGGAGGGACGTCCCATGGTGAGACCGGAGGCCTGCGAGATGAGGGACCAGTTTTGCTACCTCCCACATGACCTGCCTCTTGAAGGTTGAGCCATCTCTCAAAACTGCCACCCCAGAGAATAAGCTCCCGACCCATGGACCCTGGGGGACACACTCTGACCACACGGGGACCATCACAGGAGGGAAGTTGGAGGAAAATGGACATGCCTGCTGAGAAGAGCAGAGGGCAGCCAAGGTCCAGTGCTCGGCCATCCCTTAGCGGGTTAGAAGCAGCAGCAGCAAATTCTGACCCCCAGGAAGGGGGGATGTGAGGGACACAGGCACTTGCCCGCTGGGGTGCCGCACGGGCTCCCCTTCCAAGGAGACCAGAAGCGGGGGCGGGAACGGAAATGGGCCACCACCTGGCTTTTCCCTGCACACCTGGAGTTGCTGGGGGCTTCAGGAGGACGTGGACCCCTTGTGCTTGGCTGCAGGTCCGGCTGAGATGGGCAAGGGCTCCCTCGGAGTCTGCCCTGGTGCAGCCCCTTCCCTCCCCAATGCTCAGAGGCAGCCTAAACCGCTCCTGGGCACCGGCTCTGACCGGGACAATCCTGCCTGGCCACCTCCTGTCTTCCTTCTGGAGTAGCCCCCGTCCCACGTGGCATGGGGCCAACTCACTCTCCGCCGAGTCTTAGGTCACACGGGGCCTGGATTTGGAAGAAGCACAGCTTTTGTTGCAAACTCAAAATGTCTCCAGTCGCTTTACCTCTCTGCTGAGTTTTCAGCCCTCTCAGCCAGGCCAGGGTTGCGTTTCCAGTCTGTGATTTCCTGAGGATGAGGGAGGTGGTCCCTGTCACTGGTGGCTGAGTTCCGAGGATGGTCCCCGATGGCCCTTCGTAAACATGGAGAACAAATAAAAACACTGAGCGCTGTCTTCATGCCGTCAGCCCTCAGCCCACTGATTCCTACTGGGTCGGAACCGGGAAGGAAGCAGGGATGAGCTGGGCCAAGCCCATCGTCTGGGAGACAGGGAGGCCAGGCCCACCACCAAGGAGCCATCTTGCTCCAGCTCCTACGGCTGGCTGGGGGCCCGAGTGCAGGGACGCCGGGCACACCCGGGGCTCTTGGGCTGAGGGTCTTCATGAAGCTGACCATCTGCAGAAAGTGGTCCAGACATAACAGCCTCTCACTCGCCCAGAGCCCCGCCAGGGCCAGAGAGTGGAGCAAAGTGCTCAGGAGCGTCCCAGGACCACAGTGGACTCTCCCTCAGCAGGCGATGCTGGGCCCCGCGGCAGTTCCACGAGGGGAACCTGCGAAGCCTCTCCTCTCTGAGCAGCCCCAGGGCAGCCCTCTCACTCTTCAGGGGTCCCTGGAGCCTCTGGCTCCCTGTTCTGCCCTCAGGGTTCGCCTGTCCTTGAGCCCCCAGGAGCGCATCCTTCATCCCTCACCTGGACACCCCAGGAGGAAAGAGGACAAGTTCCGCCAGGCCTTCTCCCCACAGCCAGAGTCAGCATGGGAGCAGTGGACAGCCAGAGTCAGCATGGGAGCAGTGGACAGCCAGAGTCAGCATGGGAGCAGTGGACAGCCAGAGTCAGCATGGGAGCAGTGGCTTTAGGACATCCTAATCCAAAGACGGGTTCTGCCACCCTCCAGCAAAGACACCTTGGGCAAGTTACTGAACTTCTTGAAGTTTCGGTCTCCTCATCTGTAACAGGGCTTAGGGGAGAAAGAAAATAAAACATGTAGAAGTACTAAGCACAGAGCCTGGCGTGAGGTAAGCATTTAACCAGGTGATAATCCCATAGAAGTTGCCTGGTCCTTAGACCCTCTGTAATCAGACCACCTGGGTGCAAATCCAGCTCTGCGCCTTGCCAGCTGTGTGCCTAGATGCAAGTTAGTCAACCTGTCTGTGCCTCAACATCTTAACAATAAGCTAACGATGAAAATGGGCTCATTTCATTGGGCCCATGTCAGACGCAAACGAGTTAATTCACAGAAAGCACTTGGGGCGGCTTCTGGCACATGAGTAGCGCTAAATAAACACCAGCCATTCCACTCTTCTTATTATCTGGTTTTAAAAATGAATTTAGGAGAGCCAGCTTCTTGCTACTGAAAGCTTTTGCGTTGACGAGATTAATGCAGGCACCAAGACGTCGGTGCCAACAGCGAGCTTATTGGCTGGTAATCTCATTTGTTCCCCTTGCTGTTTCTCCGCGAGGCCCACGGCTCGCTCAGCAACACGCTTGTCGGATGGTCTGGAGCTCGGCGGGCTGGGCATGACTTCCCCGCTGCATACTGTAAATGCCCGCCAGCAGCGGAATTACATTTGTATTGATCTAAAGAACATTTTATTGATCAAACACAGGGAAAGAAACCTTTGAAACATAAACCCATTATTTCAACAATTTGTGGCCAGGAATCGGAAAGGGCTGCTCTTACGGTCCTCTTTGGTAAGCTGGCTTTCCCAGGACAGCTTCTGGTAATCACGGGGGGCCAGGAGAGCCAGCCCCCTGAGCGGGTGGTCTAGGACCGCCCCTCTCTGTCCAGCGGCCAGAGCCTCTTCCTTGAGGCCCATCTGCAGTCCGGCTCTTCTGCCTCCAAACACCTTCCTCCTTCCCTGGCCTGGCTCCTCTGCACACAGCCTTTAAAACACCTCCCCCACCTCCACGGCCCCATGCAGGTTGGAGGCCCTGCCCTCCTCGTGCTCCGGAGGAGCGGCCATGAGGGTGGGAGTGGCCATGAGGGTGCCCGCTGGCCGGGGTCTCCCCATGAAGTCTGGTGGCTGCCCCAGCAGGTCTGGATCACAATGAGCCTTGGTGTGAGCTCCGTCTCGGAGGCAAACGCCCCCTGCCATTCCCAGAACAATGCGACTGGTGTGGCTTTGAACAGCCCCGCACCTAGGCTCTTTGGAAACGCCCAGGATTTGTGTCCAGTACCTGCCTTTGAGAGGTGAGGACCGGCCTGAGAGAGAGAAACCCACGTCGGGGGTGGCTCTTGGGGGAAAGGTTGTAAGACTGGCACACAGCTCCATGGGGGAGAATGGTCCCTCCAACAGATGGTGACAAGTCAGTGGGACCTCTCCAGGCCACAGCAAGAGGCCGGACCCCTACCTCACACCATCCAGGACAGCAGAACACCCAGAAAACTAGGGGATGGAGGGGAGGGTGTGGCTGAGGTGGACGTGGGATTTCCTTTCCGGGCATTGAAAACGTTCTGGAATTAGCAGCGATGGTCACGCATCTTGTACATACAAGAGCTGGATTTTACGCTATGTGGGGTGAATCCTGTGGCCTCTGCATTCCATTTTTAAAAAATGAGTAGCACAGACCCTGGGTGCTCTGGGTGGTCAGCTGAAGGTCAGAGAAGTTAGGCCAGGACCCAGCTGGCCACCCATCTCCGCGAGGCCGGCAGGCCTGGGGTTGTGCCAGAGGGAGGTGCGGAAGCCACCTCTCCACGCAGGGAGCCGGGCTCGCCGCAGGAGAGCGTGACTCTCACCTCACCAGGAGCAGAGCCAGGTTGCGGCAGGTTCCTGGGCCTGGCTGGCAGGTCGTGGCAGAAGAACCCTCAGGAATGGTCAGTGGAGTGGGTTGGTCTGTTTAGCAGCAGCAGGACAGACCCTGTGTGAGCCCTGTGCGAGCCCTGGGCAGGGTGTGCTGCCTGATGTGTCCCTACAGACCATGCGCCACGCATCTGCACCTTACAGGTACTCCCAGGAGGAAGGGGATTTGGCCAAGGTGACTTGGCCTGTTGCTGGAAAATCCAGGGCTGGAAGGCAGGATACCTATCTCCCTGTTGGCCCTCTCTTGTCCCTTTAGCTCACTCTGCAGATAGAACAACCAGGAACTCAGGCTCAGCAAACACCTGGGGTCCGGCTGCCACTGTAGACAGAAGTCCTCTTCCTCGTCCCTTCCATCCCTCTCCTCCTTCTCGTCTTCTTCCTGTTCCTGTCTCTTTGTGTCCTTTTCTCTGTCCCCTCCCCTCTTCCTTTCTTCTCTCACTTACTGAGACGCGTCACCTAAAGTCCCAGGAACAAGGAGACCTCTGGAGCCCTGGTCCTCAAACACCAGGGAGCATCAGTGTCGGCTGGAGGTTTTGCTAGGGCCGTGGCTGGACCCCGGCTCCAGAGACAGGTCCCGTGCTCCTCGTAGGGAGCCTGAGAACTGGCATTCCTGACGGTTTTCAAGGTGACACTGAGGTGGCCTCAGGGACCACACTTGGAGAAGCCCCAGCTCCACAGTGTCAGACATCCACTCTTAGCCTTGCGACAGGACTCTTTAGACACAGTTTCACATAAGTCACCGTCTTGCTTTCACAAGTCTCTGGGAAATGAAATTCCATGGACATACACTATTGAGATCGTCACCTGGGCCTGGATGACATCTTGTAGCTGTCAGGTGACCTGGTCCCATAGTCAGAAGGCCTTGTTCTCCCCAGATCTCTGCATTGCCAATCACATTACAGTTAAGAAACAGCCTGTGGCTTCTCGCTGCTGCCAGCAGGGCCGGGTGCCACCGAGGCTGGAGAGGCCAAGGGATGACGACCGTGTCATTGGCACCGACAGCTACTCAGCCTTGGCCGCTCTAGAGAGGCTCTCGGTTCTCCCACACCATGTCCACTCTCCTTGTGGCCTCCCCTCTCACTCTTGTTCCCTCTACAACCAGCCTTCATCAGCCCCTGTCAGAGCTGCTGCGCCCACTGCAAGATGGGATCCTTCCCTGTCCTGCCTCCTGTGTCACGACCCCCCTCTGGGTGCATCACGGAGAAGAACACAGGGTGGTTCTGGGCCCTGAAGGACTCCTGGGGCCTGGGTACAGTCTTCCTACTGGAAAGGGCAACTGAGGTTCAAGAGGGTGCACGTCAAGAAAAGAGAAACGGCCATCAGAGGTCTAGATGGCAGCAAGTTTTCTCTCCCGTGAGGCCACAGTCCTGGTGGGGAGGTGGTGGGCAGCAGGCAGCAGGGCTGAGCCGGGGAGCTGGGGTACTGAGGGCCACTCCCGGGGGCTGAAGTCGGCTCCTGGGAGGGAATGTTGCTGGGCATTTCCTGCCTGTCTTAGGTGGACAGCGAGCGTGGCCCTCTCTGGTTTGGTAAAGGCCTTCGGGCACTGAGATGAAGGTCCTGGGAGTCACCCCTGCAGGGACACACCTAATGCACCCATAGGCACCAAGAGCATCAGCTACCCCTGGCAGAATGGCGAGGCACCACCTGGAGTGCCAAGGCGGGGGCCTGCAAGAGCGTGGTGTGAGGGTCTGGAACCGTGAAGCGAGACTGCAGGAGGGGGACAAGGACAGCGCCGATGGGTGGGTTGACAGGGCAGAGCTCCAAGTCCCTCTGTGACTTGTAGGAGGATCTGCAAGGTCCACAGTGCGCTGCTGGGCAGATGCAGCCAGGTCAGGGAGGAGGGGACTGGGGCTGGAGCTTGGATTTCTGTCCCCAGTCCCTTGCATGCTCGCTCTCGCTCTCTCTCTCTCCCCCACCCCTCCCTCTCTCCCTCTCTCCCTCTCCACTCCACGCTCCTCCTGTGGGGGGGGGGGGCTCACTCTCCCGTCCATGGGCCGCCTTGACCTCCCGTTCCCTCGCCAGGCTTCCCTGCCTGGAGTCCGCATGTCCCCTAAACATGTTGTGCACTCATCACTCTAGATTCTCTGCAGGGGAACCCTAATCTCAGATGCGCTTTATTGATCTCACCGTCAACTGAGGGCCACTCTCGGGGCTACCCCCACCTGGACACTTCCAGCAAGTAATGGGTTCCGTCTGCCCCGGCCACTAGCATTGCCCTCACCTCTCTGCCTGAACTGACACATTGCTGTTTTCAAGACGCCGGTGTCCCATTCCACATCACACCTGGAAGGCGGGGACCATGTTTTCCCTTCTTTCCATCATCCCACCAACCTCCTTCCATCTAGTAGATATTGAGGGATAGACAAACTGCCACCAAGTGGTTGGCGGGCGTTGTGATTCAGAGAACAGAGCACACGGAGTCTGAGCTTGGATGAGGGTCCCTGTCCTTCAAGACATTACCTGTGTGACCAGAGACAAGTCTCCCAACCTCTCTGGGGCCCAGTTCCCCTTGTGGTAAGTAGAGGTTGGAGTCAATGGCCTCCAGGGCTGTCTGCTCCACCTCTAACAGGAGGCAGCAAGAGCCTTCTGATTGCTTACTAGGCCAACCCAGGGGAAGACGGACCTCCTCCTCCTCCCATATTCTGCTCTTCCTCCCCAAGCACCCCGAGAGGGCAGAAGCACCCCAAAGCCCAGGGGCTGGTGTGTCAGTCAGCCTTTCCTTGCTGTGACAAAACACCCAAGGAAGAGAGCTTAAAGGACGAGCGGCTCATTTTGGCTCAAGTTTCAGGCTCACTCCTTGGTTGGCTGCTCTCTTGCTTTTGGTGTGAGCTGAAGCAGAACATTGTGGCGGAGGGGCGTGGCGGAGGCCAGCTTCGGACCTCTTGGCACCCAGGAAGGAAGGGGGTGGGAGAAAGAGAGAGAGCATGTAAGGGGCTGGGGATAGGATACATTTCCCAAGGACATGCCCCCAAGGACAACCACTCCAACTCTGCCACCTCCTACACTTTCCACACTTCCCAATAGTCCATTCAGCTGCAGGATGAATCCACGGCTGAGGTTGGAGCTCATGATCCAGCACCTCCAGAGGCCCCCTGGACAAAGCCTTTGGGGAGCACTTCAGATCCTCGCCAGTCCTGGGAGGGGAGGCCTAGAGGCTGGGAGTGGCCATGCCCTTGCTCCGTGAGCCCCAGGCTCGGGAGTTCCCCCGACTCAGCTCTGGCCGCAGGAGAGCCTCTGCCCCCTCCCCCTCCCTAGTTAGTCATGACTCATTAATTGCCACTGGTGAATGAGTCTTATTCTAATTCTTCTGATCTAATTCAGTGATGTATTCAGCTAGAGCTCAGGATATAGGTTTTTGGCTTAGCTAATGAAATAGCTAATGAATTTGCATTAGTGACAATTACAGACAGGACACCTGGAAAGGAAGGGCCAATCGCAGCCCTCGGCTGATGCCACTGGCTAATGGCCCTTTAAGGAGAAAGGTGAAGTCTCTGGGCTCATCTCCTAATTCACAGGGCTGTTCTGGAGACCTGGGCCAGAGGGGGGGTGGATTGAAGATGCAAGAGGTGCTTGTTCTGTCTCTCTCTCTCTCTTGCTGCACCTTCAAACCAATAGCAGGATGTGAAAATGGGCCTTTCAAATGTAAAAATAGCTTCTTCAAAATGGGCTCCATTTTTGACCTTGTATGTAAGTGAGATTATGTTCATCTAACTAGCCAGCAAGCAGAGGTCCTGGACCCTCGATGACGACTCTCCAGGGGTGACAGATTCCTTCCCTAGTCAGACAGAGTCTGAGACCAAGGGCCATGGGGAGCCAGGGAGTGTTTAGGCTCCTCTTGGAATTCTCACTCCACCCAGTGTAGGAAAAGCTGTGGCTCTAGGGCCTCGCCCACCCTGTCCTTGCTTTAGTGACAATATCAACTGAAGGTAGCAAAACCTGGGCATAGAGCTCTGTTAAAAGCACGGAACTAAGTCAGGATGTGCACACCTGTAGTCCTGAATTCTTGAGAGGTTGAGGCAGGAGGATCTCAAGTTTGAGGCCAGCCTGAGCAACTTAGTGAGACCCTGTCTCAAAATTAAAAACAAAAAACAGAAAATTGAGGGTGTAACTCAGGGGTAGAGCACCCCTGGGTTCAGTCTCCTGTAGTGAGAGACGAAGAGAGAGAGAGAGAGAGAGAGAGAGAGAGAGAGAGAGAGAGAGAGAGAGGGGGAAAGAGAGAGAGAGAGAGAGAGAGAGAGAGGGAGGGAGGAAGCATGGAGCCATTTGGTGGCCATTGATGACCTTCACCTGTCCACTGCAAGCCAACTCCTCAACCACAGACAAAATGGGTCTGAGCAGGGCAAGGCCTAGGACCCAGGGAGGAGAAGCAGCCCCCCGGGGTTAAACCCACACCAGCCTCCCCTCCCCTGGTGCTCCCAGCATGCAAGCATCTCAGGGAGCCTCCAGGGCACCCTCTTCCAGTCGGAGGCCACAGCCCCTGAAGGACATGCAGTGACCATGCTGGGTGGGTGGGGGGGATGTGACCATGTCCCTGCTTCCTCCCTCCCTCCCCTCCTCCTGGCTCACCTTGACCTGGTGTCTCATCTTCTCTATTGGCCTCCCTGGCCTTTTCCTGGCTCTATTACTGGATGTTCTTGCCCATTTGAAGGTGACAAATGCTCCCGAGCTCTCCTTAATCTCTGTCTCTCCGAGTGCCCGGTTTGGGCCCGTTCTTCTCAGGAGTCTGACAGCTTTACACACCCGCTGAGGCTTCCTGCGTGACCCCGGGTGCTTTCCCATGGTCACAGGGAAGTGCTCTTAAATTTAAGAGGTCAGGCTGGTGCGGGGAGGGATGTGGACAGGGTGAAGAGAAAAATTATTCCTCCCTTGGGGCATCCATCACGCGCTTCCCAACCCGCGGGCCAAGGCACCGAGGAGGACGGGCCACATCCTGCCCCTCTGTGTTGCTCGGGCACTTGGTGTCACCCTGGGTGCGCTGGGGTGGCTGGAGGAGGGCTTGGGATGAGTGAATAGGTGAGTGAGCTTCTGACTGCCTTCCCAGGACAGAGGCCAGGTCAGACGGTCATCAAAACAGGCCTCAGTTTGCAGAGGAAGACAGAAGCCGAGTCAGTGACTGGGAGGTTGAACTCAGAGGTGTCAGGGCGACCTTAAGCCATCCACGAAAGAGGGAAGCTGACTGTCCCGGAAATACCAGCTCCGTTGTTCTCAACAAACCCGTGGCGTAACCTCCCCAAGTGCCCCTCTCCCCTGGGCGTCCAGTTCTAAGGAGAAGAACAGGCTCAGAAACTCCAGCAAGAAATGGGAGAACCACAAAAAGACCCAGTGGCCCAGGGCCAGTGGTCAGCAGGAGAGCCCGTGCCAGGGGGCAGTCTGACCCCCCTGTGGAGTGCACCCGGACAGCTCTGCATGCAGCCACGCCAAGCAGAAGAGGACACAGTGCCACCCTGGGGGACAAGGTGGGGAAGCAGCAGCGCCTCCTGCTGCTGAGTAATGGGCAGGGACAGGGACCAACATGGCTCACCTTCGCACCCGCTGCCCTTCCTGCGGGGAGATGCAGAGACCAGTGCAGTACTCAGACAGAGGGTGTGACCTGGACCATCAAATGGTCTGATCTCAGCCATACAGTCTGCTCAACGAACCTCTTGGCCCTTTCTTGCCTCACCCAAAAAATAGGAATAAGACTCGCATTTGGCTCCTGGGATCGTGGGAGGCAGAAACCAGATCCTTAGACATTTCGTGGGTAGCATAGGCCCGGAGGTATTCTGATCCCTGAGCATTTGGACCACGAAAGACAAGTGCCTGCTCTTGTCACGCTTGTATCCCAGCGGGAGGCAGCACACAGAGGAACCAGGTGTCTTCAGGCCGGATGCCCATGGTATGGAAGGAGTGAAGGGCTGACTCAGGGGGAAGCTGATTGGGGTGGGGAGGTGGCCCAGGGAAGACCTGAGGTCAGAGTTCAGACACAGGGACTGGGAGAGAGAAGGGCTGGGTGTATGCTCAGCCAGAGAGGCCTGCATGGCCCTCCTCAGCCAGGGAGCAGGTGACGACAGGGCGGGATGGGGGGAGCCCCCAGGGAACCCAGGAGGAGGTGGAGGGTTCACATTTTTCCAAAGTCACTCTGGATGGCAGGGTGTGGCATATGAAACAGCTCATGCCTCACGTTCATCAGGTCCACAGTTCTGTGGAGATGATAGGAAAGTCTGCAAGGTGTCGTCAGCAGGGTGGGGCACAGAACAAGTGTTACAAGAGGGGGGTTTTACAGTGCGTGCAATGCGTGTTGGCTCCTCTCTAAAGAGAGTGATCCGAGGCAATGAGGACAGAGGCCTGCTGTAGCCGCTCAGAGCCTGGAAGGGACACAGTGGACAGATGATCATAATACACAGAGCTAAGTGCCAGAGTCAGTGCGTACTCAGGGGGACATTTGGTGACTCGAGAGCTGAATGTTAGATTGAGGTGAGGAAGGGCTAGCTGGATGGAAAGAGAAATGGCAGTTCCTCCCTAAGAAGCCTTGGAGTGCACGGGGTTTCTCCTAAGTTCAAACGGTTAGATGGGCCTCCAGGGAGCTGGCCACCCAGGGAGCGCTCATGCATGGGGCAGACTTGAGGCCAAGCTAGGAACACTACAGTGTCCTGCTGGTGATGGGAATGGACCACTGGACCGTGGGCACATTGCCAAGGACCACGTTCACCTGGAGGGTGTTTGAAGAAGACAGAGGAGAGGTGGACTGACCCTGAGCCTTAGGAGGTCCTGACCACTGACCAGGCCTCAGCAGCGCCAAGGGAGAGAGAGCCAGCCCCAGGCTTAAAACACATTTTGGAGGAAAAAAATTGTCAAGACTTGACTTTTATTGAGCAAACACTCAATAATTTTTTAAATCACATTGATTAGATGACGATGGGAGAGTCAGAGGTCAGATGCAAACAAACACTCGATTAAAGCCCATTAGGGCTGTAATTATCCCCAGGTGGAGGGGCGCACTGGCTGAGAAACCCCCTCCAGGATGCCAGGAGCTGGGGAGACAGCAGGCTGAGGGGCTCGGAGGGGGACTGGAGGGCAGGGACTAGGGTCTGGGCACTGCCGCGGTCTGCGGGGACGGCTGACGCATGGCCCACAGGGTGCCGTGTTCCCTCCAGTTCTTTGCACACGACTCTCCAGGCCCCACAGGTGGCCAGCATCAGCCAGGCTGAGCAGTTACAGGATAAGGCGACAGATCCCAGGGGTACCCTTTCCTCAGGAACTGCCCCCTACCAACGCCCTCCTGGGCCTCCAGGGGGTCCCTTGGGGTGGTTCAGGTCCATCTTCCCTTTCGTGTCATCTTGGCCTTCCGAAAGGAATCGGCGCCAGACAGGGGACAGCGAGAAGGCTCCACAGCCCCTCTCACACCAGCAGCCTCAGCTCTGGTAGCTCAGAGCCCTGAGGCGATGGTGGAGACGTGGCTTCCCGGCCTTTGGGCACCTGCACCGGCCGAGGTGCCATCTTGGTTGACCCTGAGCTCTCCCACACGTGTCAGGCAAGGTCTCCACCGTCCCGTGATGACCTCCCATGCAAACAGGCCACCAGAGCAAAAGAACCCCGACGAGGAGATGGCCGCTCCCCACGCCACTCCCTGCTCTGGGCTGGGGACGGCGGTGGAAACCACCACCATGGCCGGTGCGGGCCTGGCCCCTGGTCTTCCGAGATAACTGGACCCTCAGAGGCCTAAGAAGCTCGACTTTGCTTTAACTTGAAATCTAGTTCTCCGCTCGGCCAGTGTCCCAGGTGCCAGTGGTCTGGGTGGGCATTAGGGAGAAGTTCCTGAACACGGTGCCAGCCCCTTGCCGGGCATGGCCTGGCCATCTTCCTGGCTCTGCTGGACTGCATCCTTGGTGGTGCTCACCACCGGCTCGGCAGCTCTGGGGAGAGCAAGCCCCAGCCTCTCCCTCCCATTCCATCCCCTTTGTTTTCTTTCCTTGCAAAAAAGAAATGTGCGGCCACTCCAGAAGCAAACGGCAGCAAAGGGCCTTGTCTAAGAGAGAATCCCTGCCATCACCCACCCCCAGGCACCACGGGACCTTCACTTTAGTTTTCGTTTCGCCCCTGCGGTGGCCTGAATGTTGGTGTCCTGGTGCCAAGTTCAGGCGTTGAGCCTGATCACCAGGGTGGTGGGGAAGGTGATGTAGGTGGCCTCGTGAAAGGGACCACTGCCTTCCAAAAGGAGCTCTGGGGGCTGCCGTGTCCCTTCTATCACGTGAGGTCACAAGAGGGCCCGTACCAGGGCACATGGAGCCGTCACTCTATCTTGGGCCCCCGGCCTCCAGAGCTGTAAGAAGCATCCTTCTGTGATTTATAACCCTCTAGGGTCGGCTCTCCTGTTACAGCGCCCCAGGAGGCCCCTGACTGGTGGGAAGATGGCCAGCGAGGCCACTTGCTGAGAGCTGCAGGGCCCCGTGGCCTGGGGTCAGCTTGGGCAGGTGGCTGTGGGAGGGTGGCAAGGTGTGGTACCAGCAGAGGGCAAGCGGATGTCTCTACCTCCATCCCATGTGACAGAGGGGACGAAACCCAAAGGAGCTGATGTACGGAGTCCCCGGTCACTCAGGGCTTCTCACCATGGATCTTGATGCTTTCTGCCTAGATACCGCCCAGCAGGAGGAAGTAGGGAGCCGTGACACTGGTGTTGAATTGCCTGACTGTCCAGGGCACTCTGGCTTTCTGAGCCTGGGCATGGATATCTGACCTTCCCTCCCCAGCAGCTCTCAGTCACATGACAGAGTATATGTGTTGGTGCCTCTGGGTTCATAGTCAACAGTGGACACAATTGTTGTATCAGTCAGCTTTTTGTTGCTAAAACCAGTAATACCTGACGAGAACAACTTAGAAGAGAAAAAGGTTATTTGGGGCTTGCAGTTTCCGAGTTCCAGTCCATGGTCAGCCAACTCCATTGCTCTGGGCCTGGGGTGAGGCAGAGCATCATGGTGATGGGGTGGGGGGAGACAGAGGAAAGCTGCTCAGCTCTGGGGACAGAGAGAGGGAACGGAGGCAGGGACAAAATATTAAACCCAAGGACACTTCCTCTAGACATACCCCACCTGCTGATATTACCACCCAACAATCCTTTCAAATTATTAGTACGTTGAATCAGTATAATAATTAATACATTATAATAATTAGTACATTATAATAATTAATACATTATAATAATTAGTACATTATGTTAATATAGTATAATTAACATATCACATGGCCTAACCTGCTGATCAGGTTCACAGCTCTCATAACCTAATCTTTCACCTCTGAGTATTCCTGTGTCATCCAACATAATTTTCTCGGGGACACCTCAGACCCGGACTCCAACAGCCAGGCACAGGGGCCAGCCTTTCCCTCCATGGGCAGGAAATGGATTCGAGATGGAAAATTCTATATTTGCCTACATAGCCAAGCCAGGTGGACGGGAACCACACATTTGTCTCCACATTTTCTAACACCCAACTAAAAAATGTCCTTAAAGAAAGTTTTAAGTAAGTGCATGAACCCTCCCCTTGGTCTCCCAGATGGAGGTCCCTGTGCCCAGCGCAGCGCAGAGCTGAGCCATGGCCAGGAAGGACCTGTCCCCGTGGGCCTGTCGTCTGAGCCCGACGAGGCGGCCAGGTCTTGCAGCCTTGGGCACAGGGGAGAGTCAGCTGGGAGGAGCCCTCTACCTCTGGAAGGGGGGGCCTCAGCTCACTCATGGATCAGAAAAAGGGTGACACCCACTTGGGAGCCTTCTTTGCTCCTCATCTGCACTGACATTCGTTTCTGGGGAGAGGGCAGCTATCATGAGGAACTGTGAACTGAATTCCTCCCTCGTGGGGGCCACAGTCCCTGAGAGAACGTGGTGGGGCCCCAGCAGCCTCCAGCCCCAGCACCGCCCCCCCGCCCACCAGATGCTCTGGGGACCTCTCCGTGAGGCTGTGCAGTGTCCTGGTGGTGACCTTCTCTCCACAGCCCCTCTGAGGACGGAAGGAATCATAATCCTCGTGTCCTGGGCATTGCAATCTAATAGAGGAAATCCTTACTCTTCTTTATTATCAACTAAACTAGATTTAAAAACAATAAATTCCCTCCCAGCCTTTCTATGCTACGAGTTGTGTCTCTCGAGCCATTTGTATAACTGGTAATTAGACAGCATCTCGCCGGCCAACGAGGAATGTTTATGTAGCGTCTGGGTCTGAGCTTATAGGAGCTGTGCTTCTGGTAAAGTCTCCCCTACCTTCCAGAATCTTTAAGTCTGAATGCAGTAAGGGACTGTGTGCACACAGGCAAAAAGAACTGAATGGGTCAAGCATCTCCTGGTGACTTGGGACATTCCAGCTGAGCTCATTTGTCTCAAGCATAATGAGGTTTTACTCAAGGCAAAGGGTGCTAACGGGACGGGTAAGGAGGGAGGAGGAGGGCAGGGGGCTGGAGGGAGAACCTGCTGACCCAGCCAGGCTCCTGCTCACCATACTTCCCTCCACACTCCCCCGGGCTCTGGCTGCACCTGCCCCAGCGGGCGCCTTTCTGTAATTAAGCACAAAGCTGCAAGTGGCAGACCTGCTCAGCCTGGTGGCTTCGTCTCAGGGTGGCACTTCCTGACCAGGACCTTTGGTAGCAGGAGAGAGAGAAAGAGAGAGCAATTCAAAGGACATGTGCCACCACGGCTCTGAAAATGTCTCCAAGCAGGGACGCAGGTGCCACCACCAGATGCTACTGCCACACGGGCGGGCAGGATAGCCCCACCACAGCTCCTCAGCTAAGGAGGGGTGAGAGTCAGGCACCTGTCCCCGCTCCCCACCCACACCACAGCTCCACAGGGCCATTCTCACTGTAAGGATGCCTCAGTTAGTGTCTTTGAGTCCCTGATGCTTATATCTTAAGATGGGACATCCCAGGCCACCTAATGGGGCACCAAGACCAGCACAGTCACCAACAGGAAAGGTGATTTCACTCACAGGGCTGGGGTGGGGATGTCAGGAGGAGGGGATGCACCAGGTGAGGGCCCCAGTGCTGTGCCATCCCATGGTGGCAAGCAAGGGCAGGAAGTGCCAGAGGGGACAGAAGGGACAGGAGGGGGAATGCTCTTTTACAGGAGTCCACTCCATGGTGACTAGCCCACTCCATGGTGACTAGCCCATTCTCATTGTGTCTAGCCCAATGCATGGTGACTAGCTCCCTCCCTTGGTGACTAGCTCACTCCATGGTGACTAGCCCACTCCCTGGGTGACTAGCTCACTCCCATGGTGACTAGCCCACTCCATGGTGACTAGCCCATTCCCATGATGACTAGCCCACTCCCTTGGTGACTAGCCCACTCCATGGTGACTAGCCCACTCCATGGTAACTAGCCCATTCTCATGGTGACTACCCCACTTCCTTGGTGACTAGCTCCCTCCCATGGTGACTAGCTCCCTCCCATGGTGACTAGCCCACTCCATGGTGACTAGCCCACTCCCATGATGACTAGCCCACTCCATGGTGACTAGCTCCCTCCCATGGTGACTAGCCCACTCCATGATGACTAGCCCACTCCCATGGTGACTAGCCCACTCCATGGAGACTAGCCCACTCCATGGTAACTAGCCCATTCTCATGGTGACTACCCCACTTCCTTGGTGACTAGCTCCCTCCCATGGTGACTAGCTCCTTCCCATGGTGACTAGCCCACTCCTTGGGTGACTAGCCCACTCCCATAGTAGTGGGCTAGTCACCCAAGGTTCTAACTGGTTCATGAGGGTGGAGCCCTCTGACTTGATCTCCTCCCCAGGGTCCCCTGCCAACATTTGCCCTCGATTAAGTCCCAGCCCGTGAGCTTTGGAGGAGATGCAGAAACCTCTGCATGATCCACGATCACTAAGGAAAACTCAGAAAATAGGACAAAGCAGCCACTCCACCCCGCTGCCCCTGCCCTGGAGAGCTCTGTGGGGTGGTGGCAGGCTGGGCTTTGGTGGGACTCTCCTCACTGCAGATGTCCCCAAGGTTGCCACAATGACTTGACAATCTGCATTGGACCGTGGATACTTTGATACCATCACGTGTCATGCATTGCTCCCATTGGCATTTCCTCAGTTTTAATAACTCTGCAATGTCTACCGAGCGTCCTGCAGATAGGGGGCCCTGCAGCATAGCTGAGTGCTCTTGGGTCCTCAGCTTTCACGAGCACAAGTGACACTCTGGTTCCCACTAGGCTCTCCTCTTCAGATAAAATAGTAGGCACGCTGTGACCTGGTGAAAGGCCAGGGCTCTCCTGAGACTCTCGAGAACTGTACTTCAGATCCTCCCTGCTCGGGTCTCTCTGCTGATTCATAAATCGACACTTGCTTGATAGCCATTTCTTGGGTCCCATGGTCCTCCAGATGCTGGGCTGCAACCACGAAGTCATTCAGTGTGGATGGAAATAGTCACATTCCTGAGTCCAGGAACCTTGTAGTCTGGGAATGGAAAATCCCTGGTTGAATAATCAAACAAACGAACATACAGTTTTACATGGTGGTGACACTAGGGCTTCAGGACAAGATGCTGTGAGAAAATGCTGGGGGGGTGTTCTCAGTGGGATGAGTCGCATGTCATTGAAGGCCTCTCTGAGGACACTGTCACTCCAGCTGGGTAAGCCTTTCATCTTTGTGGCCAAAATACCTGAACAGAGCAACTTGGAGGAGGAAGGGTTTATTTTGGCTCTCGGTTTCAGAGGAATCCTTCCATGACTGGGTGCAGCCCCCTGGGCCTGAGGTCCAGCAGATCATCCAGGCACAGGAATGCAGGCCAGGAAATCTGCCCAGCTGGTAGCATCCAGAAAGCAGAGGGAGGGGTGGGGAGGACCCTTCCCGGCACATCCCCAGGGCTGCATCCATGCTCCAGTTATGTCCCACCTGCCTGTAGCTTCCACCAACTCCCATAAATCCATTCAGATTACGCATCCATCAGATGGGTTAATACACTGATGATATCAGAGCTGCATGATCCAATCTTTTTGCCTCCGAAGGTTGCTGCAGAGATTTGGGTGGGGGGTGGTTCAGATCTGAACCATAATATCAGCTAAAACCCAGTGGTGAGCAGGAGTTGAGAAAAATATGAGCAGAGCAAAGCGCTGTACCTGTTTGTGCAAAGGCCCCACGCATTGACAGTGCTTGGTGCATCAGAAGCTGGAAGTAAGCCTCTAAAATCTTCAGGACTCTCCACTTGTGGGCCACGTCAGCAGAGAGCTCTAAAGAGGCTTTAAGGGATAGTGAACACTCCAAATGGAAGGTCCAGAGTCACTATGGGAAGGACAATTGTCCAAAGGGGAGTTACTGAGTGAATGAATTGATCAGAGCTCAGGTGGGTCTTCAGATTAGATATTTACGTCAGCAAGTTCACACATACCCCGGTCCTTAGTACACAGCTAGGATCTAGCAGAGGCACTTTTCTCTGTACCTCAGTGTAAGGTCCAGGGGAAGCAGTTCACTTCGAGGCAGCAGAGCCAGGAGCATATCTGCGTTGTCCTCTCTCTGGGGCATGGGGTTCTCGAGTCCTGTGTCATAATTCAACTCACAAGGATCATGGTTGCCTTTTCCTTCCAAAATACATCACCCTGGTCCACTGCTTGGATGACATGACACTGATGGGGCCCAGTGAGTGAGAAGCAGCAACCACTCTAGACTTGTCAGTGTGTGTCACGGGGGGAATAAATCCACGTACAATACAGGGGCCTCTGCCTCAAGTTACCAGGGGTCTGGTGCTGTGGAGCATACCCATACCCCTTGGTAGCATGAAGGATAAATGTTGCATCTCCCTTAACTGGAGAAAAGGCACCTACTGCACTCTCTGGATTTGGAGGGCAAGAGAGGGTGTCTGTGTTACTGCAGGCTCCAGGGACCTGAGAAGGCCAAGTCGGAGTAGGTCCCATGCAGGAGGAGGCCCTCCAACAGGTCCAGGCAGCTGTGATGGTTATGCCACATGCTCCAGCAGCTCCTGTGGTGCTCAGGTGTCCATGGCCCCTGACGATGCTCTCTAGAGACCTGGGCAGCTCCTACAGGTGAATCCCAGCAGACCGCTTTAGGGTTTGGGAGCAAAGCCTGCTGTCCTCTGAGCATAATGAAGCCCCTTTCTAGAGCCAGATTTGTTTTGCTAGGTCTTTGTAGAAACTGGATCCTTCACCAAGGGCCATCAATCTGCCCTGCGACCTGAGCTGCCCTGCAGGAAGTCTTCTGACCCCCCAGCCACACAGATGAGCACTCATAGCGGCACCCCATCATCCAATGCAGGTAGAGTGTGTGGGATTGAGCCTGAGTGTTCCCTGAAGGCCCAAGTAAGTTGCACCAAGAAGTGGCCCCAATGCCCATGGTCCCCAGGCTGTGACATTTGTCTCCCCACTACTCACAACTAGTTCTCTAGGATCAGTGGACAGAGGGACAGAGACTTGGGCCTGGAATAGAGGTGGTAACGCAAAATATGCAAGAGCCAACCCAAAGTGGACAACTACGGCACGGGAGCCCCCTTCTAGGACATCACTGAAGGACAGTGGGGAAGAGAAATCCCCCTAGTGGGCAGCTCTTCAGGTGGTGCCTTGGCTGTGCACTCTCCTTTGAAAGGGAAATGGCTAAGCATGTGATTTCACGCCCATGCACAGGTCGGAGCCAGGGGTTTGGTTGGATGGTCAGGGCCATCGAGGGAACATAATTGGAAAATGAAGGCAGAAAATTGGGTAAAATGAATGTGGATAGACCTCTCTGAAAAAAGACATGAAGATATTTGTGTCCCATTGAACACTCACCAAAGGGTGACCTCAGAAGAGGAGGACTTTAGAAACCAAGTGGACAGGTGACAGATTCTGTGGCTAGAGGTCCACCTCTTCTCCCAGCATCCCTGACATTGCCCAGTGAGCTCATGAGCAGAAAGACCGGGGTGGCCGGGATGGGGTTGTGCATGGGATCAACAGCGTGGACCTCCAGCCACCAGAGGGGATTTAGATATAGCCCCTGTGAATGCCCAGTCTTCCCACAGAGACACCCACACTGAGCCCCAATATGGCACCCTTCTCTGGGTGACCAGCCAGAGACCTGATGGCAGGTTTATTACGGTGGACTTCTTCCACTGCAGAAGGGACAGCATCATGTTTCTGCTGGGATTGGAACTTGCTCTGGGATGGGTTTCCCTTCTCTGCATTCAACACATCTGCCCAAACCACATCTGTGGACTTGAGCGGTACCCACCACCACGGTCTCCACACAGTGTGGCTTGGAACCAAGGAATTCACTTCACAGCAAAAAAAAAAAAAAAAAAAAAAAAAAAGTGCAGCAGTGGGCACCCGCTGGGAGAACTCACTGGTCTTACCAAGTCCCCGCCATCCTGGAGCCTCTGAAGGGTGGAATGGCCGCTGAGGTGGCGGTACCTTGCAGGACCAGGACAAGGGTGTCCAGGAGGCTGCATGTGATCTGAATCAGTGTCCAATAAATGGAGCTGTTTCTCCAAGTCAAGATTCAAGTATCCAAGAGGTAAGGGAGTGGGACCCCGAGTGGCGCCACTCGCGATTTTCCCTAGGGACCCACCAGCAAGATTTTTTGCTTCCTGTTCTTATGACTTTATGTTCTGCTGACCCAAAAGTCACCGTTCCAGGGTGGGGAGTGCTCCTGCCAGGGGATATGACAATGATTCTATTGTATTGAACTGGAAAAAGGCTGCTGCCCAGTACCCCATACAACCGCACTGTTGAGAGCCGCAGCCAAAGCGGCCCCAGCAAACTTCCAGCTGATTGGCTCACCGTGGCCCTAGCAAACTTCCAGCTGATTGGCTCCTCTGCGGTGATGCTCATTGGGCTGTTTCCCCGCCCTTTCAGACCACGGAGCTGCTCATTGGGGGACTCTTTTGGCTCCACCCAAGCGACCCAGCCAATCGGCCTCAAGAGCGGGGACCTAAGAGTTTTGGTTGAGGTGCTCACCGGAAGAGCCGGTGGTGGCAGTTGGGCTCTCGGGGAATTCCTGGAGAGCTCGCGTGGTGTGGAATGCAGTTCAAAAAATAAAGTTCAGTTCCTGCGTGATAAGTGGCTGGTGAATTGTGCCCAGCCAGACTGCTGCGGCACTGCACAGTTGCTACATATCAATTAATTTTTGAAAAATAAGATTTATCAGCTTTAAAGAAACAGGACTGCTGCCCACGTACCCTATGCTCTTCAGACTGAATCAACAGAGACGAGTTAGAGCTTGGCTGGGGGTTGGTCAGGACGGCCAGGGAGAACCTGAACTCCTACTCCACCACGGAGGCAGGAAGGTGTGTCTGGACGCTGGAGACCTGGCAGGGCCCCTCTGATCACCGCCTCCTGAATGGCAGGCAGTGGGAGGTCACAGCGGCACGGTGAGGGTCAGGGTCACCTCACCAGATGGAGACCCACAGCCAGCTGAGATGCCTGCAGAGGGCACAGAGAACATAGAAAAAGCAAGTAGGGAGGTGGCTACGAACGTCAGCTGTCACCGGACGATCTGATCCGGAAGTGAGAGCGCGAATCATGGTGAGCATTTCCTCTTTATTTTGCTGTAAATAAAAATGTGAGGTGTATCATAAAATATGATATTCATTATTTAAAAAAACAGATATAGATCTCATAAGATATGAGCTGTAATATTCCAGTGCCCACAAGTACAAGACAGGGTCATGAGAGATGCCCCGAGAGTTGTCCAGGGTTCCATAAGATATGAGATAAATGGGAGATATATATGTGTGTGTGGTGTGTGGTCCCAAAGTATATAATCTCTGTTTTATATACATATATATTATAGAATCTTTGTTTTCTTTCCTCTCATCTTCCCTGTTGCCTAAGACATTGGGTTTCATACCAGTATTTAAGTATTACCCATTTTACCTAGTTATATGGAAGTTAAGATCACTCGAGACCCTCTTTGTCTCAGGAAGGGATCACACCTTCTCAGTTGGGGGGAGGCATCGCTGAGTCATGTCAGGTAACCTTGCTATTGTCTTTATTTAGAGATCAAGTGCAGGTTAAGGAGATGCTTACGGGGACCAAGTGGACGAGGGGTGGACTTCTGCTGGTCAGTGTTTTGTCTGACGTGATGGAGCCGACGGATGCCCAGAGAGCTGGGCACAGGGTATGTGGGAGGCTGTTCCTGGCAGAGATCAGCCTGTGGATCGGGAGTCTGAGCAGAGAAGATGAGTGGCACCCATTCCACTGGGGCCTGCGCAGAGCCGCTTGGCAGATGAAAGGGGCACCGGGGACTCCTCTGCTGGTCAGGGACAACCATCTCCCTGGGTGCAGACACAGGAGGCCCTCACTCTCGGTCCCTTACACCTAGACTGCAATTATACCACCGGCTTCCAGGCTTTAGGTTGTGGAAGCCCCAACCTCCCCATTCACGGGCGCCATTCCTCATGACAGAACTCCTTCTGGGTGTCTTGGCCGCGTCCAGCTCCAGCTCTATCCACACCTCCTCCTTGGCTCTGTTTCTCTGGAGAAGACTGACAAATGCCAGTCTCTGAGATGCAGGGATGGTTGGCCACAGCAAGTAACATGAAGGCACATGGCATTGCTACAGGACACCAGCTGCATGATGACTCCGGTGCACCACCCCACAGATTAGGTGGTGGGGAAAGTCACCTGCTAGGATACGGGGCCAAGGGGAGGCAGTGGGGGGGCATGGATGAACTTGTAAGCCTGCCCGGGTGGTTATTCTCTGTTTTAAGACATGGAGCGCCACCGGCCGTTTTCAAGCAACAGAGTTGGACTATGGCTGTCAAATATTTCTCCCTGTCTCCCCCACACTTTGCTACCTAACCCCATGCTGTGATCACTGTCAGTGTCTAGTAAATATTTAAGGCCGGGCAGCGAGGAACCGTTTGGAGTCCTATCACCAGTGTCTTCTCAGTTCTGCCATGAAGACTTTTACTCTTGATTAATTACATCCGTTGCTTTGAGTTGTGGTGACAAGGGAATCTTTCCCGGGCTTCATTTAGTGTCTGTAGCTACCTGCTCCCTTTTAACCCTCTTCAAGGGATGCACCAGCCCTGTGCGGCTCTTTGGAAGACGCCCTCAGACAGCTGCAGACTGTGAAATGCAGATCTCTTTATTGACTTCTGTGGAATTCAACCTGCAGGCAGCCAGCCTGGGCCTGCGTGAAGTTTGTGTGTTCTCCTCTTCCTGCCACAACCACGGGAGGCTTTGGAGGCTAGCTTCTTAAAGTGTTAAGTTCAGAGAAGGTTCTAGGGAGGGATGGAAGGCTTTGCGTTTTCTGCCTTGTGGCCTTTTCTGTAAACCTCTGTTCCTGATTCATTGTTCAGAGGGAAACCAGTTATAATATCCACCCCACCCACTCTCCCCCTCTCACCGGACTTCCTCGGCCTCCTTTTTTTTGTGGCTATTTGGCCTTGATGAGATAGTGGGCTCTGGGCTGTGGATGGTATATTTATAGTATCATTTAGTTAAAGAGCAGATCCTCGAGGTAAGCACTTTTGTTTTACAGGGTTCGCCGAGGTCTTCTGTGACCGAGACATTAAAGGTTGACCCTCGGTTCAGACGTTAGCTCCGGTGTTAATGGTCTGTCCATTGAACCTACCAATGGCTGCCAGTGTTACAAAGGGATGCTAATAAATAAAAACATTATCAGAGAACAATAATTAACCTTGAATGTAAAAGTATTAACCAGAGGCAATCAATCACTTTCCCAGGCTTCGCCAATACTTAGACTGTATTAAGCGTCCCTAAAGGAGCAATTAAGAACTTAGCCCTTCTACTTCAAAAGGCAGCAACAAAGGGTCAAGCCAACATGCAAAACCAGTGGTTGCTGCGTGCGTGAGCCTAATGGCAGACATCCCCTCGTGGGTGGGGCTGCAGTATTTCTACTCAGGCAGTTCTCTAAAAGACAAATCAGTCTGCCACTAACTACACGATCCTCCCCTGCGCTGGGTAACTCTCTTAAATTTCATGACGATTGTTATTTTAGTAACAAGAACATGAGAACACATGGTCTATCTGGTAAAGTTGCTGACCATGCAGGTGATGAATGTGTTCATGGTATCTGAAAGTATGTGATTATACAGATGTCATTCATCCTGGTTAGGATTGTGAGGTATTATTAGATTAGGTGGCGATTTTAGAATTTTAAGTAAATGGAGGCGTGATAGTAACTACTGTGAAGTTCTTGAATTTTATGGAGGTGTCAATAGTTCATTCCTCTTTATAACTGAGTAAGATTCCATTGTATGGAGTATCACAGTTGCCTATTCATTCACTTGTTACTAAAGACTGACTCAAGCATTGTAGCAACTCCTGGGATTGAATATAAAATACTGAGTTTATTTATAAGTACTCATTTCTACTGAGAGAGGGGTCTATAGCCTAAATATTCGCAGTGGATATACTTCCAATATAATATTTTCATTCTGTTTTTTAATGTAAAAATCTATTATTACTTTTTAGCATCAAACGAGTTTAGCTTTTTCCATTTGATCCTAATGTGAGAGGCAAAAGTAGTTGTTATTCATTTCTAGCTTTTCCCACTTCATCAGATAAATCTATTCCACAGCAAGACTCTTCCTCCTGTCCTTGTGATCACGTCCTCCAATCTTGCAGGAAACTTCCGAAGCTCTCTCCTTCTCCACTCTTCATTATGTAGCTAAACTTGCCAGCTTTCATTTCTGCTGCCCTCGTGTCCTGTGAGACTATCCTGAAAACCTAACCCCGCTGTGGAGCCCGTCCTACACACAAGCCAGTCTGGCTGAGGGGAGGACCCCCAAACCCCTGCTTTAGTCTGGGTGTTTGGTCTCAACCCTGGCAAAATAAGTAATGAGTAAAAAAAACCCAATAGAACAGAAAGAGACCTTGTCCAGCCAGGGGACAGGGGCTAGAAGCCATTTTTGCTAGTTGCTACCAAATATTTCTCATTGTTCCATAATGTGCTTACAATAGTGGATAGTAGCTGACATAGTATTTCCCCTCTTCTCACTTCTCCACATCCCCAAACAACTCCCTGATTTCCGTTGCTAATGGTGCTGCTGGACTAGTCAAACTGTGAATGTCTCAGAGAGAGAATATTAGAATTCTAGCAAAAGGTTTGCAACCTATCTTTCATGAGACTCTTGGGGAAATCCAACCTGGCTCCTAGTGCAGTTAAGTGGATTTGTAGCTTGTAGAACCAGACCCAGTGAATGTTGAATAATGAATTGGTGGTGACCTCAGGAGAGAGAGAGATTTAGTGGTGTTCTGTGGAACTCTATCAATATTTTCTTATTACGAGAGAGCAAGAAAGACCTAGCCTGACAGTGCCGCATGTAAAAAACAAGTTCTTTGTAAATTTCATGATAAAATTAATATGATCTTTGGAAACGCATGTGCACACTTACACACACACACACACACACACACACACACACACACACACACCCCTACCAAAGTAGTGACAGGTAAAAGTAGATCAGAAGCAGTTAACCCCTTGATAGGGCTACTAAAATAATCTGCTTGGTGGACATTAGGTGAGGAAATTTTCTTTCAACAAAGAAGACTTTGAGATGATTTTCAAAGAACTTTCCATGGAAGACCCATTATGCTGTAATTACACCACTTTGGGAAAGAGCTGGACATTATCTACTATCCATGAAGGTTCTTACACCCAATACACCAGCCATTCCACTCCCTAACACACACGTGCACACGCACACACACACACACACACACACACACACACACACACACACACACACACCAACACATCTAGTAATATGGCTGCATGCACTGGAAGTCTAGGGTGCTCATGGCTGCCTCTGGGGTGGTAGTCCACACTGGAAGTTACCCAAATCTCTCCCAGAATGGCTAAACTCATCACAAAATATTCATAGTGGGACTTCAACAGCAATGAAAATAAATGATGTGTCGCTTGTGCAGCCATAGGGGGGAACCTTGTGACTCTCATGTTGGGCAAACTAAGCCTGACAGTAAGAAGTATGGGTGCCTGATGCTGCTTACATGAGATCCAAGAAAGGAGCAAAACCACTTACACCTGAGTGTGCTCACGTAGGTGGTAAAGCCATCAGTGTGAGATCTGGGACCTCCGTTACCTTCGAGGAGCAACGAGGGGCAGGGGCTGGACCACCACATAAGGCAGGTTCCTCGGTTGTTGGGAGCTGAGTGCAGCTACCAGGTGTTTGTATTTAGATATATCATTGTTATATAGATATGTTCCATGTACATTTTCATATAAATGCCATATTTAATACCTTTTAAAAGTTTTATCTAAGTTCTCCAGATAACGAACTCGGTCCAGGATGGTTTGAGTAGTCATTACACAGTGTGATTTTATTTTTATTTTTGCTCATTTTTAAGGACCCATGAGAATTGGGCCTGCTCATGGGGTAGAGTGTGGTGTTTCGACACGTGCACACACTGTGTAATGACTACTCCATGACTTAGCATATCCATCACCTAGAACAGGGATCATGTTTTGGTGAGAACATTCAAAACTCTCTTCTAGTTATTTAGATACACACTATTGCTCACTGTGGTCACCGCCCTGTGTCCCTGACCACCGGAACATATTCCTCCATAGTTTTCTCCCTGTGGGCTGATCCTTCCCCAGCCCTGCCTGCCATTCCCAGCCTCTGGGAACCAAGTTCCACTCTGTGCTTGTGTGAGAACAGTGTTCTTAGACGGCAATAACGACTTGACCTCCCTCGCTGCCTCCCACTGGGCCAAGCAGCCCCTGACCACTTGCCTTTGATTCTCCCACGTGCTCCCCTTGGTTCTCAGTGCTCCTAGACCTCCATCTCAGCGACTCCCCACCCCACACTCCTGCGTCTCCTGAGCCTCCCCCAGCTTCCCGTCCCCTCTGAGGTGACAATTTGCTTCCTCGCTTTTTGCAGCCCTTCTGTACAGCTGGGGGTCAGCCTGCCTGCTGGGGATGGGGATCCTCAAGGTGACCTTACACAGGTCCTTTAAAAAAATGGTTGACTGGGCCTGGGGCTGGGGCTCAGAGGCACTTGCCTTGCCCATGTGAGGTGCTGGGTTCAATCCTCAGCACCACATAAAAATAAAGAAAGAAAATAAAGGTATTGTGTCCACCTACAACTGAAAATATATGTTTTAAAAATCTGATTGACTTCTTATAATCATTTTCTTAAAGCCAACATACACGAACATGATTTAAGGATAAGATGGGAACAGATGTCTGCTGATTTCCTACTCTGTGCTAGACATTGTTTTAGGCCCCTGTGGACCCCCACCCCACGGGATGGGTGGTGTTGTCTCTGGCTTGTGAGAGGAAACTGAGGCCCAGAGAGGGCTGATGATTTGCCTGGACTCACTCAGATATTGATCGAGAGAGAGAGAGATCTGCTGGGCTTGGCTCCAACACACAGACTCTTTCCACACCATTATGCTGGAGAACTGGGGGGCATGATATATTGAGCAGACATGGAAAAGTAAATATGTCACACTGTAAACATCAGTAAAGTCAGGTGTTTGTCAAAGCAAACAGACTCTAATGCGAGGTGGCGTAGGAGAGCTCGCTCCGTCTCTTACGTCCACACTACCCTCGAGTGAACAAGGTAATTATTGGTCGAGGCAAACTCATGACATCTGCATAACTCATTAGCTCTTATTTGTTTAAAGTCAGATGGTGTATGACAAAAGAATTGGTTCCAGATGTCAAGCCAGCACAAGAGAGCTTAATAGCCTGTGTGTTAGAAAAGCCCCATGCAGGCAATCATGGGAGGTCACCGAGGCAAGGAAAGCGGCTCATCCAAGCCAGCGGAGCATCTCAGAGGGTCCCCACTCTAGTACAGGGATGTCTCCACATCCCACTCCCCAGACCACTTTCCTGTCCCACCTCGGCCGTAAATTCTTTGCCCACTATTCTGAATAGGTGTGTCTTTTCCATTTACTGAACTTAAGGCATTTGAAAAGACTATTGAGATAACTTCCTTTTAGGGTTTGATGCTGGAAAAGCATTTTACTGAGAAAAAAATATGTATATATATATATGTGTGTATTTCTCATTAAAGTATGAGAGGTGGAAACCACCACGAATCTCATTTTCATAAGCTTTAGCAGAAAAGAAAATCAAACCTGGGATAATTCTCCAGAAATCACCATCTTTGCTTTTCCAACAACCTTTGTTGAGAGATGAGAAAGTCGTCTGTCCATCATCACGCCGTCCCAACCCACCCCTGTGCTCCGCTTCTGTGGCAGTACATGGACGGTCATCCTGACTTTATGGTTTCAAGTGCTGTTTGCCACATATCATGTCCCAGTGGTCCCCTTCCTTTGAGGTTGACCTTGAACCCGTCTTTACTTTCCCGAGCTCTCCTTGGGACCTCACCTCCTTGGTTTCCTTGCTTGACACTGTTCTCCAGCGAGACTTCGGGGAGGAAGTGCCCATGTGACCCTGCTGGCCCTTCAATGTACTTATCAAATCCCTGCTGTGCTAGCTCCAAGAGTCCCATCTCTTGGGTATGTGCAATAATCACAGCTCCTTGAACCCGGAGCCCCTATCTCAACACCTCAGACACCCAGACTCCCACATCTCTCTCCTTCTCTGTCTGGGTTCAGGGTGGCTGGTAAAGTTTTGGTGTTACTGGGTGTCTCTCATCCCTCACCAGCTTTGTGACTTGACTCTCTTGTCATTCTTATACTTTTTCCTTGATTTCCCCAATTTTGCCAGAACCAGGAGAGAGACTCTACAAACTATGCTCTCAGCTTGTTAATAACTGCCATGGGGAACCTGGATTCTTCCATTAATACATAGTTTCTTACACAAAAGAAGTTGGGGCCATTCCCAAGAGTTGGCTGGACAATCACTCTGGCACCTCCCCAGGTCGATTGTCTTCTGCCATCAACATAGACCAAGACTTCAATCCTCCCTGCACCAGGGATGGCTTTTCCTTCAGCTATCATTGCCCAAAGGTTTAGCAGTTCCTCTTCAAAATACAACCAGCTACTCTGACCTCCTTAGGTGTGGGTGGGCGTGATGGGTGGAAGCCACCTGAGAGCAAGTAGGAAATGGTGGCCTCCCTGTGGGACACACAGCAGTGTCCCTCCCTTATCCTGTGTTCTCTTCTCTCTCCTTGGGAGGGTGGTCATCCAGAGAAGAGAACATGAGATCCCCAAGGCCTGGAGATACTTCCGTTTTCCAAAAAGAACCTAAAATGGCGCACCTCTTATGGAAAGTGATCAATAAATATTCGTGGTTGGAAACGTTCACTTTTAGAAGCATCCGTGATCTTTTTGTCTTTTGGAAGCAGGCGATAAGAGAAGGAAGGGGCAACTATAATGTCAGGGTAGCGTAGAACTCAGGTAAGTGGCCACTCCAACGGGATTAGGCCTCCCTGGCTTTCCAGTCCAGTCTTGTTGGAGCTGCCTGCCTCCCTGGGTCTTCCAAAGGTCAGACATTTGCTAACAGAAAAAGGCAGTGACCTCCAACTAGGATCACTCAATACTGCTGAAACCTCAAACGGTTTGTGTCGCTGACCTTCCCCCAATGTCTGTCAGCTCAAATGCTTGTAAATGTCTCCCACCTCTATAGCCCAATTGCCTCCTGACATCTTCCCTCCCATCTTGAATTCTCCAAGCCCAGTCCTCTGAACTCAGCCAGGGCAGAGGTGTTACTCAGGCCCCAGGATCTCTGTTCCGCTTCAGCTGTCTGAACTTCCTGTGCTCAAGGCTGACCCTCTTCTCCTCCATCCTCTCCCTACAATTACTTTTTAAATCAATTCCGTCCTTTGCCAACACCATGCCTTTCTCAGTCAGGTCAAGCTAAATGCTGTAGGGAAAAAGGATCCGTGTCTTAAACCCAAAGAAGTGTTATTCCTCACTCAGATCTCAGCCTGAGATGGCTCGGTGGGGTCACGTGGGGACCTAGAATCTATTGCCCCCTAGGGCAGTGGAGATTCCATTGGATATTCTGCAGGTGGCCAGACACAGGGGAGGAAAGGGGCCGGGGGCACCTTGCAATATCTGCAGTCTCTCCATAGCCCATGCCCCGTGTCCAGAGCCAGGCCACAGCCTCGTCACACTGCAAAGGATGACCACGCAGTTTCCTCTTCCTCTGTGCCTGAGAAAAGGGGATTGACGTACAGATGTCTCTGCCAGACCCAAATCATGGGACGTACTGAACAGTAGCTTATATTACTCTTGCAAATTCTGGGATTGTTTCCTGTTAGAGGGACTAGGCTAGAGGAAGAATGGGGCCCATTTGATATTTGGAAGTCCATTACCCAACAGTAGGTTGGTTAGCAGAGATTCAATTGAAAGGTCCAAGTCTTTAACAATACTCATAGTTACCTTTGCTCTGTACCAAGCATGGTTCCAGAGGCTTCTCATTTTATCTCCTCCTCACACACCTCTGAGGGATAGGTACTAGTATTGTCCCTGTTTATAGATGAGCCAAGAGGAAAAGAGAAGTTGGATAACTTTTCCCAGATTGCACAGCTAGTGAATGGCAGAGCTGAGATTCTCCTTTGATAGTTGCACTATTTTTTATATTTTTAGGTTTGTAGCATTTACATTTTGCTGTTTGAAAGTGATGTGCTCTGCGGTATTGACGGTCCGTGACCTACAATGGTTGAAATCCCAGTGAAACCATCCTCAGTTGGAAACAGAATTGCCCTAACTTTTCCAGCCTCCTACCTTAGCACCACGGTGTGCCCTCTAGTGGCGGAGTGACTTGACAGGGAGCTGTGGCTGCCCTGCTGCTGTTGCGCTGCCCTTGGAGACAGGGTCACACTAAATACCACAGCCCAGGGATGGATCAAAATTCCAAATCCAAAGTATGGTTTCTACTGAACGCAAATGGCTTTCACAGTAAAGTCAAAAGATTGTCAGGTTGAACCATCGTAAATCAGGGCCTCTCTGCAATTAGCAGTTTACAGAAGAGCTAACAACTCCCACTCAGGGAAGTCCACATGCTCCCCAGCTGCTAACATTTCATGGCTTTTCCCATATCTCCATCTTTCCTCTTTCACCTCTCACACTAGTTTTTTCCTCCCTCACTTGAGAGGACCCTCTAGACATGAGACCCTCTCATTTGCTAATACTTGGTGTGTATTCCCTAACCAGCCCTCTTTCCTACTGACCCCTGTGTGGTGAGAGCCTCTCCATCAGGGAGCCGACATTTCTACAACGCTGACTTCCACTTAATAGACCCTATTCTCAACTACATCTTTTTTTTCCTTTGGGGCCCAAGATGCCATTCAAGAACACGCACTGACTCTAGTCTCCTAGTGCCCTCCATCCTGGACAAGTTCTTCCATCTTCCCTGTCCTCAACCATATTGAAGAGCCCAGGCCTCACATGCTTTGGGACAACTCTCAGTGTGGGTCCCTCTGACAGCTCCCAGTAGCCAGATTTGGATTATATGATCATGGCAGGGATATCACTGAAAATAATGCTATATTTCTCTCAGCATCAGGGGCACAGTGTCCACCCATGCTACCCAGCATTGGTGATGCTAATGTCAATCACCGAGTCATGCTGGCATCTCCAGGTTTCTCCACCATAGAACCATCATTTCCCCTTTGCAATTGTTTTTTATTTGGAGGGCACATTCTGAGATCATCTACTACCTACCTCCCTTAGTATGCTTGAATCTAAGCTGAATCAGTGACCATCGTCCACCATGTCCAATGACCCAATCAATGAACACTCTTGTGTTTAGTAGGTGGAATTTAGTGTAAGAAAGAGTCCTTCCTTATTTATTTTTATCAATGTGGACTTAGAGATTCTTAGTTTATTCACTGGGTGAGAACTTACAGCACATAGCTCTTATACTCTGTTTGGAAACCAAATTATAACTTTGTCCATGGCCAGATTGATTCCTCGCTTAGAGCCACTGTGGCCAGCATCATTTTTTGGTTGGTTGATGTTGATCATCTAGTGTTTCTTTAACAAGATTCCTTGGGATTTGTCTTCTCTAAGTCATCACACACTTTAAAGTGGTTTCCTTTCTTCCCCCTCTAACAGCTTTATTGAGTTAAGATTCACATGGCGTGCAACTCACTTGTTTAAATTGTCCAGTTCAACACTTTGTAGTATATCCAGAGTTGGGCAACGAGGGCCACAATCCATTTTAGGACTTTTTTGCCACTCCAGAAAGGAACCTAGTGTAGAACCCACTCCCCAGGGCCCCTGCGTTCCTCACCCCTAGCTCCAGGCATCCATAGATTTTTCTATTCAGGACATTTCATATAAGTAGAATCCTACAATCTACTACCTTTTTTGACTGACGTCACTTAGCGTAATGCTCCACAGATTCATCCTATGTTGTAGCAATTATGAGTTTCTTGCTCTTTTACGTGGAATAATATTCCTTGGCACAGATGTGCACAGTTGGTTCACTATCACCTGTTGAGGGACATTTGGGTTCATGCAAATGTCCTCTGCCTTGAGCTCTGGTGTTTTAAAGGGCTTCTTAGACTTTTCTTTACTGAATGAAGGTCTAGTAACTCAGGTCCCGGGATCAGAAAGACCCTGTTTTCCTCTCTGCTCTTCCCCTTGCCGCCCACCCTGTGCCGCCCCCTTCTTTATCCTTGAGGAGTTTCTGGGTAGATCCTCGTCTTGGTTTGTTTTATATTACAGTTTGTCTTCAATTGAAATGAGGGTTTTTTCCCTGGTCATACCATTTATGTCAGCACTCCACGCTGGGAGGGCCGGGCGCTACTCCTCAGGCTGTCACCCGTCTTGACTGTTCTTAAGCACAAGGAGGAAGAGACTCTGGCACTGTGGCTCCTGTGGTTGTCTGGGAGGCCTGTGTCCTAGGGCACTCCTGATATGATTCCGTATTGTCATCTTGCACAAAATGCACCTCACTCCTATAATCAGGAAATCAGCACATTTTGCGAAAAGTAAACGGTTTACCTGCCCACGATGGCGTGCAAGCCAGACTTGGGTGCAGGGGAGCAGCATCTGGAAGCCAGAGCCTCTGCCGCACTTGACGCCGATCGATAGTGACAGGACAATTGAGGGGCCAGAGGGCTCGGACCTGGCAAGGCAAGAGGAGCCCTGTGGTTAAAGAAATCGCCGGATTCAGCTGCAATGATCTGGAAGCCAAGCCTGACAGTGAAAATCCCAGGCCTCCGTGGGGATTGTTAGAGTGATTATAATCCTCCTGTGGAAGGAAGCGGAGCCCAGAGAGGGTGGGCCCATTGCCTCTGGTCTCTCTATGGTGAAGAGCCGATTGGATCTTGCTCCTGTAATTCCACATCCCAGCCTTCCTGCCTCCTCTTTAGCTCCCCAGCTGGGGTGGCTCCGTTTATGGTAATGCTGTTAACCAGGAGAGGGAGGACCAAGGAGGGAGAGATAATGAGCTCAGTTTGGGACACAGTGAGTCACTGTGCATGTAGCACTAGAGTCCCGGCCGTTGGAGCCGCATGGAGAGAGAAGCATCATTTTCTGTGAAAGTCCCCTGTTCCTGTCACCTCACTCCTGTCAATCAAACGAGGAGAGAAGATAATATTTCTAGAATCCAGCTGGCGGCTGTCTCTCTCCCAGGATGAAACCACCTCGTGCAGACGCCTCTGGGGTCTCAAGGAGACAGGGCCCTGGTGGTGCCTGCTCTGTGTCACATCCGTGGGCTAAATGGCATCAGAGTCATTTCTCGGCTTCGGGAGACTTTCTCAGCATCTGTTCTGCTCTGGGCTCTTGGGTCGGGGGCACTGCAGGCACGTGGTGGGTGGAGGTGGGGTGGGGGAGTGGTGACAACCTTGATGAATTATCCCAGAACTCCAAAGAGTCCCCTTCCCTGATGTGGCTCTGAACGAATGGCCTCAGGGAGCTTTACCAGGGCCAACTTCTCCCCTTAAGGCTGACCAGCACAACATCCAGAATCATTCTCTGTGCACAGACTGTTTTGCCAAGCTCCATCGAGGGAAGGTTCCAACAATAACAACAAAAATCCATCCTGCTGAAATGCACCCCGCATGTGCTGAGCTTTCTGCAGACGAGGCAGGGATGGAAATGCAACCCCACTCTTGCAGCTCATCTGGATCCCCACAGTGACCACGTGCCTCCTCCTATTTCTTTGATAATTCTTCTTCTTTTAATCGAGACATACGACTTGTCCACCTTTACAGGGAACCGTGTGGTAATTCAATGCCAAGGTAATGTTGAAATCAGGGTAGGAAGCACTTTCCTCTCCTCGAACACGAATCGTTTCTACATGGGTGGGGGGGGGACTTTGACTCTCTAGTTATTTTAAAACCTATGATAGATTATGATGAGCAGCACTTACCCCACAGTGCTGTGATGAACAGGGCTGGCTCCTAGGGAACTGGTCTGGGGCTCCTTGCCCGAGCCTCTCCTTATTTCTCTTGGAGACAACAGGATATACCTGTGTCTTGGATGTCTTCATCGTTGTATTCAATCTGGGTTCAAATTCAAACTCTGTCTCTTATCCATTCTGTGCCCTTAGGTTAGTTGGTCTCTGAACCTAAGTTTTTTCCTATGTGAAATGGCACAATGCCAGTGGCTCAGGAGGCTGAGGCAGGAGGATTGTGAGTTCAAAGCCAGCCTCAGCAACTTAGCAAGGCCCTAAGCAATTCAGGGAGAACCTGTCTCTAAATAAAATACAAAGAAGGTGGGGAGGGGCTGGGGATGTGGCTCAGTGATTAAGTGCCCTGAGTTCAATCCCCAGTACCCAAAAAAAAAAAAAAAAGGAAAGAAATAAAGAAAAGTTGCAAAGCCATAATACCCATCTCCAGCATTCCCATGAAGGTCCTGTTAAATAGGCGATGCATGAAACACATTTCACAGAGCCTGGAATGTAGCAGCCACTACCAATATTCTTCTGCAGAACCCGATGGACACAATTTCCCACAATCCTGCGAACACTGTGCTCCTCCATAAGCCTAAAGTCTTGTACCCAACTCCAGTGCGGCACTAGCTCTTAGGAACGGATGTGGCAGTCAAGATGCATTGTGGCACCTTCTTCCTCTCTTCTCCTCAGCTGTGCAGATAACCCTAACTCTAGCATTTCTGCAAACAGAGCCTGCCAACAGCACAATGCTGATGTGCACAGTGGGAATCCACCCCCGTGGAGCAGAGAGAGCAGACTCCACTAGGTGCCAGCAGCTAGGACACAGCAGCGTCCTGAGGAGGGATGAATCGATCACCTACTACCCACCAAACGCCACACAAGGGCTTTGCAGCTTTGCTTCCTTTAATTGCTTCCGTTCATTCTTCTCTGCACCCTCAGAAATGTTCTTACCCGAGCCAGCTGAGGCGGGCTGGGCTGTGCCGCAGCCAACACTGTCTTCTTCCCCCTCTCAACTGACTATGTGCCTAACTGTAGCTCAGCCAGCAGTGTAGCTCACGTCTCCATGGCCCATGACCCAGGCCACAGAGCTGGCCCTGTTCAACTTCAGGGTCACGGGCGGGGGGGTGGGGGTGAGTATGTGCATCGCAAACGGGCCACCAGCTGTCATCCAGAGGAGGCATGGGTCTGGGCGCTCACAGTTCATTGTCCAAGTGTGTCACCCAGGCAAGCCAAAATCAAAAGAGACAGGACAGGGTGGGCATGTGTGACCCCCGACCAGTGCCCGGAAGTAGGGGTGAACAGCTCTTATTTCCTTACAAGGAAACGGAACTCTTCGGCCAGATGTTGAGGAGCTGCGTTGGGCTGGCTGACCTGGATCAGAGCCTCGCCCACATTTGTCTTTTCAGTCTGCTTGTTTCTGGGGTCCCCAGGAGGCTAGGCGTTAGGGGTCCACAGGAGACCTGCTTTCCTCTGGACTGAACAAACATAACCAGGTTGCCGTTTGTGTGTCCAATTCCGGTGCGTTGACTTCTAGCCCAGCACTCTCTCTCCAGAACCACAGGAGGAGGTGGTTGGCCAGGTCCCAATAACACCAAGAAGCTGGCCTTTGTTACTGGGATGTGGCAGAGATCGCCAGACTGACTATATCCGAGTGCCCGAGGATGTCACTGTTGGTTGTCCACGAGGACTTGCTGGCCCAGTTTGCTGGGCAATCTCTTTCCATCAAGGCAGAGCGCTTCCTCGTTGGCTTTTGGGGCGATGATCTGCCTCTTGCGTTTGTTTATGCTGATGTTGGGATTGTCATGAGGAGGTCATTGAGACCCCATAGCCGAGTCACTTTGACCATAAGAGAGTTCAGGTCGCCTTCCAGCTGCTCTTTCCTGGTACTGGGAGTTCTGATGATTGGGTTGAACTCTCAAATGAGATGAAGTAGCACTTGGTGTCTCAGGAGCTGGGTTCTGCCTCCTGCAGACGACCCGTGGCTTTCCCGCTGCATGGAGACTGCTCAGGACTTCTTCTCTGACTTCTTCTCTGATTCAGGATCTGGAGAAGGTTTCAGGCAAAGCAGGATGAAAACCTATCCAGGAAAGGGGAGAGTGCCGCGGGACACTGGAGTGAGCATTTCCTGCCTCGGTTTCCATTTTGTAACAACTGATGGCATTCTTTTTATATTGAGGTGACTCAAATCTGTAGATGCAGATATTCCAAAGGAGAAGAAAACCACCATGAGAACACAGGGTGCCCAAAGGGAGGTGGCTGAAGAATACTTCGCAAAGACACCCTTGGGAAGGGCAGCTACCAGGCTGAGTCCCCTCCCCACCCAGAGGAGGGGAAACACGGAGGGGTTCACAGCGCCACTTGGAGCTTCAAAATGTGTCCCCTGCTTTCAGGAGACACAAGGAAACTCATGTCTGAGAAGGTTCAAGTCATGCATGGACTGAATCAGACCCCAGCCCAAGGTGCCTCCCTGTGGTGGGGGCTGGGGTCTGCAGGGCCTGGGGACACAGGACCAGATACATCCCCCATAATTAAGAGAAACCCCCACCATATCTGTAACACATACATTTCTCTTCTTTTCCAAGCGTTTTACACAGGATATCAGCACAGACTTCTGCAGAGGGCATTGGGGTGTGTGGCTTCCTCTTTTTTGTAAATGCCAGGTTTGCAGAAATAAAGCTTGTAAAACCTCTGTCTCATCCAAAAAAAAAAAAAAAGGAACAAAACAGAACTTGTCATGTAAACCTTCAAACCCTCCTCCCACTGGGTGTTAAGTTCAAAGAATTTCCAGACTCAAGGTCCAGAGAATGCTTTTTTAGGCAATAGCCCCTCTGGATCTTGCAGCCAATAAACCTGCTTCCTGAACATTCCTCAGCCTCTTCTGTCCTACATTATTTCCATGGAGCCGTGGGGGCTACGCTGCAGGGAGAGGAGCTGTGCTGTGTCCACCAGGCTGCACGGAAGGACAAGGAGACTGCAGCAGGAAGAGGCCAGAGGACAATGGTAGATCTCCAGGAACTGAAGACTAGGAAATCGCAGAGTAGATACATCCACTGGGTCCAGGAAGAGGCACGGTCTTTGAAGACAGGCCACAGGAGAAAGCATCAACTCTAACATCAGAACAGACCTGAGAATGAGTCCAGGGAACACCTGCCCTGCGCCCTCTATCTCCTCTGAGTTGTGCTTCTCCAACAGAACACCACAGACTGGGCCATCGGTGAACAGACCCACACTGGGCCTCGGGTCTTGGAGGCTGGGAAGGGCAAGCTCAAGGGGCAGTCTCTAGGGAGGGCCTTCTTGCTCATCATCCCATGGTGGAAGGCAGAATGGAAGAGAACACACAGGCAGGAGATGGGGAGGCCAGACTCACCCCTCACAACTCATCCCTTGTGAGGACATCAACCCATTCCCACGAGGGCAGATCCCTTGAGACCAGGTCACCTCTTAAAAGTCCTACCTCTCAACACCACTGCACTGAAGGTAAGTTTCCTACACATGAATTTTGGGAGACACATTCAAACCATAGTGCCCTCCACCTGGAGGCCCCCAGAGGCTGCAAGTGCGTGGCTCTGGGAGGAGAGGTGGGAGGGGGTAGAGAGAGGGGGCAGCATAAAGAGGAGCTTAAGAAAACTAACCAGCCCACCCCTCCTTATTTAGCAGGTTTATAGCCACGTTTGGAGTCTCTTTAAACTATGATGTGGACATTCTGATTTCTGAATCTATCTATCTGTGATTTAAGGTAACTTTGGGATATTCTATGATGTAAGAGACAGAGGGGATTTGCCGGCAATGACAATCTTCCCCCAGGATAAAGGATCACTTGATGGGACGTTTCAAGGGGCATTGGAACACAGAGTAAGGTCGTCATGTGACCGCAAGCCACTTGCTCTACAGGTCACCACAGGGGCTGGAAGGAGGAGGCACAGAATCTGGTATGTGCTTCCTAAATCACCTGTTATGAGTTCCATATTCTAAAACAGGAAGACCAAGGGAGGGACTTGAGCTGACACTTGGAGTAGAACTTGGAAAAGGTGGAGAAGGATCCTGTCACCCTGGAGGGACAGAATCAGCAGGAAAGTCCTGAAATGAATTTAGGAAAGTCCTGAAATGAATGAGGAAAGTCCTGAAATGAATTTAGGGCACTGGTCCCCAGATGCAGATCACCTGCTGTGACAAAAACTTGGAGTCCTCACATGCAGGCCCTCGGAGAGACCCCCACCCCAGGAGTCTTACAAAAAGCACAGAAGTCAGTCACCAGATGCAGGCGGGGTTTGGGTGGAGTTTACTTTGGCAGACTCTACCCAGAAAAAGGTTAAACAAGGCCACCTGTCATCGCAGGACTATTAACAATGTGCTGTAGGTTTGGCTGGAAAACCAGGCTGAAATACATAAACACTATTAAGTCTAGTGGAGTGGAAAACACACCTAGAGGGGAGATTGACTTCAAGAGCCTCCGCTAAACACAGTCCCGCGCCGTGGAATGACATTCGGTCAACCGTGAACCACGTGTGGGATGGTGGTCCCGTAACCTTATAACGGAGCTCGGAAAGACTCCCATTGCCTGGAGACGCCCTTGCCCTCCTGTGACCAGACCTGTGGTGTCTGTGCAGGTTTGCAGCCGGGAGCAGTAGGCCATACCTTGCCAGCCAGCTCTATGGAGGGCAGTGTCCCCTAGGTTTCACCTGTGCACTCTCTCGTGTCCACACAACGCAGACATCCACTAGTGGCACATTTCTCAGAATGTATGCCAGTTCAGTGATGCAGGACTGGTGGTTTGCTTGTTTGATGGTTTGTTAGCTTGTTTCAATTATAAGGGATCATCTTATTCTCCTCTAAAGTGTTCACCCTCTCCAGGCGCAGTGCTGCACACCTATAATCCCAGGAATTGGGAGGCCGAGGCAGGAGGATTGCAAGTTCAAAGCCAGCCTGGGCAGCTTAGCAAGACCCTAAGCAACTTAGCAAGCCCCTGTCTTAAAAAATAAAAAGAGTTAGGATGTGGCTCAGTGGTTGCGTGCCCCTGGGTTCAATCCTCAATTCCAAAAACAGCAGCAACAACAGAGTCAACTCTCACAACACCGTCAACCTACAGCCTCATCTGGGGGTGATTCGATATGTTTTAAAACAGGTTAATGGTATTGATCGAAAACAGTAATAGTGCTGGGTTCACGTAGGCCTGGGGCAGTGGGATGCCCAGACTCACTTCTGGCCTTCAGATTGCAGGTAGCCAGGTCCATCAGGCATGGCACTGACCCCAGAGCTTTGTGCTGCTTCCGGGAACCCCCCCACTCCACGACTGAGGTCCAGGTTTCAAATCGTGCTTGCTGGGTTCTGGGCAGTTCTGTGGATATCTTCTTAGGTAAAGTGGCTTTGGGATGTTGAAAGGACGCTGGGATTGGAATTCACTTGGTTCAAATTTTGATGGACACAAGCTCCGTGACTGGGCACCTTGGGGGACGGGGCTGATTTCAGCAGGGCCACTTCTGAATGTTTGTAGACTTACTCTGAGGATGACATGGAGCTACGTGGACCAAACCTCAGGGGCGGGTTTGGTGCTTTACAGGTCTTCTTCTATAATTGGTCCCTTAAGGTCTGTTTTGATGTTCAAGTAAAAAAACAAGAACCCTGGGATTTCACTACTAGCTCACAAAGTCAACCAAAACCATTGTGTTTTTTTTTTTTTTTTTTTTTTTTGGTTATTAGGGACTAAACCCAGGGGTGCTTAACCACTGAGCCACATACTTAGTCCTTTTTTATTTTAGGACAGGTTCTCACTAAGTTGCTTGGAGCCTCACTAAGTTACTGAGACTAGCTTTGAACTTGAGATCTTCCTGCCTCAGCCTCCCAAACTGCTGGGATTACAGGCCTGTGCCCCTGCACCAGGCTTCAACCAAAATTCTCTAATAGGATTCTGTCGATTCCAAGTGGATGGACAGTCAATCCCCAGCTTAGTGCAAATCCAGAAAGTATCAGTGGTATCGAGTCCAGTTGCTTTGAGGAGACCTCACATCCACCCCACGTCAGATGGCATGTGGCACTGTGTTTATAAACACGAAAACCAAAGAAATATTTTTGGAAGTTGGGTCTCTACTATTTTACTTCTTCTGCCTGGAAAACAGCTGACTTAAACACTCTGCTTCTCATTCTCTTGTTCCAGCTAAAGGTTTGTCGAGTGAGCCACTGAGTGGGTAAAGTGCAGCTTAATAACGGGATGTTAAAGGAGAAACCGTCGTGGACCTAATGAGCAATGCTGTTGTATGTGAGTTGTATGTTGTATGGATGGACAGTCAGTCCTCAGCTCACGAGAGCAGGGGGCTGGAACCTTCCTGTGGAACCAGCAGCTACTTGGGGACCTGGAGCACCCACCCCCAGGTGGCCTCTCCAATGTGGAGGGTGCATCCTGTGTGCAGTTCTGGAACCCGCTCTGTCGGGGGAGCTCTCCCGCGTCCCCCTTGGTGGACACTGGGCTGAGTCAGCTTGGCCAGGGTCTCCATGGGCTCCCAGTACCTGGAGGATCTCTGCTGAGCTTTTGTCACCTGTGCAGTCTCTGGTTTGCTTATGTCATCACACCTTTCCTCACAACCTTGAAAGCAGATGGGTATATTTAACCCCCCCAAAACCAACATCTCCTGACTGCCCACCGTATTCCAGACTCCATAATAGAAAGTTTTATTTTTGTTATCTTATTTAATCCTCAAACCAGGAGCCAGCAAACGGCTTCTGTAAAGGGCCAGAGAGGGACTATTTTAGGCTCTGCAGACCATATGGTCTCCGCCGCAGCGACCCAACACTGCCATTTGCAGCCTTAAAAATAGCTGTAGACAATATGTAAATGAGTGCTCCTGGCTGGGTTCCAATAAAACTTTATTTAGGATAATAGGCAGAAGGGTGAGTTTGCCCTCAGGCTGGTACTTGCTGACCCCTGCTGTAAAGGTCAGGTTAAGTAAGTGAGCTCTATCACCCATTTTGCAGATGAGACAATGTAGCCTAGAGGAGAGATTGAGTAACATTCCAAAGACTGTGGAGGTGGAGGGGGAAATTTAGGTCCGACTTTTAGCCCCTGCAGACAGAAGCCTTTGGAAGCCTCAGGAGGCAGAGATGGAAGGCAGGCACCTTCCCTGAGCCTGCGCCCCCTCCACTGGGACGAGCCTGCCTTGGGCTAGGCACCGGCGAGTGACCTCTCCTCCTGGGCTGCAGTCCTGCTGGGGGCTGCAGTTGGTCTTGTTGTTCCGACTTGAGTCTTTACTAGAAGGTCACCTCTGGAACTTTCTAGAAGAAGACAACAGCTGTTCCGGCTTGGCCAGGCTTTTGGATGATACTCTTGACATATGGTTAGGAGGCACTTACTGATTTGAGTCACTCCGGGTGTGTCTGGGTGCACTTGCCCTGAACCCCGCACCAGGGAGCAGAACCAAAGGTCACAGTCACCACCCGAGCCCAACGTGCGGAGGAGGGCATCTCGCTTCTATCTGTACAGAGGATCTAGTTCTTTCCTGCGCCCTCGGGTCCTCCCTTGCGACCCGAGAGCTGTGGTGAACCTACTTCGAGGGTGAGAAAGCCCAGGATGAGTCACTCCAGGTCAGAGACGGCCACAGAGTGAAAGCTTCCACGGTCAGCCGGGGAGTCCTCATCTCAGGGCCTCTGAGCCGGGACTCCACGCCCTTTCCTGCTGCGGGGCTGCTGGGCTGTTCCGGAGCCTCTTTTCCCCACCGCCTCCGCTGGCAGATCCTCGCCTGAACTTGGCTCAACCTGGCTGCCTTCCAGCCTCAGGCAGCCTCCCGGCTCCCCTGTTCCCTCTCCCTGGCCTCTCCCGGGTTCTCTCCTTAAGCTCTTACTCTTCTCTGGCAGCCAAATGCCCTCTGTTTTATTTTCTCCCCTGGGCGCACTCACAGGATGGAGCGAAGCCCAGAGATTGTTCACTTTCTTAACAGGAGCCACGCTCGGCTCTGCCCCAGCTGCTACACCTCTCAGGAGTGAGATGGGTCCCCAGGCAGATGGCTCAGCAGAGACTATTTTAAGCCCCAGAGTCAGGAGAACAGATCCAGAATAACTCAGTCCAGCCGGGGTCAAATGCAGAGCAGAGCTGCTGGCTGTGAAAGAAACACGACCCTGGATCTGAGGAGTCACCAAGGAAGTCGGCTCCGGGGTTTTCTGGTTAATAAGTCTCCTTCAGCTTGTTTCACAAGTGACTCCGCCACATGATCAGATGCTGCTTCTAAAAAAAAAGAAGAAAAAAATCTTTTTCTAACTTTGCTAATGTCAGAGTTCTTAGTTGACTGTTCCTGGCTGCTACCAGGATCTGTGCCAGGGGAATTTCCGTTTCCCCCTCTGTATCAGTCAGCTTGTTCCAACCGCAGTGCTGTGTAAGAAACCGCCCCAAAGCCCAGCAGCTTGCAGTCATCCGTGGACTTTTGCTTTCCTGAACCTGGTTGACCGTGGCCCTGAGTCCCGGGTGGGCTATCCCTGCTCCCTCTGGCTCTCGTCCCCGCTGCCCCAGCAGCAGGCTGTGGAAACGCAAGAGGCAAGATTCAACCGCACCCTGTGAAGCTTTTGTTTACGTATCTGCTGAAGGCACATGGTCCAAGCCCAGGCCTCATAGTAATGGGCAGGAAGAACAGTGACCCCTAGAGAAGGGTGGAGGGGCTGGAAATCCCATTGCTGAGGTTGTGATGGGAAAGGAGTGGAGAATCAGAACAGTGCTGCTACCCATCCCGCTCGGTAGCCGAGCCCCTGCAGCAGGAGGCTGATGGGGGTCAACAGAGAAATCTGCTTGTTCTTTACCCACCTCCCCAGCAGCTGTGGCTGCTCATCGTTTTTCCTCCCCAGGGACAAGTCCAGGCGATGGCCTGTAGCCTGGCTTCTCCCCTTGGACTGGCCTTGACTCTCTCTGCTCTCTTCGTAATGACCATTTTCCTCCTTCTATCTACTGAATGGCTGCGGAATTCTTCAAACTGGGTCCTCAGAGGTTTTGAAGAACTTTAGGAAGTTTGGAATTGGAAACAGAGAGGAGGAACACAGAGTCATTTAAAGTCCAGAGCCCCTTTATTTGCATGTCTCCATCCCTGCACATAAGTGTGCCTTCGGTTTTAGCAAGACCAGAGAGACGGGCCCCCCTGGGCTTGCTGGGCGTGCCAGCACATGAGATGATTGTGGTCCTGCTCTGGTGGAACCTACCAATCAGGATGATTTTTGCTTAAAATTTTCAAAACCAAAGGAATTAAGTCAGAGAGCATCGGCCACTTTCAAGTCTTAATTTTATTTTTAGAAAATCTTCATTTTTCTAAACTCCCCAGGAGGTAAGTGACTGAAGCATAGAGTCAGGCAGACAAGGCGACCTGGGGTCCCCCAGCTCACTCAAGGAGGGGCCTGTCACCTCCTTCCCACACCTGGAAGGGTTAGTGCTGGTCTCCCACAGGTCATCCTGTGAAGGCCTCCAGGGAAGGTGAACCCATGTGGCCCCAGGAGGAGGATTGTGTCCCCATCACCACTGAAGAGGAAAGAGCTTCAGACCATCCTCCAAGGGGAGGACCAGCCGGGGAGGGCTGGCCTGACGTATTTCCAGGGTGCAGCAAGTGTGCGGGGGAGAATGAGGACACTGATTCGGGTGGGGTCCGAGGAGGACCAGTGGACCTCTGTCACTCAACACGAGCCAGCCGGTCCATTCCCATGTGTGGCATTGTCTGTGTTTAAGTGCCTGGTTCTCAGTCACTCCCTGTGACACCAGGGAGCCCAGTCTGGCTCCCCGCCCCAGGACGCAGGGAGGACATTTCTGGTTGGAATGTGACAGATGTGACCCAAGCGCCTTCCAACCCCAAGTCCAGGGGCGGGACAGTGTCCTCTCCTGCTGCTCTTGGGAGTCCTACAACCTCCACCTTAGTGATCCGCTGTTAATGGCTTTCTGGATGACGAGGATGTGTGGCCCAGTTATTCTGTCTCCATAACCAATGGCCACCTCAGTGCCACTTATGTGAGGGAAGCCATATGAAGGCCCAGTGACCACAGACACACGGCCTCAGCACCCAGCCGAGCTCAGGCCCGTTGCCTGGCCAGGTGAGCTGGGAAAAGCCATTTCATCCATGGTTTGGGGGCTGCTTGTTATTCAGCAATAGCTCACTGATGTGCTTTGCTACGGCAGAGAACCCCCCCAAGTACCCGAGTTCTACTTACTACAATATTGTGAATGGTGATCATTGGTCCACTGAAGTCCTACCTGGGGTGGGCTTATTGGGGGTTTGCTGGGGGCCTGGCGCTGTGCTAACTAGAGCACAGCTCGGAGGGCAAGATATTTGGAATTCAAATTTGCTTTCTTTTACTGACAGACAGTAACCGCCGAGTGGCATTTAGGAAACTGTTCTTTATTCTTGTTGGCATTGCTGGGCATGTCCGTCATTCTAGTGAGTGGGGTGGCTGAGGGGGTTTGCAAACATGAGGCCAGCCCCGGGCAACATGGCTAGACCCTACCTCAGAATTTAAAAAAATAATAATGGAAAAGCTGAGGATGTAGCTCAATGGTAGAGAGCCCCTGGGTTGGAACCCCGATGCAAAATATATACTAAATTATAGTAGCAGCTGAGATGATTAAAAAAAAATCAGCCTGACCTCAAATGACGATTTTACTAATGGTTCCCTGCTGGGAGGGATTTTGCCTTAAAATATGTAGCCTGCAAATGCTGACTGTCACCCTGTCATGGTGAGCAAACGCACCCTCGCCCCCCCACCCCGAATGGCCCAAGCCCAGCCCTGGCTGCCGCCCTGGCCCCGCAGGCGTCCTGCCTGAGAGCCAGGGGACAAGCGTTCTGACACAGACCTGGCTCTCTAGTCCCTGTGCAGTTCCCCGGCTGTGGCCGCTCTGGAAACAGAGCTCCCAGGGACATCAAAAGGAATCTTTCTCAAAGTGCCTGGAAACCGCAGGGCGGGCGGCGTGGTTCCCCCGCGGCAGAGAATCGGCCCCGATGCATTCGGTGGAGATCAAATCGGGTTAAATGCCCCCTTCCAAGGCAGCCTGAAAAATCGCCCAGAACAAGGTCTTTTCATGCGTTAGACCTCGAACGAAGGGCGAGCCTCAAAGCCTGGCCTAGTTCTAAATTTAGATGAGTAATTTTATCCGAGATGGAAGCGCGTGGTGTCTCTGGTGCGGCTTCTCTTTGAGAGCCCGTGGGGGGGGGGGGGTTGGAGGGGGTGTCGGGCTGCATTCCTGCCTTGAGGACTCGGAGGGGACGTCATGTGGCCATTGCTTGGTGAAAAGAGCAAAAGGAAGAGGAGACAGGCTTAAAATGTCAAGTCACATTGTTGGCAGGCTCTGCTCTGAATGCCAGCAACGTCACATGTGCTGTGACAACAGTGAGCCTCAGAGCTGGCTGCCAGAGGGACAACCGGAGGATCCTCCGGCTTCTCTTCTCCTGAAAGGGGTGCTTCCTCTCGGGGGCTCAGTTGTCCGTCTACGATCTCCACACTGGGGGCTGTGATGTGCTCGTGGCTGGCCACCGAAGATGTCTTTCCTACATGTGCTGTGACAGCTGGGATCTGGAAGCTTCCTCAGAGGCCCCTGTGAGAAAGGCTTGGTCCCCGACCATGTGCTATTGAGAGGGGGTGGGGCCTTGAGAGGCAGGGCCCAGTTGAAGCATGTTGAGTCCTTGAAGGGAATCTTGTGACCTCAGCCTCTACTTGTCTCTCTGCTTCCCAGCCACCGAGAGGTAGATGGGCCTCCTCTGTCACACACCCATGCCATGATGCATTTCCACAGGCCCAAGGCCAAAGGGCCAAGTGACGAGGGACAGAAACTGCTAAAACTGTGAGCCAAAGCAAAACTTTTCTCTTAATAAGTTGATGACCTCAGGTATTTTGTTACAGCAACAGAACTGACTTACACACACATGTGCGCAGCTCCCCTCTGATTAAATATCAAGTGGGGGGTAGGATTACCTGAATTCATCCTATTAAATGTAGAAAGACAGCTGATTGGCAGTTGTGTAAGTGTGTTCGTTTAGCAGAAAATTAAGACGAAGGTAACATTAGGATCATGAATGCAGTGTGTTTAGGACTCGGGGAAGGTGAGGGCTGCCTGAGGAGTTCCCTAATGGGTTGTGGGAGTGGCGGAGCCAACTGATGAAGAGCAGAATTAACAGAGACCATTGTTTCTGCTCTCGTTCCCAGCGTAACCTCTGGGGATGGCGGATGTCGAAATGAAGATTTCAGAAGCACCGCACACTCGAGAGGCAGGTCTCGGACTTACCTGCCTCCCTTCTAACCTGAAGAGCGAGGCCTGGGTTTGATTGAATTGCCTAGTAATTCTGTCATGAACCGCACTGCTTTTTTCTCCCTCGAACACATTACGGATGGTAACAAGGGAGTTATTTTCAATCAAGGCATGCTACGACGGGGAGATTTCTCTAACATTGTGATCCCTTCCTCGGAAATCCATTTCAGATTGGCGGATAAAATGTGATTATATTTACACTTCCCTGACACAATTCAGGCAGCAAAATAACAGCCTGCCGGAGACATTTTTCTTCTTCATATTTAGATCTGTCAGTGTTGCCTGCCGGGGGACGGGAGGGGTGGCAGGGGTGGTGGGGCTGGCGATGGGCTCTAGCTGGCGCACAGACAGAGCCGTTGAGGGAGTCGGGTGCCTGTCCACCTCCTCTCCACCTGGGGTTCCTCGAGCGCCATCCTGAAGGGCTCTCAGTGCCACGACACAGCACACTGACCAGTGGGGCCCTGCAGATGGAATCTCTCATTTTGGCCTTGACATGGCCCATCAATGACGCCAACGTGATTCTTTAATTGGCTCATGTTCATGGGGGATGCCTGATCCTTCCGTACCTGCGTAGGTCTCCGTGGCAATGATCTGGGTGTCTGGATTGCAGGGCTGAGATGGTGGCTAGGAATGGGGACAGGGACCCCCTTCGGCAGAGGCCCCAGAGCTCTGGTGTCCTCATCTGTAAGATGAGTGGGCTGGTCAAGGAGGTCACGCAGGCTCTACGTGTGTGACATTCTGGAGTGGCCCTGTCAAACCCAACTCTGGTCTCCGTGGACAGTGGGAAGTCATTGCTCGGGACAGGGTGTGCTTTCGTTTCCATGGGGCTAGAAAGAGGTACGGATCCCTCCTAGTAACCGGTGTTTCTAACCAAACGCAACACTCTCCCAAAAGGAGGGTCCAAAAGACTCCAGGAGGAAGGGGACCCTCCTCTTTCCAGGTCCCCTCTGAGCTCTTGATCTGGGGAGGATATCATCATCCAGAAACAAAGGACCTGGCACCCCTGTTGCTGGCAGTGCCGCAGAGAGACCGCCTGCAGCCAGCTTTCTGTCCCTGTCACAGACACCTGACATATGCAGCTTCTAGAGAGAGAGGAGGTGCCAGCCTGGTGGTTCCCATCCATGGTGGGATGGACCCATTGCTCTCAGGTTCTGGTGGAGGCCCAGATGGCAAGGGGAACCTGTGGTGCAGAAGAACGGTCACCTCCTGGCCAAGAGCAAAAGGGAAAGAGGAAGGGGCCAGGCCTCCAGTCCCTCTCAGAGCACACTGGCAGTGACCTAAGGTCCTTCCAGCCCAGCCCACCTCCCAAAGTCTCCACTGCCACCCTGCAGACCAAGCCTCAAAATACGGTTCATTCAGGACACTCAAGATCCAAAGACGGCCCTTGAAGGACTGCCTAGTCAGCAGGGAGCCCCCTCACCCCAGGCCCCTGCCCCTCCTGGGCCTGCCCACAACCACAGACTGTGGGTCCTCTCACACCACCTTGGCATGGCCCACGAAGGTCACCTTGAACATTCCTCAGAGGCTCGGCTGTGGCCCCTGTCACAACTGCACAGCTTGGGGTCTCAGTGTTGATTCTTTGCTGTCCTTTCCTCCCATGTGGATCCCAAGGGTGCTTCCTATAAACCTCTTAACGCTGCTCTTAGGGCCTGCTTCCCGGGGAGCCCAATCAGATCCGTAATGAAACCTGCTTCTTCCAGGAAAATCTAAAGTCTTTCTTTAGTTCATACTGCGTGGATCCCAAACCCAAGGTCTGCAGGTTTAAAGGGATATAGAAAAAATACTTTAAAATGTTTCATCAAGCTGGATGTGGTGGCGCCCAACCTGTAATCCCAGCAGCTCGGGAGGCTGAGGCAGGAGGATCGTCAGTTCAAAGCCAGCCTCGGCAACAGTGAGGCTCTAAGCAACTAAATGAGACCCTGACTCTAAATAAAATACAACATAGGGCTGGGGACGTGGCTCAGTGATCAAGGGCCCTTGAGTTCAATCCCTGGTCACCGCCCCCCAATAATATTTCATCAATATTTTATGTGTCAAGTAAAAGATTAAAAATTCAAATTAAAAAAAAAGGAAAAGAAATTATCACATAAATCCAACCCATAGAATTTTTTTATTATTTGGAAAAATGAGAAGTTCTCCTAAAACTGAGAGAATTACAACAATCCACGGAGTCTGAGTAGCCCTCTGTCCCCTTGGGACAGCGCCCATCTCTGTCTCCTCGTGTTGGCCACGTTCCCCTCGATTCTTATAACTCATGGAGGCAAAGCTGTGCTCCATCGGGGATCTCGCACCGTATCATGGTATTTACAGAATTTCTTTTATTTGGTAGGAGGTTGGAGGTTGGAGGGGAAGCAGAGTTTGAGCACGTGGATCTGCAGGAGTGGAGAACCCGTTCTCGCCGTGGCTGACTCACTCTTCTTCGTTACCTGTGCGGCCCCTCCAGGGCTCAGACCTTGACACTCCTGGCTCTGAGGTCTCAGCCACCAACTGACCTTCAACTTCTTTTCCTCGTGACACTCGTCTGTGTGCCTTTCCCAGTCATAATGAGAAGAGGGAGAAATAAAGGCGGAGAAAGAGAAGAAGATAAAAGAAGAATACCTCCCTGGGATCTTTATGAACCTTCAAATGCACTCTCCATCCTTCCTTTTTTTGGAGGGTTACCGGGATTGAACTCAGGGGTTCCCGACCACTGAGCCACATCCCCAGCCCTATTTTGTACTTTATTTAGAGACAGGGTCTCACTGAGTTGCTTAGGGCCTCACCATTGCTGAGGCTGGCTTTGAACTCCTGATCCTCTTGCCTCAGCCTCTTGACCCACTGGGATTACAGGTGTGTGCCACCATGCCTGGCTTCCATCCTTCTCGATGGAATCTTTGGAAGTTCCCATGTTCTCACCCTCCTTCACTGTTCCTTTATTGACATTATTCTACTAAAACTGCATCTAGAAAAATGACTACTGCAACAGGCTACTTTGGTGGCTTTAAAACATGGTTGGAAATTCCTAGGCCAGCAATAGGTAGTCAGTCACGTCTCCTTGAAACTTTGGCCAAACAATGGCTTGGGGTGGAATCAGGCCAGTGATCTTGTTCTGTTGGACGGTTAAGGGGTGTGTGTTGATGGGGTATGGAAGAATCTACCTCATAGCCTTGAGCTCTGTCTCTGGTCTCTTTGAACCTGTCCCACCTGCTCTTAATAGAACATGTACCATTCCCTGCAGTGGGTTACGGCAGAAGCCAAGTTGGCTCCATGGGACTTCCAAGGTTAGGTTAAGACAGGCCATGAAGGTGTCTCCCTTTTTAGCAAAATATTCACTCCTGATGCCCAGGGCCACTGTGTCCCCCAAAGTCTCATGTGGGAGATGCTGCAAGAAAGCTCAGAGGTGAAGTGGTTAGGTTACTGGACCTTGACCTGAGGGCATTAGTCCACTGATGTGGATGAACTAAGGTTAGCTGTGGGCAGGTGGGGAGAGGCTGGAGGAGGTGGGTCACTAAGTTGTGCATGCAGAGTTCACTTTTGTCCCCGGTGAGCAGAGCTCTCGCTCCACTTCCTGGTTGCCATGTCCCGAGCTGCTGTCCTCTGCCAGGTCCTTCCGCCATGTTGTCCTTGTGTCACTCAAGGCCCAGAGCTATGGCATTGACCCACCATGGGTGGAGCATTTGAAACTGTGGGCCAAAATACACTTTTCCTCTTCTCATTGTTCTTTCTAGGTCATTTGGTCACAGCAACAAAAAAAGCTGACTTGAACCTCCACCTGGTAAGAATCCTGACCACCCTGAGACTTCCCTGCTGTGGAAAAGCCTTGGCCACTGAGGGCCATGGGTCAGTGCTCTGGTTAATGGTCTCAGCCAAGCCCAAGCTCTGAGGTTCCAGGCCCAGCCATTCCAGTTTTCCTAAAAGGTGCTCCGTGTCCATGACACAGACAGGCTGTCCCTGCTGGCCCTTGTCTACACACCCAAACACAGTCTTTGAGTATACTAAAGTGGTGGCTGTCTTGCTCTGCTATTATAAAGCCAGTTATTTGGCAGCAATGGATAACTGGAACTCATGCCATATAATTTATTGCTGAAGACAAGACACTTTGGAAGTGACGTTGTAAATATAGCAGGACAGCAGATACTACTCAGGACGGTCTGCGGCAAACCAAAATATGCACCTTCTCTGCCAGTTTGCTCCAAGTGTCAGATGCTGTGGGTCCTTTCCAGCCCTCACCCCATTTAGCTCTCCAAAGTATTTGACACAGTTAACCACACGATCTGGGAGCACTTTAAAACAATGTTTTCTAAAGGGTTTTCACTTTTTTCTCTGCTTCTCTGAGAATTCTTTCAATCTTTTTCTCCCCACAAAATTTGTTGAAGCCAAAACCGAGAGAAAGGGGTAGAGGGAGAGAAAGGGGGGGAGGGGAGAGAGAAGGTGGGGGGGAAGGGAAGGGAAATGACAACTCAGAGAAAAATATATACGTAAGTAGAGTTTTTAGAATTTTCATGGTGCTAGAAAAACAAAATTGGACTTTAGGAAGAGCCAAAAAGTGGACTGAAGGCTCATGGGTGTGTTTGACAGCTCTAAAGAATTATGCCCCAAGACTGGGTAGGTATGTACCAAAAATAGACAGGCCCATTCAACCCCTCCAACTGAATGAGGGAATTTCTACCTCATAACCAGAATCATTTTAGGTGGAAGAATATAGCATCATCCAGAACCTTACAATTTTCATACCAAATATATGGCATTCAATACAAAAGATTGTCATGCGTGCCCCAAGACAGGAACAAGGGACCTAATGCCAAGGAGCACATGTAACACAGAAGAAAGGAACAGACCTATATGTGATATAGATATTAAGGCAATGACAAGACAGAGAATTGGAATCCATGAAAATGACCAAATAAAAATAGTAGAACAAACAAATCATCTCAACGGCTAACATTAAATAGATGAGATTAGACATAGCAGTAGATTAGACATAGCAAAAGGGAAAATTAGTCCTCTGGAAGATAGCTTTGTAAAACTACATACAGATGAGGCACAAAGAAATAGGCTGAACCTTCCATAAAGAAGTGGGTGGGACATGTGAGAAGTTCCTGTGCTGGAATCTTGGACCCCAGGGCAGTGGTGTTGAGTGGGTGGAACCTGTAAAAAGTGAGTTCCAGTGCAAGATAACTAGGCCTTGGAGGCAGCAACCTCAGAAGAAATTAATACACATCTTATGGACTGGATTAGTTTTCCTAAGAATGTGCTCTTTCTTGCAAGCTTCCTGGTTCCTCTCCTGATTTCTTTGTCCACAGGCACATCTTGCCAATCTCACACCTGCTACAACTATTGGGATACCAACCACGGTCTCTCACCAAAGTCAAGCAGATGCCAGTGTCAAACTCTAGAACACCCAGGACTGTAAGCCTAATAACACTTTTCTTTATAAAGTACCAGCATCAAGTGTTATCATAGCAACAGAAAAATCAATGAAGTCAGCCCCCAACAGGATAAATACAAAAACATGCCGTGTATGGACAAACCATAATAAAACCTCCAAAAGCTATAGAAAACTCTCAAAAGCAGTCAGAGAAACAAGATATATTAACTTCAAAGGTATACTTTAAAAAGAAAAAATAAATGGGAAGAAGGAAAGCCAGCCAGCCTGAGACCCATTATTTTTCAACAGAAATTATTGCTGCTGAGAAACAATGGAATGTTCCCTTTAAAGGTCCAAAAGAAATTGATGTCTAACCTAGAATGATATACCCCAGTGATATACGATTTTGCAAGTAAAAGACATTTTCAGGCAAACAAAAACTGAAAAGAATTTGTTCCCACTAAGGACTCACTAAAGGAGATTCTCATCTGGGAGATTTCTTCAGGCAGATATCAAATGCCTCACAGCCGTGTGCACAGAAGAAAGAAACAGACCTACATGTGATAGAGATATTATCACAAGGTGTCGATATGATCTATCAAAGATATTATGGCAAAGGTGAATACTTCAGAAAACCTCATAAACATTTTAAAAAGTGAATTTGTAATTTAGATAGCAATTCAAAGGGCAGAGAATAGCCAAGGCGATCCTGAAGAAGAAGAAAGAAATCCAGCAAGATGACTGGCTGTTGTAAAAATTTATCATAAAACTGTGCTAAGAAAATTGGTGTGAGCACAAGGTTAGACTAAAAATAGACCAATGGGATATAATGGAGAGCCTAGAAGGACAATTCTCCTCTATTCGTCACATGACAGCTGGCAAAGTGCTACTGCAAGATGTTTGAGAAGGTCGGTCACCAATCTGGATGGCCCGTCATGAGATGAGTTGTTTGACCTCACTGGGGGACAAGGATGTGTATCTTAGGACCATGAGACACATACCATACCTAGTTCCATGGTTAAAATCCGGTAGAATGTGGCAATGCCGCACTTGGTTAGGATTCAGAGCAGCAGGAATTCCCACCGTCTGCTGGAGGGCGCCTAGTTTGGTTCAACCACTCAGACATCTTGGCGTCCGGTGTGGGGAAGAGGGCAAGTTCAAAGGTGATGGAGGAGATGGCCGTGGTGCTGGGTTCCAACCCAGACAGTCTGCCCAGCACCAAGAGTGAAGGATTCCACTTCACAGGGAAAGCTTTAGGGAGGGGGAAGAGCCATCCTCCTACTCCCTCTCCACCAGCTCATATCTGAGGTCGGGTAATCTCCATCACTAATCTTATGAAGAAGCATCTGATTTTCAGGGAGTTACATTTCTCTCTTTAGAGTTTTGGCTACTGACTACCACGTAGAATTTTCCACTGGCAATTTGCTGCTCTTTTCATGAGAGCATGAGGCTGGACCTACTTGACAGCTACACGGTGGCCAGTTCTGGCTGCTTGTCCAGGGGCTTCGGTCCTGCCTGTCCATCCTACCCCCAGGCTCAGTTCTAAAGTACCAGGAACAAGGAAACTCCCCAGCTGTCTCTTCAAAGCTAGTTTGTGGGCTTGGGCCAGCCTTTGCTACCCAGCGCCAGTCCTGCCCATGTCCCCGTCACCTTGAGAAGTACGATGTCCATGTATGAATTTGGGGGAGACACAAACATTCAGATCATAGCACTCTGGTTCCTGGGCTTTCCTTCTGACCTGCTATGATAAAAGCTCAACCTAAATTCCACTGTTCAGCAGGATCCCTAGCAATCTTGCCCGGTCTCTTTCAGCACATTCCAGATGTTGCTTTTGATATAGTCCAGCTATTATTGGGGTTGTTTCCCACATAAACCTGGAGAGAGGATTCCACCCCATAGCCAGGCACGTCCGATCACCCCACTGAAACCCCTATCCCTACATTCAGATCAGGCTCTCCCAAGCCCCAAACTTATCTGCCCCACGGCCAGTTACCTGTCCCCATGTCCCCACGTGTTCCCGTGTCCCCGAGTCCCTTTACCCTTTCTCAGCCTCTCCTAGCGCATCTCTAGCGCACACTCTGGCTTCAGCCTGTTGTTGAAAGTCACATGGGCGTGTCTGGAAGAAATTGAACATTCAGAGGCTTCGGGGAAGATTGTGTCAGGAGGGAGGATACTTAAGATAATAGATTCACAGCCCCCCCCACCCCCCACCCCCCAGTCCTGTGTAACCCTCCTTGGTTATTAGATCTGTAAATTGTTACTTTAAGATAAATTTTTCAGCCTGATTTAGTTGGAACTTTGCCTCTGAGAATCACACATATTCCCAGAGGCCACAGGGCAGTCGGTACAGTGTGAACAGACGGGGCTTGTTTCAATCCATCAATAAATGCACAGGTCACCGCCCACTTGTGCAAATGGCCCCCACACAAGGCCTAAGAGAGGCTCTGGAATGACCAACAAGCTTCATGGGATATTGGTGGGGGATAAGGTGAAGTGGAGCCCGGGATACCTATGAGATGATAGGTGAAGCCCACGTGAAAGAGGCAGCGTCCTGCCGGGAGGTCCTTGGAGCACAGTGGGCGGGCTCGTTTGTGGGAATTTATAGGCACCAGTCACAGCAGAATTGCACGTGATTGATTCCCCTTTGAACACTCAAACTACACAACCACTAAGCATTTCTGTGCCCACTTTTTGCCATAGAGATTATCCCCCATGGGGCAGCGGAGGATGTGATTGGGGGCCACAGATGGCTCTTGGTCAGGCTTCTGGGTTTCAAACCCTGGTTACATTGTCTAATTGCTGCACAATATTAGATAAACTACTAAACTGTCTCTGTTGGGAATCTCAGTCCATAAAACAGGGACAATTATACAATGAGCAGGTTGAATGTCTATGAAAATGTATGCTATCACAGAAAGCACCCAGGTGGTGCCAAAACTTAGTAGGTGCTCAATAAACACCAGCCATTATTATGATGCACATGTTATCATGGGGATGCTTCGAGAAAACAGTAGAAAGAAATATTTCTGCTCATGGGAATCTTACCACTTCACTGCAAAAGAAGATCAAAATGCAAATACAAATCTGAGTACAGACTATTTATGGAAACATTTTCTGTTTCCCCCCCAAACCAAGCAAAATAATCTGGAATATGGTGGTTTCTTAATATGTGTTTAATGAATCCATCAATTATTTAACATAAGGGCTAAGCTGTGTGGTATTTAATTAAAGTGATGACATGTTGAAAATAAAGCAGTCTGCAACGATGTGTGGAAGGAAGGTGGAACAGAACCAGACCTTGGAGGACGTGGTCGGATTTTGATTAGCCTGGCGAAGGAGAAGGCCCTTCATTTGGAGATAGCGCTTGATGAATGGTGGAAGAGAAGAGGAAAAGCACTCAGCACTCAGCACTGGAGGAGCCCAGCCCAGCTGCAGAGGAAGGAACCGGATTCCCTGACCATGGTTGGCACAAGCTGCCAATTTCTATACCACTTTAGAGATGGAGGAACAATTTATTCCAAAGAAATACCGGATTTCTGTCTCTTCCCCAAAAAAAGAAAAAAAAAATCTACTTATTAAACATCTGCTTTCAACATCACCAGGTGTTTCATTGTGCTCACCTGGGCATTTGTGAACAAATTCCCCCAAATAACATTGTTCCTTTCTGAGGCAACTATAAAATCCATTATTCTGCTCTTGGGGAAACGCCGTGGAAGGGTGATGATTTGGGGTTCACCTTCCGGAACCAGCATCGCAAGCCAGTCAGACTTCTTGGCAAAGCGTTTGAACAGCTGCCCCCACGGAATGTGCAGCCATGGGTTAGAACTGCATTTGATATTCAAATAAATTGAAAACATGCCCATATGAAAACCTGCGTATGAGTGTTAATTTAAAATTGTCTGAAAACTCCAGGCAACTAAGATACCCTTCAATGGGTGAATGGATAAACAAATTGTAGTACACTCCACAATAAACCGTGATTCAGAAACTAGAAGGAGCACTCTTTCAAGTCCTAAACAGGCACCGGTGGATCTTAAATGCACATGGCTAAGTGAAAAAAAAAAAAAAACAGTTTGGGAAGTGGCATTCTGGCTGGTCCCATTTATATGACATTCTGGAACGGGCAGGACTCTAGTTTGTAAACACAGAAGTGATCGCTAGGGACGTGGGGGAGGAAGGAGAGGTGGAGACACGGGGTATTTTATGGCAGATTTGGGAATGGTGGTGCCAAGGAACTGTGCATTTAACAAAATGCACAGAACTTTACAACTCACAGAATGAACCGGAAAGTTCGCACACAGACCAAGATTTAGGGGGCTGGAGGCTCCAGGACAGAAAGCAGGATGGGACCCGAACAATCCAGATGAGTTGTAACCCCCTAAAAGGACCTCAAAAAAGGTGAGACATTGAGACATTCTGGACAGGGGTAGACACCACGCCTAGCAGCAGTGCAGATGGCCCCGGCCCCCAGTGCTGCTGGGTGGGTGGTCAGAGCCATGCCTGGCCCCATGGGGAAGCTCCCCAGCTCTCTCTGGGGTAACCTGTGCCATGTAAGTTGGCACTCGCTCCAGGTGGGCCGGGTTCTCTGTCTGCACATGAGGCGCATCGTAAGCCTCTCTGGTAATGCCAGCTGTGGAGGTTCATCCAGACCACAGGCACCCCAAGGAGTCTTGGGGTCACCACCTATGGGCCCTCCAACAAGGTGGGCTGGGAAGCCAAGGTCACATACAGCATAAGGTGGGGCATTAAAACCAAGTGTGCCCGTGGACGGTGGCTTCTCTCTGAGCCTGTGTCCACTGTGGGAATCCAGTTACTGAGCCAAGAGCAGTTGAGAGGCAGATCCTAAAGTCTGTCAACCCAGCCAGGTTCCTGTCTGTGCCGCTGGCTTGAGACGTGCCCAGGACTTGCTCTACTCGGGTGTGGGAAGATGGCGACACAAAGATAACCACCTTGAAAAAGTTCATCATCTGGAGTTGCCAAGAGGAAGGGCACACCGAGCCACGCAGGGCCACCTAGAGAAGCACTGGGGTCATTCGGGAAGGAGAAGGAGAGAGGGAACACACGTGAGCCCTTTATCACTAAAGCAATGAAGTCATTTATGAGAAGGTCCCCTTGCGGGGGGGAAGCTCAACACGGACCTGAGTCTTGTGGTTGGAGGGTTTGTCATTGGATCCAGTGCACCTGCCACTGGGCGGGTACCAAGGTCATAGATGTAAACAGTTCAGGGCCGTGGGGTTGGTCTGTGCTTTCAAAATACCAAATCACTAATTATAGGATATTAAAAACTGATATCTCCACGGGATCCTGAAGAAAAACAAAGGAAGGGAGAGAGGCAGGTAAAAATTAAGGACACCTGAAAAATGAAAATGTTGCTGATGTCGCTCAGGCATCAGGGTTGACGCATCAACTGTGACAGATGCACCATGATCACCTGAGACGTCGCTGATGGGGACCTGCAGGAGGGGCATGGGGACATCGCCTCGTTATGACTTTCCTGTAAACCTACATCAAATATAAGAGCTTATTTCATATGATGAACTCTAAGAGCAGGGTTGTTTAGCTTCAGGACAAGGGTTCTCCTGGTGTCCCCAGTGAGGGATGCCTGTGTCCTTGGGAAAGCAGAAAGAAGGGGGTCCATGCACCTGTCTGCCTCCAGGCAGCCAGAAGGGCGACCGAGCAGCTTTCCTGCGTCTCTGTCTCTGAGCCAGGTTGTGCCAGATGGAAGGAAGGAGGGAAGGAGGGAAGGAAGGGAGGGAGGGAGGGAGGAGGGAAGAAGGGAAGGAAGGGATGGAGGGAGAGAGGATGGGAGGGAGGAAGGGAGGAAGGAAGGAAGTGGGGAAGGAAGGCCTGCTCTTGAGAAAACCCCAGGTCAACCGAAGGCACAGACTCCAACCCCAGGTGCGTGGAGGACGGATCCTAGCAGAGCTGCCATTAATGGTGTGTCAGAGACAAAGGGGCAGGGAGCAGGGACCTGTGTGACAGTGTTAGGCAGGAACATGGCACATGGCCGGGAGGGGTGGGGCGAGGAGCTGTGGAGCTCAACCCCAGGAGGCCTGGGAAGCACTGACCCCTGGACTGAGTGACAGAAGTGATAGCAGAGCAGACAGTCCTCGGCTAGCCTCGAGTCCAGACCGTTCACAGGCAGCAGGGGCCACCAGAGGAGCCAGAGAGGCAAGGAGCCTGACGCCCTGGTGGCTGGACCCTCACCACCCCAGGGACCAGGGGGAGCGCCATCCCTGGAGAGAGGGAGCCTGTGAGGCCAGGACCTGCGAGGTCCCCAGGAGATTTATGGGCACAGAAAGTTCCAGAAGAGCCATCTTAGAAAGACTGTTGGTGAGGGAAAAATCAGATGCTGTCATCTGGATCTTAAGCCTCCCTCCCAGGCCCACGTGTCCCTCAAAGGGCAGGGTCCCCAGCCTGGGGCTGCCCTGGGGAGGCAGCAGGGCCTCTAGCAGTGGGGCTCCGCGGGTGGCTTTAGGTCACTGGGGCAAACACGAAGGGCGTTGTGGGACCCTAGCCCGAGGTGAGCAGGGTCGCCCCAACTGTGGGCAGCTCAGTCCAGTAGGTGGAGGCCTGGACACACGTGAACCTTGGAGGGACGAGCCGCAGGTTCAGGCAAGCTCAAGTCCTCCTGCGCAGGGGCTGCCATGGCCCAAGGACCTCAGGACCCAGCCCCTCCCTTCCGGCTCCAAAGCCGACTCTGACCAGCGTCCCTCCAGGCGGTCTGCAAGCCTTGGGCCACTGGTCCCTCGGTCCTTCTCCCAAAGCACCAACTTCCTGGACTCGGCAGCCACTGGTTCCTGCAGCTCTCGTACCTGCGGACGGCCACTGGGGACCATCCAGTGAAGGACAGCTGGGTAAGCCAATCAGGCCATCAAGCCCCTTTTGTGATCACACGTGTGTGCATGTAGATGGGCTGAGGCCACCCACCCTCTGCCTCCCTCTGCAAGCGCATCCCTCTGTGGTGCACACAACGGGAGGGAGAGAGGGCAGAGAGGAAAGCAGGGGAGGACAGGTGCCCCTCGGAGGGCGTGGAGGAGCTTCTCCTCCCTGCTGCTCCAGGACCCATCTTGGAAAGCCACGTCCCCTCCATTAGGGGACTTCCGATCCCGCCAGCCTCCAGCGGAGGGGCGTGTGGGTGCTCCCTGACAGGCAGCCTGAAATTGAGGAGGGAGGGGAAGGGGAGATGAATGGATGGCCGCTGACAGAGAAGCAGCCCACTGGTGACTCGCGTCCCCTCAGCCAGCAGATGACATGTGCACTCACTTCCCAGGAGCGGGGCTGCGGGGCGGCAGCTGAGGGGAGTCAAAGGCTCAGCGGGCCCCCCTAATTCACACTCATTTGTGCAGCCTGAGCGGATGACGGGATGGCAGGGTGAAATCGTCCCCAGCTCTCACGAGCGCACTGCTGTGCCGAGGCCCACCTAGCCCTCTGTCTGTCTCGGCATGCACGCCCAGGGCAGCCAAAATCTGGGTTCGTGCAGGGAAAATCAGTTGGAAAGCCCTGCTCTGCGCATGCCCAGGCTGCTGAGGCAGCTGAGCCGGCCGGTGACCCACTTCCACCATCCCATCTGTATTGTGTGTGCCGCTGGGCGTCCTCCTCCGAGTGCTGTGCGCCGCCGTCTATTATATTTACCCACAGAAGCAGAATTTACTTCTGAGGAGCCACACGTGATAATGACATCCCTGCCTCGAAGACTTCTTATTTGAGATGAAAGACCAACAGAGCCGGCCCGTCTGATTGGCGCCTTGAGTTCTGTGATTATTCCTGGAACACAGGCAGGGCCTTGTGAGGAGCCTTGCTTTTCCCTCCCCTCCACGATCGGGTGCAGCTCCCACCCCAGGGGGGGCTGTGCACGGCAGTGGCCCCGAGTCAGGCAAGTTCACCTACTTATTTCTTACAGTCCCTCAAGGGCGCACTGTGGGATGTTCTATCCCCTTCCTGTTTTACAGACAGGGAAACTGAGGCTCGCCAGCACATTGTGGGAATTCTATCTTAAAAATCTGCACCATTTGTTGCTATGGTCACTGAGGGGCAGAACCCTTTAGAAGCCCCCATCCAGTGTCCCTGAAATAGTGTTCTCCATAATGTCTGTCCCACCCCCGTGATGATCAGTCCATCTGTTAAATTGCCTGGGCTATGGAGTTTCCAGAGAGAGGCCTAAGTGTTCTTTCTGGGTATATCTAGGAGGGATTAGCATTGGGTCCCGTGGACTTGGTCCACGTGGCCTTCCCTGAGCCCAGTGGGAGAGCTTCATCAGTCCACGTGGACCTGACGCAGAGCAGGAGTGCAGAGGAGGGTGGACTTAACTCTGCTGGGTACCTGAACAGGGTGGTCCATCTCCCACCTTCACTTGCCTGGAGTGTGGCTGGCCATAAGAGTCACAGTGATGACTTTCCCAGGGGTCCAGCCTGCAGACAGCAAACCAGGAGGCAGTGCTGCCTCCTAAGGTGCGTGAGCCGGGACCTCCTCGTATCTGCACGTGTTCCTCCTGTTGTTTCTCTCAAAAATCTTGACAAATGAAACACCAAATAACAAGAACGTCAATACCTCAAACACATTAGAGCTTTGCACTTTGGGGCTCCTTGATCACATCTTATCTCGTTTAATGCTCAAGAACCGAATGCAAAGACCTGAAGAGGCAGGTGTGTGTTTCCAGTTGTTGGGAGGAAGGGAGCGAGCCCCACGAGCAGGAGCAGCTGCGAGGGGAGGAGGGGAGGGAGCCAGAAGGACCTGGTGGACTCACCTCCAACCTGCATGCTTGCACACCACCTCACCTCCCAGAAACTGGAATGCATTGCTTGGGGTTGATGAAGAGGAATGGAAAAAAATGGTTGCTGCCTTTGAAATGTTGAAAATTGCCATGAGTGTGTGTGTGTGTGTGTGTGTGTGTGTGTGTGTGTGTGTGTCCAGAACGTGAGAGGGTCCAGCTGCTAACCATGTCCCCAGTGAATCCCGTCACCTCCCAGCCCAGTTAGTGGCTAACCTCCATTAGGTGTGGATGCCTGCATGGGCATATTGTGAGATCTGGGAGCTATCGGAGGTGCCACTGCTTGGAGGTCCCATAAGCTCTGTGGGTGGAGTGTGAGGTGCCCCTGGACCATGATCCTCCAAGGCTGATCAAGCGAGTAACCGAGAACCGGGCCCAGCCTCCCGCCCTGGAGAACACACTGGAGATGCCAGGCACCCAGTCTTGAGGTGAGGGCTGGTCACCAGCACAGAGGAGCCCTTTCCAACCTGTTGTCAGGTTCCTTGTCTTAGAACCTCCCCTTCAGGGAGCTGACCCAACTCTAAAGAGAGTGACTGCAAGATGCCGAGAAACTCAGAGCCCTGCCCAAATGGAGTGCAAGATACAAAGTCCACAGCTGGGCCAGGGCCACTCCCTGCCAGGGTGACTAATGGGCGGGCACAGAGTGGCTGCAGGATGCAAGCACAAGCAGCACCAACTCAGTCCCCATGGTGGCAGCCCTGGCATGACCCTGCACTGGCAAAGAAAGGGAGAAGGGAAGGGACACCATGTCAATGTCCAGCTATGACACCGGAGCAGCTGAGGAGGGAGGAGTGGGTGAGGCTGGGAGCTGGGCAGAGCTCAGCAGGGGCAGCAGAGGAGAACCCTGGTGGTCTCTGAGAGGGAGCGCCAGGCGCCCCGAGAAGGTAGTTGTCGTGGGAGCTCTGGGAGCTGAGAAGCTCGCTCTGATCACACCTCAGACAACCTTTACAACCCAGCTCCAAGGAGACTTCTCAGTTTTCTTTTTTTGGAAGTTTTGGAAGTGGGCCATCCTCCTCCAGCCCCGGCCCCAGAGGGCTTGGCCTCGTTGCACTGTGTTCTGTGGTCCGCTCGCCCCAGTGAGTTTTCCAGAGCAGGAGAAGCTGCTCGTGTTCCTCCTCCTCTGCACTCTGAACACCTCCTTCTAGAGCCTGCAGCCGTCGGGGGAAGGCAGACCCTGTCTCTGAGCCTGCCCTGCCACCCACCAGGGTGCTTCCCGAGTTATTAACAGGGCGTCTTGTTTCCCAATGCCTGACTTCATGCCCAATGACGGAGGAAAGGTGGAGATGGGCTGGGGAGGGGGACAGGGTGCCTACGGGTCCCCTGGGAAGGAACTCATTGTGGCCTTGGCTCCACCGGTTGCTCCTTTCCCCAGAGGAGTTCAAGGTTGTGCTCACAGCGGGTGAAGCAGACCAGGAAGGAAGGAATGGCCCACCCCCAGGCCTCAGCCCACCTCAGAGGGGTGCCCTTGACAGGGTCAGCCTGTGCCCGCCTGGGGTCAGCCCTGGGCACACGATGCCGTGTTCCAGCTGCACCCCCAGGAATCAGAGGCAGGAGCGACGGGGAGAGAGGCTCCTCCCGGGGCTGGTGGACAGGGAGGAAGGCAGGGCACTGGGGGCAGAGACGGCACCTCGCCTGACTAATTAACCCCTCTGGTCGGTCACTGCCCCCGAAGCCCAAGCACCTCATCACTGCTGAATCAGCTCCCTGCCACGGCCAGGCGCACACTCTCTTTTTTCCTGCTTGATTTGCCTAATGGAAGCTGACAGTCAAGTTCAACCCTGATTGTCAGATTTCAGTGGGAACCTCATGGGGGGGTGGGGCGGGAGAGGAAGGCAGACATTCGAGGAGTAAAAATAGCACACATAATCAGTTCCTGAAGACGCCTTTAGTGACTCAACCCCCACCGCTCATGCACTTGCACACACGCGCGCACGCGCGCACACACACACACACACACACATGCACGCACACGCACACACACGCGCAGGAGCACACCAAGGTCTGATTCTCCCGTAGGCTGCAGACCTGGCCAAGGTCCTGTGAAAAGCCAGATGAGGACGTTCATCCTGGTCAACAGGGAGTCTGCGGAAGTGGACATCACTGGATGGTGAGGCCGGGAGGTGCCCCCAAGTTCTCTCGGGGGCCTTGAGCAAATCCATTTCCCAGATGGTGACCTGTAAAGTTGGGCTGGTCCCCCCAAACCAAATACATGCACAGGCACCTGGTGATCTTGGATAGGTCCTTGCTTTTGACAGATTGAAAAATGCGAGGTTTGATTCCATCCTCCAGGCCAGCACCCCTCCTGGGGAGGGTAGAGCAGGAGCGTGAGGCTCTTAGGAACAGGAGGAGGAGACGAGGGGCCCAGGTGGAGCTCACAGGCCACCTGTCACACAGTGTAAGCACAAAGCATGTCAGTACTTTGCAGCTCGGGAGACGGTAATGGTCTGTAATTTAATGGGGTTCACCCCTAGATCCTGAGGGGTGGAGCTAGAGGTCCAGCTCTTACAGGTCCAGCTCTGGAGGTTGGGTCCAGAGACTGGCAGCTGACATTGCTGTGTGCTGGGCAGTGTCCCAGGGCTGTGTGTCCATGAATTTCTGTACCCCGTCACAGCCCTCCAAGTCTGCTGTCCCACTTCACAGGTGAGTCAACAGAGGCACGGAGGAGCTAACTATCAGGCCCCGGGTCACCACAGTTGGTCAATGCTGAGACACGAATTTGTCCTCAAATTGCTTTAAAGAGTCAAATAAATAGAAGACACTCTGGAAATGGGTTGTCTTAGGTCCTTTTGTGCATGGAAGTCCATAAGAGGGACATCTTATAAACAAAATTAAGAACAAAACCCTGCAGGTGCTGAGGGGGAGGGGGATTCATGTGTCCTAGGCGGGGGGGGGGGATGCCAACCCAGACCAGGGTGTGACCCTGAGAATGGGCACCTCCTAAGGTCTCTGTCCCCAAATCCCTCTCTCACCTGGTTCTCCCCCCAGACACGTGAGGGAAAGTCACCGGTGGAAACAGGCAGTCTGGGCTCTGCAGGTGCAGCTAAGCTAAGGCCACCCAAGACAGTCACCTGGAGAGGCCCACAGGGTGGGGTGGGGCCAAGTCCAGCCATGCCTGAGCAGAGGAGCAGGCCACAGCGGACAAGGAGGTGGCTCTGGGGAACAAACACGAGGCAGGGAGGCATCTCCAGCTCCTGGCATCTGCAGAGGGCCTCCCTGCTGAATCCTCACATGGAGGAAAAGTGGAAAGCAAAGTAGCCGAGCAGGTGTGGAGCTTCCCTTAAGGGGTTTCGATCCCACTCCTGAGGGAGGCACCTTAGGGCAGAGTCACCTCTCAAAGGCCCCACTGAGTCCCTCTCAAGGAGAACACGCTCTAGCCAAACATCATGGATGGAGACCTTGCCTGCCCCTGCCTTATTTTCCTTTCTTTTCTTCTCCCACTAAAACAAAACACTATCAGTTGCCATTTTAAGTGGCAGTCATTTCCCCTCTTCCCTCATTTGATCCCTGTCCCTTGTTTCAGATATCAGGGACCTGCCACATGGTGAACTTATGCAAGTGGCCCAAGATGGAATAGCTCATGAAGATCAAAGAAGACACCAACCGTGAGTCCCACACCTCACCTGCTTCCCCTTAGATGCTAAGAAAAGAAAGAGCTTCTCTCCTCCTAACACGGGGAATCAAAATGCAATTACCAGGTGTTCTGTGGACATGTGTGGAGTGTCCTGTGAGCTCATTCAGTTCTGACTGTAGCTGGGGTTAATGCAGACCCCACAGCTAAGAGCTAAGCCTGCAAGACCATCCCACCTCAGACCCCCGTCACGGGCACCTGTGTCCATGTTGCCCATGATCCATCTCACCTGGCCAGACAGGGGCAGGGGCGGGTCTCAGACCCTCCTCGTGTTCAACAATTTGCTATAACCGTTCTTAGAACCTATGGAAACACTTGACTTACACTTTTCAGGTTTTTTAAAATAGACAATATTATAAAGAATGCAGATGAACAGCCAAATGAAGGGGTGAAGGCAGGTCAAGTTCCACTGGGTTCTGGGCACAGGGGCTTCCTTCCCCTGGACTTGGACTTCACCAACTGCCCAGTGTGAGGGTGTGTTCATCAGTCCAGGGGCTCTCTGAATCCATAGTTTAGGGATTTTTATGGAGGATTCAACTTAGAGTTGAGCTTCTTCACTCACCTCCCCAAGTAATAGGGATGGAGCTTATTTCCAAGCTTCCAACCATATCCTAGTCTTCCAGGTGGCCAAATCCTCATCCTGATGGTACCCAGGATCCAACCAAGAATTGTCCCATTGGACCAAAAGATGCTTCTAATACCCAGGAAATTCTATGGACATAGGAGTTTTGCCTAGGCTGTTCCCATCCCCCCACCACTCAGGAAATGACAAGGGTTTGGGGAGCTCTGTGTCAGGAACTGTGCCAGACAGTAAATGCTTATTTCTAAATGTGTCGCAGTGCTCAGCGTAGAACCCTAGTGCCACAACCAGCAAGGCCAAGCTTGCAGGTTCCCACAAGGGGCAATGGGGGATTAGAAAAATAAAGACTCACACACGTAGATTTTAAAGATAAAGCTGGGATCAGATGGAGTGCTGCTCTCTGATGGAGAAGCAGATCTCAAGAGTTACACCAGCAATCTTTATCTCTATATCTCTCATTATCAGGTTAAAAACTATGCAAGTATTATTCTTTGTACTCAGAAAGTCACCTGTCTAGAAACATTTGTATAGGTTTTCCGCATTTGCAATCTACAGTTGCAATGTGCAATGTTTGGAGCTTTGTGCAGCTCTCATAAAAGTCCATTGTATAAAGTTACTGTTAAGCAGGCAGCTTGGAAGTAGCGGAGCTGGTGAAACACTGTGGTTGACGAGCAGGAGAGTTCCTCTATTCCCAGGAACGAGGTTCCTGAAATCAAGGTCGAGGCTGATAAGACTCTAGCACAGAGCCTCCTCACGCAGGGCATGGCCACAGCAGCTAGGCATCCTGCACCCTTGCACAGGAACATTCTAGGCACTAGGCTTGCCACAGCCATGATGTCATCAGAGACCCCAATCTCAGACACTGCTCTCCCAATCACTGCACTCCACACCCTAGGCACCATTGAAGCAAGGATGCACTAAAGAGGAAACTCAGTCAGTGGCTCCAGGGACTTGGAACTCAACTCTCTCTTCTGACCTTTATCTTCCCCTGCCCGTGTACAGAGCCCCCATCACTAGCAGAGATGCCTGTACTTCTCACCATGGACACCTGCTGTGTGTTTCCCTTGGTTTCTCCTCCCTGGATGCATCTCCATTTTGATTTTCAAGAATCTGCACAGCAAAGTGGCCCTGAGCAACCCACCCTCTTCTTTCTTCCCCACCCTTCAGAAAGGACTTCTTTATACAAATATACATTTGTTAATGTCAAGCAAGACTGTAGACCTGAGTTCCGCTCATTGCTATGCAAAGCCACAAGGCTGGCCACTTTGTCAGGTGCTTCCGAGTGACTTTTAATTAACACAAATATTTAATTGTACTTCCAGTAGGCAGGCATGACTTTTATTAATTACCAGTTCCTCATTGTCAGTGGAATGTAAACTGAGACGATAGAACTAATAATAATAATCCTGGCAGGTAGAATTCCCCAACCTTTGCTCTGGTTTCACCGGTTGCACTCTTCAAGTGACCAAAAATCAGCCAGACAAAGTTGGGGGGCAAGACAGCATCAGCAATAGGAGTCCAAGATCAAGGGACTCGAGCAGGACGCCCCAGGTCCCCCACCTGCCAAGTTCATCCACGGCTACTCAACCCCTGTCACGGGCTTCTGGTTTCTCCCAACCCGGAAGATGAATTCTCCATCACCACCTCTGCCCAAGGGGTCTCATAGGAATGCAAGTCAAAAATAAAAAGAAGATCCACTTGAACGGCAGGAAGGTGCATGGTGAGGAAGGCCGTCCTTGGTGGCTGGTGGATCTCAACAGACGGTAAGAAGGTGAAAGAAGATGAAGGATGGATAACTGAAGGTTCAGACAGAAAATAGACCTCAGTCCAGAATAGAGCTTAGGAAGAGCCACAGGGTGTGAGAGGGGGTCTCCTGAGAGTACCTCAGATGGACTCTGGGTCAGCTTGGCAGGGAGAGGAGGAGAGGAAACAGGACTTCACTAAAGTTCCTGAACAGGATTCCCCTGAACCCTCCCTCCACGCTGGGCCTAGAGGAGAGACACAGGCAGCTCCAGGAGGGAGGCCCGCAGCAGCTTGATGGAGCCCGGAAAATAATTTATGGAGGTTCCAAGAAGTGTGATTCTGGAAGATGAGCAGGCTGCAGGCTGAAAACTGGACAGCTAGGGTCAGTGAGTGGACACGGGAGGGACACTGGAAGGGGAGAGGGGAGAGTAAGTGACGTTTCTCCCTCCTCTATTGACAGTAATGATGGATAAATCATGGAATTCTGGCTTATTTTTTGGAAGAAAAATGGACACAGGAGGAGTCCAAAGCTGCCGCCTCTGTGGTTAGAAATGTGGATTAGGGTGTGGAGGAGGGGAACCTGCTTCTTTTTTGTTAAAGATTTTTTGCATTACTTGATTTTATTTATAAACGTGTCTAGTATTTTGATTAAAATTTATATTTAAAGATCATTCCAGCAAACAAAGAAAAATAACTCGATTCTAGAGTCACAGTCTCTCCTGGGAAACTGTGAATCAGCTCAAAATAACAGATTTGTTTGTTTTAGACCAAATCTGGGAATCTTATATTTTGCCTGTGACATGAATATTTATACATCAAAGAGAATGCAGGGACACTTGGACTTGACTTTTAACCTCTGTCCCACTCTATGGATCACAAACTCTTATGGGATCTTCCCTTCAATGGTCCAGAGCACCGTGCAATCAGCCTATTAAATAGCCTCCAATATGGCACCCATCGTACGTCACACCCAGAGCCCATCCATTAGGAGAAGGTCATTTTCCACTTCTCTTCCTTTCCCATGTAAGCTGCGGACCATCTGAGTTCATCTCACGCAGAGGTCCTCAGTCCACGTGGTGGCCCTCCAGCTCCCCTCCAGCCCAGCTCCCCACGCCTGTCCCCTGCGACCCACCCCAGGGCCATCATGGGCAGCCTCAACTCTGGCTCCTTTTCCTTCTTTTACTCCCTCCAAGGCTGATCCCCAGGCAGCCCTCAGGGTCTCCTTTAGCAAAGGAGAGTGAGCCTCTGAGAAATCAGGTAAAAGCTTTCACCTGGCCAGTAGCCGACTGTGTGGGAAAAGAAGAGAAGTGCTGTTTATTGACCACTCCAGACTCTGTTCTGGGTGTTTTTATTAGTCAGACACTAAATGCCCACAAGCAGTACAGGGTGCAGATGTTCCTTCCTCTATTATGGGTAAGGAGCCGAGTTTTATAAAAGTTAGGTTCCTATGGGGAACTGCTAAATTTGCTGAGTCCCAATTTGAATTTCAGTCTATCTCACTCCCTGTGACCTTAGAAGACACGTCACAGGGCCTCGACACTGGGGCCAGCTTCCACATGTGGGGACTTACACTTCATGACAAAATGAAGCTGAGCTTGGCGGTATGCCAGCCCGCTGGGCCGTGGGCCATCCCGGGTACTGGTAGCAGGAACAACCTGGGATTGAGCACCCGAGGATCTGGGATTTGATCTTGGGCCAGTGACCAATTCGCCCTCATTTATATGCGAGTTTCCTTTATAAACTTGTTTATAAGTGAGGGTGATTAAACTAAAAGTAAAACCCTCATGTTCAACCACTTAGGTAGTTACTGCTTAGGATGGGATGGGTTCGAGGTGTATATGTCCAGTTAGGCTGCATAACAAAATGCCACAGTCCAGGTCATCTAAATGACAACCTTACTCCTCCCGGATCCTAGGGGCTGTAGAAGCCCAGGATCGGGGGCCATGAGGCAGGCTTCCCTCGGAAACCTCCCCTCTTGGCTGGTGGGTGGCCCATCTCTGTGTGCCCGCAGGGCTTCTTTACGGTGTGCTGGGAGACAGAGTGGGTTCTCTGGGGTCTCTTCTGGAAGGACACTTATCCCATAGGATCAGGGCCTTACTCTATGAGCTTGTCACTCTTAATGACTTCCACAGAGGACCTCCAAATACAGCCAGCATGTGAATTTTGAGGCCATACAAGTACTCGGTCCATAACATCTCAGTATCAGAAGACAGAGGCACAAGCACCTCGGGTTTGAATTGCCAAGTTATTTCCCCTAAGAAAAGGAAAGAAAATACCCCCGTAGAAATCTTTAAATCAAATAATAAAGAGCAGGGCTTTCTCAAACTCCTGCATGCCTGAGATCACCTGGAGAGACTGTTTAAACATATAATTTAAGAGTAAAATTTGCTCTCTGATCACTTGTGACTCGTACAAAGAAAGAAATTTTGCTGGTTATAGACTTTCCACTGTCCATAAGGAGACGTGATGGGGATTCCTCAGGGGAACTCAATTTTTGCCATCAATTAATTCTAAAACTACTCCACATCTTGATAACAATGAGAAATGAGTGATGTTTTAACGATAGGCTGAAGGTTAGAAGTAGAGCTCTTTCTTACACAGACTCTCAGTAAAAATTGAGACTATAATGTCAAAATCCACTCGATAAAATGATTATGTTGGGATTACGCATTATAGACTATTTCAAGATAAGTGTCACTTTGTTTCTTCCAGATGCGTAGAGTAATTGGAATTGGGTCAACTACACATGGCCTCATACAGATCCGCAGGGGATTTGCTTTTGTATAGATGAGACATTTGTGATCAGCATGGCTATTATTTTTTTTAAAGAAAGAATATTACCGCAAAACTTGAAAAATAGCTGTTTTTTTCCCCCTTATGTAGTTTAATCATTCTCCTGGGACTTGTGTTTACACAATTAATTTGCCAAGAAACTCTTTTCAGTTTTGTAGGCCAATAGGTTTTCTCTAAAAATAGGGGTGTTAATGAAGGAGTCAGAGGCTGTATCTTTTACATCCACTTTATGTAATTGGCCTCTCGTGTCTGTCTTTATGGTCGATGCACAGGTAGCTGAAGGTCTTGTTGGTAAAATAAAATATCTGTTCTAGGATAAGTGAGAGGACAGATCACTTCGGTAGGGGCAGAGTTCTTTAGTCCCCGGTATTTCTCCCTCACATTGGCTAAAATGTTCCCAGAGACGTGTTCTGTACTTGGTTAGAGGGGAGAAGGTAGGTGGAAGAAAAGAATAGCCAAGTCCCACAGTCTTTTATTTGTGGAGTCAATCTATTGAGAGACTCTCAGAGAGGCACTTTTTTTGACAAGGCCATGACTGATTAGATAGTAATGAACTACAAAAGAGCCTCCACAGACAATATGGTCATCTTACTACGGTGAGACACACAGACCCGTGATAACACAGCACGATTCACAAGAGCCAAACAGTGGTGGAAGCAGCCTAGGTGTTCGTCGATGGTGAGCAGGTAATGAAGATGGGGTGCATAGGCACCAGGGAGCTTTATTCAGGCATAAAGAAAATGAAATTGTGGCATTTGCAGGAAAATGAGCAGAGACCATCCCGGTCAGTGAAATAAGTCACACCCAGAAGGTCAGGTCCTGTGTTTTCTCTCATATGCAGAAGCTAGAGAGGACAAAGGGGAAAAAAAAAGGTGGGGGTGGAGCTCCTATAAATCAAAGGGAGATCAGTGGAGGAAAAGGGACCAAGGGGTGGGAGGCGGGGAGGCAGGGTGGACAGGCTGGAGAGGGGCATTGGCCAGATCCTATTGTGTGCCCGTGCAGATGTGCAGCAACAAGTCCCATCATTATGCACGACTCTGTTGCACCAAAAAAAAAAAGTGGAAAAATAACTGAAAAATGGCACCAAGGTTAGATCTCTGCTGAACTGAAGCTGGTGGCACTTGCATGACATGGCCTCGTGTCAGCCCCACAAATGTGGATGTTGTCCTTTCCTAGTTTTGATCTAGAATGTCCCCCAAAGGATGGTACGCTAAGATCTTTGGCCCCAATCTGTGGCACTATCAAGAGGTACCCCCAAAAGGGGGGGCTACTGAGAGGAAGGAAGTTAGGTCATGGGACGTGTGCCCTTGATGGAGTACTGAGACCTGGCCATTTCCTGTCTCTCTCTTTGCTCTCTGGGTGCCATGAGCTGGCTTGGCCTCTGCCATGTGCTCCTGCCATGACATACTGCCTTGCTCCAGGCCCCAAAAGTGATAGAATCAACCAACCATGGACAGAGACCTCTGAAGCTGTGAGACAAAATAAACCTTTCCCCTTTCTAAATTGATTACCCCAGGTATTCTGTCACAGTGATAGAAAACTGACTGATGCACTACTTCCTAAGAGTTAGGATGGAGAGCTAAAAGTGCCAGCAGAGGGGTAGGCTAGTTTTTGTGCTTAGCAATTATGCTACTGTGTAATGTTGACAATTTAAGCCAAGAAAGTGAGGTACGTGTTACCACCACTTTCCCAGGAGAGTTATTTGTGTCTCCCAAACTTCTGCTGTGTGGATAAATATGGTCTTTGAAACGGAAAATGTGCACAGATTATGTTTGTCTCCCATTGAGAATGATTGGCCACAAAGTTTTGAGATGGGTTATAAAAACATACATAGAATCGCATCGTCTGTGTCTGTTTCAGAACCATCTCATTAGGTCACATGGGTAGAAATCCAATTTGGAATCCAGCGTGTATCAACCACCCTCACTTTTCCAGATACTCCAGAGACCAGGGTATGCTTTTCATCTGTGCTGTGATATCTCCGCTGCCTGCCATCTTTTGATCCATCCATTTATTCAAAAAACATGTAAGCTCTGTGTTGAGTGAAATATGAAACCAAACCCCATTTCATTTGCCCTAACCCTAACCCTACAGGACTCATGTTAGAAGGGAGAGCAGTGTACAGGGAGAAATGATTCTACCACTCAGGGGTCCAGAGGCAATCCCAGAACACGTTTCACATCCAAGAGAATCTTACAGACTTACCTGACTTTGGATTTCCCATCAGATGTGGGTCTTTAAATTCCTCCCTGGAAGCTTCTGAGTCATGATTCTAAACTAGTAGAAAATTATTCCAGACTCAGGGTTTCTGAGGATCAAAGTAATCCAGGATCAAAGAAGCCCAGATGCCCTCTCTGGGGTCACTCTCCATCACCCTTCCTCTCTACCTTCCCTCTCTACCTTCTGTTACCTTCTCATTTATACATCCAGGTCAGAGGGAACCCAAGAGTCTGCCATGTACATAGACGTCAATCACATTGAATCGATCATTGGAATCCGATTATGAAGACGTCAGGTGGCATGGTAACAACACATACCAATATTATCCAATATCAAACCCTAGATAAAGAAGATCATTTCATACTGATAATGTTGCTTAATTGAATATTTTCAAATTAAAAACCAACAGATAATATTTGACAAAAATGAATGTAAGTGAACTTCCAATTCTAATAGATGAAATAACAGAATAAATGGAAATAATCAAGGAAAAAAAATCTGGTTCTATGAGATGAAGATAGGGCAATGGCTATAGCTCAGTGGTAGAACACATGCCTCTAGAGCCCAAGGCCCTGGGTTTGAGCTCCATATGTACACAAAATGATGAAAGTAATTGATAAAACTTTAGCCAGATTGATCAGGAATAAAAAGAAAGTGAGCACAAGAAGAGACGATTTTACATCTGATGGATGAGACAGATGATATCTGTCTAGAGCCCACAGAATATAAAAAGATATGACAGTAGTGCCCACAATTTAAATGAAAGAGACCAATTCCTCAAAAGACAAATAACGAAAGTTAATACTCAGGAATAAGTAGAAAACCTGAAGAGTCCTGTGTCTTAAAGAAAATCAGATTTGTAGTTTAAAACCTTCTCACAAAGAAATTTCCAAGTCAAGATTGCTGCTATGGTGAATTCAACCAAACACTTCAAATGGGAAAATGATACTTATTTGACACAAACTCTTGCAGAAAATTGAAGAGACACATAACCCTGAGGCCAGGGTTCTTCTCATGTCAGAACCAGAGAAAGGCTGGCTCAGAACCCAAACAAGATTGGCACCCCAAATCTTAGGTAGGATACTAAAAGTATGAGGTGCCAAAGAAAAGCATCCAAAATGAACCGGATAAAACTTGACATGTTTTGTTCTTCAAAAAGCACTGTGATAAGAATGAATAAACAAAAGGAGAAAATATTTACTAATCAAGTAGACTTTGAAAACTCTTATCCAGAAAATACAAAGGACTCTCAGAACTCAAAGAAAAGAATATAAACAACTGGATTAAAATACAAGCAAAAGATCAAGGCAGATGTTGCACAGATACACATGGAAAATAGGCACAAGTGAGAAAAGATGTTCAGGATTTATAACCACTGGGGAAATTACGGATTTCAGCACAAAAAGATTCCACTTCACCCTCTGGAGTAGCTGAAGTAATAATGAAATGCCAAGGATACCAAATGCCGATTATCATGTTGAGCAGCTGGAACTCTCACGCTGCTCGTGGGAAGGTGAGATGGTAAAATGGGAAACAGTACTGCAAGTTCTTGAAAAGTAAAACATTTTCATCACTGTGACCAAAAGACCTGGAAAGAACAACTCAGAGGAGGGAAGTGTATTTGGGTTCATGGTTTCAGAGGCTCAGTCCCTGGTCGGCCAACTCCACTGCTCGGGGTCTGAGGTGAGGCAGAACATCATGGCGGAAGGATGTGGTGGAGGAAAGCTGATCAGCTCAGGACAGAAAGGAAGCAAAGAAGGAGAGGAACTGGGGCCAAAATATAATCCCCAAAGCTCCATCTGCATGCTACCTGCCTACAGTTATTATGTAGTTAATCCATTCAAGTGGATTAGTCCACTGGTTAGGTTACACCCTGATACTTGATGTTTTCACCTCTGAATATTTTTGCATTGTCTCACAGATGAGCTTTTGGGGGACACCTGAAGTCCAAATATCACACATGCCTTAGCATGTGAGCCTCCATTCCACACCTACCGTGTTCACCAAGAGAATCAGTGCTCACGTCCACTGCAAGACCACCCGTGAATGTTCACAGGAACTTAGTTTGTTACAGCTCGACACTGGAAATGGCCTGCATGTCATGCCCAGGTGAAGAGATAAAGAGTGTGCATGGCCATGGTTCTTACAGTGGGACACCACCCTGCCACAGGAAGGAGGGACCTATTGCCTGCAGGCCACACCGTGGATGCACCTCAGGATAGCTGTGCTCAGTGCCGAAGGTAGAAAACACATATGAGTACCTACTGTGTGATCTCGAGTTTATAAAACTCTAGGACATGAAAACTAATCTATAGTGACAGCAGATAAGCAGTTCCCCGGGGTGGGAGTAAGGGAGGGTGGTGGGTGGGGTGGATTACAAAGGAGCCTAATCGAACTTTGGGAGGTAATGGAGATGTTCATTATCTGGTTCCACGGACATCAAAATTTACCAAATTTTACACTTACATGTTCATAATGCATGGTATGTCAATTATATATCAATAATGCTGTTTTCATGAGTGAATGTGCTTATCAGGCAGAATATGTGTAGCTGAAAAGATCTCAGGAAATTCATAATTCACCGAGATACCAGCATGGAGCCAGCATCTGACCTTTCATAACTGGAATTCCCATTGTGATCTGTTGAACAGAAGAGCAATACCCGACCAATTTTAGTAATCTAGATTTTTTTATTATTATTTATCCTCTTTGGAAATTGAGGTTTATCCTACTTAAAAAAATATATTAGCCGAGTTACCTGTGCACATCTGGAGACTTGGCTACAGAAGGTGAGCATCCCTAATCCAAAGACCCCAACTGAGAAATGCTACGAGTCCCCACAGAGAACCAACCCGACAGCACAGAAGGAAACGTCCCCATCTGACCTCACATTTAGTCCTTGTTTACGTCTGGAGAGCTGGATGACATTTCCAGACCAAAGTAACCTGAGGATGGGTTCAACAGAAGCAGTGTGAGCAGCCTCAAATCCATCCCAGTCCTTCTCTGACTTGGACAGAAAGGAAAACCGATTCCAAGCTCAGAACCAGCTGAACAAGTCCACGTATCCTAACTCCTGCCGGTGAAGTCCCCAAGGCTGCCAGGCCTCCCTCACTGTTGGTCCACCCTCCCTCATGGTCACCCGGCTCCACTCCTCCAGGCTGCTGGAGGTCCTGGCCCTGTGTTTCCCTCTCTGCTTCAGGCTCTCACATGAGGCTGGGCTTGTCCCTGGTTTCTCCTGACATTAGACGTGACCCTTCCTCAGGCGTCACTCTCTGCCTCCCTTGTTCCTGGAGTCTAGATTCTCACCCCCCAAACCCAGGGAAGCTCAGCGCTGGGCCCCTGCAAAGAGACAGGTGGGCAGGTCCCCCGAGTCCTGCGTGGGTCTGGTCCATGGGAATCCGGGTTGCCACTTGGGTTCCGAATGCAGAGGATCATTTTCATGCCCATTTAACACAAAAGTCCTCATCTCTGGGGGTAATGTGCCATTTCGTCAGTAGTTTTCCTTTCGTGTGAAGATCATAACATCCTGATATGCTCAGCTTTGCCCTTCCCCTCCCCAGGGACTACCCTCTGTCAGGTATTCATCCGGCAGCCACGCTCATTAATATGATAAGGCGCTCGGTTTTCAACAGCTCCTCAGACCCAAACAGCCCATAACTGAATGCAAGATTTAATTGTGTTTTTTCTCAGCAAACAATCGGGCCGGGAGGACAAGGACACAGCAGACAAAGCACCTCCCCCCAGCTCAGGAATGAAAGGCGTGTGTTTCCATTCACTAATAGGCAGAGATGTCACGGATTTCAGCAAGGCTGACGGGGGCTCTGCTGGAGCAGAGAGCTATTGAATTCCCCCTTCAGGCTGGCAGACAGCTCTGCCACTGGGCTCTCTCTTCTGCTGTCACTCCTGTTGATCTGCCTTCAAGGTGGCCATTCAGAGGGAGTGAAAGGAAAAGCCACTGTTGGCTGCTGCCAATTCAGGTCCAGAGGCTCGGCGGTGACTCCGTCCAGCCCAGGCTTCCAGCTCCGCAGCTCGGCCCCAGGACCCCAGCCAGAGGGTTGCTCACCGTGGCTTGGTGAGGTCTTTTGTTCCCATTAAGTGGGATTTTCTCGAAAAAGGAACATAATCTCCTCCCCTCGAAATAAGCCGCAATCAGGGACACAGATTTCATGGAACAGTGACTGGCCCTGGATCAGTAAATCGCATTTTCTTCTCTGCATCCACCCAGTGAATCATGTTCCCCTCAACCTGACGCACAGGGCCTGCTCTGCTTCTTACCCAACGTCCCACTCCACTCTCTGCCTTTATTGTCACCTCATTTCCAGACTGGCTGCACTGAAGCTGGAACAACGTGGCAAGAGCAAGACTTCCTCCTTTTTAACTTGTGTTTGTTGGTTCTGAGAAAATGGGAGAGCGCACATCCGTCTGCTGTCTATCACCATTTTGAAAGACGGAGTGTCACAGAACGAGGTTTTAACAATGGCTTCAGGGGAGACAGGGCCACAGAGCAGAGAGAGAGGTGTGACCAGACCTCCTGGTTGTTGGAAAGGAATCCCAGAGAATCACACAAATCTAGATCCATGGTGCACAGAGGAAACTTCCCGATAAAGCTGATCTTGTCGTGAACCATGCTCAGATCCATCATGGTCACTCATCAAGATAAAGCAATTTTCCTTGTTGAAGTGTGACCAGAGCTGCTGGGCTTTTTATCACAGCCTGTGCAGGGCCATCTCCTCTGCACGCCCCGTGCTTAGCCGTCACACAGGGCCCTGACACGTTTTCACGCTGCACTCCCTCCACACCTCTTGGTCAGAGCTCTAGTCACCAATCTTCCAGTTTTGCATCTGCCAATTTCTGATAACCCCTTAGCCACTGCTCATGAATCAGGATACAGTTGTCCCTTGGTTTCCAAAATAAGTTGATTCCAGGACCTCACTTCCCCCCAGGATACCAACATGTGAGGTTGCTCAAGTCCCTTGTATAAAATGATGCAGTTTTTGCATATCTCCTATGTACACCTTCTTGTGTTCTTTAAATCATCTCTAGATTAACTGTAACACCCAGTGCATTGGAAATGCTAGGGAAACAGCTGTTATACTATGTTGTTAGGGAATAAAGAGATAATATATGTATTCAGAATGGACATAATTTTTTCCCAATATTTTGGATCCATGGTTGGTTGAAACTTTGCTCAAATCCTGTCTCAAGATACAACTCTGGGAGAACCCAGGCCATGGCCTGGCAGCTCAGATGACATGGCTATTGGATGGCAGGGACTCAGTTTCTTTGTCAGGCACAAGTCAGAAGCTTTATCTTTATAAAAAGGAATGTGTATATGAAAAAGTATCCCCGGCTTTGCTCCAAACATCTGTCTGCACCTAGCTGACTGCGTCTTCCCTCTGCCTTGGAGTTCAGGACGGAAACAAATCTCAATTCTAGTTAATGGAATGTGGCCGAAAGGAGTGTGCTGCTTCCAAACCTAAAGAGGGAGAGTTAAAATAGCAAAAGCCTTCCACCAGGCGGGGGGTGCACCCCTGCGATCCCAGTGACTCTGGAGGCAGAGGCTGAGGATCACAAGTTCAAGGCCAGCCTTAGTTAGACCCAGTCTTAAAATAAAAATAAAACGATTAAGAGGGCTGGGGTGTAGCTCAGTGGCAGAGCACACGGGGCTTCAATCCCCAGTGCTGAAAAAAAAGGTAGGGGGCTTTGACGAGCGCTTGCTTGGACTCGGTTTCCCTCCCTGCTGCACACAAAGACACAGGAGGAAGAGTCAGGCTCGTCACTGGCTGCCTGAATGGCCACAGGGGGACAAAACGCTGCCCTTCCCACGCCCTGGAGAGCCACGAGACGGTTGTGTGAGTAAAGAGGACATTTCCTCGAGTCACTTGTGGTACTGTCTGGGTCTGATGGTGGTGCGGCCTACCTTCACTGATGTATGCAGACCTCAACATTCCGGACCCTCAATCGTCTCCACATTGAAGCCACTGAAAATGAAGCAGAAGCAAGGTATGAAAGTTCATCCGGCGTCACCCTGTCAGCACCCACTGCTTATCCCCCAGGTCGGAGAGTCGCTTTCCCTTCTCGGAGGACAGCGGCTCACCCACAGTCCCCGACCTCACCAAGAGGAGGTCTTCACTCTGTGCCCCAACGCGTCCTGCTGAATTGCTTTCCTTCGGGAAGATGTATTTTCTGGTCCTCTCTAGAGGTTTGTTCTCTTCCAATATTCTACTGTTTCACTCCCCCAGGGGGCTGCCCATACTGCCCCTGATGGGTTGGAATCATAGGTGGGGATTCTCTAGATAAATAAGTGGATTAAAGGGTTGGGGTGTAGCTCAGTGGTAGAGCACTTCCCCATCATCCACAAGGCCCTGAGTCCAATCCCCAGAATCAGGAAAAAAAAAAAAAAAAAGTAAAGATACGGAAAATAAGAGTGCCAATTTGCAATAAGAATTTGTATGATTCTGGGTAGAAATGGAAGGAATTGGACTCTTGAATGAGAGAAACCCCAGGGTGAGAGCTACTCTCCCACATTTCCCCAGGGCTCTCCCAGGGCCCTCAGAGTAGACTGCTACATTCCAACAGAAATGCACCACCCCGTGAGTCTGAGGTGTCGGGATGTGAGGTATCCAAAACAGCTCAAAAGCAAGAAAGAAGGAGCCACAGAGAGAGGGAGGTCCCCAGATCTGCCTATGAACTCCTCTCAAATACCCGATTGACATCCGAGCTATGCTTATGTTGGGGAGATGCCAAGAAACTCAGCAGAGAGAAACAGCTGGGAATTTGGAGACTTGAGCAAGAACTCCATCCTTGGCCTCCTTGAGGAGAGAGAGTGGTCAGGGTTTGATTTCGATTAAGTTTAAAGGATTTCAATCAATATTTAGGACTTCTTATTGATTTCTAATTTCCCATTAGTAAGCATTCACCCAAGGACTAAAAGAAAAACTGAGAGATAGGGAATCCACCCTAGCCAAGGATAAAATGAAAGGTCCACATGTTTTGAAAGTAATTATCCAGTTATGAAGATCACTCCTTAGAGCAAAGAAACACGTCATCACTGAAAACTGCAGATTCTGATGTTTCTGTAGCATGACTCCCAGTGTCCAGGGCCTGACTCACAATTCTTGGACACAGACAGAACAATGGACTGTGACCTGTAGTCAGGAGAAAAGTCAGTCTATTGATGAAGAGTGAAGGTAACCTCAGTGTTGTAATTAGCCAACAAGGACCATCGACTCTGAAAATGTGATCAAGGATGCAAAGTAAAAGTTGGACAGGGAGGAAGGGGAACTATGAAAAGATCAAACTTAACTCCCCCAAAATTAAAAATAAAAAGAAATACAAATTCCACCGAATGGGCTTAACAGTAGATTAGATACAGGGAAAGAAAATCACCTTGACATTGAAAAAGAATAAAAGATAGAAGAAAATGGAACCGATTCTCAGAAACATTGGAAACAATATCAGGTATCCTAATATGTGGATAACCGAGGGGCCACATTGAAGGAATAGAGATAAATGGACAAGAAAAAAATATTTGAAGAAGTAATTGTTAACTTCCCCAAATTTGCTGGAAAAACCTCAACTCAGACATCCAAGAAACCCGGAGAACCTCCAACAAGATAAATATAAAGAACATCATGAATGCATCATCACGGCTATGCTCTGGGAAACCAAAGATACAAAGAATATCTTGAAATCAGCCAAAGAGAAATGACACATTATATACAGGGGAACAATGATACTATTTATGTCTGATTTCTCTTTGAACAACGAAAGCCAAGAAACAATAGAACTGCCTACACAGGATCCTACGTCTAGGAAAACCATCCCTCAGATGGGAAAGCAAAATATAGACATTCCAGATGAACAAACTTTGAGAGAATTTGTTGCCAGCCGATCTGCTTCAAAAGAAACACTAAAGAAATTTCTTCAACTTGAAAGTCATTGGAACCAAATAGAATCGACAGACAAAAAAAAAAAAAAAAAAAAAAAAAACAATGAAGATCATCAGAAATGATAAACATGGTTGTTCTGGTTTGGATATGAGGTGACCCCCGGACTTCCTATGTTAATGCAGGAATATAGTCAGAGGTAGAATGAGGGGACTGTGAGAGCTGTCACCTAATCAGCCCAGGCTAGTTTGCATGGGCTGGATGGTGACCGGTGGTAGGTGGGACGTGAGTGACCGGAGAGAAGGTGAGTCACTGGGGCATGCCTGGGAAGGGCTCCTCTTCCCTGTGGCCCCGTCCCCTCCCACTCCCTGCTTCCTGGCTGACATGGAGCAGCATCCTCCACCCTGCCGTTCTGCTATGATGTTCTGCTCACCAATGGGGTCAGTCTACCATGGACTGGACCACTGAAACCTCGAGCCCCAAATAAATTTTTCCTGCTCTAAGTTGTGCTGGTCATGCATTTTGGTCACAGAGACAAAAAGCTAACAGTGCAGTCCGTCTTCCTGATGTGTGGTTTTCTTATTTGAGAATTCACCTGCTCATTAAAGTCTGTTTGAACCCTCCAGTCGACATCTGTGGTCCTTGGGCAGCCATGCACAGTGTGACAAAATCTCTGCATTGCCCGATGCCCCTGTTCCCAGCTGAGACCGAGCAAGCCACACTCCACCTTTGTGTTTCAGCTTTCACACTGTGAACAAGTGGCAGTCTTGCTGCTCTCCTTAATGCCACTTTGTCCATATTTCTGTGTGGCATGTGTGTGAGACTACATTTAAAATGGCCCCAGAGGTAGTGCTACAGCACTGCCTGGCACTTCTAAGACGCACCTATGCAGTGAACGCGATAGATGATAAATATCATTCATAACACCTCTATCCATGAGTTCGGTGTTGATGAATCAACTCAGCATTAAAAGAGAATAAAATTTCAGCATTCGAAGGTAAATGGATGGAGTTGGAGAATGTCTTGCTAAGCAAAATAAGCCAATTCTAAAAAACCAAAGGCGGAACGTTCTCTCTGATAAGTGGATGCTGATCCATAATGGGGAAGGGAGGGGCATGGGAAAAATGGAAGAACTTTAATTGGGCAAAGGGGAGGAAGGGGTGGGGAGGGTAACTGGGGGCAGGAAAGATGATGGAATGAGGTGGACATCATTATCCTAGGTACATGTATGACTGCACATGTGGTGTGACGCTACATCACATACAACCACAGAAATGAAAAGTTGTGCTGCAATTGTGTACAATGAATCAAAGTGCATTCTGCTGTCCTATATATCTAGTTTTAATTAATTAATTAGAAAACACACATACGGACAAATGTCTTTAGACATAAATACACAAGAAATAAGGTTAGATATCGATATTTGATGAAAACTTTGTGATCAGAGCTCATGGAACCCTACCTTTTGTTTCCTTGTGTCAGAGACATTCACTAATTCAGTGTTCATAATAACTTTAGAATATTGCTATAAATAATGGTAGCTGACTATCTGGGTAAATGGAAAAGTCCATCTTTTTTGTACAAGTCTGTAAAGGCACCTGACAATTTAATGCAAAACGTTAGCACTACCGTGTTTGTTTACAAAGTGTGTAGATGTGAAATACAGAGCAGCAATCATACAACAATGAGGGCAGCAGTTATGCTGTGCTGTTGTGGAATTGTTTCTCTTCATATGGAGACACACAATGCCAAGTCTGAGTAGATGGAGACGATGCCTAGTATAACCCTTAGAGCAACTACCAAAAGGAGGAAAAAAAAATATGCCTTGAAAGTCTGTTGAGTGGTTTGGGATAGAATATTATAGATATTTGACTAGTTCAAAAGGACTCAGGAAAGAAGGAAGAGAGAGAGAGAAACAAAACAAAACAAAAACCCAGATGGAACAGATACAAAACAAAGAGCAAAATGGCGGCCCTAAGTACAACCCAAAGCCACCATGCGTGCCCCGTGGGTAAACCAACAAAGAAACCCACTCAGATTAAAAAGAAAAGAATGTCAGACTGGATAAACAGAAGGATGAATAAATGAACCAACGATTTTGGGAAAATCAATCAACTGGGCTTAGTCAGTGATTTGCCATTACTGGGAACACCCAAGGAACCTTTATCCCCGTTCTCAGGGGGGTGTAATCCCACCCCTGGCTCTCAAGAAGGTCACGTGACTCAGACCTGACCTGGCAGTACAGCCTCTATCAGGGATTGATTTAAGAAACAGGCATGTCGTTCAAACTATACCAACGAGACTCAGAGCCAAAGCTTTCCCTGGAGTATTGGGAGGAAGAGACTTCTCAAATTATCATTTTTTTGTTCTTTTTTTTAATTGGTTCTTTTTAGTTTGTATGTAACAGTAGAATTCATTTTGACATAGTTATAAAAACATGGAATACAACTTTCTCTCATTCCATCACTAGTCCTTTCCCCTGCACTCCCCAACCCCTCACCCCCGATTCCTTCCCTCTACGGATCTTTCTGCCATTACTCATAGGTTTTGTAGTTTTTTTAAAAAAAATTTGATTCTTCTTCTCACATGTTTCTAAGCTCATAAAGCATAAACATGTGCTGGTGGCCTTCTTTGACACTTGATGATGACAACAGTAGAGAAAAAGCAGAGTTGAAACATATAAACACAACCATTTTAGCCATTGGATCCAGCCAAGCCACAGAAACTCTGCCTTTTCAAACAAATAACTGAATAAGGAGAAGGAGGGGAAGAAAAGAATCAGTCTGTCTATTTTCCCCCTTTTTGGTTCTGTCATCTGTACCCATAAAAGTCAGGACTGACACATGGAGCCAAAAGATCATTTTTCAAATAATAATCTCACTTGAGATCCATTGAATGAGTTTCTAGATTCTAACCCATTTTCTTCATCCATGAGAAAAGAAGTCCTTGCAAACTCACAAACCAGAAATGAGATAGAGAGCTGGCTTTGACCCTGTGTGACTGACGGGTGTCCCCATGAAGACATGGTGCCCTCTGGTCTCCTGTGGCCATCATCAGGGCCCAGGCTGGACTCTCGGCCAGCGGTTGCTCCCTCCTGACTGTGCTCCTCTGTCGTTTCCCGGACTATCCACACAACGTCCATATCTCGGTACAGGAGCACCTACCACCACTTCTCCTGTCCAGGAGACTCGGAGTATTTATGTACTCAGAAACAAAAGCCAGATGGACCTCACATGGATTCTGTTGACCTGTCATTCCTGTTTTGAGGAATTTGACAAAAATCACGAATTCATATCACAAGAAATTATTCCCTAATCTTCAAATATCACTTCCCAAATAATTGATTTTTTTCATCTCTTTATGCTTCTCAGTGAACCGCTGTGTTTGGATGGGTGTGCAAAATTAGCTTGTCGGTGTTTTAGGGTCTTCTGTGCATCTCAGATTTGGGTGAAATGAGCAGAACCCAATGTTCTCTGGAATTGGATCTTGTCCTGGATGCAAGCAGATACAATGCTGTGTCCCTGATGGGGACATGTGGGAGAAGGCAAGACCTGTGGAAATGTTGAGGGGGAGTGGTTACAGATAAAAGAAAAGGGGCCAGACTGCCTGGTGCTTCCCACATGGCACAGCACGTGCTCCACACGTCTGCTGGACTGGACAGGGTACAGGCTAGAGCGCGATTGTATCCAGAGCTAGATAGGAAATGACCTCCAGAGTCCTGAAATCTAAAAACTAGGGTGTTACTCTCCCTGCCTTAGTGCAGTCGGGTGCCAGGGGGCTGCACCAGGCTAGAGTGGGGGTGGGGAGGGGAACGGGGCCGGGCGGTGGCCCCACTGCTGAGGGGCAACTTAAGGAGGTGCGTACCTCTCAGGTGTTCACACCACCCCAAGACAGGAGTGAGCGCTCGCACGCTCTGGTGTCCTGGGAGCCTCCTGTCTGCTGGCCCCGTCCTGGTGCTGAGTCGGGAGTGCACACAGCAGGCAAAGAAGGGAGGAGAGCGTTCAGGGCATAGGAACCAGAGGAGGGAGAGCAGAAGTCCCTTCAGTGACAGTGAAGGATGGAGGGGCAGGGACGGAAGGAAAAGCTGAGCCCAGCAGGGTGACGTTGCTGCCCAGTGGGGAAGGTCTCCTGTGCACCCAGGAAGCACTTTGTTTGTTCATCGTAGACCTCGGGGAACCAGTACCACCTTCAAGGTCAGGGTCATTTCTGAAGAGTCCCTGCATTACATCAGTGTGGGGGTGACTTGGAAGAGAAAGACCAAAGCAAGAGTGAGCCAGGAGCTGACGGGCCATCCTGTGTCTTGGAGGAGCAGGCTGGACCTCCACACGTGGGCACGGCTGCGTCTGGGGAGGCTGCCTGTCACCCGGTGGTCTCGCAGCCGGCCGGGCGGGCAGCTGCAGCTGGGGAAGCCAAGAGTAAGGCCCATTAAGGGAGCAAGCAGGTGGTCTTTAATTCGGGACAGGTTTTAAAACACTAAAATATGGGAGCTCGGAAAAAAAATGTATTAAGCTGCCCAGAAAACCGATCCGGGTTCTTTGGCACCGCTTCAACACAGGGAGCCGAGCTGCCTTAATCTACTTCCCACATCCTCACAGCTGGCCACTAGGACTGGGGACAAATGTGATCTCATCGTTGACTTGGACGGCTTTAGCTCAGGAAGTGTGTATATTTATATATATTTTTAAAAATGCAATTCCCAGTGTTACTTTGCAAAACACAAGCAAGCTTGTCCTGCAAGCCAGGCACCGGCCTCGCGGCCCCAGCTGACAAGCTCCTGGCTTTGGAAATCCATGTAAAGTGTCTCCCGGGCCTTACCATTTTTTATAACCTTTACTTTCACATCAGCCCCTTGTGTCCGATCCCCGAGGCCTCCACCACAGAAAGGTGGATGTACCTTAGAACAAAGGCTTGTGTGAACAATGCATCCTACTCTCCATGTTAGTCAAATGTCAGAGTCTCTTACTGCCTATTTCCAAGATTAACCTTTTATCTCAGCCTGAGCCTCCCCAAATGACTCTCTCCACATTTGAATATATGTATGTCCATATATATGCATGTACATAAGAATGCATTTGGATAATTATATACACATATATTTGTATGTATCTATCTATATACATGTAAGTCCCTTTTATGTATTTTATATATAGGGGGTGATATATAAAATAAGACTTATAATCTCTGATATGTATAGACTTTATAGATGTATACATGCATATATAGGATATCTCTAAATATCTTGGATCTCCAGATTGATATGAAGGCCTAATGTGGTTCAGGGTTGATTTCAAAAGCTCTAGACTGAAATCTAACTACTTTTGTTTTTCTCGTTTCCCTTGTTTGCAGAAAACACCAAGAGGAATTTCATTCTCCACTATTGGCTTAGTCAGCTTTCTCACGGCCGTGACCAAAAGACCTGACAAGAACAATTTTCGAGGAGGGAAAATGTACTGGGGGCTCATGGTTGAGAGGTCTCTGTCCATAGATGGCTGATGTCATTGCTCTGGGCCCAGGGGATGCAGAACATCACGGTGGAAGAGTGCGGTGGAGGAAGGTGGCTCAGGACACGGCCACCAGGAAACAGAGACACTGCAGACCAGGATCAAATATCTACCCCAAAGGGATGCCCCCGAGACTCTCCTCCTCCAGCGACACTCCGCCTGCCTGGAGTCATCACCCAGCTGACCCTCAGGGCATGAATGCGCTGAGTGGGCACAGCTCCCCCAGCCCAAACTTTCACCTCTAACCTTCCTGCACTGTGTCACACAGGAGCTTTGCGGGACACCTCACAGCTGAACCGTAACAACCGTGAGCCTTACCCAGAGGTAACCCCCCCTTCCTCCTCCAGCCCACACAGACTGGGCAGGGCCTGGTCTCGCAGCCGCGTGCAGGCAGCCGCTCTGAGCACGTGCGGCTGTGATGGCTGCCTTCCTCTCCCGCTGTCCCTGAGAAGGGGACCTGTGGAGGACAGAGACTGGGACTGTTCGCCTCCAGAACCTCAGGCAGGCACAGGTGCCTCCTCCACGAGCACCTGCTGACTCATGAGTGTGTGATGGATGGACGGGCACCGGGGGCTGCCGGAGGGTCCTGCTCCTGAACAGTGACGTGCTGCTATTGCAGAACTTCTGTCTCAGCAATGACAAAGGCCCTGCCCTCCTGGTGCCCCTGCCTGCAGGACAACAGGTGAGGGTGGGCCTGCCTTTTGAGACCTACATGGAGCCCAGGCCATGGTTTCCTGGAGAAGGAATGCAGGCCCTGGCCTCACCGGCACTGAGCGAGACGGCGGGCATGGTCATGCTGGCTCACTTAATGCCCTCTCAAGGCACTCCCGGGAGGCCTTCCAAAGCCTGAGTCCTTGACCACGAGAAGGACTATCTCCCCACAAGGTCACACTGCTCACTTTGAGGCCTGTTAGCTCAGGATCACAAATTCCTACTCGGAAACAACCGGAGCATGGATTACAGAAGGACCTGCTGACGCTGCAGTTGAGATGTGTCCCCTCCCGATGCCTTTGAACGTTTGCTGTTTGCTCTGTGTGAGTGGCTGACCCTCACTGTTCTAGTTTATGGACATCTGTACTTATTTGGGCATTCGTGTTCTCACACCTTCAGTCAACAAACACTGCCAAAGGTCTACTTGGGCCAGGTCCACCTCGTACCACTCCCTTGGTGACGTTTGCCCCGACTTCATCAGTCTGAATGAACAACGTGGCTGTGGCCTGTTTCAGACTCACGTGATGAGGTCCTTTTGGCTTTCACTTCCTCTGTCAGGGAGACGCTCAAGGAGCCACGAGGCTTACAGGTGTCTGTATCCACCGGGCTGAGTGTGTCCACTGAGGCACAGTGGGGCCTAGCATGTGGGAGGGTGGTGTCTGGAAGTGCCCCGCTAGGGTTTCAGTGTGTCCCCCAAAGGTCATGTGTTGGAGATTCAGTCCCTGAATTGAGAGTGGGACATTTAATAGATGATTCAAGGGCTCTGTCCTCGGTACCAGACCACTGCTGCTATCACGGCTGCGGGTCCCTTACCACAGGAGTGGGTCTGTTATTAAAATGAGCCTGACTCTCTCTCCCCCTCTCTCATGCTCTCTTGCCCTTCTGCCTTCCACCATGGGATAACACACCAAGAATCCCCTCACCAGATGCAGACCCCTCAATCTTGGACTCTTCAGTCTTTGGAACTATATAAAATGAACCTATTCTTTATTACCCAGGTCCGAGTATTCCATTATAGGAACTCAACATAAAGAACACCCCTTTTCAAAAGCAGACATTTTTAAGAGATAACACTATATTTTATCCTCTGAGTTTTGAATAATGCACACATATTGCCTGTTATTTTCTCTTGACACTAATAAGTGGCTTCCTGGTGACCAGCCCTGATCTGCACCTCTATATAAACTGGATCTCAGACCACAGCCTCTATGACCATAAAATAATTTTGGCTGGAAATTTATAAGTATTGGGTCCCAGAAACAAAACAAATAATAATAATAAGAAGAATTTTTTTAAAAGGGGGTGAGGGAAGAAACACTACTTCCTGAGAATACCTAAGGATTAAATCTGGAATCCACAAGAATTCCCAGACCCTACAGACAAACCCATAGTTCCAAGTCTGTGACTAACCTACAGTCAGATGTGACTTTGGAATACTCTGAGTTTATAAATTGAGCCATGGCCTTGCCAGCCAAGTGCCAGGAGGGCTATAAATTACTAATTAAGCTTGAGATTGAGCGTGCCCAAGAAGGTCCACTGTAGGCCAACACCATCCTCCAAATGGGGCTCAGAATTGTAGCCCCATGTTTTATAAGGTCTCTTGCAAATACAGACATGTTTTCACCTGCAAAGTATGCAGTCAGTGGGTCTCGGCCAGTGGCCCACGTGGGTATTCCACAGAGATGCCATGGGGCAGGGGAGAGGCAGGAGAGGAGAAAGGCACAGAGGAATCTGAGAAGGCAGGAGAGACTAAAAGTGATTCCCCTTTAGTTATCATTGTGAGGTCAGAAGGAAGGACAAATATGTTTCTCGTTATTGACGAAACACAGAGTGGTCTAAAAGAATGCTGGGGGCTTCTCCCACTTTCCTCCTGGTTTCAGAACTGCTGTCTTTGCTGAACGTAACCTCAGGGAGGCCACTCCGATTGGGTGGGCTCATGCTCCCAGTTATGAGATGATAAGGCTCAGCAGCTGTCTAGCCCTGGGCTGGTGTGTAGTAGGTGCTTAGGAAACAGAGAGGTGATTCTGAGTGTCAGTGAGGGTCTGAACAGCAAAACACGTCTCCTCGGGTACCAAAGGGGTTCAGAGTAGGGAACTGAGACACAGGAAAGGGGTTCAGAATCCAAACCCGGATGATGAGATGAATGATGGCAAGGGTCCACCGCCTCCGTGAAGCCAATGGTGGTCACAGGAGCCCAGAGGGGCTGGGATCATGGCCATGCTGTTCCAGGGCCATGGGGTCTTGAAGGAAATGCTGCTGTAACTGGGAGGTGAGGTGCCCACAGGGCGACTCTCTGGCTTCTCCAGTTTCCCATGTGTCCAGAGCGAGGAGAGAGCAAGGCCTGGCCCTTGAGAGGCGTTCAGGCTAGGCAGGCAAGGCAGGCTCTGAGTCCCAGAGGCCTGCAGTGACCACAGCAGCTCAGGAGCCTGCACCACTGAGCAGGTTGTCACACCAAGGGCCACGTGGATCTGAGCCTTGTAGGGAGCCACGGCCACAAACCAGCTCCTGAGGGTATTTGTTCAGTTGTGTTAGAGCAATGCAGAGGTAACCACGGCACCTGGCTATTCCTCTTCCCCCGTGGACAAACAGCCGGGGTCCTGAGGGGCAGGCTGGCCTCCTGTGAGACTTCTCCTAAGCAGAGGCCTCCGATGACCCACAGGGGAAACTGCGGAGCTGAGAGTCATTAGACCCAGTTAGACGGACAGTATCATCACCACCTGGCAGGTTCTCCTGGGTGTCCACAGGACATGGTGTCTTGTATCTCCCTCCCAGCGCGGGTGCCAGGGTGTAAGGAGGCCAAGGTGGGCCTTTCACTTCTGATCATTACTGTTTCCAGACCCTTCTCCCTGGCGGTGCAAATGGGGCGGCGTCAAGGGCTATGGGCACCAGGCACGTTCGAGGCTACCCAGCCCCGCCCTCAGCTCAGGGAGCCCCTCACCCTGGTCGCTGCCCTCACAGGGTCAAGGCTTTTAGACCTGGAAAAGAGTCAACCGCTGGGCCATTTGGTTTAGGGGATCTGGGTGTAAATCTTGACTCCACCAATTTATTTGTTAAATAACTGCAAGGGAGGTGACATGAACCTTCTAGGTGTTAGGATTCTTCTCTGGGAATACGGTCCCTCCCAGTGTCCTTGGGAAGACCTAAGGAATAGGACACTGGAAATGTGTAAGAGCTAAGTAAATTCACATATGTGTGTCATTAACTTTCAGAGAATGGAGTTGTGGTGGGTATTCTTCACCTGAGTCAAAATGATGGTGATGGTTGTGGTAAAGATGGTGGTAATGGTGATGGTGAAGATGGTGGTGATGACATGATGGTTACAATGATGAAGATGAAGGTGATGGTGGTGGTGATGATGGTGATGGTGATGGTGATGATGGTGGTGATGAAGATGGAGATGGTGATGATGGTGATAAGTGGTGATTATGATAATGGTGGTGATTGTGATGATGATGGTGATGGGAAAGATGGTCCACTTGTGCCCATGTCTCCTGCCTCCACACTGATGCAAGCCACAGCTGGACCACTGCTATGCCCTTCTTGCTGGTCTAGGTTGTCTCCTGTCGTCCTCGTCCTGTTCCCCACACTGCTGCCAGAGGGAGCTTCTGAAAACACAAATCAGATGCTATTCCCCCACTCAGAGTTGTCTAAAGGCTCTTCATTGGAGAATCAACAGCAGAGTTCTCAATATGGCTTCCATACCGTTCAGTGTCTGGTTGACGCCCTTCTCTATCTCCACAGGCTCCTGTACATGCCAACTGCATGGCCATCTATTGGATGTGCCAGGTTTTGCCCCTCGGGGGTCTCGGCATCTGCTCTTCTCTCACCTGGAAAGCTCTTCCCAGCCTCTCCACCTCCCTTCCCCTTCCAAATGCCAACTCATCAGAGCTCAGCTCATCTGCTTCTTCCTCAGGGAGGCGAGGTCCTCCTCTGGAGACGTGCACCCCCCGCCAGCCTCCTCATGAGCAGTTAAAGACCCCTCTTCCTGGCTCACCAGCCGGCTCCTTTCCTCCATGGCACTTTATATGGCTATATTTACTTGGGATCTTTGATATCTTCAGGAATGCAGGAGTCCACTCTGTCCTTCTCTTTGTTATGAATGGTATGTGAGGTGTCCCCTCAAAGCTCATGTGTGACACTGTGCAAGAAATCTTTACAGAGAGTGTGACTGAGGCCCAGACAGTGGAGAAGTTATTGTCCTCACCCCTGCCTGTCTAGAGGCATAGTATGGGATTCCACACTCCACCAAATGGAATCCCCTTCACCCCCCAGTCAAGATGCATCTGCCTGAGGGCTCTCTGTGCCCACCTTCCTCCCAAACTTGCCTTCCATGAACCACAAGCTGGAAATCGGGCCACATGCTGGTATCCCATGCCTGGGATCAGTTTGGGGATCAATCATTATGACTGAGGAACTCTTCAGGGCCTCCCTTCAACCCCTGTCCACCCCTCCACTCATCACTCAGAGTCTCAGCGTGTCCATCTCATGGTCAAGGCTCAGCCCACCTTGCATCAGGAGCAGGAGTGCAGGAGGCCGGCAGGCTCCCATCGGTGATGGTCTCCCCAGGCTCCACTAGTACCCCAGCCCCGGCAGCGGCTGGGCCATGGGTCCCCCACACTTGGTGGCCCGGCTCTAGCATGCTGGCCATCCCTCAGACTCACTCTGGAAAGGCCTGAGCTGGTCTGAACCCAGACTCTCAGCCACTCCAGGGCTACAAAACAGAGAACTGGACTTCAAGCCCTGTGGCCTCTCCGGCCCCAGGAAATCATACAGGAACTTTCTCATTTGAATTCTGGGCCAGTTTTTGTCCTTAATTACGCAATTTGAAAGTCAACCATGACCACACTTACTGGGCATCAGGAATGGAAGCATCCTTCTTTGCCAGTGAGGGCCAATTTGACTTTTCTGTCTATGGCATTTAAACCCTTGTGTGCGTGTTTTGTTGTAAGCAGCTCTGGAGCTCCGAAGCAGCCGTTCAAGATGTGCAAATTGGTGGGAATATGCTTGGCAGTCATCTTGAGATGCTGAGTTTACAAATCTGTCTTTCCAGTCATCTGAATTCAGCGTGATACCTTTTGGCCCAACTCCAACAAATGCTGTGAACGCATGTGCTTAGAGATCAGAGAGTCTACACGGCTCAGTTAGATGTGGATCAAAGGAACCAGATGTTTGCGTTAGAATTTGACGTAGGATCGTCCCCTAAACATGATTGACGTCTGTTTCCAACACATCAACTGCCATTGGAACCTACGTTTCTATGTGGCATTCCCTCTGATTTCACAGACTCATTTACACTAGGAATGATTTTAATCCTGGCCCACAGGAAATCTGTGCAACTTAAAAATTATTATGAAGAATAATTGAGATCTGGTTTTGTGCCAAGGACTGTGTTAATGTCCCTTGATGTGTAAATAGTGTTAAGCTATTTCTGCTTCATTCTCTAGTGGGAGAAACAGAAAAACTGTTATAGTAGAGTGATCACATTGTGTGTGTGTGTGTGTGTGTGTGTGTGTGTGTGTGTGTGTGTCTTCAGCCATAGGAAATCTCTCATACACACACACACACACACACACAGGCAAAGAAAAGGCTTCAGAGAGCTGGTGACATCTGAGTTGAGTCCCAGGTGAACACCAGGCCCAGGGATGCTAGGTCAGGAAGGCAGGGTCAGGAGACAAGGGGGGCAAAGGACGTAAACAGGAAATTAACAGAGTGGATTTTAAAGCCCAGGAACATCCGCTGACATGTTCAAAATCGTGGTAATTAATTCCTACCAGACTGGAAAATTGAGAGGCCGCGGTAGTGCCAAGTGTTCCTGAGCCCTGAGGCCCTGGGCGCTGATGCAGCCGCGCTCAAGAGCAAGCTGCCAGTCCTTGCCCACGGCAGGTGGTCACCTCCTCTGCTCAGCAATGCATCTGTCTCCCGGGGACTTTCTCCAGCAGCTTAAGAACACCGTCATTGGAGATGCCGGCAGCTGGAGGCCTCCATTGCCTGGTGACAGCGTGCAGTGGACTGAACATGCAATGAGGGGGTCTAGACCCCGGGCTGTGGGAGGAGGGACACAGAGCGACAGGGGCCGAGAAGCTGTGGGAGGAGGCACTGGGGCTGGGGCAGAGAGGCTGCTCCCCTGTGCAGCCGGAGGTCACACTGCTGCCACCTTGTGCGGGGAGAGCAGTGGGAAGCCCTGGGTCCTGTGCAGGGCAATGGGAAGGGCCCTATGGGTCCTCTGAAGCCACAGCTGGTTCGTTCTATAGGGCAGCGGGTCACCAAGGGGAGCTGCCCGCGTGCACAGAGATGTGACCGGGTTTGAGTTTTAAAGTTGACCCATTGAGCGGCAGCTCCGGGGAGGAGCCAGAAGGAAGCGCTGAGTGCCAGCGGGGTCCTGGGAGCAGGCGACAGGTTCTCCCACGTTGTCTACATTTGTCCTCCACAGGTAAGAAAGTAGAATCTGAACGTGTCACCAGAGCCTCCTGTGTCGGTCCCAGGGCATCTCCTGTACCTTCTGCACAGCATGCAGCTGTCCCCAAAGTCCACCCTCCCTCTCCTCAGCACCTCTGAACTGGATCAGTGCCGGCAGGGCCCAGAGGCTGACCCGCAGCTCGGCTTGATGTTCACCCTCAGAGTCAAGGTTTTGTCCTCCCACCTGGCCTTGCCCTGCTGCACACCCCAAGAGGGATCCCGACTTATCTTGGGAGAAGGAGAAGACCTCCCAGGGACTTCTTGGAACTCAACGTCGGAGAATCAAGTCACGTGAGTCACCGTATGACCAAGCCCGAGGAAAAATCATGCACACTCTTCAACGGATGTGGGAAAAAACCTGGGACAAAAGCCTAATACCCAGTGTAAATAGCGACTCTCCCCCACGTCGGAGTGGAGGGGACTTGTGGGCCGCAGGAGCACATCCGAACAGAACCACAGCAGCAGGATTCCCCTGGGGAGAGGTGGACGCTGCCCCCAGACGAGGAAGAAGACAGCCGTGTGGCCTCTCAGCAGAGGGTCAGCTGTGCGACAGGAAGGAGCGGAGACGCCAGGCTGGAGAAGGAAGTGAAATAGTCCACCTCATGGACGGCGCAGTGGGTGTGTGGAAGATGGAGCAGCCAACATACCCTGAGTGAAGGTGTGAGTGAGCACAGGACAGTGCACCAAGATCAATCAAAGCTTAGACACCATACGTCAATAACGGAAGCTTGAAATCAAATTTATGAAAAATCCCTCATTAAGCATCAAAATAAATGACCCAGAGGAAATAATGTCAAAAGAAAGATTTTTATGTAAAAGACTAAAAAAAACCTTTACTGAGATGAATTAAAGAAGACTGACATGTTTACGGGTCAGAACCTTAGATATCAATAAGGTGCAGTTCTCCCCAACTGACCCACACGGTTCAGACAATCTTAGCTGAACCCCTGAGAGGTATTTTTTTTTTTTTTGGTAGAAATTGACAAACTGACTCTAAAATCCACAAGGAAAGGCAAAACACCAGGGTTGGGGCTGGGGATGTGGCTCAAGCGGTAGCGCGCTCACCTGGCATGCGTGCGGCCCGGGTTCGATCCTCAGCACCACATACCAACAAAGATGTTGTGTCCGCCGAGAACTGAAAAATAAATGTTAAAAATTCTCTCTCTCTCACTCTCTCTCTCCTCTCTCACTCTCTCTTTAAAAAAAAAAAAAAAAAACACCAGGGTAACCAAATAGCTTAGATAAAGGCAAATAAAGCTGGAGGACTCGCATTATTTGATTTCAAGACTTATTTTAAAGCCACAGTGATCATGATAGTGTGGAACCAATATAAAAATAGGTAGATAGAGGCTGGACCATGACAGTGATTCCAGATATATACAAACACTGTGTGGACAACCAGAAAAGGGAGGAGATACTACTAAGAGGGAAAAGGATAGTCTTACCAAAAAACAGTTCTGGAGCAAGAGTGAACACATGCATACACACACATATGTGTGCACGCACACACGCACAAACACACACACACGCACACATGCATCCCTACCTCACACCATACAGAAGAGTGTATTCAGAATGGGTGGTTCTGTAGCAGGTCAGAATGGGACGTCGGCAGCTTCAGAGCCAACAGGCGGGTCTGCAGGCCGACCCACAGCAGCTCTGCTGACCGGCGTGTCACACAGAGGCCTGCAGTGGCTGCAGATACCTGTGACAGATGACCACGGCAGCAGAAGCAGGAGACCAGGAGCAGGGACAACAGGCCCCTTTAGGCCCAGTGCAGCAGGAGTCCCCAGGCTGTGTGAGCTCCATCCCCAGGCTGTTGACAAGCTCGTACCCATGTAAGGGACATGGAATGCACCTCCCATAGAGTCCCACCAACCCCTGGCCTCCATGAGCCCAAACCTGCTTGTGTTTAACAGTAAAAGCCCTACTGCGCTTGAGGCTCCGACTTTGGGGATTATCCCTCTGGTCCGTGGCACCACCAATACAGCGTCTACCTATTTAAAAAAAAAAAGCACTACCTATGAAAGACCACATTAATAAACTGATCTTCACCCAAATCACAATCTGCTTTTCAATGTCACTATCCAAACAAAGTAACCTCTGGTGGACACAGCAATAAGGACGAACCTCCCACTGCCCCAGAGGGAGAGCAGCGCGTGCTGTGTCAAAGTCCATCATGCAGAACAAAGGTGATGCTGAGCCCGTCCCCAGCCCAGGAGCAGAGAGCAGAACAGGGCGGGTCTGGGTGGTGTGTGGGTGGAGGATGGAGACACACACACACACACACACACACACACACACACACACACACACACCCCTCCGGGGGCTGTGGATATGTTCATTACCTGTGTTGGGGAGACGGTTTCTCAGGTGCGCTCTTATGCCAAATTGTAGGAAATTGCGCACTTTAAACACCAGAAGCTGATGATGCCGATCATACCTCAATAGACACGCTTGAAATACATGTTAAAATGGTTAAAAATGGAAAAGTCATAGAGAAGTTAAGGGAAGGACTAGAGGAGGCTGAGGTAAAAACTTAAGCAAAGCTAGTATCTCAGGGAGGAGAGAGGTCGGGAGTTGGAAGGCAGAAAAAGGGCTGAGGGAGATGAGGAAAGCCAATGTCCATGTGTGTAAAATGAGGCCCACAAGAGCATCCCTCTCACAGGCTCTTGTGGGGTTTAACCTTAACTCCATGTGAAGGGCAGCAATTAGAATATGCAATAAATGAGCAGTAGTCTTTAGCACTGATGCAAGCAATGCTACAGTAACGTGATGCTCCTGAGTTAATGCTGTGGTGACTCAGAACGTAGAATCATTTTCAGATGGGTGGAGGGGAAATCAAGGCTGGCCTCCTGGAGGAGGTCCTCTTCTGTTGAAGGAATAAAGGACCCAAGGCACTCTTATTCAAATGTTTATATCCCTATGACCAACACATCTCTGTCACCCAGTGTCTCCCCTCAATACCCAGCAGAGTCGTGGAATGTGAGATCTGGAAGGAACCAGAGGGAATGGTGTTTTAAAGGCAGCTGTGCATAAAGGAGCCACTGATGTGGAGGGCAAGTCTTTGACCTTGAGGAGGCTTCCAGTGAGCCTCTTCAGTTCTGTGGTCCTCTGGTGTTTTCCATGTAAATGGAGGGCAAACTTAACGGCCTGGGAATGGGGCCATTATGGTGACCCCATAACTCCCTTCCCCAAGGGGTCCACACAAATCCCTTTATATTCCTCCTTTTAAAGTGTGAAGAACATGGGAGATTTAGAATGCAGTTTGCTTAATCTAATTGTCCAGACGAAAAGAAAAAGAGACTTGGAGAAACACGCTGGATTTGGGCCCTTCTGGGGACTTCACATCAAAGCCAGCTTCTGTTGGAGAATTGAGGGTGACCGAGAGGGTGTCTTGAGGCTGGAGCCTCTGAAGAAGCCACATCTGTGTTCAGGCTTTACAGACGGCTGAGCAGAACCTCGTGGCACAGAGGCCTGGGTGCTGCAGGTGGACAGGCTAAGTCAGCTTGGGCCACCTTAGGCCCTTTCAGAAGAGCTGTTTAATGTTTTTTTTTTTTTTTTCTTTTAGAGAACCACCTCAAGGTCTCAGAATCCTCTGCCTCAGCCTCTGGGTAGCAGTGTCTAGAGGCAGGTGCCATGGTGCTGTGCCAGCCAAGCCACTTACTTTGAACCTTTGTGTCTGACCAGACGTTCTCATGGCTCTAGGGTCAGCCTCTCAGAGTGTATCGCTAAGTCTGCAGGATCTCCAGCCTCCACCGACCTGAGGCTGAGAAGATTGGCACCCGATATCTCTGGGAAGATCACCCTTCCTTGCTGGAGCCCTCCAAACTAAGGATCCCACCCATGTATCTGTTAAATGGATTGATTTATGACTCCGCTGGTTTTAAAATTTTATGTAACCGACCTCTTCCACGGCAGAACACATCACTTGGGGTAACTCAAATCTGTTTTCCTGGGGCCAGGGTCATTCATATTTGGCTCAGAAGAAACTATTTCCTTATTTTCCATTAAAACAGAGCTGCTATCGTTCATCAGCCATGTCAGCACGCTGAAGCACTTGGCTCCCTAACTGGGTATCTTCACAAGCAGATCCTAAGATAGCAAGAGAAGCATCTTGTCCTCACCGGCTCAGAGGAGCAGATGCTCAGAAGTGAATCAGTAAGCAGGCGTGGAGCCGCAGGCCTGCGATCCCAGCAACTCCGAGGCAGGGACTGGAGGATCAGGTTCAAGTTCAAGTTCAAGGCCAGCCTGGACAACATAGTGAGACCCTGTCTCAAAACATAAAATAAGGTCTGGGGATGTAGCTTAGGAGTAGAGCGCTTGTCTTATTTGTGCATGGCCTGAGTTCAGCCCCCCCACCCCAAATATATATATATATATATATATATATATATATATATATATATGGAGAGAGAGAGAGAGAGAGAGTTGCTGTTTCCTGTGTAGCATCTTGGACTGTTCACAGAACATTACAAACAATTCTTGTTCTTTGCACTAGTTGTCCACAGTCCCCAAAGTGTAAAACCACTGCTCCCAGGGGAAATAGGGGGCCAGGTCCCCGTGGGCTCTGACCACATTTCCATCAACGGATCAATACGCAATCCTGTATTTCTGTTTTAAAACACCTCATTTCATATGAACTGCTGCTTCATTGACGTCAAAGATGTTACTGGAGTCCTAGGCCAAATCCTGGGGATCCCAACAGACCAGGTCCAGCTGCTTCACCCTGAAGATACAAATGGAGAGAGACCGTGGTGACGAAGGAGGGAAGGGGTTTATTTCAGGGTGACCAGCCCTGGGAAGGACAGGGGCACTCCCACCCCCAGCACTGTCTGCAAAGTGCTGGACCCGGTTGGAGCCTAACATGGGGGCAGAAGGTGGGCAGGCCAGGAGCAGGCCAGATGGCCAGGCAGGCCTTGGGGATCTTGGTCTGGTCATGCAGGGTCCTGTTGGTGCTGGGGCATCACTACTGCGTGAGGGGGAATCCAGGTTCAAATCCTGGGGGATGGCCTGCGAGGCTCCCCCTTCCTGGGACTCGAGAGAAGCCCAGGAGAGGAATGGCGAGCAGAGACAGAAGGTCAGAGGGACCAAGTGGAGCTGGCTCTGGCAACAACGGGCCCTGTTTCAACCTCATGGGCAGCCGTCCATGGTTCGTGTGGAGTGCAGCCCATCTAACACACGCATTTCCCCCATCAGGCCTGTCACAGCTTTCCTGTGCTTGGGGACACTGGAGAGAGCCAATCCTGTCCAACTTCTGCTGGGGACCTTCAGCATCAGCATCAAAATCTGGGGTCACTCCGACCATCCACCGTTGTCACATACGCAGGATCCCGAGAAAGAAGGCACCTCCAGTAAAGATTTGCAGACAAATGTTAGTGCGCAGGCAGGTTTGCAAATGGAACATCTGTGCCTGGTGACGAACCCCTGTGGCTCTGGGCCCCCACGCCTCGGCTTCCTAACCTCCCTTCCGTACTGCAGCTGCTCGGAGCCTGGAAATTACATTTCTTTGGCCTTTCTGCCAGGGGAAATCTTATTTGGTTCCTGCCCACAACAGGAATTTGCTTCGGCTCGTGAAAGTGGGAGAGAGAGTTAGAAGCAGTTGGGGTCCTTGGATGAGGCCAGGAGGTGCACGGTGTGGGCAGAGGGCTGGGGGACCCTCTGCCACGCTTCCCGGATATTCTCTGTGAGTCACTGGCTGCCTGCTTTCCTGAGGTTACCTGTGGTTGCCTCTATGTTTGCACGTTAGCTTTGCCCAGAATCCTGTGCCTGGCCCCTTCTTCAAGTCCCTCCTGATAACGACTGGGAAGGCAGCAAGCCTGCATCTGAGTGTTTAAATGTCTTTACACTCAGGGAGACTGGTGTATTTCAAATAGCACATCTTGGGACCCATGTTCCAGTTGATCTGCCCACAAACAAACTGCCTTCTCACCGTCCCAGTGTGCGTCCCTGGGTGGCTGTGCATTGAAGAGCACGTCGAATGCTTCGCATCATTCCATATTCAGACAGAACTAATATTTATATGTGGCTTATTAGGTTCCAGGCGTGATGCAGGGTGCCGAAGAAAAATAGTCTGATCTGATCCTTACGGCAGCCCGATGGGGAAGGCAATATTAGCTTTCACCAAATGAGACTCATCGACGGTTAATTCCTCAACCAGGGTCATAAAAACAGTAAATGGTAGAAGCGTAATTCAGCACAACACTCCCACGAAGCCCCCTGCTGCTTTCTCCGACTGAATCCTTCCAGACAATTCCGTATCTCCTCCTTGCCTCCCACACCCTCCATCTTGCATCAACCTATGTTTGTTTTTTTTTTTTTTTTTTTTTCCAATTTGCAGGAGGCGGAGGGAAACATTTGAATGAAGTCGGATTTGGGTCCTAAGAAAGAATATTTTGCGTATTTTACATTTTATTTGACACCCGTGATGAGGACTCATTTTCTCAATCACGAGGGCAATTATGAAACCGAGACGCGGCGCTGGCTGCACCCCCACCTGGCGCTGGGAGGAGACGGGCGCCTTTTCAGCCCTCGACGTGCAGGTGGACGAGTGCCTCTCCACGGCCCTTCCCTGCTCTGTAATTGGAAACACTTGTCAACGGCGTCTCCAGACGCTCCAGGCTCTGAGGCGGTGCCAGCGTGTGGCTCTTCGCTTAGTCACTGTGTCACTTGAGCCTTAATAGTCAAAGCGAGTTTATGGGCTGAATGCCACATATTCACCCCGTAAATATTTATGAGCGCCAACTCTGTGACGGGCACGATGCTAACATGTAGATGTGCTCTCATCTGGGAAAAGCCCTGAACTTTCTTTCTTTTCTTTTTTTTTAAATTTTTTGGTACCAGGGATTGAACCCAGCGGTGCTTAACCACTGAGCCACATCCCCAGCCGTTTTTATTTTTTATTATGAGTCAGAGTCTCACCCAGTTCCTTGGGGACTTGCTGAGTTGCTAAGGCTACCCTCAAACCTGCCAAGTTGCTGAAGCTGGCCTCAAACTTGGGATTCCCCCTGTCTCAGTCTCGGGAGTCACTGGATTATAGGCAGGTGCCACTGCATCCAGCCAAGAGCCCTGTCCATGGCCAGGTGTGTTCGCATCCTTAACGTCATCCGATGTGCGCTCGGACGGAATCAGAGTCTTCATGGGAGTCAATGAGTGACACTCTGTTCTCTTAGGATGAATGGAAAGGCTATTGTTACGGACTCAGTGCTTCTGAATCCCCCAAACTGACATGCTGAAGCCTCACTCCCAGTGTGATTGTCCCTAGTCACCCTTGACCTGTGGGCGAGGCTTTCCAAGAAGCTCTGTTGGATGCCTGAAACCAAAGTCAGCAGCAAGCCCTGGTCACGTCCTGTGCTTTCTCCTACCCAGCCTCGCTGTGCCGCAGCTTAATTTATAAATTAGGAGTGACGACCAGCAACAGTGACAGTGACACAGACCACAGCGGAGCGCTGTAAGAGGGCCTGTGAGAACGTGTCCCTCGAGGCGTCCCGTGGTACAGTCGTCACCCTTCTGCTGATGGCAGAGGCTGACAGGAAGCCTATGTGGTGAAACACAGGGCATCCATGGCACAGTCACGGTGACCGAGCATCAGGCCACCAAGGCGCAAGTACTGTGATACCAAGAGCCACTGAGGACGCAGCCAGGGGACAAGGAGCATTTATAGAGCAGGTTCTCGGGCAGAGGGGTGAGTCACGGGCTGGCTGGACTGCACGAAGTTGCCTCTTGCCAGCTTGAAGTCCCACTCAGAAAGGCCGGCCATTGAGCCATTGAAAACATGAGCGTCTTTGTTTCTGGAATTTTCCATGTGATATTTTCAGAGAGCAGTTGAACATGGGCAACTAGAACCAAGGAAACTAAGGTATTTGGAGATGGAGTCTCCAGGGAAGGAATTACTGTTGTGAGGTCCTAAGGGTGGGCTTCTGATCAAAGGGATCAGTGTCCTTCTGAGGCAAGACCCCCTGAGAGCTTGCTGTCCTCCCTCCTGGGCAGACCAGGGGGAGCCTACCTGGGGACAGGAAGAGGCAGCCATCTGTACCCCAGGGGGCACCTCCCAGGCTCCCGCTCTGCTGGGACCTTAGTCTTAGACTCCTGGCCTCCAGTGGAGGGAAGAATTTTGAGGTGGGCTGTGGCTGGAGGGGGTGGGGCGTTCCTCCTCGGAGGGGTCCATCTTCCCTACAGCCCCTTCCCCACTTCTCCCCCTCCCTGCCTCCTGGCTGCCATGACTGGGGCAGCTGTCCTCCTCCGCCAGGCTCTCCCGCCAAGATGCTGCCTCACCTGGACCCAGACCAATGCAGTCAGCCCGCCAGGGACTGAACTTCTGACCCCAAGAGCCAGAATAAACTTCTCCTCCTCTAAGTTGTTCCTGCCGGGTATTTTGATGACAGCAATGACAGCCAGGCGGAAGGAGCCCTCAGATCTGGAGGAGCCTGTTTCAGCCTCCCACAGAGACCAACGCCGCCGCTGCCCATGCGGAAACCAGCCCAGGCCACTGCCAACCACAGCACCCACAGGCGTGGCCCGCCCAGGTCTGCTCCTGGCAGGAAGCAGGCTCCAAGGACATCTCTGTCCTCTGCCACCTCCCTCAGGCAGCAGCGCCAGCCTCAGGCTTCCTGGGAAGAGAGAGAGGAGAACGTCCTGATAAACGTCAATGCAGAGTCCCTGGGGGGTTTGTAAGGGAGGAGGTGGCCCGGATGCCCCAGGCAGGAGCAGGCCCAGGGCACAGTTTGGGTGACTCCCTGGCCGAGTGGATGAGGTTGGCTGGAAAGTGGGAGGAGAGCCCGCTGCTCCTCAGGGCTCAGAGTCGGTCCCTCGCTCTCTGCCTGGACCTTCTACAGGACAGGTGACGTCCCGGGCCTCCTGACCCCCGACTCCTCCTCAGCAGGAGCAAAGCCCGTTTATCTGTCAAAAGTCCAAGTGCAACCGTGTCTCCTCCAAGCTCTCTGCCACTTTGTGCTTTAACTGTCCCCTAATCGTGGCTCAAGAGTCCCTGAGCAAGTGACACCCAGGGCTCCCTGCAGTCGGCGGGACAGACGCCCTTTGTGATAACCCAGCCTTTGCTTTCTCTCCACCCTCTCTGCGTCCACAAAGGTCGATTTGCAATATCAATATCAAGCGCACTGGCATTTCAGCCGGGAGAAGGGGCACCGTTTTCTGAGTCATTTACTGATTTGAATCTCTTCCTGCTCGATTATCTAGGGTGGTTCGGGACTTCCCGACCAAAACCAATGGAGTGAGAGAGACGTATTCCAAAAGAGAGAATTTGGGGGTCTGTGGACTTCTGGATTCTCAGGATTTGCCCCTTTGTGTGTGAGCCAGGAACCCTTAGGGTCTGCCTTTAAGGAAATCAGTCTGTTCATTTGATCTCCATTTCCCCAGATCTGTGACCTTTGAGATTTGTGCTACCCCCTAGAGTAGCCACTAGCCACTTGTGGCAATTTAAATGAAATGAATTAAAAATTCAGTTCCCAGATTGGACACATTCACATTCACATTCTCAGGGTTCAATAGCTCAGGCTGCTGGTGGCTGCCGTGTTGGTCAATACAGGTGAAGGATATTCCCAACACGACAGGAAGGTTCCTAGGACAGCTCCAGGGCTCTGGTAGGACATAGCACAGAGGAGAGGCCCAGAGACCGAGGCAGTTTGCCCAGAGATTCAGAGCATAGGTTTGGGATTAGACAAGCCTGGGTTAATATTGCAGGTCTGTCCCATTCCCTCCTGCTGTGCAACCCTGGACTGTTACTTAACTTCTCTGGGCTTCAAAGTCCTCATCTAGAACGTGGGGATAATAACATCCTCAGGGTGAACTGTGAAAGTTCAGTGACACTGAATGAGACGAGGTATGTCAAGTGCTAACCTCGGAAATGGACATTGTTCTTACTTGAGCATCGAGAAATAGGTAAAGGAGTCATTTTGCTCAGGCTGCCACTCTGGTGGCTGAATGTACAGGATTTACCCGAGCTGCTTGTCCAGTCCAGGAGGACCTGACCCGCTCTGGTGTTTAGCAAAAGGATTTCCCATCTGGCCGGCATCCTGGGCAACTCAATTTGTGACCTTTCCTTTCTGAAAGGTAAACAGCACAGAGGTCGCGAGTTTGGCAATGGCTTTATCTTTGTAGAAATGCCCATCGACCCCAGTGCCGGCAGGATATCAAGCGCATGAGAAAGCTGTCACTAAAAACATGCCTTTGATCTGTCCCTTCCAAGCCCACCCACCTGGGAGGATTTTCATGAATCACTCATTCACTCTGTGGCCATTCATAGGAGTTGCATGGCTTTGCATGTGTGACGGTGTTTTTGGAGGAGCATGGGAGAGGCCTGGGGAGCGGGCAGTGGATCTGATGGTGAGGGGGTTCGGAAGGTGAGGTTCTGGCACCCGGCCGTCACCCAGATGGAGTGGTCTCACCCTGTGCTGACTTGCAATATAAGATGACAGAAGTCTCCATGTCACGCGCTGGTGCTTAGCATCGGGCCGGAGCCCTGCGTGGGAGTCAGCAGACCTGGGTTTTGCTCTCTGGGTGACGACATGTTACCCCAGTGTCCCCAGAATACCGTCACTGAGCCTCCTGGTGCCTCAATCTTACAGATAATGGCCCCTATGAATAGTGTCCAGTGACACCTGCCGTAGGTTTGCCTTGAGACTCACATGAAGTCATGCACGTGGGGTGGCCTGTGGCTGTGCCATCCCTCCTGCACCTCTTGCCCAGCACCTCCATTGTCTTCCTGGGCCCTTGTAAAGATCCTAAAGCCCCCAGCAGCCATGGCAAGGCTGCTTTTCCTGACGGCACAGTGTGGACTGTGACTCGGTAATGATTTGCTCAAGCATTCAGCCCCTGTCTGCCTTGGCCACGAGAGAAGGTCCCCAAAGGCAAATATCCAGAATCTTTCATTTAGTATTTTTGCAAATACTCTTTATTTATCCAATGTCATTATCTTTCTGTCCTCCCCAACAGAAGCTCAGGATGCAGCCTAACAGATCAAAGCCAACCTCGACAGCCCTGTCTCCTGCCCAGGATCCCTTGTCCCTTGGGAGTGCCTTTGTCCTAACCAATGGGAAATAAGGGAGAATTTCCTAGAAGTGAGTGATGCAGGAAAATCTTATGCTTCTGTAATTAAGATATTCTAAACCCATGACACTTCTTTTTAAACTGGAAGTTACGGCTGGAGCCGCAGCAGCTGTCTTGAGATCATGAGGCATCTCAGAGACTAGCAGAAGTAGATTCCAAGTATCATAGGCCCTATTAACTAATATTAATTGCTAAATCATTACTCAGATCTTCTTGTTATATAAGAAAACAAAGTATTCATCTATTGAAGCCACTCTCGGGCTCCCTGTTACTTGGAGTACAGTATTAATTGACCTATAGATCCAACTTGGGCATCTGAGGGCACCTGGTCAATAGCTGGTGCTCAGAAATGCCCGTTGAGTGAATGGCCAGGCAGAGCCATGAGTGAATGAACAGATCACCTATCCTTATGCCCCCTGCAGTGCTCAGCTCAAAGCCTGACATCTAGCAGGCGCTTGATCAATATTTGTTCAACTAAACTAAAGAACCAGAGTCAGCTCGCTGAGGAGAGGGGCCAGAAACACCTCGCTAAAGATACCCTCCTTCCCATGTAAATAGCAGAGCAAAACCTGGCAGGTATCTGAGTCGAGGGAACGCACACATTGAGAACACCCGGTACCCAGAAGCAGTGCTCCAAATTAGAACGCTCAAAATAATACCCTCATTGCTCACGTCTTCTGGCAAAGTACAAAGGAGCGGCTCGGAAAATTCCTTCAGCTTGAGGGTGACACACACACGCGCCTGAATAGGACAAGCCCCTGTGACCTGCGAGGCCCGTTTCCCAGGGAGAGGACCCAGACCCCCAGTGCAGAGCAGCATCCCCCAAGCCCACAGAGGCAGGGCCCCGACAGCATCCCAGCTGCCAGGGCCCACCGCCAGCAGGAAGGACCCCAGCCCCCCAAGTCCTCCAGGAGCTCTGCAGGTGCCCTGCCTTCCCTGCGGGGACACGTCACCTCTGGTCTCCTGCGGGCCCCAGCCAGCAATGAGGAGGGAAACACCAGGCAGAGTACTGACCATGAATTCTTAATTCTTATCAGCATATGAAAGGCCCTGGGTGGCGAGCTCTGCCACTATACTGCTTGTGGCAAAAAGACCTCATGCCCAGGGCCAGCTCGGCTCCCACGCAGGGGAGGCAGGCACGTGTTCAAATGTGCCAGCCGTGAGCACGGCCACCCGGTAGCCTCAGCCGGCCAGGCTCCCACAGTGGGTTCAGCGGCTCCAAGCCCACCCTGAGAGGAGAATACCAAGTCCAGATGCCCTGGATACCCCCTGCTCAAACATCCAGGCCACACTACAGGGCGCAGAGGTCAGCCCTTGGCTCTGAGGGGGCCGGGCAAGGCTGTCCAGCATCATGGTAGAGGATGCTCCTGCCCAGTGCCCAGCCCTGACCTGGGAAAGGGTCCAAATCCTAGCTCCTAGGTACAGTGGCTGCTAAGCATGGATTAGTTTGGTGCCACTGTAAAGTTGCATGATCGTAAGTCCAGCCCCACTAAGTCCAGGACCGTCTGGATTCATGGACAGAGGCACAGACAGCAGTGGGCAGTGGTGTAGCAGTCACATGGTCAGGTCCTGAGGCTGGCTTGACCTCCTCTGAGCCTCGGTCTCCTCATCTGCACAATGGACTTAGTGACATTTAAGGAAATGGTGCAGACAGAGCGCTTTTCAGCATCCTGGCTACCTGTGTGCGTGGGGAACCCAGCCAGGGCCCCGCTGCTCCTGCTCTGCTCATGGTGAGACTCCTCGTGGGGGACACTGAGGCTCGGCAGGAAGGGGCCAGGGGTGGAGTGTCCAGCACTCAGAGCTGGAACTGGAGCAGGGCTCCCTGAACTCACGGCTGAGCTCCCTCCCCATCCTGATCTCAGGACACGGGGGCTGAGTGACAACGGGGCAGAGAAGGTGCCGCACAGACTCAGAAACCCCTCTCCAGTCCTCCGTCTCTCCCTCTGTGGCCACCAGAACTCAGAGCTCACGTTGGGACACCTGGGACCCTGGATGCTCTGCTCCTCTGAGATCCTCAGGGTGAGGGAGCTGGCCAAGCCAGATCAAGTGGGAACCAAAAAGGGCCCCCGGGACCGCGGGTCCAGGCTTCATCAAGACCTAATGAAAACCTGCCCGAGGCCGAGCACTGGTGCTCAGGAACTTTTCCTGCCCCTGTGGCCGCCCTGTAAAGGATCCCACTGCAGCCTGGAAATCAACCACCAGGGGCGAGGCTGGGCTGCAGCTGTGCCTCGCCGACCGTGAGGGGCTGGAGGTTTTCCGTGGATTCCAGGAACATCCGGAGCCAACATTGACACCCATCGGGGGACAGGCGGCCTCTGCACACATCCAAGAATGGCTGAAAGGACCCACGGAGGCTACAGGTGCCTGTGGGGGGGATGGCCCTTCAGCCAGGAGACCACAGGCCAGGGGACAGGTGGCATCTGAGCCATGTGAATGTTCTCTGCACCCTGTACAGAGGGCGGAGCAGGTGGGCATGGACAGGGAGATGGTAGGAGGGGGTGGTAGGAGGCAGCCTGCTGGTGACCCACTCACTCTAACCTCAGCTCATGATGGCACCATGCCACCCCCACCCAGCACCACGGCCACCCCCACCAAGCGACAAGAGCCTGCCCAGCATCTGGCGCTTCTTAGACCAAGCCCAGGTAGTGGGCGTCTGCAGGGTTCGGGCTGCTCGGAGTCTGCTTCACCTTTGGTGTTGATTGGCATCTTGGTTTCTTTATGGGAAATTCTCTCCCACAAGACGGAGTCTGCAGCAGCCCAGGAGCAGAGGTGTGGTGAGGAGTACGAGGAGGGCACAGACTCGCTTATCCCAGCCACCGTGCCCTAGGGGACCCTAGGAACTCAGGCCACCTTGATCCTGGGCGCCCTTAGCCCTGGCTGTCCTTGGCTCTGTCCTTCAGCATTTCTCCAGATGGTCCTCAACAAGGGTAAGGGCGGCGCATACACTGGGTGGGATTCCGTGGGAGTGTGTGGGGACTCAGAAGGAGCTGGGACTTGGACACTGATGATGAGGATACTCTAGCAACCGTACACGCCCACCACTGAGGAACCTCCTGACAGTGAGAGGGACAGACGGACCTCTTCTTCAGCACCCATCTCTCTCCTCTGCAAATACCCAAGTACACAGGGAGGGATGCAGTGGGGGCCACAGACAGGCTGGGAAACATGGCCTTCCCTCGCCAGGGCCTGTCACACCTGCCGTCGCTCTAGGCTGACCAGGGTGTTGATGCCAGTGATCAGCTGGGACTGGGCGGAGGGATGGTACCTCATGAAGGTCATCCAGCCACCGGGTGGCAGGTTGATCACCCCGGGCCACTCCCGTTACAGAGGGCTCCACCCTTGGTCCTTGCTGGAACAGACCTTTACTCTGGGTTGGCTTTTGCTTCAACTTTCTGGCCTGTCAAGCCTCGGCCGCCACGTCACCTGTCAAGTCACTGAACGTGTTATCTACCACCTCTGACCAAAGAACGGACCCCCGGCAGGGAAGCAAGGCAGTGCTCTGAGGCCGAGTGTCCAGTCTTATCACGAATCCGACGCTCAGCGCATCTGCCTTCACTGATTGGAGGGCTGCCCCTCTGGCTCAGTTACAGTGCCAGCTGGGTGGCACTGCCTACCAGGGGCTGCATCTGAGGGTCCGGGGAGGGCCTGTGTCCCCAGAACCTGTGGATCCAGGACTGAGGAGGGGCAGGAGAGGAGGACACCACTCAGGACTTCCCCAGTGTTCTGAAAGGAAACCAGAGAGACCTGCTAGAGGATCTGAGGTGGCATGAGAAAGAGGTGGGTCGAGGTTGCCCCCAGGGCTCTGGCCTAAGCAACTGGAAGATGGTGTGGGCTCTAGGGTCAGAGCCGTGGCGGAGCGTGAACACATGGAGTAAGCGAGGGGCTGGTGGGTAGAAAGAAGGAGGCCTGTGGAGCATTTCAGTTAATCCACCCCCCCCCCCCAGCTGCCCACATTGCACCAGGCTGACGGGCGGTAGGCAAACGGCAGTGAGTCCACAGGCTGCAGAGCGCACCGTGGGCCGGGCGGGGGAGGCCAAGGAAACATCTGGCAGGTTCCCCGTATGGAGCTCCCTGATCCCTGGAGTTTTAATTTGCTCTTTTCCATAATGAGCCCTTGCTGTCATTTCCACCCGTTGCTGGAATCTTGAGTTATGTGACGGTATCCAGGGACAGGAGTGTGACCTTCCAGCCGCAGTTCGATGAACGGTTTCCAGCTTCACAGAGATGTTCCCTCCTGTGCTTCCCTCTGCAGAACCACCATCTCCAAGTTCAGGACCTCAGATTTGCCCTCTGAATGACGAGGATCCTCAGCTGCCACCTTGGAGGACCTTCACCTTGCTCCTCCACCTGCCCTTTGAAGAGGAGGATTGGAAGCGCAGGTGAGACCCCGTCCACAGCCTGCCCGACCTCCACCTGGGCACGGAGCATCGGCCTGGCCTCTCTGCCCTGATCTGGTCTGTCCTTGGCTTCTCCCCACAGACGGAGCTCCCCTCCTTGAACGTGGCCCAGGTGACCGGGGTCCTTTTCCCCTAGTGGAGCATGCCCATCCAGCCCGTTAAGCGGGGCCCTGGACTCTGTTCTCCTTGGTTGTAACTCACTTTCTTGCAAGAGTCCCAAAGGATCAGGGTGAATGGAGATGAGGAACCAAAAGTGGGTGCCAGGACAGAGTCAGGCTGGCCGGAGGCTGAGCCCTGAGAAACCAGCTCCATGGTGAAAGCAAAGTTGGCCTCAGTGGGCACCAGGAATCAACAAATGGCCACAGAGCCCAGAGATCTGGGGAGCCGAATCAGGAGCCCCCAGGACAAACGGGCAATGAGAAAACAAGCCGGAGGCGGCAGCAGTCAGGGATGGCACCTGGGGGTGCTCTCTGACGGGGTCGTCTCTGACGGAAGCCTGGAGCAGCGCCCTATTCAGCGTCTCCCATACTGACACCTACCATAGAACTTACCATGTTCTCATCAGGCAGGGCTTTGGAACCAAGGCCCCTGCGGAGGGCAGGACCTCCCTGTCCCTGGGCTATCCCGGCCCCGGCTCAGTGCCCCACTGACGGTCCCCTCCCTTATCACCTTGGAAATGAGCCCTTGCTGTCAATTTCCTGTCCAGAGTGACTTTCAGAGATGTGCTGAGAAGCATTTTATTGAAGTTGGGAAATTGGAAAGCATCTCAATTTCTTTTGCACCAGGATTTTATTATTTCCTTTGAAGTGAATTTTCAATACAGCAGCCAAGACTACGCTCAAGTGGAAGTAAGAAAAGTACACGTACAAATCAAAAAGAGGAGGTTGCCAGTTGTCTCCAATTTTGTATTCTCCATGCCCTTGTTTGCCTGCCTTGCGTGGGGTTAACGGAGAGATCACCTCTGCACACCCACAGGCAGGTGACCAAACAGCCCCCAACCCCAGGGGAAAGTGGCTGTGAGGCTTTAACGGCCTTATTCCTTCCATTCCTCTGAGCTATCTGTACTTTGCAGACGGTTGTCACCCTCACAAAATGCTGCGTATTTTAAGGAATATATTTCTGTATATTATGGGATGAGCCTGTGTTACATTTATAATCAAGTATAGTAAGCTGTTTTAATTACATTCTATAGGACTGTTATGTAGAATAGATTAATAGGTTTTTTGGTTATTTTTTTTTTTAAGTGATATGACTTGGAAGTGACATCTCTGTAACTCCGCGACCCCTGGGGACCCTCTGCAGGAGGGTCTGGGGGTCAGAGGAGGGAGATCTGCACTTGCTTTTACTGCTCTCTGGTTCTGGAGAGCAAAACGTCTCCATGAAACGTTGGCCAGAGGCACCACCCTGTGTGGGTCTTCCCTCCACCTCCAGGGCCTGGGTGCTGAGGGACAACTCAGGGAAGCCAAGGCAGGTCCACATTGACCAATGTCCCTCGACAGCCCGACTCTGTGCTTGGTAGGACTTGGAACTGGGTCCTCGTCCTCGGAGGGAGTGAGTCCCTGTCACCTGAGTAGCCTGGAAGTCATGAGGCCAGAGATCGCCTATGGCCACCCTGTTCTGCATCCCTAGGCCAAGCCCTGGCTGCTGCCCTGAACCACTATGTTCTCACCGGTCACTCTGTCTTGGACCTTGGCTTTTTCTGGGGTCTGGGCCTTGCCCTGCCTACTGGCCCATAGAGATAAGATCTTGATTCCTTGGGCTCTTGGAGCCTTAGCAGTGCCCCATCCTGACTTTTCCTGGAAGTTTGCTGAGCCCTGCTCTGAATGGAGGGAGCTCGCCTAGTCTGGCCCAGATCCACCTACTCTCCCTGCCTATCAGGGCCTCGTCCAGAAGATGGTACAGGTGCATTGGCACAGGTACCGCCTGAACCACACCGGGGCCTACCCGTTAATACCGCGTCTTAAGCAGCCAACACTGAATCCATTTCTATGACTCAGTGACCAGTTTTGACCTTGTCCTTCTCATGACTGACTCTGTGTGACATGCCTGTAGTGACATTCATGTCTGCCCAAGTTGCCTGTCTCAGACATCCCCCACTCTGCCGCAGCTGTTGGTACATGTGTGATCTGGGAGGCTGACCTCCCCCTGGGTGACAAAAACATGCAACTCCTCAGGTCTCTGCAGACAAAATTCTGGTCCAGCCTGGTGAGTAACTGCTCGGTACTGACCCTGGACAGCGACATTTAGTGCATCTCCAGCTCCATTGGTTCATACGTGGGGAGTAATCACTTGAAGATCTGGGAGGGCTCATTCCTTAGCTCCCTCCATGCCTGACTGGAATGGGAACTGTTCACATCAGGCCTGCTCATGTCCGAGCCTTTGGCCTGGCTGGCTGGCTCTCTTTCTAGGTCATTTGTTGCTGTCCAGTTCCTTCCTCAGCTCGCCTGTCATCACTTCTCAGCTTGTCCCCTCTCTCAGTAAGTAGGAAAGGCCAACTAGTGGGAGACAGGAAGCTTCCTCTCATTTTGAGAACCAGGGCTCTTTGGTCCCCAGTAAGTAATCCAGCTCAAAGAAAATTCATGGAGGAATGTCAGAGGGAATTGCTTTCAGGCACTGGAAAAGGATCCAAATGGCGCTTTCTCTTTAGACGAGGTGGTCTAGCTGATGAGATGTCAGGAAAATGCAGTCAGCTCTCCTCGGCTCTCACCTGGAGGAAGTGGGTCATGATGTTCCTGGGGAGAGAAGGAGCTCATGTGCCTTCTCCAGAAGGAAGCTGCGATTCAAGTCCCTGTGGGATCCGCGTTTTCCAGTCTCCACAGCCGACACGTTCTATCCACAGAGAATGAGGGCTCAGCTCCCAGGTGTGCAAACATACAGATTTGCCAAGGTGCACCCAAGAGCCAGCCCGTGGGGGTCGGGAGACCAGCACAGTGCGTTTCAGGGAAGCAGAAGCCATTAAGTGCTCTCATCCCAGTTTCCTGCGTGACTTATGAGCACAGGTACTCACCACCAGAATTGGCCATTATCCTGTAAGTGAAATGCTTTCAAAGCGAATATTTTATATTTTTATCTCTACCCTATCCAGTGTATCTGCCTGGTCTCTGTGATAGCATCTCAACCTTTATTTCTACCTAATAGGTCCCCTTGAATCTCATCAGCAGGGGTTTGATTTAAGGGAGAGTGAGTGGAAAGCCTGATAAATGGATCTGATGGAAAACATCTGCACAGAACTGACCAGTGCTAAGTCTCTCCTCCAACCTCAGGCCCACCCGCCGGCTCGGACCAGAATTTCCCAGCACCCCCATGACTTGTATTTTGAAGCCTCTGAAAGTTGATTGACACAAACTCTTCCTCCTTCTGAGAAATAGGTTCCCTGTCTTACCCCTCCTCCCCTCCCATCCCCCCCTCACAGTGTCCCTTCTCTGAAGCCCAGCTATGTGGCTTCAGAAGTGACATTTGTGTCCTTCTGAGGGCCTTGCCTTCACACGTTCTCCTCTCTCTGCCCGTAGCTGTTGGCATGTGGGTGCACGCCCATCTGGGCTGAGTGCAGGACTGAGCCAGAGGCTGGGTCCCTCCTTGGTGACAAATCCATAGGCCAACTGGAAAGCCGGAGCCAGCTTTCCCACCAGGAGGAGACAGGCAGCCCAAGAGAACAGAAACGACTAACCAAGAGCATCAGAGATGGGGTGTGCGCAAGGTGAGCGACTCCCTGAGATCCTGAAGCCACTTGACTCGGTTGCCTTCGTGACTGGCTCTGCCTGTCACCACTCTGTGAGCCTGCCTATGAATTCCCATTTTCCAAAGCCACGGGAGTTGGTGTTTCAGCCACTTGCAACCAAAATAATCCCAGTGAATGCAAATGGCAGGAGCCGTCCCGGGCACTGCCCGGGTGAGCACTCGCCTCTGAGGGTTCACCCCTCATCTCTAACTTGTAGACTCCGACCTTTCTTCCAAGATGGAGCTCAGACACCAAAGCCGGAATTAAAATCTGGATGCGCATGCTCTTCTGTTCCACTGTGATGGCCCTGCTTGCCGGCACTGGGGGTCTCCCTCCTGGCAGATCAAGAGAGAGTCCCTGACTTGGGGTGGCCCGACTTAAGATTTGTGGATGGCGCCATTTTGCACTTCCAGTACGTACTTGGTAAACTGCACAGGATGCTCACCCCTTCCTGGAGAGACAGGGGTAAATGACCTCCCACAATTGTCTGTTGAGGTCCGAGTCCTCGGTGTTTTGAAGGTTGGTAGGAGAAGGCTCTGGTGTCTGCTAGGTGCGCTGTGTCCGTGAATTTTCACCTTACACGACTGTCAACATCAACGGGCTTCCCCGGCATCACCTCCTTGAAAGACGAGGAGCATTTCCATGTGCCCTTGACAGACCTTGCCTGGGATCCTCCATTTATTGTAAGATTGTCTAAGGGCAGAGATTCAACGACGTAAGTTGGCTATGAGTTCCCCCAGAACATCCGCCCTGGACTGTCCTGTGAGAAGAGGCACCCGGTCAGCTTCCTCTCGATTCCTCTAAGCATGGGGGAAGTAGTGACGGGCCCGAGTGAGGCCACTTCCCACGCACAGCACTGTGTTCAGAGCACGTCTAGCACTGAGCGCCGGCCCCTGGGACAGACGCTTCGCCCACAGTGATGCTGCATTTAGAAGTGGCACTTACTGCTCTCCCAAGGCCCACGGTTTTATAATTCTGTGGCTGGTAGCACCTGGGTGTACCCCAGTCAGGACTGTGCACTTGAAGCAGAGGCTGAGTTCCTCCTGGGAGGCAAATCTGGGAGGTGTACCCACAGGAAAGCCAGAGCTGGGTTTCCTCCCAGGAGGAGGCGGGCAGCTGGTGCACACCTGTAATCCCAGTGGCTCGGGAGGCTGAGGCAAGAGGATTGTAAGTTCAAGGCCAGCCTCAGCAACTTAGCAAGCCCCTAAGCAGCTAAGGGAGACCCTATGTCTAAGTAAAATATAAAAAGGGCTGGGGATGTGGCTCAGTGGTTGGGCACCCCTGGGTTCTATCCTGAGTACCCCCCTCCCATAAAGCGTCACATGGGTACTTACTCTTGATATAGCCCTCGCAGCCCTTCTTCCTTGACCGCTGGTCTCTCTAATCTTTCTGGGCTCCCCTGGGTGTCCTGTCTGCCCACACGGGTGCTCTTTTTACCTTTCCTGCCCCTCTCCTCTGCCCCTTGGTGGCTCTCCCCCTGCTGCTTTGCCTGGGTCCTTCTGACGTCAGCTCCCCGAGGCTGCCCCTCCTGGTGCCCGACTTCCCAGCATGGTGTCTGGCATAGATTAGGCGCTCAGTCAATATTTATTGTTGGCATCATCCCATAATTAGATAATGACAACAGGAAATATTTATCTTCCTGCATCTAGGTGAGACTGGAGCTGACTGAGCCAGGCAGATAGGTGTCCGGGCAGCTCCGGTGGCTTTCCAGCCAAGGAACAAGTCACAACTTATCTCGGCAAACACTGGGAACGCGGACGCAGTTTGTTCAGGGATGATAAATATGTTTGCCTTGACGCTTCGTCTTTCATCTGTTTGTTCCCCTTCGCTGGATCGCAAAACCCTCGAGCAGAGAGACACTGTTGCCTTTCTTTATGACCTTCCCTGCATCCAGCGTAAGATAATGAAGACAGTGGACGAGTCATAAATGATTGACTAATCAATCGACTCAGTTAATACACATTTCCTCGGCTTTCGCTGTGTGCCCAAGATACATAAACCAGGACGCGTTCTCGGTTCCATTAAGGAGACAGCACATCTTATCGTCGCTGGGTGTCTATGAATCTGAGCCACAATGGAAACATGTACTGGGCCCATACAGGAGCAGAGTGTCGGACCCCGATTCTCCTCCAGGGGCTACTTCCTAGAAGACAAGGGCTCGGAGATGCATTTTACAGGAGAATCAGCCACTTTGATCTCAAAAGGTCTCCCGTCTCGTGGTCCCTGTGAAGACACCATTAATACGATGCCCGGATACAGCAGGGTCATGCTCGCCTGTCCAGACCCACCCATAGGGTCACCCTTGTGCTGCTCCCTGGGCCTCACTGACACTGGACACAAAGACCCCAGAGGCTGGTGGCAACAGATGCAAAGCTTTGGATGCTGGATTCTATCCCCACAGCCCAACTGCAATCAGGTCTCATCCTCTCTCAGAGCCTCAGTTTCCTCATCTGTAAAATAGACATGATGAAAATTCAAGGAGGGAAGTCTTCTGGAACCTTCTTGACCCTCCTCCATGAGATTCTTTCCTTTGGTGCAAATATTCTCCTGTAAATTCAGGCTTATCGTGATGGATCACGTCTCTCTCCCTGTCTTCCTCTCTTCCAAAGACCTGATTGCTTGGCTTTCAGATTGAAAGACACACAGCAGCCCCCCTGCACCCCAGACTAACCCAGACAGGAGTGGACCGGACAACCCTACAGAAGAAGCAGTTCCAATATAAAATAATAGCGAGGGCTGAAATTGCCCCTGACTGCCCACTGCTGCTCCCGTTTTTATAGTCTATTAAAACCTACAATCACTGTAATGTTTATGCATTATTGGGGAGATAAATTGCATAATTTTCATTTTGCAATTTAAATGTAATTATGATCTTACTAATGACTAAAACCTGAATTTGCTAGACTATCAGTTTTTCTAACCCTTGCCAAAATTATAGGTAATTACTTAAGGCTTACAATAATTATAAGTCCATCTCTTAAATAATTAATGTGCACTTTCATGGTACAAAACAGCTAGTAATCAAACGACCTCCGCTTGTATGCCGAAGCCGTGCAATTAGGGCTATTGTGTCGGGCTGTGGAAATCTACCCATTTGCAGGCATGCCCGTGAAGGCAAGCGCCCGAGAAGGAGGCGGTGTTTGATAGCATCTAATAAGGCAGACTTCCCTGCTGCCAAAGGCCAGGGAAAGAGAGTGAGCCACGGAGCAGCTGGAAATTCAGTATTAGTCTACGGAGCAGTATTGCAGCTGGCGGGGGTCTGCGGCGGGCAGGAGGGGAGCCCGCTCCTGGCTGCTGGCTCTAGGGGAACGGGGATGGGTCCAGTGCTCACTAGGAACAGAGAGAGGCTGGGAGCAGAGCTGACCACCTGCCTTTGGCTCTTTTCCTTTTTTTTTTTTTTTTTTCCGGGGACAGGTCAGGGGACAGGCAAGTGAAAATTAAAAGACACTCCAATGAGTGCCGTAGTTTCCTGCAAAGTGGTGTTGGCTGATGGACAGGCCCCGGGCACTATTTATTACCCAGCCACTTGTGAGTCCACGCAAGGGACCTTCTGAAGTTTCTTGAGGCTAGAGTTGGCTGGGAAGGAGTATTGTGAGCCCTGCACATGCACGTCCATGCCCCCACACACCCAGTGATCCCGCTGGTCCACAAGGCCAAGTGCTCCTGCATAGGAGGGTTCTGGGAGGCAGGTTCTCCCTCCTGCATTTGGGACACTCCCTTGGCCTCCGCAGCACTTTGGATCTGACCCCATCCATCATCGCAGGCGAGCTCCACTCCCGTCTCCCCCAGAAGCCTCTCCACATCCACAGAGGACCCAGTGCTTCCCTGTCGACCAGAACGTATTACTGGAAGGAGGATGTAGGTAATTCTACGGGTCACCTGCACAGCTCCAGGGCCATATGCACAGTCAAACTTAATTTTCTCAGAGGTTCCATAGAGACGTGATCTGTGGGGCTAAAAATCAACCCGGCCACCGTGGTCAGGCTCAGCACGGTGACAACACTTCTCAGTGCCAAGGTCTCAGCGCACCTCTGCCTTCACCTAGACCTCCCTCCTTCAAATCACTAAGTCCCAGCCCAACTGAGATCATCAAAGAAAGGCCTGGAACTTCAGCCAAGGACCCTCCTTCCCACAAAGACTGTCCTCTCTGTCTTGACATCTGCCCACCCCACGCCCACCTTGCTGTGGGCCAGGTGGACATCACCCAACGGAAGACCGGCCCTGTTGGGGCAGGAGCAATGAGGGCCACTGTCCTGTACGTGGACAATGCAGTTCTCTCTCTGGACTCTGGCAGCTTGGATTCCCCCACCGAATTCACATGTCTTCAAAAGGAGGCAGCACAGGCCACGGTAGCCAAGCTACAGAACCAGCACTGAGCAAATTAATAACCAAATGATTTTTTCTTACATTACAGCACTGGGGATTGGACGCAGGAGCTTTCTACCTCTGAGCTACATCCAAGCCCTTTTTAAAAAAATTTATGTTGAAGGCAGGGTCTTGCTAAGTGGCCCAGGCTGTCCTCGAACTTGCAATCCTCCTTCCTCGGCCTCCAAGTCACTGGGATGACAGGGGTGCGGCGTCACGCCCGGCACAAATGGATTTTCATTTTGAAGATTCTCCTCTCCCATCTGCCAGCCACAGGCCGTCGCAGGACCCAGGTGACGACGCTCCTGGGGGCTTCCTCTTGTTAGAGTGGGAAGTCCTCGCGCTGCGCTCACTCAGGAGTGGCATCGGGTGGGGAGAAGTGCTGTCCCTGGACTGTTTCTGGTGAGCCCGACACTGCCTTCTAGAGTGAGAAAGATGTCCCTGCAGACCTCAGAGGTGACCCCTGGGGGCCAGGAGAGGACCTAGGACAGGAGGCTCCTTCCCAGGGTGCCTAAGTTCAGAGGCCGTCAACACAGTAAAATCCAGGACCCTGCATGGAAGGGATCAACGGTGGGACCACAGATCAAAGGCATCCGCACCCCTGCCTCACCTTCCTCACTCGGTGACTTCAGGGTGAGTTCAGGGGTGATGGAGCCCTTGGTGGGATGAGCCTGGGCGGAGGGACCCTCTCTTTTCTACAGAGGAGACCATTCACCCACCTGCAGGGTGTGGGGAGGTTGGACCGCAGCCCCAGTCTCTCCACCTGTTTCCACAGACGGTGACGTGACCTCCCAAGAACAGCCACTTTCCCTTTGAGCCTCACCTTGGCAAAAGGAGGCATTAAAAGGCTTTGTTCCTGGGAAACCGACTCCACCCTCTGACTCTTCACCAGGACCTCCCTGGTGAAGGGGAGCAAGTCGCATTTCTTCGGGATCATCGGTGGTTGGTGGAACACTGGGTTTTGCAGCGGAGATGCTCCATGGCGCCCCCTCGCTATTTGAGGATCTGCTGAGGGCGTCTCAAAGCCCTGCCTGGAGGCTCTGATTTCAGGGAGGCCAGCTGATACAGCCTAGAAATCTCCAGAAGTCCTGCTGGTTGTATCCCCATCCTGTCCCACGCAAAGGAGCCCCACACCAACCGGTCCCAGATGCTTGACAGACTCCCTCTCTGCACGGGCCTCACTGGGGCTCAGGAATCTGTGGGTAGAAGCCAGATGCATGCTGTCACCTTCACACCTCGTTGCTGACTCTGGCTGGGAACTGTTCCCTGAGACAGGCTGAACTTCCCGTCACTCAGCATGTCACTCCACAGTGGGAATCGACTCCTAGAGCCCCTGAGTGGTGGCAGATCAGGACACATGGAGCATCTCCTTCCTGAGTTAGCAAGACGGAACCATCAGCCCTTGGTGGCTCCAGTGTGACTGGAACTCGCACCTAAGACTCTGAAACCACTAGGTTGACCGCTCAGTCCCTCGTCAATGGCAGCCTGGCTTGAGAGCAGGAAATGGGGTCTGGGAGGAGCTGGAGGACCCTGAGCTGCGAAGGCCTTGGCCATGTCCTTACACCCGACTTCCCACATGGGCAAAATGGAGCATCGCTCTTGACCTCGGGCAAGTCAGTGGACTTGTGCATGAAGGACAGAGTCATCGGGAAGAGTGAGCTCTGGAATCCGATGCGTTTGGTTCTCATTCCTGCTCGACACTTCCCATAGGCAAGTCACCCAACCATTCCATGTCTCAGCTTCTCACTGTGAGGGGTTTGAGGATAACCTCCTGGTTCTGTGTGAGGAGGATCAGAAATAGTGCTTCAGAGGTGCTGGGTCTGTGCGTAGCAGGGACTCAATACACGGCAGGTGCTCCTATGCTACTTATAAGAACTGGTGCTTCTGGGACTCCTTTGAAGTTCTCCCTCCTGTCCATCAGGCAAAACTTCTGTGTCCATCTCATGTCCTCTCAGGGACTTGACACGACTTACGTGTGACGTTCGTCCCCCTGACCAGTGCCTTGGTGGGTTTAGCCTGGTCACATCTCAACCCCAGGCTCACCTTTCTGGAGCCCAACTCCAGAGCCTGCAGGCCAGGTGCCCTCACCCAGCCAACCCTGGCTCTCAGAACCCCATCCATCAAGACCTGGCCCCCACTCTGGATCCTCTTTCCAGGTTTGTAGCTGTTGGGAGGGGCCCAGACTTGGATCCCCATCCCCTTGGACAAGATCAGGCCATCTTTTACCAGCCAGTTCTCCAGGAGACACCAGCCAACAGCCTTTACCCTCTGCCAAGTCTCTTGGCCCCAACCAGACACAGACTCTTGCCTGACATCAACCAAATACCACAAACCAAGGTGATCTCTGCATCAAGGACCCTCGGCTACAGCAGGACCAATAAACTTTCTTCCCCTCTTTCTCTTTCTTCCTCTCTCTCTCTCTCTCCTCTCTCTCTCTCTCTCTCTCTCTCTCTCTCTCTCTCTCTCTCTGGTTAGATTTGCTCCATCTCCCCTCTCCTTAAACCTGGAATGTGCTGAGGTTGCATTTCCTATCTGCAAGCCGCGTGGAACAGGACATCCCTGCAGCACCACAAACAAGCAGCCATGATTTCCCACCAGGACAGGCCAGTGGTCCACCCACGCGGGGTTCTGCATGAAGAGCTGATGACTTCACTGTGCACCTCTGCTTATTTTATAAAAGAGGGCACAGTGGACGGACTGGGGAGATGTCACAGAACAGACTACTCATTAAATAAATGGGTAAGATTCTTCTCATGCCTATGGCTGGAGAACATGTCTCTTCTGTTACAAAAATTGTAATCCAAATCACAACGTTCTCTGAGAAATCCTGGCAAGGGTCTTCATCGAATAAGGAAAGGTTTCCAGGGACATTCACTCCAGAGCCTCTGCAAAAGAACCAGTCACTAAAGAGTACATTTGGGTAACAAGAGTGAAGAAATAGCCGCTTCTCCTGCCCAGCACCCTCAGCCCTGCATGGGTAGAGATGCAGAGAGATGCAAACCCATTTTACTCCCCATCGAAGGCAGCTGGGGTGCAAGAGAGCATTTAGAGAATACTTTTAAAAATAAATGGATCATCGGCACTGAAGATAACTTAGTTCTCCAGCTCATTCCAGTGGGTGCTCTGCTGTGGCCGACCCACCCAGGCAAACAGCTTCGTAATGAGCTCCTTCTTTGCAGTGCTGTGGCAAGCACTGATGGGCGTGGTGGCATCCCCTTCTCGAGCCCTCTCGGTAGAGTAATACAGAGCCCTCGTTTCACTTCAACAGGAGAAAAACCTTTCAGTCCGTGGTGGCCACCATGATAGGCTCCACTTCCCAGGGACACTGGCTGTCAGCAGCTTGTGCAGAGACGCTCAGATTTCCTGGAAGACGGAGTCGTGGTTTCCAGGGTGCTGGTGCTGAGGTCAGCTCTGATTCCGCGCTGTAGACCACCAACCCATCTCCACAGCATTTCCGCCCTTCTTCTCCCAACACAAGAAAGATGGGAACATTGATTAGATCAGCTCACATTAGCAAGCCAAGCCACTGACTGCCTTCCTGCCTTCCACAGCCTAAACGTAGCTACCGCCTGGCCACGATCCCACCACTCCAGCCCGCACGGTGTTCTCACCCCAAGGAAGATAATGTGGAGACTCAGGATTGCACTAGGGAGCTTCCTGCTCTTGTAAGAAAAATACCTGCGATAATTAACTTATAAAGATAAAAGGTTTATTCTGGCTTACCGTTTGGGAAGTTCCAATCCTGGGTGTCTCTGAACCTGTGAAGAGGTGACACCTTATGGCAGGAGCGTGTGGCAAAGCAGAGCCACCCAATCATGGCCCGGATCAGAAGAGAGGAAGAGTAAGAGTCCAGGGTCCTACTATCCCCTTTAAGGACAAGCCCCGAGGCCTCAGTGTACCCAACAGAGCCACCCTGAGGACCGGCCTTCAGCGCACGGGCCTGTGGGGGAACATTCCAGATCCAAGCCCATGGCTGGTGTCAGTGAGCTCATCTGTTTGTATTGTGCCCGCTGGTGTGTGGGAGGCTCTGTGTGCAGGGACAAGAGCGGTCATTATCACAAGCCTGTCCCTGGCTCAGCGCTGCAGGGGGGCCTCCCTGCCAGCGTGGGAGGAACTTGTTGGTTTCTGAGCTGGGCTGGCAGGACCATGCCCGATGAAAGGCACGGCCATGGGGCTACCACAGGGACGGCTGGGAGAGGACAGTGACGGACAGGCCCCAGTCCCCAACCTCAACCAGGACCAAGTGTCACATTCTATCGCATTTAATTAAACTTAGCTCTTCATTCTGTTTCTGAATTATGGCATTTAAAATTTTAGACTAGATGTACAACATTTTCATTTTGTCATTAAAAAGCGTCAATCTTTATAAGAAATAGAAACATTGCCCCCACCACCACCCTCCCCAAGAACTCTGTAACTGTCCCTTTAATTAGCCGCTCATTAATAAATCTATCTTGTTCTCGAATCCCCACGCACTTGGTACAGTAGTTCATTAGCACAGGAAGAGGCAATTTAGATTTCCTCAGATAATAGCATCTGTCGCTAATCAAATTAAGGCAGGAAGTGCAAATGGTCCAAAGCTGGACAAGCTTGAGTTGGGCAGTGGGGCCGGGGGTGAGGGGAGGGTCAGGGCCGGAAGATCAGCTTTAAAACCGCAGTCCCACGTCCCAGGACACGCGGCCATCCTGATGGAGCCTCTTGATTTATTTCCCAATGGAAAGACTTTTATTGGTCAGAACACATATGCTCATATTGTCAACTTGTCACCACCTCAAAGCCAGGGAAGTTCATGGCCAGCGGCTCATCCGCCCCATTCACGCATGTAGTATTGATTGGACTCCCATCTCACGGCCTGGAGCTGGACCTTGGAGGTGGTGAGGGGAGGAAAGGCACGGGAGGGCCCTCTGATTCTGTGTCCCTGGCTCCAGGACAGGTGGGGCCACATGCCCGCACGCAGGCACCAGCTCCTGATGCGCCCACAGCCACCCCGCGCACACGGCTCAGTCCTCTGTTCCTCCATGCACTTGCTCCCTCTGGGAGCACGCGCTGTGACCAGGAGTGGAGTTCTGGGGGACCCCCGCTCTACGCCACTAGGATGGTAGGCCAGGGAGGTGTGCTGGACTGACCGGACCAGGAGGCCCGGGAAGAGGCTTCTGGTCAGGTGGCCTTTAAGTAGAGACCAGACTCAAGTCAAGGAGTGAGGCAGGAGACCTGCGGCCATGCAAAGATGTGCAGGGAGAGCCGTCACTCCCAAGCCGTCACCCTCGAGCCAGGACCAGGCGATCTGGCTTTGGGGTCTGGGCTACTAATAACCGGCTGAGGTCACTGAGGAACCAGCAGAACACGGTGACCCAGGACTTCAGTGGACACGTAGGCAGGAGTAGGGGGCCTACATGCTGGTGGCCTTGGGGTTGAAGGGACAAGAGCAAGATTCCTGCCAACTTTGGGCAAAAGCAGTCTCCATGGGTGAACAGAAAGCCCGGGGTGGCGGTGGCTTGAAGAGAAGCCATGAGACACTTTGGTGAGATGACAATGTGGATGACTGTGGCTGTGAGGGGGCAGAGCATGGGGTGGTGAGGAAGAACAGCACTGGCCCCAGGGCGGCATGTTTACAACCTGGCCAGCTCGGGCAGAGAAGCTGCTCAGGGGCAGAGCCCTGGCCACCACACATAAGGCCCAGGGTTTGTCCCCAACAAGGAAAAAAATGAAACAAAATGAAAAGTATGTGAGGCATGACATCCGCGTAAGCTGGCAGAAATGGCTCTGGAAAGAGGGAGAAGGCCAGCGGCAGAGAGAACAGGGCGCCTTCAGGAGGAGTGTGCTCAAGGGGTGGCCTCCAACTCAGACCGGCTCACCCACTTCATAAGGAAGCCAGGCAGGGACAGACGTACACACAGCCAGGTCAGTGACCAGAGGGCGGCGGCCGGCCACTTCTTCCACTGCCTCTGTGTTCTCAATGAAAGAAGAGGGTGGAGGGAAGACAGGGCTCTGGGAGGCCCGAGGGGCCGAGGTGCTGACTTGAAGTGAAATGGGGGCGCTGCGTGGTGCTGAGGTCCAGCTGGAAACCACAGACCTGATTTACAGGGAGACCTGTCCACCCGGTGGCCTGGCCACCTCCAGCCATGTCCGCTGCCGGCTGAAAGTGGAGCTGTTTTCCCAGACAGCTGGGAGGGGAGGTGGGGACAGGGCTCTCGGGATGTGTGAGGGGCAGCGTGGGGGTGAGCCCGGGAGCCACGCTGGCCCAGGAAGGGCGAGAGCACGCTGCAGGTACAGAGAAAGTGGCCACGCCGAGGGACGGGCGGGAGGGACGGGCGGAGCCAGTGTTGCCAAAACAGGGGTGCGAGGGGAAGTGAGCTGCAGGCTACGTGGTGACAGTTGCCACGGCGACGGTTACCGTGGCGATGGTTACCCTGCTGATGGTTTCCTTTTGCAGGAAGTCGCGGCAGCTGAGTGGTAATACTGAGGCCTGTCATCGCCTTGTCCATGCACCCAGGATGGGTGGAGACGAGGCCTGGACCTAGGACAGATGAAGGCCTGAGAAGTCCCTGGGTAAGGGGGACCTCAGCAGGCCAGAGTGGAAGGATTCCCATGAAGAATAGGGATAAAAGTCAAAACAGGCTGAGCAGGGACAGTGCAGGGGTCGGGGGCAACCTGGTGGTCCACAGGAGAAGCAGGAGTGGACCCACAGCAGGGAGCCAGAGCCGGGGGTCGGCAGGTGCCCCAAGTAGTGAGGAGCGGGGCTCAGGGGTCTTCTGAGCATGATGGCTTCCTTGCTGGGTCCCCACCCAGGAGGCTCCGCCCTTGGCTCTGAAGCATGCGGGTTTTGATAACAGGTGTCACAGCCTGCGGGTGGTGGACATCTTGATGGAGTAGGGGACAGTGGAACACCAGGCCAGTGCCCCCGGCAGGGCCACCTGGGCTACATAGCTGGTGGGTTGGTGACCATTTCTGGGGTTCCAGTGGGAAACACGGCCTGCGACAGCCCTCCGCCCACTCAGTGTGCAGGACAGCGGGGTGGGGTGACCAGCCCTCCCAGGCAGGGAGGAGCAGCCCCCCGTTTTGCCCCAACCTGATGAATTATCATTAATCACTGAGCTTTGGCAGACCCAGGGACTGCAGGAGAATGCTGGGAAACATTATTTTGGTCCAGAATAGTTTTGTGGGGGTTTTGTTTGTTTGTTTTAATGTTAGTGGATGTAGTAAGAATGACCGGGAAGGTGATTAAAGTCCGAAACCCTGGCCCCGTGCTTCTGAGGCTCGCAGCAGGAGGGGCCCAGCCAGATCCAGGGGATGGGCGGGGTGGCTGCACCCTGGCCCACTCGGGGACAGGAGGAACAGGGAGGGACAAAGGACCCAGAAACACAAGGGGACACAGAGAGGCTACAAAAGAGGAGTCGGGGAGGCTGGGTTCTCAGCTGGTCTTTGAAGGGACAAGAGCAAGATTCCTGCCAAGGGAGGCCGCCCTTTGGGCATGGAGGCGGGCTCCAGTCAGGAGGCCTCCAGCCGGACCCCACGGTGACCTGTTGGCACGGCTTCCTAGAGCGAGGGTCTGGAGAGAAGCGCGGACAGAATGAGAACGATGTTTCAGGGACGTCATTTTGGCAGCACTTTGCAGGGAAGGCTGCCGTCGTCACAGAGACTCTAATGAAGGCCATTACTCACGGGGAGGAAATGAAGACATGAGGCTGGGGACAGCGCCAACTCCGAGCAGTGGCGCGGAGCAGCCGGCTGAGTGGCCCATGGGCTGGAGGACACGGGCAGCGGGGAGCTGACGGCCGTCCAGGGCCTTCTTGACCTTTCCAGCTTTCCTCTGTGGGACAGGATCAGAGACAAACCACCGGAAATAGATCTTCCTCTATTTGGGCATGAAAGGAAATTGAGGGAGTCTTAACTCTGAAAAGAAAAACCAGAGGCAAGAAGTGAAATGACGTTCGTTTTCAAAGAGCTTCTGACGTATCCGTCAGACTTATTAAAACACAGTGGTGAGTCCAGCCAAACCCCAGAGATGACCAGATGAGTCTGGGCGTGGGGGTGTCCCTTTCTCACCGGACCCTCTCCTCATTCTCAGACCCAGGACTGTGGAAGTCAGACCTGAGCTGCCTTGATTGGCGGTCTGGGGCCCCCAGGGGTTCCCGAGGGCAGCCTTGGGCTCTTTTGAATTGCAAAGGGCCCTTGGGGGGTTGGGTTGGCTCCGGTTTGTTCTCTGAGGTGGCCTTGACGCGAGTGGTGGCTCACAGGGGCACAGACAGGGTCTGCCTTCTTTGCCCCCCAGACACTCTTGTTCTAAGGACAGTGAAGGAGGTTGGTGACACTGGGCTGGGAGCCAGGAGAACTCACTGATCACATGGAGCCACTGGCTGTGGCCCTCAGGCCCCGGGTAACGGGGGAATTAGCCCTAGACGTTCCCAGGTGCACGTGGTGCACAGAACAGGACACAGAGCCCTGAGTCCCAGCAGTCAAGTCCTCCCAGACAGAGCCCGCCTCCCAGACCCACCTCGCCCCGACCTGCAGGGTTCCCGGGCCAGACTCCTCCCTCCCTCCCCTCCTTCCCTCTCCTCTCCTCCTCTGCCTCTCTCTTCCTCGCCCTCCGTTCCTCTCTCCTGCCTCCTCCACCCACTCAGGGTCTCTCTAGTTCCCCCCTCTTCACCCAAACAGCACAGATCCACCTGCGTGCGCACCCAAGAGGGCCTCACGTCGGAACTCGCCCTCCATAAATCAGCTGCCGGTGGGGGAAGATCCCTTTCCAGGTGCGTCCTTCGACATGGAGGCGAGGTCTGCAGCAGCCCCCCGTGAACTCGCAAGTGACAGCTCAAAGTTGCAGTCGTCCTGTGGCACCAGCCCCCGCCCCCCAGGACCCTCAGTCACCTCAAGGACGAGGCGTCGGGAGGCAGAGGAGAGGAGAGGAGAGCTGCTGGGGACTGGCAGGGACGGGCTCCGCAGGGCAGGCCGTGGGCCTCCACCAGCCCCCGACGTGACAAGAGCCACTGTCCTCTAGCCTCCCTCGTCCCCTCTCTCTGCAGCCTGAACTTCCTGGGTCACCCCCACCACAAGGCACTGCCCAGGGCCAGTGAGGGGAAGAACCGGTCACCCAGAGGTCGACAGACCAAGAGTCCAGAGCGGCACTGAGCGTTCCCCTTATCCGTGGTAGCCCCCATTGCTCTTGAAAGGGTCACAGTTTGGATCAAAAATCATTCTCTCCTCCCATCACAGCGAAGGGGTCCCAGGGCCACAGAAGAGCAGGGCATCCTGACTCCAAGGCCTGGGCCTGTCCCAGCTGCTTTCTCCCCAGGTGTGGCCCCCGGGCCACAGTGTGACAAGCGCTAGTGAGCAGGGGCAGCCTCACCTGGGTCAGAGCTTCAAAGGCACCCTCACACCCGGAAGCTGTTCTGGGACTTGTCACGGACCCCAGGCCACATAACCCTAGAAACACCCAGAGCAAAACTGCCTTGTGCTTCGTGGCCAATAGGATGAAATCGACTTCCACTGAAGAGGCTTCAAACAGAAAGGGGCGGAAAGGTCGCCAACCCCAGGTGCTGTCGCAGGAGGCTCCCATGGACATTTAGGGATGTTTCACCTGGGCACTGGTGACCCAGCTACGTGACAGTGGCTGTCATCTGTGGGGTTGCTGATTCCCCTCCTGCAGCGAGAAGCGTGATCCCCAGCCAGCCACTGGCCAGTGAACAGGCGTCCTGCCCCTGCCTCCCACTCTGAGGAGTTCTCTTCCCCGTAGGACGATCGTTCCTCATGGCAGCTCTGCAAGGCCTCCGTGGTATGAGGTCCTGGAGGCTCGGAGCAGCTATCCACCACCCCAGACAGCCTGCGCGTCCTCCCCGCGGGGTGTCCCTGCCCATTTATACACCGGCTTTACTGTGACCATTTTGTAAGACCCAGACAGAGAGGGCTCCCGGGAGCCTCTTAGGAGTGGCCTAGTGGCCGTCTTCTCAGCAGGCCACCCACAGGGACCTCTCCTCTCCTCTCCCCACTTAGCCCACTCAAGCTGGGGTTTAGAAGGACCAGGACCTCTGTGTTGACAAGCCACAGCCAAAGGGCAGACAGGGTGGCCCCCAAAGACCCCCCATTGCCTGGAAGCCAAGAGACTGCAGATGTGATAAGCTAAAGAGCTCAAGATGGGAATGAAGGGGCAGTAGAGACAGGAGACGGATTTCACCCGCCCGGGCAGAGACCGGCAGGACCTGTGGTTTCAGCCACAAACCAGGGAATGCCAACGGGCACCCCAAGGTGGACAGCTGGGAACAGATCCCCTGGAACCGCAGAGCCCTGCTGACAGCCAATGCCACCCACGCTGATTTTGGAATCCCGGCCCCATGACTATAAGGGGGTGGGTGCAGGGTCGTAGCCCCCCTCTGTGGCCATCTATTCCAACAGCCACGGGCCCCCGTGCAGTCCCTGCAGTGCAGACATATAGAATCAGCAGCGCCAGGACTGGAGAGTCGCGGGCAGCAGTGCCAGGGAAGGACTGGGCAGCCCGTGAAGGGAGCAGACAGCATGGAAAGAGAGTCAGGGCCACACCTGCGTCACCACAGGCGTTTCTGAGCCTCGGTACCAAATCTTTGAAAAGAAAAAAACCAATATCCAACTTCCAGCATTGTAGTGAGAAACACAGGAGCTGATACGATGAAAACTGTCTCACACATAGTAGGTGCT